>NC_068276.1:35459014-36956395 GCF_025860055.1 Xyrauchen texanus
TGGGCACATGCGTATTTGACTACCTCTGTATGCGTTTTTTGTGATCCAATCACAATTGTTTTGCACTGTAGCTGGAGCAAGCTAATGCCATAAAGGCTTCTGGCAGAAGTCATACCCACACACTTTTCTGCTGTAAGACCCTCATGGAAAAGGTGGATACAACAACAACAAAAAAGCACCATAAACATAGTTAATTAGACTCATGCTCTATATTTCAAGTCTTTTAATCTGAAGCCATACGATAGCTTTGTGTATTACAGACTGAAATTTACTGTATGTCATTATTCTCCACTGATGTTGCTCTAAAATCTCATTAACCTTTGCGCACTGTGATGAGGAGGAGGGTGGGGTAATCAGCCGAGGAGAGGGATAAGTACATTAAGATGCGGCAGTCCTCGAGAGAGAGAGAGAGAGCTACACGCAGCTGCCGTGTGTGCATATGTGTTGTGTGTCTTTTTGTTTAAGTTTAAATAAAAATATTACTTTGACTGTTGAGCTGGTTCCCGTCTCCTCCTTCTCCATTTTTAACCCTGTTACAATGCTCCCGAAACCCGGGAAGGAGGAGAAATGCGCTGTTGTGGCATCCTCGCCACTGCCACCCGCCCAATAGAGCAGCTGAGCTGTCCGGTGGGGGACAGAGGAGTCGCTGCAGGCCGCCTGGATGCAGAGGAATGGCCGCTGACCACAAGGGAAGGAGGGGCTCGCGCCAGCCTCCTGGAGCGTTAGAGCCACTTATAGGGGCTCCCTACCTACGTCATCCGCCAGAGGGTGGAGGAGTGATCGAGTACCAGGCGATGACGTGTCTGGGAACCGGCGAGCAAGTTTCTTTCTCTCTCTCTCTCACTGTCGCTCAGCCTTGCCCTTTTACTGTCCTCTTTTTTTTGTTGTTGTTGTTTTTCCTCCCCTAGTCCCTCTCCCCAGCTCTAGAGAGGTTTGGAAAAGCCTGCCGGCAGGCAGGGGCACAAGGGCACTTCCCATTTTTAACCCTGTTACACGCACATTCAAACCTGATGTCTCAAGGCATGTCAAATGTCATTAGTTCTTGCGTGTCTCATAATCGATTGTCATACACCAAGTTTGATTGTTTCCATTCTGTCGTTCATTTTCAAATTATGATTTTCACTTTTGGGTGAATTGTTCTTTCAAGACTATAAATCAAAGTACAATGTTTAGAAAAAGAGTGGTGATGAAAAGCATGGGTTATTAGGCTCTATATTTTAAGGTTTAATATCGAACTATTGGACATTCATGTATGCATTCATGTATGCATTTTCTATTTAAGTTAAAAAAATTATCAGATTTTGTTTTAATCATACATTTGTATACAAAGCAGTATACATAAACTTAGTTTCATACAGCAGCATATAGATTTACTGCTTGCACAGATTCACCAACCAAGTGATTACAGGCTTGGCAGATCAATAGCGTATGGCCATAGAGCCATGATGAAAGTTACTCTAATGATTTGTGCCACTTGTTACTTAATGTACTGTGAGAACTGATGTGTTTATTTGGGTTGCAAGTATGCCAGTGTGTGCTAGAGAGATATCCGCTGTTGATTACTGGATCTAATATGTAATTAATAATGATGAAGATAATTGGCTGTCATTATTCAACTCCACAGGGTTTGAGTGTGGGTGTTCATGTCAGTGAGACTGTGCACGTGGGAGGGGTGAAATGCGGTTTTATTGCTTTTTCCTTAGATGTGCCGTTAAATCAATAATACTGAATGGCTATGTTTGTTAAGCTGTCACTGTGCAAACATAATATGCAGAGTGGGTAGATTTGATTGGCTTGTTTCCGCAAAGTGCATGTGTTTATGTGTGTCAGTGCTTATGTGCATAAAATACTCAGATCTCTCTTCATCTCTTTGTGTCTGTCTGTTTGTTTGTCTCTGTCTTTCTCTGTTTGTTTATTTCTCATGTTAGGCCGGTTGGGTCAGAGCAGCTGTGAGAATGATGAGTATTTATGTGGAAACGGTAAGTGTGTTCCACGTTCTTGGCGCTGTAATGGATTGGATGAGTGTGGAGACAAAACTGACGAAAGAAGCTGTGCCCCCCCACCCACAACTGCCCAAGCAAGTCTGTGTCCACCAGGAACCTTGCAGTGCTCGGATATCCAGTCCACCCGCTGCCTGCCGGTGTTTCTGCAATGTGATGGAGCCCGGGACTGCCCCGACGGATCAGATGAGGCTCACTGCCCAGACACTTCCTGCGGAAAACACTTTGTCAACTTCTATGGAACATTTGCATCACCTGACTTTTTCCGTCCAAACAGGAGCGGGGGCACAGATCTTCACTGCACATGGTTCCTAGACACACAAGTACGATGTGAAACTTGGCTGAAACGTTTTCCAAAGATTACTGAAGCTGTGATTAAAGGTGCTATATGTAAGACAACAAGCATTTGACTCGAAGCTCATGTGGGCTGCCAGAATGATGACACGCAAATTAGCCAACTCAGCATCCATTTTAAAGGATTTCTGGTATTTTAGTTGTCTCCATCCAATATTTATCCTTGTTTTACTACGCCTCTGGTCATGGTGGTTTTTAGATGGATGGTGAGGCTTTTTAGGTTGGTTGGAATCTGTTATCTCTGATCCAGTTTGTTTGCTGGCATCCATGACTGCAGCATGCAGTGTTGTTTGCCTGCAAACTTGTTCAAATCTGGCAACCCGGCGGTGTAAAAATACTATTGGTGAGTGGACAGTGGGTGGGATCACACAGGCAAAACATAAACAGAAATTCTGGCCCAGAATGGAAACTTCAAAGTAGAATATACTTGCTGTAGCATTGTTATCAGAGAAGCATGTTTCCTTATTCTCTAATGACATATTATGTTCATTTTATGATTTATATAATATATATAATATTATATATAGCACCTTTAAAAGTACTCTCAGCTAATTTATTTTCATTAAAACATTTTAGACAAAGAAATGAATAGTACTTATAAAAAATATGTTTAAAATTATGTACTGGCACATAAAGAGAGACTGCAAAGTCTCCATTCATATCAGTAGCCTCATAAAGCTGTTTTCATTTGAGTGGATCGCCTCATGGCATCATGTTCAGAACACCTAATCAGCCGAATACATTTATTTACTTATCTAATATTAAAGGGATATTTCACCCAAAATGAAAATTATCTCATTATTTACTGACTTGTATGACTTTGTTTCTTCACCAGAACAGATTTGAAGAAAAATAGTCAAATATTTTAGCTCAGTAGGTCCTTAAAATGCAAATGAATGGAGATTTATCTTTTGAAGCTCCAAAAATCACAGACAGTCAGCATAAAAGTCATTGATAAATGAATGTCTTCTAAAGTGATCTGATCACTTTTGTGCAAAAAAAGATAAATATTTAAGTACTTTTTTTAACTCTAAATCATAACTTCCGGTCAGCAGCGGTATGCGTGTGACGTAATTGCGCTGGCACATGCGACACACATGGAAGAAAATAACTGTTTATAGCTGAGTAGGAGGAACACTGTAGGGAAGCTTTACTGATTTTGGTTTAGATCTGTATTTATCTGTTTCTTTACTCACAATGGTGATTTATGTGCTTATCCTGGATGTCTCAACCGAGAGGAGAACGTGAGTTTACTTCTGTATCATGGCAGCGTGAATACATAACAGGAGAGACCACGTGAACTCAGCGATCTTGTGAAACTTACTGGAAGCATTGGATTATAGTTAAAAGTACTTTAATATTGATATTTTTCACACCAAAAGTGATTTTAATTGTATATATTTTTTATTTTATTTTTTTCAAATGTGTTCTGCTAAAGAAAGAAAGTATAAGAAACCTGGGATATCATGAGGGTGAGTAAATAATGAGAGAATTTTCAATTTTTTTTAATTGGGATTTTAGGTAGGAAATAAAAATTTGTAGCCCTCCTCATAAAATCACTTACAGATTTCTTCTTGACTTGTTTTGCTGCTTCAGGATCCAAAGCCGTTGGTGTTGCAGGTTGACCTACAGCTGGGTGTGGGAGACTCTGTTCGAGTTTACGATGGTCAAGGAGAGCATGCAGAACGTCTTCTGCAGAGTCTCTCTCACCATAACAACCACAGACGAGCCATGCTGGAGTCTTCCCAGGGACAGATGAGCGTATTCTACCATGCTAAACCACACAGCCCTGGACACGGCTTCAATGCCACCTACCAGGTCTCATTCCCTCACTTGATGATTCTGGTCACTGTTGTTTCTGGTCTGCCTTACGGTTTTTGCTGTCTGCACTGGAAAAAAAATGGCTGTTTGAAAATAGTAAAACAATTAATTTATTAAAGTTAATATTTATAACAACAGAAACACTCACACAAATGGAACAAACAAAGCACACTTTGGCCACACCCACTCTAATATGTTTTGAAAACGCATTGCCTTTGCTAAGTTTCCATCTCTCATCCACACTGGAACACCTTTACCAAATACTATTTATAACAAACACTTTGAAAAACGATGACATTAGGAGAGTTTTCAGCTGAAAATATTTTAGTGTGGATGTGGTTTTGTAAAATTATCTTATAGTAAGTACTCACTGTAAAGGTAATCAGGAGACGGGAACAGTGAAACAGGTAAGGCTCTTTATTTTCTGCCATCAGTTCAAAACTTAGCTTCACAAACATTTCAGAAAAAAACTTAGCTTCACAAACACAGACGCTACACTGTAGTCTGGGTCTCTCTCCCTCTCTGGCAGTGGCGTGACGGTGTATATGCCAGTCTCTCCATGCTCACTGGAATTAGAGACAGGTGTTAGACATAATTTACAGTAGCTCAGGTACAGGCGTCCTTACCGCCTTCCCTCTCCGGACGGCCGCCTGACCAAGCCCCAGCTACCACACTCACATTGACATCTAAAGTAGACATTTTCACATCCCATTTTGAGGAATTTCGAATGAAATGTAAGAATTTTGTGAAGTTCAAAGCAAGTTTTACAGTGTTTATTTATTATTTTTTTTTTACTGATTTAATACATTTGATTAGCATGTGCATTTTCAGGTAATCAAACTATGAGTACAGCGGTGTTAGTAAGTTTTTATATTTTTCTAAAAAAACAATACAATACTGATACGGATTAAGAACTGAATTGGATTTATTGTGTTTGAAGGCTTTGCATTATTAAAGGAATGTTCTGGGTTCAAAACAAGTTAAGCTCAATTGACAGCATTTGTTGCATAATGTTGATTACCACAAAAATGTATTTCGACTCATCCCTCCTCTTCTTAACAAAAAGACAAGTTACAGTAAGGCACTTACAATGGAAGTGAATGGGGCCAATTTTTGGTGGGTTTAAAAGCAGAAATGTGAAGCTTATAATTATTTAAAAGCAACATTGTTAAAAGCTTATTTTTGTTAAGAACAAGATTAGCATTATTTTCTAATTGGTAGATTAACAGTTTCTAAAGACTGTGTATGAAGAGCAACAGTGTAGTGTTTTGTGTTCGGGACAATAATCAGACCAAGGAAGAAGTTCTCAAACGTTTTTACTCTTCAACATCCTAATACAGACTTCCAAACTACCGAAGCCGGTTTGCTCAGGAAACGTAATATAATTACTGCATTTGCAATACTGAGCCACGAGATGGCAATCTCTACCTGTTAATTACGCCAATCTATTACACTCCTTCCCTTTTAGCTTTTCCCTTAACATAGCCCCTTTTTATTTAGCAATAATTAACAACAACTAACCTTTCATTTTACTCAACCAAAATAAATCTACTGCCCTGAACATTTTATAAATTTTGCAAATGAACGTTCTATTAGCACAACAAAAATGTCACTTGGCAGCTAAACATTTACTGGAATAAAAAAACATTTCCATACAACATACTGCCAGTTATAAATCCAGTTTTTTAGGTGGTAACCAGACCCTCTCTGGATACCTCCGTTTCTCAGGTGAGCTTTTGCTTTCTGTGTGCGATGATGACACATCGACAACCTGTTCAGCTGGTCTAATGATAACTGTAGGCGGTATTAGCTTGACTGGTGCACTGGGGACAACAGCTGGAAAAACACAGTCCCTGATGACTGGTGGTTCATTCTCAACCACTGGTGAGGGCAAAACTTTTTTAATTTGTTCACCTTTTCCTCGCCATGGCAACATGTGGTCGACATGCACTGTGCGTTGCCTCTGACCCTCCTGTACCATGTATGTGACAGCTCCCAGTCTTTGCAGCACTTTTGCCTGAATCCATTTCTCCACTCCTCCACTGAAATTTCGGACATGGACAGCTTCCCCATCCTGAAAAAACCGAAGACATGAACCACCACTGTCATGATGACGTTTCTGTGTAGCTTGTTTCTCTTCAACCCGACTGGCAAGCTTGGGTTTAAGCAAACTGAAACGTGTCCGAATCTGGCGCTTCAGAAATAACTCAGCCGGAGTCAGACCAGTCACTGTGTGGGGTGTACTGCGGTACATGAGCAAAAAATTTGCAAGTCTATGACTAAGTGGTAAAAAAAACTTTTTCTCCGCCTCCAACACATCCTTTGTCAACGCACGTTTCAAAATCTGCACTGACCTCTCTGCAGCTCCATTTGATGCAGGATGGTATGCAGGTACAGCAGTGTGTTTGATACCGATTACCTCCAGAAACTGTGTAAACTCCCTCGACACCAGCTGTGGACCATTATCTGAGACCAACTCTTCTGGCAGTCCATACGCAGAGAACAGGCTTCGCAGCACTACAATGGTGTTTTGAGATGTGGTGGAAGACATGGGGAAAACTTCTAACCACTTTGAATGGCTATCAATAACCACCAAAAAATACTGTTTATCCTTGTCTGCAAAATCAATGTGAATTCTCTGCCACACTCTTTCCGGCCACCTCCAGTGGTGCAGCGGTGCGACTGCTGGCATTTTCTGAACAGCTTGGCAGATAGAACAACCTTTCACCAGCTCTTCAATTTCCCCATCACAGCCAGGCCACCACATGTAACTGCGAGCGAGAGCTTTCATGCGGCAGATACCTGGGTGCACATGATGAAGGTCTTCCAGTAAACGCTGTCGATAACCATGGGGTATGATGACTCGCTGGCCCCAAAGAATGCAACCTTGTTCCGCTGACAACTCCTGCCTGCGTATGAAAAAAAGGCCGCAGTGCTTCCTCCTGAACATGACTGGGCCATCCATTCATTGTGTAGCTCCACACTTTGTTCAGTGTAGGATCTTTTAAAGTAGCTCTCTCAATGTCTTTCGCACCCACTGGTAGTTCCTCCATGTGTGAGAAGTAAAAAATACCTCCCTCTTCTCCTGTGTTGTCGAATGAGGCAGTGGGTAGGCGAGACAGAGCATCAGCGTTTGCATGATCAGCTGATCTCCTGTACTCAATATCATAGCTGTATGCCATGAGGATGAGAGCCCAGCGTTGCATCCTTAATGCTGCCAACGTTGGAACTGCTGACTTTGGTCCAAGGATAGTTAACAGCGGTTTGTGATCTGTAATCAGTGTGAACTTCCTCCCATAGAGGTATTTATGGAATTTCTTAACTCCAAAGATGATAGCCAGTGCCTCTTTCTCGATTTGGGCATATTTTCTTTCAGCCTCCGTTAACGTCCTTGATGCAAAAGCTACCGGCCGTTCCGCTCCATTGTCCATGACATGGGAAATTACCGCCCCTACTCCATAGGGTGACGCATCACAGGCAATCCGGAGTGGCAACCGTGTGTTGTAATGCACCAACACCCTACTTTTCTGTAATAGCTGCTTTGCATCTTCAAATGCCTTAGCACACTCCGAAGTCCAAACCCACTTTGCCTCTTTTCTCAACAAGTTGTGTAGAGGGTGGAGTAAGGTGGAGGAATTTTGCAGGAAATGGCTGTAGTAGTTAAGAAGCCCTAAGAAAGACTTCAGTTCCATGACATTAGTTGGCTCAGGCGCTTTGTTTATGGCTGCCACCTTTTCATCCGTGGGGTGCAAGCCATCCTGGTCAATGCGATGTCCCAGATACTCCACACTGCTCTGAAAAAACTGACATTTTGACAATTTCACATGAACACCATGATTTTCCAAACGTGTGAGCACTTCATCCAGTTTTCTCAAATGATTTTCCTCAGATGAAGCAGTGATGAGAATATCATCCAGAAAACATGTCACATGGTCTAGCCCTTGTAAAATCTTGTCCATTACAGACTGAAAAATCGCAGGTGCACTGGAAACACCATAGCTGAGGCGATGAAATTTGTATAGGCCCTTATGAGTGTTGATCGTCAGATACTTCTCTGATTCCTCATCTAACATCAGCTGCTGGTAAGCATGAGACAGGTCAAGCTTACTGAATGATGTTCCTCCTGCTAAAGTAGCAAACAGATCTTCGGTGTTAGGCAGTGGATATGTCTGCTCTTCTATACACCGATTAATACTGACCTTGTAATCGCCACAAATCCTAATTGTTTTGTCTGCTTTTGGCACAGTTACAATCGGAGAGGCCCACTCACTCATTTCAGTCTTTGAAATCACCTCCATTTTCTCCAACCTGTCCAACTCCTTCTCTACTGCTTCCTTTAATGCGTAAGGAACAGGGCGAGCTTTGCAAAGGATTGGTGTAATGCCTGGTTTTATGCGGATTTTGGCTTTAAAACCCTCTATGCAGCCTTGTTTCTCAGAGAAAACTGCCTTGTGGCGCTGTAACACCTCGTTGACTCCTGGGGTCCACTCTGCCTGTGTGAACACCCTGTGCACTGTGAAAATCTGTTTCCAGTCCAGGTGTAGTTCCTTAAGCCAGTTCCTACCAATCAGAGCTGTTCTACTTCCCTTCACAACAACAAGAGGTAAGGTAACTTTCTGTGTTTCATACTGCACTGGTATCTTGATGTATCCTAGAACAGCGATACATTGGCCTGAATATGATTTCAGCTTTAACTTTGGGGCTGGTTTTAACAGGAAATGGTTCAGATTTGTCTGGTAGTAATCCTCTGAGATCACTGACACAGCTGACCCTGTATCCAGCAGCATTGTTGTGCTCTTATCACCCAGTGTGACATCCACGGTGTACCCCTTTTCACAGCTTGAGATGGAATATAATGCATACACTCCAAAAAGTTCAGCCTCTTCATCCCCTCTGGATGTATTTCCTTCAGCTTCCACATACTGAGTTTGAGAAATGGCTTTTCCTTTTCTACATGCACGTGCTATGTGTCCAATTTTGGAGCAGGAATGACACTTTTCATTCTTGAATCTGCAGTCACGTGCTGAGTGTCTTCCACCACATCGGTAGCATGTCTGTGATGTCCCAAAATTACTTTTTTCTCCTTTTTGGCCTTTGCTTTGAGCTTTATTATCATTATGTCGTCTAAACTGTCCTTTTCTCCCCTTTTCAGAAAAACCTGCACTTGACAAGGCATTTACCTGATGAGCCTGGCTGTGTCCAGAAAACTCCATCGATTTCTTTTGACGCCAGCTCCATTGCTACTGCAATCTCACAAGCTTTTGGGAAAGTCAGATCCTTTTCAGACAGCAATCTGCGCTGCACTGCATCCGAGCGTAATCCACTCACGAAACGATCTCTCAGCGCATCATCCAAATACTGTCCAAACACACAAGTAGCTGATAACTGCTTCAAAGCTACCACATAATCAGAGACAGTTTCCCCCTCTCTCTGGTTACACTTTTGGAACCGAAAACGTTCCGCGATTACAATCGGTGCTGGCTTGTAATGTGTACTCAGTGCTCTCACCAGATCAGAATACTCCATAGTACTTGGTACGGTCGGCGACACCAGATTTTTCAACAATTTATAAGCATCCGCCCCAATCACAGAGAGAAACACACACACCTTGTTTTCATCCTTGATTTCGTTTGCCAACATCCACTGTTCCAGACGTTCCAGATATGACTCAAAATCCTCCTTCGCGTCATTGTATTCATCCATGCGACCGACTGGCACAGCCATTTTAGATTTTTTTTTTTTCCCGAGGCTAACTGCTAACTGTTAATCCACACGTGCCTGGTTCCTTCGGAAAAAACGTATTTTACTTTTTCCACGACCAGTGTACGGTGCCTTTTACAATGCAGTGCCGCAATGGCATTCGTTTAATATCCTCGTCTCCATTTGTAGTGTTTTGTGTTCGGGACAATAATCAGACCAAGGAAGAAGTTCTCAAACGTCTTTACTCTTCAACATCCTAATACAGACTTCCAAACTACCGAAGCCGGTTCGCTCAGGAAACATCAAAACTCGTTTCTATAATAAACCGTAATATAATTACTGCATTTGCAATACTGAGCCACGAGATGGCAATCTCTACCTGTTAATTACACCAATCTATTCCAAACAGGTCCACACAATTCAATATGTATTAGTGTATTTTTCTATACATATCATCAGGACATTTTGTTATCCAGTAGAGCTTTTATTGTTTATGTTTAGAGCTCTGACTGATACATTTCTCTATCTGCAGGTTAAGGGATATTGCTTTCCAGGTGAGCATCCCTGTGGCACAGATGAGGGTTGTTACTCTGACCTCCAGCATTGTGATGGCTACTGGCACTGTCCTGGGGGACGTGATGAGGAGGACTGCCCTCTGTGCCAACCGGGTGAGTATCCCTGCGAGGGTGGCAGTGGGGTGTGTTACCCGGCCTCTGAAAGGTGTAACAACCAGAAGAAGTGCCCAGAAGGCTCCGATGAGAAGAACTGCTTCGACTGTCAGCCAGGAAACTTCCACTGTGGAACCAACCTGTGCATCTTTGAGACGTGGCGGTGCGATGGGCAGGAGGACTGTCTCGATGGCAGTGATGAAAGAGACTGTCTGGCCTCTGTACCCAGGAAAGTGATCACAGCAGCTCTGATTGGAAGCTTGGTCTGTGGCCTGCTGCTGGTCATTGCACTGGGATGTGCCTTTAAACTCTACTCGCTCAGGACAAGAGAGTACAGGTTAGGGAGGTGTGGTCTTTCTTTCTTTCTATCTTTGTTTAGAATTTACATTCTCCCTGCATTTAAACTCATACACAGGGGTCCCATGGTCATGGAAACCTGAAATATCAGGGAATGTTAAAATTGTGTTTTCCAGGACCGGAACAGTCATGGGAATTAAAGGGAAAGTTGCCCCCAAAGCAAGAATTCTGTCATCATTTACTTACCCTCATGTTGTTCAAAACCAGTATTAGTTTCTTTCATCATTGAGATAAAAAAAAAAAAAAATGTAGAATGTAACATAGAATGACAGCCTCAGTCACTATTGACCTTCATCGTATGGAAAAAAGTCAAATGCCTATGGAATAGCATGAGGGTGAGTAATGATGACAGAAGTGTAATTTTTGGGTGAAATATCCCTTTAATTAAATCTTAAAGTATTGGAAATTTGTATAGTGAATATAAATTTTTCTAGTTATGTTCCGTTCTGTTCTTAAAAATCATTTTAGATATTGGAAAAAATATATTTCTCTTGTGTAGAGTAAAAGTTACTCGCAAGCCATAGTGATGTTTGAGCGAATTGTTCTTTTGATTCAATTATTTCAGTGAATCAGTTCACAAATTGACTGAAAGATTGTTAAAGAAATCATCAGTCTGAATTTAAGGATTTCCAAAAATCCTCATTCAGTCATCAGAAATGGACTGGAAAGGTCATGAAAAAGCTATGGAAATTCAATGTGGGAACTCTACGAACAGTAAAATTGGTTAGAATAAAAATGTAAAGATGGATCCTTCTTTATTTTCTGTCAAATTATCTTGTCCTCACAATATATAATTCACAATTTAAGACTAAATTTATTTTGTTTGTATTGCTCTTTATTTCTTCCTCCCTTGCTCTGTCAGTCTTTGTCCTCCTGTTTTTTCCTTTGCTGATTTTGTTCTTATTTTGTGCTGAATAATTTTGCCTCCTAGTCAGAAACACACATTCTTTACAAGACACACACAACACACACACACACACACACACATGTTGTGTTTCCATGTTTTATGGGGACGTTCCATAGACATAATGGTTTTTATACTGTACAAACTTTATATTCTATCCCCTAAACCTAACCCTACCCCTAAACCTAACCCTCACAGAAAACTTTCTGCATTTTTACATTTTCAAAAAACATAATTTAGTATGATTTATAAGCTGTTTTCCTCATGGGGACCGACAAAATGTCCCCACAAGGTCAAAAATTTCGGGTTTTACTATCCTTATGGGGACATTTGGTCCCCACAAAGTGATAAATACACACACACACACACACACACACACACACACACACACACACACACACACACACAGTCAGTGGTGACTATCTGCTTTAATCTTGATGTAGTATTGTAAGCTAGAAGCCTAAATTGATGCCAAAGAGAGAAAGAAAGTGATCATGAGGAGAGGACCATACACCGCTGGCTGATTTACACACACTTGTGCCACTTTAAACATATTTGGATCCTGCAGTAACGGCCTGGATGCTGCTCTGGGGGGTCGTGCAGAGCTTTTCTCATATAGACCTTGTTACGACACAGCACTTGCATCTGTCTTCTATGAAAGCAATGTAAGAAATGCGAAAAATGTGACTTTCTTGCCATTTCAGTGATTTCAGTGGAGACGAGCAGCAATGAGAAATACATTAAAATATAAAAGGCAATACTCGCAACCACGTATTTCAGGTGGACTCATTTCAAGCAGTGTTTCACACCAACTGAACAATTCAAACTCTAACTATGATCACCTCAAGTCTAAACCAAAACCTCTATTGTGAAAGCACCTTTAAAGAAGCCTCTTTTTTTATCCTTTCTTTTTTCAAAAGCATTTATAAGCATTAAATTATTTTTGGAAAACAGCTTGATCTGTATTAATACAGATTTTGTATTTTTCTGATTTATCTCTTTTACCTCCGTCACTAGAGCCTTTGAAACCCAGATGACTCGACTAGAGGCAGAGTTTGTTCAGAGAGAGGCTCCACCCTCTTACGGTCAACTGATAGCGCAAGGACTCATACCTCCAGTCGATGACTTCCCAGCATACACACCCACACAGGTTCGCAAAATGCAAATATTATTTAAAATATTATCTCATCTTGAAGTGAGCAGTGAGTTAGGATGCATGTAAGGTATTTCAGTTATGTAATAAAAAGGCAAAGGCTATCACCATGCTAATATTAAGAATATCAAGGGAAACGGGGGGCCTGGGTAGCTCAGCGAGTCAAGACGCTGACTACCACCCCTGGAGTCGCAAGTTAGAATCCCAGGGTGTGCTGAGTGAATCCAGCCGGGTCTCCTAACAACCAAATTGGGCCGGTTGCTAGGGAGGGTTGAGTCACATGGGGTAACCTCCTCGTGGTCTCTATAATGTGGTTCGCACTTGGTGGGATGCAAGGTGAGTTGTGCGTGGATGCCGTGGTGGATGGCATTAAGCCTCCACACACGCTATGTCTCTGCTCTCAACATGATAAGATGCATGGATTGACAGTCTCAGATGCAACTGAGATTCATCCTCCACCACCTGGATTGAGGCGAGTCACTATGCCACCACGAGGACTTAGAGCACATTGGGAATTGGGCATTCCAAATTAGGGAGAAAAAGGGGAGAATATCCCCCCAAAAATATCAAGGAAATTCAAGTCAAATTTATTATCAATGCAGCTATACACGTATACAGTGCAATTTACAAACTGTAATCTAGACTTTAAAATAAATGTCCCACTATTTTGAGTGTTTCTGGTACATTTAATCTACATTTACACAGTAAAGGAATAGTTCACCAATAAATGATAAACCTCTCATCATTTACTCACCCATTTGCCGTCTCACACTCATTTGATTTTCTTTCTTGTGGAAGGCAAGGCAAGATAATTTATATAGCACATTTCATACACAATAGTAATTCAAAATGATGTACATAGAAATGAAAAAGAAAATACAAGATATATAAAAATCAATTTTAAAACCAATTAAAGCTGATATATGTATCTTTCTCTATGTTAAAATACTTTCTCCTAAGTAATCCATTCATAGGTTAATTTTCTCGAAAACTGTAAGCATTCTTTCTCTCTGGCGCTTTGAAAATTCCTGTGTTTGTTTAGAGTGACCCGCTTAGACCAGTGATGCTCAACCAATGCCGTGAGTTGAGGGTGGGACTATCACTTTGTTTGAATAAAGGCCAACAGGGGTGTATTCAGAAAGCTGTTTTGAAAATAAAGTGTATTTTTGCAATACCGCTTGGTAGCATTATTGGTGCAGAAATTACATACTTCAGCTTTAAGAACAAGAAATAAGAATAATAAATTGACATTTTAATTAAAACATAAATAAAAATGAATATATTTTGATGTAGATAAGACTTATATATCCATAAGACTTATATAAGAATAAAGGAAAGATGCTCTTCAATGTTTTGTCAGCTGAATGATCAACACCAATGTAAACAACAGTACAACCCACTGAAGAGACTGTAAGTCTATCCCTCACAGCCTCGTTTGCTCCTCTCTCAGGCATCTGTTCTGCAGAATCTCCGTTCAGCTATGCGGAGACAGATTCGCCGTCACTCGACTCGTCGTTCATCATCACGTCGGCGACTTGGATGCCTCTGGAGCCGTCTGTTCCATCGTGGTTCTCGGTTACGTGGTCAGATCCCTCTCCTCACACCTCCTGGCCATACACACACAAACACACACACTGTTCTGGGCCTTCACATCTACAACACAACGGATGGTGGTGCGGAAGATGCGCTGGAGGGTGTGGGGCAGACTACTTCCCCTTGTTCCACAGCAGCGCTGGGCTTAGCCATGCAGGCTCACACTGAGGCCCTCTACTTAACTGACAGAGAGTCTCCTCCCTCTCCGCTCTCTTCCCCTTCCCCTGCCTCGTCCTGCTCCACCTCTGACACCCTGGAGGATGAAGATGTTGAAGATGATGATGATGACGGAAGTTCAGAACTGTCTGGGACGAGAATGAGATCCAAATGCAGCTCTCAAGGCCCTTCTCCTAAACATAAAGAAATAGATAGTCCACCTGAAATTCCGGATGTCCCTAAACACAGCTCAATCAGGTCCAGAGCCTCCAGAAGGCTGGTGCAGGACCTGGCATCGGAGCTCAGAGGAGTCTCCCTCTTACGCTACACCTCTGTGGGTATCTCACCTCTTTCTTCTCCAGAGTCACCAACATACTCCAGTGGTCATTCTGAGGAGCAGAGAAGCCTTTCTACACCCAGACATCTGCAGACAGGTACACACACAGACTCGAGTCCCAGACACACCGCCATAGGGGACACCAGGAAGTCATCGGGAACAGAAGATACACCCGGTGAATGTGTCAGGCTTTGCAGACTCACAAGTAGCGAGGAAGAGGATGATGAGACTCTGTTTGTGCACTGAGAAGCCTTTATTTCCCTCCCTGTTTTGATTTTGTGCCATCACACCGGGCCTTACCAGGTTCAATGAACAGTCTTCCATCCAGAGTTTCAAAACTTTTAGTTGCAGAATACTGTATTTGATTCTTATGGTCTGTCTCAGTAGTGTTCCTCTGCTGAGGTACATGTTTGCTGTCATATTTGAAAAGATAATCTCATAGTTCAGCTCTTGAATTCAGTAATAAATTATGATCAAATACCTTAAAGGAATAGTTCACCCAAAAATGAAAATTCTCGCATCATTTACTCACCCTCATGTCATTCCAGATGTGTATGACTTTCTTTCTTTTGCAGAACACAAATATGATTTTTAGAAGAATATTCCTTCTCTGTAGCTCCTTACAATGCAATTGAATGGGTGCCAAAATCTTGACGCTCCAAAAAGCACATAAAGGTAGTCAATAAGACTACAGTGTTTTAAACCATATTTTCTGAAGGGATATGATAGATGTGGGTAAGAAACAGATAAATATTTAACTCTTTTTGCTTGAAATTCTTCTCACTGCCCATTAGGTGGCAACATGCATGAAGAATGTGAATATCCAAAAGTACAAGAAGAAGAATGTGAAAGTGATCTACCTGTTTCTCACCCAGACCTTTCATATTGCTTCTGAAGATATTGTTTTAACTACTGGAGATTGATGGATTCAAAAACTTGATTACCATTCACTTGCATTGTATGGACCTACAGAGCTGAAAGATTCTTATAAAACCCTTCGTTTGAGTTCAGCAGATGAAAGAAAGTCATACACATCTGGGATGGCATTAGGGTGAGTAAATGATGAGAGAATTACATTTTTTGGGTGAACTATCCCTTTAATGAGTGCGGCTATAATGATCATGTATGTTGTACAAGGACTGAGCATAAATACTTTTCCATGTGGAATATTATTATAACAGAGAACACGTGTCTCTGCCTCATTTTCTTATGGATATAGATTAACAGAGCTCTCCTCTCACCTCCTCAACGCCTTATAAGAGATTCGCCATGTCGCCTATTGAGTGTTATTCTTTTAATTTGTATCAGAACACTTTTCATAATCAACCAGTTTTCTCAGAATAACAGTATGTTACACACTCGGACTGTGAATGTTTGAATGTTGGTTGGTTAACTTGGTTACTCTGTACATCATCGACATTATTGGACTTTAAGGCCTCTTAAAAAATATAAGTTTTTTACCCTGTGAAAAATTACTGCTGGAGCTGTTTACTTATTCATGATTTTTGGCAGTTTGGTTCCAGAATATTATATCATGACAGGTCCACCATAGACATGAATCAATTTTAAGCTTTTTCGCCATGCGAAAGACAGTCTTTTCTTAAGGGAAGTAGAACTCAGGGAATGTATAAGGGTTTATGAGAGAGAACCAGTTAACTTGGACTTGCTTGTTAACAACCATAGTATAGCTGTGAAGACATCACGATTTTCTTAAGTTACAATATAGTGTGGAAATGACTAAATATCTCATGTGTGTTTGAGTTGTTACTGTGTCATTATCAAAATGTAAGAGTTGATGTCTTTGGTTTTCATATCAGCTGTTACTTTTATAATTTCATTTAAATGAATGTTTCTGGGCTTGTTTGCCATTAAGATTATTTTGCTCACATTTCCATGAATATGTGTGTCTAATGTGTTTTGTAATATACAATGTAATGTGCCACATAATTCATACTTGTTGCTTTAGGACATTCTTTTCTGGTCCTGTCTTGGAAATCAGTACCAGTACAACTTAAAAGCTTTCATGTCAATCTGCCTGCTGGCCGAGTGTCTCCATCCACCATTCTCAGAATGCAGGATCTCTTTCTGATCGCATATGTTCAAGAATGTGCCATTTCAGTGATGTACAGAGTTTATTGAATTGCAGGAGGTGTTTAATACAATTTTATTCAATTTGCTATTTATAGAGAAATCATGCACTTTCTTTCCTTTCATGTTTTTGACAGTAGGCTCAATTGAAATACCTAAAGATAAACTTACAGCAAAGTATGAGTTACTTACAGCATCCGTTCAAATAGTCTGTTTATGAGATATTTTATTTTTATTTTAATATCTTCCCTGCTGGAAAGACCAGGTTAACCAGCATGCAATTCCCATGCTGGTCTCAACTGGTTTATGTCAAGTCAACCTTTATTTATAGAGCACATTTAAAAATAATAGAAGTTGACCCTAAGTGCTTTGCAGATCAAACAAACAAAATGACAGGTTGATATAAAAAACCTGCAAAAAAAAAACAACAATAACAAAAAAACTGTTTATACAGGTTATTGCTGGTTTGGTGCTGGTTTTGTTGGAACACAACATATGCTGGTGACCAGCTATGCATTTTTTTTTTTTTCAGCAGGGTTGGGTGTCAGTTTTGTTCAATTCAATCTAATCTTTCAGCAATGCCCCTCCCTTATGCTGTTTCTGAGTCTTTCTGCATGAATAAAGAACTTGATGCCATTTGTATTTTGCAACCTATTTGCATCTGATCCTATTTGGGTCAAACCTCTATGCTCAAGTCATAATGGTTTCTTATCAAACTTGCATTTAATTGATGAAAAAGTCATGTGTTTCAGTGGAATGTCACAAACTGGTTGAATGTCTCACTTTTAAGAAATCCAGCAAGTGATGAGATTTTTCTTGAAGGATTGTAGTTTTAAAACTTATAATATTTTATCTGATGCTTTTACTTGAGCATTTTATACTTTTACAATACTAGATCTGGTATTGGTGGCCTAGATAGACTCAAACTGCATTCGATATTTTAAAATCAATGTCCTTTTATGTTTTGAGAAATTAAAATAAAATGACAACATGAACGAATACCGCCATAATAAAGTGAGATGTATGGACATTCAGCCAGCTGCTTGAAGCCCTAACAGACTTCTCTTTTTATTGTTTAATGCAGTCTATGGTTGCCTTTATCATATTTGGTAAATATGATCATCTTTACCTTTCTTTTATACCCCTTTCCAACCTGGTTGTATATTTATGGTAATGGTCAAGAAAGGTTGCTACATGTTGATATGTTTTTGATGGAGTTGCATAATCCATTGTGTGTACTTGTAACAGCATTAAACACACATTTCTTCATTACACAACTTGTCGTCTGGATGAAGTATATTTATTCATTAACATGGATTGCTGGATAAAATAATTATATATAGACAAGGCCATTTTTACTCACACACAGTAAGTAACACAATTATAGACACTCTTTTCAGAATTAAATTTAATGTGCTAATTTTGCTATTAATAAACACCTTTAAAGTTTTGTGTTTTTTGTTTTGTTTTATAAAACACAAGTATGTCAGCATACATGTCTATAGTGCATACATTATGAACACATAATGTTCCATATTTTTTATATTTTCTTATTATACATAATAATTGTCATATACATAATAATACATATGCCCTTACACTTCCCTAACTTCAGGAATGTGATCTCACAATGAATCCCTGATGTATATTTACATTAAGATTTCACTGTACTGTGCATTTGACACTTACTACTACGGACATGTTAGACACTAATATATCACTGAGAGACACTGAGCTGGACCCATGGACAGGAAAAAGCACTGTGGTGCTTAATGTATATAGCGTATAAGCACGTTTAAACAGATCTGACCAGAAGAGGGCACTCAAGTGACATTTACTGTAAGCACAAAAGATTCTAATCTCAACCGTGTCGGACCCTTTTCTATACGGTTCTCTCACAAACAGAAAAATCGTGACAAATTTGGATACTTATCACAAACTTGTTTGGACAGAGAACCTGTTTGGTTGTCAGTATAAAAATGAAGAGACATATATTTTATTGCTCTTGCTTAGCTCAGTAAAATGCCAGAAATTTTCCTCATTCCCATCCAAAATAAAGATGTCCCAGTCAAAGATACAAATGTCTTGGTTACCTAAAGGAATTAGTGGGTGGAGGACTACATATCCTAGCGTAAAACTATTGAAAGTGTCTGTCTAAAACAGCCTTTTGAAATTTCAAGTACCTTTTATGTGGATAATGTTATCCATTGAAAAGAAGAATAAACCATGAGCCATCCTATGGTTTCTATTATAAGCAAGAGTATCTGGCAGTGCTTAAGAGTGCTGGGGCAGAGCCTCTGTTTAACAGTGGCAAGGAATTCATGCTTTTTTCAGAAAGCATGGCAAAAGTGAATTGTGCAATTTCTTTATGTCTATTCGAGGTAAATATAGGCTAAAAAAAGCTTCTACATTAAAATGCATAGAATATTTTTGCATAGAGTGTTGAGTGCAGCTATATATTATCACTTTTTTTCTTTCTTTTTTTTTTTTGCTCGAGGAGTAAGTAATTATTAGGAGTAATTATTCCCTCACATTAGGGAAATTCAATGAACTACTAAAAAGTCTAAAGAGTAGAAAATATAGAAAGAGATCCTGGAATACACAAACAGTTATCAACATTAAGAGGACATAGGAAGTCACCTGTGACAAGAGAAGGAGCATTCAGTTACAATGGGAATTCCAGAACAAATATATGCAAAGGGAGGTCAACTAAAAAAATGAGATAATTTTGCTATAAAACGAAGAACTTGTTTCTTCTACTGTAATGGCTAAGGACCTTCAACTGAGCATCTCCTCATGTACAGCATCAAACATGGAAAACATTCAAAAACATACAGAAAACTATTCCAAACAGGAGTGCAGTTTCTGGTGAGGCTCACAGCTCAGATTTGACTGTTTTCTCTGAAAGGAGCTGTATTTCTGAGAGGTCATCCTGAGGAAACACCACGTAACACAACTTCTGCCCCAGATAGGTCACTCTCTCTGAAAAACATGCACATTTATAGATATAAGACAAAAACAGGAGACTTTTAAAGGAACAGTTGACAATTGGATAAATGACAATTCTGTTTTCATTTACAAACATTCTCATGTCCTTCCAAATCCATTTTAATTTCTTTCAAGTGGAACACAAAAGAAAAAATTCTGAAGAGTGTGCTGGTTCCTTTAATTGTAATTGTGCAATTACACAATTACAATTAGTGGGGACTGAATAACAACTTTTTGTAGTGCACAAGTCGTATGGACTATTTTTGTGACACTTTTATGGTGCATTTGCATCCTTTATGAGGCTTAAAATCTACTGTGACCATTCATTTTTAATATACAGCATTTTTCCTTTTATGTTCCACAGAGGAAACAAAGTCAAATGTATTTGGAACAACATGAGGGTGAGTAAATGATGACAAAATGTCCATTGTTTGATGAACTATTCCTATTCTAGAGAGACAACAAAACTGCTTTCACTTTTCTCACTCACCCAAAGCACTGTAAATCCAGCGTGGCTTGTTCTTCCAATGCACTCCAATGAAGTAGATGGGGACTCCAGTGAGCATGATCACCAGCCCCATACCACACACCACTGGCTCTGAGTACAGACTGAAGCCCAGTAACACTGCCCAGAACACCAGGTAGCTGCAAGGGACTAACAAATTTACCTGTATAAAATGAAGAGATTAAGAGAGAGAGGAAAATAGAAAGAAGGGCAACAATGAATAAAACCTAAACATGTTTTTGCATTCCATTCTGTACCGACAAGTAATGTATGTTAATCCAGTGGCTCTCAGCTGATTTTGCTTCAGCACTCAGATTTTAAATTAACATGATTTCACAACAAGTGCCGACACAACTCTGTATCAAAATTGTTTATCATCTAAAAGTAAAAAGTCTTTGAGATAGAATGTAGTTTGTAAATTGTATTATCATTATTATAGAGTATTAGTATAATTATCATGAACTACATAGCCACAGTGATGGAACATTTATAATAGGACCTAGTTTGAATAGGAAAATTTGCAATTTTGTTTTTCAAATATCTTTTGAATAATTCACAAGAAAAAACACAATGTAGTTGGCACAAACCATGTTTATCCTATAAGTGAATCTGTTTTACATTGCATAGTTATGTTAATTGTTTTGGTGATGTCAAGCAACCTATCCATGTTGGCATCTGTCTAATCTGACTAGTGTTGACAGATCAACAACATAAGAAAGGGAGAGATTTTCCTCTCTTTTAAAAGTCTATTTATTTTGCTTTCCTAACTATGCATGGTTATATGGTTAGTTGCATTTTAATATTTGCATTTAGGATTCTTATTTCCCTTAAGTCCCTAGTCAGAACAGACATGTGACCAACAGTTGAGAACCACTACTTTACACCAATTCTGATGACTTCATTCCCCTATATGAGGCAGTAACAGCTACTGTAGGTACCTTGATTGGTCTGAACATTTTGGGTTTTTTCCATCTGTAGTACAGCAACCCAGCTATAGTGACTCCATATGAGAGGTAGTTTATAAATGACACGTAGTTTATCAGGTTATGTGTGTCCCCGATACACAGGATCACTATGGTTGCAGTACACTATGGAGAGTGAGAGAGAAAGACACTTAATGCGGTGATAATTATGCAATAAAGCTGTGTATGTTCTATGTCTAAGCTGTTTATGCTAACACTTTTCTCTCTTACACAAACAAGCAGGGCAGGGATTGGTGTGCAGCTCTTAAGGTGGATCATAGCCAGCAGGTAGGGCAGGTGACCCTCTCTGGCTCCTGAGAAACATAACCTGGGGACGATAGACAAGTAAGTGTTAAATATCCTGTCTTTATGAGGTGACTTTATAGGGCCTGAGTAATAGTACTCAGATGTCAGATGTTTCTTTACCTGGAGGAGGTGAACAGGTATCCGTTAATCCCTCCAAAGGTGGAAAGGGCTACAGAGATGGGCATCACCCAGGAGAACATCCCTAATAGCTTCTCCCCAAATGTCTGCAATTCAACACATAAAAAAAAGGGCTAAATGAAAATGTACAAACAGATCATGAATTAACAAAGCATATAATTTATGGATTACTGTTTAACCAGAAGAAATACGACTAGATTTTTACATTTTCTGGGAAAGAGTGGTGCTTGCTCATACAAACAATCCTGACACAATACTAAGGTTTTGTGGGTGATAGCTATGAAGCTGCTTTGCAACAGAGTTTAAAGATCACTAACCACAGCAACAGCGTTAGACTCCAGCAGCTCATGAGGGGTCATGGAGGAGAAGTATGCAATGTTGGTGAGAGTATAAACGAGCGTTACCAGGGGGATGGAGACATAGATTGCAAGTGGAAGGTTCCTACACAGACATATCAGACACCATATTATCCATGCTGTAAAACGCTGTGTTTATTTTGTAAAATACTTTTGTATACTAATGTTTTCATTACTTTTTTTTTATTCTGTTGCAAGTGATCATAAAATTACTGTACAGTATTATGTGTAGACTTTGTTATATGTACACTATATTATGTGTAGAGTCTTTGTTTATGCATATAGACTTTGAGTTATTGTGATACAGAATATTTAAAAATAGACTCACTTGCGTGGCTCAACCACCTCTTCAGTGACATAGTTGAGGAAGTTCCATCCGCTGTAGGCGAAAGAGGCCTGTAGGAAGGCCAGAGCAATCTGCCCCACTGATGGATCCTTTATAAAGTGAAAAGCTGCCTGTGGCTCCAATGCATCATAGTGTCCTAGAGACAGAGAGAGAGGGTTTAGAGTTGAGAGTGTAGAATTATAGATTAATTAGTTTAAAGATGATCAAATTCTGTGATCTTTTTGTTGTTTACTGCATAAAGCACAGTATATGTCAGTGCATTTGGGATTAATTAACAATCTGTTCTTCACATTTAAAGGAATGGTTCACCCAAAAATTGTAATGTTATCTCTCCCTCACGTTGTTCTAAACCTGTATGACTTTCTTTCTGCCGTGGAACAAAGTAGATGTTAGGCAGAATGTTGTCCTCTGTCACCATTCACTTTGTGTCTTTTTTTGTACAATTAAAATGAATTGTGACTGAGGCTATCATTAAGCTTAACATATTTTGTGTTCCACAGATGAAAGAAAGTTATACTGGTTTGGAACAACATGAGGGCGAGTAAATGGTGACAGAATTTTCATACTCAAATGTCAAATTTCATACTCAAATGTCATCAATTTGATTTCATTATTCCACTGGACAGCCAGTGCCTCCAAAAAGCCTTTCTCTTTTCTGTCACTGAATTGTGGAAATGCTCTCATGCACTTCTTAGCTCTCTCATTTACTCAATTCTTTCTCTTGTCAGTTCAGAGAATGCCTCCAGACACGCATGATTCCATAAGAAATAAATAAAAATAATAATTAGGAATGTCCATAACAAGTCATAGGCATTCCTAAACTCCAGTTACACAATAACTGTACATGCCGCTATCTATGCTTAAGTTTGCCATAAACCGCCTAAAGTAAATGAGTATGCAGCTGCTTTACAGCTATACATTGTTTTATTTGTAAGATTTTCTGACTCTGCTAACTGAAGTTCATTCCAACCACTATGTGTTGAACTAATTGAATTCATGAAAAATAAATCTGTTATTTAATGGTCACAAGTTAAAGCCTCAGAAGAGGTGATTCATGAATGAACAACACTGTATCCTTTAGCAAGAAACTTAACTCCAGTTTGCTTCAAAAGGACTGTAGTGTAAATTACTTTGAATAAGAAAGCATATGCTCAAAAGCCGATAATACAAGAATTTCACTACATGTCACTACTGGAGATAGATTAACTGGATATAGTGTGATGTTAGTGTACTGGATAAGAGATGGTTTTATATATATATATATTTTTTTTTTATATGAATGTATAGCGTTTTTACAAAACAAAGAGAGCAAACAGAATCAACTAGCCTTGCATTTATTGGAATATTTCAGTAGCCTGTCCCCACTAAGGGCAATTTTTTATTCGTTAGGTAACTGGACTGTTTTGGGTTAGCGGTATGTGCAATGTGTTCAATGTGCTGTGCTTGATGATTCATAGCATATAACGAGAGGACGTAGTCACAGATGTGAGCTTATCACATTCTTTCCCTTTCTCTCCCTTGCCTTCTCTGTATTTCTTTCCAGTTATCTCTCCTTACACTTAACTTCACTATCTGCCTTTGTTGCCACACACTTTAGAAAATCCTTGGGAAAGACCATTCCTGTTTTAAATTATGATAGCGGCTGGGCACTGTTTGTTCAAGAACATGTGATATGCTGGTTATCTGTGTTACAGCTTGGCCTATCAAGTGAGGGGAAAAATCAATACAGTATATATCAGAGTCCCCATACCTATTGGCCAAAGAATTTCCATGGCTTCTGGACTACTGGATAAGGATTTTTAAAAATAATTTATAGATTTTGCACTATTTATATATATATCTTGCTGATTAAATATTATATTGCTGAGCATAACTAGAAAAACACATTTCCATTATATGAAGGCAATGCAACGACTGTACCTTCTAAGGAAGTTGAATAGCTTTAATGTATCCTAAGATGTTCTTGACATGGTCTATACAAGTCTTGTGAAGAGTATTCTGAGTTATAACATTACATGTTGGTATGGAAATCTAAGGGCCAGCAACAAGAACAAACTAACAAGAATATGGCACGTGGGTGACATATACACAACACAAACTAGATGGAAAGCAACACTGATAGTGAATGACCATCTGGAAGACACTATAGAGTACACATAGCTACTAAGAATATTTTTTAGAGGTCTTTTATTTAATCTTATGTTATTTTATTGAATAAATTATTTGGTTATTGATGATATTATTGTTCTTATTTACTATTTTTTTATGTATTATTTATAAGTTTATTGTTTTTCATTGATTAAATCATGTTTATCCAATTCTTAATGTGGTAGCATAAGGCAGTAGGCAGACTATATGAATGTTTGTATGTTTGTTTAGTTTCATTCTGTGTCCTGTCTTGTATGGAAACCAAAGGATAATTTCCACACGAGTGGACAATAAAGGTTCAAATCAATTAAAAAATGTCCATAACTTTTCCATTACATTTTAAGATTCAATTAATTTCATAATTACATAATTTCATTAACATCATATATTTCCAGATGCTCTACGACCGTGGGAACCCTGATAATTATGATAACCTTATTTTATTTGGTTTATATATAGCATACTTTTTCACCCAATTTGAAATGCCCAATTCCCAGTGCACTTTTTAAGTCTTTGTGGTCGTGTAGTGACTCGCCCAAATCCGGGTGGCGTAGGACGAATCCCAGCTGCCTCCGCGTCTGAGACCTTCAACCCACGCATCTTATCACATGGCTTGTTGAGCGTGTTGCCACTTCATGCCATCCACACTCAACTCACCACACTCCCCACTGAGAACGAACATTATAGTGACCTTGAGGAGGTTACCCCACGTGACTCTACCCTCCCCAGAAACCGGGCAAATTTGGTTGCTTAGGAGACATGGCTGGAGTCACTCAGCACACCCTGGGATTCAAACTCAAACAGCGTCTTTACTACTGAGCTACCCAGGCCCCCTTGATAACCTTATTTTTATAATTAATGTCATGCTACATTTAAAGGATTTGATATTTTTTAGTACTTAATAATCCATTGCTTTTAATGTTTGAGAGCACAACTAAACTGAGAGCGGATGTGCATGTATAAATGTACTAAGCTGACTTCAAGTACATCAAAAGCATCTGCCAAGAACTGACACACACACCTTTGGCAATCTGCACCATTCCCACAACTATGATAAGGACCAGGGCCAACAGCTTCCCCACAGTGAACAGATCCTGAATGCGTGTCCCCCAGCGCACACTGGAGCAATTCACCCACGTCAGGAACACTGTGGATACACACAGACATGGTTAAACCATATTGATTAACATATTGTCAAAGTTTAAAAAGGAATTCACTCCTTTTAGTGTTTTGTATTAGAAATCATTTTCAATTAGAAGGCATCATATAGTGAGAACTACAGTCTCTCTCTATCATCTGTTATTCTTACTCTCCTTCTGAATTCTTATTAAAGAGATGGTTTACGAGAAATTGCTAGGTCACAAGTTTCATGTGGACAAATCAGGTCATGACACAGTCATGAGAGCAGAGTGGTTTGGTTATATGGTTCTTGTTTAATAGTCCAGAGAGAAGAAATAAACATCAGATGGAATATATTTTACTTCTGCAGAGCAATACATTGACCCATTCATTACTGAGCATCCAGTACTTGGGGTTTTCTCTTACTGAAGTCAGTGTGAATTAGTACAGAGAACATGTAGAGTTTACCAGTTAACTATTCTAAAGAAACCCATTCTTATAGGTTTATAAGGCATCCATCTTTATGGTTTACAATAACAACAACTATGTGTTCTTAAGTAGTTTTTTTCAAGGGGCGCTTAATACAAGACTGACAAATGCATGTTACTCTGTACACACACACACACACACACACACACACACACACACACACACACACACACACACAGGCGGGCCTTGTAAACCATCTGTACATCTACATTTGAGGTTAGTGGCTTCTGTGTTCAGCCACATTGTGTTAGAGCGCCGGTTTAGATCCGGTACACAGAGATCCGTCTCCAGGGCTTGACGGCACAGTATACCCAGGCATGCCGAGGGAGACACTTGGCAAAGAGGAGACTGGTTACCCCCACTCATCCATCAATGGCCGGAATTACCCACCCACACACGCAAACACTTGCGGGGCATCTGTCAGACCCTGCAGACAAACAGTTTCCGATGCCCCACAACAAAATGGGCCCAGACGCCAGCTGAATTTTTGGCAAGAGTATTTAGTCGGCAAGAGCAGCTCAAAGCCTGCAAACCAACAGAACAGCTAACCTGCTCAGCTCCATTTACTTATCTCATCCTGGGTTCAATCCACACCAGATATTTCACTTTCAGTATTCAGTACTGATGGATCTTCAACTATTTACCATTTTCACATAGCTCTCAGTTCATAAATGGCTTCTCAACTGAGTCAAATAGTTGAAATCGAAGTCTAGTGGCTCAGATAAAGATGATTCCAGCTACAAAGATTAAAGTACAACTCAGTAGAGCCATGAAACAGATAAAACCAAACAATGAGTATACACATTCAGGCAATCAGCACTGGTCCTAAGCCTGCGTTAAGTGCATTTCTATAAACAGTGGAGAATTCTCAGTGCCAGCAAAACCTTCTCTGCTGGTCTAACATGCCAAATAAATAAATATTTTTAATCCTTTCATTCTCAATCACCTTTTTGCCTTTTTTAATCACTTTCCACTCTTAATTAATCTATAAACAAAATGAAAACGAGATAAACAAAAAAGTTTATCCAGTCAGAATTTATTCCTTGATCCTTACATGTGAGGTGTGACAGCTGTTTCACAAATCGCATGCCGAACCCAAGCTAACTAGCAGAAGAGGCGTGAGTTTGAGCTCCATCCCCTCAGGCCTTCAGAATTTCCACAGAATCCCTCAACAATGCAAATGAAAGAGCAGCCAATCAGATTGATGTATTTGTTCTTGGTGGGTGTGATCTTTAGGATATGTCCCTGTCAAGGACTTCTAGCTGGCCTTGAGTGACGCAATCACGCTTTGAATTTGAAAGCGAAGTGCGCGAGATCATCATCACTGCCACTATCGCTGTTGAGAAAGAGATCCTTATGGATTTAAAAACACAAGATATTCTGCATGACCATGTGATTGCTTCATTTATTAAACAGCAAAGGAGGACTGATTTTCACTTCAAGTAAACTGGTAAGTGCTTTTTGGATTGTTATAGCAACATCTGGAGTTTTCTACGTGTAAATTAGGCTGCTTGAGCATTCAGTGTCGGATCAAGTTTTGAAAAGTAGTGCAGCGTTCCATTCAACTTGGAAAGTCGGATTTTACAACTTCCTACTAGGAAAAGTGCAATGAAATGCATCTTTAATCAGAATTACAACTTGAAGGCTCCTGCAGAAATTCTCAACTCCGATTTCACCGAGATGCATGTGCATGATGTCACACAAACATGTCGACACTCAGGGAGATATACAAAGTGATAAACATTCACTTTATTAAGTAATATCGATAAATTAGTTTGTTTCCAGATTACATGATATTAAAGCTTGTTTACCAAATGCCTCCAGAAACAGGTGTATAACACATTCTAATCTCTTTTGATAATCGTAAACCTGAAGCACAAATGCTAGCGCTGCAGCATTGTTTATCAGTTGTGTTGCTAGGAGACATCTCTAATGAGAGTCAAAACCCTGCTATGCTAATGATAGCATTTTGTTTGCTTAAACGTCATCTTCCGAATATCGGGGAATGGAATGCATTTATGGTCGGAGAAATCAAGTAGGAATATCCCACATCCAACTTGAATGGAACGCAGGATAATAGTGTACCCTGATGAAACAACATTTATTGCAAGCAACATTTAAATTGCAAATATTATTAGAAAGATTTTTCCAGGTATTATATCCTTGATAGATTCATATCAAAATTTAAGATCAATTCACAAAACAGTCATGCTGCAGTTAAAATTAGGCTTGCTTGAGCATTAAGCGTTGTTTCAAGTTCTGTCTTTCGTGCGTGGACGTGTTTTTAAAATGACAGTTGGTATTATTAGTTGACTGCCATGTAATGTATGATTAGGCATAGCATCTTATTGATTGTGAAACTATGTTTTCTTAATGGCATGAATTGCACTGAAGGCCTAGACTTAAAATGCATGGCCCATGGCTGTCTATAAATGATATTTGCAGAACAATGATTAATTTGCTGCATGTCCAAACATCAATTCTTCTTAGTGCCAGATGATTAAAGAAGTGAGAACGCTACAGTGTTTGCCATTAGCTTTGCTTCCTTATTGTTTGGCCCAAACAGATCTAACTCCAACTTCTGTTTTGTTTCACTGAGCAAAAGTGACCAAGAGTGGCCAAATGAAGTTAAATGAACACAAGGCTAATGAGAGGAGAATTCTAATGAAGTGCAAACAGCCTTTAAATCTTCCAAAATACAACCAATCACTCCAAACACTGAGAGGGGCATCCCTCTGCAGCTAATTGTCCCATACAGCCAACAAAGGATCCACTAAATGCAGAAAATGTTCAGGATGCTACAACTCTCTGTGGCCAAATGCCTAAAAAAGTGCTCAAACCATATTTTTGCTTAATGCTTAGCCAGGGTTGTAGACTGTATTATTTATAAAATGTGTAAACTGAAGTTCTATTTTCTGGTCTGTTGTATAAGTGGGAGCCATTCAAAGTGAATCATTAAGCCAAACACAAGAGGAAAAGGGTTTCTCCCTTGATTTCCCAGACAAAATTTTGGTTACAACTAAATTAAGGCGAGTGCACACTGTACGATTTTAGCCACGATTCTGCCGTCTGAGACAAATTTAGGTAATCCTAAAGGATTTCTCTCATCGCATGGCAAAATCGGCAATCTTACAATGTTCATTGTGACATGTTCACAGATAATAGCCTTTCCGATGAAAATTTGGGCAGTGTCTGAAATTTAGCATCGTAGCCATATAGTGTGACTGCTATTACCATGGGATGAGATTTTCTGCTCCTCTCTTGCACCCCAATTCACTTGGAAAGAAACCTGCTCCACGTGTGAACCATAGCAACATTTGTCTGTAAACTTCTTTAGTTAAGATTCACACAACTCCAATTTTATTTATAAATAAATAAATAAAATAAAATAGAAAGATTGAACAATTTATACTGGTATGTATTTATGGGACATTTTAATCCAAATCAGCAAATACAGTTGGACACAATTATAGAAATCTATGTCACATTTGTGTATCATCCACAGGGAATTTGTGTGATATATTATCAGCCTTTATGATCAGAAGGTGGATAAGGACACTATAACCCACCTTTTTGATTTCTCCAATGTGAACAGAGAAGTTTGTTCACTTTATTTCCACAATGAATATTAGCTTGTGGTAGCTCATTATTACTGTAGGCTACCTCCTCCACTCTTATTCTAAACATCTGTAATTTTCTGTATTTGTGACAAAGCTGTCTTATTATAGGCATATTTGACAAAATCCATCTTTCTTGTAAATGTTAGCCTATGCTCGTGATGTAGTGGTATTTGAGCAATGGAAGTGCTGATGTCCTGACTTTCGGAGAGAGAAAACATATGCTCCTCTGTGGTGGGCAAATTTTGCCGTTTCGCTTCTATTCCGTGACACTCCCGTAACTTGTGTCGCGTTCACTGATCGGGACGATTGGGACCACAGTCGGCTACGATGTATATCGTGCAATCTGACATAATGTTGCACAGTGTGCCATGGCAATATCAATGCATTCACATCGTACAGTCTGACAAGCAACAATCGTAAAGGACTATTATAAATCGTACAGTGTGCAAACACCTTTAATGTATGTTTCTAATGCTCTTAAAGACCATTTGATATGAAGGCTTATGCTTAAATAATTGAAATTAAGTTTTGTAGGCACATATAGATTGTGACTAAGTATGAAGGGGAAGCACCCAGCAAGTGCTCAGCACGAGAACTTCTTTAATACATCTTTAAAAGCATCCAGGTGGCACCTAATGAAGTTTTTAAAGAGAATCACAATAGCTCTAATGAAGGAAACTGATGGCTAACTTTGAAGAATATAAAATAATAGGCATTTTGAATGTAAAAATTATTTTATTTAATTGTGACTTTACTAGTATTCTAAGATGTGGAAAATAATATAATAAAGCATGAGTATATTTGTCCAAACTTTACTATATCTGTTTCTCTTTGTAAATATCAATGTTATGATTTATTTACATTTATAAAATGGATAGCTCTGTTCCTGGATGCGTTTCAGTAGTTCGAAGTTAATGTAATCCTGTATTAAGGATAGTGTAAACGCGTGTGGCTCGCTGTCCGGGGAGAAGGGCTTGAGGCTCAAGACTTGACCAAGCCGAATACTCCCTTGGACTGGAGTAGTATTGATGGAATAGATAGTAGGAGATGGGGAGATGGTGGGATGCCGGAAACTCTCAGTGCTACATAGAGGTAAGCAGCTGTTTATATACTCTTACTCTGGCTGTGTGATTGGTCGGATTAAATGAACTTGATCCTCCCAAACCTTATTAATGGACCTACAAGATGTGCATTACTCACGATAAAGTATGGCTATGAGCTCTTTACTGAGCTATTATTTGAATAATTGTGCAGCACCTAGCTGACCGTTATTTTTGTTGCACAGCAACATTCTTTTACTGTTTACAGTTAGGGATTATATCTTCTAGCGGAAGGAAAGCATTTGATGAACAAATATACAATTTTAGTAAACATTTGTTTATTGTATTATTATTATTATATATTATTATAATATTTGTATTATGTGGTAACCATTTTACTTTACTTTATTGTCCAGTCTGTTTTCACAGAGCGGAAATTTTTCTTTGACACTGTAACATAAGACACATCACATATCAACAACACAAATACAAATAAATAAATAAATAAATAAATAATAATATAGTTAAACACTATAAAAAAGAAGAATTTAAAAATATTAGCAGTCGCTCTATTGTTTCAATTAAAACACTGTACGATTTAAGATAATCACTGCCATAGGAAGAAACGATCTTTTGTAGAGATTTTTTCTAGCCAAGGGTATTTTTAGTCTTTTATAAAAGCAATAAGGCACTCATTGTGCCATACTGTGAATATCGTCATAGCTGAAGAGGTTGCAGGCACTCTATATTACTGTATTCACAATATAGCATGCTCTCTCATAAATTATTGCTTAAATAAATGTTTTTTAAATACTGTCAGGGGCACATGATGTCAGCCCTTTCATAAGCAGGCATAAACCTGAGCAAGAAGATAATCACATGACCAGCTCTCTCTTTCAGTCTCCTAAGTGTGAGGCCTTTATAATTACACAAGCGAGGAGAAGCTTCCCACACACTCATAAACATATCAAAAAGGATACTAAAAAGGCACTAAGCTTTTTAAAAGGATAGATTGAGTCACATTAAAGACACAATAAAAAAAAAACAGTGCATCATCATTCATTTACAGTATACTGTACATTCATAGTGCAAGGAATAAGGCCATTTACACAGTATAGAGGACACTTTCAGAACTCCTAGAAATGCTATTTTTATGTTCAAGCAAGTCAAATGAGAGATGAAGTTGAGTTTAATTATTCTGTGTTGTATTATTACAGGTTAGAAGACACTTGCCAAAGGTCTGTGTGTTTATTTGTGTGTCCAGAACAGCTGGAACAGTGTGTGTATTTGTGCCTGTGTAATCTGACTGCAGTGGGATGGACTTGTGACATTCATTCAGAACATTCAGAAGGGGAGAGCAAATGTAACACATATGGTGCAATACAGATTAATTCTCACACAGGAAAAAGAACATGCACTTACAGACAAACAGAGATTAATGCAAAGGTTTCTAAAACGTACTAATTTGCCAATAAAAATATCCACTGCTGTATCAACAGAGCCACAGACAGGAGGAGTTAAATAAATAATTCTTCCTATAACCACTATCATTGCTTTTTTTTTTTTTTAAATAAACACGAGATGAGTCTTGTGAAAAATTATGCCAAAAATGCTGCCATTTGACTTTAACTTGTTTTGAACCTGGAATGTTCCTTTAAGTGCACAAATTTATAATTGAGCCATCACTGGTAAATGGTTGGTCTTATGGTTAATGACAGATGGCAGGAAGAAACGCATTAGAACTATGACCTGTCGGTTTTCTTTCAAACCTTTAGCAAGACTCACACACTCCAATCCAGTTATTAAATAATCATTATTTATTCCTCATTTGTCAAGTTAAATGGTGTTTCAGCCACATTAACAAAGTCCGCCTCAACGCCCGTGTTCGTAATAGAGCGTTGGGGTAACTAGAGTAACCACAAAATCCCCAAACAATACACAATAAAGATGGCATGCCCACATGTTCTGGCGGCTCAAAGCCTGACACCATTACAGAGTCTGATGCCATGCAGTGTGAGGGATAGGTGCCCTCATATCACAACATCGATACCAAACACATCCTACTATCCAGACCCAAAACAAATACATTCAACTTTCAGAGATGTCACTCTGTGAGTGTATCCAGCTCATTTGAAGAGAGGTCAGTGGTTTGGGATGAATGTCTAGCATCCTTTGATAGGGAATATACATGTGGTGTCTTTTCCTAAATTGAGCCACTGGCCCTGTTCACCCCTTGCTCTTTGCAGTATGTCTGTCTCAAGGCTTTAGCTGACTGTTCTTCAAGATGGATTCTGGATTCCACTGGGATAGATGCTGTAACTCAGCCAGCACTGTCTTTAGGCCCACTGCCCTCACAATGACACACCCCCAATACTCCGTCCTGTGAGCCCCAGTTGAGATCTAACAGGCCTTTATCAGCTGAGTTACAGGGCTCTTCTTAAACAAACACATATACACATGTGCATACATATGCATTGCACTGGTCAAGACACTGGTTCAAGCCCACCTACTCCAAATATATATTGCCTCGTATCCTCTGGGGTTAAGGACTCAGATCAGGATTAAATCAGTGAAGTTGTATATTTACACAGGACGGAGAGGGAGAAAGAGAGACCGAGAGACAGAATGAGGTTCAAAGTAACAGTTCATCATAACAGTGTCTATGGAAATTTAAACAATGTATTTACATATATAGGGGAGACCAGGTCTAGTTACCACACTTTTTCCTCCAGTGAATATTTCTCAGGGTAGGTTTATATTTGTAAATCAATTTCTGCATAAATACCTTGAAATTTTGGCTACAAAAATCTATTGAATATGTTCACAGTTGTTGCCCTGTATATATATATATATATATATATATATATATATATATATATATACAGTATATATATTTATCTGGCACAAATGAAAACAGCTTTCTCGTTTACAAGACCGCCACTTTCTGCAAAAACCCTGGAGTAAACCGTTATCTTAAGTGCATGTAAATCAGAGCCAAACTGTGAATGTCGAACTCAGCCTCGTTCCTGGATTAGCTGGTGTGTGTTGTACTCACAGACACAGGCGGTTGAGAGGATCCGGGTGGCGATGTATGGAGGCAGGCAGTTTGGGAAGGCAGGCTGCAGGACATAATTTGAGAAGGTGAGTGCAATCACAGCCAGAGTGGTTGGATACATAATCAACACTGCACTCCACAGCAACAAGAACCTGCGAGCACACATAAGCACACTTTCATGTGTTTTTTTACACTAACACGCATGTTATAATAGTCACCATTGAGCAACACAAACCATATCATGCAAATAAATAATTAGGCAAATATAGAATTTAAAACAGTGTTAGTGTTGTAATCGAGCAAGCAAGTAGACACATTTGAATATGCCTGAAGAGGAGAAATTCCCCTGGCACAAGTGCTTCACACATACTCTGAGTGTGTAATTGTGAGATGTCCATTGAGTGGAACACACTGGAGACTAAAACCAGACCTACCCAACCAGTCCTCCGAAGATTTCTGTCACGTAAGAGTAATCTCCACCTGATTTGGGGATGGTGACGCCCAGCTCAGCATAGCAAAGAGAACCCAGAGCACAGATCCCTCCTCCAAGAACCCACACGATGAGAGAGAACCCCACACTGCCTGCATGCTCTAGAACCCCCTTCGGAGAGATGAAGATCCCTGATCCAATGATGTTGCCTAAGAAAACAAAAGAAACAAAGCAACAGGTTGCTTATTCTCCACATATTGTTCATACAACTTAAAATATACTGTACTCTTGTGTTGAAACACCTGTTTTATAAGCCATAAAAATATAATATTTTATTATATTATATTATGCAAGTGTGAGGTCTTCAACTCAGAACACACTTTCTTAGTTTTTAAGTATTTTAATTAAGTAAAGATATTGAGGAGCTGGTTGCTAATTGCACTGTTTAGAAGTTTTTAAAGACTTTACTTGTGCTCAGTGCATGGAGATTTGTAACAGTTAGTCTTACTTACAGAGAGGGAAGTCAGAATTTATCATTCCCTCCCAGCACATCTCTCTGTTTCTGTCATTCATAACCTCATCATCATAATCACTGCTTGAAATGCACGGCAGTCTAAAATGCTGATGTGTTTAAAATCTTATTCTGGTGGAGTCTCCCTTTTTCCCACATGAACAAAGAGCCAACCCAAATTGTCCAACAAGAACAGTCTTCCCAGCTGTCACGATACTGCTGCACATTCCAGGCAAATGGAAATTATAAAAAAGATCAACAATGTTACAGTCAACATTGATTGCAAATTCAAAATTAGAGTTCAGTATTTAGTAAAAGGCACATATTCTGCCTCACTGGAATTGAGTTGTGTTGTTCTAAATCGCCCTGAGCATGTTCAGTGCCTGAATGGTTATGCCTCAAGAAACTTAAACAATAGAGTTTCAATTATAGGAGCCTCATTGACAGTTATGGACTAAAGCATTATGTAACCTTTGGATTCTCATTTTGTCTGTTGTTGTTCATGTGAAGCCTTAGCACTATCCCAGTAGCCACCGCACAACAAAGAATCATAACTTCTACCACTAGACCTGAACCACTTTCTGCAAAGTCAGACCACTTGATCTCATTCAAACTACAGCAATGAATTTTGGAGTAACTCATCTTAGAAACTGGCCATATCCATATCTCTGCAAGTTGTTGGCCTATACTGTAAATCTAAGCCAATCTGCAACTGTTTAATAAAGTAATTTCTACTTCACTTCTATCCAAATAATCTGTCAGTTTACTGCAGTCACAGAGTCACGCTTCTTACTGTTTGTCTATGTAGGACAATTTACGTAATGTTACAAATGTTCTCTCAACATAAATCACTTTTTCACTATGTAATTTCCCCTGTTGTGTGTTATTAGACAGCCAAATTTAACAGACACAGCAGACACAACACATTACTGGCTTTTTCATTTACAACAAGAAACTACAAAGGTGTAGTCTCAATCTAAGCAAAGGTTTTCATAATATGACCTTCAATTGAGGAACAAAATACTGCAAAAAACGAAATAATCTTAACCTTATGAGATCAGTCTGGATGTTAACACAGTGCTCTGTAGAAGGTCATCACCTACAGTCCACTTCGGCTAACCAGTAGCAACTGTGGGTATCATGTCCCCCTCACTGAAAGAAATGACTAAATTATAGTGTAAATTATAATTACACTTTAAGACATTTATTTAGTTTAATCATAGTGCAAGTGGAAAAATTTATCCATTTGAATAAAACGACCAAGCATAGTCCTCTGCCAGATGGTTGCTTCGACAGTTGGTGGAACTAAAGCAAAGCGATAATCACTAAGGGTGTAACGATCCATCGATCTGGATCGATGCATTGACCCAATAACCAACAATCCAATGTTATCGATACAACGCATAAATATCGATATAGAATTATTTTTAAGATGCACCTTTATTTTAATACTTTCATGTCAGCCACGTCTGTATGCATTTACGTCAGGAGATGTAACCTTAGTACATTTATTTCACTTTATGAAATCTAGATACACTTTTCATGTGGGACAAGATTGTGCACAGAGTCTGTGAAGCCAAATTGCACTCTGCTATCTGCACGTGCGCCAACTGAGCTTTTAAGCATTTAAGCATTTGGTGAGTCACGTCCACATCAGAAACTTGCAGAATGAAGAACAGTTAATGAAAATAATATGAGTAGGTAAAATATGGGAGAAAGTACTGCAAAGACTGAAAGAGGGGAAAGGACTTAAAGTAGATCAGAGTCCAAACAACGAAAGAAATATAAAACTTGTAAATATCTACTGTAAGAGATTTAAAGTTTTTTAAATCTCTGACCTCTTTATTGTTAATCTTTTTCACTGTAACACTGTATGATCAATAATGTCTCATGCACAACAACCAGCCAAAAAACTGATGGCGACAGACATGTGGGATTTCTTTCAAAGAGTCGTGAGTGACAACAATAATCTAATGTCATAGTATATATATACATATATATATATATGTATATATGTGTCTTTGTTGTTTGTTAGCAAGTCAAGTCAAGTGGTTTTTATTGTCGTCTCAACCATATACAGTTAGTACAGTACACAGTGAAACGAGACAACGTTCCTCCAGGACCATGGTGCTACATAAAAACAACAAAGAACCAACACAGGACCACATGAGACAACAGAGTACAACCAGGGGAAAAAGGCCGTCCTAAAAAATGGAATATCCAATCATCCTCCATAGTGCCGCACTCGCTTCAATATTTAACTCTCACGCAGATCTGTTACATACATTCTACTGATTTCACAGCACCACTGTGGAAAAAGAAAGCGTAACCATGATGACTGCCTGAAACGGCACAGCACGGTACGGTTTTGTGATGAGAACTATTCGGACCGATGGTGGAAATGTGGTTATATTCTTAAAGATTCTTTACACCTGTCATATTGTGAAAAGAGGCTGTGAGAATGTGCAGGTAAACTGTGAGAATTCCAGCCTGACCTCATGAACGTGACCGTGGCTATATTTTTGTAAAATACTTAATTACATTTTTTGCTTCAGTTTCTCAATGAAATGCCCAGTGGGGGGCACCAAAATTGAGTTAAATGGTGTTGCAATCAGAGAAGGTTTTTAAGATGAATATTTGATGGAGGTTTTAATGAATAAAACGTACCTCCCTAACCAAAAACTTTAACCTAAACTTAACCAAATAGTGTTTTAAAAGCAAATGAGAGTTCAACAAAACAGACATCCCAACCCTTAACCATTAACCTTGCGTTATAGAACAAAAAAAATTATATCATAACATAGCAGTGTGTGAGTAATACCAGAGAATATTTAGCTGAGACAGGAGAAATTTAATGGGAGAAATTGGAATGCCCGATCTAGAAGGTCTGAGCACCCATTGGTCAACGGATGTAGAAAGGAAGTCACGCCTTACAGTTAAAAGAGCCAATCGCCTTTTATATACAGCCATCACCTGTCAATCAACTCGAGAACGTGCATGCACTTTAGCTATTTAAGCCGTAAAAATTGCGTTTTTAGCATAATATGACTTAAAGAAGCACACTGTATGATTCCAGAATTGTCAAATTTTATGGCTGATTTAAAAATGTTCTTTGATCGTAATCTTGACCAACCATTTTTGAGATTTCGTTCTTTCCCCATTCAATTAGATGGGAGCTGCACCATCATGACAGGAAATATTGCTAAGAAAAATAAGTGTTTATAAAGTCATAATCAGCCATTGTAGTTGTGATTTGTGTGAAAGTGAATAAAACACACAGTTGTTGTAGCACCTAGTGTTATTTTACCAGGAAACTGTGGCAAAACATAGAACGCAGCAGGTAAAAGTCTAAAAATATATTATGATCCAACGTGAATTTTCTTGTTAAAAAAATATGATCGTGTCTGGTAACATGTGCATGTAAAATGGCTAGAAATAGCATTTTATCTTAATGTAAAGCTGACAATTTACTTATTTTAAGGTTTATATCTATTTCATCTGCTTACTTCAAATATATTTCTCTGTCTGCTCGTATGAATGTAACACATCATAAGAAAGTGTTTCACTGCTGTTCAAATCTTTGGATCGCATCATTTATATGTAGGCCCTATAAAGGTTTTCCATCTGAAAGGACAAAATATTAAATGAAACAAATGATAATAAAATGTAAAGTAATCTGTTCAGTAATTAAAATACTTTTTGAATGTAACTGTATTCTAAATAGCAATTATATAAATTGTAACTTTAGTGGAATACAGTTACTTATATTTTGTATTTTAAATACATAATCCTGTTACATGTATTCCATTACTCCCCAACACTTCTTATAAACATGTATGTTCCTGTCTAAAGTTTATTTATTCAATCTTTTATTGACTGTAATGAAGATAGAAACGTGTATTAATCATCATATGGAGATACAGTAGCACAACTAAAGAACTTTCAAAAGGAGCTATATGAAATTGCTCACTTACAGCAGTGCAATTCCGTAATTTTTCTGTATTATATATTGATTCTCTATTGTAATCGGCTCTAATATGAGCATGGTGCCGTGTATGTGAAGGACACGGTAGTGAGTTGCAGCCACGTAAGCGCGCCGTTGAGTTTCAGCCCGACTCTCTTCCTCAAAATGATGCAATCTGCGCTCTGATGAACAGCGTCTGATGGAGAATACAGTGAGAGAGCGGATGGCATGAAACGCTTGTCTTCTCTACAATGCACAGACAGCCATACAGCGTACTAGTGTTTGTCATCACTTGACTGTTGCCTTATTGCGTGACAGTTTGAATTAGGACGTTAGTTATGAAAGTCACGCTGAGACCTGGTAACTTTTAGTGCTGTATTTTGGAGTATAAAACACATTTCACAAGGCAGATGTGGGCAGCTGCCATGCTGAATAGGAAAGAGCGAGGGAAACAGCTTAAAACAAATTAAGAAAAAGGAAACAGCGAGAAAAAGAAAGCGATATACGCACATACAGAGAAACATGTAGTTTATTAAATTGTTCCAGAGCACATGTGTTGCCACGGCTGTCGGCATATGACAGTAAATACGAGGAGACGTTTCTCACCTATAATGATAGCGCAGGCACTCAAGAGACCAATTTCTTTTTTAAGAGTTACTCTGTCTTTTGATCCACTTTGATTTCCTCCCGCGTCTAACATCTTCTGTTGCTCCGTTTTCGCACAGTTTCTCTGGTTCGTCTCGGTTCCATCCATTTGTGCGGCTGTTTAAGACTGCATCTGTATCCGCGCCTGATCTCATATAGCCTGCTGATGCAGGGCGCAGCGCTCACGCATGCGCAGAACTCCCATCTGCCTCTTTTTACTGACCAATAGCTCGGTCACATTTTGGAAAGGTCAAAGTAGCGAGTGTACGCATTGATTTACCTGGACCACTTCCACCTATAATGTTGAAAACCCTTTGATCTGAAGTCGTATGCTTAAATGTTTGAAATTAGTTTTGCAGACAAAAATATAATTGTGCCAACACATTAATTTATTTAATAATTACAAAACTAAATTTTTTTTTTTTTTAAATGGATGACTTCGACCGAATAATTAAGAAAAGCACCCAATACGTGCACAACATAGATGGGAACTCGTTCAATACTGTTTAAAAAGGATCCCTGGGTGATACCACAAGAAGTTGTTTGAGAAAATGTCAAGAGTACATTTCTGCAAAATCTAGGCAAAGGGTGACCACTTTGAAGATGCTAAAATATAACACAGTTTTGATTTATTTTGAATTTTTTTTAGTCACAACATAATTCCCATATTGCTATTTCTATTATTCCATAGTTGTGATGACTTTACTACTATTCTAAAATGTGAAAAATAAATAAATAAAAAAATAAAGAATGAGTAAGTGACCCTACATTTTTGAATGGTAGCGTATGCATCCATGTGTATATACCAATCACAAAGTAAAAAAATAAACAACAGTTTGAACACATGATGTAAGTGTTTAGTGCATGAAACGAACACAATCAAAGTGATCAAAAAGATAAGTACTGGTTTAATTTGTTTGGCTCTGGTTAATTTGGTTTATGGTAGGTTTAACTATTTAACATTTTTGCAGGGATAATGAAAGAAACAGGAGTCAAAGCATTAGGAAAGCCTGGCTACCTCTGATTCTAATGACGAGCAGCAAAAAAATTTTACTTAAAAGTAAATCTGAGGGTTACTGTAACCCTCAGAGAACCAAGCATAGAGATTTGTGATATATTTACTCTTTTCTTCCTTTAATTTGTTTTTAGGAACACACTGATTATAGAAAATCCTGAATTTTAAGCACATTTGAGGTGACTTTTGTGTGACTTTAGTAAGCTGTAATGTTCAATATGCATCTTTTTCAGAGTGTCAGTGTTTACCATTTTTATATATACTTTTTTTTTAAATGATATTGTTTAATGCTGTGAACAAACTTTGCAATTCTGCTACCTGGGTCTCTGAGGTTTAAATATGGGGTAATGTTTTAAACAAAGCTGAGAATAGATTGGTACATTTACATTTAGTCATTTAGCAGATGCTTTTATCCAAAGCGACTTACAAATGAGAAACATAGCAAGCGATTTGTGATACAAAGTTTAACAACATCTGCAGTATAGGACTGCCAAGTTCTCACAGTGGCTGAAGTCACAGAGGGGGGCCTGTGTAGCTCAGCAAGTAAAGATGCTGACTACCACACCTGGAGTTGCAAGTTCGAATCCAGGCTGTGCTGAGTGACTCCAGTCAGGCTTCATAAGCAACCAATTGGCCCGGTTGCTAGGTTGGATAGAGTCAAGTTGGGTTAACCTCCTCATGGTCACTATAATGTGGTTCTCACTCTCAGTGGGGCACGTGAGGTGTTGTGCGTGTATGCGGGCAAGTCACTATGCCACCACAAGGACTTAGAGCACATTGGGAATTGGGCATTCCAAATTGGGGAGAAAAGGGGTGAGAGAAAAAAAAGATGCTAACACAGAAAAGAGTCATGAAAGAGACTTTGAACCTCTTTGTGATGGGACAACCAAGCATCACTTGTTCATAGACCACAGAAAGCAAGTTGGAGCATAGACCTGAAGAAGTGAATTGAAGTAAGAGGGTGTGGTTCCATTGGCTGTCCTCAAAGCCTTGAATTTGACGCGAGAGGCTACAGGTAGCCAGTGGGGTGACATGAGCCCTTTTTGGCTGACTGAAGACCCGACACGCTGCAGTCGAACCAAGATGAATAGTGAGGTTGTGGTCAACAGATGGGTTGGCTGGGATCACAAGGAGTTCTGTCTTGACAAAGTTGAGCTGAAGGCATCATTCCTTCATCCTGGCCAAAATGTCAAAGAGTAGGGCTTGGCAATATGGCAAAAAATTTTATCACAATATTCGATATCGATATTTATCACGATATTCAGGTACATTTACACATTGCACATTTTTTTTGAATTTCCAAAAAAGAAGAGAAAACAAAATCCTAAAAAGTCTAAATAGTCTTTACAAAACTTAATTGGGGGCCCAGACACAGCCAATGCAGTGGTGTCTGAGGGAATATTTTATAGAGTTTATCAATTGAGTGCATAGAAGCCCTTGTGATTGAGCTGTATGGGGGTTCAGGGGTATCTACAGAGAGAAACTTTTGAAAATGTAAGAGTCTGAATGGACCATTTTTCTATTTTCAATAAAGTGAGAAAGACTTGGCTACAAACTAGTAATTGTTTTCTCTTTCATCCTTGTCAGAGACGATGAAATCTGAATAATTTCACAAAATTAGAACAGAAATGTATTTGTTTATTATTAAAGGCTTGGACCATGCTGATTAATAAAACTAAATTTAGAAAGAAAAAACTTTATGGTATAAAGGCGCTCTGGAAACACGCACCACATGTTTAAGTACATGTGGGGAAAAGAGGAAGCGGGGCATCAGTGAAGTGAGTTTCAGTGCCAGAGAAAAATATTCAAGAATACTATGCAGAAAGATCAGATATGATGTAACAGGCACTGTTGTTTTGTCGCGCTGCTCACTATAGACGATGAGAGGGCGTAACCGTCATCATGATGTCTTGCAGTCAAGATGAATTCAATCTGGGGTCCGGATCCGGTACGTTGTGACCTGCGTAGTGGGGCAATAGCAAATTCATACAGTCTGAGGCTGCATTTCCACTGATGTGGAAGAACTCCGCACAAACCACTCCCAACGCTAGGGAACCATTTGCCCCATGCTGCTAATTTACAATCCACCTTGCGAGCTTGATGCTCGGCTTCCATTGGAAGGAATTCAAAGCACTCGATCACATTTGCTCACATCGCCAGTGGAAACATACAAGCTGGTGTGTCTTGGACACCTCTCCTCTCCAGGAGACCTTGAATAATCTGCCAGTGAGATACGACTCAAGCCATCCAAGCGCAGTTCCTGTGATGCCCAGGTCAGAGAGGGTGGACAGGAAGATCTTGTGATTCACTGTGTCGAAGGCAGCAGATAGGTCAAGGAGGATGAGGATGGATGATTTGTAGTTAGCTCTTGCCAGTCGCAGGGTTTCAGCGACTGACAAGAGGGCAGTCTCTGTTGAGTATCCTTTTTTGAAGCCAGATTGATTTCTGTTGAGTAGATTGTTCTGTGAGAGAAAAGATGACAACTGGTTGAAAACAACCCTCTCAAGATTTTTAGACAGGAAGGGTAGGAGAGAGACTGGTCCATAGTTGTCGACTACTCTGAGGTTATGTGTTGGTTTTTTAAGCAGTGGGGTTACTCAAGGCTGCTTAAATGTATTGGGAAAGTTTCCAGTTGTGAGAGATGCATTGATAATGTGTGTGAGTGTGGGTAAGATCAATGGAGAGGCAGCTTGCATAAAATGGGAGGGGATAGTGTCAAGTGGACAGGTGGTAGGGCGGTTAGAAAGAAGCTATTTGAGACCTCAGTCTCGGAGAGAGGAGAGAAAGAGGAAAACTGAGGATGGGATGTTGGGAGAGAGTAGCTGTGGGTGTTATGTGTAGAGAACTGGTTGCTGATGCTCACCACTATACCTTGTCAGCAAAAAAACAGGGCAAAGTCATCGTTAGTCAGAGAAGTAGTAGGATGTAGTGGAGGAGGATAGAGAAGAGATGAGAAAGTTGAAAATAGTTTTCAGGAATCTGAATGTTACTGATCTTGTTCTGTTAATAATCAACTCTAGCGGAATAATAGGAGAGAAGTTACTGATACTTACACAGGTTGGCAGGGTCTTTTGTCTTGTGCAACTTTCTCTCTGCAGTCCTCAGCTCGGGATGCTGATCACGAAGTGTCCAGCCCCTAACAGTTAGGGGCTGGATGTGGCATGTGCTAGCTTGGAGGTAATGAAGCCAGACACTATCAAGGCAAGAAGTTAATTTTGAGCAAAGAGCATTTGTAGCTTCATTTAAATCAAGTGAAGAGAAATGGTAAGTTGAATTGATGCAGAGACTATGGAAGAGAAGCAAGAGGGTGAGAGAGAGCAAAGGTTGCGGCGGAAGGAGTCCATTGGTGGAGTAAGAGGTAAAGAAGAAGGAGAGTAACATAAAACTGGATGAAGAAATGGTTAGAGATATAACCATCAACCTTTAAAACTCTATTTAAACTTTCAGACAAGGCTTTGTCAAACCAACATCAAAGTTTGTCTTGACAAACTTTATCTAGTTTCCTGAATGCCATTCAAAATGTTTATTTGTTCCTTTCCCTTTCTCTCTGTTGCGCTTAAGTCTAAGAACATCCACATGGTCAGTGTGTCACTTTCTGTTTCGTTTCAGTATAGTTTTTGACAAATAATGTACATTTAAGCCACAATTGTTTTAGTATATTGTTGCCAAATGGTTACATTTGTTGTGGAAATGAGCCTACATTACTTTTGTTGTAAAAATACCAGACTTTTTTGTATTTTACACTCCAAAATCTGATAACTTCAAGCTTTGCAGATTCCACTAACTCAAAGAATAATTTGGCAATACAGTGGTTATTATTATTATTTGTACTAAAACAAAACTTCTCTGTTGTCTTAAATACTGCTGCAGAAGTGCACAAAGCAAACCAAATTTTTGTTTTGAACAACAGGAAAAGGAAAACACAGGACACTGTGTGTGAGATGGAGCAGAGTTCGCCTGTAAACAAATATATCACAGCATGTAAAGACACACACTCTCACTCTGAATTACCAACTCATTAGGTTTTTGAGAACAGAAGCTCCACCCCAGTCTGCAGGTTATAGTGATCATTGGACTTCTAGCAGTATTAATTAAAGGTATTTATATAAGATTTTAGAATACTACTAATAATTGTAATATCTTATAATAATAATAATCATCATCATCTCTCTTGATTCCAAGTTGCCACATCATTTTTACATTTTTATATATTTTGTATTAATTAAATTTTTTATGCCTTCTTTATTATTATATATTTAGAATATATAAATTATTATAGTGAAACTGCCAAAGTTTTAACAGTACTACAACATACTGTACATTACATTTTCCGGGTGGGAGGGTTACTTTTGAAATGTATTCCACTACATATTACAGAATACAAGCTGTAAAATGTAATTCGTAACATATTCCGTTAGATTTCTATTCAGTAACGTATTCTAAATACGTTGGATTACTTCTTCAGCACTGGTAGTTTTTTTCACTTGTTTTGACTATTAAAAACTGCCAGTACAGTAAGACAAAATACACATGTTAAAAATACATTCTCTGAAAAACCAAATATGTTATGCAGTGTTGTTTCTAAAACAAAATATATAAGGATTTTTAGATATTTTTACAGGAAAACAATACAAAAATTATAATCAGTATATGATTTTTGCCCTGATATCAAAGGACTTACTAGAAAAAATGAATTATGATCCAACGTGAATTTTATATGATCGTGTCTGGTAACATGTGCATGTAAAATTAGAAATGGCATTTAAGCTTAGCGTAAAGATAACAATTTACACAAGGATTATTTATATTTCTTCTGCTCCAAACTTAGTTCAAACTTACTTTTCTGTCTGCTCGTATGAATGTAACACATCAGAAGAAAGTGTTTCACTGCTGTTCAAATACACTATGGATCACATCATTTATATTATAAATGTTTTTAATCTGAAAGGACCAAATATTAAATGAAACAAATGATAATAAAATGCAAAGTAATCTCTTCAGTAATCAAAATACTTTTTGAATGTAACTGTATTCTAATTATTAATTACTTACATTGTAACTGTAGTGGAATACATATATTTTGTATTTTAAATACGTAATCCCGTTACATATTCCGTTACTCCCCAACCCTGTACATTTTAAGACTCTATAGGATAGATTTATAAAAATATATATATATATAGTGAGACCTCAAATATGGCCAGCAGAGCAACAACAATTTAGACACACTTTGTGGAAATCTTTATTCCACCTTCATGGAAAAAAAATTCAAGCATCTAAACTTGTTGTATCTCCAGAGTGGAATGCATTTTCCCCCTCTTGGTATTTTCATCCACACTCAGGGCTGGACTGGTAATACACTTAGTGAACTCTAATAATCTACATTGCCAGTACAAAATGCATCTATGTTTGGGAGACTGGTGGACCAATGGATTCTGCCATCAATCACATTGTGTAATGTTCAATGTATCTGTTGTGGACTTCCATGCACAAACACTCTAACCCATACATGTTCACAGCCATATGCATAGCATAAATGCAAACACACATTAATTATACAATCAACCTTCTCTGCCAACACCCTTATAAACCACCACTACTTTTCTTACAAAAACACACACAAACACAACATTCTCTTTATAAAACACTAAAAACGAATCCATGAAATTTCACTGCGATCACCTCACCGTCACCGCCCTGAATGGTCTGCCATTATAGATCACATAATATAATTTGTCCAGAAAGCAACTAAAGTGTTTGGGGTGAGGCCTGTGGCTGCATAGCAACTAAACTCTGCACCAGTCATGAGCGTATTTCTGTTTCCACTGATCTGAGGTCAGATTAACATGCCATTTCTCACTCTCATTCCATTCAAAGCAGCGAGAAGCACTGCATCACAAACAGCTTTGTGCCCAGCCGAATAGAGGAGAGAAATGAGCGGAAACCTGTTGTTGAAAAAGTCATTCAGGCTCAGAAAAGGAACTCCTCCTTTACAATACGTTGACAGATAATCACTCTCACTCTTTGTGATGGCTTATTTTTGTGTTAAAAAAAATTGTCATATTTGCTTCTTCATGGCTTTGTATTTAACATAACTTAAGATTTCATTTGACTATAAAGCCTTGTTTCTCTTATTTTAACTTGAATTCTTGGATTATTGAGTGCTGATTTCTCAATGATTCTTTTTGAGTCTATTTTACACTTGTGGCTCCATCTAGTGGTGTGGATTCTCCACTATTTGCACTTATGACAAGAACACAGAACATCTGATTTTTAGCAGTCAGTAAGACCTTGTGAAAAGTGCCATGTGATAAGCGAAACACATTCTGACATACATAGACACACGCATCACACACTCACTGACTCTGAAGTAAAATACATCACCTGACTGAAACAACCAACAGCAAATAAAGATTTAAAGCAAATGCATATCCAGGTAGATATAACATTTCAGTTCCTGAGAAGTGGAGGAGACGGTAGGGAGTTGTTGGTCATATTGAAAGTCTATGGTGTGAGGTCATTTTACGAAGAATTTTTTTGTGAACTGCTTTTTTACAAGGTATTATGCTATAAATGTGGTTTATGAGGACATTTCTAGTGTCCCTGTAATTCAGATAACTTAAAAAACATACTAAACGATGTTTAATTTTTTTGTTGTTGTAAAAATGCAGAAAGTGAGGGTTAGGTTTAGGGGTAGAATCTATAGTTCGTACTGTATAAAGATCATTATGTCTATGGAGAATCCTCATTAGGATAGCTGCACCAATGTGTGTGTAGGTGTGTAGGTGTGTGTGTGTGTGTGTGTGTGTGTGTGTGTGTGTGTGTGTGTGTGTGTGTGTGTGTGTGTGCTTGTGTTTCGGTACATGTTATGAAGGATTTTCTTCCTTCTCCAGGCTGACAAGGTAAGTAAAAAAATATTCCCCCAGTCTTTGAGATATTAATAAGTGTCTGTGGGATCAGACAGAAAAGCACAGACTGATTTATAACAGCTGAACAAAGCCTAGAAAATTAATAATCTCAGACTGAAGAGAAACGGACTCCAGACCTCATTTCCTCAAAACTCTTTAAGCATGTCACAAAAATGTCCCCATTGCATGTATTTTTACAATACGTGTGTGCATGCGTATGTGTGTGTGTGTGTGTGTGTGTGTGTGTGTGTGTGTGTGTGCTTTTTTTCCATTTGTGCATATGTGTCTGCCACACTGAAACATTTACAAACATCTGATCGACTGGCAGGAATGAGTTTGTGCCCAAACGTTGAAGTGATTTTCAACATGTAGAATCTAGTACACTAGAGGGCGCCTTAATTCTAGCTACCAGCTACTGTCGCTAGCATTTTGACCTAATGCCAGTTAAATATAAGCGTTTCATTATAAATGCTGTTCTGATTAATTCATTTCTACTCAACTTAGCTCAGCTATTCAAAGTCAAAGTCTACAGGCTTATTTGATTTATCAGTGCTATTTTCTGTTTATATTTAAGGGCATGTTTGATCTGTGGTTGCTAAGTGACAGCTGATTGAGTTGTCCTTGAGGATGTTAAATTGTTGGTATTAGAATTAAAACATCTAAACATCTGTGCCAAGTTTTTAGAAATATAATTGTTTTATTAATGTTAATTGCATACATTTTCGCAAAACATTTGTTCCATTTTCTACAAAAAATAAAGATTTAATTTTAAAAAGTACTTTCCTTGCACATCGAATACACATTAATGTATACAACTTAATAATTTATATATATATATATATATATATATATATATATATATATATATATATATATATATATATATATATATATATATATATATATATATATATAAAATTATATTATTTTTAGTCATGAATATAAAGAGGTTTTCTTAGGGTTACTCAATTTGACCTAAACAAAACCTGCCTTTTTTGGATTAAGCTTAATTAATTTAATTTTTGGCCACCTGCATGTTGTTGAGTTTATTTTGGTGGTCAAACATTTTTCATATGTTACAGAATAATATTTGTTTGTATGTAAAAACCTGTCTCAGTCACACCAGTTCTGTCTGGAGGAATGGGCCAAAATTCCAGCAACTTATTGTGAGAAGCTTGGATAAGGCTACCCAAAATGTTTAACCCAACTTAAACATTTTAAAGGTCACGCTACCAAATACTAACAAAGTGTATATAAACTACTGACCCACTGGGAATGTGATGAAAGTAATAAAAGCTGAAATAAATAATTCTCTCAACTATTATTCTGACATTTCACATTCTTAAAATAAAGTAGTGATCCTAACTGACCAAAGACAGATTCGTAGATTTCGTAGATTTTCTACGATTAAATGTCAGGAATTGCGATAAACTGAGTTTAAATGTATTTGGCTAAGATGTATGTAAACTTCTGACTTCAACTATATACATATATTAAATGAAATGTATGTTCTATCGTGACAACAACAAAGTTTAAAGCTGCTCTGAAGCTGCATTTCATTCACACTGAAAAAAAGCAGCATCAGAACTGCCTTTGATATTAGTAGGGGCTATAGGGTGGGTCAAAGCAGACAGCATAGTCTGGCTTCTGTGCCTTTACACAGAATTTTGAGCAGGCGCAGAAAAGGCTTAACTCTGATGATGCCTTTATATTCACTCAAAAAAAAAGTTACACCTCATAGAGATTCTTGACCTTAAGCACCACAAACAATAGGCTGTTTCAAAATTAATAATAATTCAGAAATTGACTATATTTTCATCATACATTTTGAGCATCCTTTGTATAATTTTTTTAAAAGTATTTTCTGAATAACCTTTTGATGTGTAAGGTCAATGACCAATGTACAGACAGACAGACAGACAGACAGACAGACAGACAGACAGACAGATAGATAGATAGATAGATAGATAGATAGATAGATAGATAGATAGATAGATAGATAGATAGATAGATAGCTAGCAAAATGGAAACTCGAAGCTTTGACACAGTCACCATGAGAAGTTAAGCATGTTAGAGCATGTTAATAAGAATACTACAAGCCTAGTTACATAGTCAGAACTAAACATATAACGTTGAGGCTTAGTTTTTTATAAAGCAGGTCATATCAGGGGCGTGGCATCTCAGGTAATTACTGACTGAGTACAAGCTGACGTGAGGTGACATCACGCTTCCGGGGCGGGGACTCGGGGGAGGATTCGCAGTCACGAAGGTAATTGTGAGAGTTTCAACATCTGTGAACATTATCAAACATCTGACTGCTTGGGACACACGCATAATTGTTGAGCTACAAGGAGATCTCACGACTTCTATTTTCTGAATTTCATCGAGGCAATCTGCTGACAGTTGAGAATTCAGAAATGACGGAAAATCTTATTCCCGACGGTTGCCCGACCGACCGACCGGTGGAGAATGGCTACTTCAAAAAGGTAAGAGATACTTTTCAGTATTTTCCCTCGAAGTTTCAGTATCTGCCGTTAACGTTAATCAAGACTTAAAATTACTGGCGGCGTAGATGATCGCCACGCGCAGTGTGCCGTTTTGAAGTTAGTCTTTAAAAACATATGTCGCTTATTTGTATGTTCTTTAACAAGTTCTAAAACTTCAGAAGTCTGCGTGGACAACAATTTAAGGAGCACTCAGCTGTACTCCTTTCTAATATGTTTATAAGTGGGTCTGTTCGAGATTAGGACACATCTGCAGGGCATGGAGTGTGGACGCTGGCTGGCGAGCTATGTTCACTGCCCATAAGAAATGCCAAGCGAATTCACTCTTTACATCAGATGCTTTCCCATTCAAGATGGCACAGTTCAGTGCTTTGTATTATACAACATAACTTAGACTTGCTTAATATTGAATATTTATGTTAACATCTCTTACAAACCATTACGATGGTAATCATAGTTTTCGCCAAAGTAGTTACTACAGTCATTACTGTAAAACTGTAAGGTGATATAAGCCACCACTGTCATTAGAAGAAAAATGTGCTTATGAAAGCTTTTTCCACACTTTTGAGGATATCACATGTCAATTTGTTATGGTACAGTGGTAACATTAATAGTATTGGATATATGGTAACCATGGTAAAATGACAACGGATTTGTACCCTCATCTTATGGCTGTCATTGACAGAACTTACTTTTAAATTCAGATTTTGTGATCCTAGTGAAAATGGCAATAAAAAAAATAATTGTTAAGTTACGCACTACAGGCAGGTCTATTGAATGTCTCGCTTCATACATATTAAATGTGTATCTTAGTGTATTTACATATTTCTTGGTCAGAAAGCCCATCAACATGTCACTAATAAGTATGTAATGTATGTTGTTATTGGAAAAGGGAACCTAAACCAGGTTTCTGGTATTTGTCAGGAATCTGATTTTTTTTTTTTCTTTTGCAAGTGTGCTGAAGAGGCCCATAGTCCTTGTTCAGCTCACTTCTTTTAGTGTAAGGAGTATCTTTTGGGTTTTATTGTTTGGGGCTTTCTGTTTGTATTGAAGTGATTGGCTGTAGAGTCCAACCAGACCAGCACAGTCTGTTGTTGGCAGTATTTGTAGTTTCTCTTCCAGGGAGCTTTTTCTGGGTAACTCTGAGATTATGTAGGCACACATGGCAAACCTTTAAAGGAAAGGAGTTTGAAAGGATTTCTGCTGATGATTTTTTTTTTTTTTTAGTACATTTTAGTTTAATTTTAATTTGTTACATTAATACTTTGAAAATGAATGTGGTCACCGTCTACAGCTCGAAGGTTTCAGTCCTGTTACAAAGTGGGGGCTGGTTCAGCGTGGTGATGTGGATTTGGTTCTGCATGAGCTTAGCCTGCTCGGAGAAACCGAATTGCAGATTCAGCATGTTTTTCCAGTTTTCCGCTAGTAACGTTGCATCTGCCCAGTGAGGGTAAAAAGCCAAACCACAAACATTAATGAAACACAGATGCTCCCATCTCATGTCCCATTACAGGCAGGAGAAGCTGTTCAGATCTGTAAGATTAGTTTTACATGGCTTCTGAACATCTCGCAGAAGCATAACCCAGACAGCAGTAAAGTGATCAAACAGCAACCAACAGTGAATGAGTGAGAGAAATATTGTGTATTAATCTGCATCTGCAACAATAACATTCATCACAATGACATACACAATAGAACAATTGCATAACTCTAAAATGCACTTTTTAAGTGTGTACTGAAAACTCAACTTTGTTACCCCAACTCACAATGAGGTTAGTCACAGAGACATTTAGAGGACATCCTTTGGCATGTTATTGTCAGCTTACATTTCAGCTGATTTCTGCTATATATAACAGATGCATAATGATTAAACCATAGCCTGGATTGAACCTCCTTTCTAAAAAATGGCAGGATGTTTCTGAACGGTTCCACAACTTGGTCGAAGCCCCTATTTTCTTTCTCATTTGTGTCCTGGTTTGATTAGGACCTTGTTACTGCTCTGTCTGCAGTGTCAGTACAGGGGTAATTGCTGTGTAATTGTGACTGTAGAATTCAGTTTTGACAGCAGCTATTTTCTTTTGCTTGGCTAAACATTACCCTGGTCAGTGTTCTAGAATGTTCAGAGGTTACTCTGGGTTCCTTTGACATCTCCTATTGCACAAGTTTAGAATGGGAAGCTTCTGAAATCTTTCTGTTGCAGAAGTTTGTGGAATCTTATTTAGATCGGAACACACTGTTTCATGTTAATCAATGACTCTTCATAGAATGCTCATATTATAAATATATAAATCCTGATACAGTGTAACTTAAAGGTGCTGTAAGTGATTTTAGCCATTCTGGAATAGGGTTGATCCAATACCAAAATGTAGGCTTCGTACAATACCAGCCCTGGTAGCTTGGAATCGATACTATAATCAACAAATAAATTTACACAGATAATGACTTGATTAAAAGAACTGCATAAAGTCTCACAGATACAAATTATGCATTTTCAGTAGTTATAATTTTCTGTCTTCAATTTCAATTTAATCTCAAAACTACCTTTGCTTCCCCAAGGACATAGCCTCCGATTTAGAAAAATTAATTTTGTATCCCGAAAACTCACTTCACTCTTCACTAACCTCCATAATCACCTGAATAGACTCTTCTGGTTGAGTAATAAAAAAAGAAAATCATCTCCATACAAAGCGATTTTATGTTGTTTACCATTAACTGAGATACCGAATATATGCAAATTACATCTTCAGGTTCAATTACCATACCCTTCCTAGATTAAAACTCTCAGAACATCTACAATTTGTAATGACTGCTGCCAAAGAATTAACATACATTATCTTAACCCATTGTGTAACAAGGTCCCCCACCCCAAATCCACTCAGTATATATTAAAAAAATCCCATGCAACCCAGTTGAATGTTTATTCAGTGTCCAGAGAAATGACCAAACTGTTGAGATTTTGATATTGCAATAATTGAATAATATTAAAAGTAATCTTCCATTATCAATAGAATATCATCGGTTTGTTTTTTTTCCTCCCATTTTCTCCCGAATTTGTTATTCCCAATGCTCTTATGTTCTCATGGTGGTGTAGTGACTTGCCTCAATCTGGGTGGCGAAGGATGAATCTCAGTTGCCTCTGCGTCTGAGGCCGTCAATCTGTTCATTTTATCATGTTGCTTGTTGAGCGTGTTACCGCGGAAGCATCCACGCACAAATCACCACGTGCCCCACTTAGAGTGAGAACCACATTATAGTGACCACGAGGTGGTTAACCCAACGTGACTACTCACCCTTGCAACCAGGCCAATTGGTTGTTTGGGAAGGCTGAGTGGAGTCACTCAGCATGCCCTGGATTTGAACTTGAGACTCCAGGTGTGGTAGTCAGCATCTTTACTTGCTTAGCTACCCAGGCCCCCCTTAGAATCAAATCAAATCACTTTATTGTCACATGACCATATACACAAGTGCAACAGTGGGTGATAGACTTGTGTGCAGTTCCGAGCAGCATAGCAGTCATGACTGTGACGGGACGTATACCAATTTACAATAAACAAAATATTTACACATTTACAATTTATTTATCAAATGTACACATAATTAAACCACACAATAATAATATACAATACACACAATATAGAATACACATACAATAAAAATAAATATATAAAAATAGTGTCTGTGAATGAACCCAGTTTGGTCAACTTTTATGATGCTTGGGTTGGCAGTACCTTCTCAAATTTAAACTTTAGACAGCCATTTAAAATTAATATTCAGAAGGCTGATAGGCTTGTATGAAGAGCACTCATCCTCTGGCTTCCATTTTTTAAGTATAAGACTTATATTGGCATCTGTAAGAGATCTGGCAAGAGAGTTCGATTTAAAAGAAACACTGAACATCTGGAGCAATGGTTCCATCACCAAAGATTGAAATTCTTTATAGAACTCTATACTGAGCCCATAAGGTCCCGGCGCGCTCCCTGAATGTGTGAATTGTAAAGCCTCTATAAGTTCCTGTTTACATAAAGGCCTATTTAGCTCTTTTCTTTGTTCATCAGTGATTTTTGGTAAATAAAAAAAAAATAAAAAATCAGCTTAGCCCTTTTCACTACTTTTTCCGCTAGTGTATACGTCAGCATAGAACTCTTTAAATACAACATTGATACTCTTGCTATCAAAACTTTTCATATTCTTTATTATATTAAATATTATGGGGAGTCAGCCCTCTTTTTCACAAAGGAGGCCAACTATTTACTTGGCTTGTTGCTAAAGTTATAGAATTTTATTTGCAAACCAAATACTCTCACTCGCCTTCTGTGTAAGAAAGGAATTAAGTGAGGCTCTTGCAGCCAAAGTTTTATTTAGCTTGGTATTAGATGGGTTTCGTATATACTCAGCCTCTGCCAACTGTGATTTCATTGCTTGCAGCTTTTCTAAGCGATCACATTTGTTCTTGCTTTCATATGCAATAATAAGTCCCAGAGCAAAAACTTTACAAGCCTCCCAAAGCATTGCGGTAGAAATCTCTGATGTATGATTAGCTGTATAAAATTAAAAGTAAATTCCAAATCAAAATATGAAATAAAATTAGGGTCTTTCAATAAGTGAGGATGAAATCTCCATCGAGCAGATTGAGGTGATTTTTCACCATGCAAATGTTCCATAAACAACGGTGCATGGTCGGAGATGGCGATATTACCAATCTCACATGAAAAACCGAAGATAATAAAGCTCAATCATTGAACTACTCTTATGGACCCCTGAAAAATATGTGAAGCCCTTACTACCAGCATTCAGCACTCGCCAAACATCAATATATATACCAGGTCAGCACAAGTTTCCTCAACCAAACTAGCTTGCCTGGATGGGGAAGAACTGCCTGCTGGGAATTTATCAAAAAGCGTGTCCATTAGGCAGTTTAAATCCCCTCCCACTACAGATTGCATACAAGCAAGCTCAGCCAGTTGCACAAGTGCTGGTAGGGAGGATGGTTTGGAGGCATATACATATGAATGAAATATAGTCCCCAAAAAGTAAACCTTTTATCAAAACGTATCCTTTTTCTTTTTCATTAAGGAAATAATTTTTTTCCTCTTGAGTGGAGTACGCATGGCCCGTATATTCCACAAATTTTTAAAGTTGATTGATCCATTGCTGTAGAAACCGTTCTCGCTGACATTTGAAATACTCATACCTCATACTCAACACCTTAGTATAAACTCCTGTGGTCTCCATCTGAACATAACTATATACAAAACTGTAAACATCCCAACACAAGCACACATAACAAAAAAACAACACCTGCATAATTGGATCAAAACAAAAATAAAGAGAAAAAGAAAAAGGGGGGTTAACCATCAGAGGTGACAAAAGACCATAAACGTGACTGCGTATGCAGGTACGTTGTTCCAGCTCCAATGTTCAAATGAATCCAAACAACCCATCATTACAGCGTCATTCAGGAGGCAATATAAATATTCAGACAGACAGCCTCCAGGAAAAAGACAAATCCAATGGATCCAGCAATCAAGCAGACATGCATCGCCTGTACCAATAATCAGGCCATGCAGAGAGTGTAAATAAATGCCATTGCTTTATCTGGGCTGTTAAATACCTTGATTGAGTTATCAGCTGTTATCCTCAAAGTAGCAGGGTAGATAAAGGCGTAATGAAATCTCATGTTCTGGAGCTTTTTCCTAGCCTCGTCAAACCCACATGTCTCTTGTCTCCGCAGAGAAGTCCTGAAAAAAATTTATTCTCTTCCCCTCAAAACGCACATCCTTTAGCTGCCTCACTGCATCCATCACCTGCTGTCGATCCGTGAAATTGTGAAGTCACACAATCATAGGACAGGTATACCTCTGGCCCTGGGGGCACCAATCCTGTGTACTCGTTCTAGCTTCACTCATCCGTTTTTCATCTCCAGGCGGAGAATTTCAGGCATCAATCTTTCCATAAAGTTAACGACAGCTAGTCCCTCTGTCTTCTCTGGAAGACCGATGATCCTCAAATTATGATGACATCCCCTGTTTTCCTAATCGTCCAATCACTCTGTTACGGAAGCGATCATCTTTTCCAGCTGCAAATCTCGACTATCTGACCTGGTAGCCGTGTTTTCAAGATCTAAGATTTGTCGCTCTGCTTCCTCCATGCGGTTATTAATACGTTGCACTTCTTTTGAAACATTGTGTATTTTCTCTAAGATCAGCTCTAATTTAGAGACAGTCATTCTAGGGATTTTATCCATCATAGATTCCACAATGTTACTAGTTTCAGGACTTAACTCAGTGTTAACTTGCAATGCTAAGCCAGCTTGATCAGCCCTCCTTTCTTCATCATGAGGAGCCGTGCCATCTTTTTTCTCTTTTTTTTTTTTTTTTGTGCTTTTTGCTGGCATTCTCACTAAAGACGATCCCCAAAAGTGTTCCAGTGACATGAAACAATAACTTGCATCTAGTGAAATATGGGCTGTTAAAATTTAATAAATTAAGCCGGCACCTTCGTCCAAACACCGTTACTCGGTAGCCTGCATCGCCACGCCCCTGTCAGATATCAGATTTATGACAGATACTTTCTATTTAGGTGTGTCTGGGTGAGTAATTGATTTCTCGTTGGATGCCTTTTTTGGTGACATAAGAAGCTTTGTGTCATTTAGCATGTTCTTGTGTGTTTATCAATGGTGTACATGGACACAATGTGATCACAGCATCCATTTTAAAACACATTAAACACATCTAAGGCCTTAATAAAGAACCTATGCCTCAACAAAATCTCTTTCTCTCTCTGTTTCTCTGTCAGGGATGTAATCCATTTGCTCAGACGGGTCGCAGTAAGCTGCAGAATAAAAGGGCACTTCTCAACCATCAAATCATCAAGCAGATGAGGATGAGAGCTGGAGCAGAGAACCTCCTCAAGTAAGTCAAGCACTCTTATGTAGGGACACACTCAATCACACATGGCTCACATGGCTTACATGTTGGCCTAGGCGCGCTTGGATGGATATACAAACAGATGCAATAAATCTCACCCAAAATAAACCAACAGTTTTTAAATGCATTCATAAAACAAACTCTTTAAAAGGCATTGCTTCTGTTACATAACATCAACTGTTTTAAAGTCTGTATCATTGGACCGTAGATCACTGGCATTAATGGGTAATCACTGCCTTGTTATTTGGAGGAATATTTAGCTCTTTATGTGGTGATGTTTCAGTCAGAAGCCCTTCTTTCTGTGTGTGTGTGTGTGTGTGTGTGTGTGTGTGTGTGTGTGGGGAGGCAGGCAGGCATACCTTTTGCATTCAGTGTAGATTTGGAGCTGAGGATAGACTGGTAAAATTGTGCCTTTGTTAAATCTGATGACTAAAGAGGCTGAGAATGCTACATATGATTTAAAAAAAAAAAAATAATGTTTTATGCACTTTTGAAAAAAAGAAAGGACATTAAAACCATATCAGATCTTAACTAACTTTACTTAAAGCAGATATTTGTTTTGTTCTTAGAAATGTATGTTCAATGTATTATCATGGGATGCATTTACCATGTTAGAAAAGCATTTAGCAGCAGCGCACCACCGCTGCTAAATTATGAGTGCCGCTGCAGAGATTTCACATGGTTCAATAATATTTTTTACACAACAGAACACTTGCTAGCCCTTGTCAGCTGCAAACTTTTCAAACTGTGCACAGTTGAATGGGACTGGTATGAAACGAAAGGGACCCCACAAGGCTCCAGTCTGCGACTAAAATGGTCGCAAATGCGACCAAAAATAATTGATTGTGACAATAATTTAAAATCTAGTTGCCATTGGCGACAGTCTGGTTGTGTGCATTCATATGCGGTTTAGTCAGATATCGTCTTGTGAGTTATTGAATACATTTTTAGAATGCGCACAACCAGTGTCTCGTGACAATTTTCACCCATTCAGTTTCTGAAGTGCACCACTTGCAACAAAAAGCCCATCGTGAGCGAGTCTTTTCATGAATCGCCCAAAAAGAGCTGAGCGTTTGAACTCATGAGCTCAGGTTAGCAGTTTGAATCAGATTCATTTTCTCAGTGAATCAGCTGTCAGTAAAGTTTAGACATTCCAAAACAAGAGTCCCATGTGTATTTCGAGCTTCTTTATAATTAAGTCACATGATTCATACCAGTTTTTTTCTTCTTTTAAGGTAATTATAGATTGGGATTGAAGTAGCACAATAAACTGCATGTGGGATTTCATTCAATTTGCACTCTTTTAGTCTCTGTGTCTGGGCCATCTAATCACAGTGGTGAAAGATTAAGGCAATACTGTAAAACAATAATAAATAAAAAATTATAAATATATTTTAACTATATTAAATATATTTAATATATTTAAATATATATATATATTCAAGTTTTTGACACTTAAGACAATCGAGACCCTCCACAAACATATCACAAGTTTTATTGCAGCATTCGTTAGGACATGCAGTTAACATATATAAGTTGAAAACAAGTAGGTAAAATACTTTTTTTTTTTTTTCCTCTATCTACCCTCTGACACAAAAGCATACTGTACCTTTTCAACAAAAACCTATGTATACCCTTTAAATAAAAATAAAATTAAATATAAATTAAAAATGAATAAAATATACAACTCTTCGGATTTACAGTTTCAATTCTGTGTTTGACTTTGCCAAAAGCTAAGTAGTACACTACATATAATATTTGTTGTGTTTGTAAAATTATTACCTTCATCTGGGCATGAATCTCTAATGGTGCTCCCTCAGGTGCTTGAACATATTAGATGTTTTCACTGCTTTTGCTGGCACTTTTTCTGCACGTTTTGCTTTCTGGATCCCCGTCTTCAACAACTCCTGTCTTTTTTTTTTTATTTTAGATAAATAACTGATTTAATTGGCTACTTTGGCGGATACAACTCCGTCAGATTGCGTTGTTCTGCCATGTTTTCATTTTGAGAGTTTCACGTTCGCTGAAATTTAACGTTCTGCACGCACCCTGCCTTAGCAAGACAATCACCTTGTGAACTCCGTTACCATAGTAACGGCCTCACAGACCAGCCAGGCAGAGGACAGGGCACGCTCTGCGCAAGTGGCTAGACCCACACTGAAAGTCTCATTTTCAGTATTTGTTTTTTTTTTTAAATGGACAACATGGTGTTTTGTTTTTTTGTTTTTTCGATTCTCAACTATATATACTGTTTATTAAACCTCTGATTAATTGGTTTATCAGCTGTCTTCCTTTTTTGCTTTGGCTTTCTATCTTGTTTTTTTTTTTCGTTTTTTTTTTTTTTCAATTTGGCATGCCCTGTGCACTGTAAGGTGGCGGAGGATGAAAATAAGTTGCCTCCGCATCTGAGACAGTCAGTCGCGCATCTTATCACGTGGCTTGTTGTGCGCGTTACCACAGAGACTTGCCGCGTGTGGAGGCTCATGCTATTCTCTGCTACATTCACACACAACTCACCACACACCCCACCAAGAGCAAGAACTACATTATAGCAACCACAAGAAGGTTACCCAATGTGACTCTACCCTCCCTAGCAACCGGGTCAATTGGTTGCTTAGAAAGCCTGACTGGAGTCACTCAGCACGCTCTGGATTCAAACTTGTGACTTGTGAGTCATCGTCTTTACTTGCTGAGCTACCCAGGCCCCCTTTGTATCTTGTTTCTGAACAGCAATCTAAATCGAGCAGTTCTGTAATTTGGTGACCAAAAACAATTTATCTCCTTAATGTTTCAGTTTAGGAGCCAATGGCTCCTTAGTCATTTTTTTGTCTGGAGCCCTGTCCCACCACATATACACACACATACATGCACTGTACTCCCAGTGATGTCACGAAGGAGCTGGATATCACCCCCGCAGTCCAACACGAGAGTTTGTGCACACAGGTCAGGTCCTGAAATTCGGCTTTGGTATTGCACACACATTTAATCATTCCTGGATGTTCCAAGTTCAGGAAATTCCCATTTTAAAAAAAAAAATTTATTCACTTTAACATTGAATTGAGAATTGGTAAACCAATCCATTCAGGTGAACAAATGAAATCTTGCCTTTTGTATCAAACTATAATTCCAGAATCTGTGCAAATAAATCAGCTCTGCATCCCTCTTTGTCTCCATCTCTCATGCAGCAGCTCATTGAATGCATGTTGAGTTTAATGTGAGCACACACAGTGAGGAAGTCGCAATTAAGTTTGTTGCATATTTACTGACTAAAGATTTGACATGCGAATGGCGTTGTACAACGTCTGTAAGCGAGCTTCGCGATAAAACTATCGCTCCTGTTTATAATCAACAAAGCAAAGCTGCCAACATGGCAAGCGCGTGAATGCGGAGCGATCTATGTTTGCCACCTTTCATATCGCCACGTTTTAATGTCGTTCACTCATACAGAACCTTTTACAAGAAAGGCAGAAATGGCAAAAATGCTTTGTGTAAAATGTTACCAACTACTCTGGGTGAAGAGAACCTATTGCAGAAGAAGAAAACACATGTTAAACCTCTCATCTCCATCTCTCTGGAGCTCCATCTGACCTTAACAGGTATTTTCTCAGTCAATTTGAATGATGTAAAAATATAATAATATAGTAATATAAAAATTACAATATTAATAATAAATCTAAAATACATCTCTTTTTAATATTTATATTATATAAACCTGGTTCTCTCTCAGGATTTCACCTGTTAACACTTTCAATTCATTTTGTCAACAAAAATGGCCTTTTGTTATGTAACTGGTGAGTATTAACTTGCATCCTTAAAGTGGATTTTGCTTGCAAACCTTTGACTTTCTTCCATGGAACACAAAAGGAGATGTTAGGGAGAATGTTACTTTCAATCACCATTCACTTTCATTGTATGAGGGGAAAAAAGAGATGCAGTGACATCATACAGGCTGATGTCAGAAATGAGATTTTTGGGTGAACTGCCCTTTAACTACCAGTTAAAACAAAAACAACTACATAAATGTACGTTAGCACATGATTGAATCACGTCTTGCTGGGAAACAAGTGATTTAAAGAAAAGGGCCATAATTAAGCTATATACTTGAAAAATTCCATTCTATCTGAATAAAACTAGAGGTAAGAATTGAGAAAGTAGCCCCTGGGAGATTTAGGTGAGATTTTTGTAAATATTTAATGTTTTAGCCCCCCCTTCCCCACCCCCCCAGAGCACTTCAAATGTCTAAAGCCCTCAATAAATAAACACATGACAAGACAAACATGAATAAAATTCTATAATGATTCTAAGGTCGTTTTAAGCTATTCCTCCATCGACTCACGCAAATACGGATCTGGCATTACAGGCTCGTGAACGAGAACACCACTGTTGAAAAAAAATCCTAGGGGAAGCATTGCAGTCCCTAACATTCTGCCTATATTTCCTTTGTGTTCCAAGGAAGGAAGTCATCCAGGTTTGCAACAACATGAGGGTGAGTAAATTATGACAAAAGTTTTAGTTTTAGGTGAACCATTGCTTTAACAATGGCATGTCTTATGTCCAACATTAATCTTCTGCTGCCATGTGTTTTGCTGTATCAGTTTGTAATATAATGATAGCTAGAGATGTGCTATGAGATGCTTTTAACTCTATGCAAATTGTGTGAAAGGTTGAGAATTGTCAGATATTCTGTTCAAATGGAAGAGGAAGCTCTAAGTGTACTTGAATAAAGAATTTGCCTTGTTATTGGCCAGTGCTACCAGACACTGATTTGTATCAGGTGTGTTCAAGGAAGTATTTATATAAATGAAACATGAGCCGATGGGGAAACGGTGGTGTCTTATGAACAAACACCCACATTCATACTGGTGCAGGTGTTCAGAGAGGAAAGGTTCACCAATATTTCTGAATTGTCCTGTGATTACTGCACAGCTCTTACGTTACTGTGTGCTTGTATCACTCTCAAAAGCTCCCATGTTTTTCCCATTGCAATAAGCACACACTGTAACATTGGGCGAATCGGTTGCCAAGGAGACGTCAAGGGTGTCTATTGTCGCCTTCGCTATGAAAGACACACCCGCTGGGTTGGTCCTTAGAACTTTTGATTGGCTCTGACGTCAGAGTGGCTTTAAATCTTAACAGATCAATAAAGTTTGGACTAACCCTTTCTTTGAATAAGACGCCATGAGAGAGTCCCCTCCCCTTTCCTTTTTATAGTTTGGCAATATGTTGTAGCTTTAGTTCATTTTTGTTGAGTTCTTATCAACTGGCATTTATTGGCTGCAGTTATGCCGGATGGTGTGGTATGCCCTGGCTGACTGAAATTCGGTCTAACACAAGTTTTAGATTGAGGAGTATTAAGAAGGGCAGCCACAAGGCATAAAGTAGATTGGTGCTTTTAATCAGAAAGGATTTTCTATATAGTCTATAGATGTGGCTGGCACAGAAGGTAGCTTTCTTGGTTAAGTAGAAAAGGCCCTGAGGTCTTCTCTTAGCCCGTTTAACACATTCACACAGGCTCATACACTCACACGCATAAATACAAACATGTCAACCGATCAAATTAGGTTGTTTGAGAGGCGACAGCATAAGCTAGTGTGTGTGTGTGTGTGTGTGTGTGTGTGTGTGTGTGTGTGTGTGTGTGTGTTACCTGAGCTCATGAAATTTGGACGGTGTGTGTCTGCCTGCCTGCTTGCTCAATATCTTTACCTTCCATTGATAGCTCCTCTATAGTTTATCTGGAATGTTCCCTCATTCATGGGTCTCAGAGCTTTGTGCTTCATGGCATAAAAGGTTCTACTTACCCCCCCCCCCCCAAACAGGCATACCATAATTTTTCTCTACTGCTCTCTCTCCCCTTTTCTCTCGCTCTCTCTTTCTCTGATCTGAACATCTATATTCTTGTCCACATTCCTGTTTGTTTGTTTGTTTGAGTGAGCTCACTGGCTCAACCGGTTTAATTGAGAACTGATTTTTTCATCTCGCCCTGCCAACGTGACTTGAGTTTGTGAACAGAAATATACTGCATACACTTCATGAGGTCTTTAACATTTATTAGACCACTTTTGTTGCGGTGTTAAACTGCACCACTCATCTACATTATAATAGATTGAGAATTCACTCTAAAGCTATGAAATATCATGATCCGCATTGTCACAGGTCTGGGGGATTCAGGGATAAGAAATAATTTTAGTCCACAAGAGATCCTCATTTTTTTTGGAAGTAATCTTTTTGTAATTGGGTCTTTTTGATAGTCTTTTCCCCAGCTAGATGAGTGTGTTTGTGAGGCCCATAAGGTGTATGAATAAAAAAATCCCACAATGATTAACAGTTTAGCTACACTGATATCTCAGTGAAATCGTAAACGGGTTGATTTTAAGAGTTTCCTTTAGCAAAAATTGATCTATGCTTGCTGAAATGTGAAACACTGCCCCCAGTGGCCAAAGCTGTAAGTGCTGTTGGGCGTATGGGCACGTTTTAGCTCCATTTTCCAGGTGTCCATGGAGGGGCGCCAAAAGCAAGTTCAAGTGAGTTGACGGTGAAGAGGAATGCATGTTTTATAAACTGCCCCCAATCCAAATCCCAAACCTAGACCTAACAGTGGTGTAAAAATGTTATGTTCGAGGGAAAAATGCAACCCCTAAATCACGCTCGTCACTGATTATGGGAACAAGATTACTTTCTGGTTTCGCTGTTGTATCCGAACCAAAGTCTCCCTCGCTGCTGATGCAACATGCCGGAAGATCGCAACACAGGGGAAGGTAAACATGCTGGAGCTGAAGTAAAAATGTCTGATATGATATGGCACTTGTCAGTGAGTCTGCATAATGTGGGCGATCCTAGGCTATTGGAAACAGCATGCTGACCTCTTGTGTGATCATGCTGGTTTAGTGCAGTTTATGTATAATGTTGCCTGAGTCAATAAGAGGTTAAAAGGCCCTGTTCACCTAACCTGCTTTCCCTTACTTATGTTGTGCATTGTCAGGAGTTTGGAATAGAAGTAACATAATATGTTGTGTTATTAGTTGTGATCAATCGTAGATCTATGTCCTACAGTATATAAGTGTGTTTGATCAGGGCTGTTTCATGCCGCACAGAATTCTAAAGTCTTTCTTTGACAATTGAGTGTGGCTGAACTGCTCACTATGCTATAAAGTGACAGAGAACACACACAAAAAAATTATCAGCCTCTCCCTACTGTGTACAGTAGATATTAAACCAGCAGGACATCTCAAACCAGACACATTGTGATATTGTTATTGTGCTGCTGTCCCCTGTTGTGACCTGAGTTGGATATGGCTTGATGATCCTTTGCTTATCCTCCCTTTTGCTCTTTCACTCTCTAGGGCTACTACCAATAATAAGGTTCGGGAGCAGGTGGTGCTGGAGTTGAGTTATTTCAACTCTGATCTGCAGCTTCTCATGGAACAGCTGGAAGGACTCAACAGCTCTGTGGAGGTTTATCAGAATGTAGAGTAAGTACACACTGAACCGATTAGAAGGAACTCCGAGAATGTGTGGTGAGAACACGCTCGTTCAATTAAGATTCATAACAGACTGTTCTACAGACAGAATGCACAGTGACTACCCACGCACATGTCCAATTAATCTGGACACATGTAGCCTCCCTGATGAGTTACAGTACATTAGTGTGTAAAGAATGATTTTGCTGTAGTCAGATTTTACTGCCCTGATATGTTGATGCAGTATTTGGGCAGAATATTATTGGGGTCCTGCTCATAGACTGGCCCAGATGGAATCTACTGACATTTTGCTGATTTTGGAATCTGGCAAATTCATCTGATGGATTTAAAAAGGGTTATGTTTTAAAGCATTCCACAGAAGTTTCCACAGATTTTGAATGTATTAAACCAGCTTGAATGTATTTTATTTTATTTTTTATGGTAGTGCTAGTTTGGTAGCCATGCTGTTCACCAGCAAAGATCTGCATGGGTGACCAAGGAAATTTTGCTGGTTACATTTATAAAGAAAAGCTTTAAGAGTCTGATGAAGAGCATGTTGCCTGAAACATTACAATGTTTTCTTTTGCTGAGCTTATTACATTGATTTGGGAGCAACAACAGTCACTTCGATGTATTTTTTAAGCTTTGAAAGAAGCCTGGTGGGGAAAACAGCACACCGGGGACCAGCATCTAAAACCCTAAATATGCTGGTGACCAGCAATGCTCGTCTTTTAAACAGACACATTAGACAATTGAATTCTGCAGAAGTATGCAGTGCTTTCTTTAGTGTTTTGCGGCAATATGAGCATGCCCATATATCCAGTGAAATCATACATACCTTGGCAGCAGAGGTTGCATTAGAAAAAAATCTTTATCCATCACTCTGATGGACTGAGTTGTAAAAAAAAAAGTCATACTTGTTTTAATTTTATAAGTAGCCTACTTCATTCAGGGACATAGCATCCATTTATAACGGCATATACATGACAATGAAAAGACTTAAAGGCTTTTTTGACTCCCCATGCGCAAGTCAGGTGAAACCAAGGAGTTCTAGGGTGAAGGTTCTACCTGTCGATTTTTAAACTTTGCCAGATATGTGCGGCTTAAAAAATTAAATAAACGTCTGATTTTATAATGCACATGCATGTTCACTTAACTTGTTCAGTGAGCCTGATATCACAATAAAGTGTCACAGATGGGAAGCTCCCACATCTCTAAAGCGCTTATGCAGCTACTTTAAAATAATTGATAATTCTGCTCTAAACCGTATGTTTGCACTTAGATTAAATGCAAGTAATTGGCAAAAATGATGCACTGCATTTTTCACGCTTTCGTTTTGTTTTTATACTTTTTTGTGCTTTTAATATTTTGAACACCACAGTCTTGCAGGAACACATGAACATGATGTCAAATGTATGCAGTCATTAACTCAAAAAGGCTCTCCTCGAAAACAAAACACAATTGGTCAATTGACCCTTCGCTAAGCCCTGCCTTAAAAGCGCGTCTGACCAATCCTGTCTTGGCAACTGTTGCTGTGCTGTGACATACGTTTGCTATTTTCCAATGACAGCCTATGGAAGTAAGGTGTGTTTGAGTACTTTTAAGCAGGATTTTTATCTAAATAATTCCAGAAATTTAAAACACATCATTTGTAATAGTTGCCCAGAGAGGAGACCCGCCGTGTTTTTCATTCTTTTTAAACATTAAAACCACCTGCCTAATATAGTGTAGGTCCCCCTCGTGCCTCAAACTGCGCCAACCCACATCTCAGAATAGCATTCTGAGATTATACATTTCTCACCACAATTGTGTAGTGTGGTTATCAGAGTTACTGCAGACTTTGTCAGTTCAAACCAGTCTGGCCATTCTTTGTTGACCTCTCTCATCAACAAGGCGTTTCCGTCCACAGGACTGCCACTCACTGAGTGTTTTTGCTTTTGGCACCATTCGGAGTAAATTCTAAACTGTTGTGTGTGAAAATCCCAGGAGATCAGCAGTTACAGAAATACTCAAACCAGCCCGTCTGGCACCAACGATTTTTTTTTATTTTTTTTATTTTTTTTTTTATTTATTTTTTTCCTAATCAGCCAATCGTGTGGCAGCATTGCAGTGCATACAATCATGCAGAAACATGTCAGGTGGTTCAGTTAATGTTCACATCAACCATCAGTATTTGGAAAATTTGATCTCAGTGATTTGGACCGTGGCATGATTGTTGGTGCCAGACGGGCTGGTATCAACAGAGAATGGCCAGACTGGTTCGAACTGACAAAGTCGTAACTCTGATAAATGTTCTGTACTATTTGCGTTGTAACAGTTTTAACTCTGTTACCTTAGCGGTTATATTTTTCCACACCATTGGGTGGCGCTAGTCATCTTTATAGATGGGTATTTAGCCAGGTACTATACCTGAAGAAGTAGGCAAGCATGTGGATAGTGGAAGCAATGGCTTTCTTGGGCTATTCCGTTTGACTTTGTAAGGTCCTATGATTGAGGAATGTTTCCTTTTTGGTCAATCAGTAAGTAGTATGTTTTTTTTTTTTTTGTTTTTTTTTTTTTCAAATATTACCAAAACCAGAGTGCTCATGTATCTAATGTATAACCATGGAATTGAATGTGTTGAGCATTGGGCTATTCATGCTAATTGTTACGTGTTGTCTATTTAGATGGACCTTTTTATTCCGGTGCTTTCTTATATGGATGAAAGAACTTGCTTCAGTTAACTTTCTGCTTTGTGGTTTGGTGTTTGGATTATGATGCTTGGATGTTGAACGTGAGCACTAGAGTGTTTGGATTGTACTTGTGGCAGTCAAGAGGACACTTTTTCTAACTGCAACATCAGGATTGTCAAATTACAAGCACTGACTTTTGCAAGGACATTTCCTCCATTACCAAGCAATGTTGATCTCAACATCAGCTAAGTTGAATCATTCACTTTTCCAGACCAGATTCTCTGAATGTTTAAACATTTCTGGTTTGATGATTGATGTAACTGATGTTTTTCTGTTTTCTACCTTGTTTATTGTTTTTTTTTTTGTATGATGTAAACATTTGTGATTTGGGGTTGGTGAATACATTGTAAGCGTAAAGTTTGTGTCTGATTCTTCTAAAATATAGCTGTGTAAACCAAGCAAACAAATTATTTTTTTTTAATCTATACCTAATCTAAAGTCTTGCCATACCTTCTCTGATATATAACGCAAGCCCAAAAGGGGTAACGGTTATAGCGTGGAACTGGTTTCAATAACTAAATAACTCAATAACACAATGCAAACTCCCTGCACTTATGTAATACTTAGACATCCAAACTTCATGCTTATGAAACACTCTTGTTCAAAAGACAAATTCCAATATTTTATATATTTTATTTAAAGACAGCTTACTTGAAAAAGATTCCACCGTCATCACAAAGCTTCTCAAAATTACGCTGCTTGATCGTTCTTGCGTATCATGTGGTTTGTGGAAAAATATGTAAAAATTTAAGTCAAGTTTGCTTAATTTTAACTGACAGTTGACACATCATAATTATGGATTAATTGTTTGAGATCATGATATTACTTAAATTTTTGTGGTGCATACATTAATGCATTTTAAGTGAAGCTAAAAATGTCAGAAATATGCAGTTATTTGAGAAAAAACTATCTTAGTATTTATATATTTTTTTTAGTGTACATTCCAACTGTACTTTGAAATATCACACTCTACTTATGTTATTCAATGCTCCCTTCACTTGTCATTGAATTTTCTTCTTTTTTAAAAGACTGACCTGACCTCTGTGCCTCTTATACTTGAGAAATAATCAACTGTATACTTGGCAGAGGTTTAAATTGAACTCAATAAGGCCTTAAAAATGACATGCATGAAAGCCAGACTGATTTGGTTGCCAGTTAGAACTTGCGATTCATTGGCTGATCAGAGACAGCTCCTTGAGTTTTTCTTCTTAAATCAAAGACAGAACCAAAGTAAAGACATAACAGAATGTGGCTTCACTCCACATGACTGGTCGGACAGGTTCATGACAAGCTGCTAAGGTGGTTTGATTGACAAGTTGAAATATACACCCCTTTCAGATGATTCTGTAGAATTCCTAGGCTCATCTTTTCATACATTCTGTCCCATTTGATGTGTCAGAAGAGGATGAAGGGTGTTTTTCTTTTATTTCATTTTCAAATGGTTTCCTTCTCATTGAAAAGTTAAGAAAGAAGGAAATAATGGACAAACCCTACTAGAGTTTGGGTGTTTTTGTTGCTAATTATTGCTATGTGATTTTATATAACGGTCTCTCACTGACATTAAAATGGTACTTTCTCACTTGATTTTCCTGTCATCAAAAAAGAAAATCATGGCTTAGTCATGTCAAGGAGTGGCTAAGATGACCAAAATCCTATATCACAGTATGAGTAATTTCGTGTCATACTAATAGTGTCATTGTATTGTCATTTTTGCTTTTTGAAATTCAACTCGAAATGTTTTATATATTACACAACCATGTAGTAATGCCTACTTTTGAGATTCCAGTGACTTAAATTCGTAAAAAAAATGTTTGATAGTCATTCGATTATCTACTTTTATTTGAAACTTGGACATGAAGATAAGATTATACATATCAAATGAAAACATCTGCTTATATGATATAGCAGAATTTACCCATTGACCCAGCTCTGCTGTCACTGTATACACCATCATATCATCCTGCCTTAGTCATACCTTAAAACAAAGAAGGAAACACAGCACATGGAGAGAAAATACTTTTTGAGATTCAAACCCAGCCTACTATCAAAATAAAGGGCCCAATAGTTGTGTGTTTCTGTCCCAATGCATGCTGTTGTGCCATTCTCATGAGAGCGCCGTTTACTAACCTTGAATATGTAGGTGTGCTTCCTTGGTTTCAATGGCATGCTTCACTTTCTTTCCTGTAAAAAAGCTCAGCTCTCAAGCCCTGCTTAACAGAGCTCTGCTGGCCTAGTTCCTCCTCAGCATCAGCATTAGCTTTATAACATGTTTGGATTTACTGTCTCAGGATTGTTTCTCTGAGCTAAGCACTAATGAAAGTGTTTATTTATAGTGCCTGGAGGGTCCATTATAAACCAGGAAAAACCTCCTACAGACATCTGCCCCTGATTCTGAACTCCTGACCTACATCACTAATTGCAACTTGCTGTAAACATAAGAGTTAATCACTATTTTTTTATTTACATTTAAAATGTTGTTAATGTCAAGATTAACAAAGACATAGGCTAGATTATTTCTACTGCTAACAAGATTCTTGTAACAGGTAAAGGATGGGCAAGGAGGAGGTGGGAACCGGCTGAAAAGTCAACAACGTTTTAATGCAAAACTCAACATAAAATGAACAAACCATAAGACAAACAGACACTCACAACGTGGTCGCGTGCATGTCTTTCTCTCTCTCTCTCTCTATCTGGCTTCTCCGGCTCCCCTTTATCTCACTCTCCCGCTGATCAGCTGATGCTTCCTCCTCGTCACACTCCCCCTGCCAGATTCAGGATTTTGGCCGACAATGGACTGATTGACTTACCATCTCTGGAGGGGAGATGCTGCCCTTCTGGCCGTTCTGTCAGCCGGTGGTCCACCCCACCTCCTGGGAACCTGGGGAAGAGACATGGGGAGGGTGAGCAGGAGAGAGAGGGAAAAACTTGCTCTCCGATTCCCGGACACGCTGTTGCCCGGTCCTCAACCGTTCCTCTGCCCCCTGCCGGATGACAGCTTGCTCATCACCTGGCAGACGGCAGAGAGCCCTCCGACCCCTTGTGGACAGAACAGCTCCTCCCCTTTTCTGCTGACGCTCTTCCTCCAGCTCTCGCTGGCCGGCAGCAACCCCTACGTCTTCAGGCAGATGGCCGCAGCTGCTACACTGGCGGATGGCAGTGCCGTGGACACTGCAACAGTGCATCCCTCCTTCCTCCCGGGTCTCGGCACTACTGTAACCGGTAAAGGATGGGCAAAGAAGAGGCAGGAACAAGCTGAACAGTCAACATATAGTTTTAATGCAAAACTCATCATAAAACAAACTTAAACCATAAGACAAACAGACACACACAATGCGATTTGCATGCGTCTCTCTCTCTCTCTCTCTCTCTCGCATCTCTGGCTCCTCTTTATCTCGCACTCCCTCTGATCTGTGCACCCTCACAGCCCGGCCAAGCCGTCCTCTTCATCACAATTCTCCTACTCTCACGTGTGTGTGTGTGTGTGTGTGTGTGTGTGTGTGTAATATTTAGTTGTATTCAGTCTTTATTTTAAAACCACAGTACGAATACGTACACTTTGAAAGTGGTGTATCTGTCTGTGTTATGAAAGTGCAGTTGGTCTCAGCCAAATATCCTGAGAGTTGCGCACATGCTCCGAAAGACAGAGGTGACGTGTGACGTGCAGGGACTGAGAGATGAAGACTGTAGCATGCCTATGCAAAGACCCACAGTAGCTTGATTATTCTGTAACTGTGCGTGTAAGTTTACTGACTGGTGCATACCAGTCTTATAGGTTCTGGTTACCTAGGCTTTGTGGTTTTCTCTCTGTCTCTGGGCTGTGTGTTTCCACAGACTAACTTCCCACAAACCTGCAGTATTTATCCTCTAAATAAAACAAACAAAACCTATCGCCTATTTATAATTGAGTGTGAGAAAAATAATATTCCCATTGGAGCAGTGTTATCACCTGCAGTTCATGTGCAGAACAAGGTCTTTCAGTAGTTTCAAACAATGCTGCATTCTCCATTGCACCTGGCTACCAGCAGTGTGTGTGTATGTGTGTTGCTATCAGGACAGAGCAGCATTCTTTCATGTGATGCTTCCTCCCATCTATGTGGCTGGTCCAGATTACTGCTTGTCCAACATACCAGCAACTTTTAAAGAATGCCTACTTTATGTATTGTAAAAGCAATTTTTCATGAAACCACCTCCGAGCTACACCGTAATCTCTCTTCTAGACCAAGTCAGATCAGACTGCTGAAATATTTGGTCAGCTTTGGGCTAATGGCCTAGAGAAATATGCATATTTTGAGTATGTGTAATATATCAAGAGTTTGATAAAGAGTACAAAATGTAATAAACTTACACCTTTCTGACTGCAGATTTCTACAAATGCATTAAGGCTAATCAGCCTATGATGGTATATCATCCTTTACTCTGATATAGGTTGCTTCAGTCTTGGAGCTGCGTGCAACTTGTGTTAAAATACTTTTTCCTATCTCTGCTCCCTTAATATGCAGAGAGCCATTTCTAGGTAAATTTTATTGAAAACTGTTAACACTGTCTCTGTGGTGCTATGAAAATTTCAAAGTTCAGTCAACAAAAGTTGGTTTAAAGCGACCTGTCTCGAGAGACAACAACATAGACTTGACCAATGGCGTAAGTTGGGGGGTGGGGACTATCTGTTTGTTTGATCAACGACAGATTGTTTTGCTTGTCCATTTTGTGGCACTTGTGCCACAGAAATTACGTACTTCATCTTAGAGTTGCAACGGTATGAGATTTTCATGGTATGATAACCATCTCAGAAATATAATGGTTTCACGGTATATGGTATTACACAATAATTATTATTATTATTATCAGTTACAATGACCCTAAAAGGAATGAAAACAGACGTTTCGTTTTTTTGGTTGTACAAATGCTTTATTAAAATTGAAGCTTAACTTTTTTTTTTTAAATGGAAGTAAAATAAATACAATAAATAAGAAAGCTGTACATCTCCAGTTTGAACAAAAGAAATTAGGAGAAAAAAAAAAGGAGCAGGACCGTTATAAAAAGTAATGTCTCTTTAGAAATAAATACATCAAACTGTACTTCCTTTTGAACAATGTAAATGGGAGAGAAATAATTAGGAACAAAGTAGCGCAGCTAGACTCCTGTCTGTACCTTTAACAGACACACTCATGTTAGCCCCTGGATATCCGTCCTCGAGGACAAACCCCTGTTCAAGTTATTTTTGGCGGGGTATGGAGATTGGTGATATCTCTCTGACAGTTTCTCCACTGCATTTTGTGTTTTTGGCGCTAGCAGACGAGTCTGACAGGTTGTCGAGGAGGTAACTAGATTCGCACGCACAACTGAGATTCTCTGTCTGTTTTTATTTTTTTTTTTCTCAATACCGTAGATAAGAAAATGTACATGGTATGATTACTGTTTTCATTCCATGGTATACCGCTGCAACCCTACTTCAAGGGGCATTTTATTTTATGTTAGTTTATGTTTTTATGTTACTGTGTGTTTCATATCTGATTCACACAGGGAGTATGAGGTCTGACCTCCCTGATTCATCCTTTAATTAGTTTTATTTGTAACTAATTCTGTCTTGCTGAAAGACTTCTGTATCCTCATCTTTGTCATTGTAACAGTAGACTTCCAGAGATTTTTCGAATTTCATCAATCATAATGTCTTTCTTCCATTTTTACAGAGAGTCATCCAGCATCCCACTCATACCTCTGGGTCTGAAGGAGACAAAGGACGTGGATTTCTCTGTTCCTCTCAAGGTCTGTTTCTTCCTTAACCCAATGTTTACCTCATATGACCTCAATTATCTGGCATTCGGTCAGTGACTTTTTTGAGTTCTTCATAGTTTCTTTGTGAAAATAACAAGGAAGCCAAAGACTAAAAACTTTAATTGTGGTTTTGAAAGTGTACAGTGATATTTGCCACATGTCATTTTATCTCGTGAAGTGGTGAGTGCTGAAATGTTTGTTGAGGTGTGCAAGGGTATGGGATCAATTAGTTGGTTTTGGTTTGCTTCCAACTTGTTATTTAGCCAGACTGTAATAAGATGCTGTCATAGATTCACCTACATGGCATGTCATTGTTACTTCTGATGTTACTTCTCACTACAGACAAGTTTAACAAGGAGAACAGACCTGCAAGTATGTGACTGTGTTAGGCTGTTGTGTTTGTTTTGACGTAATGAATGAATTAAATATGACATTGCTATTTTCAACAGGACTTTATTCTGGAACACTACAGTGAAGACGGCTCAAACTTTCAGGATCAGATAGATGATCTGATGGACTTGAGACAGGTAAAGTATCACTTCTCTCTCTGTGTTTGTATATATGCCCCCATCATGTTTTTATTACTGGCTTGTGAGAAGCTTCATAGTCAATAATAATAAAAAACACACCAGTGTAATCAGTCAAAACCAAAGGAACAGTTCATCCAAAAAGGAAAGTTCTGTCACAATTTACTTGCCCTCATGTCATTCCAAACCTGTATATCTTTATTTATTTTGTGGAACACAAAAGGAGATGTCTTCGTGAATATCAAGTTCTACATAATCAATACAATGGCAGTGGTAGGGCCTCAATGTAAAATAAAAGTACCCAAAAGTATCATAAAAGTAGTAGAGTAGTAGACTTGTGCATCATATTCTTTTTGTCATAATTTGTATTAAAGAGAGCACATCAGTATATGTGTACACATATTTACCTTGATATTTTCCATTTTCCCCCGCTCTATGAAAGTGCCAAGTTCTTTACTAAGACTCACAATAAATGAACACTTAACAACCACCACCCAGCACTCCCCATCCCCCTCAAACCTGGAGTGCCTTTTCAGAAAAACAAAATCAAACATATACAGAGTACATACAATATACATACACTACCGTTCAAATGTTTTTGAAACCCTCATTCTTTATTATCATCAAAACTATGGAATAAAATAAATTGAACTATGGGAATTATGTTGTGACTAAACAAAATAAATAATACATCAAAACTGTTATATTTTAGCATCTTCAAAGTAGTCACCCTTTGCCTAGAATTTGCAGACATGTTGTGCTCTTGACATTTTCTCTACCAGCTTCTTGAGGTATCACCCTGCATTTCGAAGACTTGGAATGGTGCACAAGTTGCATGGACTACTTCCTTTTTTGAGTTTTAAAGTGAGATTCTATCCACTGCTACTTTATTGAAAAGAGAGTCTGAGATATTCATTAAAACAGCCCCTTTTGTTTACAACATAAGTCATATGAGTTTGGATCCTTATGATAGAATTTTCCTTTTTGAGACAAAAAAAAAATAGGTAAGTACAAATACATAAGGCTTGACCAATAAGAACTGTCTTGTTGAATATCCTGAAGTAAGTGTGGTGGGTGTGTTTGTGTGTTTCAGGCCTGTCGGACCCCAAGTCGGAATGCTTCTGGTGTAGAACTGCTTGCTAGCTACTTAAGTCAACTTGCCTTCTTGGAGAGTCGATTCTTCTCCCCTACGCGTCAGATTGGCATTTTCTTCACATGGTAGGTCAGATTTTCTTTCCCATAAAGACTTGGAAATTGTGATCCACTGACTTATTACATCAAGGTTAGACTATTGCAACTCATTGTACATTGGTCTGCCTTAAACTGTGTTATCCCGCCTACAGCTAGTTCAAAATGTGGCAGCTAGGCTTTTAACAGGGTCAAAAAAGAGGTATCACATTTCCCTTGTTTTAGCATCTCTACTCTGGCTTCCAGTGAAATTCAGGGTTGATTTTAAAATTCTGATTTATGTCTACAAGGCACTATCTGGTCTCGCACCCCGATATATCAGTGACCTTCTACACACTTACTCCCCCACCAGTCCGCTTGGGTCTTCTGATCAACTTTTATTAAGGGTTCCTCTTTGTCGCTATAGATCTAAGGGTGACTGTGCCTTTTTTGTGATGGGTCCTAATCTCTGGAACAGTCTCCCTTTCCATGTGAGGTCAGCTTCATCATTAGCCATTTTTAAATCTTCTTTAAAAAAATATCTCTATAAATGTAGGTTGACTTGACTATACCAGCAGAAACATTTTAGTCAAAGACTATTATACAGCTGTATCGGCTGTAAACATTGTGACTCGTTAAGAGGAAATGCGCAACTGGCCTGACATGGCTTTCAGGCTCCCTTTGTTGTATCGATGTTTATAGATCACCTTTTGTCGTCATATATACCCTAGAGACAAAGAGACGCCAGGATAAATAAAGAACAAAGAGTCATCCTAATATAAGCCAGATATGATTAACTGAATTATTCATAAAGCTGTACAATTCACACAAGAATGAAATGGCATTGCATTGTAACCAAACTAATAATAAGCCTCTGCTGTGTTTTTCTAAATTAGTGAGTTAAATACTTTATGTATGTGTCTCTCTGCAGGTATGACTCCTTTACCGGTGTGCCTGTGTGTCAGCAGAACATCTCTCTGGAGAAAGCCAGTGTGCTCTTCAACATGGCGGCTCTCTACTCACAGATCGGCACCCGTGCCAACAGACAGACACAAGCAGGACTCCAAGACGCCATTTCTGCATTCCAGAAATCTGCAGGTGAGGGATTTCTGACGTGCATGGACGTATCTTACCTACAACAAGCGCCAAAGGTGGAAAAATACATAGCCACACACAGACACACAAACGCACTGGGCAAAGTCACTTGGAATCAAATACTAAATCACATCTTTTAAATGTGCTGCCCGGCATTTGCAAATCACAGAAGTGAACTCTGTTTTATTTGCATATAGCGAAATGAATTGAAGATCGAAGACTTTGTGATAGTTTGCCCAACGATTCTGTTATTATTTACTTTTTACATATTTATAATATGTCGTTTCATGCACTTATGACATTTCTCCTCCTGTAGAAAACAAAAGTAGTGCCTCAGTCCCTGTTCACTTTCATTGTATATGAAATAGTAGCCTTAATATTCTTTAAAATTTGTACTCTGGTGGTCCACAGAAGAAAGTCAGTCATTATGGGTTTGTAATTACAAGAAAGGGTAAATTAGGACAACATTTTTGTTTTGGGGAAAACTGGCCCTTTAACTTCAGTGAGTCTGATGTAAGGAAAGTGTCATAAACTGGCTGTGATGAAGGTTTTCAATGAAGAATGGTCACAGCCCAGTTGCTGGAATGGTTTTCCTCTGTTTTCATGAGACAGGAGTTTCATGGCAGGGTTCTGGTTGTGTTTAAACTAGGTAGAGTAAGAGGGAGTAATATAAGCATTGGAACAAAGAATGTAACTGTGGCGTAACTCTTGCCTTTTAAAAGCAGATCTGTCACAGGCTCACGGGAACTCAGTGGCTTGTGTCGATTTTGAACCTTCTTAAAATAACAGCAACAAAAAGAGAGATTTCACAGGCTTTTCTTAAGCTCACAGTGCTATCAAAACAGCCAACCCCATTGTCTTTCATCACAGACAATGTTTTGTGTATGTCCACTGGAAAGAAGGCCCAAACTGGGTCTGTTGACTGTCATAATCATAAAAACAAATCAGAGAACAAAGATAGATAATTAATTGACTCAATTAATTTTTTTTTTATATCTCTTATGTCAGGGCTCTAAATAAAATGGAGAAAATGCAAAAGCTATTTTACATAAGCCAAATTATGTTTCTTATGTTTCTTTTTTCTATTCAGTCCACAAACGGGTCACATTCTATAGTGGAAGGCAAAGGAAAGAGTGCCTATACTCTATTCATATTCACTCTAATCCTGAATTTCTTTACTTTGTGTATGTTTTGCTGCAGGTGTGCTACACCACCTAAAGGAGACGTTCACACACACTCCCAGTTATGATATGAGTCCTGCTATGCTGAGCATGCTGATTCGGCTGATGCTTGCACAGGGGCAGGAGTGTCTGTTTGAGCTAATTGCTCTGCCAGGAATTCGAAATGAGTTCTTCAGCCTGCTCAAAATGGCCCAAGAGGCTTCCAAGGTACTGAGCTCAAAACATATTAAACCTATTCTGACTAAATACTTCAGTTCATTAAAATAGTTCAATTATTTGGTGTACTTGGTGTAAGTGTAAACAAAATGCAACAACAGCTGCATTTTGCTTTTAAGACCTTAGCCAAAAAGACCAGAAAACATTCAATCACATTCAGTAGGTGTGCCCAAAAATTCAGGTTTTGTAGACATTTCACTCAAGAAAATTTTGGAAACAATTTTGAAATGCCAGAAGTGCAATGTTTAAAGAGAATAGACCTCTATGAAATAACAAAAGATGCTTTTAACAAAATAGCAGTTTAATTGAGATTCTTATTTGCTATTCATTATTTGCTTATTTGCTATTATGTATCTTTTTATGAGAGGACAGTGAAAACATTGTCACATCAAGTGGTCATGTCTTTCGTTGTAATTCAACATTAGGTGTCAGTACAAGTGCCAGTTTTAATATAAAAATACATTGTCATCAGTATGTCGGTCGGTTTCAAAACTCAGCCTACAGTTACACCACTGTCCATTGTTTAAGTAGTTGTGACATTTAGTCCTTTCAATTCTCAGGTGGGAGAGAACTACAATCAAGTTCTCCAGTCCATGATCCAGACCCCTGTTAAGAACAACGTGCCCTTTTTCTGGACCACCATGTCCCAGCTGAAGATCAATCACTACAACTCTCTTGCCCACTACTTTGTCTCCACTGCTCTGTTGGACCATCAGTGTAAGTCAAGCAGCCAGTCACAGTGCTTATGCAGTGTTGTGAAAAAGTATTTGCCCCCATCCTGATTTCTTCTGATTTTGTGTACATCTCATTCAAAATATTTTCAAAAATTATAACAAAATCTAACATAAAGCAAAGGCAATCTGAGTAAACACAAAATACAGTTTTTAATGATAATGTTATTTATTGAAGCAAAAAAGTTAACCAATACCAACTGGTCCTGTGTGAAAAAGTATTTGCCTTTGTTTTATGTATGAAAAATACACAAAAATAGAAGAAATCAGAAGATCTCAGCACTGTATAAGCCCATGAAACGGTAGATGTCTCTTGGCCATCTTCAATGGCTGACAGACCGTTTTAAAGGTTACCGTTGTGCCTCATTCATATTAACTGTTTCCTTTTCCTTTGTTGACTAAAAAAAGTATTCAGATATCAGCACTTTAATTGACTTTTATGCTGAGGATATTTTTAGGTTGTAAAGAGGGAGAGAGATTGAGACAGACAGTTGAATGGCAGAGAAGTTTCAGTATCTCGGTCTACTTTTGACAGTGCTGTGAGACCATGCCAGAACAAATGGGATTATGGAACATTCTCGTTGTTATTCAAACAGCCCCCATTCCCCACACCATCTTTCTCCATTTGACTCTTTTTAGCTCCTTTTGTGTTTTTACATCTCCATCACAGTCACAGTTTAGGCCATTAATGTGCTTCTGTTGACTCAACAGACCAAGTTAATACACAAAAGTATGTGTAAATGCCATAACATTTAGATGCCATTTGTGGAATGAGCTGAAATGTGCAGTAATTTAGATACATGAATTCGTGTTTGCATGCAAATATGATAATACAAGTAGTGTGTAAATATAGATAAAAATGTGTGTGCAGTAACCCCCAGTGATGATGAGGACAAGCAGGAGAAGGCTCTGTCGCAGATATATGACACTATGCCTGAGGGACATTCCCCACTTGACATCCTGAAGAATAAGGAGGAGAGACAGAGGATAGGTGAGGGGCAACTACTGTACATACAGACCTCTCAAACATGGCATCATTTATTTAAATCAAGACCTATTGTACTTAATAGACCCTTTATATCTCATATAACTATTGGGGTTATTTCACTTAAACACACTAAACTGACATTTTCCTGTCTGTGTGCTCAGGCAAAGCTCACCTGCAGCGTGTCATCATGGGACATGAAGAGGCGATCCGCACGCATGCTGTCTGTCAACACCTGCAAAAACTGGACATCCTAAAGGACATTCTGCAAGCCAGCCACAAACGTTCTCTTGCCAAGTTTGAACAAAATGTCAAGGAAGACGAGTTCATAGACTACATGGTTGCACCAGATATCATCTGTAAGTCAGGGAGGGAGAGAGAATGAATAAAATGTACAGCATACATTCTGGCTGATGAATGTCATGATGCTGCATAATGTTAATGACGTATGATAAGTTTCACTTTGTCACTTAGTTACAAATAGTCATATGCTCTTAAGTATTAAAGTCCACAATCTAATCATCCTGAACCAGCGATTAGAGGACAGAGCTCATTATAATGGATCATTATGTAAACATTGATAATTCAGCTATATAGGATGTGCTTTTTTTTAAATCAAGACAAAGTAATCTACAGTGGCCCCAAAAATTATTGAGACACATGAAAATGAATGAATGTCTATGTTATAGAGTATATCAAATTAAGTGGTATTTATCTTAGAGTAATACATTTTTCAAGCAAAACATTTCATAAAAAGAAGTTTGTTAGGTTTCTGATTATAAAACAACAATTACTTCACTCGATAGTAGGACAAAGTATTTGGACACTTTATGGTTGTCAAACTTTGTGTAACATATCCATAGTAATACACCTACACCCAGGGGTGAAAATTTCATCAAAATGTTGGGGGGGACAATAAACATAACAATTCTCAAGAGCAATTTTTGAAGGGGACACCAAGGGGTTTTTTGTTGTTGCCCCGTTTGCATTTGTATTTTATTTCTTAAACAATTATTTTAAGAATATATCATTATATTATTTACAATACACATATTTTTATGATATTTTAGGGGGGGACAACCCTCAGATCCGACCCCCGTGATTTCCACCTATGCCTACACCTTGTGAGCTGGGTGGAACTGAATTCATACATTCACTAAAAATAACCTGGGCGAAAGTAATTGGAAAATGTGGTTCAGTGAAGTGAAGTTAATTCTGAGAAATGCTCTAGTATTGTTTGTTTGCAGATATTTTTGTAATCTAATAAAATGAAATTCATATATTAAGTTTGACTTTAATGTCCAAATGTTTCCAAATACTCTTTGGGGCCACTGCATATGCAACAGTGAGTTTGTTTTCACTAGAGCATCGCCATTTAAAAGTATATGTAGTCTGAATGAAATCATGCTTGAAGGGTAAGCTTCTCTGAACAGGACCTGCTTCTAACAGCAGAGATCAGCTGTGGTTATGTAAGTTCTATTGACATTGTACACATGGAGTAACACATTTTTCCCCCTGCTCTGTTAGCTAAAACAGAAAAGAAAGCGGAGATGGAGATTCCTGCTGCCACCAAGGTGAAAGTCACCGACTTATTCCAGCGGCTGGTATGTGGGCTACTAATATTACTCAGAAACACAATTTACTTTATGAGCTCTTTTCACAGCACAATAATGCTCTTGCAGGGTTGCAATCTTCTTAGACATCATGTTAAACTTGAGTGTACTGTGAGCATCTGTGCTGTTGAACAGACCAATGCTGATTGACTGGCCAAACAGACTACAACCCCAACAATCCAATGTTTCTTTTCTTTTTGTTGTAAAAGAAAAACCAAAATCCTGCAGCCAGTTGGGTATGGACACAAAGCTGGCATGTAGAACTTTTGTAGTTTGCTCGGTCAGTGTGTAGATTATGATGCTGCTTTTACAGTACTAATATGAATAACCTAGTTGAATCAAGATTTTGTAGTATGACATTGCAGGTGTATATTTGAATTAAGCCTTCTTAAGTGGTGCTTGCTAAATTTTCTTTCTTATAATCTTTATACTCCTTATTTGAACAAACCCTTAACCCCTCAAGTACAACACTGTTGAGCTGAACTGTTGCTTGTTGAGCTGAACAGTTTGTGCTATTACTTTTCAAAGGTTTAAGAGCTCTTTTCACAGCACTCTGAACATCAAAGGAGGTGTCTGAGCATATCTATCTATCTATCTATCTATCTATCTAACATGGAGACTTGAGCGGGCTCTTTTGACTTAGACCAGAAGGGAAATTAACCAGAACACAATAGAAACCACATAACCGTGTACAGGGGAGGACTGGGAACAGAATATTTGTCCCATTTCTGTTTCACGGCCCCCTTCAGCATATCGCCACCCCTTTTGCCATGTCGCGGCCCTGTTTCGCGGCCCCGTTTTGCGGCCGGCCAACTGGGAAAAGTGCCAGTCCGCCTCTGACAGTGTATTAAAACCGCTTTGATACACCTTACCAACCACATAGCAACACCCTGGCAACCACCCGCAACATCCTAGCATTGTGATGGCGAGTTTTTTTTTTTCTTCAGAAAATGTAAATGTTTTACATTTTTAGGTTTTTGTGAAATGTTGCTTTTTTTCTTTCTTTTTTTTTTTTTACCAGGAATGAAGTTTGAGTTGTCGCATATACGTCACAGTGTAGAGACTCTTAATAGTAGAGACTTTTTGTCCCACTTGTTTGCATTCACTGAAAACATTCACTTGTGTTTACATTAATTACCCGTGAAGACGCAGTAGGCTGACAGCACTATTTAGCATTGTCAGAACTACTGTATAAACGGCATCAGACATAAATTTTACCTGCAATTTGTTCTTGGAAATATCGATAAACATCACAAGAATACAATTAATTCTTGAATGATGACTCCCTCCACAATTCACAAAAAAGAATTTCCATGCATGCATTTATGAATCTTACCTGAGATTTTATAACAGAGCCCAGCTGTCTGTCATGTAACTTTAACCACATTTATGTCCACATCACTGATTATGGTAATTATCCTGGTTAAACCTTTACCTATTTGAGGGGAATCAGTTACAAGTGTTTAGACATGGTCCATGTCCAGATAACAGATAAGTATTTGATTTAAAACCACATTTGGAAGTAGTTACATTTCTGTAACCTCTAAAGGTGTTCATCTGCAATAGATTTTTGCTCTTTGACTCAGTTCTACCAGAATTTTAGAAATCTAAAGCTGATGTACAGAACTGGGCAAACATTCTACAACCACAGTGACGTGTATTCCATTGCCTCCGGCTGTGGGGAGCAGGGTAATTCAGGTGAAGTAGGCAGAATTTATGATGTGGTTAGTTTTATGGAGGCATATGTTTGAGTTTGACCACTTTCAGATGTCTGAGTGACCTTCAGAGAATTTAAGGAACTACTGCTGTGATCCTGCAGTGGTTGCCATGGACAACCTAAATGACCCTGCACTTGAAATGACATTTCCATACTACATGGAGTGTTAAGCCTTGCAGGTTCTTCATTAAATGTGATGACCTTGCTGACGCAAGGAACAACCTTATGCTGCTTATGCAACAGTATAATCTCTTCAAATTGAAAAGGTTCACCCAGAATGAAAATTCTGTAAACATTTACTCACCTTCATGCCATTCCAAACCCATATCTTTTTCTTTCGTCCATGAAACACAAAATAAAATGTTAGGCAGAATGTTAGCCTCAGTCACCATGTATCTAAATATGACCAAATTTAATTTTTTGAGTGAACTATCCCTTTAGTATAACCAGATGGCAACCCAGAACATGATGATATTAAATAAACCTTCCTCACCATATAACCATTTACTGCATGATGTCAGTGTGCAATTAAGCCAAATGTTTGGATTGTGAGCAGGACCAGTTTTATAGCTAAGGACACCCAGGGTGGCACACAGTCTGATATTGACCCTGTGTTCTCAGTTAAAACCATCTTTGAAATTGGTAAGCTACACATTTCTATGTTTTGAGTTGCTGTTGTGATTGTGTTGTGCAGGGGCCTTTGTCTGTTTTCTCAGCAAAGCAGAGATGGACTGCCCCACGCTCCATCAGGCTGAAATTGCAGGACAGAGATCTCGGATTCACTCTGAAGGGAGATGCACCTGTTCAGATACAGTCACTCGATCCACTTTGTCCCGCCGCGGTGAGTATTCAGACCATCATGTTCTGTTTGTGGTCTCCGAGAATCCTGGGCCATTATATTGCTTCAAAACATACTTGACATTGTAATATTAGGTTGATACTTCGTGTTTTTATTTCTAATTTAAAAAAAAATATCTTAAGAACATCATCCATTAAAAATGTGTACATTACTTTTGTTTGGGGTCTTATTGTTTGGGTGTTTTTGCTTAGTGGATCCCAAACAGTATCTTTGATCAAATCGGTACCAGTTACATTGCTGAAACGTGCATGTCTGCTTTGTCGTAAAACAAAGGGTTAAAGGTTCAGTTAAATCGGTGTAGTAGGTTTTAATGAGGCCAGTGAAACCTTCAGAAAGTATTGAAAAGAAAAATAAGAGATTTAATTTCAAAATGACTTCTATTTAGTCATACAACATTTACACAATCTCAGCAGAACATGAGGGTTATGATCAAGCCTGTGTAATGGGGTTCAGGATGGGCAAGGAGGAGCTGGGAACCGGCAGAACAGTCAACATAATTTGAATGACATAAATCAGCTTAAACAAACATAAAAACATAGACACACACACACACACACAGTGGCCACGTGTGTCTCTCTCTTTCGAGCTGGCACCTCCGGCTCGTGTATATATATATCCCCCTCCCATGCTAATTAGGACAATTCAGCGCCGGCATGCATCCTTACGGCCCGGCCACACCCTCCACCTCGTCACAGCCGGAGTTGTAAACTTATCCCTCTTCCACTGTTTCTTTGAAAATTAACAATTAATACAGAGTAGCCTAAATGAGAATGAACAGACAGAAATCAATAACTGTCATTACATTTATAAAAAGAGATAATATCTTGTTTCACTTGATCCTCTTTTTTAAACATGCCCTTCAAGCTGAGCAGAGACTATTTAATCTTTGACCACAGCAGTTGAATGAAAATGAAATGCACAAACATCCACGTCCACACTGCACCTGTTTTTGACCATATCAGTCTCAAGCTGTCTCAAGCAGCTGTGTTCTCTCCCACAAATAACTTTCCTCCTTTTGTTGGAACACATGAAAAAGCCCTCTCAGAATTGCTCTCTATGGTAACAGCAGTGTGGTTGTGCCGATAAACTCATACCATGAATATTTGAAGTGTCAGACAAAGCGCTACTCTTGTTGGACTTGATTTACTTCTGTGACCTTTTCTCTTTCTTTCCCCTGTTTCTTTTCTTTTCTCTGTCTCTTCATCACCAGGCTGAGGGACTGAAAGAGGGAGATTACCTTGTTGCTGTTGGCGATACAGATTGTAAATGGATGGGAGTGAGTGATGTGATGAAGCTTTTGAAGGATGTGGATGAGGAAGGCATCAACATTAGAGTTGTCAGCATGATGGACAGCAGCAGCCAGCCAATGGTAACTTCTGTTTGCCTACTATTCTCGAATTGGCTGATTAGTAGATCAGGGCAATATTTCTAAAATATATTTATTTAATATTTTTGAGCCTTTTGACAATGAAAATTCATGGAAAAGAACTTTTGAAAATGAATCAAACTTTCAAGGTTTAAATCTGAGACACAGTTGAAATATCTTAAGACTCCCATACCCACGTGTCATGACTTGAGCGGCCCTAAACTGGTTTACTGTCACCAGTCTTAAAGATGTTGTTCATCCAGAAATGAAAATTCTCATCATTTTCTCACCTTTATGCCATCCCAGATGGGTATGACTTTTTTCATCTTCTGAACTCAAATGAAGATTTTTAGAAGAATATTTTAGCTCTCTCTCTTTATATATATATACATTTCTCCAACTATTGTTTCACTTTTAATTGCGTATATTAATATTCTAGTGGGTCAGAAGTTTACAAACACTAAGTTAAATGTGCCTTTTAAGCAGCTTGGAAAATTCCAGAAAATTATGTCAAGCCTTTAGCCAATTAGCTTCTGATAGGCTAATTGGAGTCAATTGGAGGTGTTCCTGTGGATGTATTTTAAGGCCTACGTTCAACTTCAGTGCCTCTTTGCTTGACATCATGGGAAAATAAAACGAAATCAGCCAAGACATCAGAAAAATAAATATTGTGGACTTTCACAAGTCTTTGTTCATCCTTGGGGAGTCATTTACAAATGCCTGAAGGTACCACATTCATCTGTACATGTATAAATACCATCGTACCATGTAGCCATCATACCAATCAGAATTCACATTCTGTCTCTTGATATCAACGTAGTTTGGTGCGAAAAGTGCAAATTAATCCCAGAACAACAGCAAAGGACCTTGTGAAGATGCTGGAGGAAACCGGTAGACAAGTATCTATATCTACAGTAAAACGAGTCCTGTATCAACATAACCTGAAAGGTTTCTCAGCAAGGAAGAAGCCACTGCTTCAAAACCGCAATAAAAAAGCCAGACTACAGTTTGCAAGTGCACATGAGGACAAAGATTTTACTTTTCTGAGAAATGTCCTCTGGTCTAATAAAGCAAATATTGAACTGTTTGGCCATAATGACCATCGTTATATTTGGAGGAAAAAGGGTGAGGCTTGCAAGGCGAAGAACACCAGCCCACCCGTGAAGCATGGGGGTGGCAGTATCATGTTGTGGGGGTGCTTTGCTGCAGGAGGGACTGGTGCACTTCACAAAATGGATGGCGTCATGAAGGAAAATTATGTGGATATAATGAAACAACATCTCAAGGCATCAGCCAAGAAGTTAAAGATCGGTCACAAATGGGTCTTGCAAATGGACAATGACCTCAAGCATACCTCCAGACTTGTGGCAAAATGGCTTAAGGACAACAAAGTCAAGGTATTGGAGTGGCTGTCACAAAGACCTGACCTCAATCCGACAGAATTTTTGGGTATGTCTGAATAAATGTGTGCTTGCAAGGAGGCCTACAAACCTGACTCAGTTACACCAGTTCAGTCTGGAGGAATGGGCCAAAATTCCAGAAACTCATTGTGAGAAGCTTGTGGAAGGCTACCCAAACGTTTGACACAAATTAAACGATTTGATGTCAATGCTACCAAATACTAACAAAGTATATGTAAACTTCTGACCCACTGAGAATGTGATGAAAGAAATAAAAGCTGAAATAAATCATTCTCTCTACTATTATTCTGAAATGTAACATTCTTAAACAGAGTAGTGATCCTAACTGACCTAAGACATGGACATTTTTCTGCAATTAAATTCTCAGGAAATGTGAAAAACTGAGTTTAAATGTATTTGGCTAAGGTGTATGTAAACTTCTGATTTCAACTGTAGGTCCATACAATGCAAGTGAATGGGTGCCAAAATTTTGAAGCTTCAAAAATGACATAAATCAGCATAAAAGTAATCCATACAAATCCAGGGGTTACATCAAAGTCTTCTGAAGTGATATAATAGGTGTGGCTGAGAAAAAAAATCAATATTTTAGTCCTTATTTGCTATAAATTATTCTCCCTTGCCAGTAGGGGGTGATATGTGTGAAGAATGTGAATCACCAAAAACACAAGAAGAAGAATGTGATTCATATTCTTCATGCATATCACCCCCCCTACTGGCCAGGGAGTAAAAAAGGCAAAAAAGGACTTGAATATTGATCTGATTCTCACCCACACCTATCATATCACTTCTGAAGATATTGATTTATCCACTGGAGTTGAATGGATTATTTTTATGTGGCCTTTATGTGCTTTTTGGAGCATCAACTTTTTGGTGCCTATTCACTTGCATTGTATGGCCCTAAGGAGCTGAAATACTTGTACTTCTCAAAATCTTTGTTTGTGTTCTACTGAAGAAAGAAAGTCATACATATCTGGGATGGCGTGAGGGTGAGTAAATGATGAGAGAATTTTTATTTTTGGGTGAACTATCACTTTGGAACAGAATGGGAAAATAAAAAGGGCATTAAAATCATTGCAATATTCACAAAGTTAGTTCATTATATGGCTAACAAAAACATGAATATAAAGTACATATTGTAGATATCGTTCAACTTTTTTAGGACTGAACACACTTCAGCCAATATTTAACATTTCTCAGAGCTGTTAGTCAGGATTCGTAAGCTGTTTTTGGTGAGGTTGATTTGATTTGATTTTGAGACCCGTGTCTGCAAGTGAAATTGTATTTTCATACTTGATAGGATTAAGGGGTTTAGATGTTCTTTTGTGAATGTTTGTAGGTGTTGTGGTGAAACATGGACTAGTTTTTTCAGGCAACAGGATGGATTAAACTAACTAATAGAAGAGTTAGTCATTGAAAGTAGAGCGTGTACTTTCAGGCAAATATATCATTAGAACTGTAAAACATTATAAGCTGATAATAAAACTTATCCTAAACAAATTGTCCTTGAATCAATTAAAAACAATATATGTAATGTAACTACGTCAGTGTGTCATGATCATATAACAGAAATGCTTAATAGTACACATAATAGTAGCCACACAATGATATTATGTCCCTGTGTATCTGTCACCCTTTTGTCAGGGAAAACTTAAGTTAGTGTGGGAACTTGAATATTTTGGAAAGTTCAAAGGGGAGTATTTAACTTGAGTGTTCCTGGTTTGTATCTTCTATTCAGTTCAGATTAGTGTTGTAACCTCTCTCTCTTCATCCTTCAGCCCACCAAGAGCGCTACGTACTGTGGTGGTCTTCCCAAGACCTACTCCATGATCTGCCTGGCTCACAATGATGATGAGCAGAACCCAAAGTCTCGCAAGGTAGCAAAGAAACAGTCATTCCTCAGTTGGGGTCTCAAGAACAAGCTGAAGAGTAGCAGCACATTGAGTTTACCCAACGCAGATTACAGCGGAGCCCTGCCCTCGAACAGACCATGCCCTACCTTACCTACCCCCTATAATGATAGTTCCCTCTACTAAACACACATACACATGTACGTAACTAGATTTGTACATACACTGATAGCACAAAAGCACACTATATTACAAAAAACTAAAAAAGAGGGAGATTAATTGAGAGTGGCTGAAATTAACTCCTGAAACCCAATGTAAATTTTGCGCAGACCTATAAACACAGTGTAAGCTATTTTTATTTCTTCATCAGTGTGGTTATCTACATAACATCTCATCTGTATATGAATGTTGAAATATTGTGTTTTTATTGAATCGGTAGACAAAACACAATGTGTATGCTGCTCAAAATATTAACATTTTTCTTTTGTTTGTTTTATTATTCTTGTGTTGAATGGTTTAAAGAATGATGAGGTGTGATGAAGGATTTTTAGGCTGTTGATACAAATCTGTGCCCTCCTCAAATTAAATGAGGGCTGGTTGATTGACAGTTGCCTTAGGGTGTAGAAACTCATTTTTTCTGCAATTGTACCTGCCTCTACTTCACTCTGCTGGAGGACATTATTTCCTTTCCACAGACAGTCTGTGGCTTAAGATAGACCACCACAGAAAGTTTCTATGGTGATCTTGCATCATTGAATGGAATTCTAATCCTGTGTCAATCACTGTAGAGGAACAGAATGTAAGCGAGAACAGTGAATAGCTTTTGGTCTTGGAATGTCTGAATAAGTAATATTATTTTCATATATTTACTTACACTGAAGGGAAATACTATGATGGGACTCTTGCTATGCTTACCTTAAATGTATTGCCAAGTTCAAGCAAGAAGTATAGAAAATGTCATAGCATTGAATTCAAATGGCATTTTTATTTAACCTTTGTTTTGTGTTTTTCCTAGCACTTCTTAAGTGTTGGAATGTTTCACTTTCTACAAAGTAGATTTTTATACACATTTGATAATCAAATAATTTAAATTCAAAAATAAAGAGGAAAAAAATATATATATAAACGTATTCTTTTTAAGGATGTATTCGTTTTTGTATAGTAAAATGAGCCTGATGTATATAATCATGGGTGTGGTATCTTTTCTGTGACTGTGTACATTTCTAAACTTTATATGGTGTAGTTCAAAAGGTATATATAATATGGTGGGCTTTTTTTCTTCATTTATCTTATTTATATTATTTAACATTTGCATTGAACTGCCTCTCCAAACCTCAGAGGCCTTTAGTATGCCTTACCAGAGTCAACACTGAAACAATCTTATACACTTCTTGATTGTAAATACTGTATTATACTTTATGAATGTATCCTTTCCATTTATGTTTTCGCAAGTGCCACATTAATAAGTTACTTATTATAAGTTACTTATTAACAATTCTTTTAAACTTAATGCACACAGTCCTTTCCATTAGAGTTGAGCTGAATTCTGTATATCAGTGCCCTAAATTCGAACTTGATTACGATTACTAACAATGATGGTGAAAAAAACAGTGAAACGGATTCCAGTTTTGTTTCACAACATTTTCCTGTGTTCTTGTGTTTCTAGTTTATTTGTGGATTAGCAGTGGGATAAGTCTGAGGAAATGTCTGGCTTATGAGAAATTGTATGTTGCTGCCTACGTTTATGTTGAATATGTAAATCTAGAACTCAATAAAATAAGGGGTCAAAGCTGTGGCTATTTTTGTGTAAAATATTACTGTGATTATTAATTTGTGGGGTTATGGAATGAAGTAGTCATATCTGTGTCTTTCTATGTCTTCCTTCAGGATGTCAAGTGTCATGATGTAAAACTCTTGTTACTGGTTATACATACAGTGCATCCAGAAAGTATTCACAGCGCTTCACTTTTTCCACATTTTGTTACAGTATGTTACAGACTTATTCCAAAATGGATTAAATTAATTATTTACATACAAATTCTACAAACAATACCCCATAATGACAATGTGAAAGAAGTTTGAACATAATGCTTTGTGAGTATGTGAATCAGGGCAGTGAAAATGGTGTGGTGGAAAAATGGATTTTAAATTACTCACAGACTGGGGAATTGTATGGTGTGGCTTGGTTGGGTTATTAAAGAGATTGCTTCCCAATGCTAGCTGTGATGTCAGAGCAGTTAAGTGTGCTTGTGTGCCTGTAAGAGAAAGATGTCAGGAGAACCGAGATGTTTCTGGATCTTCCAGAGTTGGAGAACTAATTATAAAAAAATACATCCACTTAGGACTTACTCAACACTGAGGTCTATTCAAAAATAGTTTTACTGGAATAACTGACATGGCCCACATGAGTCTGCTTTTAACCGGAACACTTTCCACCAGAATGATTTCTTACAGTATGGCTCACCCATTGTCGTCTCATCAGCAGTCTTGTAAAAACGCTACCATTATACATTTAACCCACTTGCAAATAAAATTAGGATTTAGCAAATATAACTTAAATATCTACAAGTAAAACAAAAGTTTATTTTACTACACAGCCTTTTTCAAGTCTGTGTATTTGTATGAACACTGTGTCACTGGAGATTAGTTACTATGTATAGAAAGATTTCACCCAGTGGGATTAATAACTGTGTTAAACAAACTAGATCTCATACTGACCTCATTACAATTTTCAGTGCACGTTCAGTTAATTTATGGAACCGTAATAATAATCAATGTATTTATACATTGATTATTATTACTGTTCCATAAACCAACTGATGAAAAATGTTTCTGGCTATATATATATATATATATATATATATATATATATATATATATATATATAAATTTAAGCCAGAAACATGGGAAAGGGGTTTCTTTAAAACATTCATTAAAATCCATTTAATAAAACAATGACAATTAATAGTAAGGCTAAAAAAAAAGGGAGCCAGTGTGAGAAAGTTTCAGGTCAGGCCTTTTTGTGATGGGGCCAGTGAAAATGTTGACAGGGCAAGTAATTGAACTACTGACCCGCCCAAGCCAATAAAAAAAAAAAAAACAATTCTTGGAACTGGAAAGTCAAACTCTTTTTAATTCAAATATTGTAGGCTACATGGATTTCACGTGCAGTAAGAGAGACGTCCCTCTGTTGGACACTGATAGTGTTGCACTCGATGCCACAACGCCGTTGCTAAGAGGATTAAAGGGCAACGCTGATTGGCTGAGCTAGCACAAGAGAACCAATAGAACGAGTCGTTATATTTCACGGTTTTTCATGGAAAGCGTCTTGTACGTGAAGTTGAGTTGAAGCTATGGAGATGTCTAGCACACGTTCTTTGTGTTAATAACAATAACGTTTAAAATGACTGTAGTGGTTAAAAACATAGATACGATACACCCATTGTAATGAAATGCGCTGGTTTGACCCGTTCTCATAAGCCTTCATGTCAAATCTCCCACCGAAACGGGCAAGTTTGATAGCATCATGTCATCCAGATTCAACTTCAGTCTGAGGAGAAGAGAGAAGAAAGAATTTGTAAGTCTTTTATTCGTTTGTGTGTGAGGTGTAGTAACCAAACTCAATCGCTCTTTAACCCTACTTGCTAACTTAACATTAGTTAAATATTGTGGTGAGCTAATGTAGCTGCTTAGTAAATCCCATACCGTGTCACTAAGCGACAGAAAAGACATGTATGACATTAAGTCAATTAAATAGCTCAATATGTATTCATTTGAATATTGTGATGTAGTTGCTGTAATCCAATGTGTTGTTATGGTTGTTTAGATGAATATAGCTCATGGCTTGATCCCTGCTGCCACCATTGCCCCCAGACCTGCTGTTCCCCGCACTCCTCCCCCATGCAGCCCCGACCCCTCTTCAGAGAGACCCAGGTATACTCACATTTATCAGTCTCTAAAACCTCATTCACACTGGGCTCTGATCCCAGGATATTGCCGGGGTCAATGTCGGCGAGCATTCTGTGTGTGTGTCTAACTCCGTTTCCCCGTCGGGATATGTTTCTCCCCAGCAGATCTGTATGTGGGGAACAGTATCTTAAGTTATCATTCACCACTGCCAGAATGCGTTCCCCCATGCACAAACCTAAGCCTAAGCCTAACCCTTCCCTACCCAAACCCTAACCTACACTACTCTACCTACCCAAACCCTAACCTACACTACTCTATCTACCCAAACCCTAACCTCAGAGGAGGGTAGTAACTCATTACATTTACTTGAGTAACATTTTGATAAAATTTGTTCTTTGAGTATGTTTAAAAGTGGGTACTTTTTACTCTAACTCAAGTAAATTTCTAATAATTTTTTTTTACTTTTACTTCTTTACAATGTGTGGTGTTACTGTCATTACATTACTGGGTGTAATGTAAATTAATGTGCAATTTATTGAGAGATTATTGAATATTATTATTGAACGAGAGCGGAAGTTAACAGTTGCACATGCTGAGCCGGTATCACAAACTGTCACTCAATCGCTGCAGCAGCATCAAACTTTTCAAAGGTAAACACTTTCTTCGCTCCACACAGTGAAAAAAAGAATAGTTTCATCATGCAATGCCTTCATTTAACACCCAAGACAAGCTGATATTTCAAGATTAAACTCACAGCTCCAACTTCAGGCATCACGCTGAGGTCAATTTTGGCTCTAATTCTAATGTGGGCTTTTCTGTGAAATGAGATGGTCATTTTTAGGGTGATTCTGTAACTGGGCTCTTATGACATCAGCTTTTAAGTGTACATTTGTAAACCAGTGCAGCAATATATCCGTGTGCTTTGTCACGCATGTCATAAGCAGTAATTTATGCATTTACTCCACGCCCTCGCAGGGGGTACTGGTATCTATCGGAGCTACTTCAGGCGGATTAACTGTATAAATCTGTATAAACATCCAAGTTAAGTGTAAATTACTGCCATTCATCTGATCGACAACTGGAGCACGAACAGACAGCATTTCTGCGCATGCACAGCAAGGTGCGCGGGTCGACGAGAGTGGCTGTGTCCACAATCATTCACTCATTCACTATTTCCTATATAGTAAATGGCAGTTAGTGCACTATATCTCAGCAATAAGTGAATGAAATGAGTGAATTCGGACGAGATTGTCGGAGATCTGGGGCTGTCGCAGAAACGTCACTTATGACATTTTTAAATACTTGGGCCTTATTTGTTATTCTTATTAAATAATATATTAATACAATTTATCTTCATTCTTTTTGTCATTTTTAATATATAATGTGTGTTAATATAAAGAGTAAACACATTTGATCAAATAAAGAGAACATTTGAAAATGTATCTGTATGTTTTGTCTCTCTATATGTTATTTGTTATTTTAATCCAGTAATGATTTGTCAAAAAGTAATTTACTACATTCAGCAAGAAATAAAACATTGCAGGAGTGAAGGAAGCAGTAAACTCCTAGCTCGTACGTCTTCCCCGTGGTGGATTGTGGGAAATTAATCATCATCGAGTGTACTTGAAATGTATGCATGAAATTAGAGTGCATTGTGGGTAAGAATGAGTAAACAAAAGTAGGGAACGAGTGGCTCACTCAGAATTCAGACACTCCTACAAAATAGCGAAAACTCGAAATAGTGCACTATATAGTGGATAGGGGCGGTTTCAGACACAGCAAGTGTTACATGATCAGGGTTGGTGCCCTACGTAGGTTGTGTACTCTGCATTTAGAAAACGGCGGTACTGCTGTACAGAACTAATGATCTAAATACTTACAACACTGTAAACTGTGACTACACTGAAATAAGAATCCACACAGGACTTTAAAAGCTATGAAATAGTGAAAGAAGGCATTAATAAAGCATTATCTTGCTTTGGTTTATATTTCAGCATTATATAAAATGTCCTTAGATGTTTTCACTGTAATAATTACTAGAAATGTTTCCAAACCTCTCTTTTTATTGACAAATTCATCCAGATCTGACAAGAGCCCTTAAAGGGATATTTCACCCAAAAATTCTCATTATTTACTCACCCTCATGCAACCCCTGATGTGTATGACTTTCTTTCTTCTGCTGAACTTAAATGAAGATTTTTAGAAGAATTTTTCAGCTCTGTAGGTCCATACAATGCAACTGAATGGGTGGCAACATTTAAAGTTAAACAAACAAACATAAGTCAGCATCAAAATAATCCATAAGACTCCAGTGGTTAAATCAGTATATTCAGAAGTGATGTGATAGGTGGGGATGAGAAACAGATCACTTTCTCTTTCTTCTTGTGTTTTTGTTCAGTCACATGCTTCTCTGCAAATCACCCTCCATCAAAAAATTACAAATATTGATCTGTTTCTCACCCACACCTTTCATATCACTTCTGAAGACATGGATTTAACCACTGGAGTCTTATGGATTACTTTTATACTGCCTTTATGTGCTTTTTGAAGTATCAAAATGTTGGCGTACAGAGCAAAAATATTTTTTTTTAAATCTGAATTTGTGTTCTGTAGAAGAAAGGAAGTAATACACATCTGGGATGGCATGAGGGTGAGTAAATGATGAGAGAATTTTCATTTTTGGGTAAACTATCTGTTTCAAGTGATAGCTCAGCCATAATTTAATATTCTGTCATCTTTTCTCTACCCTCATGTTGTTCCAAACCAGTGTGAGGCTTTGTATTATGTGGAACACAAAATATGTTTGACAGAATGTTAGAGTGTGACAGTCTCAGTCACCATTCACTTTCAAAAAATAAATATATATATATAAACATTCACTGAAAGTAAATAGTGACTCAGGCAAACATTCTGTCTAAAATCTCCTTATTGTGTTGCATGGAAGAAAGTCATACAGGTTTGGAACAACATGATGGTGAATGATGACAGAATTTCCATTAATAATAATCATAATTCTGTAATAGATGTTCAATGTGTATTTTGTAATGGAATATAGGGGAGTAAACGTCTATTATGTCATTTGTGAAAGTAACGAGTTACTCTTTTAATGGGATACTTTCTTACTCTCACTCAAGTAATTATTTATGTTAGTACTTCTACTTGAGTAATTATGTTTTTGAAGTAATTGTACTTTTACTTGAGTACAGCTTTTGGCTACTCTACCCACCTCTGCCTAACCTACACTACCCTAACAATAACCCCATAACCTATCGGTGCTAGGGGGAAACCGATTCGGACAGGGAACACAATTCGATACAACACCGGAAGCCCAGAAAATTTGGTCCCGGGATCAGACCCTAGTAACATTGCTGGGATCAATCATGGAATGTGTCTTTGTGAACAAAAGGCAGAGCCGATACCACGAATGATGTGTGTCATAGTGATAACGTATTTATCTCGAGAAGGAGAAAGACTGTTTCAGAATATAGATTTAACAGTTTATTGTGTACAGTGGTTAAAGTAAATAAATACAAATTGAAACGGCTGTCATACATTGCCATTTTCTCATTGTGTGAATATAACGGCAGTTTTTAAAGTCAGTCAATTATTTTCTCCCAAAATCCAAGTAAAGAATACATTTTTCCATTGTAAATATCCGTTCAACAAAGAAACAGTCGGCATCAATTACAGCATCACAAACCTGCCATGATCAAATAAATTCCTTTGGGTGTGCAGTGCTTTGAATGACAATGTCGGAGCGGTATTGTGTGGTTGAAGTACGCAAATCAGACTGCGATGTATGAATTCTTTGTGTATTTAAAATGTTGATGATGGTAACACAAAATGTGTTGGGAAAAAAAGAGCCTTCCCATGGAGAAAACTCTAAACCCGAAGTGTAATCTCTGTGAGAATTTGCAAAGATGAATTTTTAATTGTAAATGCATTAAGTAGCCTATATATGGTAATACATTATAAACCCTCCTAAATAAGATCCACAAACATATACAGTAGTCTGTTCAGCTTTAACTCGCTGCAGCACTTGCAACCTTATGACAGGCCAACTGTTTGTTAAAATAATTATTTTTTTACCTAAAAGGACAAGAACATAAGTATATAGAAAAGTATTTTTTATGAGATCCCAAATCTACTAAAATCCCAATTTAAACTAAATTACAAAAGCAATTACTGAATGAAATAGGCCTACATATCTTATGTTGCAGCGCAGTATGAAAATGATTCATTTTTCTATGTTAATTTTTCTATAATTTTATATTAATAATATGCACCATGACACATTCTATATAGGCCTATATACAGTATGTTTACTGGTTTCACTTTCAATCTTTATTGTCTTTTATTGACCAAGTACTATTTACATTGAACAACATAAAACATATCTTATTAGCTATTTATAAAAGTAGTCTTAACTGAATAAAATTGATAAAATTGGCTATCATGCAAATTTCACACCGGTACCATCAGCACAGATAATGACATTTACATTTATGCATTTGGCAGACGCTTTTATCCAAAGCGACTTGCAGTGCAATTATTACAGGGACAATCCCCCCGGAGCAACATGGAGTTAAGTGCCTTGCTCAAGGACACAATGGTGGTGGCCTTGGGGATCGAACCAGTGACCTTCTGATTAACAGTTATGTACTTTAGCCTACTACGCCACCAACACTCACAATTAAACGTTAGTTCCCTTACGTTTCAGTTCACTTGACATTGCCTCACTAAGCTGACACTATGGGGAATTTCCTTCAACACAAACTATTTGAAACTCTTTTACAATAACATAAATTCTAAGATTGGCTGTGGGGTTTAAGCCTCACCCCTTTAGGCGCGAAGCTGTCCGGTATAAAATCGAGCATGCAAACACCATTCCTCAGAATTTTTTTCCTTTAAGACAGTGATTCATCTCATCTTAGAAGCCCTCTACATTCGTCACCGTCGAAATATACGAGCCAGTGGATAGATTTCCCGCTGCGTAGACTGGGTGTTAAAAACGATCGAGCACAGTTATACGATTCAGATTTGCATGCTGGCCAACTTGCTTCACTGGCGTTTTACAATCTGTGGTCTGACCACAGGATGCACCAGTGCTGAACACAGAGATTTACAGTCTCCGTGCAAAAAACTTGATAGAGACTGTCCCAGACTGGGACACACACAGCAGGATTTACAGCCATTATTTTCTCGTAAAGCGACCATTCAAAATGTTAAATCAGAAACCGATCTTATCGCACATCCATCCTCAGGACTGGTTTGCGTCAATAGATTAGAAGGACGCGTACTTCATGTACCAATTGCACCACATCTCCTTTTTAGGAGTTCGTCTCGACTCCATGGGCATGCGTTTGCACCTCATGAACAAGTGTGTACAGACCATTCTTCGGTGTCTGTCTCAATTCAAACTGGGAAAAACATTACACTGAAGTCATTTCAGAGAATGCTGGGTTGTATGGTTGCTGCAGCTGCCGTCATACCATTGGGTCTGTTATACATGAAACCTCTCCAGTACTGGCTCAAGTGACCCGTTCCACATCGCGGATGCATGCGCAAAAGTGGTGACCACAGATGTATCCAACACAGGTTGGGTTGGGATGGTCACCTGACTTTTGGCACCTGGACAGGTGCGAAGTGGGCATGGCACATCAACCGCCTAGATATACTGGCTTTTTAGCTTTGAGAGCTTTTAATTCTGACATCGTGAATCACCACATTCTGATTTGTTTGGACAACACAACTGTAGTGGCATGCATAATTCACCAGGATGCGCTGCCCACACCAAATGGCCGGCCCACACCAAATGGCCGGCGAAACACAAGTATGTATTTCCACCGGTGTGCGTCCTTCATTCTGTCATCAGAAAAGTGAACATGAAACGGTTCTGTTAATTGCACCAAATTGGCCCAATCAGTCCTGATATCCAGTGATGGTAGAAATACTGGACGGGCTCCATGTGAACTTCTGCCATGGAGAGACCTTCTCTCTAAAACGCAAGGCACGATTTGGCATCCCCAGCAAGAGCTGTGGAGCCCATATGTGTGGCCTCTGAACAGAGCACTGTCTGTGATGAACTCCATTTTACAGTCTAGAGCACAGTCCATGAGATGCCTATATGCACTTAAATGGAATGTTTTCGCTAATTGGTGCATTTCACGTGGCAAAGACCTAGTGAACTGCACCGTACCTGAAATTCATAAATTTCTTCAAGAGTGATTGGACACAGGACTTACTCCGTCAACGCTCAAAGTCTATGTAGCGATTATCTCTGCGTATCGTGCACCTGAAGCCGGCACCTCTATTGGCAAACATGATTTAATTATAAAGTTCCTTAGGGGAGCGAGGCAACTAAATCCCCATCTCCCAGCTACAGTCCCAACATGGGACCTAACTTTGGTCCTAAAAGTGCTCATGGGGCCCCCCTTTGAGTCTCTGGATTCTGTTGAATTGTGTGTGCTTTCTCTGAAGACCACATTACTGCTGGCTCTGACCTCATTAGAATGGGTCAGTGATATGCAAGCACTGTCAGATGACAATTCATGTCTGGAGTTTGGTCCAGGTCTAATCCAGAAAAGGCTATGTGCCTAAGGATTTATCCACTTCTTTCAATGCTTGGGTAGTTTGCCTTCAGACCTTTTTCTCTCCTCCATTAAATTCAGATGAGGAACAGATCTTGCATTTGTTATGCACTGTGCGAGTGCTAAACACATACGTTGAGCACACATGCCAGTTCAGACTGACCAGCTCTTTGTGTGCAATAGAGAATGCACAAAAGGAATGTCCATTTCCAAGCAAAGACTTTCTCACTGGATTGTTGATGCGATCGCTTGTACTTGTGAGTCGCTGTGTGCAAATTGCCCAATTGGTGTTAAAGCATGTATTTCCACCGGTGTGCGTCCTTCATTCTGTCATCAGAAAAGTCTGAGTGAACATGGAAACGGTTCTGTTAATTAGTAAATTAGTAATGAGTAAAGCACACTCAACTAGAGGCATGGCCTCTTCTGGGGTATGGACATACAGTACTGTGCAAAAGCACATAAGATGTTTCACAGTTGCATTGTCTTAAGATGGTTATTAATATTTTCAGTTTTAGTGTTTAAATAGGAAATATAAATGTTAGACTCTCAAACATTAATTCTGCAAATAGATAATATTAGAATAGAAGAACAGGGAGCCCAGCAACAGATGTCATGGCCCCCACTCAACATCATGTCTGTCTGAGATTACATAAAAACAGAAGCAATTGAGACCGCCTAAATAGAAAAACTTTGGCGAATTCTCCAAGAAGCTTGGAACATCCTATCTGCCAACAACCAAGAAAATCTGTGTCCAGTGTACTTAGGAGAATTGGTGCTGTTTTCAAGGCAAAGCAGGATGGTCTTCTCAAAACACATTCACAAGGTTTTACAACTTAGATGTAACGTCTCTCTCATCGGAAGTCCTCTCTGTCTGGAGGGCTTGCTATTTCATAGGCCAAAAATATTCTTATGTCCCTCTTAAGTATGGGCTCCCAGTCATTTTACACAACCGCCTGCTTTCAGACCATTGTATTTCCCAAAAATCACAAGAACTTTCATTTGAAATAAAATGCCCCGACTGGTTTTGTGAAGGGATAATTCATACTATATGACTATAGTTTATATATCCATTCTGATTGTTCCCCTCCTGGCTCACCATGAGTGTCATTCAGTGAGAATTTTGAGAATTTTTGGTGGTAAGGTTTTCTTTACATTAGATGTCACATTGTGAAGAAATGTTTGTCTTGGGATTTTTTACTGGTATGTGTGTGTGAATCCAAGTACAGATTCCGGGAAAGCTTGGGCAGTGTGAATTATCAAAATCTCGCGTTCCCAGGACAGAAAATGACTTTTCCGGGATTCATCCGAGGATATCTGTGTGAAAGGGGCTTAACTGTTGTATATTTCGCAGCATCCCCCATAGCTTTTTTTTTTTTTTATCACTCATCATTTTTTATGTGACTGATACTTTGACCAGGCTAATTTGTTTGCCAATATTTGGCCATTTTGGCCAATATAATCATCATTATTGGCTGATCACCAGTGCTAATCTTTACACCGTTTTGTTTTTTGTTTTGGTAATAAAACAAATTTTTGTCTGTTTACGAAAATGTCCTTTTTAAAGTTTGGAAATATTTAATCATGTCATATTCATTATTATTGTCCATTTTACTTTGAGCGTGGTAAATACTAGTATTGGATTTTTCTTCTTTTACAAACATAATTAGTGCATTTGTTATATCTTGTTGCATTGTTTACTTCTTATTAAAATGTATGTAAAGATGCTGACTACCACCCCTGGAGTCCTGAGTTCAAATCGAATAAATAAATGGACACTGTAAGGCTGGCACCAGAATGTCTACACCCAAAAGGTGTTAGTTACGGTAAAAGTCAAAGAACTCTGCGAGAACCAACACCCTAAAACTCTCACACAGTAGTGCATCTCCACCTGAGCAAACTCTACTGAGCAAGGACCATAAAACACAAATCTCACTCACATGTACCCCCCACTCACCTCAGGTAATTTGGAATCACCAAAAATGAGTTATGACTTATCCTCTTCTGCAATGTAAAAGTTTGTCTGATCATACATGTTTGGTATCATTCAAGAGGTCTCAGTGCAACTGGTAAAACAGTCTCATTCCCTTTCAGGAAAATCAAATCACAAGTAAGATTTAAGAACTTAGTAAAATACTGTATTCTATCAGGGGCATGATCACTCCCAGAGGACCAGATGCTGTATGCCAATTAGGTGCATTCTTGTAAACCTCAAACAACCTACTCAATCACAAGTTTCATATGTCTACTCACAACTCCCTAAATTGTAAACCAAATCCGAAATAACATCAAACATACACATCTGAAATAACAATAGAATTGTTTGGTACATAAAGAAGGATGGCAGAGGAGCTTGGGGTCTCTGTAGCCAGAAGACCCACATAGAAAACATTGTGTGTAGTTTTTTAATATACCAGGTATGCAATTTTAATTTCTTATGTTTGGTAAATGTTTGAATGGAATGCAACTTTAATTATATTATTATACTTGGTTCACTGATAGCTTTGAGTTTGATTTATTATTTTTATTGGATTGTTTGAATACCTGGTAAACTAAATTGTTATTATGATTCATTCTGAAGGACTGTTTTCTAGTATATTTCTTATGAACTACAAATCTATGGTCAAAGTTGGCTTAACAAAGCTTCTTCAGAAGTAACCCATTAGTTAAGTATGTACTACATTTATGCTTTTGGCAGATGCTTTTATCCAAAGCGACTTACAGTGCAATTATTACAGGGACAATCCCCCCAGAGCAACTTGGAATTAAGTGCCTTGCTCAAGGACACAATGGTGGTGGCCATGGGGATCGAACCAGCGACCTTCTTATTAACAGTTATATGCTTTAGCCCACTACACCACCACCACCACTACTAAAGTCTAAAAGGTCTAAAAGGCTAAACCGCGAACTGAGAATCTATAATAGAACTTAGCCTAGTAGAGTTAAACGGGAATACTAAGAGTAGGACAGAGAATCTGTAAAACAGAACTTGGGTCTAAACGGTGAGTTGAGAATCTATACTGAACTAGCCAAATAAGACCTAAACGGATAATACAGAGAACCTATAAGGACTTGGTCTAAAACATTTCTAATATCTGAAACTGATGAGTCTGTAGTTAAAGGACCTGCGTCTGGCCGGCACAGGACCCAAATAACATTGAAATAACAAATGCTGTCCAGAAGAGAGTATTGCTAACAATAATAATATACAAAACTTAAATTCAGAGCATAGATACCTCCAAAGAGGTTTTTTATAGTGTTCATGGAGTCAGATGAAATAAAGAAAAGAATAAATGATAAGATTAATAAAACATGGAACTCAAATAAAATAATCAAAGTATTATTTGCAGCGTATAAAAAGACAGTGACACGCAGGTACCTTCAGCCACGCTATTGGATCCCGCCATTGGACCAATAGGTGGACCCTACAGACACAAAGCGTTGATTTGTATTGAAATAATTTTATTATATCCCAAGAAAGAAATTGCTGAATAGATAAAAATGGAAGTAGTAAAGATGGCTCGTAATACCCTTGTGATAAAAAAAAAAATTCCTTCTCTGTCTCTTTCTTCTGCCACCAGTGCCTATACTACTCCAGCCACCTTGGAACTTGGCAGTACAACACTGCAGATATTGTTAAACTTTGTACGACAAATTGCTTGCTATGTTCTTCATTTGTAAGTTGCTTTGGACAAAAGCATCTGCTAAATGACTAAATGTAAATGTAATTTCCCGGATGAGCAGTCTGATTTGTGGATGTGTAGTTATTACTCAGAAATATCAGACAGCTAGATGGTGCCATTGACCCATCAGAATCAAGTATTCCTTTGAGCCATCATGTAATAATTAGAGGAAGCTCACCCTCATGTCCAAAATCTATCCGTTTCAGGCTTGTTTTTCCAATACCTTTACACTACTATCTAGAATCTTACAGACATTTGATATTTGTTTTAGGTCTGCCTTGGCAGCTGCCATATTGTCTTCCTCCCTGATGGGCCGAACTGTTGCCATTCCACCTCCACGCCAAAGGTCTTACTCTGAGAGTGACTGTTCACGCTCAGACAGCCAAACCGGCATTGAGCCCTACACTGCCACAGCGCTTTATACTAGGTAACATTGTGCACTGTTTTGGTGACCTAAATAACCCCTGCCCTCTTTTGCTAGAGTTTGAAAGCAACCTCACTATTACAACAGTAATAGTTGTAATAATCATGGTTACCAGGGCAACGCAGCAGGCCGCATTGGTAGTAAGTGTACAGAAAATGTTGGTTCAGAATGTGTTATATATAATTTGCTTAAGACCACATTTTGCACTATTGAAAAATCTGAACTCGCTTATCTGGACACAAGACATGCTTAATATTACACTGGCTCTCTAACTAGGGACAGATGGACAGATTCGATGGCAAGAAGACCTCCTGTGCCTTCCCCAGGACACACTGATGATGATGATAATGATGAGGTGGAGGGTCTAGAGAGAGATGAAAATCATGTGTATCAGTCCCTTGAGAGACAACAGAGCAGAGCTGATGACATAAATGTTGTTTATGCTGTGCCATTAAAACACAGGAAGGTACATTGGTGTATGTTTGTGTCCAGTGCTTTGTCCTGTCATGTTAGAAGAGGGGGGATTGCATTTACTGATATTAACCATGAGGTGGAGCTTTAGATTCATTGAATTTCAAAACCCAGTCTGAGATCATGAAGAAATAAAAGATACAATATTATTCAATAGTTTTTTTGAGAGCTTATTATGTTTAACCACCTCTTACACCTGACATTTCTATTATTGAGAACGTTGAAACATATAAAGTGTTCAATGGCTGAATGATTCTCTATGTCAGGGTTTGACCAGTTCCGATGCTGATGAAGATACCGAAGACTCTGCATTTGATATTGTGTCTCCCCTGCAGACTGAAGGTTTGAACCTCTAAAAGCTTTCACCAGGGAAAATATTGAAAACAACAGAACAATTCCAGAATTGGAACAAATGTTTTACTGTATTTTCGATTTGTTAGATTTTTTTTATAAATTATGCTTTTGCTCCTGCCTCTCATAATATTGACTTGAAGAGCACTGATTTTTGTAGCTTGATGAATATAGTTAATAACATTTTGTATTTCAGAGGAAATTGTGATTGAAGAAGGAGCTGCTCAAACGGTAAGAGAAACCTGCATAATGAGAAGCTACTGCTGTAGAAATGTCAATTATTTTGAACCCTGGAGTGAACTGACTCTGGACTAAAGGATCTTCTACCCCAAGGATCTACTAATTCTCCATAGACAGAGGGAGAAAATTACACTGGCATACAGGGTTGTGTTCAGTTTACCTTAAAAAAGACCAAGGGAGAGGTCATTATCAGTGAAAGAGTGTGAAGAAAAATCAGACCGGATTAGGGAGAATGGAAAGGTATTTGACAAAGGATCAGACTGGGTGGGAAGGTGAACATGAGAGAGTTTATTTATAATCCCAGCCAACATTTTTGACATGAAACTATCACAGCCAATCATGATTTAGTATGTAGCTCTTACACATCTATGTATACACACGTCAAGTAGGCCATGTGCTTGGTTCATATGCAGACACATGTACAGGCAAGCACAGAGAACAACCCCTTTCCTGACTTGTAACTCCATGTTGTTGGATCCAAATTCTGCCATTCCTACAGGTGCATAAAGGCTTTTAAAGTGAATCTCTAATCTCATCTCATGAGGGAAATTGCTTATTGGTGGATGTGAACTGTCCACTAATGAGCAAGTGCAAAGCACTTTTCATTATTAAATATACTTAGTAATTACTGTATCAGTCTGCACACTTTGATAATCTGCAGTAGAACCTTTTAATCACTTAACTTCCCTCTGTCTCCATGACAGCCATCATCGCTACGACAACCAAGATCAATCTCGCATGAGAGCATGGCGTCTCCAGGTACTTTCCCTCTCTGCCATATATTATCCATCACAAAACTCAAACCCTTAATCATCCTTAATGTCAACGGTCTTTTTCTGTCAGTCCATGTAAAATGTGTCCCTTTTTGAGAATCGTTAAGACTTTGAATGTAAAGCATAATCCTGTTTTCATTTTGATTTAGAGCAAATCAAGGGCCTAGTGAAAGTCTAATTGATGGCAAATTTATTCAGGCTCTGCTTCCAACAGACTGGAGACAAATGATGTGTTACGTTTGTCAGAGGCTCATTGAAGTTTCCTTGGGAAAAAAGTCACCGAGTAAAGCCTCTGCCAATTTTACAAATGCTAGTTTCCTTATTCAGCTCCTCTCATGGGCTTGTTGTTGTCAGGAATGAGATATGTGAGAGAGATGAGACTATAACTATTATGACTAGGAGGAAAAAAACCTTGGTATTACCTCAGCATTTCACTTGATATATTCCCTGCATCTCCTCCTCCTCCATTACAGTAAATTTGTCTCTTAATATTGTCCTCATAGTTATGACAGTGACGTTTTTGGTGTTAGTTCTAAAGAAGTTGTGAAAGGGGAAATCAGAATTGCAATTGTTTATTTAAGAGCAGATATTTTAGGAGATAAACTATAAATTTGTGCTGGCAACAGGATCATTAGCTGTGAATCATTGTGCATTTGCTGCAAAAAGGCATGCCAAAATTTGTTGTTCAGCAGAATTGTTTTAATTGTTGTTGTTGTAAGCCTGTTAATGGAACCAGTTGTTTTTGGGAGAGAAACGACTCAACAATAGGTACAATAAAATTTAACACAACACCAGAAAGTTAAAAGAAAAGGGTAGTGTCACTAAAATATTATGTTATCTGTGATAAGAGATAGTCACTTGTAATGATTAGACTTGAGGGCAGTAGTCTGTAGGTGTATGTATGAAAAGCTTATTTGCTGAATGCAGATAATGTTTGCCTGATTAAAGTTTTCTGATTAACAGTTTTTATTATTACACCAATTTATATATATATATATATATATATGAATAAAAACAATCATATACATTTAAAACTACACTTCTCTCCACTGCCTCTCCCCGAGAGCCCTCCAAAAGGCTGAGTAGCTGCCCGGGCTGATAATGTTTTGATAAATCTTTATCATGCATGAATGGCTCATTACTTGTTGATAGGTTATGAGTTAGTTAATAGTAATTTTGTTTTACATAATTATCACAATACATGGTAATAAATACAATACACATTGACATAAATATGGTATACGTGTTGTGATTGACTATTTTTCCATACACCATGTGACAATAATACACAAGTGACATTTCTAGCAAATTTCATGTTTTAGATCAATCCTAGTGTTTTTATATATATAACAATAAACACATAAGCAAAGAAGAAACAAGTGGCATATGCAAGCAGACCAGCATTTGTGTAGCCTTGTAGAAGAGGATTTTAGGAAGGATGGATTTTCTCTCTGAAATGGAGCATGAAACAGCAGGTCTGGCCAGTTGCTGCAAAGTGATCAGTGGACCAGTGCCAAACCTTTTATGCACCAGCAGACAATGCCTGTGTCACCTTTAACTGCAACTGTGACTTCCAGTGAGGGAGAACTTTGCTTGGAGGCTGAGACATGTATTGTCAAGGATGACCTTGAGGTCTTCAGGCTGGTCAGAATGTCCAAACAAATAAAGCAATGTTTCACATGATGAGTCTATTAGGGAAAATCAACCTACTAATGACGGTCTCATGTTGTTTGTTGAGATTTTATCATGAATGAACTCTCCCGTTGCTATGTGTGTTAGTTAATAAATTAACTTTGTAATCATAGCTATAGTTGGTTACGAATGGTTGTGTAATTGATACAACCAATCAGCTATCAGTTGTGTATGTAGTGGGTGCACCAAAACGACACAAAAGGTGAGTCATGTAGTGTGAACTTGGTTTAAGTGAAGTGAGTGAGGCAGATGAGTGATCAGACAAGTGAAGGGGGGTGAGGGTGAGCACAATATCAGGTTGTTTGGTTGCCAGCCATCTGTGTGGCAGACAAGTGGGTGAGAAAGTTTAATATTAAAGAGATGTTGAAGTAACCTGAAGTACTGTAAGGGTTCTGTATGTTTATGCTGCTAAATAGTACAAGTGCTCTAAATTCAGGGAAGAGCCTAAGCAGTTTTTTTATTTTTTATTTTATTTTTAATTTTCACTCATACGGTTACACTCTCAATCAATTTATTTCTCACTCATTACCTCATTCTCATCCTTATTTATACATGATTATATCACATTGTTCTTCAGCAGATCTTAATGATGACATGAGTGCTCCGTCTCATAAGTCAGCATTGCAGACTCCAAAGAGGAAGACCTCACGGCGGAAAGAGTGTCCAGTGAGAGGGAAAGAGAGAGACATCAGTTCAGGTAAAAGGGATGGGCGAGTGCTTGAACTATGCTTTTAGACATCTGTCCTTTCTTGCTAAATGCTGTTTCTTTTATCTTCCCCAGAAATAGTTATATACCCTTTTATTTCTTTATACATAATTTTTTAATAATCTCATTGTTTGAATTTTGGGCTCAAATTAGCTGTCTCACCTGCTTCTTTTCATGAAGATGTACAGTATGATCACACTGTGTGTGTATTTTAATCAGTGCTAATGTTATTGAGCTGTGGTTTTAAGATCTGCAAGATTTTTAGAATAAATGTATTGAGTAATCGCCACAGACTATAAAGCACCAGACTCATGTGTAATGTGTATTAGGACTAAACAGATGGTTATAAACGCATCCGGACCATTTGCACATCAAGTTCAATTAAAATAGTCTAACTTTCACAGTAGACAAATACCAAATTTTTTGATCTGCAATGGGAAATGTGGCTTAGGAACTTATCTTGTCAATTATTCACAGTTCACATGATCCTATCTACTCCTTCCTTGCTCTGCCATCAATTGTGTTCTATTATCTGCTTTCTCGCTTTTTCATTTCTCTGATGGTTGCCTATGCTGCAATGCTTCCTGCTGTCTTGTCTTTGAATTTTGTTGTGTTGGTGATGTGTTGCTGTTCTGTTGTGCTGTGCTGCATTGTGTGTTACTGTGTCTTGTTTTCCATCCTATTTTTACCTCACTTTTTGTCTGTTATCATTTTTGCGCAATTCTTTTCATCCATGAGTTTCTGTGGTGTGTTTTCCTTTCTGTGTTTTGCCGTGCCCTGTGTGCTGTGTGTGGCTGTGTGGTGCAGAGGCCAGTGAAATGTTGTGCTGTGCACTGGAGGTGCAGCAAGAGCTGGTGAAGGATCTGAGGGAGCAGACTCAGGTTCTGGCTAGGGAGAAGGAGATGCTGGAGAAGAGATGTTTACAACAGAGTCAGCACATAGAGCATCTCCAGCAGGAGCTTTCTCACTCTCACACAGAGAGAGGAAATGCCACAGGTGCCTCCTCACTCACTGCTACACATCCAACAGAGCCTATCCAACACCAAGCAACCTACTTTGGCACAAAATTTGCTCTGCCAATACAGAAGTATATAGGTGTTCTTTTGCTGTTTAAATTTCATGCCTCTGAACATATACTCAGTGGCCATTTTACTAAGTATACCAATCAAATACTGGGTTAGACCCTTGATCCCAGAACAGTCTGAGGTCTCAAGGTGCTGGAAATGTTGTCTTGATTATTTGCAATTTCTCAGTAGCACATTCAGGCATATTTTTGCACCATTCTCTATAAACTGAGAGACTTTTGTGCATGTAAATCGCAAGAGACTATCATATCTGGAGTTACTCACAACACAAGCACTAAAATCATGTGTTTACTTGGATGATCTAATACCAATTATGATTAATAACCAGACATTAAGGTCTTGTAAATGCCTTAAGAGCGTGAAGCGCAGCGCTATGCCATAAGTCATAAGAGCAAAGTTAGTGGGCATGGCCATGACATTTTTGTATTTTCGTGCACGCAATCGCTAAGTCTAGCCACAATTATGTCTGGCAAAATCGCCCGCACAACGTGCAAATGGGCTGGATTAAGTGCAGTTTAATTCTGAGGTTTTCTCCAGTTATTATTCTACCATCTGCATCCTATTATATAGTCCATTCCCTCAAGCACCAGCAATATAAGTCAAGACAGCACATTCATAAGAAGTTGGTAGTGTAAATGTATTGTATGCAATGAATTAGAAGAATAAATTAGATTCTTTTGTGCATTAACTGCGTTCTTCTTGATTCTATGATAATTCTATGACAGTGACACGCTTCTTTTATACGCATGGAAAATGTGATTCTCTTCATATTTTCAATGTAGGCTCTGTTAAATTACAGAGAATGTAAGTTTAATTAAAAATTTTCATCTACTGACACACAAATCATTTTAACAGTGATTGTATCGACACACACTTTACTTCTACCAGACGATTTTGAAAAATTTATTTATTGAAACACGATAAAAATAAACCAAAAATATTTCTAAATTTATATTACACTTCAAAAGAAATGAAAATATAAGCAAAATAACGAAGTGGTCAAAAACTAATAGCCTACCAGTTCCAAACATTTTACTCTCTCCAACTTCTTTCACCGGACTGTTTTGCAGTGACTTAAAAATCACTACAACAATAGGTGGAAAAATACCGTAAGGCCTAAATATTAGACCATCAATACAATTGTAAATGTAAACATAATAATAGTAATAATAATAAATAAAAAATAAACCATGATCTATAGATAGTTTAACACAAATCTCATAAAGGTTTGTTCTATAAAAGATGGCTACAACGCTGATCGTCAGGGACATAATTTGATGTTCCACTATATTTTCAGAGTATGGACTTTATGACCACTTGCTGGTGGAATCTCTAAACTGCAAATGTAGGAGCTGAGTTTAAACTTTGCACTGAGTTAAGACGTGGTTTTCAAACATTTTGGCGCAACAGCCTATTTCTCAGGAAAATGGAAAAATTGCACTTTGCTCCCCTTTGCTTCACCCTCAGCCCCACGACTGTTCCCTGGCCGGTTCGGACGAGTCCAGAGGACGCCGCTACAGGACCTCCTCCTCAATCATGAACCCGCCCCCTGCGGCAGTGCAGAGCAAGATAAGTGCTTTGAGTCTTTTCTCAGCACTAGAGCCTCGGGACGCATCCGCACCTCCCGACGCCATACTACCCGCTCCGCCCCGCTGCTCCGCCCTGCCGGGTACGTCAAAAATAATCGTCCCTTGGTGCCCCTAGCACGGAGCTTGGATGCGTGACTCTCACTTCCCAACCTGTCACGCTGGCTGGCCCGGACCATCCGACTCGGTTACGCAGTTCAGTTTGCCAGGCCCCCGCCCCCCCTTCATGTGCGTCCGCTTCTCCACAGTACATGGCGAACATGCCAAATCCCTGCGTGCGGAAATCGCTACTCTTTACTCAGGCACTTCAGCCGCTTGAGGCTTCAGGTCAACTGAGAAAAGAGCAAAATCACCCCTGTTCAGAGTATCTTTTTTCTCATCATGGAGTTAGACTCCATCTCGATGTTAGCACGTCTCACCAACGAGTGTGCGCAGTCAGTGCTGGACTGCCTCGCCACCTTCAGGCCAGGGGCAACGGTCCCGCTAAAACTTTTCCAGAGGCTCCTGGGGCATATGGCATCCTCCGCGGCGGTCGCACCACTGGGGTGTATTCATATGAGACCGCTTCAGACTAGAGTCCCGAGACAAGCATGGCTCCATAGCACACACCGGGTAACAGTCACCCACGCCTACCGCCAAACGTTCAAACCCTGGACAGACCTCTGCTTTTTACGGACAGGAGTGCCGCTGCAGCAGGTGTCGCGACGCATCCTGGTCACGACCAACGCCTCCAGATCGGGTTGGGGAACCGTGTGCAACGGGCACGCAGCTGCGGGCCATTGGTATGGGGCCCCGCTGCGCTGGCACATCAACTGCCTAGAGTTGCTGACTGTATTCTTTGCCCTGCAGAAGTTTCTCCCGTTAGTTCGTGACAAACATGTCCTAGTCAGGTCAGACAGCACCACCGCGGTAGCATACATAAATCGCCAAGGCGGCATATGCTCCTGCCACATGCCGCAACTCAGGTCGTTGCGTGCCACTCACATCCCCGGCAACCTCAATGCGATGGCGGACGCGCTGTCACGACAACGTTGGCCCGGTGGAGAGTGGAGGCTTCACCCCCAGACGGTTCAGCTGATTTGGGAATGGTTCGGCAAGGCCCAGGTACACCTGTTTGGCTCCAAAGAGACCTCCTATTGCCCGCTCTGGTATGCCCGAACAGAGGCTCCCCTCGGGGCAGATGTGCTGGCACACAGCTTGCCCTCGGGGCTGCGCAAGTATGTATTTCCCCAGTGAGCCTTCTTGCACAGGTGCTGTGCAAGGTCAGGGAGGACGAGGAGCAAGTCACCCTAGTGGCTCCTTACTGGCCCACCCGGGCCTGGTTCTCGGACCTCGTACTCCTCGCAAAAGCCCCTCGCAGGGGCACACTCTGGCACCCGCATCCAGACCTCTGGAACCTCCACGTCTGGCCCCTGGATGGGACGCGGAAGATCTAGCTGGTCTTCCACCTGCCGTCATAGACACGATCAGCCAAGCCAGAGCCACCTCTACTAGGCAACTTTACGCCCTGAAGTGGCGCTTGTTTCGCGAATTGGTGTTCTTCCCGGTCTGAAGACTCAAAGAGGTGCGCAGTTAGGTCAGTGCTCCTATTCCTGCAGGAGAGGTTGGAGGGGAGGCTGTCGCCCTCCACCTTGAAGGTGTATGTTGCTGCCATCGCGGCCCACCACGACACAGTAGACAGCAAGTCTTTGGGTAAGCACGACTTGATCATCAGGTTCCTAAGAGGCGCCCAGAGGTTAAATCCTTCCTGGTCAAGCCTGTTCCCCTGCTGGGATCTCTCAGTGGTCCTCATGGGCCTTCAGAGACCCCCCTTCGAGCCGCTAGAATCAGTTGGACTCAGCGCCCTCTCCGCAGGGTCTTTAAGACCCCCTTCCCACGATGCGTTTAAGGGCCCCAGCCGCTTTGCTCTATGCAAGAAACATAGAGAGAAAAGAGGCCCGGCTAGGCTCGGTCCGTTCCCAGATGGGCAAGCATCGCCTTGTTCCCCTGCTTAGGGTAACCAAAAGGGCTCCGACGTCTTTTATGGGGCATTGGGGAAGGGTACGTGCAGCCTGACACAACTGGTTGCCTTTGCACGTAAATATACCTGCCCGCTCTTGTGTCAGCAGTACATGTACACCGCTCAGCACATGGCGTGATTTGAATTGGACCCCTAGTGTCGCTTCTTCGACACAACGTCGAGAGAGCGACAGACGGGGAATGTCTAGGTTACGTATGTAACCTCAGTTCCTTGATGGAGGGAACGAGACGTTGTGTCCTCCCGGCCACGTCGTTGAGCCGAGCCTCTGTAGTGGCCGGATCATTCCGGCTCCTCAGAAAATTCCTGAATGAACTCGACATATTTGCCCGCTTTTATACCCGTATGTCCAGTGCGGGGTATGCAAATACTGTCTGCCTAATTGCCATTGGCCTTTTTTCATAGATCAGAGGCATATTTGTCGCTCGAGAGACCCCTAGTGTCGCTTCATTGACACAACGTCTCGTTCCCTCCATCAGGGAATGGAGGTTACATACGTAACCTAGACTATTTCAAATCTCATGAAAAGTTTTTCTTGCATTATAATTTTTAAGAAGCTGATTTTGGATATTTTCATCATCTTGCATGTAAATGCTCACCCATTCCAGAGTCAAAGTCATATAGATCTAATATCTTACCCATTTTGATGTTTTGATTAACAACACCTAAAACTCTTAACCATGTCTTGATTTTATTTGCATCGAGTTGGTGCTACAAGATTTCTTGATATTTCGATTAACAAACAAGTATACAGGTGTACCTTATAAAGTGGCTACTTAATCTATATGTGTATGTTTCTGGGTGGAAGGTCTTGTAATGAGCTCTGTTGCTGGTCTGTTGTATGTGGCTTTGCATCTGTCAGCTATAATCTAACAATGTGTAGTTGTATGTGTGTGTGTAGGTGAGAGCTCTGAGTTGCAGAGTCTAAGGCAACAGGCTCAAGAGCTGGTAGATGAAAATGATGGGCTGAAGATGACAGTCCACCGTCTCAATGTGGAGCTCAGCAGATACCAGACCAGATTCCGACCACTCTCCAAAGATGAGGTAAAACAGCTCAGTAAAGCCACACTATCCGATTTTTCCAGTGATTTTCAGGTGTGAGCTTCATTTGTAATTTAAATTTGTATTGATTTTTAACAAGTCAACATAACAATACAAAATAATAAGAGAAACCACCCAGAATGAGTACATACAATAAAACCATCTTCACCACAACAAGCTGAAAAAATAAAAAATTATGCCAGCACAGATAACACCTTAACAGTATGTATTTTTCTTTGAACTATAAAAAATTGGCTATTGAGATAATCGGTAACACTGATTTTTCCCCAGCAGACATAGTCATGGAGATTCTGGGAGTATATGTCCACCTTACTTTCCCAGAGTATATAACATTTCTCTCCAGAAAGCATGCACATTTGAGCAGTCCCAGGTAGCAGGCATGAAGGTACCTGTTACTGAATTACATTTCCAGCACATATCGTTCTGTAATATATAATTTTACAAAGTCTGTTAGGCATAAAATAAAACCTGTGTACAATCTTATAATGTATAACTTTACTTCTGACATCTCCACCATATGTCCACCATACTTTCGAAATAATTTAATTCCACAACCCAATTCCAAGATCCTTCCCTAGATTCCTTTGCCATATGATTAGAAAGTTTTCACATCCAATATTCAAATTAAGTAGGCATTTTTTATAGAAGACTGATGCTGATTGCTTTGCTGTTGAACCAGAACAATATTCCTCAATTGAGGGTTTACACTCTCCATTATCGTTTACTACCACACCAGTGCTGCTCCTCAGCTGTAAGTATTTCCAAAAATCTTCTTTTTCTTACAGATCACACACATTTTTAGGTCCTGGAAGGATTTAAATATATTACCATTGTACAAATTCCCCAAAGTCTGTATCCCACTCCGACTGTCCAAAAATACAGATTTTTTCCCAATATTAATGTAGAGATTATTCCACACTGAAGAGTACTCCTGCTTATATTGGGAAATACCAAATAATTTATGCACCCTTCCCCAAACCCAATTTGAATGTTGTAAAATCGTATTTCTCCTTTCATCAGGCAACTGTTGCTATAAATTCTACAAGGGAATAATTGGGGCCACTAGTGAATGCTCTATATTAATCCAGCCTATTTCAGATTACTCCTCTGACCAGAGTTTAGCTATTTTAGACATCCCAAAAGCCATATTATATATTTCCAAATTAGGGAGATCCCAGCCTCCCCTCTCCCTCACTGTCTGTAGGTTTTCTTCCGTCCCACAAGAAGTCTTTATCAATGAGGTTATATTGCTTGAAAATATTTTTTTAAATTGTCACCGGATTCATCATAGATAATAATAATAAAATTGGGGGGGCAATCATCATCTTAATACTGTTTATCTTACCCCATTGTGAGACATTTAGAACTTTCCATTTTTCCAAATTTAGATTTACTTTCTGAAATAAGGGTTCCAAATTCATATCCATGATATGCAGCCCTTTGATACTGGCATCACTTCTGATTTTTGCAAATGTATTTTGCAACCTGTTAATTCAGAAAAGCCTTGATCGTAGTCATTATATAGAGGAACTGACATAGTAGGCTTTGTTGCCTGTATTAAAATGTCATCCGCATATAGAAACAACTTGTTTTTCACCCCGCCTATAGTAATTAATTTTATCTCTGTATTCATTCTTATGGCTATGGCCAAAGGTTCCAAGAAGATAGTAAAGTGGACTGAGAGTGCCCCCCCTATTGCGTTCCTCTAGACGTCTTAAAAAAGGTGATATTAACCAGTTTGTAACTACTGCTGCCCTAGGGTTTGCATATATTATAACCACCCATCTAATAAATCCCCAAATCAAAATTTCTTCAAGGTATATCTTAAATATCCCCACTCGACCCCATCAAATGCCTTCTCTGTGTCCAGGGAGAAGGCAGCAACAGGCAAATCTTCTTTATGATTAATCCACATTACATATGATGTAAAAAACATTGTATGTTATCGGACGACGATCTATTCTTTACAAACTCTACCTGATCATAATGAATCAGAGAGGGAAAAATCTTCTTACTAAGAATCTTAGTAAGAACCTTTCAGTCCACATTAATTCATTTTACTGGCCTAAAACTATCAGGATCGAAAGGATCCTTGTCTTTCTGTTAAAAAAGTTAAATCAATGCTTCATTAAACGTATCAAGCATTTGTCCCATTAACAATATTTCCTTAACCTACGTTAATATTGGAGCTAGAACATCTATAAATTTGCAGACAGACCATCTAAGCCTGGTGCTCTCCCCATTTTCATTGCTATTATAGCAGATCTGACCTCTTCTTCCATTATGGGGCTATCCAATTCTTCCCCTTGTTCTTCTAAAATTTCAGGTAAATTTAGTTTTGTAAAGAAAGAATCCAGTTTGTCTACTGTTGGCTTAACTTCTGATCTATATAGATTATGATAAAAGTTTTGGAATACCTTATTAATTTCTTTAGTGTTAGTTGCTAGTTCCCCTAAATCCTTTTTATTGCCGGAATAAACAGTTTAGCCTCCTTCTGTTTTAACTGTAGCTAAAAACTAAAAAAAATCGTCTGAAGCTTGAACAACGTCTCTGGTTACTTAACTGTAACCCCTGTTCCCTGATAAAAGTGGAAAGAGATGCTGCGATGATTGAGCGCTTTGGGAAAGTCTTTAGGAGTGACCAGCTGTGAATATGTGTGCAAGACATCAATGAAATTGACTAGAATTTATAGCCTCTGCTGGTGACATCATAGGATGCTCCTGTAGCAGGGCTATAAATAGATGCGTCACAGGTGCATCATCAGGTATTTTGTCTGAAGAGCAGTCCTGGGGCATCCTCTATGAGGCAATGAAGCACAGCATCTCGTTCTACTTTTATCAGTGAATAGGGGTTACAGTTAAGTAACCCGAGACGTTCCCAATCAAAAAGCTACACTTTGATACTAGACTGATTTAGCGTTTTGGGAATGAGAATACCTACGACGCCGCACTGTGGATGTCCGGACCCCTTACGGTTGTGTAGTTGTGCTCACAAGAGCACGAGAGTTCTCAGACATGAGCTTGTGATGTAGACTCATGGACATACGAGCCCAGAGTGGCATGAACATCCAAACTATAGAATCTTATGAATGTATGTGTAGAGTACCAGCACGCCACGCCACATTACAAACATGTTGCAGAGGGACACCTCTGGCCAGAGCTTTAGAGGAGGTGACCCCTCTGGTAGAGTGAGCCCTGATACCTACTGGCGAAGCTTGACCACACGCCTCATAGGCCAGGGCAATAGCATCCCTCACCCAATGTGACATAGTTTGCTTGGTGGCGGCCGCCACTTTGTTACGGCCCCCATGACAAACGAATAGTTGCCTGACTTATGCCACTGGCTAGTGCGGTGGACATAAGTCTGAAGGGCACGGACTGGACACAGTCTGTGAAGTCTTTCCTGCTCCAGCATTGTAAACGGCGGGGAGCAGAAGGCTTCGAGAGTGACCAGATGTACGGTTGAGAAAGGAACCGTAGGCAGGTAGTCAAGATGAGGGTGCAATATTGCTTTAGCCATTCCTGGGGCAAAATCTAAGTAGGATGGCAAGACAGACAGAGCCTGCAGATCCCCAATTCTTTTTAGAGAAGTAATTGCCTTAAAAAAAAAAAAATCTATCAATTTGATGTTCAAGGGGTGTCTCAACCAGACCCTCAAGGGCTATTGCTAAGTCCCATGAAGGGATCCTGGTCCTAGCAGGAGGTCTCAAACGCATGGTTCCACGAACGATGCGAGCGAGCAGGGGATGTTTCCCCAATGGCATCCCGTCAATCAAGGCCGATAGAGCGGCCACATAAACCCTAAAAGTGGCGGGGCATGTGCCTGCTGATAATTTTTCCTGCAGAAAGTCCAGAACTGAAGCAATCTGGCAGTAAACTGGATCTGCATTATGTGCACTGCACCATCTTTCAAAGACACTCCATTTATTGGCAGAAATTCTTGATAACATCAGGTGAAATCCCAGTGTCCCTCAGTTGGTACCCTTCATGGGCCAAACATGAAGGTTCCACAGCTCGGGCCAGGGATTAAATATTGTCTCCTGTGCCTGAGACAGAAGGTCCCTCCTGTCCGGGCTCGCCCAAGGCGAGCCGTTGAGGAGAGACATTATCTCTGAGAACCATACCCTGTTCGGCCAACGTGGCGCTATCGGTAAGAGGCAGGACCCTTGCTGGAAAATTCTGGCCAAGACTCCCGGGAGCAGAGAAACCGGAGGAAACGCATACAGGCGCATTCTGGGCCTTGTATGTGCCATCGCCTCCAGACCCAGGGGGGCTGGGTGACTCAGAGAGAAGTAGAGGGGACATTGTGCTGTCTGTTGGGAGGCGAAGAGGTCCACTTCTGCTCTGTAAAATCTCAACTAGATTTGTTCCACTACCTCGGGGTGGAGGATCCACTCCCCCATCGGCATTTTCTGTCTGGACAGAAAATCTGCTCCCACATTCAGGCATCCAGGGATATAAGCTGCTCTGATTAACAGGAGCTCGCCCTGGGCCCAAAGGAGAATCTGCCGTGCCAGTCTGTTCAGCAGGCATGAACTTAGACCTCCTTGATGATTTATGTAAGAGGCTACCGCTGTGTTGTCCACCCGCACCAAGACATGGCAGCCTCTGGAGGGTTACCCTAAATTCTAGTCAATTTCATTGATGTGTTGCACACATATTCACAGCTGGTCACTCCTAAAGACGTTCCCAAAGCGCTAAATCAGCGCAGCATCAAAGTGTAGCTTTTTTGATAGGGAACACAAATTCTGCCTTTTTTTATTATGAATTTCATTCAGCTGAAATTTCATTTCACATATTAGTTTAAACACACCTTCGGTATGACTCTCTGACAGGGTCCACTCTGATTCCTTAATTTGAGATTCCAATAGTCTAAGCCTCTCCCTATCTTCTTTTTTCTTTTTGTTTGACCATGCTATGACCTTCTCCCTGACATAAGCCTTAGAGGCTTCGCATACCATACTCGATCTGTCCACCGACCCAATATTTGTTTGAAAAAAGAATTTAATATCGTCCTCAAGCATTTTGCTAAAAGTCGAATTTTGGTGGAGCGAAGCATTCAAATGCCATCTGTTAGACTGGAAATAATTTGTATCTTTTAATAGTCCTGACTGGACAGAAGCATGATCCAACAATGCTATTGGACCAGTTACGGTCCACAACCACATCTGTTAGACCCTTGGATATCAAAAAATTATCTATCTTGAGTGTGTTCTATGTTTATGTGAGAAAAAAGCATATACTCTTTCGGTGGGATTGACCACCCTCCATATATCTGTCAAACCCAAATCTTTTATCAATGAATGTATAGCCATTCTATCTTTAGGGTTAATTTGTGTGAAATGTGATTTATCATGGAACACTTATGTGGAATATTAAACATCCTTATATCTCGAAAGGAAAATAACCTTTCAGTTACTTCGAATTGTAAAACATAAAATCTTTTGCAAACTCTCCTCGAATTAGATTAGACACTTAATTTCTACTACTTACAGTGACATAGAGGCCTCCCTTATGACAACCCCTGTCGTTTGATAGACGTATGATCAACCAAAATGTACAGTAAATCAACCTTCATTCCTCTGGGTCCATATATCACATCAAACAGAAACATTTGTCCTAAAGACATGACAGAAAACCGGGCTTCATGACTGGAATGATATAATCCTTTGCATCCTTAGATGCTTCCCTGAGAAAGTCCAAACTCTTCCCTTTCCAAGAAAATCGTAGTTCAGCTGGATATGCAAATGTGAATCTTACATCCAAGTCATGCAGCCTTTTCCGAAATTCAGTGAACTTTCTACTTTTCTCTGCTGTTACCCTTCTCATGTCGGGGAAGTGGGAAAGTCTTCTTCCCTGCCACCTCTGGTCCACTTTTGTTTTGTCTTTATCTCTTGCTGCATTCAGTACAATTTCTCAATTAATCGAGAAAGCATATACTAATCGGTCTGGGGGGATGTCCATCCTTTGATCAAGAAGTTGGCACACGGTGCTGGATTTAGCTGAATGGCAAACAACTCGATCCACAAACCTTCGAGAATCAACTTCGTCTCACTCTCTGTGGAATTATTACCTTCTATCTCTTATTTTAGCCCAATTAGTTTAAATTTTTTACATCTGTCTCTATTAGCTGCACCCACAATAGCCTCATACATTGCTTTACTTTCTTTCGTTAGCTTTTCACTTGTGCGTAATTGGTGATTCTCATCTTCTGGCTGTTCAATTCTATTTTCTGCCTCGTCAAGTTGGGAAATGATTCGGTCCTCATACATTTGTAACCCCGCATTGGTGTCCTTGATCGGGTTTTTCTCAGACTGGTATCGTATCGTCACCATTTTACTTGACGGAGCTTATCTTTAGGCATCCGTCTTTCTATTCGGTCCCACATGACTCCCCCGGTGTGAGCTTCATTAACATAATCACCGGCCAGGAGGAGGGAGATGTAGTGTGACACAGACGGTTGCCTTGCAGTTCGCACCATGTCAGATTATCATACTTTTCAATGCAAAAATAATGTAAAAGCAACTAATGACAGATAAAAATAACCACAAAGAAAATGTTACAGTTTTGATCTGTAATAAAAAATAACTTTGCGAAAGTGAACCAAACCATGAAGTTAATGCGACATTGTAACTATTTTAGCCACTGTTTTGGAACAAATCAAGCCACCTACAGGTCTGAAAATGCCCTAAATCACTCTATTGCAATTGTTTGTGCTCGCGTAGTACTCCTGTTGTTATTTCAGCGAGCTCCATGTGACAGGGAATCAGAGAGAGAGTTGTGGTGAGTTCATCTGTCACCACTCTGCCATTTTGTATCGTCAATTTTGTCATAACTCCAAGTGATGATCTCCATAAAACATTTGGCATTTATGACAACCTTGGCCAAAATAGAGTTGTTCAAGTCTGCTTGTGGAGCACCAGCTTATTCTTTTCACTGTGCAGTTTCCTAGACACTAAGCCTGAAGTTATTACTCATTACTTCATTTCACAAGTCAGTGTCTCATTAGTTGATTTTTCTGTTGATTTTCAGGTGTTACCTTCATTAGTATAATCACCGGCCAAGCATAGAGTCAATGCGCTCATTATCGTCTCTCAGTGGGAGGTGTTAATCACTTGATTGTTGGGACTCCTTGCTGAGTTATGACTTCAAAGACTGAAAAAACACATCTGCCTTGTTTGAAAAAATTGTTCTGTCACTGAGGCAGGATCTTGTGTTTTATGACATGCCTTGATTTGGTAAATAAACAATCATGTACTTTCACAAGAAAAATTTACTCCATCTCCACCGACCGTGAAAACAGGTACTTTTCAATGCAGAAATAATGCAAAAGCAATTAATGATGGATAAAAATAAACCCAGTGTAAATGTTCCTATTTTGGTACATTTTAAAATATAACATTGTGAAAGCCGACTGAACCGATAAAGAAAATTCAACAATGTAACAATTTTAGCCTCTTTTTCGGCACAAACTCCTGTTGTTTTTCAGCAAGCTCCACGTGACCGGGATCAGAAAGAGATAGTTGCGGTGAGTCGTTTATGTGTGACGTCATTCCACCATTTCATGTCTGGAAGTGTGACAAAGTACCTGTAAAACGGTCTGCAAGTGTGACACCTTTGGCCAAAATCGAGTTGACTGGAGTCTGCAAGTGTGGCACCAGCATTAGAAGTGATTATTCAAGCAAAATAATTTTACAGCCCAGGGTTTTGCATTTATTTGTAAACCTGGTCATGAAAGTCTTGAAACTTGGCATGGGCATAATAGTAAATATGAGGAAATCTATGTGGAATTATAATACTTTTGAAAAGTTACAGAGTGCATCCCTTCTTACTTTACAGACAGACTTTACTTGTTCATCTGAGCATACATATTTAATCCATATCCTCACATTAATGGATGAAGACTATGTGTCTTCTAGCAGATTGCAAGATCCCAGTGTTAAAGGATAAGATCACCCAAAATGAAAATATTGTCGTAATTTACTCACCATCATGTATTTCTAAATCTGTATGAAAATGTTCATTTTTGGGTGAACTATCTCTTAGACTCCATATCAAGAGGAAAGATACTTATACACTTAAGGCAAAAGGTTTTACTGCACTTTACATGAAGAATTATCGAATGCCCTTACTATGGGCAGATGAGTGCATAGCAGTCTTTAACAAAAATTAAAAGAAGTGCCTCTCTAAAATTAAAGTTAATGTATCAGACGTTATCCCCATTTTTGCTTGCCTGACCCTTTGCGTTAATGCAAGAGATTGGTCCTGTGTGATAACTCGCACTAATTACAAGCGTATCTGGCTCTGGAGGGATGGTGAAAAATGTGGTTCATTTTTCCTCATAATTGAAGAAAAAATGAGTCAGCACTCAGAATTTCAGTAGTTTATCTAACATCATTGCCTTTCAGTCTTGCGGGGTATGATTAGCTGACGCCACAGTAATGATATGCAGCCCTTCCTTTCATCTCCTACTGCCTGTTTAATGCAGAGATGATAGTTTGCCTGGTATTATAATTTCAAAGGAGCATTAACCAGCGAGAGGTTGAGATCTGATCTGCGTACGTGCAGAATCAGACAATGTCTCGGCTTTTCCTTGGTGTGTAGCTTGGCCTTGCTTTTATGAATGCATTAGTGTCAACTAGCCTAGAAAATATACACCGCTACAAATTTTATAGACCTTCTTTCAACATATCTCTTTGGAATGATACCTTCTGAGTTTTTGTTAAATGTTGTTTAAATATGCTGGGATTTGCTTGTAGGAGTTGTAACGTAGCAAAGAGCCCCAGGCACTGCTGTAACTAAAAAGCTGAGTTGTCATAAATTTTAAGAGCTTTTATCCAGTGAATATCAAGCGGGAAATCACACAGAGGAATTGCATAACTGAGCTTCTTTAACGAGCCTCAGAAGAGTTTGACAGTCTGAAAGCACTGTGACCTCTGTGCCATCCATTTTTTCATTGATGAGGGCTGTCTGAACTATGAGGCAGCCTGACTCTCTGGATAGACAATGATTCTCGTGGTTGCTCAGACACTTGGAGATAATAGTTCAATCTACATTTTGTTCATCTGTACCATATTCAGATGCCTGGCATGCTCCTTATTTAAAGATGAGTTTAGGGCTAATCGACCCACACCGTAATACATTACAGATTATACTTTTTTTTTTTTTTTTTTTCTGGTCTCTTTTCTCTCTTTTTTTATATATATATTCCTATTCCCTTTTTCATATATTAGGAGGCTTATGTTAATAGTTCTGTTCATTTGGTGTGATGAAACATTTGACTGTATTTGACTTCTGAACACTGGTTGCTAGAAGAATTACTTTATTTTGAGTACAGGTGTGTGGTTGGGCAGAAACCAGAGACAATCGGCAGGCTAAATATAAAGTCTTGTCACTTTAGTTTCAGGTTAGTAGCCTAGATCTCGATCTTTCTTCCTTTCTCTCCCCTCCTCGTCTTTACTCGATCTTATCAGGGTTTAAATAAATAAGGAAATCTGGTTTATTATCACAGATATTGGGTGTATTGCGATTACAAAGTAGTTACTGTAATCTAATGCATTTTCATCAAAAAGTATTGTAACTGATCACATTTTAAATTCTTGTTATCAGTTACTGAAAAAAAAGTTACTGACTTTCAGTTCAGTTGCAAATATGCCACTTGGGTTAGATATATTACTAAAATAATATTTAATATTATAAAATGTGTTTAAAACATGAATTATGCTCATACATATATTTGCATTTCTGTGAGAGCTGAAGGGCTTGTGCCCCATAACGAGGACAAAGAGGAAATGTTAGTAAATGTAAGCGTTAGTAGGAGTTTTAAAAAGTAATTTAAAAGTAATATGTAATTGATTATTTTTTATGTTTTCACATGAGCTTAAACTAAGGAATACAATGCTGTGCTTCTGAAACAATGCTTTGTGTCATACACTAACCACTAGCCTATGGTTTTTTACAGTACTGTCGATTGCTTCGCTCTCCAGCCTTAAGTGGATCAGTATAACATTGAAAGTGTCTCTGAACGCTCTGTTAAGGTTGTAGGCTGCAGGAGGGAGCATGCATGGGAGGTCTGCTGAAGTGATTAGGGCAGTTGCTGCTGCAATGTAAATGAGTCATTAACTCTTGGAACTCAGCAGTGTTTCTTGTACTCTAATTAAAGTTAAAAAGTGCATCCCACAAAGGGACACAGCACAATTTTCTTCACAAAAAAAAATGGGATTAGAATTGGCAGGTATATGAAAAACTGATTTCTACACAATGAATTTGATAATTTCCTTGCAATAAAGGAATTTAACTCTGCTAAAACAGGCTTGTTGCATTTACATGGTTGCTCATGTGACAAAGTGTATAAGCACTGAGAGATTAGCCCACCATTAACTCAACTCATCCATTATTAAACAATTATAGATTTAGGGAAAATCCTACCACAAAGCATTTTGATTGTTAAAGGCAGTCTCTTTATGATTTCGGTTACTCCGCTCAATCCGGGTTGCATCCACAAGTCTAGGTTGCATCCACTTCTGAGACCGTCAGTCCGCATATCTTATCACGTGGCTCGTTGTGCATGACACCGCAGAGACTGCGCTTGTGGAGGCTCATGCTATTCTCCACAATCCACGCAGAACTTACTACATACCCCATTGAGAGCGAGAACCACTAATCGCGACCATGAAGAGGTTACCACATGTTACTCTAGCCTCCCTAGCAACCGAGCCAATTTGGTTGCTTGGGAGACCTGGCTGGAGTCACTCAGCACACCCTGGACTCACAACTCTAGGGGTGGTAGTCAGCATCAGTACTTGCTGAGCTACCCAGACCCCAGCAAAACAGCTTTTTACACATGTTCTAAATCAAAAAATCACAAATGTTTCTGAGAGTTGTAGAGGTAGGGTTAAGAGAACATGGCTTAACATTAGCTGAGCATGAAATCAAAAGAAGTCAATGAAAAATCTCCACTGTGACAGAAAAACAAACAAAACATGTGTGGGTTCAGGTTTTCCTACGTTGTGGGAGCAAAATATCCCCACATGTAAAGTAAAACCTTTATTGTGGGTACCAGACAACATCCTCTTGAGGAAAAGGGCTTAATAAACATACTAAATAATTTCCTAATATAAATGTGAAAATGCAAAAAAGTCTGTGTGAGAGTTAGGTTTAGGGTTTCAGGATTAAAAGATGGATAATAGTTTATCCTTAGCTCAGAATAGAAGTCAATGGAAAATTGACTTCTGTATGTGACTGAAAAACAAATGTGTACTGTATGCATGCCAGGTTTTGCTATTGTTTTGTGGACCATGAGGAAAATAGCTTAATAAACAATGTGCTATGTCATGGCCAAGGCTAGTCGAATGATCCAAATTAAGTCCATTAAAATATTGTGTGGGAAAACATCATGATATAAAAACATGTAAATGCATGTAGAAAGGAGAGAGAAGGTTGCAGACCATCTCCATCATACAAAATACGTATGATGTATGTCTCTTCCAACTCACAATGGCCGCTTGTCCTAAACCATCCTCTGAGTTGCACTAGCTCTAAGCTGTTTGTGTGTTTATTTGTGTCTATAGTTCAGTCCTGAGAGGGCCATTGACTCATATCACTTTTGAGTTCTGAATTGCCCTCATGCTTTGGTCTCTGTAACAGACCTCTGTAACTCATCTCCTATTGCTTTTAAGCACACATATCTCTTAAACACACTTTCACAATGCTCTCAAACTCTATCCTCTTATGTCACAGATTTAAATCCAATATTACTGCTAATCTCATTGACCAAATACAGGTAAAAATGTATGTAGTCAATGAGATCAGCAAAATGCCAATTAATTTATGGTATATACTTTTCTTCTCTTTTTATACTTTTAGTCCATCTCGTCCTTTTGCTCAACTCACCTTTTGTCATTTCCCAATATCCATGTGAATAAAGAAACTCAGATAATGCATTGTCACACATGCTTTTCTTGTACTACATTTTGTAGAATGCTCAACTCAAAGGGCTGCCAATGAAAGGACCTGCACTTCCTTGGTTGGTGAGTAGGAACTTTTAAGCTGCTGTTAGTTTTCATTTTTCATGTTGTTCCTACATTTCCGCAGAGTTTTTGATAAAGTTTCTGAACGATCGCTCATCCTTAACTGATGCAGTCCCATGTTTGTTATGAAGGTAGTGCATGTAATGCTTTAATAAAAAAATGAAAGCACTCACAGTAAAGCCATCTTTTATCAAATGATTCCACAGCCCTGGTCAGTTTGATCTTGTAATGAAGGACAGAAAAAAAATAGAAAGGCATGTTTTGATTTCATTGTCTTTAAGGCTATGGCTGTACTCTTTATTGCCTTAGCTGGATATGAAATATTTATCTCCGCTTCTGCTGGCCTATGAGGATCAGCTGAATGCCAGAGACGACCTCCTTAAGTCATGTGAGGTAAGTTTGTGTTAGAATGGGAAAGTTAAAGTCAGTTTACACTATGGTTTTGTTTCTGTGCACAAGAATTATAGTTCTTGTGAGCATTTGAATGTTTGTATTAAATGACAATATCAGAAGTATGTATTGTGAAGTTTTAAATTACAGTATATCAGAAAAAATAAATCGGTCTTTGTGTTTTTGATGTGATTAATTCCTAGGCTTTACAAAGTAATACTCATCTATTATAAATATGTATTGAGTATCAACTGCTGGTGTGTCATATATTAACATGGACAGATGAAAGAACCAATGAGATTAGCCATGTCTGTTCATCTGTCTGTTCATACATCCATCTGTCCTAGTTTATCATTTTCACTTATTCTCTGTCTCTCTCACACACTTTAAAGTGGAGCAATCACACCCACCACGCTAACCTGCCATGATTTTTAAAACTATTTCCATTCAAATTTACTTTTTATGTTTCAAAGAGAATGACAACACTTTTGCTTCAGTCTCTCTGCAATCAAGGGATGAATAATCCATAATTTTCATCAGTAATATTTAAGTGTTTTGAAGTCCTACCCCAATCATTTCAAAGTCAACTCTCACACAATAACCACAATACAGCTCACACTGTCAAAATGTCCCATATTCAAGATATATTGAACATCACCTAAGACAGCTTCATTATTGCATCAAGCTGTTATTTTGAGAGCTTGCTAAGCAGCTGTTTTTTTTTTTTAACAGTTTTTATTTTTTTAAACCGTGTTTATTGATTCATACAAATAACAAAGAAAATCAAAACAGATATTCACAGAATCAACATTTAACCCCTGACCTCCAACAAACATCCCTGTGTTCACACATGAGTATACACACACACACACACATAAAAAAAAAATATATATATAATAATAATAATAATCACAAACATTTAAAACTATACTTCTCTCCACTGCCTCTCCCGAGAGCCCTCCAAGAACGCCAAATAGGTGCCCCATATCCCATCAAACGAATCCAAGTTCCCCAGCCTTCTATATAATACTTCCTCAATAGCCGCCACCCTCCCCATCTCTTTGCACCACTCTTGAAATGAGGGCGCTCCAGCCGACTTCCATACCCTTAAAACAATCTGTCTGCCAATCATAACACTGGTTAGGACACTATTTGTATGTGTTTATCCCCTATATTGATGACCGGCCCATCACCTAAAATACAGTGTATGTGGCAAAATGAAAAACCACCAAAAAACATGGGTTTGTGTCTCCATCTTCTGTTTGGCATCGCCATTGGGTGGGTGTGTCTTTAAGACAAAGCCTATACAATCTAGAGGGGGTGCAATAGAATCTATGTAAAATCTTGAATTGCATAAGGTGCACTCTTGCATCTCTAGATGCAGACTTGACGTTTTTAAGAATTCTAGCCCACACTCCCTCCTCCAATACCAAGTTTAAATCTTTCTGCATAATCTCTTGATAGAAGTTGCTGAATTAGCAGGGAGTAATACACTGATGCCTTATGACCTTTTCCAAAAGCAGTAATAACCACTCCCAGAGTATCTGCTGCTTTTAAGGGGGTGTACGCTACTCCTAAAAATATTACAGAGTAGACGGCGCACTGTAAATACCTAAAGAACTGAGATCTGGGAATCCCAAAATGTTGAACCAAATTTTCAAAGGATCTCAACACTCCACTCTCATATAGGACACAAGAGTGGACAGCAGAAAGTGGACTTATTAATACCTAATTTTGGGTTAAGCCATATGCTCGAGGCAACATTTAAATAAATGTCCAAGTTAAACACTCTGGACACTTTTGTCCATACCGAGTGCAAATGCAAGATAATGGGGTGTAACTTCTCCGATTAGTTTGATATAAAGGCTTTGCAATGGCAAAATAGGGGCAAGCAATTCCTATTCAATTCAAAACCAAGGAGGGGTTCTCTCAAATGGAAGCGACCAATGAGCCAAATGTCTTAGACCAACTGCATAATAATAAAACAAAATATTGAGTAGGCCTAGCCTACCTTTGTCAATCGGCCTATGCAAATTGCTAAAATGTAATCTGGGATGTTTACCATTCCAAATGAAGGACTTTACTGTGCTATCAAATTGCTTGAAATAAGAGAGGAGGACATCTGTAGGGAGAGACTGTAGCAGGTAGTTGAATTTCGGAATACACTTCATTTTAATAACCTTCTCAATCATAGATAAATGCAATGAAGCCCATTTGCCCACCTTTTTATTAAAGGGTCAAAATTAATTTGAACTAAATCACACACATTTTCTGGGAATAAAATACCCAAATACTCAATGACCTGTTTGAGCCACAGGAAGGCACCTGGCTGAAAAGCTGTTAGAGCCAAAACTTCGGATTTAGACCAATTAACTCTGTATCCCGAGAACTTAGAAAAGAAATGAATAATTCTGTGGAGGCAAGGTATAGATCTAGTAGTAACAATAGTAATAAAATATCATCTGCTTAGAGCAGAAGTTTATACGCCACACCTCCCGCCACCACCCCTACCACCCCACAACCCCATAACTTAGTCGGTTAGCCAAAATGTTTGTCAATATTTTAACATCTAGCTGGTTCAGGGAAATTGGATGTTAACACTTACACTCGTTTTGTCCTTTTTAAGAGGGCTTGCATCATGGTTGGCGTAAGCTTTCCAGTCTTTAATGTATAAATTTGGAGCCAATTCTTTAGCATAAGATCTAAAATATTCAGCGGAAAAACATCTGGCCCCAGAGCCTTGCCTGTAGGCAAGCCCTTAATTACCTCAACAAGCTTCTCGAAGTTTATTTCAGAATCAAGAGAATTTATTTGCTCAGCTGTCAGTTTAAGAAGTTCTAGGGTAATGGTTCTACAAAGTTTCTAATATTCTCAACAGTAGACGAAGATGTGGAACTATAGAGATCAAGAAAGAATTCTTTAAAAGCATTATTAATATCAATGGGTGAGGTAAATATTTCACCACCAGCAGGTTTCACTGAGGGAATTGTAGAAAAAGACTCTGTTTTATATATCTAGCTTTTGTCCCCCCACTCAAGGCATGACTGTCTTGCCCTGAATAGCCTAAACTTCACCTTCTGTGACAAAATAGTATTATTCAAGCCCCACAGCCACCACCATTGTGTCCTTGAGCAAGGCACTTAACTCCAGATTGCTCCAGTGGGATTGTCCCTGTAATAAGTGCACTGTAAGTGGCTTTGGATAAAAGCGTCTGCCAAATGCATAAATGTAAATGTAATGTAAATGTAAAAGAAAAAAGGTGCTTTGTTTCCTCACACTCCAATGTCTTGTAAGAAATACTCCACAAAACAAACTTCAGCCAATAGGAGGCATAAGCACATAGAGCGTGCAGATTCATCCACAAACTGTCCCGAAGCAGTGTTACTCCACAAAACAAATTCCAGCCACTAGGTGGAACCAGCACAAAAAGAAACAAAAAGAGGCGCTCAGTTTTCTCAGACAGTCAAGTGAATGTTCAGTGAGTCAATCCACTTGGCTGCAACGTGAATACCACAAAATAACTTACTCCATTGACTTTTATGAAGGACATCGCTTGCTGTGGGCATGAGAATGTTTTACGGCCATCCTACGGCATTTATTCTCAATTTGACCAGGAATATTAGTACAAAAGCGACCTTCCATTGACGAAAGAGTTTTTTCATTCCTTGAATCGATCACATTTCTCTTGTCAAATTTGCAAAGTCTGGGAACAAAACAATGCTGTGGTTCTTCCATAAAGCTTTCCTTTATTCCTCGTCTTGCGTAACAAGATCTTTATTGGTTGATCTCTGAAATTTGGCCAGAATTTATTGGGGCCTGTCTCCCTCAGCGGATCGCTGAGTTGGAACTCTGTGAGCTAGCTCGATTTCCATTTTATGGCCTGTTATGTCAAGCAGATTCGGAACGAGCCTGTCCAGGAATTTCACAATTTTCTGACCCTCTTCTGCCTGAGGAATTCCGACAGTTCGGATGTTATTCTGCCGGCTATGGTTCTCCATGTCCTCCAACTTCTTCCAGACACTCTCCAAATCCACCTTGGTCACTAGCAGATTAGCAGATAATTCCCTCTCCGATGACTCCAGATAATCTATCCGTTTCTAAACACCCCCCACTCTTTTAACCATCTCAGAGAATTTTGTCTCCATGGCAGTGATCGATCGACATATTACAGCAAGATCCTCAAAGTCAGCAATGACCTTCGTCAGCATTGCCGATATGATCAACATCTCTCGCCGAATTTCCCTCATTTCTCTCATCAAATCAGGCTCCTGGGATCTGGGCCTTCTCAGAGGTGTCAGCTTGAGCACGTAAGTGTCTTTTAATGTCTCCAGAGGATTTTGAATTCTTTGACATATTGTCCTCCTAGAAAAGTTATGGAACAGAGAATCTCACCGGTTTATGTCATTAATAGTGTTAAAACTAGAAAAGTGCACAGAGCTCATCGTTCACACATCTGAACCTCACATGTCATCACGCTATCAGCTGTTTGATGAGAACTGAGGTGACTTGAGAGAACAAATTGACACATGAACGGAGAGAAAAAGATGAACTTCACTAAGATTGAGCTTTTATGTTGTGGTGCAACATACTGCCAATTCATGTAGAAGAATCCTTTATTTTGGTCACACATTATACACCGTTTTTTGCATATATACAGTGAAATGTATTAGTTTTCACATATCCCAGCTAAGCTGGGGTCAGAGTGCAGGGTCAGCCATGATACAGCACCCCTGGAGCAGATAGGGTTAAGGGCCTTGCTCAAGGGCCCAACAGTGGCATCTTAGTGGTGCTGGGGCTTGAACCCCTGACCTTCTGGTCAGTAACCCTGAGCCTCAACCGCTGAGCCACCACTGCCTCAATGTACATGCTCTTCCCTGGCTGCATACCTTTGAAGAATGATACATTTGTTGCAAAATTAGAGCATGAATAAATTCACAATTTTAAGATGATGCAAGCTGCTTTCAAGAGAATGGGAGTTGATTAAAATAATCCCGGTTGACAAATTAGTGAAGGGTAAATTTCAAGACAACTTTGAATTTGTTTAGTAGTTTAAGAAATTCTTTGACCCCAACTACGACAGTATAGATTATTATCCAGTGGAGGCACGACAGGGCCAGGACACAATGTCTGCACCCACCCCATCCATGTCTGCCCTCAGCAAGCCCAAGAAGATCATAAATGCAGCACCCCAGAGAGCAGCTGTTGCCAAGGTAACACCCAAGATGGCATTTAGCTCTGCATGAAGACCTGGTTTGGGTAGTGATGGGGAATAAGCAGAGCTTATTCAGGAGTTAAATATCTTAAAGTCTACGATCCAGGACATGGAGAAAGAGCAGGACTTTTATTTGGGCAAACTGAGGGACATTGAGCTGATCTGTCAAGAGAAGGAGGGTGAGGGAGATCCCACCCTGCAGAGGATTGTGGATATTTTCTTCACCGCTGTTTAGTGGTTTGTCATACCAGGCACTGAGTCAGAAGACCAGGAGGAGTTCTAATACTTGTGACTTGTTGCAGTTTTACCCTTCTTTCACCCTCTCCATTCCTCCCCTCTCCACACAGTCAACCCCTTCCCACCACAACCCAACCTCACAAGTCTCCCACGTCATGTTAAGCATTTGGACTTTCCCGAACAAACTCCATATCGAAACCATTGTGTCTGCTGAAGTGTGCATAAATGCACATATTGGAAGAACTTTTTAATGCCCTTAGACATACCTTGTTATGTGATGACTGACACGATACTCCTGTTTTCTTTCTGTAAAATACAATCGCTTATATTGCTTTACTCTTTTAGCAACTTCAGACACCTGCAAATGTATTTATCTTATTTTATGTCTCCAAAATTATGTCTTGGCCACCTTGTCTTTAGTGATTTTATTGGTGGCATCTCCCCCAACACTGCCATGGCCATACATATTTGTGATGTTTTATTCAGAACCATACCTTACACTGACAAAATATGAGGAATGATATAGCAAAATTGTTAGTTTATTGCAAAGATGTATACTGTGCATCATGCAAACCCTGCAGCCTGAGCACCCTCTTCCTAGTTTACGAGGTGCGTAGCAGTCATCACTGCTCCAGTCGATCCTTAGTGATTGTGCCTTATATACAGACTGTCTGGAGGGAGTGGACCCAGTCTGACATTTGTCTGGTTTGTCTTTTGCTTGTTTTATCAATGTATTGATGTGTTGTTTACAGTCCAGCACGAATCTGTTTTTGCTGTAATGTAAATGTATATTTTAACACTCAGCCATGCTCTGTGGTTTGCAGTCAACAAGACATTACTGTATTGTAGCACTCACATTTGTATGAGCATATTTTCTTTACCTTTTATTTATTCCTTTTTTTTATTTTTTATTTCTCTTGCTTTAAAGAATTATCAACTTACTAGCCACTACATTGGTAGACTCTAGGCCAGTATTTGACAAGAGTTGATAATAAAAACACTGCCCATCACTACGTGGGCAATGCAGAGTTTTCTACCTGTTTTTGCTGCCTTATATTTAATGCATTTTTTTCTTATGGCAAATGTTTGTTATTCAAATTAAAGGTTTTAAAAAATAATAATTTAAAGAAAGAAAAAATAACTGAGGTGACATCTGAAGTTTCAGATGATCTCTAGATGAGATGAATACACTCTCAGATCTACAAGAGCAAGGTTATCCTGCACTCTTGAATACCAATAATCATCCTTAAAGTGACAGTTCACCCTAAAATGATAATTCTCTCACCATATACTTACCCTTAAATTGTCCCAAACCTGTATGACTTTCATTCCTCTTCAGAATAAAAATTAGATTGGCAAGATATTAGAGTCAGTCACATTCACTTTCATTGTATGGAAAAAGGTTACAATGAAATTGAACAGTGTCTGAGGCCAACATTCTGCCTAACATCTCCTTTTGTGTTCCATGGGATAAAAAAAGTAATACAGGGCCCATATTAAAAAAAAATCCTATGGCTAAAAGTAGCTCAGAACACAGAAATTTAGGATCAACTCTTAAAAATTAGGGCTATGTTACTCCTATTTTTAGGACTTGTAAAATGTTCATCTAATTGTAATTCATGAAGCATTTTAAAAGTAGCTCCTAAACCCATGACTGCTTTGAAGTCCTCCATACTATGCAAAAACTCTTAGCTAGGATCTCTTTGGAGAACTCCTAGTGGTAAGATAAAAATATTTGTGAATACGGGCCCAGATTTGTAACTATTAGAGGGTGAGTAAAATTATGTCTTTTGGGGTTAACTTTGAGGTACTTTAGAAGTTTGGAGTTTGTTGTGTGACTGAATGATGATTACCTTTGTTTCTGCCCCTGACAGGAAGAGATGCAGAGTCTGAGAGTACGTGCAGAGGAGGTCATTCAGGAAAATGAGAAACTTCATGCTCAAGTCAACAAGAGCAGCGCTGTCAGTAACAAAGAGTGGTGAGTGTTTGTGAAAATGTGTTTGCATATGCATTTGTTTATTTTTTTTGTGGCTGGGAATTAAATCGCAATTGGATTTAGTTGACATCCCCCTGAGAGGAATGTATTTCACAACAAAAAATTAAAAAAAGGAAACAAATGTGCAGGTGGATTTCGATAGTCTTGAGGGAGATGACAAAACAGGGCATTTTGTCGTTGAGGCATGCCTTGCCCTTTCAGCCAAGCTCCATCACAGCACTTTCTCACTCATGGTCCTGTATGAAACACAACTGGCTGAAGTTATGATAATCAAAGTGAGGTCATTTCCACATGAGGTAGAGTAATGATACATGTAATTTACTAGATTTTTTTTATTTTATTTAATTAATGTTAAAATATATATATTTTCATCATCCTCTCCTTTGGTTTTCTAACATCTCCTCAAAGTTGTTTTTAAAAGTTGTTTTAAGTCTACGTTTCCATGGGAACTGTGCTTGCATGTCAGACACACAATTTCATTATTTCAGTTCATGTAAAACAAATTGTGTTTTTATGTTTGTGCGCAAAGTGTTTTTCTGCATTTTGCTCATTTAATCATATTTCTCTTCCTGTGAATATACCTAACCCTCAGCAATAGTTTCTCCTAGTGTCTGAATTTCTGATACAAATGTTATTGTAGGCCAAAAGTTTGGAATAATGTTCAGATTTTGCTCTTATGGAAAGAAATTGGCACTTTTATTCACCGAAGTGGCATTCAGCTTTTCGCAATGTATAGTCAGGACATTAATAACGTGAAAAATTACTTTTATAATTTGAAATTTTCTAAGAGTTCTCATCAAAAATCCACCATGTGCAGCAATAACAGCTTTGCAGATCCTTTGTATTCTAGCTGTCAGTTTGTCCAGATACTCAGGTGACATTTCACCCCACACTTCCTGTAGCACTTGCCATAGATGTGGCTGTCCTGTTGGGTACTTCTCACGTACGTTACATTCTAGCTGATCCCACACAAGCTCAATGGGTTCCAAATCCGTAACACTCTTTTCCAATTATCTGTGGTCTAATGTCTGTATTTCTTTGCCCACTCTAACCTTTTATTTTTGTTTTTCTGTTTCAAAAGTGTATTTTTCTTTGCAATTCTTCCCATAAGGCCTGAACCCCCGAGTCTTCTCTTTACTGTTGTACATGAAACTGGTGTTGAGCAGGTTGAATTCAACGAAGCTGTCAATTGAGGACATGTGAGGCATCTATTTCTAAAACTAGAAACTCTGATGTACTCATCTTCTTGTTTAGTTGTACACCTGAGGCTTCCACATCTCTTTCTGTCCTTGTTAGAGCCAGTTGTCCTTTGTCTTTGAAGACTGTAATTTTTTGGGAAATTTCAAACATTGTATAGCATTCAATCCTCAAAACAATGATTGACTGATGAGTTTCTAGAGAAAGCTTTTTCTTTTTGCCATTTTTGAATAAATGACCTTAAGACATGCCAGTCTAATGCATTCTGTGGCAACTCAAAATCAAGACAATGTTAAGCTTCATTTAATGAACCAAATAGCTTTCAGCTGTGTTTGTTATAATGGCAAGTGATTTTCTAGTACCAAATTAGCAATTTAGCATGATTACTCCAGGATAAGGTGTTGGAGTGATGGCTGCTGGAAATGGGACCTGTCTAGATTTGATTAAAAAATGACTTTTTTTCAAACAGTGATGGTGCTGTTTTTTACATCAGTAATGTCCTCACTATACATTGTGATCAGTTGAATGCCACTTTGGTGAATTAAAGTAAAAAATGTCCTTCCGAAACAGCAAAATCTGTACATTATTCCAAACTTTTGGCTGCCAGTAGATGTAATGAACAACCAAACTGGAATCAATTTTTTTGTTTATATTAATTGCTAGCTGTTCAGTCAGCTCGTCTTCTTCATCAGTGATGGACATCTCTTCTCTTCCCATGCTGCCAGTTTCAGTTCAATGGCAGTATCATTCAGACACTGAAATGTGTGTGTGTCTGTGTGTGTCTGTGTGTGTCTGTGTGTGTGTGTGTGTGTGTAGGAGGCAATTGCAGGAGCAAGCTCGCTTGGTGTTGGAGGAGAATCGAGTGTTCATAGAGCAATTGGAACTGCAGCATGCTAAAGCTAAGGAGGCCCACAGCAGACACACGCAGGAGGGTATTACACATACACTTCCTCAGTGTTCATACTTTGCTGCTAGGACATGGAGAAACTTGCTTTATAATGCTTTTGATTTTGGCCTAGTTTGCCTTCTTGCTTCCTAAGGCTGACGTCTCACTAGCCAACTCGAAAACAGCTCAATTTTGATCGGGGTTGAAAATTATGCTTACGAACGGATATCGGCTGACAAATCAGCTAGTGATTCACCAGCTAAAGAGTCATACAAATGTTTAGTCTGGCTCTGAGTGATCTAGAATGGCAGCAAATGTAGTTTCAACTAGGGTTGTCATGATACCATAATCATATCTTACAATAACAGCTAAAGTATCACGATATCAAGTAGTATCACGATAGTGTGTTACTTCTTAACAGTTTGTCATAGCAAAGGTGGTTCTTAGAAATTAGCCATTCCACTTGTTGCTCTGGAATTGGTTAAAATAACTGATGGATGAATTGGGAGAATACTCAAATGGACTGACTTGTTATCTAATACAATATTAGTTTGATGTAAATTTTTTTTGCCTAATCAAAACAGCCAGTTCAAACAACAACGGATTTAAACATTAAACATTCCATTATTTCTGGGATTTATTTGATTATTGCTAACATAAAAATAAAGATATTGTAACGTTGAACAGACTGTTTTCATTATTTCAGCTGTTTCATTATTACAACAGCTTAAGCCCCTCTATCCTGGTAAACAGCAGCGCGAATGCCCATTACACACCGGTTTGATCGCGCGGGGGTACATGATCTAATTGTCAATGCGAACTTTGCGAAGTTACTGCCACCATGCATTTGTACTTGGAAAAAAATGAAACGAGTGCAACGTTTGATTTTTTTCAGAGAAATGGTAAATCTGTGAATGTTAAGATAAAGCATTTAGGTTAAATTAAGTGACACTAACCTGTGTGTATACAGCAGAGGCAGTGGGTTGTGTCCGAAGGTGTTTAATAAGGCTGCTCGTGTTTCTCCCTTTGGCTTGAAATCTCTGTCGACATTCACGGCAGATGGGTTTTCCTTGTCTCATGAAGCAAAACTAAAAATAATTTCAAATCTAGCTTCCTGAATTGTGTTGTGTAAAAAGCATCTCACTCTCCAAAGTTTTACTAAAATCCATATTATCCATTAGTAGACACGACCGCCAAATGAACACGCTGGGATTAAGACGTGTGTGTTTGAAGCATGGGAAAACCACTCATTGAAAAAAAAACAATAACATATAAGGGGCAAATTGTAAACAGCATTTTGCGCTCTTAAAGGGCACTGCGTGAAGGGGACACCACACGAAAGACTATAATTTGAATGTTATTGCAGACATAGGTCTGATTCAAATGAAGGTTTTTAGGGAAAATAATATTTACTACCGCACTTACAGCATAACTTAGGGTACTACTGTATTGATGGTACTACAGTTTAAAAAAATACTGTGGCACCACCAGTATGTCAAATCTTTAGTATCACGATACTAGTGTAGCATCGATCTGCTGTGCAACCTTAGTCTCAACTGATCAAAACACAAAACTGCTCAAAGATGTCTGGTGTAATTTCGGATCCAGTGGCTATACTGTAATATTATTTGTGTAAAGAGGAACATTTTCATGCTCAGAGGTTGATCTTTCATTGCTCAGCAAACTTAAAGAATTCTTATTTATATTTAATTTAAGTATCAAGTTTGTTTTAGATTTTTGTAAATTAATGAGACCGTTGTTAACATACAGAAAGAGTATAGAGTTAAAAATAATATGAGAAGCATAATTTGGAAACCATGTTTGCTTTTGAGGCTGTCAAAGATCCTTAAAATGCATAATACCACTAAAAACGCATGCAAGTGTCCTTGTATAACTCGATGTGATATTAGCAAAATCTCAACATAATTTTTTTTAAAAACTGTCCAGAGTTTGTAGCAACTGTAGCAAAACTTCATGAAATGTCACTACCAATCAGAGCCTCTGACAAATGCATGTGGATGAAGTGCACCAAACAGAATCTGCTTTTAACGGAAGTGCACTGTCTGTCATGTAATCAATTGCTTGTGATTTTCTTTTACTTGGATCTAAAAAAATATATGGAATTATGCAACATTATAACCATGCATTGCAAGACCTCTTAAAACTGCATACCTTGTTGACATGTTAATGCTTTATAAAAAGACGTTCAAGCAGACACGAGAGAAGACACAAAAGCCCTCTTTCTTTTGTTACTGTTCTTGACGCAATCAAGCTTTTCTCTCTGCATCTGCTCTGCCACAAAGCATGGAGAGTGAAGCGATCACACTTGAGTAAATTACCTCAGCATTTATTAAAGGAATAGTTCACCCCAAAATGAAAATGCTCTCATTATTTACTCACCCTCATGATATCCCAGGTGTGTATGACTTTCTTTCTTCACCAGAACACATTTGAAGAAAAATAGAAAATATCTTAGCTCAGGAGGTCCTTAACCTTCTGGGGTCTGAGGGTGTTTTGGGCCCTGGAGAGGTTTTGACATGCCTTGACATTTGTGCTTTTTTTCAGTTACTTAAAAACATATTAATGGCTTAAATCTGATAACACTGTATTCAGCACAAACTGGGCTACAATAATATGTAAGCTCAAAATATCAGACATAAACATGCCTTTTTCTCAGCTTTTTGTCTGAAATGTTGTTTTTTGACAAAACCGACCTCTGTTCAAGTCGCAATAAAAAAAGAACAAATGACGATAAAATAAAATCATTTTTTTGCCTAAAAGCAGAGGCTCAGATCTTTATTGTGATATATAGCATCTTCATATATTCATGGAAGAAAATATTCTGCGGGCCATTAAAGTTTAGCGAAAATCATCAAAAACCCTGGCGGTGGCTGGCAACTTTTTTTAAAAAACGCTGGCGGGGAAAGAGTTAATGATCAAAATCAAGTTTTAAGTTAAAAGAAGTAATCAGACTATACATTTTCTTTATATAAAGACTTTACTTATTTTAGACCTACACTACAGTTTAAAAGAAGTCTCTTCTGCTCTCTTCTGCTGCATTTATTTGGTCCAAAATACAGTAAAAACAGGGATATTGTCAACTATTTTTACAATTTAAAAGAACAGTTTTCTATTTGAATATATTGTAAAATCATTATAAGATGCTGATTTTCTAATATGGGCATATTTAAAGTGCATTTTACTCATTTACACCTGAACACATATTTGCAAGCACAAGCTTTGTTGATGATAATGAGGCAGCATAAACACTAGTTAAAATATAATCTAAACATTCATGTTATTTTTATATCATATTAAATATCATATTTATATCATAGAATTTACATATCTGCTTTAGCTGAAACAGCATTTAAATGTCACTAAAACCTAATTATTAGGAGTCTTATTTCAAATTTCAATACTCTGAATCCTGGCTGGCAAGTCTGGAAACAGTCCCACTAGTAAAATATGTACATGTTTATAAAAGCTTGTCAACTAATGTAAGTTAAACTAAATGACTTGCTCATCTGAAATTATATCCTCGGCTGGATCAAGTCATTCTTCAAAATACAAACGTTCATCGGAGTCCCGCTCTTCTTCTGAGGAAAATGTAAAATCTTCTTCACTATCCAGGAGCTTCCTCGCCTGTGTATCATCCCATCTTCCAAATGCACAGAAAAGTGAATGAACTAGATGCTTTTAAGGCACAGTCGAGGGTGTTTATCGTTTGCATTGATCGTCTCAGCACATTACCGTATGAATAGCGCCCTCTGCCCGTGGGTGTGATCACATTAGGGATAATTAGCTGAGCCAGGAGAAACTGTACCTTTCTTTGTTTCATACAGATTACATTGCAGGAGAATATTTGTTTTACATTTTAATTGTTTTATTTAAAAGTAGACATTTTAAGCTTTCTTTAGACATGTGTTTCATGTTTGTGTGAGAAGTATTCATGGAGGTTCAGTTCATTTTTGTGACGTGTTTCAGAAATATGCTTGTGAACACAGAGACTGCTGTAAGCTCACCCTTTTTATTTTCTTTATTTTACAAAAGCACAAGATTTTGTTGTTATTGTGAGTGTACACAAATAAAAGTAGACCCTTTATAGTCTCTAATGATGTCTTACACTTATCTGTATGCCCCAAAATGACAGAATTTTATGTTGTTTCCACTGTAATGACGGAAAAATCCTGCAGGATGCGCCGGCGCGTCCATCGACCCCAGAGGGTTAAACTGCAAATTAATGGAGATTTCTCTTTTGAAAGTCAGCATAAACTTAATCAATATGACTCCAGCGGTTAAATGTATGCCTTCTAGAGTGATACAGTCACTTTTGGTGCAAAAAAGATCAATATTTAAGTACTATTTAAGTACTTTTTAACTATAATCCAATGTGAGGGTAAGATTCACGAGACGGTGGTGTCCAAGCAGTCTCTCATGTGATGTAATCGTGTTACCATGATACAGAATTAATCTTACATTCTCCACTTGGTGGAGACATCCAAGATATGCAGACAAATGCACCATTGTGAGTAAAGAAACCGATAATAACAGCTCTAAACCAAAACCAACCAAGCTACTGTACAGCATTCCTCCTCACTTGTAAACAGTGCATCTCTTCCGGCTGTGACACGCATGCATCAGTTCTAACGTGTTTCAAATGCCAATGTGATTACGTCACACGTGCGTACCGCTCCTGACCGGAAGCATGATTTAGAGTAAAAAAAAAAAAAAAGTACTTAAATATTTATCTTTTTCGCACCAAAAATTATCGTGATTTAGAAGACATTCATTTAGTCATATGGATGACGTTTTTGCTGACTGTCTGTGAATTTTGGAGCTTCAAAAGAGAAATCTCCATTCACTTGAATTTTAAGGACCTACAGGGCTAAGATATTTTCTTTTTTTCTTCAAATGTGTTCTGGTGATGAAGAAAGTCATACAAACCTGGGATATCATGAGGGTTGTAATAATGAGAATAATTTTTTTTTGGGTGAACTATCCCTTTGATTAACACATTTGTCAACCGTTATACAGTATATAACATTAGACACTGTATAATGGGGGTGGTATCCTGCTTATTATTTATTTGCATACATTCAGATGTCTCTCTGTGTGTGTGTAGTGTGTAAGGTCACGAAACAGGTGATGTTGCTGGAGTCGGACAAGCAGGCTCTTGAAAAGGAGCTAGAAGTGGAGCATAAAGAGCACCATGCCCTAAAGAACGAGTTTCAGAGAGTTCGCTTGGCTTTACAAAACTCTCTAAGCTTGGCTGAACACAACAATGTGACAGACAAATTCAAAAGGTACAAGGTCTTTAAAAAGGGAGTGCTGTTCCTTTATGTACATGTTATATAGTGACATGTTGATATATATACACTCACCTAAAGGATTATTAGGAACACCTGTTCAATTTCTCATTAATGCAATTATATAATCAACCAATCACATGGCAGTTGCTTCAATGCATTTAGGGGTGTGGTCCTGGTCAAGACAATCTCCTGAACTCCAAAATGAATGTCAGAATGGGAAAGAAAGGTGATTTAAGCAATTTTGAGCATGGCATGGTTGTTGGTGCCAGACGGGCCGGTCTGAGTATTTCACAATCTGCTCAGTTACTGGGATTTTCACGTACAACCATTTCTAGGGTTTACAAAGAATGGTGCGAAAAGGGAAAAACATCCAGTATGCGGCAGTCCTGTGGGCGAAAATGCCTTGTTGATGCTAGAGGTCAGAGGAGAATGGGCCGACTGATTCAAGCTGATAGAAGAGCAACTTTGCCTGAAATAACCACTCGTTACAAGCGAGGTATGCAGCAAAGCATTTGTGAAGCCACAACACGCACAACCTTGAGGCGGATGGGCTACAACAGCAGAAGACCCCACTGGGTACCACTCATCTCCACTACAAATAGGAAAAAGAGGCTACAATTTGCAAGAGCTCACCAAAATTGGACAGTTGAAGACTGGAAAAATGTTGCCTGGTCTGATGAGTCTCGATTTCTGTTGAGACATTCAGATGGTAGAGTCAGAATTTGGCGTAAACAGAATGAGAACATGGATCGTGCCTTGTTACCACTGTGCAGGCTGGTGGTGGTGGTGTAATGGTGTGGGGGATGTTTTCTTGGCACACTTTAGGCCCCTTAGTACCAATTGGGCATCGTTTAAATGCCACGGCCTACCTGAGCATTGTTTCTGACCATGTCCATCCCTTTATGGCCACCAAGTACCCATCCTCTGATAGCTACTTCCAGCAGGATAATGCACCATGTCACAAAGCTCGAATCATTTCAAATTGGTTTCTTGAACATGACAATGAGTTCACTGTACTAAAATGGCCCCCACAGTCACCAGATCTCAACCCAATAGAGCATCTTTGGGATGTGGTGGAACGGGAGCTTCGTGCCCTGGATGTGCATCCCACAAATCTCCATCAACTGCAAGATGCTATCCTATCAATATGGGCCAGCATTTCTAAAGAATGCTTTCAGCACCTTGTTGAATCAATGCCACGTAGAATTAAGGCAGTTCTGAAGGCTGAAAGGGGTCAAACACAGTATAAGTATGGTGTTCCTAATAATCCTTTTAGGTGAGTGTGTGTGTGTGTGTGTGTGTGTGTGTGTGTGTGTGTGTGTGTGTGTATGTGTGTATATGTATATATATATATATATATATATATATATATATATATATATATTAGTATGTACATGTTAATGTCAGCCTTCTGTAAAATGCTTCCTGAATTCATTTGGCACTGCATTTTAGACACAAAATTTGACAGCAGCACATTCTTTCATGCTGTGTTTTCTTGTTTCGACTCATAATTCCATAGATTCATGGATAATTTGAACCTGTATGACATATTTAAACATTTTCACTGTAATAATGACTACAAAGTTTTCCAGGCCTTTCTCCTTTCTGGCAACATAAAGCACTTTGTCACTCACAGAGTGTATAAACAATGACTTAATCATATGGAAAAGAAACACAAGAGCATGGCATAATATATAAATCTGAAATGTAAGCACAGTATAATGATTATCTCACTGTAACAGGTAAAGGTTGGGCAAGGAGTTAATGCATAAATTAACTTAAACAAACATAAACGGACACACATGCAACACGGCCGCATGTGTTTCTCTCGCGAACCAGCTGATTCAGTGCCGGCCTTGCTCAATCACTGCCCGGCCATGCCCTCCTCCTCGTCACACTCTTATATAGTGGCATTCTAAAACTGACATATAAAAGGCAACGCTTGAATTTGATAATTTATCATTTTACATCCTTCATGTATTTTCCTATTTTCCAACCACTCCCCAAGTTGCCATTTTTTTAGGCGTATCAAAGTTTGCTGTTACATTTTCCACATTTTAATCATTAAAAATACTTAAGAGCACTAAGTTTACATTTAAAAACATCCAGAGAAAACATTGCCCCAGAATAACTGCTGTGTTTCACATTTTCACTAGAAGGTAGACACTTTCAATAAAAGAGAAAGACAGTATAGAGGGAATACAGAAAATTAGGTAGGACAGAGTTTCATTGCTATTGATGAACTGCTGAAGTATGAGAGGCCTTGCAGTGAGAAGAGTGCTGATTATTGAGTGAGGGGGGTTATTGTGCTTCCTATGAGATATTTTTATCCCCAGTTACAACAGGATATAAAAAATCATTGACATTTTTCTGGGGTATGCCATTGATTTTGGAACTTACCTAGAGAAAGACAAAGGGAGAGAGAAAGCACTTCTCACTCTCTCAAACTGAGAAAGAAAGAGATCCTAAACTAATTTATACCCTACACACTGTCTGTGTGAATATAAAGTAATGCAATGGATAAATGAATAAATGTTGCCACAAACCTATTCACTTGCACATAAACAGTACATGCATGGTGCCTTAGACACACACAAAATGCAGGTGGTTGTCTGAGCCATAGCCTAGAGGGCTATATATAATGCTGATACATCACGGGTTACCCAAGTACGAGTCCCGGCTCATGAAGACCTTTCCCAATCCCATTCCCACTCTTCTCCCCTATCATTTCCTTTCATCTCTCCACTGTCCTCTCGATAATAAAGCCAGAAAAGGCATGATTAGAGAGAATAAAAAATGCAGGTGGTTACAAATAAAGATCCTTATGATGCCCTGTTATATAAGAAAATCATTTACTCCATTTTTAAAGATAAATGCATGCCTTTACCTTGAATCTTTCCTATATGCTTTTCACTTAGTTGAGTGTGCGTATGTTACAGGCAGCTGCAGGAACTTGAGAAAGTTAAGAATTCTGAGGTTGAAGAGCTGTTGTCTAGAGTGAGTGCAATGGAAGCAGAGAAAAAGACACTGCTGCTGGTTAAAACCAACCTCAACACAGACATCAAACACATTGAGACCGAGCTCCAGCTTTCGCGTCAAGCTAACAGGTACATGCTTGAACATACAAACTCATGTTAAATGCGCACACACACACATATTTGTTTCAGTGTTTCATTACCATGTGTGCACAGTTAAGCTCAGGCTGCTTATTCTAGGAAGTGTAGGATGAAGGGCTTAAGACCAACTAATGTTGATTTAAAATCAAAGCTCTGTTTTTAAACTAGCAGTCTTATAAAGGCTGGGCTATATTGGCCATTGTCAGTCTTGGTGAAGAGAATCACTCTATAAAATATTGTGAAATGTGTCTTTTAGCCTACTCTGTTGTATTTGAGGACTACTATTTCTGACTGTGAGAGAACGTTTAGCTGGGAGGAGGAGGATCAGGATGAATAATAGGCAATAGAAGCAGAGGCAGTTTATTTTGGCCAGAGGGCTGCAGAAACAGAAGGAGAACAGACAGGAAGTGTAATAGCAGAAGCACTGTTCGAGGAGTAGAGATGAGGACGAGATTCTAAATCAAATGAACAACCAACACCAGTAAACTCTGATGCAAAAGGGACTGCATGCTGAAAGATTTAAAAGAAAAGATTCACCCAAAATCTCTCATTATTTGCTCACCCTTATGCCATTACAAATGTGTATAATTTTTTTTCTTCCGCTGCACACAAATGAAGAATATCTCAGCTCTGTAGGTCCATACAATGCGAGTTTGAAGCTCCAAAAAGAACATAAAGGCAGCTAAAAGTAATGTGTAAGACTCCAGTGGGTATATCCATATCTTCATATCTTAAGAAGCAATATGTTTTGTGTGGGTGAGAAACGGATCAACATTTAAGTCCTTCTTTTTACTATAAATCTGCACCTTTGACTAGCCCCAACCAGTAGGTGATGATATGCATGAAGAATGTGAATCACAAAAAAACATAAGAAGAATTTGTAAGGGAAAGTGGAGATTTATATAAAAAAATGACTTTAATCTGTTTCTCACCTAATATATCACTTCTGAATACATGACTTTAACCACTGGATTCATATGGATTACTTTTATGCTGCCTTTATATGCTTTTTGGAGCCACTGAATTGGTGGCTGATAAAGGCAAAAATAATAAATACATGTGAAACCTTGCGGGAGAAGAAAGGTTAAGAGAGCACCCTATATAATATGTATGTTTTCAATTTAAAGGAAATACCGACATAATACTGACTGATATAAGGGTTTAAAACACAGTTCTTTTTTTTTTTCTGTTTCTCTCCCTCATTAGGAAGGCTCAGAGGCGTATACATTTCCTGAAGCAACAGGTTGAAGACTCTTTAGAGAAAGAACTTGTTGCTCATCAGTACCTTGCTAACATCGTCACACTCGCAGAGAAAACCACCCATGAAAGAGATCAGCTTATGCACATGGTACTTCAACCTGCACTCACAGCCATTCACTTATACACACCCATGCTGGGAATATCCATTATTGTCTCCTCATGTCTACTGATATCTACCATTGGTAGTTTATGTTAACATACAAAGCATGTTTTAGCAAATGACACACAGTAATTCCTGAATTCCTCAACCTTGAAAAGGGGATACATTCAAACCTTTCATCAAATCCTCTCCACAGCAACCTTTTGGTTCAGCACATCTGCAGAGTTTTTCCTATTTTGAAATGTTTTAATTATTTTTGTGTTTGAGGCAGAGCTTTAAGTTCAGGGATTATGAATATTTCAAATTACCCTTTTTCCAGACAGAGAGCCTTACTGCTGCTCGGGAAATGTTTATAAATCTGATTGTACCCAACAGAAAGCAGTAAAACCTTTAAAGATTTGCTTTGCTGTTTTCCCACTTTTAACTGGCTCCTCTCTTTCCTTCCTTGCTCTTGTCCCTACTACCTCTCCTCAATCATGACTGTCCTTTAAATCCCTCCTCTTCCTATCTCTCTCTAGCTTTGTAACCCATCCTGTTCCCTTTCTCCTTCCTCAGGCTTCATCTCTAGAGAAAGACAAGCAGGGTGTTCTCACACGCATCATAGAAAGCACTGTTTGTCTCGGAAAACTGCAGGAAAAAGTAAAGGTAAGACATTCAATTCACAAATTGCCAGTAAAATTGTATTTGCCTGGCTTGAAACGCTTTTTGTCCTTACAATGAACCTTGGCAGATAGAAAATAGATGGTACACACAAACACACCAACTGTGAAGTATGTTTGTATGTAGAGCTTGTTGAGGGGCTGGAGTTAGTTTTAGGATTGATTGCTTGGCCTTAACACACTTATGAAAGATTAGAGAAACCGAAAGAAACTAAGACACAGAGAGCGAGAGTGCTGACATACTCTGATACACACCGCTTAATTATATGACATTGCTTGCCTGACATTTTTAAAAAGTGGTCAGTCCAGACACATACAACCCCCACACTCAGCAGGTCTACAAATAGCATTTCAAATGAAAAGATATTTCAGTTGCAGAGTGAATGTTTCCCCCTTCACTTAACTGTGGTTCAGTTCAGATACTGCATGTGTCTGTCTGGATGGAGTTCTGTGTGGTTGGATGGCAAGGCACTGAATGAAAGTGTCTGTATGTATTTGTGAAATTTCCCCAGAGTGACATTTGCTCCTCATATTTTTCTACTGCTATGGACAATCCAATGGGATTTTTGTTGTAGTTAAAAGCCAAGGATGACCCTAGACATACTGTGGCAGTTAAGCCATATGGCTTATTACATTTGTGTATTGATTTAAGATAATGTTTGATGTGGATGTCTGGAGTAATGGATGAATGATTTCTGCAAATACTAAACCATTTCAATATTATGTTTGCGTTACAAGCACAATCACTTACATTATGAACCATAATGCGCTGTCTAGAGCATTCTAGTTTTGTTCATAATGAACAAATGTGTGCAACCTCTGCATTATAAAATAGAAAATGAACATAATAGTTTTTTAGTCTTTTTCTTTACAAACCGAAAATGGATTTCCTCTCAGTCTGTGCTGTGCTGCAGTTGTTTTTGTTTACCTTTTATTATTTTAAAGTCACCATGCAATCCAGTGAGTTGTGATATTGCCTCCATGCATGGATTAGATTATTTTCATGAACACTGACTGCTGGTCTTTTCCCAAACAAACAGACATTACTTCACGATCTCCTAAAGTGCTTTCCTGTTTTTTCTTTTTCCTTCTCCGCATTTATTCTTTTACCTTATCCGTTCCGCCGCCTCACTTTTCCACGTTCCTTTTGAGGTGAGGACAAATATAATATTATATAATGTGTGCAAATAATGTGCTGTAAACTTGTCTCTTTGGGAAGGGCATCAGACTCTCATTTGACAAATACAAAAGACTCTCTCTTACACATGATTGTTCATGTGTTCTACCCATTAATGTGTGTAAAGAGACAAATTAAAAGAGTGAACAATGATAATAATAGTTATGTTTACATGGGTCCCTACCTATTCCATTACTCTATGATTGTCTTTCCTCATTCTTTCTCTTATCTCCTTTATGTCCTCTGTCACTCTTTCAGTCACTTACACATTCCTCTTTTACTCCACCTTTCTTTCTTCTCTCTTCATTAGTCTCCTGTTGACTAATTAGTCAGAACATGTCCTAGACTCATGCAGAGTAAATACATGCAGAATATTGCTAATCACTACCTCACAGAGAGAAAGCGGATGACATAAAAAAAGGACACCATGATATTGAGACCAAGTGAGTAGAACACAAAGGAAGAAAAAATGACAGAGTTATAATTGAGCAAGGCCTCAAAGCCAGGTCAAAACAATACAAATAATCTAGCTGTTATGGTATTATAATATCGTCAAATGCCATATCTAGGCTTACTGTATCCTTAGTGGTTCTTAGAGTTATTCTTGTGTCTGTCCGTTTAGTATGAATATTTGTCAGCCAGGGAGAGAGGAAATTGGGGTGTGTGCTAGACTTTGCAAGTGATTTGGCATGGTTCTTGCCCAAAGAGTCAGAACAGCATCCTCCAATCAGCCCATCTAAACAAACTGCCTTAACACACACACACACACACAAACTTGCTGGGCCCCACAATGTGGGTGATCTCAGGTTTTACTACCCTTGTGTGGAAATTTGGTCCCCACAATGTAGCATATATATGCACACACACACGTCATGTGTGTTCATTCCTATATTATCATGTGGTTCATTTGTGGCTGAGTAGTCAGTAGCAGATGTCCCTCTACTACATCAACACTGTGATTTATGCTTTTTAACTTTCTGCCCTATTTAATCAGTAGCTATGAATCATGATTTTGCTACATTGTTAAACTATTGGAATGTTGTAGTGGTCCAGAGATGTTCCCAATGATATTCAATAATTAATTTGTGCATTATCCTGTTTATATATTTGAAATGTTTTGAAAAGAACAAGATGCTTGGACAGATAGTCATTTTACAGGGGTGTTAGGATTGATTTGCTTAATTGTTGTTATTTATTTTTTCCATTTATTATTTGTTATTTTGTGCTTCGATTACATCTGGCCAGCCTGGGTCCCGTTTCAGCAACAGTACTTTTCAGTTTTTAGCAGAGGTAAGATTGTAGGTGCAGCTTTGTGGTTTGCATGTATTTCTGCATATGTGCTCTGTTCTGTGCAAGAAAAATTCACATGCTTCCTCCAATACATCCTGATGAAAGCTGTCTCTATAGTACCAGCAGGAGAAGAGGGGATTGGGGGCCTTCAGTTTTCATGGCTCCTCAGATCAATTGCAGAATTTGTGCAAAGCTACAGACTGTTTTGCTCCTATATTTTATTTTTATATACAGTGGCCCCAAAAAGTATTTGGATGCTTAAACTGGACTTAAAAATGCATGATTTCCTTTGCATATGAGAAAAAAACATCAAACCAATTTGCATTTATTGTAAAAAAAACATGAGCACAATTTTCAAGCAGAGCATTTAAAGAAAATAAGCTTGTTACATTTTAAACAGCTGCGGGCCATGCATTTTAAGTCTAGGCCTTCAGTGCGATTCATGCCATTAAGAAAACACAGTTTCACAATGAATAAAATGCTATGCCTAATCATACATTACATGGCATTTCAACTAATAATACCAACTGTCCTTTTAAAAACACGTCCACGCACGAAAGACAGAACTTGAAACAACGCTTAATGCTCAAGCAAGCCTAATTTTAACTGCAGCACGACATGTTTTGTGAATTGAACTTCAAAAATCATAATTTTTTTATATGAATCTACCAAAGAGGTCTATAATACCTGGAAAAATCTTTCTAATAATATTTGCGATTTAAATGTTGCTTGCAATAAATGTTGTTTCATCAGGGTACACTGTTATCCTGCGTTTCATTCAGGTTGGATTTGGGATATTCCTACTTGATTTCTCAGACCATATATTTATTTCATTCCCCGATATTCGGAACTGTAACACTCCCGTTAGCATAGCAGGGTTTTGACTCTCATTAGAGATGTCTCTTAGCAACACAACCGATAAACAATGCTGCAGCGCTAGCATTTGTGCTTCAGGTTTACGATTATCAAAAGAGATTAGAATGTGTTATACACCTGTTTCTGCAGGCATTTGGTAAACAAGCTTTAATATCATGTAATCTGGAAACAAACTAATTTATCGATATTACTTAATAAAGTAAATGTTTATCACTTTGTATATCTCCCTGAGTGTCGACATGTTTGTGTGACATCATGCACATGCATCTCGGTGAAATCGGAGTTGAGAATTTCTGCAGGAGCCTTCAAGTTGTAATTCTGATTAAAGATGCATTTCATTGCACTTTTCCTAGTAGGAAGTTGTAAAATCCGACTTTCCAAGTTGAATGGAACGCTGCACTACTTTTCAAAACTTGATCCGACACTGAATGCTCAAGCAGCCTAATTTACACGTAGAAAAATCCAGATGTTGCTATAACAATCCAAAAAGCACTTACCAGTTTACTTGAAGTGAAAATCAGTCCTCCTTTGCTGTTTAATAAATGAAGCAATCACATGGTCATGCAGAATATCTTGTGTTTTTAAATCCATAAGGATCTCTTTCTCAACAGCGATAGTGGCAGTGATGATGATCTTGCGCTCTTCGCTTTCAAATTCAAAGCGTGATTGCGTCACTCAAGGCCAGCTAGAAGTCCTTGACAGGGACATGTCTAAAGATCACACCCACCAAGAACAAATAAATCAATCTGATTGGCTGATGAATCTTACAATCTGACTTCAGTTGCTCTTTCATTTGCACTGTTGAGGGATTCTGTGGAAATTCTGAAGGCCTGAGGGGATGGAGCTCAAACTCACAAGCTGCCTTAGCTAACAAGCTCTGGTATGGGCATGCGATTTGTGAAAAAGCTGTCACATTTCTCTTGTAAGCATCAAGGATTAAATTCTGACTGGATAATCTTTTTTTATTTTTTTTTATTTGTTTGTAAATTAATTAAGAGTGGAAATTGATTGAAAATACATGAAATTACAGGATGATAAATATTTATTTATTTATTTGACATGTTAGACCAGCAGAGAAGACTTTGCCACTGTTTTTAAATTATATACAACAGATATATGGTTTAAAATTAAGACACATGATTATTGCTTCATTAAAGATTATTAGCATTTTATTTTTTTAGTTTGCAATCCTTTCGTTCACAGAACTTCTTGACAATGTCTGGGCATAGAATCAACAAGTTTCTGTAAAAGCTGTGGTGAAAGTTTCCTCCAGGTTTCAGCCACCAAAGCTTTCAGTTCATCCACACTAGAACATTGACGGTCTGACAAAAAATATCTGCTCTTGCCAGATAAGAAAAAAATAAATCTTCCATCCTCCACAATTGGGTATATTAAAAACAAAAAAACAATGAAGGACTTGTGAATGAGAACAGTGTGCATAGGCAGACTGTGACAGGGCTGAGGGCGGGGCCGGGTCATGATTTTACACACCTGGTACCTTATCAGGCTAATCAAGCCTCTGAGAGGGATAAAGGCCGATGGTGGTGCGACAGAGAGAGAATGTTTACGGGCAGCTGTCCGTCCTATGTGTGTGTTTGTGTCTTTTGGTTTTAGTTCTTTATTAAAAATAATATTTATATCGCAAAGCCCTTTCTTGCCGCCTCCTTTCCCTTAACCCACTTTACATTGGTGCCGAAACCCGGGAAGGAGGAGGGATGTCCATCGTGGAGTCCTTGACACTGCCGTCCACCCAGGGGAGTGCTGCTGCCATCCACCGGGGGACTGAGTAGCCCGACCACCCAGACGCGGAGAACAGCCACCATCCACGAGGCAAGTGGGGACTGGAGTCCCCGACCGCCTGGAGCGAAGGAGCTGCTGCCAGGGGCGGAGGAGTGCCCTGCTGTTCCCCTAGAAACGTGGAGGGGTCGAGAGGGCCGCTGTCCACGAGGGAATCAACTCCCTGACCGCCTGGAGCGGTAGGGCCGCTGTCAGGGGCGGAGGAGAGTCCCCACGGGTCACCGAGAACGAGGTGGGGCATTCTGTCTGCTGGAAGTCGGTATGACCCGCCCAGGGAGGTGTGGCTGTCATCCGTTAGAGGGTGGAGGATTTCCATGATCGCATTTTTTCAAGTGTTATTATCCAGAACAACGTTATACAGACATTTAAAGGACAGTCGTCCCTTCTTAAACGTGTCAGCATATACAGCATATATTTTTATACTTTTATTTTTTTTTTATAGACATTTATTAGTAAAATATTTTAAAGGTATATCCCATATTTGGTGGAACAATATTATGTTAACCTCAGGGATTATCTCAAGCCTTCATTCAATTATAAACACAGAATCTTATTTAACAAAATGTTATTTAAAAGTTTGTTTGAATATCAGTCTCACAGTTAACCCGGTGTCTGGGATCGACAACCATGTTTACTTGCAGTGTTACACTCAAATTGCCTGTACATACAACAGCAGACAGGAGCAGATTGAATAATGTCTGTATGGACAAATAATCAAATTTAACTAACAAGTAATCAGTGTTGGGGAAGCTACTTTGAAACTGTAGTTTGACAAGCTACTCATAATTTAAAATAGTTAAACTACTGTCAAGCTACACTTTTGAAAATGTAGTTAGTTACACTACAAGTTACTATCAAAAAAGTAGATATCTACACTGAAGCTACTTAATGAGGCAATATTTTTTTACAATGTTACTTTCAAACTATATATATATATATATATATATATATATATATATATATATATATATATATATATATATATATATATATATATATATATATATATATTTTTTTTTTTTTTTTACAAACTCTCCTGGGGCTGACATTTTGTGTTTGTCTCGTAATATTTAGAATGGATAGAGACTCTGGGCTTGTTTCTCCTCTCACCTGTGTTCATGTACATCGCATTTACTGACTTTTTTTGCCATTGACATGCAAGTGCCAGCTTTACAGGTCACATTCAGAGGTTGCATTACAAATATTTGTTCGCTTTGCTCAGGTTCAAAAAAGAGGATATGGGGTTTTCAAATTCTTTAATGGTAAGCCCCCCTCTGACAGAATTTACAAGACTGTACCCCCTAAACTACGGAGCCCCCGAAGTGTCCTGTGCAAAAAAAAAAATCTAAGACTTTCGCGTGCGCACGAGAGACTTTCGCGTGCGCACGAGAGACTTTCGCGTACGCACGAGAGACTATCGCGTGCGCACGTGATACAGTTTCCGGTGTGTGTATAGCTCTTTTCCGACTGCGTCATTGCCATCATTCATTTACTCAAAGATACTGAGAGCATGGATGCGCATGAATTTGTAGAGATATATTTTAAACTTGGCCTTCAATACAAAGACATTACTGTCTATGACATTTGTAATACTGTCATGGCTGAGACATGCTTTGATCTTCCAAAGGACACTAATCAAGCAATAGACTTGTACGTGCATTTAACACGAGAACTACCGGAATTCTATAACTATAACCGTTCATACTAGACCGTACCAAATGTCATGTCATATTTACATTCGAAACTTCTATTGAGGTTTTAGAATGAAGCTTCTAATGTCTGTCGTCATATTTTATGGCGTCATCACCCTAAAAATGTATTTAATATAATAGAATAATATGGATCAAATGGAGCGCCAAGCGAACGCAGATAGTCCTACATAATACAATCTTTTTTTGTAATATATAATAGTGCTTCACTGCAAATGATAAAAAATAGGATCAATAAGATGATTAGGAAGGCTGGCTCTGTGATTGGCCTTACCCCAGATTAACTTGAGGTCACTGTAGAAAGGAGAACAAGGGCCAAATTAAAAATGGTATTGTATGTTTAAGGTCATCCATTACAAAGTGTTTTTAATGGACTTAGAAGCTCATTTAGTGAGCGACTAGTGATGCCTCCGTGTACTACTGAACAACTTAGAAGGTCTTTTGTCCCAGCAGTGGTCAGTATTTATTTATCTTTTGATTTTACTTGGTGAATTTGTCATCAGTCGACTCGCCTCCCCTGACATTCTCTGGCATCCCCCTGGAGAGGCTTGCCCCGTTTGAAAACTTGGGCCCTTGATTGTTGAATAATAATACATGCCATTATAAATAATTTCTCTTGCTAATAATTGTATTTATTTTCCATGAAAATAATAGTTTAGTAAATACTAAAAAATTGAGAAATCAAATTATGCATGAAAAGCATTATGATAAGAATTAATATAATAATAATTATCTCGCTGCAAAATAAACAAATTTTAATTATTTTATTTAAAATAGTAAAGGTAAATATGCTGTTGTGTTGTCTGTTAAGAACAAAGTGTCTGAAACATTCTTTGTTTCATAGAATAGAACGGTGGTGTTATCTTTTTCACATTTACCTGCCCCTTTACGTCTTAAAATAAATAAAGTAGTTTATTTGTAATTAAAATAAACTGGTTGCTCACGTTACCTAAACATCAGACATTTATTTTTCTCCCCAATTTGGCATGCACAATTCCCAATGTGCTCTAGGTACTCATGGTTGCGTAGTAGACCCCAAGAGTCTAACTTCAACTTGTTACTCCAAAATTCAAAATACTTTACAAATCCCTCATTAACAAATAGACATAAGAAACGTTTTAATGTCAACATAATAGAATGCTACAGATCACTATTTTCCAATGTAAAAAAATTTGATAATTTAACATCAAAACTGTTTGGATGGAATAAATCTCACAAGTATATATATATATATATATATATATATATATATATATATATATATACATATATATACATACATACATACATACATACACACACACACACACACACACACACACACACACACACATGCACTGTTTATATTTAAAAAAAGAAAAACACTTTCTTACCTTGTCTGTAAGTCACGTGATTGTAGCGTTAACAGCTTTATTGATTATAGTAGGAGTGATTCAATATTCCCGACCTTGTCGCTTAGGAAATTTTTTTTACCGGTAAAAAAAACTTTTATTTTTTACCGGCAGCCCTCACTCTATTGCTACTTATTAAGATTTCAGATTCAGATTTGACCATGCTTGTAGAGCTGTGTGACTAAGACCTCCGGGGGGGGTGTGTGTGTGTGTGTGTGTGTTCTGAGTGGTAGGATTAGAGTCATATCTACTAAACTACTGTTTCAGCAGATTCCAAAAAATAAACATTTTTGAAGCTGGTAGAGTAAGAATTCACGAGGAACAAGAGACAGATAATTGGATGAAAAGTGAAATTACCAGGAAGATGAGAAGCTGGGAAAAAGAAATAATTGTGAGAGGGAACAAGTCTGTGGAAAGAAGGGAAGAGAAAGTTCCCACATGATTCAAATAATATAGTGGGCAAATTATTAATGGATCATTAAAATGTTTGCAGCACATTTGCCTGAAATGGCAGAAAAAAAAATATTTAGAATATTTGATGGTGTATAAATACAGTCCTAAATGGAATTTGGTGGTGATGAGGGCTGTTTTTAGATTATGCCTACATGTTCAGCCATCCTCCTGTGTTACGAATTATGTTTAAGAGGTGGGGTTTGAAGGAGACTGCTCAGAAAGTCATTCTCATGACTAAGTTAAATTAAATTGTTGTTAAAGACACTGAAAAATATTACAGAATTTGCATGAACTATACTTGGTTTATCACATTAACGCAGCTAGCATTGACGTTTCCTTTAAAATTATTAGTCAGATGAAAAAATTTTGTTTCAGTTTTCATGGTTTGATTTAATACAAATTAATGGCACTGTTTAGTGCTTAAGTAATCTTAACATTTTTATTTTGATTGTTCTTTTTGTACAGTACTTTGTTAAACATTTGTTTTGAAAGGGCTATAGAAATATATGTAACTACAGCATTAGCAAAATTCAAAATGTATGTCTGTTGCTCAAGTTCAGCGTGATGAATGACACTCTTATGAACCCAAGGTGAAGGTTCGGTAAAGAAACTGCTGGGAGAAGAGTGGGATTGAGTGAAGCATTATAGAGCTGCTGTGGTTGTATATGTCAATGTTACCCTCTAAAGGCATAGATTTTAATAAAGTTTAGGGTTTGGGTTCTGAGCTCTGAGCTCTAAAGCTAAAAAGCAAACATTGTAAGATTTTAAATTAGATTTTTCTTAAAACCAGGAGAACATCTCCTTAGTTATGTCTGTAAGATTGTCATCCTGCAGAAAAAGCCCCCATCCCACCCTCTTCAGATGCTCCTGGCTGCAGGCCAGTTGTCATTGAGTTCAGTTAACATCTAGCACTCATCGCGTCCAACAGCACATATTTTTTCCTCTGTGTGCCACTGCAGCTCTCAGACTGCAATGTTATATGGACTATTTGTGCTCTATTATTGAACTCCTGGAGCGTTTTCATCTTATCAGCTCACCCAGGAAGAATGGAACACCATTTCCATTTCATTATGTGTCATTACATCATATCTCAAATTTTCATTTTCTGATGTCAGTAAGAGAGAGGAGAGAAAAATAATGTACAGTATAAGAAAAACTCCATAGTACTAATTCCTCCTATTGCCTTGTGAAGTTTCGGTAACAATTTTCAAAATTAGAGGTTGACTGATGAATTTTGCAGATACCTATAACTAAGGTAGTGGAAAAGGCAGAGACGAGATAGGCCAATAGTTTTTAAAATCGATTTATAGAATTGGTTTGGCGATATGGGAGAAAGCAAGAGACTTTTACTTAAGCGTTAAAAAGCCCAAAACACACTGGGTACTCTATTTTGAAATGACGGAGACTTTGCTCAGTTACAATGCTCTGCAGTTAAGTAGGTTATTTACCAAATTAAGCATTTTGTAGCCTATATATTTACCAGATAAATGTTTATATATATATATATATATATATAATATAATATAATATAATATAATATATATACACACAGTATCTCACAAAAGTGAGTACACCCCTCACATTTTTTTAAATATTTAATTATATATTTTCATGTGACAACACTGAAGAAATGACACTTTGCTACAATGTAAAGTAGTGAGTGTACAGCTTGTATAACTGTGTAAATTTGCTGTCCCCTCAAAATATCTCAAAATACAGCCATTAATGTCTAAACCGCTGGCAACAAAAGGGAGTACACCCCTAAGTGAAAATGTCCAAATTGGGCCCAAAGTGTCAATATTTTGTGTGGCCACCATTATTTCCCAGAACTGCTTTAACCCTCTTGGGCATGGAGTTCACCAGAGCTTCACAGGTTGCCACTGGAGTCCTCTTCCACTCCTCCATAACGACATCAGGATGCCCCACAGATGCTCAGTAGTGTTTAGGTTTGGAGACATGCTTGGCCAGTCCATCACCTTCACCCTTAGCTTCTTTAGCAAGGCAGTGGTCATCTTGGAGGTGTGTTTGGGGTCGTTATCATGTTGGAATACTGCCCTGCGTCCCAGTCTCTGAAGGGAGGGGATCATGCTCTGCTTCAGTATGTCACAGTACATGTTCCCTCAATGAACTGTAGCTCCCCAGTGCTGGCAGCACTCATGCAGCCCCAGACCATGACACTCCCACCACCATGCTTGACTGTAGGCAAGACACACTTGTCTTTGTACTCCTCACCTGGTTTCCGCCACACACGCTTGACACCATCTGAACCAAATAAGTTTATCTTGATCTCATCACACCACAGTACATGGTTCCAGTAATCCATGTATTTAGTCTGCTTGTCTTCAGCAAACTGTTTGCGGGCTTTCTTGTGCATCATCTTTAGAAGAGGCTTCCTTCTGGAATGACAGCCATGCAGACCAATTTGATGCAGTGTGCAGCGTATGGTCTGAGCACTGACAGGCTGACCGCCCACCCCTTCAACCTCTGCAGCAATGCTGACAGCACTCATACGTCTATTTCCCAAAGACAACCTCTGGATATGACGCTGAGCACGTGCACTCAACTTCTTTGGTTCTGTTCTGAGTGGAACCTGTCCTGTTAAACCGCTGTATGGTCTTGGCCACCATGCTGCAGCTCAGTGTCAGGGTCTTGGCAATCTTCTTATAGCCTATGCCATATTTATGTAGAGCAACAATTCTTTTTTCAGATCCTCATAGAGTTCTTTGCCATGAGGTGCCATGTTGAACTTCCAGTGACCAGTCTGAGACCTTGTAACACTAAGGAGTCACATGACACCCGGGAGGGAAAATGGCTAATTGGGTCCAATTTGGACATTTTCACTTAGGGGTGTACTCACTTTTGTTGTTTAGACATTAATGGCTGTGTGTTGAGTTATTTTGAGGGGACAGCAAATTTACACTGTTATACAAGCTGTACACTCACTACTTTACATTGTAGCAAAGTGTCATTTCTTCAGTGTTGTCACATGAAAAGATATAATCAAATATTTACAGAAATGTGAGAGGTGTACTCACTTTTGTGAGATACTGTATATATTAGTTAATCAGATGAGGTTTAATGAGGAATAAGGTTTATTATTATTCACATAATATGGAGTTGGATACATAATGTGCTCACGGAGCACGTCTCTATTGTCACAATGTTCTTTGCATGACCTCGCTTCAATTTAGAACACTTTATTATCTAATCAAAATAACAAAATTTGCATTGAAGTGTGGATAAATATTGTCCGTGAGGAACGATTTAGATACTGCAAATCCCCATGTGATTGATTTTTATTTAATCTAGCGGCTGCTGTTATACTGCAGAACAAAGCTGTTCTAACTGTATAATCCTTTAGCGCCGACCACAGAGGAACAAAGAGGAATAAAAACCCAAAACTATTGTCATAAGCCTAGTTTCCATCCATGTTTTGCGCTATTTTATTATCGACAAAGTGAAAATGCATAAATAAAAATTTGCAAAATTTGGCATCTTCTGCCTGTTTCCATTCAAATGGACTTTTAGCTATAAAAATGGTATGCGTGATGATGTCATGCCTAAAAAAACACTTTGTTGCATAAGTTTTGGTTTATTGCAAAATGCCCTTAATTCGTTTCCATACAGAAATGTGTTTATCGCTAATTCGGCTCCCAGATGTCCCTAATTTTTACTCTGAAGTTTTGGTAAAATGGGGAGAGTATTGAGAAAATTCATTTGAAATTTGCTAGCTTCCTGTCATTTTAATTTCACAAATAAAAGCAACCAGAAGAGGAGGAATTGCAATCCAAAGGGAACAGTTGCCATTCTGATAGGACGGTAATATTTGTCCTGATGTTGCGCCTGTCGCAGGTTGCCACCAGTTCTGACCCGAAAGCGAATCGTCATGGCCCTGTTCAAGCTGGCAACCTGCACCAAGTAGTGGGGGAAACATTTTTTATTTTATAGACCTCATCGATGTGTATATGCTGTGTGCACAGCTATTAAAGAATTTTTTTTTGCTGTTACATATGATACAGTTCTGATATTCAATAGGCTATTTTGACCAATCATCTAATCTAAAGCATCACCATCACAACTGCATTATGTCCCGCATATTTGTCCAGCAACTTTTAATGGCCAACTGAACTTTTTTGTCATCTAAAATTTATTTAATATCATAATGCAATTTACAGTTCCTGAAGAAGCATGGCAAATGTGATCCGAGGTAAAGAGGGTTATATTTATAATATTGAAACATTTAAAATGTTCAAAAGCTCGTTTTCTGAAAGTGAACCCATTGGACAAATAGTACTGATAGTTTATATTCTTGAAAATAGTGCAGAAGATTCTGAGAATGTCATTCAGATGATTTTTTTTTTCATCTACAGAACAGGGTAAGGCTAATTTAAGTTTGGTAATTCATTTTTTTTTTTTTTATTTTAATGCTTTTTTGTTTAATGCTATGTGTTAGTGTTCCAAAAAGCAGACTGAAGCTTTTCTCCTTGTATTGTGTATTTATTTTTCATAAAAAAAAATTTTTTTTTTGTATTGTGAGCTAATTCCATGTTGAATGGTGTGGAAAAGCAATTTTAATAAATAAATGGATGGCTACTACAATTAAATTAATCACAAACAGTGGTTCATTGTTTTGCCGGTTACGATTCTCAAGGTATTCCAACTTTTCCCTAACGTGTTCCAAGTCTTCCTTGGTCACTAGCAGATTAGCAGCTAATTACCTCTCTTTTGTATTAATTTGTTCTTTGTGCAGTTGTGATGTGCATGATATTAGATATTTGTGTTGGCACTCCTGGAAGTGTAATGATTGCAGCAACAGATCTATATGCCCTTAAATTCCATAATCACGTACAATAAATTGGCTTTCTAGGATGCATTCCATTGTCATGATTAACACAGGCTAATGATTGGGGCAAATTCTGTCATGTGACACTGCATTTTTGCATTAATGCCAATTTTCTTGACAAAAAGTGTTTCCAAACCAGTTTTTCGCAATATTTGAAGTATCAACATAGGGTTTATGCACTAGAGTTAAAGGGAAAAATATTATGTCGACGCTTGTGAAATTTTAGCGATAATTTGCGTTTCCATCAGCTTTATTTTGATGCACTAAAACATTTTTCGCATAATATCCTTGGATGGAAACGTAGTTATAGATTTATGCAGAGAATCCATAGTTACAAAAAAATACTTTTAGCATAGATTAATCGGTAAAGCATATATTGGTCTACCTCTAATCTCAGTGTAATACTGTGACACACTCCAAACAGTATGGGTGTGTCTTCTGTGCTTGGCCATGTTCAACAGATTGATAAAACAACAGCATCAACAATCTTTATTTTATTTAGATGCCCCTTTTACCAGTTGATACTTTGTAATACCTAACGGTCTTTAACCAGTCAGATGGGGCCAGTCTTAAACTGTAACAGTGCTGCTCATGGAGCCTTAAATTTGTGGCAGAGAGAATCGGGGCACACACTTTTTGTTTCACAGCAATGAGAATTATCCACGGTTAAACTTTATTCTTAAAGGCCCGCCTGCTCGGCATGGCTATACACATAAAGCTTGAAGACCTTCTGCTCTGCTTTGATAAACTCCCACTCATGCATCATCATCATCTGATCTGCATGGGAAAGCTGTTCTGAGGTCAGTTGTTTACTTCAGAATGTCAGTGCTTTAAGGTATGTTAAGCTAATAGGGTGTCCTCCAAACTGACCTTCCGCTTTAATGCCTGACCATCCTCTTATCAAAGCTGCTTGTACACATCCTTTCAAAGCTAGATGGTACAAATTGCATTTTAATTGCAGCAAAGAGACTGTTCTGATGTATAGAGCTTATTTTTATCTTCTCTCAGTGTGGTGAGATGAAGTAGCCTGTGTTTTTTTCCTTCTGGGCCTGGCCTTTTTTATACCAGTCAACCCCTGTTGGAGCAATCGCACATGCCCTGGCACAGACACTGGCAGAAGCCATAGACCAGACAGACTGTGAGGCTGGACGGTACCAGGCTCACACACACAATCCCCAGAGTCACTCTCTGGATCACTAGCAAGTAGATGCCCAGCGGCAGCGAACCAAAGTAGAAAAATCCTAACAGCCAAACTAAGACCCGCGGCACATGATTACAAAACTTGGACAGTGTGTCTTGGTCCACCGCGGCACTGTTGGATGCCACGGAGACAGAGTCCAAACTGTGGTCACCATAGTAATCAGAACTGGCATTTTGGCTGGGTGAGCGCTGCTGGTCCCGTTGCACCTCCATGATGGTGATGACCAGGCAGTTGGAGGAGTCATGGGAGGGGCTGTCATTGGAGGACAGGCTTTTGGGTGTCAGCACCACCTCCTTACTGTGGTCAGAGCTCCAGGACTTGTCCCGCAGCGCCAGACGGGACATGATGTTTGAGTCATCGGGCAGTCCGGCCACTTCGTACTCGCTGACCTGTGTCTCATGACGGCAGAAAGGGCAGCTGATGCAGCTGGAGCCGTCCCCCATGTCCAGGATCTTGTTGAGGCATCTGGCGCACACACGGTGCAGGCAATCCAAAATCTTGGGCTTGCGGCTGTGTTCATTGTAGCGCTGGTAGCAGATTTTGCACTCCAACTCATCGCTGGTGGTGCTGTTGAGGCTTGTGTTAGTATTTGCACTGGCATAAGAGGAGTTCTCCTCTGGTCCAGCCTGAGCACAGCTCATCGTGGCATCATGCTCTGTAAAACAGGAAGAGGATGTTAGTGCAGGTTTTGCACCAAAAAAATAACATTCAATGAAACCGAAGTAACTCTACAAGTCATTTTTTTAAGAAAGAGATTTTAAGGTACAGTGTTTGTTTATTTCCCTTAGTATTAATGTTTGGTAGTTCTTAATGGATCTTAGTCAGAAATTGCCATATTTTATTTTTGATGGGAAAGAAAACCATGCTGTGAGTGATAGAAGTGCAGTCTGTTCAGTGGTTTGTGCTGTTGTTTAAACGGATAATTTTCACATATCCAGGTGTGGAACGTGGAAGTACACTACATGACTCCACTATAAAGTTCCTCCTGCATGCAGATGATCTGGTCCTGCTGTCTCCAACAGAAGAGGGTCTACAGCAGAACCTGGACATCCTGCATCAGTTCTGTCAGACCTGGGCCCTGATGATTAACCCAACTAAAACTAAAGTTCTAACATTCCAGAAAAGACCCAGATGTTAGGGAAAGAAATACAGTTTCACCCTTGGTATGGACAAAATTGATCATGCCACAAACTACACTTACCTTGGGTTGAAATTCAGTGCAAATGGAAACCTCAACTTGGCTGTGAATGAACTGAAAGCGAAAGCAAGAAGGGCCTTCTATGCAATTTAAAATCTATCCAATTTGAAATACCAATTAGAATCTGGCTCAAAATATTCCAATCAGTCATAGAACCTGTTGCACTATATGGCAGCGAAGTTTGGGGGTCCTCTCCTAAATCACCAATTTGATGAATGGGACAAAAATCTGATTGAAGCCCTGCATACAGAGTTTTGTAAAAGCATTCTTAGGGTACAGAAAAACACACCTAATAATGCATGCAGGGCAGAATTTGGTCAATACCCTCTATTAATCCACATTGAGAAAAGAGCCATTACATTTTGGAAACATCTAAAACTGAGTGACCCCAACTCTTATCATTTTAAAGCCCTTAAAATCCATGAAGTTAACACTGAGAAGAGTCCCACCATTCAGCTGGTCCTGAGGCTCCACAAACAGACTAACACGACTAACAATAATCAGCCTCAGGACATTTGACACCCTCATCCACACAATCTGGCCCAACCAAATGATTAACGCACAAAAAGAAAACTACCGAACTTATTGGAATGAAACAACACAAAGACAAAACAAACTACAATGTTATTTGGCCCTAAACAGAGGTTACACGACAGCAGAGTACCTGAGTACAGTCAGAGACCACAAACTGAGGAAAAACATGATGAGGTACAGACTGAGCGACCACAGCCTGGTGATAGAGAAGGGCAGATACAGACAGAGCTGGATGCCTAGAGAAGGCAGGTTATGCCCGTACTGTAACCAAGGTCAAATAGAAACAGAGCTGCACTTCTTAACCACCTGCCCAAATTATAATGAAATTCAAAAACACTTCTTTCCCAAATTTGAAATTATTTGTCCCAACTTCAAAAAGTTGAAGAATGATGCACAAGCTCAATATTTACTTGGTGAACAAAGAGACTGCATTTCACTTGCAGCAAAATGCATCAATTCCTGCCACAAAAAGAGGGAAGAGTTGACCAAAAAGTGATGCGCCCATTTACACACACACTCACACACACACTCTTTTTACACTGTTTATTTTATTTATTCATTTTTTCCCTGTTTTTCCACACTTGTTCAATACAGAATTTGTTGTACTTTATTTTTTTCATGCTCATATAAATGCTTTGGCAATACAATGTACAATTTGTCATGCCAATAAAGCTAATTTGAATTGGAGAGAGAGAAAGACCAAAATCTTTAATATTAAAAATCTATTAATATTAATAATGCTTTTAAAGGATTCTATCTTGAACTCTATAGTTCCACATCTTCGTCTACTGATGAAGATATTAGAAACATTGTGGAGCCATTAGAACTCCCTAAACTGACACCTGAGCAAAGAAATTCTCTTGATTCTGAGATAACATTGGAGGAGCTTGGCAAGATAATTAAGCTCCGGGGCCAGATGGCTTTTCCGCTGAGATTTTTAAATCTTAGACTACATAATTGGCTCCACTTTTGCTAGAAGTTTATACAGAATCATTAAAGAATGGAAAGCTTCCGCCAACTATGATGCAAGCCCGTATCAGTCTAATTCTTAAAAAGGACAAAGATCCAAGTGTGTGTAAGAGTTACCATCCAATTTCCCTGATCCAGCTAGATGTTAAAATATTGTCCAAAATTTTGGCTAATCGATTAAGTAAAGTTATGACATCTCTTATACATAAAGATCAGGTGGGGTTTATTAGGGCCTCATCTTTTCTGGTAACATTAGGCATTTCATCAATATCAAGTGATCAGTGTCGAATGATAAGACTCCGGTCTCTGCCATCTCACTTGACAGCAAAAAAGCTTTTGATATAGTAGAATGGATTATCGTTTTAAGATTTTTGAAATGTTCGGGTTTGGGAGTACGTTTATTGGATGGATTAAGTTACTTTATAGACACCCGGTAGCGGCATTACAAACAAATTGATTAATTTCAGATTATTTTACTCTGGATAGGGGCACCCGGCAGGGTTCCCCTCTTTCCCCATTATTGTTATGTCTTGCCCTGGAATCATTAGCAGCCACGATAATCAAGGAGGATGATTTCCAGGGGTGATGGTGGAAGGTGTGCCCATAAGATTTTGCTTAATGCAGAAGATATTTTATTATTAGTCTCCAACCCTTCTAGATCTATGCCTTGCCTCCACAGAATTAGTAATTTATTTTCTAAATGTTCAGGATAGAGAGTTAATTGCTCTAAATCGGACGCTTTGGCTCTGACAGCATACTGCCCAATAACGGCTTTTCAGCCGGGCGCCTTTTAGTGGCCCAAACAGGGCATTAAGTATACAGTGGGTACGGAAAGTATTCAGACCCCCTTAAATTTTTCACTCTTTGTTATATTGCAGTCATTTGCTAAAATCATTTAAGTTCATTTTTTTTCCTCATTATTGTACACACAGCACCCCATATTGACAGAAAAACACAGAATTGTTGACAATTTTGCACAGTTATTAAAAAAGAAAAACTAAAAAATCACATGGTCCTAAGTATTCAGACCCTTTTCTGTGACACTCATATATTTAACTCAGGTGCTGTCCGTTTCTTCTGATCATCCTTGAGATGGTTCTACACCTTCAGTTGAGTCCAGCTGTGTTTGATTATACTGATTGGACTTGATTAGGAAAGCCACACACCTGTCTATATAAGACCTTACAGCTCACAGTGCATGTCAGAGCAAATGAGAATCATGAGGTCAAAGGAACTGCCTGAAGAGCTCAGAGACAGAATTGTGGCAAGGCACAGATCTGGCCAAGGTTACAAAAAAAAATTCTGCTGCTCTTAAGGTTCATAAGAGCACAGTGGCCTCCATAATCCTTAAATGGAAGATGTTTGGGATGACCAGAACCCTTCCTAGAGCTGGCCGTCCGGCCAAACTGAGCTATTGGGGGAGAAGAGCCTTGGTGAGAGAAGTAAAGAAGAACCCAATGATCACTGTGGCTGAGCTCCAGAGATGCAGTCGGGAGATGGAAGAAAGTTGTAGTAAGTCAACCATCACTGCAGCCATCCACCAGTCGGGGCTTTATGGCAGAGTGGCCCGACGGAAGCCTCTCCTCAGTACAAGACACATGAAAGCCTGCATGGAGTTTGCTAAAAAACACCTGAAGGACTCCAAGATGGTGATAAATAAGATTCTCTGGTCTGATGAGTCCAAGATAGAACTTTTTGGCCTTAATTCTAAGCGGTATGTGTGGAGAAAACCAGGCACTGCTCATCACCTGTCCAATACAGTCTCAACAGTGAAGCATGGTGGTGGCAGCATCATGCTATGGGGGTGTTTTTCAGCTGCAGGGACAGGACGACTGGTTGCAATCGAGGGAAAGATGAATGCGGCCAAGTACAGGGATATCCTGGACTGAAAACCTTCTCCAGAGTGCTCTGGACCTCAGACTGGGCCGAAGGTTCACCTTCCAACAAGACAATGACCCTAAGCACACCGCTAAAATAACGAAGGAGTGGCTTCACAACAACTCCGTGACTGTTCTTGAATGGCCCAGCCAGAGCCCTGACTTAAACCCAATTGAGCATCTCTGGAGAGACCTGAAAATGGCTGTCCACCAACGTTTACCATCCAACCTGACAGAACTGGAGAGGATCTGCAAGGAGGAATGGCAGAGGATACTCAAATCCAGATGTGAAAAACTTGTTGCATCTTTCCCAAAAAGACTCATGGCTGTATTAGATCAAAAGGGTGCTTCTACTAAATACTGAACAAAGGGTCTGAATACTTAGGACCATGTGATATTTCAGTTTTTCTTTTTTAATAAATGTGCAAAAATGTCAACAATTCTGTGTTTTTCTGTCAATATGGGGTGCTGTGTGTACAATAATGAGAAAAAAAATGAACTTAAATGATTTTAGCAAATGGCTGCAATATAACAAAGAGTGAAAAATTTAAGGGGGTCTGAATATTTTCCATACCCACTGTATGTGTATTTTATTCCCAGCAAATTTGTGTGATTAGTTAGTTAATTTTGACCCTTTAATAAATAGGTTTTCGAGCAATGTGGGCATTTGGCTTTATTACGTTTATCTATGATTGATAAGGTTTATGTTATTAAAATTAATTGTATTCCAAAATTCAACTACCTGCTACTGTCTCTCCCTATAGATGTCCCCCTCTCTTCAAACTCCTTAATTTGGAATGGGAAATGTCCCAGATTACATTTCAGTAAGCTGCATAGGCCGATTGACAAAGCTGGGCTAGGCCTACCCAAGATTTTGTTTTATTATGCATTCAGTCTCAGACATTTGGCTCATTGGTTGCTTCCATTTGAGAGAGCCCCTCCCTGGTTTTGTGTTGTACAGGAAGTTCTTGCTCCTATTTCGCCATTGCAAAGCCTTTCTATCAAACCAACTGGAGAAGTTAAATTGCACCCTGTTATTTCGCATTTGCACTACGTTTAGACAAAAGTGTCCAGAGTTTTTAATTCTGACATTTATTTAAATGTTGCCTCGAGCTTATGGCTGAACCCTTTCTGCTGGTCAGAGTGGATTTTGAGGGGGGTTACTACACTCAATGACCTATATGAGAGCGGAGTGTTGAGATCCGTTGAAAATTTGGTTCAACATTTTGGGATTCCCAGATCTCAGTTCTTTAGATATTTACAGCTGCACCACCTGCTATTTTTTGGAGTAGCATATTTTTGCTACTATTTTTGGGAGTAGCATACACTCACTAAAGTGGCAGATACTCTGGGAGTGGTGATTACTGCTTTTGGAAAAGGTCATGAGGCATGTGTATTACTCCCTGCTAATTCAGAATCTGGGGGACAGAGCTTCAACTTTTCTCAAGAGATTATGGGAGAAAGATTTAAACTTTGTATTAGAGGAGGCAGAGTGGGCTAGGATTCTATAAAACATCAAGTCACAAGAGACACAAGAGTGTGCCTTATGCAATTCAAGATTTTATTAGACCCCCTCTAGATTGTATAGGCTTGGTCTTAAAGACACACCCACCTGCTGGTGATGCCAATCAGAGGATGGAGACACAGCCCATGTCTTAACCCAAGATACAGGAGTTTTAGATAAAGGTTCAGAGTTTTGTGTGTGATGTATTGGTAACTTGGGTTTCATTTTGCCCCAGACTCTGTATTTTGGGCAATGGGGTGGTCATCGATATTGAGAATAGACACATAAAGAGTTGGGTTCTAACCAGTGTCAGGGAGATGGAGGTTGGCTGGAGCACCCTCATTTCAGGAGTGGTGCTCGGAGTGGTGCTGGGTGATGGCCTTTGAAGAAGGGTCATTTAGAAGACTGGGGAAATGTAACTTGTTTGTGGAGAAATGGGGTGGATATCTGACGTTGCTGGATGTGATTATTATTATTTTGTATTTATTTATTTATTTATTTTTGTGTCTATAATCATGTACGACCACTGGGATGTTGTTGGGGGCCAGGGTGGGGTGATAGTGGGGGTTTATTGTCGATTCTGTGTATATATGTTTTGCTTATTTGTGTAAAATATGTGAATCAATAAAAAATTGTTAATCAGAAAAAAATGTCAAAACACAAATGATGTGATCATGGACCTTTAATACAGTGCATACCATTGTACATACTTTAAGTCTATCCCTCAAATTCTCATTTTCGTCCAGGTAAAATTCAATACTGTAGAGTCAATAGCACCTGCGGGTGTGGCACAAAATGGAACAGGACACCCGTTTACTGTCGGCACGAGTCACGCTGCAACGGACGCTTCCAGTGTAGACAGCCTCATTGATTATAATGGGTTGAATTGCTTTTGATGCAATGTGACATTCTGCTCATTTTTGATGACATAGTTTTAAACTGACAGCCCTTTGTGGGTTTTTACATTTTGAATTTTTTGTCAGTTTTAGTTTGAATTCACAAACATTCTGTTAGCCTGCTTAAATATTTAGTCAATGTAAGACTTAGTGGATTTGTCAGGTTTTTTTTTTTTTTTTCTCTGCTGTGCGAAAACTTAAATAGATAATTCGCCCCAAAATTGAAATGTATATTATTATTTGCTCACCCTCGTGATATCACAGGTGTGCATGACTTTCTTTATTATAACACAGAAAAAGAGCTCAGTGGTCCCCAAAATGCAAGTGAATGGAGATTTCTCTTTTGAAGCTCCAAAAAGTCAGCATAAATGTCATCGCTACGACTCCAGTGGTTAAATGAATGACTTCTAAAGCGATAAGATCACTTTAGGTGTGAAAAAAGATAAATATTTAAGTACTTTTTAACTATAATCCAACACGTAACAAGAGGGTAGAATCCAAGTGGTTTCTCGACATATTTGCGTTACCATAATACAGAGGTTATCTCACGTTTTCCGCTCGGTTGAGACATCCAGGATAAGCAGATAAATGCAGATCTAAACCAAAAACAACCAAGCTACATTACAGCATTCCTCCTCACTTGTAAACTGTGCATCTCTTCCGGCTGTGACGCACATGCATTAGTTCTTACATGTTTCAAATGCCAATGCGATTACATCACACATGTGCGTACCACTGCTGACCGGATGCATGATTTAGATTTAAAAAAAGAACTTAATGTATCTTTTTCGCACTAAACCCGATTATGTCACCTTAGAAGACATTCATTTAACAACTGATTTCATATGGATGACGTTTATGCTGGCTGTCTGTGATTTTTTTTTTTTTTTTTTTTTGGAGCTTCAAATAAGAAAGCTCCATTCACTTGAATTTTAAGGACCTACTGAGCTAAGGTATTTTTCTATTTTTCTTCAAATGTGTTCTGGCAAAGAAAGTAATTCATACATACCTGGGATATCATGAGGGTGAATAAATAGAGAGGATTTTTATTTTTGGGTGTACTATCCCTTTAAGTCTGATCAGTTAGAGAAGATATACAATAGCATACCAAGTCAGAACAGCCTGTAGGTCTGTCTGTTCCAAGTTTGGTGGATGTAGCTTGAACGCTAGGAAGTGTTAGTTTTAGAAAGGTTGTACTTTGTCAAGCCAGCATGATTAAACTAGAGAAGCTTGTGATTTTAGACAGGAAGAGGTTCCTGCTGAGCATTATGCAATCATGCATTAGTGCATTGGTAGTGTAGCTGTAATATACTGACAACATGCGATTAAGTTTTCATATAGAGCATCCTATTGTGCTACAAGGGTGTCTCTCCAAGTGTTCAAATCTCCAAAGGCCTAATTAGGCTGCTTGGTTAATCTCTGTTTGTGAAACATTGAATTGACTTGGCGATTTTGCTTTATTGTCTTGTGGAGCCAACTGTTTTTCGTTTCCCTAATGTCACCAGGCCATTGTTATGCTGAAGGCAGAGATACAATTGTTAGAGAAATTAAATAACGGCCCTTTGGGCAAAGAACATGCTGCTCCAGCATACAGATCTCTCTCCATTATAGATGACAACAATGCCTGTGTATAATTGTATTTCTAAGAGCAATTTGTTTTGATTTGCTGGACAGAAAAATATTGCCAACAGTTGCTGTCAATAGAAGCACAATGAAGAGACAGGGTTTAGGGTTCTGGGGCAACTCTAACATGCTTTTTTTCAGAGGATTGTCGTGCTCTGTGTTCTCTGTCTTTGGGCTGATAGGTCATCTTATTTTAATAAAACGCTAATTTGTAGCTCAAATGGACAAAATTAATTGAAATTGGGGCCTAATAAATGTCATGAACTGTATATTATAAATGTTACATTGGCCATTTTATTTGATTTAAGACCGTAATATGTTGGTGTTTACTTGGCTCAGCAATGTTCCAGAAAAAAAAATCTGTTAATAGCTGTTCTGAAGGATGTGTTATAATTGCTGTGTATGGTTCTAGAGCAAAGTAATCTTTAATTAGAAAATATGTAGCATTCCAGTCTAAAGCTCAATCAAATGTAAGAATCCACCCACTCAACACACACTTACACTCAGTTTCTTTAATAATTATGTTTCAAACATCTGAAAGAAACACTCAGGCTTATATTTCATGCAGCTCCGCCCTGCATAAATGCAGACCATGCAAACTGAGCAAAGCAGAAGCAGACACCTTTTAGAGCAGGGGTCCCCAAACTTTTTTCTATGAGGGCCACATCATTTTTCCTTTCTATAATGGAGGGCCGTAGTCTAACAGAAAATGGCATGGGCCGGAGTGATTTATTGTGGAGATTTTATTACGATTTTAAATGGATTTACAGTATGCCTCCTAATGTTTAAGTCCGTTTGCTCTGATGAAGTTTATACATGACACCACCACTTTCATAATCGATTCCCACTTCAGAACTTTGCAGCACAGTGCTTGCTGGTGAATTAGGCAGTGTACTTGTAAAGGGGGCATGAGACCTCTTTCCTCCATTTCTCTATTCATGCGTCCTATCAGTCCCCTTGACGCGCCAACCATACTAGGAGCTCCGTCAGTCGTGATGCTGGCCAGCTTAGACCAGTCTAGATCCAACTCTTCTATCGTTTGGCACACTTTACCAAAAATATGCTCCCCTGTCGTAGTACCTGTGAGACTTTTTAGGGCTGCCAGATCCTCGGACACTTCAAAGTTTGAGCTAACTCCGCGAAGAAAAATGAGCAGCTGTGCCGTGTCCTGCACGTCATTACTTTCATCCAGCGCTAATGCAAAAAAATCTAATTCTTTCAATTTTTCCTTCAGCTGGGCATATACATTATATCCCATTTCTTCAATTCGTCTGGTGATTGTACTTGTGGACAGACTCACCGCATTTAAGACGTCTTTCTTATTGGGGCACACCTCCTCCGCAACAGCATTCATACATTTCTTTACGAACTCACCATCACTGAATGGCCTACCGCAGGTTGCAATCAGTTTAGCTACCTGAAAGCTAGCTCGAATGGATGATTGGTTCAACTGGGTTTGCCGTACAAACGTATTTTGCTGAGCAGATAGTCCACTTTTTAGCTTCGACACTTTGTCTGCTCTCATTTGGCCTTGTAAACTCGCATACTTGTCTCTGTGGCGGGTTTCATAGTGTCGGCGCAGATTGTATTCTTTGAACACGGAGACTGTTTCTTGACAGATGAGGCAAACAGCCATTTCTTTGCATTGAACAAAAAAATAATCACTTGTCCACTTTTGGTTAAATACCCTGCATTCTGAATCAATTTTTTTCTTTCCCAACCGTTTGGCCATTTTGTTGTCACTTTAAATTTTCTTGCTGGATCGCGTGCACCCGCTCGATCACGATGGAGCGTTAATCCGGGTGAATCTAACAAATAATTTGGCTACTTTAATAATTATAACTAAGGGAAATTTTATTTTGAAAGCCAATATGTATTATCAAATACAAATATGATATGATTAAAACATATTTAAAATTAAATTGTAAAAATATTTCTCTGCATGGCACTGTTCAGAGGGCCGGTCCAAATGTGGGGGAGGGCCGTATTCGGCCCGCGGGCCGTAGTTTGGGGACCCCTGTTTTAGAGTAATAGATTTGCATATTTCAGAAGGCTTACAACTGTACAGAGGAAATGTGTGGAACACATAATATAAAGCTGTCAGTCAACATACTGCAAGTTTATTTTCCAACATATGATGCAAGACATTTTTCCCACGTCAATGACTTGAGCATTAACCAGTATTACAGAGCTGCTCCTTATGGTTGGTGATTTCATGTTTTCTCCAAACATGAATGTACTGTATGGGCAAAACCGATTTGATTCTAGTTTCAGTTTGACTATTTTCTTACACTGGCAGTGAAATATACAGTATTTAGTGAACAAAAAAAAAATTCACACCAGACTGGAATGTTCACAATTGCTGTAAATGAAATGGCCTATTGTTACTGCTGAGTTGTGCTAGATAATAAAGGGATAGTTCACCCAAAATGTTTATTCTCTCATTTACTCACACTCATGCCATCCCAGTTGTGTACGGCTGTAGATCAATATGGAAGTCCTTTTTTACTTGCAATCTCCACCCTTGACCAGCCCCAACCAATAGGTGGGTGAATGTGAAATTAAAAGTGTAGATTTACAGTTAAAAAAGGACTTAAATATTGATCTTTTTCTCACCCACACTTATATCGCTTTAGAAGATATGGATTTAACCACTGGAGTATTATGGATTGCTTTTATACTGCCTTTTGGGTCTTCAAAGTTCTGGTTGCCATTCACTTACATTGTGAGGACCAACAGAGATGAAATATTCTTATAATCTTTGTTTGTGTTTTGCAGAAGAAAGAAAGTCATACGCATCTAAGATGGTATGAGGGTGAGTAAATGATGAGAGAATTTGATTTTTGGGTGAACTATCACTTTAAAGCTTGTCTTGTGAGGCAAACACAAGCCACTGATGTTTTGTCAGTGCACACAGGGCCTGCTAACTTGAGCCGTTCAAACGATGTTTGAGTGACATCACACAGGAGCACACTAGCTAAAAGAAAGTTGTTTGTATGAGTTAGTGGTGCTGTTGTTTTGAGTGCTCACTGTTGGCTGTTTTCAGGTTCTACTGAGGTAAACTGAGGTACTGAGCACCTCTGGCTCACAAACATTGCACATTGCTTAGCCCTGATTTTGATCCACTGGTTTAAAATGAATCAGAAAGATGTGCAACACCAAGGAAGAGTTAAACACTTATCTTTTGCAGTAATCATACTTCCAGTCTCCAGGAGATGCACTATGTGTGTGTATGTGTGTTCAGCTAAGTGAATCAAAGCTCCTTATTGCAAAGATATCAGTAGGAGTCCTTTATGTCACAAACAAGCACACAAAGTTTGGTAAGTTGCTCTCTAGTGCAATCACTTTGGCTTCTTAAATTTGGCTGTCTCATTCATCTCACCATCTAGAGACTTGAGAATCTACAGTCAATTAAATTACTTGGACCACATTGAATAGGCAAGCTATATGGGAGAGAGAGCTGCAAAATAATTAATGTGAGTGCTTATTAGTTTTAACGATAAGGAAGGGCTATTTAAAGCTGCATTAAATCATTTATTGATGATGATTATGAATACCTTATGAGTACTGAGTTACAAAGGGAAGATGACTGAGTCAGGCACATGCAGCAATGTTAATATTTCAGTACTCAGGGCTGTGGTTTAACATCCCACCTGTTTTCCACAGCCAGACTCACACAAATGCTGATACTCTACATTCAAGCCACATGACTTAGGCAAAAGAAGCAGCAGATAGTGCTGGCGTCACACTTGCAGACTCCAGTCAACTCTAATTTTGGTAGAGGATTCACATTTGCAGACCGTTTTACAGAGATCTTGCACTTTTCAGTCTGAGGTATGACACACATACAAGCTCACTTAGGCCGTTTTCAGACATGTAGCTTGCTTGATTTGTGCAAAAACAGGGGCTAAAATAGTTAAAATAGTTGTTCCATTTTCTTCATGTTTCGGTTGGCTTTCACAAAGTTATATTTTCAGTAGCTTAAGATACTTAAGTTCTGAAGCCTGGCATTAAGTGGGCTAAACTAAAGCAGGGAGGAACCGTTCTTCTCTGAAACCCTATACATCCTTATTCTCACTGATTTTTGTGCCTTATTGTCAAATGTATATTGTCATAAACACACAGACTGAGCTCATCTCATAACTGTGACATTCAATATGACCATTTTTTCACTAATAATGTTATACTGCATTCTTGTTTACTGAATGTGACCATGTATGTCATTAGGTTACACAGTAAATCTAATAAAGATGCAGTAATATCTACAGTATGTATGTTTATTACTTGCACTTAAGGGATAAGGATTCAGCACACAGAAAATGACAAATCAATCAAAATCAGGTCTTCTGCTAAACAAAAAAAAAAATGCTGTTATTCTGAAGTTTTTTTGTATTTTTTTTATACCATTCTAATGATCAATGGTCAGAGAGTGGTACAGTTGATTATCGTGTTTTCTTACAGCCTAATCTCATGAAAATAATGACTGTGGTGAACTTTTTGTTCTGTGGTGAAAATTTTTTGTAAATTGCATTATAGGTTGATTACAAATTTCAAATTGCAGGTTCATTACATGTACTGGGCAGTTACAAGGTGGAATGTCCACTGTGTGGTGCTAAACGAGAGCTTAAATGTTTCCCCAAATAGATGTGACTTAAGGTTTAAGACAGGAATTTTAACACATATGCAACCACATCATTTGGTTGTGCTTCCATGACACATTTGATGACAATTTTGTCTCTGAGAGACAAAGAACTCACATTTTCTTCTGGTCTCGTACCACATTCCTTCCTGTTTCAAGTGCAGTGCTCACATCCTTTCTGGTTTTGGGACTCGGACAAGCCACAATAGCTGCTATCTTATCAATTTGAGGATGCACTTGTCCATGACCAAAGTGGAAACTCAGATACTGTACTTCCACCCATCCAATTTCACACTTCCTCAGATTCACTGTGAGTCCTGCCCATCTCGGTGATCTCAGGACTGCCCACAGATGCTGGATATGCCACTGCCAATCATAACTATAAATAATAATAATGTTCAGGTAGGCAACGGCATATTTGTGCCGGAAGAAGCGTGTGGGCGGATAATTTTGTCCATGAGCCGTTGAAATGTAGCCGGGTCCCCAAATAAACTGAACGGAAGGGTAATGAATTGGTGTAACCTAAATGGAGTGGAAAAAGCTGCTTTTACTTTTAGTCAAGGGGATCTGCCAATATCCCTTTGTTAAATCCAGTGTGGAATAAAAACGAGCCGCACCTAACTGATCAAGCAGTTTGTCAATTCGAGGTATGGGGTACACGTCAAAGTTAGACACACTGTTAATTTTTCTATAGTCCACACAAAACCAGACCGACCCGTTCTGCCTTTGGTGCCAAAACCACGGTGCTGACCCAATCACTATTGGACTCCTTGATTACCCCCATACCTAGCATGGACGTGATTTCTTCCCGAACCACTTTTTTCTTGTGTTCCGGTAAACAATAGTGGTGGGAACGATCCTGGAAGTGTTCCAGTTCCCCGCAACACCAGCCCAGACCTTCCCTCCACACCTGCAGCCCTGGATTTACCAACCTGGCACAAAGGGGGAACAGAAACTAAGGGGTTAGAAGCAATAGAAACCCCCCTGGGTCTGGGGAATAGGACCCCCCTTTTACTGGGGAGTAGGGATAGGAACAGTATGTGATGGGTAAGGGGAAGAGAGTGAGGGAGAGAGAGAAAGATTCGACATCCCCCCGGATACACCATCAAGTGGTCCTCTGGCAGCTCTATGGTGGCACTGGACCCACACCGCCGTTCCCTTCGGCAGACGGTCCGGCACCACTAAGTCGACGATTTCACCAGTGCTGTGGTCCTCAGACAGCAGTCACCTCCGACTGGCATCACAGAGCTGTTGGGTGAATGAGAACAGGCAGCCGAACTCATTGAATATCAGTGCCTGGAAGCACTGACTTTGCTGTTCGGGCTTACGGCCGACCCATTGCATGATGGCTCTTTTCAGATCCGAGTATTCCAGCAGACTCGTGACAGGTAGCTGTTGTGCCGCAACCTGACCCTCCTCCAACAACAATGGCAGCTGATGGACCACCCACTGTGCTTGGGACCTCCCCAACCCCTCCGCAGAATGGTCGAAAAGCTCTATGAAGGCTTCGGGGTCGTCCTGTGGTCCCATCTTCGCAAGCGTGATCTAAGGCACAGCAGGCGGGGTCAGGGTCGCTGCTGGAGTACCTCACCTGTCGGTCCCCTGCCTGGGCTTGCATCATGGCCTGGAACCTTTGTTCCTGCTGTGACCACAGCTCCAGGAGGGCCTGAGGTTGCATCTGGTGGATGCCGGTGAGGGTTCTGATGATCTTGGCCAGCGGCGAGGATCCCTTCCTGGGTTTTTGGTACTGCTGTAACAAATCCCTTGGTTCCAGGGAATGAGGAAGTAGGAGACGATATTTCTTTATTGTTCTTTTCTACTCGCTTTTTAGCATTTAGCAGAACACCTCTTTAAACACTCACAGCTCTGAAGGTCTGTTCTCACTCCCGTCTGCCACCATCTCCTCCCCTTTTATCTCTGACTCACAGCTCACTGGGAATATAAAACAGGTGTTGGCACAGGTGTAAATCTTTAACCACTCAGCTTTCCTGGACCTCACTCTCCACAGATCGGCGCTCGGATCACACCCCCGCCTCCACACCCTCTTACATAAAATCTGGGATTTCACCAATGTAAGAGTGCAGATTTGCAAACGTAAAGGGCAGTCGCTGTTTTACATTTGTGTGTATAATGTATGTGTTATTTTTTTAACTGTACTTACAGAAACTCTTTCTGCTGAATTCTTATCCTGAGGTTGGTTATCCCGGTATTTTCCAGGCATGTACACTTTCCAAACACCCATTAGAACGGTGCTTATGCTTTACATGGCTACATTAATTAGCGTTCTTCAAGAGAATCCTAGGTGTGTTAAACCACTTTCCTTTTGTTGTAAGGAAATCAGCTTTCTTGTTTACATGACATTTCTGAATGCTGCTGTCTGCAAAAACCCTGGAATAAACAGTTTCGTTTAGTGCGTTTAAATGCCTCATACATGATCTCATACATTCCCATGTACTGTGTATGTCTGAAAACCCTCAGCTTCCTTACGAAAACAAGGCAGAATGAAGATGTCAGAGATCACATATATATTCAGTCTGTATGTAAGTAACAAGTCCCTAAGGGAAGTATCTGCTGTGTGTGTTGTTTGTAGCAGACGTAGCTCGCAAGTCCCTAAGCGAGGCCTCTGTCTTTAAAGATGCTTTTCTAACCAGGATTTGAGGAAAGAACCCTGTAGGTGAAAGCTGTGTGGGACATGGGGAATAGATAGAGGGAAAGAGTGCTTAAAATACCTTCATATGCTGTGCCGTAATCTCTTTAAATTGAGGGTCATTTGCAGTTCAAAGTGGAGCTGAAATAAAGCAAACCTGAGAGAGTCCAGTGATCGAGTAGCACAGAACGCCTCCCAGATAGCAAGTGACCACTGAAACTATTCTAAATCAACATTGATTCATCAATCTTATTTAAGGTTGGCATTGAGTTAACAAGGTGATGTTAGTTCAAGATCACTTTTGCACACTCAGTTTGTTGAAACAACATAAATTGTTTTTCCTTGTTGAAATCTCATTGAATCAACGTTACACTGCAATGTTGATTCTACATTACTTTTGTTGAAACTACATGAAAATTTAAACCAAAAATCAGTATTTACTTCAATGAATCAACATGAAGCAATCTGATGTTGATTCTACGTCACCTTTACACCTTCAGTTAATGTTGAAACAATATTAAAATTTCAGCGTAAAATCAATTTTATAATGTGATCAATGTCGTTTCAACACTAACACAGGAGGCAAAAGTGAAGTATCAAAGACGTTTGGCGAAAAAAAAACAATTATATAAATAAAAACAACTTTAACACAGTTTGTACAGTTTATTTATCTTAATCACAAAATTAATTACAGATAAATAAAAAGGTTGTTGCTGGAGGCAACAGAAGAGCTGCTCCCACCCATTTGCTGCATCTAAAACAGAATAGAACAAAAAGAAGAAAAAAAAACTGTAAGTTTAATATCACCAGAATTGAATATATTTTAGTTTGTAAAATCTAGTAGTTTCACTTTTGACTATTGTAGGCTAGTCCGGTCCTAGGGACCCCAAGTCCTGCACATTTTGGATGTCTCCCTTGTTGAACACACCTGATTACACTCATCTCATTTGTAGAGTCTCCTTGACCTGGTGTCAGAAAAGAAAAACACCCAAAATGTGCAGTGTGGCAGCAGACAATTATAAATATTATATATATACACTCACCTAAAGGATTATTAGGAACACCATACTAATACTGTGTTTGACCCCCTTTCGCCTTCAGAACTGCCTTAATTCTACGTGGCATTGATTCAACAAGGTGCTGAAAGCATTCTTTAGAAATGCTGGCCCATATTGATAGGATAGCATCTTGCAGTTGATGGAGATTTGTGGGATGCACATCCAGGGCACGAAGCTCCGTTCCACCACATCCCAAAGATGCTCTATTGGGTTGAGATCTGGTGACTGTGGGGGCCATTTTAGTACAGTGAACTCATTGTCATGTTCAAGAAACCAATTTGAAATGATTCGAGCTTTGTGACATGGTGCATTATCCTGCTGGAAGTAGCCATCAGAGGATGGGTACATGGTGGCCATAAAGGGATGGACATGATCAGAAACAATGCTCAGGTAGGCCGTGGCATTTAAACGATGCCCAATTGGCACTAAGGGGCCTAAAGTGTGCCAAGAAAACATCCCCCACACCATTACACCACCACCACCACCACCAGCCTGCACAGTGGTAACAAGGCATGATGGATCAATATTCTCATTCTGTACAAATAAAATTGAATTGACTTGACTTGTTTACGCCAAATTCTGACTCTACCATCTGAATGTCTCAACAGAAATCGAGACTCATCAGACCAGGCAACATTTTTCCAGTCTTCAACTGTCCAATTTTGGTGAGCTCTTGCAAATTGTAGCCTCTTTTTCCTATTTGTAGTGGAGATGAGTGGTACCCGGTGGGGTCTTCTGCTGTTGTAGCCCATCCGCCTCAAGGTTGTGTGTGTTGTGGCTTCACAAATGCTTTGCTGCATACCTCGGTTGTAACGAGTGGTTATTTCAGGCAAAGTTGCTCTTCTATCAGCTTGAATCAGTCGGCCCATTCTCCTCTGACCTCTAGCATCAACAAGGCATTTTCACCCACAGGACTGCAGCATACTGGATGTTTTTCCCTTTTCACACCATTCTTTGTAAACCCTAGAAATGGTTGTGTGTGAAAATCCCAGTAACTGAGCAGATTGTGAAATACTCAGACTGGCCCGTCTGGCACCAACAACCATGCCACGCTCAAAATTGCTTAAATCACCTTTCTTTCCCATTCTGACATTCATTTTGGAGTTCAGGAGATTGTCTTGACCAGGACCACACCCCTAAATGCATTGAAGCAACTGCCATGTGATTGGTTGATTAGATAATTGCATTAATGAGAAATTGAACAGGTGTTCCTAATAATCCTTTAGGTGTGTGTGTGTGTGTGTATATATATATATATATATATATTACACAGTGGATATAAAAAGTCTGCACACCCCTGTTAAAAAGGCCAACTTTTTTGTGAAAGTTTTCCACTTTTAATGTGACCTATAATGTGAACAATTAAATTGAAAAACAAACTGAAATCTTCATGGGGGAAAAATTTAAATTAAAAACCTTACAATAACCTGGTTGCATAAGTGTGCGCACCCTCTTATAACTGGGGATGTGGCTGTGTTCAGATACCAGGCAATTTTGGCACAAAACCTTCAGGCGTCCGTTAGAAAGCTGAGGAAGAAGAGGAAGTTCACCTTTCAGCATTGCAATGACCCAAAGCACACATCCAAATCCACAAAAGCATGGCTTCACCAGAAGAAGATTAACGTTTTGGAATGGCCCAGCCAGATCCCAGACCTAAATCCAATTGAACATCTGTGGGGTGATCTGAAGAGGGCTGTGCATAGGAGATGTCCTCGCAATCTGACAGATTTGGAGCGCTTTTGCAAAGAAGAGTGGGCAAATATTGCCACGTCAAGATGTACCATGCTAATAGACTCCTACCCAAAAAGACTGAGTGCTGTAATAAAATTAAAAGGTGCTTCAACAAAGTATTAGTTTAAGGGTGTGCACACTTATGCAACCAGGTTATTGTGAGTTTTTTATTTTTCTCCCCTCAAAGATTTCAGTTTGTTTTTCAATTGAAGTGTTCACATTATAGGTCACATTAAAGGTGGAAAAAGTTCTGACATGATTTATCTTTGTCTCATTCTTTTACATCACAAGAACCTGGCATTTTAACAGGGGTGTGTAGACTATTTATATCCACTGTACGTCAACACGAAAACTTAATGTCACTTAAAGTTAGCTACTTCTAGCAATAGCATCTAGTCACCACATCATTTTGGTATTTTTTGGTAATTCACACAATGCTGGGCATAAACATACTGTTATAAAACTATTCATTAATAATCAGTTTGCCACAATCCATCATTGAAACATTGTTATACAAATACAGTCCTTTCCTTACCTGATATCACTCCAAAGATATGAGGCACTTGGTTGGTCCTTTCCAGGTCTCAGGTGATCACACGGTCAACAACACTCAATGGCTGTGTCTCGTTTGGAAGGATGCATGTTAATTTCCAAGTTGAAGAACCTCAGTAGATTGGTGCAGAGTATATAATATGTATAATTATATTAATAGTCTTACATTATAACTCTCCTAAAATGTACCTCATACATTCCCTTCCAGAGGGACTTTGTTCCCTTCTCACTCAAAGCACTCACACTTGTTAAAGAGTGGCGTGCTATCATAGCAACCATGTTAAGATTCCGGTTTGTCCTACGAAGGCAATCTCATTTAAATGAGGACACTCGGTATACTGCAGCCTTCTAACATGCAGCCTTCCAAACAAGACACAGCCAATGTATTTTTAAAACCACTGCATCATGGGGTGCTTTTTGCTTCTTTAAAGGTGTATCATTTTTTATTTTAAGAATATAAATATATGAAGAACATTTCTAATTTAAAAAAAAAAAAATGGATTATTAAAGCATGAGGCATTTTAACAATATGGTCACGAAACCATGGAAGCTCTGCCCACCCAAAGTCTCCACCTATTTATAGGCATGGGTAATAGAAATCCCCAATCAGCTACAGCTGGATAAGTCTGTAATTTAGCAGAATATTGGATGATCCTATATTTACAGTAGAGTTAGACAGAATAGTTGCAACACTAGTTGACATTTGTCAAATGGAATATCCTCGCACTCTCAATTTTTAATTCTGAGTGACGTCAATCACTAATGATTTTGCACAGAATGCATTACTGCTGTACTCTGAAAGAATCTGCCATAATGTTGTTTGAACTTTTTTCAATGAAAGCATTCTTAATAAATCTTGATAAAACAAGATGCACTTTTTAAGTGACCTATGTGGAAATGTTTCATCGATGTATTTACATACTTTAAAAAAAAATATATATTTAACAACTGTCAGTAATAGAATCTAAGGCACCCACCCAAAAAAAGGCCATGTAGAAAATTCTGTCGTCTCTGCTCTAATTGAAGCCCAGCCTACTCTCAACAGCTGCAACTCATTGCCACTAATGAGATTTGGTGCACATGGCAGTACCTTTGTTTTATACAGCTTGGGCCGTTCATTAATGGTGTCTTTTGTGTGAATGATACAAAAATATTTCAACCCCGTCAACACCATCAACCATAGTACCAATTTATGACATCAGCAATAAGTCATTGTGGTATTTACTGTTTAGTGTATATTGGCAATGGTCATGCAATACATTATGCAAATGGAATGTCTCATGATGTTAAGACCAGAATGATGTTAATGATCCAGAATTATTTGACATCCTTAATTTTCAACCAGTAAAACAAAGGGACAGAAAAATAAGATTAACACCATTGTTTGAATCATGCCAGATAATTTGTGTGAGTGCATCAGGGTGGTTCAAATAATAAAACTTCAGTAAAGAATGCACCTGTGTTTTCTCATTTACCAGAAACCTTCAATTAGAGTTTTGAGAAGCACACATGATCTTGTGGTCATGAACTACAAATCAATGTTAGTTCAATGTCACTGTCCATGTGTGTTGTTAGCTTACAATTTCAATGTTGATCTAATATACATTTAACAATCACAAACTGGAAAATCATCATTGTATCAACATCACCTTTGTATCTTGGTACGACTTCTCTGTAGGATCCACCTGTGTTTTCTCACTATTGAGGAAGCATCAATTAGAGCTCTGAGAAGCACACATGATCTCATGGTCATCAACCACAAATCAATGTTAGTTCAATGTCACTGTCACCACCCATATGTGCTGTTGGCTTTCATTGAAATTTCAATGCTTATCCAACATACTTTAAACATTGACATTTAAATCTCAACTAAAATGATGGTTTGGACAAAAAAATCAACATTGCATCAATGTCACCTTGCTATCTGGGTTACATACGCACACATGTTTGTTCCCTATTTATGTAGTTGTCTACAGCACTTTAAGGGTTCTAAAAAACCCAAATTAACTAGTTTAGTCTTAAGAATGTGTTCCAAATCATCTTGAGAATCAGATTTACCTCTATCTTTTCAGTTATTTTTCTGTTCTTCTCTCATTTCATCCATCTTCATGCTTGTTTTACAATTCTCCACAATCACCTTATTGAAACAGACTCCAAAAGAAATGTTTCACATCATTGAGATTTTCATGCAATGAATGCCTTCTCTCAGCATTTTAAAAAGATTAAATGTGCTTGCTCTGACATAAAAGATATTGATGTCCTTCTCACACAGGCTTTGACCTTGGAATCACTGTTTTATTATTATTTATTTAGTCTCTTTATCCCTCTCAGAGGCTTAATTAGCCTGATAAGGGACCGGGTGTGCATAATCATGACCCGGCCCCGCCCTCTGCCCTGTCACAATCAATTATTCACATTAAAGTCCCCGTGAACCGGAAGTTGCAAACGACTTTTCTCCAGTGTTGTGACGTATTTCCGAGAGAAACGGAATACTAAATGAGGAAAAATAGTGGGCGTGGCTTTTTTTCCAACTAGCACCTGATTGGATCTAAAAAAGTAGGTGTTTCATTCAGAAATGGAGGCAGATCCATTGTTGCCAACTTAGCGACTTTGTCGCTATTTTTAGCGACTTTTCAGACCCCTTTAGCGACATTTTTTCAAAAAAGCGACTAGCGACAAATCTAGCGACTTTTTGGACAAACCTTAGCAACTTTCCAAATTCCAAATATCGCCAGTACTGCAAGCGTGAGGTCTTACTTCCCCGCTGCGTCTGCTCTGTTCAGTGAGCGGCTGAGAGGAGCAGCACATTCCGTTGACTGCACACCAGCGGACATAGACGTGAATGAGCTGCGCATGTGCACGCTGTGTTAGCAGGAACCAATCAGTGATCACATAGCAGCTGCCTTCTCCTTTGTTTTAATTCAAAACATTTAATTTGACCGTTTTTTCTTGGCATGCGCTTATATTCACTACTAATCAGAGTTTTAGTTCATTCCGGTTCGGTTTCTGAACTCTCCAACTTCAGATCGTATATTTACAGACTATACATTTTACTTATCCAAACACAACAATAAACCTTCTTCAAACTCATAAACATGTAACGTTAGCTAAGTTCCGTTCCATTCCGTTGTCTAACAGAAAATTTGTAATTGAGAACCGTTTTACTGGACATTCGGCTATATACTTATATGAAAACAGTATGAGCACGGTTTAGGGGAGATAACCGTTATTATAAACTGAAGTAGGCTACAGTACCGACAAATTAGGCAGAATGCAAATACGACGCGATGACGTCATTAATATGCTAATGACGCATGACGTCATCTGGCGACATTTAGCTACTTTTCGAGCAGGCTTTAGCTACTTTCCATTGAAAATAGTTGGCAACACTTGGCAGATCTTAACGCAAGTTTACAATCGGTTGTTGAGGATTACTCGCCGCCTGAAACACCGCCAGCAGTCCCCTTCCTGAAGCAGGAGGAGGAGGAAGATGAAGAAGAACAGGAACACACGGAGGATCATTTCGTCACGGGAGGAATCAGACCTTACATGTTTGAGCCGTTACATGCGGAGGGTTCGAATGGTAAAAAGTGTTTTTTGAGTGTCACAACCAAAAATGCACCTCCTCGCCATCTCTCCTTTCACACGCTGTCAATGCTCGCAAACACACAGGCAGCCTGTCTACTGTCAGTTGGAGGGGCGTGGTTACGGATGTTAAGGAGACACCTAAACCGTCAAACCTACGTCATCAGGCAAGGTCCTCCAATGCAGAGGGGCAGGGAATTTTCAGATTTTGATTAAAGATTACGAAGCCAAAATTTTTTTTTGTGTGGATTGACTTGCATGGATGAATTGTTCACCACAAAACGATCAATTTAGGCAAACAAAGTAAGTATGGTCAATTTTTAATTCATGGGGACTTTAAACCCTCTCCCTCCAAACATTCCCACCCAACACAAATACCCACTACTGTGGTCACCAACAGCTAGACACCACACACTCACTTCCTGACAAACAAATCCCATTTCCCCAGCCTTCTAAAAAGCATCTCCTCAAATGCTGCCACCTCGTCCATCTCTGTGCACCACTCCCCAAATGAGGGTGCCCCAGCCGACTTCCATCGCCTGAAGATGATTTTCCAACCAATCATGACTCCTTCTTGGACCCAGCTTTTTAAACATCTGTCCAAAATATTAAGTGTTGTCCCATCACCCAGGATACAGAGTCTGGGGCTAAATGAAAGTTCTGAACCCCCAACCAAAATTCTTGGATCTTTACACATCCCCAAATGACATGTATTGTTTCCCTATCTTCTGATTTAAACCAATACCAGGTTTAAATCTTTCTCCCATATTCTCTTGAGAGAAGAAGAAGCTCCATCCCCCAGACTCTGAATTAACAGGGAGTAATACACTGATGCCTCATGACCTTTTCCAAAAGCAGTAATCACCACTTCCAGAGTAGCTGCTGCTTTAGTGGGGTGTATACTATTCCCAAAATTAGTACAGAACAGGTGGTGCAGCTGTAAATACTTAAAGAACTGGGATCTAGGAATCTTAAAATGTTGAACCAAATTTTCTAAAGTTCTTAGCACTCCACTCTCATACAGGTCACCGAGTGTGGGAACCCCCCTCCCGATCCACTCTGAGCAACAGAAAGGGGACTTATTAATATGTAATTTAGGGTTCAGCCATATGCTCTAGGCAACATTTTAAATAAATATCTGAATTAAACACTCCAGACACTTTTGTCCAAACCACATGCTAATGCGAAATAACAGGTTGGCTTAACTTCTCCGGTTAGTTTGATAGAAAGGCTTTGCAATGGAAAAATAGGGGCAAGTACATCCTGTTCAATATGAAACCAGGGAGGGGCTCTTTCAGGTGGAAGTGACCAATGAGCCAAATGTCTGACCGAATGCATAATAATAATAAAATAAAATCTTGGGTAGGCCTAGCCAACTGTGGCAAATAATATTTTTAATATAAAACTTAAACAAACACACACACATGACGACATGTCCGTAAACGATCTCTCTCTCCCGCACGATCCTCTGCAGTCAACCTTTATCCCTCACAGAGGCTTAATTAGCCTAATACGGGACCGGGTGATATGGTAAGATCATTTTAATTTTTGGGAGAAATTACCCTTTAAGGAACAATATATATAGAAATCCAAAACCAAATCAATCAAGCTCCAGGTGCAGTTGGCAAGCCCAAATGCTTGGACATCCAAAAAGAAAGTACTCCTAATGACAAATTTTTTTTTATTATTGTCAAGCTTCCCAAGGTTTTCTGTATAGGTTCCTTAAAGGGTAATTTCACCCAAAAATGAAAATGATCTTATCATTTACTCACCATCATGCCATCCCAGATGAATGTAAATAAAGATAAATCTTGACTGCAATCTCCTTGGGGATCGTGATTTCAAGCTTGATTACACTTTCCATAGCGGCATTTAGCGCTATGCGTATGCGTAATGCACTATGAAGTGTAATCGAGTTTGAAATCATGATCGTCATTGATCAAGATGTACAATGAAAATGGAGTTATATTTTGGACTGTTCTCACCCAAAACCAACTGGATCACATCAGGAGATATAGATTTTACCACTGGAGTCATATGGATTTCTTTTAGATTCCTTTATGTAATATTTGGACCTTCAGAGTTCTGGCCACAATTTACTTACATTGTATGGACCTACGGAGCTGAGATATTATTATAAAAATCTTAATTTGTGTTCTGCAGAAGAAAGAGTCATACACATCTGGGATGGCATGAAGATGAGTAAATCATGAGAACATTTTTATTTTTGGGTGAACAATCCCTTTAAAGTGCATTGCTGGATTTACCTGCTGCCTCTCTCTAACCACTGTCTGCAAGAATAAGGCAACAAGGATTCATTTTTACCAACACTAGCTTTGACACATCATTAGGATGCCTCTGGAACACTTGGAAGGAAAAGTTTTGTATAGAACAGCTCCAACATGGACAGCAGACTTTGGCATGGCTCAAGAGCAATATAGCCACAAGTGCTATCACAAGCTCAAAATACAATGCTGTCCACTGTAAAGCAGTTCAATGGAAAGGAGGAGGCGAGAACCGGCCTGGCGATATAAACAATATTTTAATGATAAACTTAAAAGACAAACGCACACACATGACGGACATGTCCATAAAAAATCTCTCTCTCCCGCAACACCGTCCGCAATCGGCCTTTATCCCTCTCTGAGGCTTAATTAGCCTGATAAGGGACCGGGTGTGTATAATCACAACCCGGCCCTCCGACCTGTCACATTCCTCCCTCGTTCTCTCAGGCAGGGGAGCATGACGTACAACCCCGCACTCTTTCCCAGGGGGAGGGCGTGCCCTAAGCCCCGTCTGCCGGCAGGTCATCCCCGTCTACCTGGATGAGGGAGGGGACAAGGGGAGGCTTAATTAGCCTTATAAGGGACCGGGTGTGTATAATCACAACCCGGCCCTGCCCTCCTGTCACATCCACCACACACAAAAAAAATTTGTAACATGCAATTGTTATCTCAAAGGATCTTTTTCTGCTTTATCTAACCCATAAAAATAGCTTTTGTTGGTGTTACCTACATTGCCAGGTTGATTTATTCAGATTAAATAACAAGTTCGACTTGATAAAAACTTAAAGCAAATTTTTTAGGTAAGTTGATTTATTTATTTTACAGAGCAAAGGTCACCGATCGACTGGCATTATTGGCAGTAAGCAAACTAGCATGTTTACAAAGTCCTGGATCTCCTAAAATTAGTTTTGTGGTCCGTTTGGTGGCCACTTAGATGTTCTTTGACATGATTAAGACATCAATAATACTTCACTTACACATCTCTAGCATGATCAAATAGGAAGTCAACAAACAGAATCTCCTATCAGACATTTTTGCATCAGCTCCTGCGTGTTAACCCTCCCCTGTTGTGCGACCAGAAGCGTCACATCAGTGAGTGGGAGGACCCGGGTTTGGATCCTGCATTGAAACAAGGAAGTTATCGCATTCGCATAATCACAGATGAGCACAATTTGGAGGTTGCATTTTTCCCACTAACACAACATTTGTATTCCACTGATGGTTAGGTTTAGGGGATGGGTTGGGGGTGCTGTTTATAAAATAGCATATGCATTCCTCTTCACTGCCAGTACAGCTGAAAATAATTTGCTTCAAGACTCGCTTTTGGTGCCCTCCATGGACATTTCACCTGGAAAATAAAGCTCACACATGCCCACACGCCCAACAACACTTTCTGTTTTGGCCACTGGGGGCAGTGTTTCACATTTCAGTACGCACAGACCAATTTTTGCTAAAGAAAAGTCAACCTACTGTTTCTGATTTCACTGTGAGATCAGTCTGACATCTCATTGTGGTTTTGCAATAAGAGAAAAAGAGAGAGGGTGAGAGATCCGGAGAGAGACATTATTGCAGTAATTGAATGCTCATACACACACACATGCACGGAAAGTGCTGTTGACTGAGACTTATTTGTGAGGGCTGTTATTGATGGATGTGTGAGGGAAAGGTTGTACCTATGTTCTCTAAAACCCCACAGAGTACAGTCAAACCACTCACTTTCTACCCCACACACATCCCTCTCTCTTTCTGTGCATGCTCATTCTCTCTTCTAAAAATGTATATTAAAATATTGATCTGTTTGAGAAATGATCCTTGCTAATTAACACTTTAAATGCAGAGGTATGTGTTTACGTGCACATAGAAATTTTCTTCACGGTTATTGTTAGATGTTCATTCATGCATTACTCCCCGTGGGTTTTGATCTCAGAAAGAAATTACATTTGTTCCTAACATCATTTACCAAGGAAAACAACTCCCTCTATTCTTATGCTTTCTTTCTTTACATTTTTGCATACAGTATGTCCTGCTTTTTAAATGCATTTTTCTTTTTACATCTGCTTTGCTTTGCTTTACATTTCTTTTCTCCTTCTTTTCTCATGTCTCAGAGTGCAATATCCTCCTTGTATTTAAGTTTATGGACTGAGCATATCTGACTACTCACGTTTACTCATTAGAGGTGGGAAAAAATATTGATATGTTAAAGTATCATGATATTTTTCCTTGTGATATTGTATCAATATCAGCATGTCAAATATCAATATTATTATTTACATTTCTCCACATTAATATTGTGGTGTCGGGGGGAAAAATAAATTCTAGAATTTAGAAAAATTCAACACTTTACACAGTATCACCTGTCCTTACTAAGATTTATTAAAATTTTACTGTAGCAACATTAACTGAGATATTTTGACAAACATTTAATGTTAGTATCATATAAATTAGGCTAATTTATATATTTATATTTTTGTGTATTGAAACTGTGTTGTAATAACTAATGTTTTTAAAGTATTTAGGCTACTATTGAGTTCATAAATACTATCATTTATTTTTAGAAACCACAGAAATAGGGAGCCATTATGGTCTTATATGCTTATGGCTTTGCATTGTACATAGATATTAGGAAATAAACTTTTTGTACTTGGCCTTGTTTTGTACATTGGAATGTATATTAATTTAACAATACATTTGGTGATTTGGAGTCCATTGAAGATGAATGATGAACATTGCAATATTGCAATATATTGTAGTTTTGAATTGCAATACCCCAAAAATAAAGAATCACAATAATATCAAGATTATATCACCAGCTACCTTGTGATTCCCACCCCTATTACTCATGCAACTGCAATTGTCTCATTGCCCTCTGCTATACCAAGATGAGTTACATCAACAGGCTGCCTCTGCCTGCATGGAAACTACAGGGGCTGCACAAATGTGTGCGTGTTTGTTTATCCAAATAGCTGTCACATCTCTTGAGCAGCAGACAGCCCAACATCTGCTCCTCTCCCTAATGCATCTGCCCTGTGTCTGCATATCACTGCAATATAACAACACGACAAATCACACACTGAAGGGTATATTCAGATCTCTGCTTCACTTTGTGTATTTCAGCAGTATTTTTCTCTTACCTGTTGGTTTCTTGATAGGGTGTATGTGTGCTATTTTTGTACTACAAGGCAATCTCTCATGATTTCTCATTACCTGTATGATTGCTGGTAGAGCAGACTGAAGAACACTTTTCATGCATTTTCAAGGTTTTATCTAACCCAGACAGATCACATTAACATACATTTTGTATCTTCTTGTTACTCATTAGCTCTTATTCTAGTCCTTACCGTGCTGTGCAGTCTCTGGCTCTGGCTCCTCCAGGGTTGTTTAAGTTATTTAGTTGTCCTTTGATTGTTTGTTTAAGTGATACTCCACTGTTCCACAGTGCTCTCTGGTGCAACTGTTTTCATATCTCTCTCACCCTTGCTCCAGGTGTACAAGCAGCAGGCATCAGCAAGTGTGTATGCGCTGGGTCTGCGCCTGCGGGAGCAGGAGGAGGACTTTTCGGGGAAAGCAGCGAGTTATCAGCGAGAGATCCGGCACCTGCAGAGCCAACTCAAAGACAGACAGGAGCAACTGCACGGAGCTCTGCAGCAGAAGAGGTGATTCTCTCCTCTCTCTCTCTCTCTCTCTCTCTCTCTCTCTCTCTCTCTCTCTCTCTCTCTCTTTCACACACACAGATGCTCTTTTCTCTCGCTCTCTCTGTGAATAGAGGGATGCAGCAGAAGAGGTGACAGCAGTAGTGAAGCAGCTGTCACAGAAGCACAGACCAATAACAGACAGGGTGAGAGGAGGGGCTTGAAAAGCTGGCACAGCTGTAGGCTCATCTGTCTTAATGTTCCATGTACACTCCTATTGGTGCGCTTTCATAATTATGTTCACTTTTCTCACATTTGTGTCTTTCTCTTTTGGTCCCAGTGTACTGTATATACTTGGTATTGGATTTCTAAAACAAATGTTCTGCTTGGAATTGGTTGGAAATTAATTTGTGCCCAGCCATTTGAATTTGAACTAAATTACCCCGAAAGTGACATCTTGTGTGCAGTTCAGATTGAATGCATTTTTGCATACACCTGTACTGTTTTGTAGTTTTTGTTTGTAAATATGTGCTATACAGGTGACATTGACAAATGCTCCACATTTCCCTTAAAGGAACTCGAGGCACCTGTGTTATGTTCCATTCGTTGTGCTGCATCTAGGTTTATTTAGTGCAAGAATGTATTCAGTCTAAATGCCCCATTAAATTACATTGGTTTTTAAGATCTATTTTTAGATAATTGTTTTAATTAAACCTGTTTAAGCAGATATTTCTTCTGCTGCCTTCTGAAAAGCACATACAGAACTTCCAAACAACACATATTAGTCATTCAAATTAATTGAGAGCAGGTTCTTTTATTCCTCTGCTTCTCTATGAATGGCTCTGAAAGATGTGTTTCACGTTTTTGTCCCATGTCTTTAAAAAACATTTCATTCTCACTTTTTTATTGTAAAATGTTAGCATTTCTACAAGGCAGACGACAGCAAATCGATCTTGTGTTACAAATGACAAAGCAGCTTCCCAGTGTTGTTACATGGCTGATTCTGACATACATTTAAATACCTTTAGATCTAAAGGCTTATGCTTAAATGCTCAAATGAGTAAGTATATTGTGTCTAAACTTTTGACTGGTGCTGTAAATACATATGCGCAACTAATAAGCGCTCACACATCTCAATATGTTCCAGGCTGTAACAGACTGGACAGAGACATTTAAGACAGTCAAGTCAGGATAATTTGGCGAGATGAGGACAGAAAGAAACACACAGTCACACACAAACTCGCACACACTCTAAAGCTCAGATCTGCTCTGCTCTCTGGACTGCTCACTTCATCCTCACAAACTTTGACACACACTAATCTTGTTTAGAATTTGAGCCATGTCCAACTCAACTCTGCTCTAATTCTCATAGCACTCTCTCTCACAATGCCACATCAAACCTAATTTTAAAGTTCCCTTTCCAAGCCTGAGTATATAAGTGAGGTTTTAAAATGCCAGCTTTGATACATCACTAAAATTCTTCTCCTTCAGAAGGGATGTTTGTGTGTTTATAAATGTCAGTTTGTGAGATTGTTTGTGAAGAATTGTAAAGGGAAATAACAGTTCCTTCATTGATTTTCATTATTTACGTTTATATTATGCAGCTGTTCACCCATCTTCTGTTTTTTTGAATGTCTCTGAAATATCATCTTTGACCCCAAACTCAATGAATGGAGGGATTGTTGTTCAGGAACAGATGTTGTATTCTTTGGCCTTAAAACTTACTTGTGATTTACCAAATTATTTCATCTAAAAATGTCACTATGGCTTTTCTTGCAACTCAAAATGCAGTACTCTCAAAGTTGTAATAATTTTGCTATGCCTATATGGGCTGAAATATGTGCCACCAGAAACTGAATTTGAACCATTTATATTTGAATTTGAATGGCTAAACTTGAATAATTGCATTGAAAAACTGAATTTGAATCACATAATTTGAAATTGTATTGTTTAATTAAAATTGAATTTATTCAAAAACTGAATCTGAATTGTGTCATTTGAAATTGAATTTATTCGTTTGGAACTGAAGTCCAATAAAATTTGATCCTCACTGAAAATTAAACTCTCTATATATCTTCACATTCACTTCTCACAATTCAGATTCAGTTCTCAAATTCAATTTCAAGTTACTGAGACAGACATCCGGGTAGTTGGAGGATGAAGGAAGAGCAATCGAGCGCAGATCGATAGATAGCGTTCATTGGCGCACAGGACTCCTCTTGGGCCAATCAGCACCAATGTTTTGGAGCACAGTACGTTACCCGCCATGAAACTATGGAATTACGATTGTGTCAATAATAATGAATGTAACTTTATAAAACTGAACGTAACTTTTTCAGAAACTATCAAAAATATTCCATTACAAAAGAAGAAAAACACAATTAAAATGAAAAAAATGAACTCAGTCGCACGAATTTAACAGGCTCTTCAAATATGCTTCATTTTTTGTTAATGTTTTTCAAAGATTCGTTTTCGCAAATCGTGGATTCTGAATACATTGCCACCGATTTCGCTTACGCTTTGCAGTTTTTCGTTTGCTGTTTTGAGACAAACCTCTCGTGGGGGTGGGCTTAACAGTGATCTACTCTGATTGGATAGTGAGCTTTTGATGGATAGGTGCTCTCTGACCCGGATGTACAGACGTCACTCAGTGGCGCGCATATTGGAAAGCTCTCGCGGTGATTTGTAGTCGTGCTTTGTTGTATTACTTACTAACAATATGTAAATAATATTTGACCTATAATTATATAATTTAATATTATATGAGACCTTCGATCGTCTAAAAATCGTCTTCGATCAGTCTGTAAAGATGAGCTCTCAGGAGAGACACGGAGCGGCATCATCTTCCTCCTCCTCTTGTTTTTTATTTATTTAAAAAAAATATATATTTTTTATTTTTTTTTAATGCAAAGAACAGGAACATACAAAAGAGAAAGCATACGTACATCACATAATATCAACCAAAACAATAAAGAAGATAAAAATAATAATAAAAAAAAAAAAAAAGAGAATAATAATAATAATGTATATAACAATAAAAGAAGAGGTAGGGCCATTACATCACACAAAAATGTTCACATGAATTCTAATGATTCGAAATGATTCTAACAGTCCTTATGGCTTTCTTATTAGTAGATACTGAAATCAAATTTAGATAGTTTTCTATTTCTTTTAAGAACACAGAGAAGATAGGTTTACAGTTTAAAAATTTGCATTTGTGAATATAGAATTTGCTTAGGAAAATAATTAAATTAATAACAAAACAGACATTTTCGTTTGTGGGGTCTGAATCAAAATACCCAAATATAATGTTTCTCATATGTATTGAGAAGCCTGGCGAAATCTTACACTTGATAAAAACATCAATATCATTCCAGAGCTTCTGAGTGTAATGACAAGACCAAAATAAATGAACCACTGTTTCATCAGAATTCACACAAAAAGAGCATGTTAGCTCAATGTCAGATTTAAATCTTTGTATAAAATTCTTAACGGGATAGAACCTGTGTATCAACTTAAAGGAAGTTTCTTTCACTTTATTTGTGAGAATGAATTTCTGCTGTAAAGACCAGATGTTTTTCCAAACAAATTATTCCAAAAGGAAATAACAGGTGGAACAGAAATCAAATCCTTAAGAAATAAAGATCTTATAGTTTTTAGCTTTCGACTCTGAAAAACAGATTTGACCAACAGAAGTATCACAAGGTTTAGGAAAGGATGCAGTGGATACTGGGGTGAAGTAATTACGGTTTTTAAAAAGCATACATAAACCAGAGGGAATAGCACCCATTACTGTAGCAAATTCTTTTGGGGTTACTGGTATTTGGTATTCAGAAAGAAATTCTGAATATCTGAATAAAAGACCTTGCTTATTAAACAAATGCTCCACTCCTCCTACTCTTGTCCTTCAAGGCAGCTTGAAGTAAGTTTGTGTTACTGAAGTAACCAATAACATCGATAAAAGTTTTATTCAGTGTGCAACAGTTCTGGCTTTATTTTGCAAATTTATTGTTTAACCACTTCAGCTCTGCAGGATATTTTGAATTTTTTAGAGAATTAGGCATATCTGAATTTAAAAGAGCGTCCTGCCCACATACATTGGAGTAAATGGATAGAAATTGTCTAATTTTACAGAAAACACTCTAAATTTCAACACAGTGGTGGAATATTGCATATATTTTATTATATTTATTCACAATGTTTGATAAACACATAAAATATCATATTTTTATATATTTTTTAATAATTTTTTTATTGTCATTCACAAGTTTGCAATGCACTGATGTCATGTCATGATGTTATGTAGTTTGATTGTTTGCTCTTTTGCACAGTTATTATATTCAAGGACGTGTCAATGTAGACAGTGCAGATATCAAACTGGTCTTTATTCTACAGCAAGGCAGAAATCTTGGTGCAGATGCTGCATCTGCAGCTGTACATAACAACCTTGAAATTCTTAACCAGTCGCTCGGGAATACCAGCACAAGGCAGGGTCAGCACCAGTCCGTTCAGCAGTCGGGGCAGAGTCAAACAGTGGACCAAGATATGGCCAGGTTTCAGTTTTGCAGTCATGACAATGACAAAACAGCAACATTTTATTTAGCATGCATTTACAATACAACAATAAATTTGCAAAATAAAGCCAGAACTGTTGCACACTGTAACGTTACATGAATAAAACTTTTATCGATGTTATTGGTTACTTCAGTAACACGAACTTACTTCAAGCTGCCTTGAAGGACAAGAGGAGGAGGAAGATGATGCCGCTCCGTGTCTCTCCTGTGAGCTCATCTTTACAGACTGATCGAAGACGATTATTAGACGATCGAAGGTCTCATATAATATTAAATTATATAATTATAGGTCAAATATTATTTACATATTGTTAGTAAGTAATACAACAAAGCACGACGTATTGCATAACTACAAATCACCACGAGAGCTTTCCAATATGCGCGCCACTGTGTGACGTCTGTACATCCGGGTCAGAGAGCACCTGTCCATCAAAAGCTCACTATCCAATCAGAGTAGATCACTGTTAAGCCCACCCCCACGAGAGGTTTGTCTCAAAACAGCAAACGAAAAACTGCGAAGCGTAAGCGAAATCGGTGGCAATGTATTCAGAATCCACGATTTGCGAAAACGAATCTTTGAAAAACATTAACAAAAAATGAAGCATATTTGAAGAGCCTGTTAAATTCGATGCGACTGAGTTCATTTTTTTTCATTTTAATTGTGTTTTTCTTCTTTTGTAATGGAATATTTTTGATAGTTTCTGAAAAAGTTACGTTCAGTTTTATAAAGTTACATTCATTATTATTGACACAATCGTAATTCCATAGTTTCATGGCGGGTAACGTACTGTGCTCCAAAACATTGGTGCTGATTGGCCCAAGAGGAGTCCTGTGCGATAATGAACGCTATCTATCGATCTGCGCTCGATTGCTCTTCCTTCATCCTCCAACTACCCGGATGTCTGTCTCAGTAACTTGAAACTGAATTTGAGAACTGAATCTGAATTGTGAGAAGTGAATGTGAAGATATATAGAGAGTTTAATTTTCAGTGAGGATCAAATTTTATTGGACTTCAGTTCCAAACGAATAAATTCAATTTCAGATGATACAATTCAGATTCAGTTTTTGAATAAATTCAATTTTAATTAAACAATACAATTTCAAATTATGTGATTCAAATTCAGTTTTTCAATGCAATTATTCAAGTTTAGCCATTCAAATTCAAACATAATGGTTCAAATTCAGTTTCTGGTGGCACATATTTCAGCCCATATGACTGGCACATGTTCAGGGAGGCTGCAACATATGGCGATTCTACCAACTTGGAGGAATACACAGCATCAGTGACCAGCTACATCAGCAAGTGCATTGATGATGTCACTTTCTCCAAGACCATCACCACACGCTCCAACCAGAAGCCGTGGATGACTTCGGAGGTGCGCACTCTGATGAGGAACTCTGCCTTCAGAGCAGGCAATAAGGCAGCCCTAAGAACAGCTAGGGCCAAACTATCCCGGGCAATCAGAGAGGCAAAGCGTGCACACACCCGGAGAATCCACAGTCACTTCCAGGTCAGCGGTGACACGCGGCGCATGTGGCAGGGCATTCAGGCCATCACCAACTACAGGACAACATCAGTTGCCTATGACAAAGATGCCTCCCACGCTCTGTTTGAAGTGCAGAAAGACGTGGTGGCGAGGAAGACCACCCCTCCTCCAGGTGCTCTGTCTTACCACGGCGGATGTGAGGAAAACTCTACGTAGAGTCAACCCACGGAAGGCTGCTGGACCAGACAACATTCCTGGCAGAGTGCTCAGAGGATGTGCAGACCAGCTAGCAGATGTTCTTACCGACATCTTCGACATCTCTCTGAGCAGCTCCGTCGTTCCAACGTCGTTCATTTGCGTATCGCAGCAATGCACAGCTTGAACCACATCGTCAAGTTCGCAGATGACACGACCGTGGTGGGTCTCATCAGCAAGAATGACGAGTCATCATACAGAGAGGAGGTGCAGCGGCTAACGGACTGGTGTAGAGCCAACAACCTGTCCCTGAATGTGGACAAAACAAAAGAGAAGGTTGTTGAATTTTGGAGAGCACATGGTGAACACTCTCCACTGAACATCGCCGGTCTTCTGTGGAGATCGTCAAGAGCACCAATTTCTTTGGTGTTCACCTGGCGGAGAACCTCACCTGGTCCCTCAACACCAGCTCTATCACCAAGAAAGCCCAGCAGCGTCTCTACTTTCTTTGAAGGCTGAGGAAAGCACATCTCCCACCCCCCATCCTCACTATATTCTATAGAGGGACTATTGAGAGCATCCTGAGCAGCTGCATCACTGCCTGGTTTGGGACCTGCACCGTCTCGGACCGCAAAGCCCTGCAGAGGATAGTGAGAACAGCTGAGAAGATCATCGGTGTCTCTCTTCCCTCCATCAAAGACATTTACAAAAAACACTGTATCCACAAAGCAACCAGCATTGTGGACGACCCCACACATCCCTCACACAAACTCTTTACCCTCCTGCCGTCTGGCAAGAGGTACCGAAGCATTCGTGCCCTCACAGCCAGACTGTAACAGCTTCTTCCCCCAAGCCATCAGACTCCTCAATACTCAGAGACTGGTTTGACACACACACACACACACACACACACACACACACACACACACACACGTACGTACGTGTCCTTAGTTGCACTTTAATTACTGTCACTTTATAACTGTCTGCTACCTCAATAACTGCTATGTGCATAGAGCACTATCTCATAGTATGTTATGTTTATGTTTTTAGAAACTGTCATCTTTTTCACTACTGTGTACTGGTCGGCGCTGCACTGTCTCTCACTGTGCCTATTGTCCTGTTCATTGTTAGAAATTTCTTGTACTGTCCCGTACTTTTTGCACATGTTTGCACGTGCACTTTATATAGGTATATACAGGTATAGGTATTTTATTTAGTTGTGTAGTCTCATGTGGTCCTGTGTTTGTACTATAAAAACCACTTGACTTGACTTGACTTGAGATCCGAAGAGCGTTAGTTTGTGTGCTCTGAGTTTTGATTGTGAGAAAGAGAGATAAAAAGCCTGGTTATATTCTCAAATGTCACGTGGCTGTGTGAGTTAGAATGAGAGAGAAAGATGAAAGAGAAGACAAAAGAAGAGAAAAATAAAGGAGATGAATGAACATTTGTAAATTATACATGTGTGCTTTGTCAAATTAAATAGCCTTCTGCCTTGTATAATTATGGGCACATGATATATCATCTGTGTCATTTATTGTATAATTAATTTGCTGAGTCCTAGCCATCCCAGCGGTGTTGAATAGTAGCTCTGTGTGGCAGCAGTGCTGTGCTGCAGGTCAGGTGTATAGTGGTAAACTGAATCCAGGTATTGGACACAGTGTGTAGTCACCCCCTCTAATTTTTCAAACATGTTTCTTTTGCTGTCCTTTTTTTAATGTTTTGTTCCCTCTCATTGTTAAAGTCTATACTTCTTCCTACAGTGAATATTATGTCTGTCTTTCTTCCTAAACCTGTCCCTTTTCTCTTTCTGAACATCTGTCACACTTGTTTTGCAATTAACAAGCCTAGGGGACAGACTCTCACATGACTAAAGCTCTCAACTGTACTGTACTTTGTTCTGTTTTGTATCTCTCTGTCGAGTCTACTGACAAGACTGAATTGGTAACAATGGAAAAAATGTCAGATTTACAAATTACTGCCTGCAAAAAGAGGCTTGTCATTCTTCCATTGTGCAGACGCTTTTGCAGGAGAGGACACTTTGACTTACATTGGATAAAAGAGGATACATTTGTGTGGATCTGAAAGAACAGAAAGAAAGAATACATATACCTTATCGAATATCTTTTAGCAGTATTTTGATATGTTTGTTAAATGCATAAATGTACACACACACACACACATTGATCTCTCTTCTTGGAATTATTTGCCAAGCGTAATTGCATCTGTGTATTTTTCTTTTTTAAAGAAACTCTAACACACACATATGTACTTTAATGACTAGCAACCATAAAGAACCCATTTGTTGAATTAAGGACCTGTAACCCTCATAATCTCACCGTAACATGTTTAATGACACTCCGGTTTCTCTGGGTACAGATGGGCCATGACATGTTGAAACATTAATTTACAAGCCATTCTGTGCTGAGAAATGTGTCCCAGTTTCATTACATGCTATGTGTTGCACTGCATTGCCTCAGGTTAGAAAAGGTGCTGATTTATTTTTCATGCACCTGTAGGAGAAGATAATTTACTTAAATGGTATGATGACAATTTGATGATGAGGTATTTTTTACTTATGTAAAAGTACTGCTACTTAAGAAATATTTTGCTTAAGTACAAGTAGAAGTACTGAGAAATATTATGACTCAAGAAAGAGTAAATAAGTAGTTTGCTGAAAAACTAATTATGTCACAAGTTACATTATGAAAATTATATTATATAGTACAGTTGAAGTCAGAAGTTTATATACACTTTTAAAAGTCATTAAAGTGCCACAGATTTAATATTAGCAAACTATAGTTAGATTAGGGTCGATTAGAACATAATTTAGTAATTTGTCCAACAGTTGTTTACAGACAGATTGTTCCACTTTTAATTGGCTATATCACAACTCCAGTGGGTCAAAAGTTTACCTACACTAAGTTAACAGTGCCTTTAAGCAGCTTGGAAAATTCCAGAAAATGTTGTCAAGCCTTTAGACATTTAGCCAATTAGCTTCTGATAGGAGGTCTACTGAATTGGAGGTGCACCTGTGGATGTATTTTAAGGCCTACGTTCAGATTCAGTGCTGCTTTGCTTGACATCATGGAAAATCAAAAGAAATCAGCCAAAAAAGTTTTGGACCTCTAGTTTGGTTCATCCTTGGGTGCAATTTCCAAACACCTGAAGGTACCACGTTCATCTGTACAAACAATAGTATGTATAAACACCATGGGACCATGCAGCTATTATACCGCTCAGGAAGGAGACGCATTCTGTCACCTAGAGATGATTGTAGTTTGGAGCGAAAAGTGCAAATCAATCCCAGAACAACAACAACAAAAGGCCTTGTGAAGATGCTGGAGGAAACAGGTAGACAAATATCTATATCAACAGTAAAATGGGTCCTATAGCGACATAACCTGAAAGGCTGCTCAGCAAGGAAGAAGCCACTGCTCCAAAACCAAAAAAACCAAAGAAATGTCCTCTGGTCTGATTAAACACAAATTAAACTGTTTGGCCATAATGACCATCATTATGTTTGGAGAAAAATGGTAAGTCTTGCAAGCCGAAAAACACCATCCCAACCGTGAAGCATGGAGGTGACCTCATCATGTTGTGGGGGTGCTTTGCTGCAGGATTCAATTCACAAAATGGATGGCATCATGAGGAAGGAAAATGGTGTGGATACATTGAAGCAACATCTCAAGATATCAGCCAGGAAGTTAAAGCTCGATCGCAAATGGGTTTTCCAAATGTACAGTGACCCCAAGCATACCTACAAAGTTGAGGCAAAATGGCTTAAGGACAACAAAGTCAAGGTATTTGAGTGGCCATCACAAAGACCTGACCTCAATCTAAATATGAAAATTTGTGAGCAGAACTGAAAAAGCATGTGCAAGTAAGAAGGCCTACAAACCTGACTCCGTTACACCAGTTCTGTCTGGAGGAATGGGCCAAAATTCCAGCAACTTATTGTGAGAAGCTTGTGGAAGGCTAGCCAAAATGTTTTGACCCAAGTACAAACAATTTAAAGGCAATGCTACTATACTATATACTAAAGAAGAGTATGTAAACTTCTAACCCACTGGGAATGTTATGAAAGAAATAAAAGCTGAAATAAATAATTCTCTCTACTATTATTCTGACATTTCACATTCTTAAAATAGTGATCCTAAATAATCTAAGACAGGGAATTGTAAATGTCAGGAATTGTGAAAAAGTGAGTTTAAATGTATTTGGCTAAAGGTGTGTGTAAACTTCTGACTTCAACTGAATATACGCTTCCATTTTAGAACACAAAGAAATTTTAGTTCTTGAGAGAAACTGATGCTTCCTTTCACCAAGGATGCATTAAATTGATAAAAAAATACAAAAGTCATCAATTGCAAATAATATTATGGGTCGATATAATTGTTTTATGTCGTATTTATTAAAACAAATTCCCATGAGGCAAACATATACTGTGTCACTTATTTCTTACTAAAGCATTCTAAAGTGCCTATTTGGAACTCAAGAAAGTTTTCTTTTTTTTTTTTTTTTTTTTTTAGAACAATTGAAAATGGTTGCCACAGTACAGTGGGTTTCCCCCCATTTGCTGAGGTATTGAGTTTTTACAAGTTGCTTTACAATTGCAATTCAAATTTTGGTTAATATTTTTTTTTTTTTTTAAAAATAGGCAAAAAGAAACATATTTCTTCTAAAATTCTATTTTCTCCTAAAGTCTATTGTTTTAGAGAGATGAATGCTGTTCCATGCATTACTGTTTAAAAAAAAAAAAAATCTGTAACCAGGATAGAGAGGGAATTGGATGGCCAGACGCACAACAAAAAGACAAGTGAATCACAGTCTCTAGTTTGAGAAACATACTCCTCACAGGTCCTAAACTAGCAGCTTCTAAATGCCAAAGACCTGCATTGCTGCAAGAAGATTCTTGGTCAAACAGAAAATTTTAAGAATACAACATTTTTAAATAGAAATAGCCATTTGTAACATTCTAAATGTCTCTAAATCGTTTCTAAACTACATAATGTTCATTGTGACTGAAACACATTACTATTTCAGTTCATTCACGTATGTCCAAAAATGTGGACTATTACATTAACATACAGTACAAAACTAATAAAATGCAATATCATAGAGGAGGACATTTATCCTAAATGATATTGCAGCAATTATCCAGATATGGAATGAGATTAAGCAAACTGTTATCAACTCCTACATGCCAACTGAATAAAAGAAGGCAACCCTGTTTAGTGAGAGATATGATTGATTCAAACACTAAAAGAGGTTGATCTGTACAGTATATGTATTATTTTATTACAGCTAAAATAATAAAATCTCAATTAACATTATGGTTGTTTAACATATTGAGGTATTATATTAAGTAAATTGTAGCATTTGGTTAGATTATGTTTTGTGATTTCTTATAACTTTATATAATATGCATCCCTTGTGCACTTTTGGCCTCTAGTGAGTGAGTCTTTTCAAACAGATAAACAGCAGCACAAGGCAGGGAAGTACAATACAGCACCGTGAGTGAGAGTGTTACCTGCTAGGACAGTTTATTTTGAACAAGAGGGACGAACGGTTATGGAATTTAATGCGGGAGTACAATACCGAACTGATGCTGATTGATAGAAGCAGACAGCATGTCTGTGCCCATGATGGTGCAAGGAACTGGACGGCGGGGAAAAAATTGTTATGTGAAAAGTGAAAAGAAGATCACAATGTATGTAATTGTAACTAAACTCAGCAAAAAAATAAATGTCCCTTTTTCAGAACACTGTATTTTAAAGATTCTTTTTAAAAATCCAAATATCTTTACAGATCTTTATTGTAAAGGGGTTAAACAATGTTTTCCATACTTGTTTAATGAACCTTAAACAATTACTGAACATGCACCCGTGGAGCAGTCGTTAAGATTCTAACAGCTTACAGACTGTAGGCAATTATGGCCACAGTTATAAAAACCTTGGACACTAAAGAGACCTTTCTGCTGACTCTGAAAAACATCAAAAGAAAGATGCCCAGAGTCCCTGATCATCTGTGTGAACATATCTTAGGCATGCTGTATGGAGGCATGAGGACTGCAGATGTGGCCAGGGCAATAAATTGTCCATACTGTGAGACGCCCAAGACAGCGCTACAGGGAGACAGGAAGGACAGTTGATCGTCCTCGCAGTGGTAGACCACGTGTAACAACACCTGCACAGGATCGGTACATCCGAATATCACTCCTGCGGGACAGGTACAGGAAGGCAACAACAACTGCCCGAGTTACACCAGGAATGCACATTCCCTCCAGCAGTACTCAGACTGTCCTAAATAGGCTAAGAGAGGCTGGACAGAGGGCTTGTAGGCTTGTCGTAAGGTAGGTCCTTACCAGACATCACCGGCAAAAACATCGCCTATGGGCACAAACCCACCTTCGCTGAACCAGACAGGACTGGCAAAAAGTGCTTTTCACTGACGAGTCACGGTTTTGTCTCACCAGGGGTGATGGTTGGACTCCTTGGACAAATGAATAAGCATTACACCAAGGCCTGTACTCTGAAGCGGGATCGATTCGGATTGTCCGTCATGGTCTGGGGCGGTGTGGCACAGCATCATCGGACTGAGTTTGTTGTCATTGCTGTCAATCTTAAAGCTGTGCGTTACAGGGAAGACATCCTCCTCCCTCATATGGTACTCTTCCTGCAGGCTCATCCTGACATGACCCTCCAGCATGACAATGCCATCAGCCATACTGCTCATTCTGTGCATGATTTCCTGCAAGACAGGAATGTCAGTGTTCTGTCATGGCCAGCAAAGAGCCCGGATCTCAATACCATTGAGCACGTCTGGGACCTGTTGGATCGGAGGGTGAGGGCTAGTGCCTTGGTGGAAGAGTGGGGTAACATCTAACAGAAAGAACTGGCAAATCTGGTTCAAGTCCATGAGGACTTGCCGCCTGATTTAATGCAAGCTTTGTAATGTACAGAAGCAAAGTGAACAGATGAGGCTATAAAACAACCCTCTACAAACCGGTTACAGAAAGAATCGCCAGTGGCTAGTAAATTATTTATTTTTTTTGCATTCTAAGAAAGATCTTCACATATACTGTATATACAGTAGTATTCAAATATATGACTTCACACAATATAGTACATGAGATTGTACATTTTATTTTCATTTTTGTATTTCACATTCTGTCAATTTATATGATGCCATGAAATTGCATTTTTAATAATGATAAAAGCTGTTGTCACTGTTTGAAGTTTCAATAAAATGTTTAACAAAATATTTACAAGTTTTTACCTAATAATAAAAATAGAATTAATCATATAACAATTATTTAATGATTATATTATTAAAATAATAATTTAAGTGCTACTATATCAAAACTATTAAAAATAAAAATAAATTACCAAACACTTGCATAGATGCAAGAGACAATTTTATTTAATGCTTTAATATTTATAGTGAAGTTCTGAAGTTAAAATAATGTATGCACTATATGCGCTTTACATTTAGTTTACATTGATATGTATAACAAGCGCTAAATTGGTACTGTCTCTTTAAAGGGTTAGTTCAACCAAAAATGAAAATTATCTCACGATTGACTTACCTTTAATCCATCCCAGATGTGTATGACTTTCATACCTCAGCAAAACCAAAGATAAAATGTTTAAAAGCAGATTTTAGCTCAGTTTGTCCATACAATGCATATAAAGGGGTTGTAACTGTGGCGGATTAAAAATTTGTCATTGAGTAGACTAATTAATTAATCTACAATTTAATCCGATATTTATGTATGTAGAACACCAAGTTTACCCAGATACGCTCACCGCAGTCACAAATAATTTAAGAAAATTGGGGCATAAACAATTTACACACACTGTGTTGAAAAAGAATTCACTTTAGATACAGGTTTGCATTAATTCGAGGAAAAAACAAAGGAAGTCCAAAAACATGTATGTCACACAAATCAAACACAAAAATATTACCAAAGTATCTCCTGCCCTCAATAAATCCAGCAGGGAAACAAAGTAATGCAAGTCCTTCTCTTTTAGAGAGGTTACCCAACAAGATTGTTGGCCTGTGCCACAGCCCTTCTCAGTCCCAGTAAATGAATTGTCCAAAAAAATAAAAATAACCACAATAATTCACGTAAACAGCACATTATCTTTAAACAATATCTTTTACTGGCTTTAATGTTTGTTTCTGCTATTTGTCAATGTGGGTGTTATACCACACCATGCTAAAGCTGTAATGCCGTCTCAGGAAGAAGAGGCGCTGGTGAACCTTCTTCACAACGGCCTCAGTGTGGATGGACCACTGAGTTCCTCAGTAATGTGGACACCGAGGAACTTGAAACTGCTGACTCTCTCTACCGGTGCTCAATTAAAGGTGATGGGGCTGTGTACTCTGTCTTTCCTCCTGAAGTCCACTACTAGCTCCTTGGTTTTACTGACGTTGAGGGAGAGGTTGTGCTCCTGACACCAGCGTGTCAGAGTGTGCACCTCCTCTCTGTAGGCTCTTTCATCATTGTCAGTGATCAGACCTACCACCGACGTATCGTCAGCAAACTTAATGATGGTATTGGAGCTATGTGTTGCCACACAGTCATGCGTGTATAGGGAATACAGGAGAGGGCTAAGAACACAGCCCTGCGGGGCTCCAGTGTTGAGGGTCAGTGATGAGGAGGTGTTGCTGCCCATTCTAACCACCTGACGTCTGCCTGACAGGAAATCCAGGATCCAGCTGCACAGCGAGCTGTTTAAGCCCAGAGCCCGGAGTTTCTCATCATGCTTGGAGGGCACTATGGTGTTAAATGCTGAGCTGTAGTCTACAAACAGCATGCTCACATATGTGTTCCTTTTTTCCAGATGGGAGAGAGCAGTGTGTAGTGTAGATGCAATGGCATCATCAGTGGAGCGGTTGTTGCGGTAGGCAAACTGCAATGGGTCCAAAGAGGTGGGCAGAACAGAGCAGATGTAATCTCTGATTAACCTCTCAAAGCATTTGCTGATGATGGGGGTCAGAGCAACAGGGCACCTGTCATTTAAGCAAGTGATTGTGGCTTGCTTCGGTACAGGCACAATGGTTGCTATTTTGAAGCATGTGGGGACTACAGACAGGGAGAGGGACAGATTGAAAATGTCCGTAAAAATACCAGCCAGTTGATTTGCGCATGCTCTGATGACACGGCCCGAATGCCGTCTGGACCCGCGGCTTTATGGATGTTCACCCGTCGGAAGGATCGGGTTACATCCACAACAGAGACGGAGAGTGAACCAACCTCTGTAGCGTCAGCCACAAATAATCTCTCCACGAGGGCGGTGTTATTGTCCTCAAAACGAGCATAAAATGTATTAAGTTCGTCCGGGAGAGATGCAGCGATGTTCATGGCGGAGTCTTTATTCCGTTTGTAGTCCGTGTGTTAGGAATTCCTTGTCTTGTTTCACTGTTGCCCTTTGTCTGCCATTTTTGTCACCTTTGCTTTCCTTAGTTTTCACTTTTGTCCCTTGTGTAGCTCCTTAGTCTCTGTGTTAGCCTTCGTGTTCACTTGTCTTTAAGAACTACACTTCCCAGAATCCTCCTGCCATCTTCACTGCCATTTTGTGTCATTGTTCACACCTGTTTATCATTTGTATTATCACTCCCTGTGTATTTAAGCCCTGCTTTTTGTTCACTCCTTGTCGTTCGTTGAATGTTGTTAGCCTGGTGTGTGTTCCCTGCCCGTGTTTTCTAGTTTTATGTTTATTTCCCCATTGAGGGTTTTCCTTTGTGTTTTGCCTGTTTGTTTATGAAATAAAGTTGAACTGCAACTGGATTCGCATCTCCTCGTCTGCCTTCGCTGCTCGTTCATAACAGAACGAACGACCACACTATGGATCCAGCGGTTCAATGAGCAAACTTCCACCTGCTCTGCTTGAAGAAAGTGGACCGCCCTATAGAGGACCACATCCGCGACTTCCTTAAGCTGGCGGGTATCTCGGATTTCCCGGACTCCTCTCTGGTGGTCTTCTTCAGGCGCAATCTGCACCCCGCACTTAAGGAGCGGTTGCCACAGGCAACGCGCGGCTGGACGCTCCACGCGTTCGTGGAGGAGACTCTGCTGGCTTGCGGTTCGCCGTTAACTGTGGGCGCCATCGAGGAGAACTCTGCTACTCCTCCCACAGTAATAACCCTCCACTCGCCCGTGGTTCGTACCTTCACGCCTGCCTTGGTCAGTGAGCCTGCACGGTCCACTTCGTCTGCCCGGCGGAGGAGGAGAAGAGGAAAGGCTTCTGCTCCCCAGTCTCCGCTTGCCACGGCCAGCGAGCCAGAGCCCACGCCTGCCACGGCCGGCGAGCCAGAGCCCACGCCTGCCACGGCCAGCGAGCCAGAGCCCACGCCTGCCACGGCCAGCGAGCCAGAGCCCTCGCCTGCCCCGGTCTGCGAGCCAGAGCCCTCGTCAGCTACGGTCAGCGAGCCAGAGCCCTCGCCTGCCCCGGTCTGCGAGCCAGAGCCCTCGTCAGCTACGGTCAGCGAGCCAGAGCCCTCGCTCGCTCCGGTCTGCGAGCCAGAGCCCTCATCAGCTACGGTCAGCGAGCCAGAGCCCTCGTCAGCTACGGTCAGCGAGCCAGAGCCCTCGTCAGCTACGGTCAGCGAGCCAGAGCCCTCGCTTACCCCGGTCTGCGAGCCAGAGCCCTCGCTTGCCCCGGTCTGCGAGCCAGAGCCTTCGCCAGCCACGGTCAGCGAACCCAAGCCAGCGCATACCACAGTCAGCGAGCCAGTGCCTGTCGCCTCAGAGGTCAGTGAGCCAGTGCCTGTCGCCTCAGAGGTCAGTGAGCCAGCGCCTGTCGCCTCGACCGTCCCTGAGCCAGCGCCTGTAGCCTCGACCGTTCCCGGGTCAATGCCAATAGCCAGGACTGACCAAAAGCCAGCGCCAATGGTCATGCCCGTCCTAGAGCCTGCGCCCCTCGAGCCTCCCGAGCTTCCCAGAGCTCCGCCTTCCGAGCTTCCCAGAGCTCCGCCTTCCGAGCTTCCCGAGCTTTCCAGAGCTCCGCCTCTCGAGCTTTCCAGAGCTCCGCCTCCCGAGCTTTCCAGAGCGCCGGCTCCCGAGCTTTCCAGAGCTCCGCCTTCCGAGCCTCCCGAGCTTTCCAGAGCTCTGCCTTCCGAGCCTCCCGAGCTTTCCAGAGCTCCGCATCCCAAGCTTTCCAGAGCTCCGCCTCCCGAGCTTTCCAGAGCTCCGCCTCCCGAGCTTTCCAGAGCTCCGCCTTCCGAGCTTCCTGAACTTTCCAGAGCTCCGCCTTCTGAGCTTCCTGAGCTTTCCAGAGCTCCGCCTCCCGAGCTTTCCAGAGCTCCGCCTTCCGAGCTTTCCAGAGCTCCGCCTCCCGAGATTTCCAGAGCTCCGCCTCCCGAGCTTTCCAGAGCTCCGCCTTCCGAGCCTCCCGAGCTTTCCAGAGCTCCGCCTCCCGAGCTTTCCAGAGCTCCGCCTCCCGAGCTTTCCAGAGCTCCGCCTCTCGAGCCTCCCAGGGCTCCACCTCTCAAGCCTCTCGAGCCTCCCAGGGCTCCGCCTCTCGAGTCTTCCAGGGCTCCTCTTGAGCCTTCCAGGGCTCCGCCTCTCAAGTCTCCCGAGCCTCCCAGGGCTCCTCTCGAACCTCCCAGTGCTCCGCCTCTCAAGCCTCTCGAGCCTCCCAGGGCTCCAACCCTCAAGTCTCTTGAGCCTCCCAGGGCTCCACCCCTCAAGTCTCTTGAGCCTCCCAGGGCTCCGCCTCTCAAGCCTCTCGAGCCTTCCAGGGCTCCGCCTCTCAAGTCTCCCGAGCCACCCATGGCTCCTCCTCCCAGGGCTCCATCTCTCAAGTCTCTCGAGTCTGCCAGGGCTCCTCCTCCCGAGATTCCTAGGGCTCTGCCTCTCGAGCCTCCCTCTGCTCTGCCTCCTGTGCCTCCCACGGCTCTGCCCCCTGAGCCTCCCGAGCTTTCCATGGTTCCTCCTCCCTCGGCTCTGCCTCCTGAGCCTCCCACGGCTCCGCTCCCTGAGGCCTCTGAGCCTCCAGAGCCTCCCTCAGCTCCGCCTCCAGAGCCTCCCTCAGCTCCGCCTCCAGAGCCTCCCTCAGCTGAGCCTCCCGAGCCTCCTACGGCTCCGCCTCCCGAGCCTCCTGCGGCTCTGCCCCCTGAGCCTCCCAAGCTTTCCATGGTTCCTCCTCCCTCGGCTCTGCCTCCTGAGCCTCCCACGGCTCCGCCCCCTGAGGCCTCTGAGCCTCCAGAGCCTCCCTCAGCTCCGCCTCCAGAGCCTCCCTCAGCTGAGCCTCCCTCGGCTCCGCCTCCTGAGCCTCCTACGGCTCCGCCCTCAGAGCCTCCCGAGCCTCCTACGGCTCCGCCTCCCGAGCCTCCTACGGCTCTGCCTCCCGAGCCTCCTGCGGCTCCGCCTCCCGAGCCTCCTACGGCTTCACCTCCAGAGCCTTCTACGGCTCCGCCGCCAGAGCCTTCCAGGTCACCGCCTTTGTGGCCTCCTCCCAGGCCTCCTGACCCTGTTCCCGTCCTGTGGCCTTCCCCCAGGCCTCCTGTCCCGGTCCCTATCCTGTGGCCTCCTGCCAGGCCTCCTGACCCAGTGCCTGTCCTGTGGCCTCCTCCCAGGCCTCCTGACCCTGTTCCCGTCCTGTGGCCTCTTCCAAGGCCCCCTGACCCAGTCCCTGTCCTGTGGCCTCCTCCCAGACCTCCTGACCCAGTCCCTGTCCTGTGGCCTCCTCCCAGGCCTCCTGACCCAGTCCCTGTCCTGTGGCCTCCTCCCAGGCCTCCTGACCCAGTCCCTGTCCTGTGGCCTCCTCCCAGGCCTCCTGACCCTGTTCCCGTCCTGTGGCCTCTTCCCAGGCCCCCTGACCCAGTCCCTGTCCTGTGGCCTCCTCCCAGGCCTCCTGACCCAGTCCCTGTCCAGTGGCCTCCTCCCAGGTTCCCCAAACCTGTCCTTGCCCGGTGGCCAGCTCCCAGACCACCTGAACCTGTCCTTGCCCTTTGTGCCCCCTTGAACTTCCTGCCTGCCATCTGTGCCCCCTTGGACTTCCTGCCTGCCCTTTGTGCCCCCTTGGACTTCCTGCCTGCCCTTTTTGCCCCCTTGGACTTCCTGCCTGCCCTTTGTGCCCCCTTGGACTTCCTGTCTACCCTTCGTTGCCCCCTGGACTGCCTGTCTGCCCGTTGTTGCCCCCTTGGTCTGTCTGCCCACCTCAAGCTCCCCCCCAGTCATGGACATTTTTTGTTTTGTTTTATGTCACTGTGATTGTCTGGAATCCGATCCCTGAGGGGGGGGCTATGTTAGGAATTCCTTGTCTTGTTTCACTGTTGCCCTTTGTCTGCCATTTTTGTCACCTTTGCTTTCCTTAGTTTTCACTTTTGTCCCTTGTGTAGCTCCTTAGTCTCTGTGTTAGCCTTCGTGTTCACTTGTCTTTGTTTAAGAACTACACTTCCCAGAATCCTCCTGCCATCTTCACTGCCATTTTGTGTCATTGTTCACACATGTTTATCATTTGTATTATCACTCCCTGTGTATTTAAGCCCTGCTTTTTGTTCACTCCTTGTCGTTTGTTGAATGTTGTTAGCCTGGTGTGTGTTCCCTGCCCGTGTTTTCTAGTTTTATGTTTTTTTTTCCCCATTGAGGGTTTTCCTTTGTGTTTTACCTGTTTGTTTATGAAATAAAGTTGAACTGCAACTGGATCCGCATCTCCTCGTCTGCCTTCGCTGCTCGTTCATAACACCGTGATGGTGTTAATTCCCTGCCACATACTTCTAGAGTCAGTGGTGTTGAACTGACCTTCAAGCTTGTGCCTGTACTGGCGTTTGGCTGCACTGATGGTGTTACGGAGGGCATAACTGGCTTGTTTATGCTCCTCCCTGTTAGGAGAATTAAAAGCGGAGGTCCACGCATTGAGTGCCGTACGAACATCGCCGTTAACCCATGGTTTCTGGTTGGGGTATATCTGTATTGTTTTGGTCGGAACAACATCCTCTACGCACTTCCTGATGAAACACGTTACGCTGTCAGCGTAAACATCGATGTCGTCTTCAGGGCGGACCGGAACATCTCCCAGTCCGCGTGATCAAAACAGTCTTGTAGCGCAGAGTCTGATTGGTCCGACCAGCACTGGATCGTTCTGAGGGTGGGTGCATCCCGTTTCAGTTTCTGCCTGTACGCGGGCAGAAGCAGAACGGAATTGTGGTCCGATTTGCCAAATGGGGGGCGGGGGAGGGATTTGTAGCCATCCCGGAATGGAGAGTAACAATGGTCTAAAACCCGGTCACCTCGCGTGTTGAACTTTATGTGTTGGTGGTATTTTGGAGCGATTGTTTTGAAGTTGGCTTTGTTAAAGTCCCCGGTAACAATGAAGGCAGCCTCAGGGTGCGCGGTTTCCTGCTCACTTATACTCCCATACAGTTCCCTGAGTGCCCGGTCTGTGTCGGCTTGTGGGGGGATGTACGCAGCTGTGATGATGACCGCTGTGAATTCCGTAGCCAGAATGGTCGACACATAAGCATGAGATATTCCAGATCAGGAGAGCAGAAAGACTTTATGAAATGTGTATTCCTCTGATCACACCATGATTTGTTGATCATAAAACATACACCACCACCTCTGCTTTTACCTGAGAGGTCTTTCGCTCTGTCCGCTCGGTGCATGGAAAAGCCAGTGATTTCGATGGCCGAGTCTGGAATCTCCGCAGCCAGCCAGGTTTCTGTAAGGCAGATAACACAGCAATCTCTCGTCTCTCGTTGGAAAGAGATCTGCGCTCTCAGCTCGCAGAGCTTGTTGTCCAGAGACTGAACATTTGCCAGTAGTATACTGGGTAGCGGGGGTCGATTTGCACGACGTCTTACTCTGATGAGAACGCCGGCTCGTTTTCCTCTTTTCCTTCTGTGTTTCCGCGGCCGAGCAGCCCAGACAAAGGGCTCCGCCGGCGTGTTTGTAAACAGTGGGTCGGCATTTAGGAATTTGAAGTCCGGTTTTCGATGTGTAATTGTAGAACCAATGTCGTTTGTCTGTCGTAAACAATAAGGCAGACAACATCCAAGACAAAAAAACAAAGAACTGTAAACAAAACAAACAATAAACCGCAGTGTTGTATCGGAGCTCGCAACGCAGCAGCCATACTCGGCGCCATCTTGAGATCCCCTCGCAATCCTCTCGCAATCTCCGCTTCCTTCCAGTATTTCGACTATGACTGCTAATTACCCCATTGCGGTCACTGTAGTTTTGGTAATAATAACATTTCCGCTTTAACTGCAGGATGCCATCAGGCTGCTGGCTATTTACAGCATAAAATGCACCATTGCGCTTAAGACATGCACTTTTAATTATTGATTTATTTTTACACAAATCTATTGATTTGCTTCAGAAGACATTAATTGATCGACTGGAGTCTTTTGGATAAAATTATCCTGCCAAAATATGACTTTTGGACCATCAAACAGCCAAAAGCCTGATGGTACCCATTGACATGCATTGTTTGGACAAACTGAGCTGAAATCTGCTTATAAAAATCTTCACTTCGGTTCTGCTGAAGAAGAAAAATCATTCATATCTGGGATGATTTAAAAAGGTTTTAAAATTTTCATTTTTAGGTAACATAACCCTTTAAGAGAATGGCAGCTCCCTGAGCAAATGTTCACAGTTGAATGAGTACAGCGCACATTAACGAGAGAGAAGGATTAACGAGAGAGAAGTTGCAAGGTGGTATTTCCTTCATCCATGGAATGTATGATAAGAATAAACGCTTTTTTTTTAATTTATTTTCTTACTTTTTTTTTATCACCAAAAGACTGTAAATAATAGAAAGGATATTAAAAGAGACATGTAATTAAAGTGTGTGTGGTTCTCATCTTTGGATACAAAATACACGGAATGAAGCAAAAGGAAACTTGTACTTGCATATTGTGTATTGGTTTATGTGTACAAATATTTATTGTACAAATGTTCTAATTCAAATCTACAAGCTCTCGAGTTTTGCAACAATTTTACCTTGTAACAGATGTCCAACAGGCCAATTACTGGTCTGAAGCCATGCTTTAAAACAGAGAAAGTTGTCAATCAAAGTCAGAGTTGACATTGTTAAATACAATGTCAGTGACATTTCATGGCTGAACTAAAGCGAAGGTGACAGTGCGATCACAACACCTCAGGACCCACTGCAGCCAAATAAGGTAAATTTCCTTAAGAGTACGCAATCATGAGACACAACACGCAGTAAAAGATGACGCTGAATCCAGCTTCTTAATCGGCAGCATCTTATACATCTAAAGGTTTGCGGTGATTAAATTGTTCTTCACTACTACATATCTCAGTCCGATTTTACTCTGGTGAGTAAAATCTGAATATTTTATGGGCTGGGAAATGTAATGCATTAATTTTGCCTTTAGTATTTTTTTTTTATGAGGTAAAAAAAACTATTAGCTAAATTAATTTTTTACATCCTGAAACTTCATGTGATAGAAAAGAGTACGTACACCCGAGTTGTTTCTTCAGCTTTCAATATGTTTTATATCTGCATGTTTAGTGTTTAGTAATGAATTGGCAATGTACACTTAAGTTTCTCTTTCCAATTAAAAAATAGTCCACTGGGAAATGCCAGAAGATTTTGCCCAAATTGTAATAACAACATGTCCACTGCTTTTATGGCATGTAAACATTTGATTGCATCAAAGATTAATACCTGTAAAAATGTGTCGCATCAACTCTATCTGCAAAAAATTTAATAAAAATTTTAACATGTACATATTTAAATAAATTATGACTAACCAATTTCTTGCAAGTTCTTTTATACAAAGTATAAAGTAAATATATATTTAGATTTGTTTTAATGTTTGTTGCAATAGTGATTAATCACAGAAACATTTTGATTAATTAGTAACAAAAAAAAAAAAAAGATTTACAGCCCTAGAATATTTACTAGTGGAAAACACTTTTCTTTGAACACTGAATTTTATCACACCAAATCTTTAAATGGCAGTTATTTCAGCGTCTATTCATGACTGTAGACACAGATTGTAGAGAGCTGTATAACCTTTAATGGGGACAAGCAAATGTATTCTAACAGATTTATTGAAGCAATCAAGAGTGTTGTATGTTCCTTTCTATTCAAAAAATCAAGAGTGTTGTATGGTCCATCTATCAGCATGGCTTTCAGCATCTATCACAGCCGTGCTGATAAATGGACCATACAGCACAATTGTGAGTGTGATATTGCTTTTAAACAACAGTTTAACAAACAAGTGAAAAAATAAGTAGGATAAAAGGGACTGTTACAAAAAAAAGCTCTTGTGAGTGTGGAACTGATCTCAAACACAAACTCGGGATTGAGGACAGCTTTAATAACAGCAACCTCCGACATATGTGTCAAGGCATAAAAGCTGTCACAGATTACAAAAGGAATGATAACCTGCCTATAAACAGCAGTCACTCCATGGCAGAGAAATTAAATATTTTATTTGCCTGCTTTGATAGAACAATAGTAGGGAAGCAATTAGGCCTACACTGCCACCTAGCTAACATCAACCGCCAACACTGGACACTAATGAGGTCAGAAGGGTTCTACGCAGTGTAAATGTGAACAAAGCGACTGGTCCTGATGGTGTTCCGGGGCACATATTTCGTGCATGTGCCGACCAGCTGACGGAGTCTTCACCATGATTTCAACCTCTCTTTGACCAATGCCTATAGTGCTTATCCTTAATAAGCAAAATGTGAATTGTCTGATTGACTACCGTCCGATTGTACTCACACTTCTGATCTCCAAGTGCTTCGAGAAGCTGACTCGGGATGCAATCAACCTCGCTCTCCATAATGCCTTGGAGCACCTGAATGGGCCGAACACGTATGTCAGAATGCTCTTCGTTGACTTCAGTTCGGCCTTCAACACGGTCACCCCAATGCACTGGTGTCTAAACTTCACAGCCTAGGCCTAAGCACAGCTGTATGTAGCTGGACGTTGGACTTCCTAACCAACCGCCCCCAGAATGTCAGGTTAGGAAAGCACACATCCTCCCCTATCGTTCTGAATACTGGTGTTCCACAGGAGTTTGTGTTGTGCCCTCTGCTGTATGCACGCTTCACCCATGATTGTCTAACTGCCCATGCAACAACCACCTCCACAAAAACCACCTCCACTGTTATTGAAAAAGCACAACAACACCTCGACTACTTGAGAAGAATGAGGAGAGCGAGACTGCCCCAAGACCTTCTCGTGAAATTCTATCGATGTACTGTGGAGAGTGTACTGATGTACTGCATGGTATGCCAGCAGCACAAGAGAAGACCAGAGTATCAGGATGGCTCAAAATATCATTGGCAAACAGCTGCCGGCAGTCAAGGACATTTATCTGTCCAGATAGTAGTCGGAGCAGAGCCTTAAAAATCATCAGTGACCCCACCCACACAGCACGCCACCTCTTTAAACTGCTTCCCTCTGGCAGGCATTACAGGATAATTCACTCACAAGCCACAAGGATGAAAAACCGCTTATTTCTCAGAGCTGAACAGTTGAACACTGCTTAATCCCCCTCAAACACACACATACATACATGCAATTGTATTATGCATTTTAATTGTCTGTTCCCTTTACAAAAAGCTTCACTATGATGCTGCGCTTTGCTAAGCCCTTTTGGGAACAATCCTGCATTGTGACCAGCTGTGAATGTGTGTGTCAATGAACGTCAATGAACATTGACCGGAATTTATAGCCTCGGCTGGTGAGATCATTAGATGCACCTGTGGCCAGGCTATAAATAGACGTGTCACCAGCGTGTCGTCAGATCCGTTTTCTTCAGAGCAAACTGTGCTGTGTGTCTCACAAGCCTGTCAGAAACGTTCATTCCTCTGCTAGGATTTAGAATTTGTTAGGCAGTGCGCAGTGAACCTTTTCTCCTTTCCCTCTTTCTATATATATATATATATATATATATATATATATATATATATATATATATATATGAAATAGAAAAGAAAAAGGTGAAAAAATGTCGGAGAAGCAAAGCAAACGGTGCGTGTTTCCCTGTCAACGTTCTATGACTGTCATGGACACGCATTAATTTTGTTTTGTTTGTTTGGGGGAAGAGCATGCTGCTCTCGCGTTGGGGCATGGCAAGTGCGCGCATTTTGACCTACTTTCGGCCGAAATGCTTCGCGCTCGCCTCGCTTACTTCCGGGAGTCAGCTCCCACTCTTTCATCGTGTGGCTCTCGCATATATATGGCTGAGGAGCGAGAAACGGGTCCGTCCCTATCGTTCGCTCTCTCCCCAGATCCAGCTGATCCTTCTCGTAAGCTGAATCGCGCCTCTTCGTTTCACGAGGGGGGTGCGCTGAACCTCTGTACATTTCACGCAAAATAATAAAGTGGCTGAGAAATTACTCTAGGTGGTTACTCGGGCTGTGGCTAGACAGCCGCTAGACTGGCCACGCGAACAAGAGACCCCCCTCCCAACGCTCCAAACTACAAGACAGATTTCTGTCTGGTGGCCAAAAAAATTATAATAATAAAAAAAAGGGAACGCTATATTAGTCCCTTCCTTTCTTTGATGACCTCCATGACAAGCTTTCTCACTCATGGAGGAACGTGTTCTTCCGTGTTCACGTACCCTCGACGTCTTTAGACTCGACTATCCTGGGTGCTTAGACACAGGGGTATTCAGTGATGCCGCCGGTTAAAGAAACGCTTGCGGGCTATCTCTCACCAGGTTCGGCATCATCACTCAAGAAACCCACTCTCCCCACTAAGCCATGCAGGACTACCTCCATGCTAGTGGGGAGGGCTTATCAAGCGGCAGGTCAGGCTGGTGCTGCGAAAGAAAGCACCAGCCTGGCCGTGTTACAGGAGTACCAGGCTGACCTACTGAAAGACCTGAGTGCGGGTGCAATGCTCGACGAAGAAGCCTTTTCTGAACTTCGTCGGGCCACAGATTTATCTCTCCGTGCGACCAAGCAGACAGCCCGTGCCATTGGTCGGTCTATGTCCACTTTAGTCAGCATGGAGAGGCATTTATGGCTTAACCTTTTGGGCATCAAGGATAAGGACATAGTTTTCCCACTTGATGCCCCGGTTTCGCCTTCCAGTCTCTTCGGAGACGCCATGAATACGGTTATCTCCAGATTCCAGGAGGCGAAAAGCCGGGGCCGTCGGCCACCCAGTCCTGCCCCGACTCTGCTAGGCAGAAACCCTGACGGTCTTGTACCCAGCCTTGTGGGGGTGGTTCCTCTCGGGACAGGGCACGTGCACCATCCACTTGGGCCCTCCCGATACCCTCACGAAACCTCTTCACTCCCGCCGCCTTTGGTGTTTCGGGGTGACAGAGGCTTCCAACAAAGACTTGGGTGTACCGTTGCTTCCTGCCTTTATCCAGGACGCGGAACACTCGAAATCCCCTCAACGGGAAGTGTTGAAATTGATACCCATCGCAGAGAACCTGGAAACTTCTGCCTGGTATTTCTATGTGGGTTCTGAACACAGTAGAAAGAGGCTACAGAATTCAATTCGCTCGCCGCCCTCCGCATTTCAACGGCGTGGTTCCCACTACCGTGAAACCGGAGCAGACATGTCTACTGTGGAAAGAGCTGCAAAATCTCTTGATCAAAGGGGCCATGAACGTGTTCCCCTTCCAGAGAAAGAGTTAGGCTATTACAGCAGATACTTCCTGGTCCCCAATGGGGGGTTGCGTCCGATTTTAGATCTTTGAGGCTTGAACCACTCGGTTAGGGTGTTCAAGTTCAAAATGCTAACACTCAAGACGGTCGTGTCTCAGATCCAACATCACGATCGATCTCATGGACGCATATTTCCATATTGGAATTCTGCCACAACACAGGAAGTTCCTGAGGTTCGCTTTCGGGGACGAAGCCTTCCAGTATCGGGTTCTTCCATTCGGCCTAGCCCTATCACCCTGCACATTCACGAAATGCATGGATGCAGCACTGGCTCCTTCGCGACTCCAGGGCATCTGCATTCTGAATTACATTTGCACTGGTTTATCAGGTTGCACTGTTCACCAGTATCAACAAATACTAGGTCTCATTGCGTCTGCGTCCATGGTGATCCCTTTGGGCCTGCTCCATATGAGACCGTTTCAGCTGTGGCTAGAAGCCAGGGGATTTCATCCAAAGGCCAGTCCCCTAGGGCTAATAAGGGTTCCACGCCACATGCTTCATTCCCTTGCTATGTGGTTCAGACCCTGGTTTCTTACCTTGAGTCCCACTCTAGGTGCGTCTCGTCGTCGCAGGCTGCTAACAACAGACGCCTCCCTGACGGGCTGGGTAGCGGTCTTAAGTGGTCGTCCAGCTCAAGGGGATGGGAGGGTTGTCAGCTCGGTTGTCACAGTAACTGTCTCGAGTTTACAGCGGTAATTCTGGCCCTGAAATACTTCCTCCAGAGGCTACCATGTCTTAGTGTGGGTGGGCAATACAGCGGTAGTCTCTTACATAAACCATCAAGGAGGTCCACGTTCACTTCACCTAAATTTCTGGCACGTCGGATTCTCCTTGGGGCCCAGGGCAAGCCCCTGCCACTCAGGGCAGTTTATATCCCTGGATGTTCGTATGTGGGAGCAGATTTACTGTCCAGACAGAAAATACCAACGGGTGAGTGGAAACTCCACCCCTAGGTAGTGGAACAAATCTGGGTGAGATTTTACAGGGTAGAAGAGGACCTCTTCGCCTCTATGAACAGCGCAGTGTCTCCTCTACTTCTCCCTGAGTCACCCAGCCCCCCCCTGGGTCTGGACATGATGGCGCATACATGGCCCTGAATGCGTCTGTATGCGTTTTTCCCCGGGTTCTCTGCTCCCGGGAGTCTTGGCCAGAGTTCGCCAGCAAGGGTCTTGCCTCTTACTTACGCTGCGCTGGCCGAACAGGGTATGGTTCTCTGAGCTAATATCTCTCCTCGACGGCTCGCCTTGGGCGATTCCGGACAGGAGGGACCTTCTGTCTCAGGCGCAGGGGACGATATTTCATCCCCGGCCCGAATTGTGGAAACTTCATGTTTGGCCCCTGAAGGGTACCAACTGAGGGACACAGGGCTGTCACCTGAGGTTATCGAGGCCATTCTTAGTGCTAGGGCTCCCTGTACGAGAAGAATCTACACCAATAAATGGGGTGTCTTCGAAAAGTGGTGCAGTTCACATGGTGCAGATCCAGTTAACTGCCAAATTGTTTCAGTTCTGGAATTTCTGCAGGAAAAACTGTCAGCAGGCATATGCCCCGCTACTCTCAGGGTTTATGTGGCCGCCATTTCGGCTCGCCACGCCTTGATGGACGGGGTGCCTTTGGGGAGGCATCGTCTACTCGCTCGCTTCATTCGTGGAGCCATCCGACTGAGGCCTCCTGTTAGGACCAGAACTCCTTCATGGGATTTAGCAATAGTCCTGGAGGGTCTGGTTGAGACCCCCTTTGAACCTCTAGATGGACTTCTGACTCTCAAGATGGTCTTTCTTATGGCGATTACCTCTCTTAAGAGGATTGGGGATCTACAGGCTCTGTCTGTTTTGCCGGCCTGTTTAGAATTTGCCCCAGGTATGGCCAAAGCTTTTCTGCATCCTCATCCTGACTACCTTCCTAAGGTGACTTTTTCGACAATACATCCTGTCACTCTGGAAGCCTTCTGCTCCCCGCCGTTTTTAACGCCGGAGCAGGAAAGACTTCACGGACTCTGCCCAGTCCGTGCCCTTCAGACTTATGTCCACCGCACTAGCCAGTGGCGTAAGTCAGGGCAATTATTTGTCTGCTATGGGGGCTGCAACGGGGGGGGGGCAGCAACAGGCAGACCATGTCACATTGGGTGAGGGATGCTATTGCCCAGGTCTATGAGGCGCACGGTCAAGCTTCGCCAGTAGGTGTCAGGGCTCACTCCACCAGAGGGGTCACCTCCTCTAAAGCCTTGGCTAGAGGGGTCCTTCTGCAGCAGGTTTGTGATGTGGCAGGCTGGTCCTCTCTGCACACATTCATCAGATTTTATAGTTTGGATGTTCATGCTACTCCGGGCTCTTAAGTCCTTGAGTCGACATCTCAAGCTCATGCCTGAACAAGTTTGTGACGTGGCAGGCTGGTCCTCTCCACGCACATTCATCAGTTTTTATGGCAGGCTCATGCCTTAACAAGTTTGTGATGCGGCAGGCTGGTCCTCTCCACACACATTCATCGAACATGTGTAAGCCGAGACGTTTTATTGTTTTATAGTTTGTTCTGTTGTCTTCTTTATATTGTTGTCTGAAGAACCCAGGGGATACCAACATAATTTCAGTGTTTGCTGAGCAGTACAATGATAAAGTTTTCAGTACAATCAAAAGGATCTGTCGTTGCTAGTTCAAAAGACGTGCCCAAGCCTCTGTTACTAATTACAAAAATGCCATTTAAAAACTTGTAACGATGAACGTTTCTTACAAGTAATTGGAGAAACAAGAACATGTGTGTGGGGATTTTAATGTGCACTTAAACTGGAAGTAAATGGGACCAATTCATATACGCTAAACTTCACACGGTTTTAAAAGTATAACTATAAGACATAAGCATTATACATGTTAGCATGATTTTATTGTGAGAGAAAAAAAAGTAAGCTTACTAACCTTATTATATGTGTAACATTATAGCCAATACCAGGATAACTGTTTTCTGACATTACGTCATCATGAAAATGAAGTTGTAATTTTATATATATTTAACACAGATAAGGATAGTAAGTGATTTTATCACACTAAAAACATGTTAACGTATAATGTTCACGTCTCGTGGCTATATTTTTTAAACAGTGTGTAATTTAGCATTTATTGACTTTCATTGTGATTTATTGCAACCATGATTTTTACTTTTTGTATTAAAAACAAAACAAAATTCTGCTGATTGAGCATAACTTGTACTGGACCGAGAATATTCCTCTAACATAGCCATGTGATTTTAATGGACCAATGTTGTACTGTAGTATTTCACAAATATTTACTTTGTGTCTGAAACAAACAACATAAGCTCAGTGTTCTGTGATTCAGTTGCAGTGATGTTCCAGATACTCAAAATAATTATTAATACTAATCAGTCATTTAGCAGATGCTTTTATCCAAAGTGACTTTCAGTGCATTTATTAAAGGGGCAACCTGGGCTTAAGTGCCTTTCTCAAGAGCACAATGATAATTCATGAACCCTTACAGGGTTTAATCCTACAATCTTTAACCACTAGGCTACAAAACCTTAAGATACCACCAAAAGAAACTTTGAGGCCAACATGTTTAAACACAGACATTCATCAGTAAAGCTTCATCACAGCTTGGTTGACCTGCAAGGTGATCATACTGACATTACAGAGATGACAATGTGATGTCATTCAATGTGGCTGTTGCCTACAGTGACACAGCAGAATGTACCACAAGCTCATTAGCCAAATTACTATTGCTCCCATGTAACCAAACTCCCAGTTAGTGTTCTCAAAGTACTTTCACAGCACTCTTTCTCATTCTGTTTTAAATCTCTTTTTGGAGACTTTGATGCTAAAACCAGCCCGGTCAATATTCGTCTCTCTTTCATGTTTTGACGTGCACCACTCAGACATGTCACTTCTTTCCCACATCTCCTCTCCATTTTCCTTTCTCTTTTTGCAACTGGGTCATGTGAATGAGAGCAAAGCAAACACTACCAATTCATTAGTGTAAGAGAAGGGCCTGTAGGAAGTGTCATGTGAAAGATTGCTTATTTCCGTGTTCATGTGATCAAGAAGGATGGTATTATAGCAGAAAAAACTAAACAGTCAGTACGTTTGAATGTGCAGTTATAAATGAGCTACAGCCTTCATCTCTCTGTCAAAGTATACATTACTGTGATGGAGAGCCTTTGAGTCAGTGTGTTCAAAGGACATTTATTATTTTACACACCATTTTTCAATATTTATTGGGGTTTCATTGTGCAAATGTTTTTATCCATCTTATTTATTGTATATATTGTTTTAACTCTCATTTATCTCTTGTTCTAATGTATTTATTCAAAGATATTGTATTTAAGAATGGGGAGGTTAATTTTTCGTTAAAATAATGGAATGTTTAATAATAATATTTGGCAAAGGTGGAACAATTTTGTATTTAAGCCAGCCACCACTAGGTGGGAAAGAAGATGGACAACGAATGTTTAGTGCACATGCTAATACTGTTTGAGTGCAACGATACTCTGGCCACCATTTTTGAGTGAGGGGAGTTGGTACTGACAATTTAAAAAGACAAATTATTGTTTTAGTCAAACAAAAATCAACTGTAACTTTTGCATTACCCACCTATTCACACATAACATGACACATTGAGATCTGATGTTTCTCCTTCAGGCATGTCTCTTCTACTCATCTGTCAGTTTGTGGGTTTATTTCTGTCTGTCCCTCGTTCCAATCCTCTCTCCTTCTGCTCTCAGCATCACTATTGATCAGCTGGCCCACTCACTGACAGCGATCTCTCTCTCTCTCTCTCTCTCTCTCTCTCTCTCTCTCTCTCTCTCTCTCTCTCTCTCTCTCTCTGTCTCTCTCTCTCTCTCTCTCTCTCTCTCTGTTATAAATCTCTAAGGTGACAGGGCAGGGTATCAGTGTGCATTGATAAGGCCTTGATTGGCTTTTGCTGAGACTGCACAAAATGTGATGTATAGAGAGAAAGAGAGAGAGAGGGAAAGGACCTCTACAAGGGAGGAAAAAAAGTCATAAGGTGAGAATCTCATTAGACATTCAAGAATGCCAGTGGTGGGGCAGTGGTGGCTCAGTGGTTGAGGCTCAGGGTTACTGACCAGAAGGTCGGGGGTTCAAGCCCCAGCACCACCAAGATGCCACTGTTGGGCCCTTGAGCAAGGCACTTAACTCCAGTTTGCTCCAGGGGGATTGTCCCTGTAATAACTGCACTGTAAGTCGCTTTGGATAAAAGCGTCTGCCAAATGCATAAATGTAAATGTAAGAATGCCTGAAAGCAAATTCCAACTGAGATGAAAAATATACAGAAGCATAATTTCACGACTTCCTGTCAGGACATATTTTGAAAAGAGCAGCCCCAGGGATGGGTCATGACAACATAGTGTGTTACTGACACAGATACTTACTGTACAACAGCTTCATGACCACAGTCAATCTCGCAGTCAGTCAGGGTAGAGAAAGATCAGATGTTTATATAACTCTTAATTTTTTTCTTAACTTTTAATAAAAGTTTACTTTTATTCATTTAGCAGACACTTTTAACTAGCAGACAGTGATGGATAGATTACATCTGAAATGTAATCTGGTATTGATTACAGTTACATAACATAAATTATTATCAATCGTGTAATCTGTTAGAATACACGTTTAGGCAAGGTAATCTGAGTACTTTTGGATTACACTTGGATTACTTACTGCATCTTTGAAATTCAAGACCGATAGGTAATTTAAAGGCAGCTGGTACTAATCAGTAACATTGCTGCACTGATCGTGCATTTTCGTGGTAGATATTAAAACATAAATAAATGAAGATGTAATATTCAAAGGAATGTATTTTTTATCTTTTTGTAAGGACTCTAATGTTTAAAAGATTGTTTCCCTTTTATGAGTGTAGGAGCCAAACTTACCACCTTATATAATTTTTATAAATTTGTTAATTAAATATCAGTTTGTTGGGTATTGTTAATTGTGTTTATTTATCTGAGTGTGTGCCCTCTATAGGTGAGAGGGGAAAAGTTGTATAAAGGATAGGCCACCCCTGACAGGAAGGGGGCACTGTTGCAAGAGCACACAGTCTTTTGACCTTGCACATGGAGCTAGGGTGGCATGGTGCAACAAACCTGCAAGCGGTCTAAAAGTTGTTTGTTTTGTTTTATGTTACAATGCATCTTTATTTTTGATTTAATAAACTTCTGTTATTTGTTGGATCATCAACACGCCTCTCTGGGTCTATTTATGGTAATTTGCACGTGTCAGAATCATAGCATCAGCATCTCCCACAGTGGACAAGAAACAAGGATTAAAAATAGGAAACTTGTTTTTACCACTACAATGAGCATTATGAAATAATGATTTTAAAGAGAAAATTTACACTTTTGCTCATCCTCTATCGACTTGAGAGACTTAAGAAGACCTGGCGGCATTTCCGGTAAGGAATCACAGTGAGCAACTATTCTCCCTGTTTTTTTACGGTGCATTCTGGCCATTTTCAGTGCACTTGACAGATTTTTCAGTTGGAAAAATGGCGACTTCCTGATCAGTTCCCTGTCTACTGGACTAGGGGGCTGATTGAGACACACCCAATGAATCCAAGGGAGAAAGCAATACAAGCACTGTAGAGCTACCATACAAATTTCAGTGAGTATGTATGTGTAAATGCAGAACATTATAGATGGATTATAGCAGGTAACACTTAACAATAAGGTTCCATTTTTTTACTATCAAGTAATGCATGAACTGACAACATTTATTAATCTTTGTTAATGTCAATTGATTAAAACACAATTGATCATTCTTAGTTCGAGTTGGTTCATATTGCATTAACTAATGTTAACATTTTCAACTTTTTAAAAAATGGATTAGTAAATGTTTAAATTAACATCAACCAACATGCCTTAAAAGTATTGTTCATTGTTATTCACGTTAACAGTGTAGTTTCAGTACTTAACTTTAACAAATGGAACCTTATTGTAAAGTGTTACTTTTAATTATAATAAGACAAGAGTTAAGTGTTCTCAGAATTGTGTCTACGGTTTTTTGAAAATTGCAAGGGATTTTTGGGTGAAGCCTGAGCCTTGTATTTGGTTTAAATTTAATTACACACATAAACATAATTTTTCGTTCTGTGTTTCTGAGGTAAGTGGTGTCTGAGGTTGTGGAAGACGAGATGAGCTTGAGTTAGTTGGTTTGACACTGCATGAGTCGGTCAGAGATGCGTTTGCAATGTATTGATGCAGTCAGACATTGGATAAGATGGGAGCTTATGGTAATCCATGATAATAACACAGACCAGCATTCCACAAACAAAAGGGCACTTACCAAGATGACTAGAGAAAAATAAATATAAAGCTAGTCACAAACTGTGTGTGTGTGGAGGCGGGGCTGTGCGTCAACAGATGGTCCATCTAATTGATCTATCATTACAACAGCTTCTATACCTCCAGATAGAACATCAAGGCACTCCGTCATCCACCTTTTTCTGTCTTTTTGTCTTCATGTTTGTGCCTCAGCACATTTGCAGTTTATACCTGTTGTTATTATTGCATAGCTGAGCCCTCAAAAGCCATTTGTACAAATACATGGCCATTGACTGCAGGGTACAAATGACTGAAAGGTTGATGATTAGAAATTCGTGTATGAGCTTGAAGTTTCAATGTCTATTTTGAATGCTTGTGTATGCGTTTTGATACATGCTGAGTGTTGAACTCTCAGACTGCTGAAGTGGACTTGATGGGTTTGAACAATCTGTAGTTGTTCAATAGCTAAAACTAAAAAGCTGACAACAACAAGATAAACTCCGCAAAAAAGAAACATCCTCTCACTTTCAACTGCTTTTATTTTCAGCAAACTTAAAATGTAAATATTTGTATGAACATAAAAAGAATAAACAACTAAGACATAAACTGACTGTTATGTCCCAGGTGTAATTATTTATGTGATACATGGGCAGTGATGATTGTATTGCTTCCTGTGTAGGTGTTTTCTGTATTGTGGCAGTGTTTTGTGGTGTTTTGCTCTCTCTTTCTCTTTGCTTCTCAATCTCTCCTCATTGCAAAGGTTAATGGACACCAGCCAACAATGGTTACCTTTTGATTGCTGCCTGGTTCTGATTGGTTGCTGGATGGAGAGCTTGAAGATAAAGCTGGAGAGTGAACTCGCTTGAAGGAGGCCTTTTGTGTCTAGGCTGCTGAGACGGTTTTCTCCTGCCCCAGACAATTAACAATTGTTGTTGTTGTTGTTGTTGTTGTTGTTGTTGTGTCATGCTAAGTGTTTCCTCAACTTGTTGTAGTTGTAACCATTTGTTATTGTACAACCTGTTGCTTATTGAAGTAACGTTGGTGGTCTTTGTTTCATATTTTAAGATATTGATACTCCTAGAGAATCCTAAGTTCATTGTTTATTTTTGGTTTTGGAAGCCGTAGGGAGGAGGATGCCATTTTTGTTATTGATCATGTTTTCTCCTGTTTTTAGTTTAGAGAGGAAGTAAGGGAAGAGTTTTGTTGTTGATTTAAATTTAATTTGTAAAGGTTAGAAAGTACTAAATATGATTCTTTGATTGATTTAAGATTGTAGTGATCTTTGGTACAGAGCTGGGACAGGAGAGGACACTCTTTAGCTGCCTGTTAGTTTTTTTTAAATACATTTTTCCATTCTCATTTTTACCCCCTCCCAATGGTAGACGGGTAGGGATGTAACACTGACCAAGTTTCACAGACATTTGACTAACAGAAATGGAATAATGTGTCCCTGAACAAAAGAGGGGGTGAGGGTCAAAAGTAACAGTCAGTATCGTCTAGGTTACCGATGTAACCTCCGTTTCCTGATGGAGGGAACAAGACGTTGTGTCGCTTCTTTGACACTAGGGGTCTCTCTTGAGTGCCGAATATGCCTCTGATCTATGAAAAAAGGCCAATGGGAATTAGGCAGACAGTATTTTCATACCCCGCCCGGACATATGGGTATAAAAGCGGGCAAATATTTCGAGTTCATTCAGGAATTTTCTGAGGAGCCAGAATGGTGACTCGGCGACGTGGCCGGGAGGACACAACGTCTCGTTCCCTCCATCAGGGAACGGAGGTTACATCTGTAACCTAGACATTCCCCGTCTGTCGCTCACTTTGACGTTGTGTCGAAGAAGCGATACTAAGGGTCCAATTCAAATCATGCCATGCGCTGAGCCGTGTACGTGTACTGCTGACACGAGCGGGCAGGTATATTTCCGTGCAAAGGCGACCAGTTGTGTCAGGCTGCACATACCCTTCCCCAATGCCCCATAAAAGACGTCACCCTTTTGGTTACCCTAAGCCGGGGAACAAGGCGACGCTTGCCCATCTGGGAATGGGCCGAGCCTAGCCGGGCCTCTTTTCTTTCTATGTTTCTCGCATAGAGCAAAATGCTGGGGCCCTTACACGCATCGTAGGAAGGGGGTCTTACCCAGTTTCCTATTCTTTCAGGGGGAAAAGACCTTGCGGAGACCACACCTGCCCAGCAACGGGGAGGTAAGTGGCGAGATGCATCACATGGGCCCTTCAGGTCGCATGTGGAAAAAATGACATGGTGGTAGATCCAGCCTCAAGGAGGGGGGAGTTACTACAGCACAGCGAACGGATGGCAGCTGGCACTGCCTAAGGGAGACGCGGGTCCACTCGCAAGGGGACCGTACCACGGAAAATAAACGCAGGAGGAGTCCATGCAGGAGTCCGGACCTGTGGAGCACCTATACCAATACGGGTAGATTAACTACCCGTAGTGGATTGGGTCAGCGCATTCCTCCGCTGAATTGCGGACCCATAGGTTTGGGAGGAATCGTCCAAGTATCCGAATATATGGAATCTCCTGAGAGAGAAAGCGCACAATTTTACCTCGACCGAGGGAAAGGGCACTAGGTGCAAGCGATCCACCCTGTCAGTTCGTCAGCGTGTTACCGAGTTCTACCGACTCGGACCTGAGAAGACACGGGACGATACTGACTCAACCCTGAGATTGTAAAATCTCGCAAAGGTATTAGATGTTGCCCAACCCGCTGCTCTACATATGTCTGCCAGGGAGGTACTCCTGGCCAGTGCCCACGAGTGCCCCCAGAAACCAGTCATCCAACCGCGATGGCTGTGGGGAGGACGGAGGGTTCCATCCCAGCCCCAGGCTGGCGGTGGCCGGGGCAAGCATATCGGACATCTGCGCATCGGCCTCAGCCTGGGCATGCCACGCTCTCTGATGCAGCGGCGAGCTCATCCGCCTCAAGCTCTAGAGGATAGGCAGACTGGCCGTAAGGCGAGCCGCTGTTGCCTCGAGCACGGACGGGAGTTAAAGAGCTTGCTGGGGGGCGGGTGGTCCGAGGGGGCATACCCGGCGAAGCTGCACCCGCTGCCATCCCTCCATCGCCCGCCGCACTGTCCTCAATCCCGTGGGAAGAAGTAGCAATGCGTGGGGCAGCTGGAGTGGCGTGCTTTCGGTTGGAAGCAAGCCACGACCGCAATGTTTCCATGGTCATGCTCTCGCAGTGAGAACATGAACCATCCACAAACGCTGCCTCGGTGTGATCGCAACCCAGACACACGAGACAACACCTGTGGCCGTCTGAAGTGGAGTGCACTCTACCGCATCCAGGAACTACGCAGGGGCGGAAGGGAATCTTTATAAAGATGCGTCTTGAAAAGGACGTTCAATGCCAGCTGCGTATTTGCTCTTTTAGAGGAAATAACTCTTTTAGAGAAAATCACTCTTTTATAACTCTTTTTAGTTTTTGCGCTGTTGAAGCGCCCAGGGGCAAACTGCACTGCCGTGCAGAGAAGGAGAAGGCCACTGTAATGCGGCGTCGAATCCAACAGGCAAGCATCAGAGAGAAACAGGAACAGGTGTGTAACTCGCAGCTGACTGCAACACGACCATCGGCTCCGAAGAAGATTTCTGAATTAACTTGACGTATTTGCCCACTTTTATACCCGTATGTCCGGGGCGGGGTATGCAAATACTGTCTGCCTAATTCCCATTGGCCATTTTTCATAGATCAGAGGCATATTCAGGACTCGAGAGAACTGATATGGCCACCAGCTGTATTATGTACTACAGTGCATCTCCTCCTCATGGACTGCTCCAGATTTGCCAGTTCTTGCAGTGAGATGTTACCCCACTCTTCCACCAAGGCACGTGCATTTCTGGAGAGAATGGCTCTAGCCCTCACCCTCCAATAAAACAGGTCCCAGACATGCTCAATGGTACTATGTTCTGGACCCTTTGCTGGCCATGGCAGAACACTGACATTCCTGTCTTGCAGGAAATCATGCACAGAACGAGCAGTATGGCTGGTGGCATTGTCATGCTCGAGTGTCATCTCAGGATGAGTCTGCAGGAAGGGTACCATATGAGGGAGGAGGATGTCTTCCCTGTAATGCACAGCATTTAGATTGCCTGCAATGACAACAAGCTCAGTCCGATGATGCTGTGACACACCACCCCAGACCATGTCAGACCCTCCGCCTCCAAATCAATCCTGCTCCAGAATACAGGCCTCAGTGTAATGCTCATTCTTTCGACGGTAAACGCGAGTCCATCCATCACCTCTGGTGAGACAAAACCACGACTCATCAGTGAAGAGCATTTGAGGAAGCCTAAACTGCTTGTAGAAGAGCAGAAAATGCTGGCCCATATTAGGCCAGCTCCCCACCGTAAATGTCGCTCTAATACAACTTAAACTGTCTCTAGGAGACCCGCCTAGTAGTACGGAGACCATACATACGATGTGTGGGTAGGGGATGTATTACAACCGCTGCTGGGTATAGATGTGTTTTGTGAGTTGCAGGGAAAACTAGTGCTGGCACGTGATCGTATGTGGTGGCAACGGCCATTGAGGCTGTGCTTGACAGGTAGTCCTGGCGAGTAATTGACCAGGGTGAAAGATCACCCTATTTGGGCAAAATCAAACAATTACTGTGGTCACCTGAACATGCCACCTGTTACATTCACAGGCGCACAGCAGCCCCACACGCTGCAATATCCAATTGGCAAACAGGCAGAAGATCAGATTATCCAGGTGGACCTTACTAAACAATATCATCTAAAAGAAACCACCTCTCCCTGTAATTCCCCTATCTGGCCAGTCTGAAACCTGGATGGTTCCAGGCGCTTCACAGTGGAATACCGGGAGCTAAATAAATGTGTTGATAAGTCCCTGATCCCAGTACTATATTTTTGCACAATTTAGGTCACAGTGGGCGGATCAGATGATACATAAATTCAGGCAAACCTGGTCGGCGCCTGGTGGAAAAGCTAAGGCAAAAGATATTTGTAATAGATGTATGATTTGTCAAAAACACTCTGATGCCACGACACCTGTGACCATGAAAAGTCTACCCAGACCACCAGGCCTTTTTTAAACGCCTACAAGTAGACTACATCTGTTTGCCACCATGCCAGGGTATGCGAGAAGTGTTAGTGATTGTAGACACATTCTTTCGGTGGGTTGTGGCCTTTCCAGTAAATAGAAATACTGCCACTCAGACTGCAAAAATATTGGTAAAAGACTACATACCATGATGGGGTTTACTGAAAGAAAATGACTCAGACCAGGGTACGCATTTTACAGGAACGGTGTGTTAAGAAGTAGCTTGAATGCTAAAGTTTGACTGGGATTTTCATTGCCCTGTTACCCTCAGTCGAGTAGTATGGTAGAGAGAGTAAATGGGAAGCTCAGTGAGTGAAGATGCTGACTACCACCCCTGGAGTCATGAGTTTGAATGCAGGGTGGGCTGAGTGACTCCAGCTTGTTCTCCTAAGCAACCTAAATGGCCCGATTGCTAGGGAGGGTAGAGTCACATGGGGTAACCTCCATGTGGTTGCTATAATGTGGTTCTCACTTTCAGTGGGGCGCGTGGTGAGTTGCGTGTGGATGCCGCGGGGAACAGCGTGAAGCCTCGTCACGTGCTATGTCTCCACAGTAACTCGTTCAACAAGCCACGTGATAAGATGCACGTATTGATGGTCCCAGATGCGGAGGCAACTGAGATTTGTCCTCCGCCACCATGAGGACTAGGAGCACATTGGGAATTGATCATTCCTAATTGGAGAAAAAATGGGAGAAAGAAAATACTTAAAATAGATGTGATGGGGCTAAAGTGGGAAGGACCATATACTGTTCTGCTAATCACTTATACTGTGGTAAAGGTTCAGGGAATTAGACACTGGGTACATGGCTCTCATTACCAGCCAGCCCAAGGTGTGGATGGAGACTAGAGGCATGAGAGAGCTGTCAGCAAGAACTCACCTATTTAGAGGGTGAGGGGCCACTGTGCATGGTTAGATTGCTCTACCGATCACAGATGGTGCTAACAAAAATAAGCACAGTGTTTTTGTGCTTATGTTCACAGGTAAAATGTCAAAAGTAGTTACGGTGAGTCCACCAAGGGAAAGGACGACTCAACACAAGCTCCAGAATTGGATGTGCAGGCTGTTTGGACACAGGCCTGACTGCCAGACCCAGGAGGGGTGACCTGTCCGCTGGTGCCAAATGAGCAAAGACTGGATCTCTTGGCTGACCACTCAGAATCAACTCGCAACAGTTCCTTAAAGAAAGATTACACAAAGCTGAGGGGAAACACGAGTTAGATAGAGCTCTTGTATTTTTTCACCCATGGTCTTTGAGTGAGCCTTGACGATATAGACTAGAATTGCGAAATTTACCAGAGGACCACGTGATTGTTGCTGCAGGGGTTATTAGACCTGTTATGTTTCATATTGGCCCAAATTAATTTTATTATACTAAAATAGATTTATGCTGTTTTGACGTAACTGTCCGGCCATGCTTCGACACAGAAGCATATTTGTAGATACTCCAGGGATGTGGGTATCTTAGGGGGGAAATGTAGGATCTATAATCAATATATTGAGAAATGTTTTCTTTTTACTTCGCTGTCATTACATGTGTTGACCTTATTATGACATTCTCTGTGTGTGTTTGCCTGAGATAAGTGAGGTTGTTTAGAGGGTATAAAATACAGCTGTTGTTTTGCAGATCTTCTTTGTATATGCATGCTCGAGTGCTGATACTATTTTAATAAAAGTTACTCTTTGGAGTCTTTCATCCTCTGTCTCCTGTGTCTTTTTCTGGATTAAGATAGAAACATCACTCTGCTCCAACACCAGAAGCATTGGTTGTATCTCAATGTACATTCTTTTGTACTCTTACATTCTTGTGGAAATCATCATCTACTGCTGAAGTTCAGTTCCAATACTCAAGAATGCAAGTACAGAAAATGCATAAACTTAACCGGATGTGTTCTTGATCAGGCCAAATTTCGATGATGCATCGGATGGTGACTTGTTGGAAAGAACCCATTTGAAGTCCCAGAAGTCATACATTTGTCATACAATTGTTGTGTTTTTCCTCAAGTGTTTACCACTGTAAGTTGCGAAAGTCTGGTGGCTCTTTAGTAATTATACTCCGACAACATTTGTTGTTTTGTTGGCCATCATTTTATAAAGTACTAAACACATGGAGAAAACGAGTGTTAACAGACATTATTCTTTCAATGTTTGACCAGTCCTGCAAAATGACACTGGTGTGATGATAATAATGCTGTCATTGGTGTGTGATAATGCCAGTAGTTCTCTCACTATCTACAAATGTGCTTTGATTGTCAGTAGATCTTATTCACAAAAGCACCATCTTTGATTTTTGACGGGAATGACAACAAGGCTTTGAGGGTTAAGGTAGGCTTAGACGTGAAAAAAAATTCTAAGAACATTCAGACAAAAAACTCCAGACAACAAGAGTTGTGTAAAATCTGATGAGATCTAGGAGCTTTATACAGCTTTGTACTGTGCATGCCATTGAAGAGATGGTAAGCCTGTCCCTCACAGTCTTGTTTTTATTCATACTAGAAATCAAAGATATTGCAACTCTGAATAAGGTCTATTGCGCAACAAATCTCAAAGCTTGCAATAGATGCGTTTTACATTATCTTGTCCTTTTAAGTTCGTTCTTACAAGGTTACTTGGCAAGACTGGCCTTTGTTAGTACGCAAGTCCTATCTCTGCATTATTAGCATTGAGAAACACCCATAATTCATGCAAATACATGTGTACAAGCACGTGCTTACAAGTATTGTGCTCATATACTTGTGTAGAGTGTGTTTCATCCTTTTAAAGAACTCAAATTTGTTAGTAAAGCCTGACTTTACTGCACTGGAACAAGCCTTTCTCTTTCTCTCTCCCTCTCTTTGTCTTTCTCAGAGAGGTGGAAGGTGAATTGGAGGTGGTTTGGGAGGCTGCTACTAAGGAGAGTCAGCGGTTGAGAGAGGTGGGGTTGGGGAACAGCTCGTTGAATCCAGCCACCATGGCTCCAGTCCTACGCAGCACTTCTGGCCATTCTTCTGCCAGGATCTGTGTTGAGGATCACTTGTCCAGTGTGATGCCTCCTCCCTTCACATCTAGGCAAAGCCATCCTTTAATCCACAGTCCCATGTTTGAGTCTGACTCTGACCAGCACCAAAATCCTTCATCTGATGAGAGTGAAAAAAGTGGTTGGGACTTATTATCCTAATGTTTCCATATCCCCCTTAATAAGTGTGTAATGGCCATGAATTGATTTTCATAATTAACCTGAATGCTATAAATATACATAGCCATATTTTCTCTTAACTATGACAAATGTGCTTTTATCCTTTTATTTCCCACAGTCCAACAGTCTTCTCAGTCTAAATTAGAGGTTACTAATAATTATTATTCTGTTGAAGAGGAGAATGGTACAACTTTTGTTTTCAATTGCTAAACTTCTTATTTCAGAAAGGGTGTGACAGCACAGTGGATGCACACAACAGCACAGGAAATTCTATTGCACAAGCCACATGATGAATGATAGATTATCAATCTCTTTCGCTCTCTGGGATGAAGATCGATCGAGCACAAAAAATGCACTCTGTATTGAGATTCTCCCTCACAATGTACTGTTCTTTAATAAGGAGATAGTAGGTGCCACAGTGTCATTGCAGAATTATACAAATTCTGGTATTAAATATGTCGAAATAAACAACTGAATTTAGGAGTGATAAGAATTGTTTCCAAATTACAAAACTAAAAAAAGAATTGTATAGAATGATTTATTGATTTTAGTCTGATCAGTGATACATATTTTGTGATGCTATTAAAATTAATCTTTTAACCCTTGTGCTGTGATCATTTGTGTTCACCTTTTGTCTTCCTGGTCAAAAATGATCGGCCCACAAAGATTGTTAATAAATCTCACATATTGCATTTATTTTCCCTAGATATTGCATTATATATTTTTGTTTTTGTAATAATTTTTTTATTAAATCTTACAATAATAAAGAAAAGAAAAACATATATACACTACCAGTCAAAAGTTTTGAAAAACTTGACTGAAATGTTTCTTGTGATCTTAAAAATCTTTTGATCTGAAGGCGTATGCTTAAATGTTTGAAATTAGTTTTGTAGACAAAAATATAATTGTGCCACAATATTAATTTAATCATAAAAGAAATATTTTATTAAAAATACATTTTTTAAATTGATGACTTGGACCAAATAATAAAGAAAAACTGGGAACTATTGAAGATGGGAACACCTTCAATAAAAAGCATGTGATAGGTGATACCTCAAGAAGTTGGTTAAGAAAATGTCAAGACTACATGTCTGCAAATTCTAGGCAAATGATGACTACTTTGAAGATGCTAAAATATAACATATTTATGTTATTCCATAGTTTTGATGACTACTGATGCCTCATGACCTTTCCAAAAGCAGTAATCACCTCTCCCAGAGTATCTGCCGCTTTGGGGTATTTTTTTGTACAAAAAAAAACAGTACAAACAGGTGGCACAGTTCTAAATACCTATGAAACTGAGATCTGGGGATCCCAAAATGTTGAACCAAATTTTCAAACGATCTTAACACTCCACTCTCATATAGGTCACCGAGTGTAGTAACCCCCCTCACAATCCACTCTGGCCAGCAGAAAGGGGACTTACCAATACTCTATCTTGCGTTCTGTCATATGCCCAAGGCAACATTTAAATAAATGTCCGATTTAAACATTCTGGACATTTTTATCCATACCAAGTGTAAATGTGAAATAACGGGGTGAAATGAGGGGCTCTCTCAGGTGGAAGTGACCAATGAGCCAAATGTCTGAGACTGAATGCATAGTAATAAAACAAAATCTTGGGTAGGCCTAGCCCACCTTTGTCAATCGGCCTATGTAACTTAATGAAATACAATCTGGGAAGCTTAACATTCCAAATGAAGGACTTCCAATTTCTTGAAATAAGAGAGGGGGACATCTACAGGGAGAGATTGTAGCAGGTAGTTACATTTTGGAATACAGTTAATTTTAATAACATTAACTTTCCCGTAGATAAATGTTATGAAGCCCACCTGCCCACAACGCTCGAAAACCTTTTTATTAAAGGGTCAAAATTAACTAACTAATTCAGACAAATTTTCTGGGAATAAAATCCCCAAATACTTAATGCTCTGTTGGGCCACTGGAAGGCGTCTGGCTGGAAAGCCATTACTGGACAGTATTCTATCAGAGACAAAGCTTCGGATTTAGACCGACTGACTGTGCTCCTGAGAACTTGGAAAAGGAATTAGTAATTCTGTGGAGGCAAGGCATAGGTCTAGTAGGGTCAGAGACAAATAATAAAATATAATCTGTGAAAAGCAGAAGCTTATGTGCCATGCCACCTGCCATCACCCCTGGAAACTCCTCCTCCTTTCTTATCACGGTTGCTAATGGTTCCAGGGCAAGACAGAACAATAATGGGGAAAGAGGGGAACCTGGCTAAGTGTCCCTATCCAAAGTAAAATAATCTGAAATTAATCAATTTGTTTGTACCGCTGCTACAGGTGTCAATAAAGTAACTTAATCCAAACAATAAATGTACTCCCGAACCCATACATTTCCAAAATCTTAAAAAGATAATCCCATTCTACCATATCAAATGCCTTTTCGGCATCAAATGAGATGGCAGCGACCGGAGACTGATCATCTGCCACTGAACACATAATATTGATGAGACGCCTGATGTTATCAGAAGAGCTGTGGCTCTGAATAAACTCCACCTGAACTTTATGTATAAGAGATGTCATAACTTAATCGGTTGGGCAAAATTTGAGATGTCATAACTTAATCGGTTGGTCAAAATTTTTACATCTAGCTGGATCAGGGAAATTGGGCAGTAACTTTTACACTTGCTTGGATCTTTGTCCTTTTTAAGAATCAGACATGTCATGGTTGATGGAAGCTTTCCATTCTTTAATGATTCCATATAAAATTCTAACAAAAGTGGAGCCAATGTTGTAGCATAAGATCTCAAATCAGCTGCAAAACCATCTGGCCCTGAGCCTCGCCTGTAGGTAAGGACTTAATTGCCTCTTTAATCTCCTCCAAGGTTAACGCAGAATCAAGATAATTTTTATGCTCAGTTGTCAATTTAGGGAGTTCTAATGGTTCCACAAAATTTCGAATATCTTCATCAGTAGATGAAGACGTGTAACTATAAAGATCAAGATATAATTCTTTAAAGGCATTATTAATGCCAATGGCTGAGGTAAAAATTTCCCCACCAGCAGATTTCACTGAGGGAATGGTAGAAAAAGACTCTCTGCTTTATATATCTAGCCAAAAGCATTCCTGCTTTGTCCCCCCACTCAAAATATGACTGTCTTTCCACAACTTAATCCAACCAATAAATGTACTCCCGAACCCATACATTTCCAAAATCTTAAAAAGATAATAGTATTATATCTGTATTTCAATTGGGTCAATTCTCTGAGGCCATTGGACAGTTTTCGGCGCTTTAGCTTTGCCTCTGCACCTTTAATATTCCCATCCAACTCCATAAGTTCTCGTGCTTTGGATTTTTTGATGAATGAGGCATATTGTATGATCCAACCCCTAAGAACCACCTTAAAGGGTAACTAAACCCTAAACCAACTTTTTTTAGTTAATGATCTGTAAGCATGGGGCTTTATTAGTACTTACTGGTCATTGATTCAAGTAATTTTTTTGACATTTGTGTATAAAGTGTTTTAATTCTACAATATATGGTGTAAAAACGTCTGAGTGCTGCCCTCTTCAGGTTGAACGGTGGCTACTGCAGTTGAATTTTCCTATTGGCTGTTGCGGGACTTCGTGACTTAAGCGGTGACAGCTGACGTAAGCAGGTTCCAGCTCACCACGCCAGATTCATGTACATGTCGTCTTGCGACCGTGTGAGGAATAATAATAACATAGAGTCTGACAGCAGCTGTCAATTAATCCGTCACTACGAGTCTCAAGTGCCCCCCGCTCAGCCCCGCACTCGGTTCGTTCCCTCTATCCCCGCCGGGGTCTGCCCACTTTTCCTGCATTTTCAAATATTTCTGGTGGGTGGAGTCAGACTCTGAGCAGGTGTTTAGTTACCCTTTAACTGCCTCCCAAGTCACGCCCACAGAAGATACTGAAGGGCATTCACTAAAGTACAGGGGTTTCAGTACAGCGACGCACAAGGGGCGTGGCCATGACATAAAACAAATTTCAGGTCAGCGTACATGCGCATTATAGTGCCTTCTTTCCGCGGGCTTTTCATATTTTCATCGCGGGCTTTTCATAACAGCGACAGCAAACTGATGGAACAGCCATGGAGAATCTAAGACAAAATAGGGAAATCGGTAAATGTTTTTGTTGTTTTACTATGATACAGAGGCAGATGATTTTGTAAAAGATGCGGTAGCATTTTAATGTAAAGAACGAGTAACGATAAATAATTTTTGTTACCGTTTGCAATATAAGTGCATATGAACTATGCAAATTTTGAATTAGGAGAACGCCTACACTACCACGTCACATTTTTACGCTGCACTGAAACCCCTGGAAATAAGTGACTGCCGATACTGAAGACCATTTGGTCTCCATATAAACATTGATTTCAGTCTTTAACATTTGTTGGAAATCAGGATTTTGCAAAAGGGATACATTAAAGCGCCAACTATATGATTTATTTTTCTCCATATGTGGCAACAATTCTAATCTCACCAGGGCATGATCTGAGACTAAGATGTTTCCAATTGAGCAATCCACTACAGATGAAATGAGGGACTTGGATATAAAAGAAAAATTATTCTAGAATAAATCTTATGGACTCATGAAAAGAATGGATAGTCCCTACCAGATGGGTTCAAAAGTCACCAAATTTCTGTAAGACCAAGCTTTTTACACATTCTGTGAAGCGTCAATGTTGCTCTTGGGGACTTACACACTTTGGCTTCACTATGATCATGGACTGAATCCATCAAAAGATTAAAGTCTCCTCCCAATATTATATCATAAGGGGTGCCAGCGGCTTGTAACATCCTTTAAAGATCAATAAAAAAAGCCCTCATCAATGTTAGGCATGTAAATATTAGCCAAAACCAACCTTTGCCCCTGAATTTCTGCTAAAACAATAATGGTTCTCTCTAATTTATCTTTAATCTGTTTGAGACATTTGAATTGTGGATGTTTTCTTATCAGTGTTATGACACCCCTGTTCTTACTTGAGCCAGCACTAAAGAAAAAATGTCAATTTTTCAGCTTCCTGCGGGGAAAGAGATGTTTCTTGAAGAAACACTATCACATTTCTTATGCTCAAGAAAATAAATAACCTTCCTTCTTTTTATGGGGGGCCCCAACCATTCTCATTCCACGTGGAAAAGATAACTACATACTACACCAAAGGAAAAGTCATGGTCCAGGGAGTGAAGCAAACCTGGAGTCTTTTGAGGAGATAGTCTCCCTGTTGAAAGCTAAAGTGAACACCAAGATGGTAAATGTCCCCTTTGACAGTGAAGATGAGGAGAGTCCAGCAGAGAACCCCAATACCTTGTCTATCTCTGCCCCTCCCACACCTGCCAGCCTTACAACCAGCTAAAGGAGAGTATGGCCCTCCTAGAGATGGACTTTTCTGAATTCAAAGAGCAGACCCAGGCCAGGATGTCTGACTCCCCCATGAGTACTGTCCAGCAGCTGAAAGAGGAGCTAAAGCAGTTCAAGAGAGAAAACCAGGCTTTGGCATCTGACCTCAGAGGTAGCCTAGAGGCACTCAAACAGGAGAACAGTGTGCTCCAAGCTCAGTTAGCCAAAGTGAAGGAGGATGCTAAAAATAGAGAAAGGAGCATCACCAGGCAAGTCCAACACCTCTCTGCTCTGCACCCAGCCAAACAACACCCTGGCACCTCCTGATATATTCACACAGCCAGCTGCCAACAGTCAGCTCTGCCCATCACAGCTTCCCTCCACCCAGCCTGAAGAACAAGACCCACAAGTGGTCCTGCTGGCTGACACAAATGGGAAATTCCTGGCTACTGAAAAAGGAGACGCAAGAATCCTGAATGCCTGGTGATTCACACAGGAACTAATTACCTGCACAGGTTCCGTAAGGACACTGCAGAAGTGGAGAAAAAGATGGTGGAGCATGCCAGTAGGGAGTTCCCTGACACGCGCATTGTGGTCTCCACCCTGCTGCCTAGGACAGACACCCCTCACCATGTCATCTATGACATTAATATGGAGATCAGAAGAGGATGTGCCACCCTACCAAATGTCCACCTGGCTTTCCACCCAACCATTGGCACCTGGGACCTTTTATGATGTAAAAACATTTGCAAAAACCCTCAAAGATATGGCCCTGGGACGCAGTCCTTCCACACCCTCCTTAACTAAGAGCCTTAGAGGCCATCCCAGACCTCCTCCTCCTCCATATCACTGGCCCAGGATCAGGTTGCACTCAGAGGAGGCAACCTTCCCCACCTCACCCCCTACCCACCAGCCCCCCTCACAGCATCAGCAGCAGAGATATGCAGCAGCACCTGCCCCTTGCACTCCTCTTCACCCACAACAGCAGAGTTATGCAGTAGCACCTGCAGAGTTATGCAGTAGCATGAAGCATTTACATGTTGTTCTGATTATTGGGGGGTTACCCCCAATATATATATATATATATATATATATATAAAACCACCATTGTGTCCTTGAGCAAGGCACTTATCAGGTTGCTCCGGAAGGATTGTCCCTGTAATAAGTGCACTGTAAGTCGCTTTGGATAAAAGCGTCTGCCAAATGCATAAATGTAAATACCCTACACACTTTAATTAACAAACATGTACACCAAACAAAAAATTGTTAAATATTTGCTTGTTTTATTGATTTCAAGAAAGCTTTCGATTGGCCTGAAGGGCTATATTGTAGACTTCTGCATTGTGGTATAGGTGGCAAAATATATGATCTGATTAAATCAATATATTCGAAAAACAGGTGTGCTGTTAAAATTGGTCGCACCTGTCGGTGATCGGTTCTGCACAGAACTTGCTCCTCTCGAACGAGCCTAATATTGGCACACCTGTTTCCTCAGTGGAGCTAATGGAAGAAAAATAATGCTGCCATCTGCATTTTTTTACATACATTAACAATGGTTTTACCCATAAGTAAACAAATGTCAAATGATCTCATTTGTTAACGAAAATACCTTTAGAAAAACATAGAATTGCCATCTAAATTTACAGAGAAAAAAAATAATCAGTTTTGGAAAAATGCAGACCTGGTGAATCTGCGAAGTGAAATAAAAGCTGTTCCAAATCTATTCATGAATATATCATAGAACTAGCAGAAATCACACATTGTGGCATAAACAGCACAGTGGGTGATATACCCAAACACTCCTGCTAAAAAGCCCATGATAGAGGAGCTTTGTTGAACTTTAGTACCTGTTACGATTCCCTGTTGGCTGCCCCGCGTTTCACATGTCACTGTCATTGTTCGCACCTGTTTATCGTTTGCAATCATCCTGTCCTTGTGTATACAGGTGAAACTCGAAAAATTAGAATATTGTGCAAAAGTTCATTAATTTCAGTAATTCAACTTAAAAGGTGAAACTATTATATTATATAGACTCATTACAAGCAAAGTAAGATATTTCAAGCCTTTATTTGATATAATTTTTATGATTATGGCTTACAGCTTATGAAAACCCCAAATTCAGAATCTCAGAAAATTAGAATATTGTGAAAAGGTTCAGTATTGTAGGCTCAAAGTGTCACACTCTAATCAGCTAATTAATCCAAAACACCTGCAAAGGGTTCCTGAGCCTTTAAATGGTCTCTCAGTCTGGTTCAGTTGAATTCACAATCATGGGGAAGACTGCTGACCTGACAGTTGTGCAGAAAACCATCATTGACACCCTCCACAAGGAGGGAAAGCCTCAAAAGGTAATTGCAAAAGAAGTTGGATGTTCTCAAAGTGCTGTATCAAAGCACATTAATAGAAAGTTAAGTGGAAGGGAAAAGTGTGGAAGAAAAAGGTGCACAAGCAGCAGGGATGACCGTAGCCTGGAGAGGATTGTCAGGAAAGGGCCATTCAAATGTGTGGGGGAGCTTCACAAGGAGTGGACTGAGGCTGGCGTTACTGCATCAAGAGCCACCACACACAGACGGGTCCTGGACATGGGCTTCAAATGTGGTATTCCTCTTGCAAGCCGCTCCTGAACAACAAACAACGTCAGAAGCGTCTTACCTGGGCTAAAGAAAAAAAGAACTGGTCTGTTGCTCAGTGGTCCAAAGTCCTCTTTTCTGATGAGAGCAAATTTTGCATCTCATTTGGAAACCAAGGTCCCAGAGTCTGGAGGAAGAATGGAGAGGCACACAATCCAAGATGCTTGAAGTCCAGTGTGAAGTTTCCACAGTCTGTGTTGGTTTGGGGAGCCATGTCATCGGCTGGTGTTGGTCCACTGTGCTTTATTAAGTCCAGAGTCAACGCAGCCGTCTACGGGACATTTTAGAGCACTTCATGCTTCCTTCAGCAGACAAGCTTTATGGAGATGCTGACTTCATTTTCCAGCAGGACTTGGCACCTGCCCACACTGCCAAAAGTACCAAAACCTGGTTCAATGACCATGGTATTACTGTGCTTGATTGGCCAGCAAACTCGCCTGACCTGAACCCCATAGAGAATCTATGGGGCATTGCCAAGAGAAAGATGAGAGACATGAGACCAAACAATGCAGAAGAGCTGAAGGCCGCTATTGAAGCATCTTGGTCTTCCATAACACCTCAGCAGTGCCACAGGCCGCATTGAGGCAGTAATTAATGCAAAAGGGGCCCAAACCAAGTACTGAGTACATATGCATGATTATACTTTTCAGAGGGCCGACATTTCTGTATTTAAAATCCTTTTTTTTATTGATTTCATGTAATATTCTAATTTTCTGAGATTCTGAATTTGGGGTTTTCATAAGCTGTAAGCCATAATCATAAAAATTATATCAAATAAAGGCTTGAAATATCTTACTTTGCTTGTAATGAGTCTATATAATATATTAGTTTCACCTTTTAAGTTGAATTACTGAAATTAATCAACTTTTGCACGATATTCTAATTTTTCGAGTTTCACCTGTATAAACCCTGTTTGCTTTCCACTCCTTGTCGTTCACTGAATGTTGTTGAATGTTCATGTTCCCACTGTGCTGACGTTTTGCCCATGTTCGGTCTGTCTCGATGTTTCTCGTGTTCATCCAGTCCGTGTTCCTTTGTTGTCTCCATGTTTTAGTTTCAGTTTGCCCATCGTGGTTGTCTTATTTGTTCCTGTCTGTTTATTTTCATTCTTATTAAATAAAACCGCACGTAGATCCAAAACCCTCGTCTGCCTCTGCCTTCTTCTCTACGTTCATAACAGAACGAACGACCCACCATGGATCTAGCGGTTCTACGAGCCAACTGTCAGCTGCTCAGCCTGATGCAGGGAGACCGTCCGGTTGAAGAGCACATCCGTGATTTTCTCGCGATTGCGAGTGCCTCCGACTTCCCTGACTACTCCCTGGTGGTGTTCTTCCGGGCGAACCTGAACAGTGCGCTCAAGGAGCGGTTGCCACCGGCAACGCGCGGCTGGACGCTCCGTGGAGGAGACTCTGCTGGCCTGCGATTCGTCGTTCACTGTGGGCGTCGTCGAGGAGGACCCCGTAGCTCCTCCCACAGTGGTAACTCTCCATTCGCCCATGATTCGTCCCTTCACGCCTGCCTTGGTCAAGGAGCCAGTGCTGCCAGCTTCGTCCGCCCGGAGGAGGAGGAGAAGAAAGGCTTCTGCTCCACAGTTCATGCCTGCCACGGTCAGCGAGCCAGCGCCTACGCCTGCCACGGTCAGCGAGCCAGCACCTGTAGCCTCAGACGTCCCTGAGCCAGCGCCTGTAGCCTCGACCGTCCAAGAGCCAGCGCCAGTAGCCTCGACCGTCCAAGAGCCAGCGCCAGTAGCCTCAGACATCCCTAAGCCAGTTCCTGCAGCCTCAGACGTCCCTGAGCCAGCGCCTGTAGCCTCAACCGTCCCTGAGCCAGCACCTGTAGTCTCGACCGTCCCTGAGCCAGCGCCAGTAGGCTCGGCCGTGCAAGAGCCAGTGCCAGTAGCCATGATCGTCCAAGAGCCAGCGCCAGTAGCCATGACCGTCCCAGAGCCAGCGCCCCTCGAGCCTTCCAAGGCTCCGCCTCTCGAGCCTCTCGAGCCTTCTAGGGCTCCACCTCCCGAGCCTCCCAGGGCTCCGCCTCTCAAGTCTCTTGAGTCTTCCAGGGATCCTCCTCCCGAGCCTCCCAAGGCTCCGCCTCTCCAGTCTCTTGTGTCTTCCAGGGCTCCTCCTCCCGAGCCTCCCAGGGCTCCGCCCCACAAGTCTCTCGAGCCTCCCAGGGCTCCGCCCCTCAAGTCTCTCGAGTCTTCCAGGGCTCCTCCTCCCGAGCCTTCCAGAGCTCCGCCTCTCAAGTCTCTCGAGCCTCCCAGGGCTCCACCCCTCAAGTCACTCGAGTCTTCCAGGGCTCCGCCTCTCGAGCCTTCCAGGGCTCCGCCTCTCGAGCCTTCCAGGGCTCCGCCTCTCGAGCTTCCCGAGCCTTCCAGGGCTCCGCCTCTCGAGCCTCTCGAGCCTTCCAGGGCTCCACCTCTCGAGCCTCCCAGGGCTCCGCCCCTCAAGTCACTCGAGTCTTCTAGGGCTCCGCCTCTCAAGCCTTCCAGGGCTCCGCCTCTCAAGCCACTCGGGCCTTCCAGGGCTCTGCCTCCTGAGCCTCCCACAGCTCCGCCTCCTGAGCCTCACACAGCTCCGCCTACTGAGCCTCCCATGGTTCCGCCTCAATTGGCTCCGCCTCCTGAGTCTCCCTCAGCTCCGAATCCAGAGCCTTCTACGGTTCAACCTCCTGAGCCACCCATGGCTCTGCCACCTGGGTCTTCCATGGCTCCGTCCTAAAGTGAATTAGTCATTGTTCACATAGAACAGCACTCCATGATCACTTGTATTACTACTACATTACTAAAGCTAGGTAATAGTTTTAAACTGACAATTTCAGGACTAAGGCTCATGCTGAGAGACACAACAGACTGATTTATTACAGAACTCATGTGCTTACCTTTTATTGGAGTTTCAACATTGGATACATACTGTTTAAAATGGTGGAGGACATCACTGTTTCTATAGTGAATGACTCTTGCGCACCGGCTACAGCAAAATAAAGAGTAATACCCCCTCTTGGACGTCTATTTTCCACTGAGAAAGCTGACAGCATCTCTGATTGGGTGTGGCAACTGGTGATTGCACACGCTCCATCTCTCTCTCTCTCTCTCTCTCTCTCTCTCTCTCTCTCTCTCTCTCTCTCTCTCTCTCACACACACACACACACACACACACACACACACACACACACACACACCCATCCGTCTATCTTTGTTTATCCAATGACTTGTTAGAAACAGCACAAGCCGTGATACTATTCCTGAAGTGAACATTTTTAATTGCTAACGGAGGCTTAGACGTATAATTTGTTTTGAACCAGCAACGCCAGATTCTGATCCGTCGTGTAAGAAAGTAGTTCATGCACAAATGTGTTTTTATGACCGTACTCAGTTTTTCCTAATTTTTTAAAAATGTTCTTGTTCATTGAACTGTTGTATATAAGCAATATCACACTCGCAATCATGCTATATGCCCTACATCAGCACTGCTGTGATTACATACGGCACTCGGCCTGCGGCCGAATCACAGCAGTGCTGATGTAGGGCTATATTGCACTCTTGCTTGTGTGATATTGCTTAAATATATTGCCATTTTTAGGCTACCCCTAAGAAAATGCTATATGATTCAAACAAAAACCTTATATAGTATTGTTAAGCCATAAAACATTAATATGGGATCTTTTTTCAAACAAGGTTGAAGCTTTTAAAATTGTTGTGCCATTTTTATGATGGTGCTGGTTAAAATCACGTTCAGTTTTGTTGTAGTAACAATTACTGTGCAGTTATGGTAGGCTTTTTTGACAGACACCAAAGCAATTAAATTGTGCATTTCTTCATTATTTCAAATTAATTTAAACATGATGATTGAGTTGTTTAAACGGACTGCTATCAGCAATGCTTCTATGTAATTTAGTCAAATCTCATCAGCCATTTTAAACTGAGCACTAAACGATGTTCAAACAAAGCGCTCCATCTCATTAACACAATAAACATATTATGATGTGGGATCAGTTGCTTTATGAGATCAAGAATCATTTACAGCACTTCTAAAAGTTCTTAAAGGGGTATTTCACTCAAATATGAACATTATGTCATGATGATTTACCTCTTGTTGTTCAATACCTCTATGACTTCCTTTCTTCTATGGAAATAAAGTTGCAAATGTGAGTTTTATCACACAATTGCAAGTTTATTTCTTGCAATTGTGAGTTTATTTCTTGCAATTGTGAGTTTATTTCTCGCATTTGTGAATTAATTTCTCACATTTATGAGTTTATATCACGTAATTCTGTTTTAAAAAGTCGTAATTGTGAGAAATCAAGTCACAATTATGAAATAAAAAGTCAGAATTACCTTACCTCTTTTATTTTTGTATTACCTGGCAGGATCCATCTTCAATCATGCTTAATTAAATACTAGTAAATAGTTTCCAATGATTGATTTTAAAATGATAAGGAGAGCTCAGTAGTCGAATGGTTTTTCAACACTGATTTACAAGTGGAGGCAGGATGTATAAATACGAGTCATCCTGTGATAGTTCCAGTGTAATTTTTACCTCACATCAGTGAGGTATCTGTGCATTTATCCGTGTGGATTTATATACGTGTTTGGGACTGCCAAAAGAAGTTGTCCCTATCTAAAGGTAAAGAATTATACAAAGAATATACCTTTAAAATGCTCAAATATTTTGTATATATTTGAGACTGCCATAGACCTTTTTCAAAGACAGTGATGATGCGTTTCTGCCTTATTTAGCAGCGTAAATCTTTCAAACATTTTCATATTATGATTTTTTTAAAATATTGAGTTTAAGTTTATAACATTGTGCTTTGTGTTATATTATCCTGGTATAAGTTTGAAAAAATTAATTACCACAGCTGCGAGGGGGTTTCTATAAGAGCTGCTGAGAGAGTGACAGTAAATTTGGCATCTTCTCCCATTTTACTGTCTTAATCCACCACTCTCTATTTTTTTCTTCTTCTGGATGGAAGTCATTCAAATGTAATAGTGGATTTTTTCTTTTGTTCTTGGAGAAAATGGATAAGTTAAAATAATATTTGCTGTGATCTCCCATTCTTCGCTGTTGAAGTTTACCTTGCAATTGTTTACTTCCACGTCCCAAAACCTGGAGTGTGAAAAAGGGCTTTGTGCATCGTTGGAAGTTCCTTGATAAGTAAATTTGCAAAAGCTGAATGTATACGTAATACGTCAATAATGTGAACTTTGCTTTACTTTGTGTACTCTGCTTAATGTGCTAACAATAAACTTCACTTTAATGCAACACTATGTTAAATTTTTAACAATGTGTAGCTTATGATGCTAGTTATATATTGTCTGACAGGAATGGTAAAAGTTTTACAATATAATGCCTGACAGGGTTTGGCTTGGTTCCAAAAAAGTGTAACAACCAACCCCCAAATGAAGACTAATGTTTTGTTTACATATATATTGGCATTCCTAATATTAAAAATTAAAGGTACATGAGTTTCAGCTGAAATCAGGCAGGAGTTATTTGTGCTTAGATGTAATGTGTTACAATTATTCTTGGTGTCCCCTGGTTTATGGAGTAATTTTGCTACTACAAAATGTATTGGATAGAGGTGCTTCTATATCCCCAATATATATATATATATATATATATATATTGGGGGTAACCCCCCAATAATCAAAACAACATGCAAATGCTTCATGCTGCAACCCACCCAATGTTCAAGCCAAATCTACACCCTTATATATACAGTATCTCACAAAGCGAGTACACCTCTCACATTTTTGTAAATATTTGATTTAATCTTTTCATGTGACAACACTGAATAAATGACACTTTGCTACAATGTAAAGTAGTGAGTGTACAGCTTGCTTACAACCACTGGCAACAAAAGGGAGTACACCCCTAAGTGAAAATGTCCAAATTGGGCCCAAAGTGTCAATATTTTGTGTGGCCACCATTATTTCCCAGCACTGCTTTAACCCTCTTGGGCTTGGAGTTCACCAGAGCTTCACAGGTTACCACTGGAGTCCTCCTCCATGACAACATCACGGAGCTGGTGGATGTTAGAGATCTTGTGCTCCTCCACCTTCCGTTTGAGGATGCCCCACAGATGCTCAATAGGGTTTAGGTCTGGAGACATGCTTGGTCAGTCCATCACCTTCACCCTCAGCTTCTTTAGCAAGGCATTGGTCGTCTTGGAGGTGTGTTTGGGGTCGTTATCATGCTGGAATACTGCCCTGCGGCCCAGTCTCCGAAGGGAGGGTATCATGCTCTGCTTCAGTATGTCACAGTACATGTTGGCATTCATGGTTCCTTCAATGAACTGTAGCTCCCCAGTGCTGGCAGCACTCATGCAGCCCCAGACCATGACACTCCCACCACCATGCTTGATTATATGCAAGACACACTTATCTTTGTACTCCTCACCTGGTTTCCGCCACACGCTTGACACCATCTGAACCAAATAAGTTTATCTTGGTCTCTTCGGACCACAGGACATGGTTCCAGTAATCCATGTCCTTAGTCTGCTTGTCTTTAGCAAACTGTTTGCAGGCTTTCTTGTGCATCATCTTTAGAAGATGCTTCCTTCTGGAATGACAGCCATGCAGACCAATTTGATGCAGTGTGCGGCATATGGTCTGAGCACTGACAGGCTGACCCCCCACCCTTCAACCTCTGCAGCAATGCTGACAGCACTCATACGTCTATTTCCCAAAGTCAACCTCTGGATATGACTCTGAGCATGTGCACTCAACTTCTTTGGTGGACCATGGCGAGGCCTGTTCTGAGTGGAACCTGTCCTGTTAAACCGCTGTATGGTCTTGGCCACCATGCTGCAGCTCAGTGTCAGGGTCTTGGCAATCTTCTTATAGCTTAGGCCATCTTTATGTAGAGCAACAATTCTTTTTTTCAGATCCTCAGAGAGTTCTTTGCCATGAGGTGCCATGTTGAACTTCCAGTGACCAGTATGATGGAGTGTGAGAGCGATGACACCTAATTTAACACACCTGCTCCCCATTCACACCTGAGACCTTGTAACACTAACGTGTCACATGACACCGGCGAGGGAAAATGGCTAATTGGGCCCAATTTGGACATTTTCACTTAGGAGTGTACTCACTTTTGTTGCCAGCGGTTTAGACATTAATGGCTGTGTGTTGAGTTATTTTGAGGGGACAGCAAATTTACACTGTTACAAGCTGTACAATCACTACTTTCCATTGTAGCAAAGTTTCATTTCTTCAGTTTTGTCACATGAAAATATATAATCAAATATTTGGGGTGTACTCACTTTTGTGAGATACTGTATATATTCTGTTGGATTATAGTGTTTGCAATCTGAAGTTTCATTTTCTTGAGGTCAAGGATGAGGCTGCAGAATATGGTGTGATGATTTCATACAGCTCAACATAAACCACAATGTACAGAATAACAACAAAGAAAACAAAAATATTGGGTTTTTTTTCAAAATAAATGTAAAGATTATTTCTGCAGTATGATACAATCTAAAAATCAAACACAAAAAGCAAATAGATGGATGGATGGATGGATGGATGGAAAGAGAGATAGCAATCTTTTAAAATCACAGATAAGAGGACATTAGTTTTTTATGGGCACACTATATTGGTGGGGTCAGTGCTGAAACATTCCTATCTTACCTGCTGATCTCACCTGTCATACCTTTGAACTCGTGGACCATGTTGTGGAGTTAGGCAATAATGTCAGAGCAGAGGTCATTGAATTTAACCGGGATGTTCAATTGTGTTCACTGACGTGCACAGAACAGGGGCAGCAGGGGTGCAAGCAAAATTAAAATCTTGTCATAGTCTCACAATAACAGTAATAATGTGTTATTATGAGATTTCTTTGTAAATCACGGGTGTGTTAAAGAAAATTAAGTGGAGGTGCCTTTAAGAACACGCGCTACAGCAGATCAGGGGCAGATTCCAGTTGCAAGTGATCCTCCCTATGCCCTATACGCACTCCTAGTCTCTAGGGCAGGGGTCGGGAACCTGTGGCTCTTTGTTAAAAATCAAGTGGCTCGTGGGGGGTCACAACATTCACCAACACATGATCGTTTAAACTTTCTAGAGATAATTTTTCTGCAGAAAGTGTGGGTGTGATTGCAAAGCTTGAAGTCAATTACACTGTTTTGATTTCCTTTCTCCCGAATTTATTGTACAGCCTACTCCTGGTGAACAAGGTTTGAAACGAACACCCGCCAAATGCGGATTTTTCATGCAGAGTCATTGTCTACAAACTTTGCAATCGCACCCACACTTTCTGCAGGAAAAGTATCTCTATAAATTTACAATGTGACCTGTTGGCACAACTGAATTTAAACCTGGCTAGTCACTTCTGCTGGCTATCTGAGAATAAAAAGACTAAGTAAGATGCTAGCTAAAAGACTGGAGGTTAAAATTATACCAAGTCTGCCTCATTTTAAGTAAACTGTAAAAATAGAGATGAAATTTTACTTTCATGTGAAAGTAGCAATTTTGCTACTTAAAATTGACTTTTGGTGATATCTTCCAAAGTTTTTTAAACATTTTCAGCATTTCTTTTTTTTTATCTACACAGTGTTGATATGGCAACAAGTAAACAAATTAAGTTTCATCTTACCAGCATGTGTGGAAACATTTAAACCATATGTGTTACAACTAACCCTGTGTTCGTTTGTGCCCCGCTCTCCTCTACCAGCCACTGCCTTAGGTGACCTCTTATACTCCTTGGAGTGATATATTACAAGAAATGAAACAAAAAGAGGTGCATTTGACAAAACATATGTGATTATATTTTGAAGAACAGGTGAAAGAAAAGCCGCCAATGCGAGTCTGATTTGATATGTGTGCGCAGTGAGCTCTGATGTTCATGAATGCAATGAAAGCACTTCTCCAAGACACGCACGCACATGCATAGAGTTCTGGGCCTCGTTTCCCAAAAACTACAGATCTTAGCTGTTAAGAGCATTTTCTACAAGCGATTTTTTTGCACATTTGTTATTTCTGCGCTCAGAGTGTGAAATAGCACCTGCCACACTCCAAATGCGACGAGGCTCAATCCTGTTCATAAAATCCTTGTCCAAATGTATTTCATGGGCGAGAAATTTTGCTCATCTACCTGCAACAGGTGGGTGACCTGTAAGACGTCTCGGAGTAAGACATGACAAGAAATGCTGTTAGTCACAAAAACGTGCTTGAAGAAACACACTTTATTATGTTTTTAAGAACAGACAAAAGAAAAGTCATCAATGCTCGTGTCTGATTTGCTCTTTGTTCAGAGGCATGCAGCGGGAAACTGTCTCATTGAACAAGCGCATGTAAAGAGTTATCACTCCTTTTTCTCAGTTTAATTCGACTAAAAACTGTTTGTCAGTATAATGTCGTCTATGAGAATGCATTTACATTTATGCATTTGGCAGACGCTTTTATCCAAAGCGACTTACAGTGCACTTATTACAGGGACAGTCCCCCTGGAGCAACCTGGAGTTAAGTGCCTTGCTCAAGGGCCCAACAGTGGCATCTTGGTGGTGCTGGGTCTTGAACCCCCAACCTTCTGGTAAGTAACCCTGAGCCTCAATCACTGAGCCACCACTGCCCCATGATGCAAATGATCTCCGATCATCACAGAGCAGTTCGCTTTTACGAACTTTGTGCACGCAACTCTGCAGGGAAACGGTGCTCCATTTTCTTTTCTTTAGGCAGCATAATCTGTATTACCAAAACACAATGCAAACACATTCGATAAGAACACATTTGGCAGCATTTTTTGGGGACACTAGAGAATTTATTAGGCATACTCACTTTACTATGATGATTATTATAATTATCTTTATATTTATAATTGTCTTTATTTCTTAATTTGTAGCTATTAGTAATTTTCCACCTGGTGTCGTTGACGGATGCATGCATGATGGGAAATGGGGCTGTTGGAGATGGTAAATGTTTGGACTTGGGGAGGTGGTTATATAGAAGATTTTTTTTATCACCTCTGTTATTTTAATAGCTTTTTTGTTTCGTTTAATGTGCAATTTAAATTTAGAAATGTATTTTAAAAATTTTTTTGTGTTTCGATAAATTCATTACATTTTTAAAGCACATTTACTCAGTTCCAAATTGCAACATTTTACCTATTCATTTTTGCATATTTGTTTGTTGTGGTGTTTTTGAGCAGTATATGGGCAATATAAACATTATATGATTTAAAAACTTTTCAAATAGTAAATTATTTGTTTGTGGTATGGCTCTTTCAAATGAATCAACCAAAAATAAAAAATAAATTGTCTTCTTAGTGAAAAAATGTTCCCGACCTCTGCTCTAGGGCGTACACAGTCATACGCCGTATGCCCACCTATCAATCAAAGAATTTTGCGTATGCCCACCTAAAATGAGTTATTATACGGATGGCCGCCAGAACAGCGAGGAGGCTTTTGACCCATAACGACTCGGTTACTAACGTAACCTCGGTTCCCTGAGAGGAGGGAACGAGTATTGCGTAAGTAGCTTAAGCTATGGGAAAACTCCGTTTCTCGAGAAATATTGAAGTCTTTATGTAAAACGCATTGCAGCTGCACAGCAGACAGCAATGAGCGAGGCAGCTCGGTCATTGGCTGTGCTGCTACAACTTGCTCGAACCAATGACGGGGCGACTCTGAACGCGCGACCAATGAGCGCGATTCACGCCCGCGCGCTCAGAGCCCGCCAAGATTAGCATGGCTAAGGCTATATATTAGGCGCCCCGTCATGAGAGTTCTTTAGGTTCAATCGACTGAAGCGACTGACCAAGCACAAGCACGGCAGCTTACGCAATACTCGTTCCCTCCTCTCAGGGAACCGAGGTTACGTTAGTAACCGAGTCGTTCCCTCTCGAGAGCTCTCTCCTATTGCGTAAGTAGCTTACGCTATGGGAACACCATGCAAAACGCTGTGCGCGCTGACTTCGCTCTATAAAGCCAGAGGCGGATGCCTGAGCCTTAAAGCAAAGTGATTATCCAACAAGCCGGCCAACGGCGAGCTATATAATGGGAAAATACAGAGTGCCTTTGTCCCAAGGAGGTCCATGGTGGGGCGCTCATTGTAAAAACACAAACACATAACTTATGTACTGATTTTTCTATGTATTGATATGCATAAAAAATCCTCTAAGTCAGTCAGAGACGGACCTATAAGGGAGGAGATAATGCTCAGCATATATACTCCAGTCCATTCTACAGTCAGGCTGATAGAATGTTGGAATGCAATGAGGGGACCTGTAGGTTATAAAACCTGATAAATGTCGAAGGCGAGGCCCAGCCTGCCGCCGCACAAATATCTTCAATGGGTATCCCACTCGACCACGCCCACGAGGAGGCCATGCTCCTCATAGAGTGAGCTCTGACGCCTAAGGGGCATTGAAGGCCCTTGGCTTCATAAGCCAGCGCTATAGCATCCACTATCCAGCGCGATATTCTTTGCTTTGAAACTGCGAGACCTTTAGTGCGGCCGCCAAAGCATACGAATAATTGTTCCGTCTGTCTGAATGGGGCAGAATGTTCCAAATATACTCTGAGCGCCCTGACCGGGCAGAGTAAATTAGCGTCGCTTTCGTCCGCTGGGGACGATAGCGCTGCCAGAGATATCACCTGTACTCTGAAGGGTGTGGAGAGCACTTTAGGAATATACCCGTGCTTTGGCCTAAGGACAACTCTGCAGTCGTTAGGTCCAAATTCCAGGCAAGCAGCGCTTGATGACAGCGCGTGCAGGTCGCCCACTCTCTTGACTGAGGCTAGCGCCAGCAAGAGCGCAGTTTTGAGCGAGAGCTGTTTAAGGTGCACGGTTCGGAGAGGTTCGAACGGGGCACTCTTGAGTGCGTCCAGGACCGTGGCCAGGTCCCAGATCGGCACCGAGGGGGGGCGAGGGGGGTTCATCCTCCTAGCGCCTCTTAGGAAACGAATGATTAGGTCATTTTTCCCTAATGAACGTCCTTTATCAGAATTGTGTGACACCGCTATGGCAGCCACATAGACTTTGAGCGTGGAGGGTGTGCGGCCCGCCTCCAGCAGCTCTTGCAAAAAGGCGAGTACACTTGGTATCTCGCACGATTTGGGGTTCAAGCTCTTGGTATCACACCAGTCACTGACCACTTTCCACTTTTGGGCATATAAGCGTCTCGTAGAGGGCGCTCGCGCCTCCGTGATGGTTCTCAAAACTCCACTGGGGAGGTTCTCGGGAACCCGTTGAGGGGCCATGCATGGAGGGCCCACAGATCGGGGCGGGGATGAAGAATCATCCCGTTGGCCTGCCTGAGGAGGTCTAGCCTCAGCGGAATCGGCCATGGGGCAGATTGCATCATCTGCATCAGTTCTGGAAACCACGTCTGGTTTTTCCAGAGAGGGGCTACCAGGAGCACTGCACATTTCACTTCCCTGATCCGACTGATGACCTGAGGTAGCATCGCGATCGGGGGAAAAGCATACAAGGGGCGGCTCGGCCAGACTTGGGCGAGCGCGTCCGTGCTCTTTGAGAAGAAAAGGGGGGCAGTGCGCATTTTCCCTGGAGGTGAAGAGGTCGACCTCCGCCTTGCCAAAGGTTTGCCATAACCACTGAACCGTCAGGGGGTGGAGAGACCATTCTCCTGGGAGAACCTTGTCTCTTGACAGCATGTCCGCTCCCTGGTTCAGGATGCCTGGCACATGCGCTGCTCTCAGCGAGCGCAAGTGGTGCTGTGACCATGAGATGAGCTCCCTGGCCATAGAGTGCAGGGAGCTCGACCTGAGTCCACCCTGGTGATTTATATACGATACTACCGTCATGTTGTCCGTTCGGACCAGGACATGTTCGTTTTTCAGGTACGGAAGCAGGGCTCTGAGAGCCAAGGCGACCGCTTTCATTTCCAGACAGTTTATATGTAGGCGCTTTTCCGGGTTTGACCAAAAGCCGGAGACAGGCCTGCCCTCGTAAATGGCCCCCCATCCTATTTTGGAGGCATCTGTCGTGATAATTTTTCTCCGTGTGTTCACGCCCAGACTCAATACCAGACTTCGATACCAGTCGACGGCTTTCCAGGGCGTCAGGGCTTTTATACAGCTGTGATTTGCTCTGATTAAAAAGTGGCCCGAGCGCCACGCGTGAGTGGGGACACGGCTCTTGAGCCAGCGTTGGAGAGGACGCATGTGCAACAATCCTAGCTGGAGTACAGCTGATGCCGAGGCCATGAGACCAAGCATCCTTTGAAATCGTTTGACGGGGCGGCGCGCGCGCCCGGTCTGAATGATGTTGCAAGGCGTCAAATAGAGAGCGCGCGCGCTCTGATGAGAGGCGCGCCGTCATCTGCACTGAGTCTAGCACTATTCCCAGAAAGGAGATATTCTGGCTGGGGAATAGCACGCTCTTTGCAAAATTGATTCTCAGACCCAGGCATTCTAGATGGCTGATAATCCAAGATCTGTGCGTCGTTAACTGATTCTCTGATTGTGCTATGATTAGCCAATCGTCGAGGTAATTCAGTATTCGCACTCCCGCTGTCTCAGGGGAAAGTGCTGCGTCCATACATTTCGTGAATGTACGGGGGCCAATGATAGGCCGAATGGTAGTACTGTGTACTGGAATGACTGTCCCTCGAAAGCTGAATCTCAGAAAAGGCCTGTGATGAGGCGCTATCGAATGTGAAAGTAAGCGTCTTTCAAATCCACTGATAGAAACCAATCCCCGGGGCGAACTTGCGCGAGGATATGTTTGGTCGTTAACATTCTGAACGAGCGAATCATTAAAGCTTTGTTCAGATGTCTGAGATCTAGGATGGGGCGGAGGCCACCATCCTTTTTTGGGACGAGAAAATAGCGGCTGTAAAAACCTGCCTCGCTCATAGAGGGAGGAACAGTTTCTATAGCGCCCTTCTCTATTAGTTTGAGCACCTCGGTGCGTAGAACATGTGACACATCTCTCCTCACTTTCGTCTCGACCACCGCTGAAAAGCGGGGTGGTCTGCGAGCGAATTGAAGCGAGTAACCGTGTTTTATTATGTTCAAAACCCATTTCGGCATGTCGGGGATTTTTTTCCCAGGCTTTTGCTCGCACAGATATGGGCTGAATGCTGGCTGGGGGCATGTCGCAGTGACGTATGGGCCCCACCAGCAAATTGCCTTGTGCTAACACTGAGCTTACAGCTGTCAGAGGCGCGGGCGCGCGCTGAGCAGCCTTGTTGAGTGCCAAGTGCAGGGGTGCGTGTGAGATTACAGGCATGCACGCTATCTCCGAAATGCTCGCAGCATGAGCTGGAGAAATGTTTGAAACTGTATGGACAGTGTTTTCGGGTGGGGGTGCATACATCGTAATAGGCACGCGCGCCACTGTCATAAAGCTTCCCGCTCTTAGCGGGGAGTTTCTTGGCTCGCGCGTCACATCCGTGATGCTTGCGGCATGAGACAGAGAAATGTTTGAAACTGTATCGACAGTGTTTACGGGTGGGGGTGCATACATTGTAATAGGCACGCGCGCCACTTTCATAAAGCTTCCCGCTCTTAGCGGGGAGTTTCTTGCTCGCAGCGTCGCATCTGTGATGCTTGCGGCATGAGACAGAGAACTGTTTGAAACTGTATGGGCAGTGCTTATGGGTTTGGGGGTGCATATACCGTAGTAGGCACGCGCGCCACTTTCATAAAGCCTCCCGCTCGCGGCGGGGGGGGTTTTGGCTATGCATACAGTGTTTGTGTGTAGGGGTGCATGCAGGACAGCAGGCACGCGCGCTACCTTTATAGTATTTCCCGCTTTTACTGGGGAAGTGTTTATAACTGTGGGAACAGTGCTTGCGTGTAGTGGTGCATACATGACAATAGGCACACGATCTACATATATGGTGCGTCCAGCTGGAGCTGGGGAAGTATTCGGCACTGTTTGGACAGTATTGATACGTGGGAATGCGCACTTTAGTGTGGACACGTGACCCCTTAGTGACACAGGCAGAAAATGACTCTTTTTGTGATTTCTGTGTGTTGCCGTTAAAACGGCGTTTGAATGCAGGTGAGCGAGTTCTGTGACTGGCCCATTGACTGCTCTTAGGAAACGAATGATTAGGTCATTTTTCCCTAATGAACGTCCTTTATCAGAATTGTGTGACACCGCTATGGCAGCCACATAGACTTTGAGCGTGGAGGGTGTGCGGCCCGCCTCCAGCAGCTCTTGCAAAAAGGCGAGTACACTTGGTATCTCGCACGATTTGGGGTTCAAGCTCTTGGTATCACACCAGTCACTGACCACTTTCCACTTTTGGGCATATAAGCGTCTCGTAGAGGGCGCTCGCGCCTCCGTGATGGTTCTCAAAACTCCACTGGGGAGGTTCTCGGGAACCCGTTGAGGGGCCATGCATGGAGGGCCCACAGATCGGGCGGGGATGAAGAATCATCCCGTTGGCCTGCCTGAGGAGGTCTAGCCTCAGCGGAATCGGCCATGGGGCAGATTGCATCATCTGCATCAGTTCTGGAAACCACGTCTGGTTTTTCCAGAGAGGGGCTACCAGGAGCACTGCACATTTCACTTCCCTGATCCGACTGATGACCTGAGGTAGCATCGCGATCGGGGGAAAAGCATACAAGGGGCGGCTCGGCCAGACTTGGGCGAGCGCGTCCGTGCTCTTTGAGAAGAAAAGGGGGGCAGTGCGCATTTTCCCTGGAGGCGAAGAGGTCGACCTCCGCCTTGCCAAAGGTTTGCCATAACCACTGAACCGTCAGGGGGTGGAGAGACCATTCTCCTGGGAGAACCTTGTCTCTTGACAGCATGTCCGCTCCCTGGTTCAGGATGCCTGGCACATGCGCTGCTCTCAGCGAGCGCAAGTGGTGCTGTGACCATGAGATGAGCTCCCTGGCCATAGAGTGCAGGGAGCTCGACCTGAGTCCACCCTGGTGATTTATATACGATACTACCGGTCATGTTGTCCGTTCGGACCAGGACATGTTCGCTTTTCAGGTACGGAAGCAGGGCTCTGAGAGCCAAGGCGACCGCTTTCATTTCCAGACAGTTTATATGTAGGCGCTTTTCCGGGTTTGACCAAAAGCCGGAGACAGGCCTGCCCTCGTAAATGGCCCCCATCCTATTTTGGAGGCATCTGTCGTGATAATTTTTCTCCGTGTGTTCACGCCCAGACTCAATACCAGACTTCGATACCAGTCGACGGCTTTCCAGGGCGTCAGGGCTTTTATACAGCTGTGATTTGCTCTGATTAAAAAGTGGCCCGAGCGCCACGCGTGAGTGGGGACACGGCTCTTGAGCCAGCGTTGGAGAGGACGCATGTGCAACAATCCTAGCTGGAGTACAGCTGATGCCGAGGCCATGAGACCAAGCATCCTTTGAAATCGTTTGACGGGGCGCGCGCGCCCGGTCTGAATGATGTTGCAAGGCGTCAAATGGAGAGTGCGCGCTCTGATGAGAGGCGCGCCGTCATCTGCACTGAGTCTAGCACTATTCCCAGAAAGGAGATATTCTGGCTGGGGAATAGCACGCTCTTTGCAAAATTGATTCTCAGACCCAGGCATTCTAGATGGCTGATAATCCAAGATCTGTGCGTCGTTAACTGATTCTCTGATTGTGCTATGATTAGCCAATCGTCGAGGTAATTCAGTATTCGCACTCCCCGCTGTCTCAGGGGGGAAAGTGCTGCGTCCATACATTTCGTGAATGTACGGGGGCCAATGATAGGCCGAATGGTAGTACTGTGTACTGGAATGACTGTCCCTCGAAAGCGAATCTCAGAAAAGGCCTGTGATGAGGCGCTATCGGAATGTGAAAGTAAGCGTCTTTCAAATCCACTGATAGAAACCAATCCCCGGGGCGAACTTGCGCGAGGATATGTTTGGTCGTTAACATTCTGAACGAGCGAATCATTAAAGCTTTGTTCAGATGTCTGAGATCTAGGATGGGGCGGAGGCCACCATCCTTTTTTGGGACGAGAAAATAGCGGCTGTAAAAACCTGCCTCGCTCATAGAGGGAGGAACAGTTTCTATAGCGCCCTTCTCTATTAGTTTGAGCACCTCGGTGCGTAGAACATGTGACACATCTCTCCTCACTTTCGTCTCGACCACCGCTGAAAAGCGGGGTGGTCTGCGAGCTGAATTGAAGCGAGTAACCGTGTTTTATTATGTTCAAAACCCATTTCGGCATGTCGGGGAATTTTTTCCCAGGCTTTTGCTCGCACAGATATGGGCTGAATGCTGGCTGGGGGCATGTCGCAGTGACGTATGGGCCCCACCGGCAAATTGCCTTGTGCTAACACTGAGCTTACAGCTGTCAGAGGCGCGGACGCGCGCTGAGCAGCCTTGTTGAGTGCCAAGTGCAGGGGTGCGTGTGAGATTACAGGCATGCACGCTATCTCCGAAATGCTCGCAGTATGAGCTGGAGAAATGTTTGAAACAGTATGGACAGTGTTTTCGGGTGGGGGTGCATACATCGTAATAGGCACGCGCGCCACTGTCATAAAGCTTCCCGCTCTTAGCGGGGAGTTTCTTGGCTCGCGCGTCACATCCGTGATGCTTGCGGCATGAGACAGAGAAATGTTTGAAACTGTATCGACAGTGTTTACGGGTGGGGGTGCATACATTGTAATAGGCACGCGCGCCACTTTCATAAAGCTTCCCGCTCTTAGCGGGAGTTTCTTGGCTCGCGCGTCGCATCTGTGATGCTTGCGGCATGAGACAGAGAACTGTTTGAAACTGTATGGGCAGTGCTTATGGGTTTGGGGGTGCATATACCGTAGTAGGCACGCGCGCCACTTTCATAAAGCCTCCCGCTCGCGGCGGGGGGGGTTTTGGCTATGCATACAGTGTTTGTGTGTAGGGGTGCATGCAGGACAGCAGGCACGCGCGCTACCTTTATAGTATTTCCCGCTTTTACTGGGGAAGTGTTTATAACTGTGGGAACAGTGCTTGCGTGTAGTGGTGCATACATGACAATAGACACACGATCTACATATATGGTGCGTCCAGCTGGAGCTGGGGAAGTATTCGGCACTGTTTGGACAGTATTGATACGTGGGAATGCGCACTTTAGTGTGGACACGTGACCCCTTAGTGACACAGGCAGAAAATGACTCTTTTTGTGATTTCTGTGTGTTGCCGTTAAAACGGCGTTTGAATGCAGGTGAGCGAGTTCTGTGACTGGCCCATTGACTGCTGTACAGACATTTCCAGCCGCCTGTAAGGGGACTGGGTAATGTTTCACACGTTTTAGAGAGAGTGGTCCGGCTTTTGCGAGACACGCACTCTCTCTTTTTCTTCCTATTGCTAGGAAGACTTACGAGGCTCCGGGTTCAGCACGATCTTGGGCCGAGGACCCCGTTGCTCAGGCGGCTTCCTTCGGTTAGCGGAATGCGAGCGGCGTCGAGCGTCCGTTTCAGGTCTGCTCTTTGGCTGGGAGACGGGAGGCGCAGCCCTGGCTCGCTGCTGCTGCTGAGGCGGTCTCTGGCGGCTCTGAGACGAGCTGGAGCGCTTGGGCAGTAAGTGACGCATAGCCTGTGAATCCTTCCGAGCTTCAGTGAAGCGTTCAGCAAACTCTTTTACCGCCGGTCCGAACAGGCCGCTTGGAGCGATAGGCGCGTCAAGAAATGGCGCCTTATCCGCGTCCTTCATCTCTGTTAGCGTCAGCCACAGATGGCGCTCAAGGACAGTCAGGTTAGCCATGGCCCGGCCGATGGATTGGGCGGTGGCCTTTGTGGCTCGCAGGGCTACGTTAGTGGCGCTGCGCAGGTCCTTGAAAGCCTCAGGTTCAGGTCCCGACTCGTCCATGGTGCGGAGAAGTTTGGCCTGATAAACTTGTAGAACAGCCATGGAATGAAGCGCTGACGCAGCTTGGCCGGCGACGGCGTATGCTCGGCCGGCGAGATCTGAGGTAGATCGGCAGGGCTTCGAGGGATGAGAAGCTTTGGCTTTCCATCCAGCGGTGGAGGGTGGGCACAGATGGTTGGCCACAGCCTCCTCGAGGGGCGGGGTTCCCTCATAGCCTCTTTCTCTCGCGCCGTCCACCGAGGAGAGCGAGGGAGAGAAAGAAGGCTTCAGGCGAGCAGAGTGCGGTGCTTTCCACGACTTTGTGAGTTCGTGGTGAACTTCGGGGAAGAAAGGGGAGGGTCTCTGTCGAGGGGCCTGCCGGCGCCCCTGCAGGAACCACTCGTCCAGCCGGCTGCGGGCGGGTTCTTCCGGAGAAGACCAGTCGAGCCCGAGGTCTTCCACGGCTTTGGACAGGATGCGGACGATCTCAGAGTCCATGCTGGTGCCCGTGCTCGTGTCCGCTAATGTCGACGGCGCGGGGTCGAAGGCCGAGCCCGGCCAGTCGTTGGATGCAGCGTCAATAGAAAGGCTGTCATCCTTTTCACCGTCGTCCCCTGACGCGCCGAACGAGACGAGACCCACCGCTCTGTTGGAGGGGTGCTGGTCCGCCTGCGTGAAATGGACTGGCGGCGGGGAGATCTTGGGTAGTGGTGAAGCACGCGGGGACTGGCCCGGCGTGACGTCACTGAATTCTGGCAGCCTCTGTGAGCGGCGCTTTTTCTTGCGCGGCTCGAACGGAGGAGACGGCAGCACGGTGGAAGCAGGCTCGTTTGCGGCGAAGGCAGCAAAGCGAGCGCGCAGCTCGGCGAGGCCCAGGGAGTCACATTCGGGGCATCCGCCCTGAATGAGAGCAGCTTCTGCGTGGTCAGGTCCCAGGCAGCGAGTGCAGATAACGTGACGGTCCCCGTCAGGAAGAGGGCCTCTGCACGAGGCGCAGGTTAAAGGCATTTGGAACAACGCCTCGAAAATTGCGCTTTTTTACTTAAATCAAAAGCGTCGCAGAGGCGAACACTTGTAAGTAAAAAAGGATATCAGTGATGCGCGCCGGATGGCGTAGCAGAAGGCTTCGAAGGCGGCTGAAGGCGCCGGCGTCCTCTTAGCAGTCCTGCTGTAGGCTTGTCAATGGCGGGCGAAAAGACTCCAACAATCCGGAGGATCCAGCGAAGAGAAGGTCTTCGCTGAAGGAGATTAAATCTAAAGAACTCTCATGACAGGGTGCCTAATATATAGCCTTAGCCATGCTAATCTTGGCGGGCTCTGAGCGCGCGGGCGTGAAGCGCGCTCATTGGTCGCGCGTTCAGAGTCGCCCCATCATTGGTTCGAGCAAGTTGCCGCAGCACAGCCAATGACCGAGCTGCCTCGCTCATTACTGTCTGCTGTGCAGCTGCAATGCGTTTTACATAAAGACTTCAATATTTCTCGAGAAACGGAGTTTTCCCATAGCGTTAGCTACTTACGCAATAGGAGAGACCTCTTGAGAGGGAACTTTTAATTATACTGAGGTGATGCCGCAGCACCGCTGAGTGAATTGTGTTTATTATTATTTTATTTTTTTTATTTTTTTTTTTAAAATAAGTGTAGCCTACAGAGATTCTCTTCACGGAGCAGCGGGAAGCAGGACCGCTACTGATGGCACAGGCGTAATAAGACGTTCCGACTCAGCTGAGCTACCAATCAGAACGTTCATATTAGACGCGGTTCGATGTTTTCTAACCAATCATATTTTGTGTTTCAGTAAGGGGCGGGACATTTCTTGTGCCTGCAGCGCTGGGGTCACCATAATTATTTTGCGCTGTATATTTACCTCGCTGTTAAAAGTGAAAATATGAATGCATTTAAATAAAAACGTATGCTATTAAACTTTGAGAAATTGCCGAGTGTCACTGCACCCGTGCTAGTTTTTTTATGGCGCTCCGCAAATGACGAGTTATCTCGTAGCTGTAGCTCTTCAGATGTCATTTTTTTCTGTCTTTTCTGCTCTCGGTGGTGCCGTTTATTCCTCGTGATATCAAATCATCTTAATTTATATTTCTTAATAGGAACGCTATTTCACTATACACAGAAAATAGTTTTTTTGTACACGAATAAAACAAATAGGCTAATCATTAACTCTATGAACTGGATGTGCATCCTAATATAAGGATTGGATATGTCGTAGGCCTATATAACTGTTACAATGCTTAACAGTTTATTATGCATAAGGTTATGTATGTATTAGTTTATTAATTAAAGTATGAAGGCCGTTTTACTGTTAATTAAAAGAACAGTTAATCAAACCTATATAGGTATATATATATATATATATATATATATATATATATATATATATATATATATATATATATATATATTGATATATATAATATCAAGATTTATTAGTGTAGGCCTACTGTACACCATGCCAACAATAAACTGTCTTACCTTGACATTCTTTTGTAACGTAAATTCAGATGTAAGTTCAAATGAAACTGTGATTAAAACAAACCTTAAACTGTTAATATTATTTATGTATTGAAAAATAAAATTTTCTCACACGTTTTTATATATGTGTAAATATATGACTTTTTGTGACCAGGTGTGTGTGTGTGTGTGTGTGTGTGTGTGTGTGTGTGTGTGTGTGTGTGTGTGTGTTTTTTTTTTTTTGCTGCTAGGGGGGCACCATCATACCCCATATACATTGAGGGGGACAAGTCATATCCAATAATCAAATATGGCCAGATTCCCAATCTGGCAGTCTTTTGAAGGAGCTTTTTAAACAATTCACTTGACATTATCTAAGAAAATTATCAATAGAGAGCAAGTAGAGCATTATTATCAGCCTCAGATTAGAACTAGAATATGGTAAGACCTGTGACTTGTGGCTTTCACTGAGTTTTTAGGTTGTGACAAGGACAGTGTCATATATTTTTAGTGCAAATATTATTAGGTAATCATGACAAATGTCTTTAAGATTTTGTAAATAATTTATTTATATATGGGGTAATAAGAGATAACATCTCTATTAAAACCAAAGATTATAATAAAAAATTTTTAAACACATTTAAAGCCTTTATTCAGAAAATTGTAATGTTAGCACTTTTACTATTTACTAATTTAAAGAACCGAGTACCATTATATCTGTGACCTCAACACCCACGGCCCCCCACCCCAAAATGGTTTGGTCCCCCCAAATGTTTAAGACATGGTTACAGCCTTGCCAAGTGGGGCACCAGAAACTCCACCAGCTACCCTTACTCGCCTGTTACACGTTATTCAAGGACCCTGATCGCCTCACACTCACACTTTCTTATCACTCCTTTGCACCGTGCACCATGTTACCAGGGTAATACTATGGTACTGAATGACTGATCATGTTCATATTTCATGATACTGTCATGATACTCCAAGATGCTTTAAAAAAATACCATTATGGCACATGTCAAAAACATGGGATTATCACAGACCATATCTGAAAAAATAAATAAACAAGTGTATTACCATGGTGCTTTTTGTGAGAGATACAACAGAATAGGCTATTATTTGTGACAAAGAAAAATTTAAAATAATTATGTACAGAATAGACTGCTTTTTTTGTATTTAACCATTTTCTTGTACATACAAAGAGATTAGTTAAGCATTTATAATTACTACTCATTAAAAAAAAATCAGTGCCCTTTTTTATCCTTCCGCCCCTTTCCCTGCTAAGGTCTGTGTATGGCACTCGTTGTGTTGATTCGAATCTGTGAAGCTGTATTATCTAATGATAACTGGTTTAAGTGTTTACTGGCCTGTATTTATTTGAGCCATGGCTTGTATTGTGTTATAACGGCAGTGCTTTTGATTTGGGACAGTTCAGTACACTGGACTATCCTTCACTTGCTACACACTGTTTCTCACTCGCTCTGTTTGCATCACCCCCTCTTTCCAACCAAACCATATCGAGTATCTCTTTCAAAGGGGTATTGTGTTGGTTAGACCAAACATTATGTTAACCTTGCTCACCTCTAGCCAATCCTGGTTGCTCTCCTCCTCCTTGTCACATGTTTGCTTCAATCACAGTCAGGCAGGAGAATGACTGAACCGTGAAGGTCCCGCCTACTTTTGTTGGTTATTAAACAGATGAATTTGGAAATGGATCAAAACTTGGGATACCTGCTGGAAAAACTGTTGCCTTACAGGTTTGTCTTTAACGTTTCAATTGAACATAATACTCATGCGACTTTGGAGCTGGTGGGACTGAAAGTAAGATTGTCATTTAACCTAAAGTTTGTTGTGCTAACTGCAGCTGAAAAACATTTAACAATAGTTTTAGTAAAATGCTTAAAAAACTTGTAATAAAGGTATTGCCAATTTGTACTGATGTGTTTGTACTGTGGTGGAAAAAAAATGTCACATAGCCTCTCTGATTGTCTCAGAGTGATGACAATAGAAGAAACTGTGAAGAACAGATCTGTACTGTATCAGAAAGAACCAAATCCTAACTGATTGTTTGTTGAAACTGTTGATGTGTTTATTTAATCTGTGAATGGGTAGTTGACAAATGATATTAAAAATTTTTCAACATTAAGCTTTTAGATATAAATGTATGTATTTGTTTGAAGGAAACTGCATGTTTATTTAGTAGATGCTGTAACTGGTGCAGTTAACTATCCCTGATAGTACGCCAGTGAATCTTCAATCCAATATCACTAAGTACTGTTTTAAATACTTTTTAAAGCAAAAAGTAATAATAATGGGAAACAAATATGAATTATTAGCCTTTAAAATGTGCAACTATGTTATTAGTCCCTTTTGTAACAGTGCAGAAAAATAGGAACAAATTTGAGCAAAAAAATAATGAGACCATGTTCTCTAGTGATGTCTTCTGGATGTCCTTGACAATAAATTATCCTTCTTAATATCAGTAACTAAAAGTAAATAATAGTAAAAATTTACCAAAAAAATGTGTCCTTCTCTTTTGGTGATTGAGAGATTGAGACTGTTCTGCAAGGAAATGTTTCATTACAGACATGATTTTGTATGATAAGTATTTTTTAAACATTTATTCATGCTTTCACTTTCCTTTACATTTTATTGCAATGTATAGTAGTGAGTGGCTCTTGACAGTTGTTCAGTTCTGAACCTTTTGACTATTTGGTTTTTACTGTAGTTGCTAGGAGACAAATTGATCTAAATTAGACTGGATGTGGAGCAGATGTTATTTTGCACAAGTAAACAGATCTGCCAGAGAGTCCATAACATCTGTGTTGACCTTGATGCAGACACCTTCAGCAACAACACTTAAAATGTTATAATGATGTTAACCATTGACATGGCTTTTAAGGTTGCCTGTGATTGAAGTAATCTGAATCAATGGACTACCAAAAAAACACAAACATCAATACAACACTCTGAGAATAAATGTTTTTCTTAATTTCTAAATGATTTAATGTTGTGCTGAATTAGGACCAGGCTAAATAAACTTGTTTTTTTATATGGTTTTGTCTTTCTTTATTCAGTCTGGCAGCACAAAGTTAGGACTGGACTGTGGATCCTGTGGATGATGGATAAAGAGCAGAAAAAAATGCACACTCTTAATGGGAGTGTCTCAGGGGGCCTGGAAGCCAAAAAGCATGATCAACCAAAAGCAGCGGCTCTCCAGCAGAATGTGAGTATGATGATTTTACTCCATATGACCATGTTATAAGAATGTGAAGAATTTTTCATGATCACTGGTTCCCTTCCAGTCACAGGGCATGTGAGTGTCTGAATGAGTCTGTGAAGGGTTTAACTAGGGTATCCCTGGCAGTGCCTGCCGCCATCACTGTAACATAATCCCTTGCCTTGCAAACCCGTCTATCGTAGTCCTGGTACAGTATGCTTGTGTCTGCAAAGACTCCTATTAACTAAATATTTGAAACTCTGGGAAGCTGTCACAAGGACTATATCTGAAAAAATGACAAGATTTGGATACAAAAGTCCAGTTAAGCAAATGTGTGTGTTTTTTTCTAACAGTCATTTGTATGTAGGTTTTAAACACCTTCTTCAAAACCTTCTTTTACTAGAGTACATTTTGTGAATACTACCCCCTTATTTTTGTAATAGCTCTTGGGAAAACCCAGCAAACATAATTAAACCATTTTGAATTTAGTCATAAAATGCTGTATTTTACGAATGACTTGGCGTATCGTTACGAATCTCTGTATGTGTCTTTGACACCATGCTCTGAAGGCACTAACCTGCAACATTTTTGAGCACTGCTGGACAGGAGATAGAAAAAATGCTATTTTGGCTTGTGCAGTGCATCCAGAAAGTATTCACAGTGCTTAAATTTTTCCACATTTTGTTATGTTACAGCCTTATTCCGAAATTGATTAAATTAATTACTTTCCTAAAAATTCTACAAACAATACCCCATAATGACAACATGAAAGAAGTTTGTTTGAAATCTTTGCAAATTTATTAAAAAGAAAAAAGAAAAAAATCACATGTACATAAGTATTCACTGCCTTTGCCATGACACTCAAAATTGAGCTCAGGGGCATCCTGTTTCCACTGATCATCCTTGAGATGTTTCTAGAAATTGATTGGAGTCCACCTGTGGTAAATTCAGTTGATTGGACATGATTTGGAAAGGCACACACCTGTCTATATAAGGTCCCACAGTTAACCGTGCATGTCAGAGCACAAACCAAGAAATGAAGTCCAAGGAATTGCCTGTAGACCTCCGAGACTGGATTGTATTGTGGCACAGATCTGTGGTAGATTACAGAAAGATTTCTGCAGCATTGAAGGTCCCAATGAGCACAGTGGCCTCCATTATCTGTAAATGGAAGAAGTTTGGAACCACCAGGACTCTTCCTAGATCTGGCCGCCCGGCCAAACTGAGAGATCGGGAGAGAAGGGCCTTAGTCAGGGAGGTGACCAAGAACCCAATGGTCACTCTGACAGAGCTCCAGCGTTTCTCTGTGGAGAGAGGAGAACCTTCCAGAAGAACAACCATCTCTGCAGCACTCCATCAATCAGGCCTGTATGGTAGAGTGGCCAGACGGAAGCCACTCCTCAGTAAAAGGCACATGACAGACCGCCTGGAGTTTGCCAAAAGGCACCTGAAGGACTCTCAGACCATGAGAATCAAAATTCTCTAGTCTGATGAAACAAAGATTGCACTCTTTGGCCTGAATAGCAAGCGTCATGTCTGGAGGAAACCAGGCACCGCTCATCACCTGGCCAATACCATCCTACAGTGAAGCATGGTGGTGACGGCATCATGCTGTGGGGATGTTTTTCAGAGGCAGGAACTGGGAGACTAGTCAGGATTGAGGGAAAGATGAATGCAGCAATGTACAGAGACATCCTTGATGAAAACCTGCTCCAGAGCGCTCTGGACCTCAGACTGGGTCGAAGGTTCATCTTCCAACAGGACAACGACCCTAAGCACACAGCCAAGATAACAAAGGAGTGGCTACGGGACAACTCTGTGAATGTCCTTGAGTGGCCCAGCTAGAGCCCAGACTTGAACCCGATTTAACATCTCTGGAGAGATCTGAAAATGGCTGTGCACCGACGCTCCCCATCCAACCAGATGGAGCTTGAGAGGTCCTGCAAAGAAGAATGGGAGAAACTGCCCAAAAATAGGTGTGCCAAGCTTGTAGCATCATACACAATAAGACTAGAGGCTGTAATTGGTGCCAAAGGTGCTTCAACAAAGTATTGAGCAAAGGCTGTGAATACTTATGTACATGTGATTTTTTTAGTTTTTTATAAATTTTCAAACAAACTTCTTTCACGTTGTCATTATGGGGTATTGTTTGTAGAATTTTGAGGAAAATAATTAAATTAATCCATTTTGGAATAAGTCTGTAACATAACAAAATGTGGAAAAAGTGAAGCGCTGTGAATATTTTCCGGATCCACTGTAACTCTTCAATGCTTTCCTGCATGACAACCATCATGCCCAGATAGTACCTCAACAGTTTCAGACCACATACTGGTCAAAAATTCTAAGAACTAGCTATTTTTAGTTATTTAAAAAATAAATGTTTTTTTAATGATTGAAAATTAACTTTTTCTAACTCCTCATACACTGTTCATCGGACTCTAATCAAAAACATGTCACAAAGGTTCTTTTCCTGCTCATGGTGCCAATAACTGGCTTGACCCCGGTATCGCTGCTTACAGCTATATTTGTGACTGTTGTTGTAATATAGACCAGTACGTTTAGGCAAAACAATCAGCTCATATAAGTGACAAAAAAATACAACTTCTTACTATATGTTAAAGTTGATTGTCTTGTCATACCTTTAGATGGGTTTTTTTCTCCCCTTTTTTCCCCAATTTGTAATGCCCAATTCCCAATGCGCTCTTAGTCCTGGTGGTGGCATAGTGACTCGCCTAAAGTCACTATGCCACCACCAGGACTAAGAGCGCATTGGTGGTGGAGGACGAATCTCTGTTGCCTCCATGTCTGAGACAGTCAATCCACGCATCTTATCACGTGTGCTTGTTGAGCGCGTTACCGCGGAGACAGAGCACGTGTGGAGGCCCATGCTATTCTCCACGGCATCCACGCACAACTCACCACATGCCCCACCAAGAGCGAGAACCACACATTGTAGCGACCACGAGGAGGTTACCCCATGTGACTCTATCCTCCCTAGCCAATTTGGTTGCTTAGGATACCTGGATGGGGTCACTCAGCACGCCCTGGGTTTGAACTCGCGACTCCAGAGGTGGTAGTCAATACTCACTGAGCTACCCAGGTCCCACCTTTTAGATGGTTTTAATATCACCTTACCACAATTGTATACTGAATGAAAAAAATGACTCTAACTCTTTATTTGTAAATGTTTCAGGTGGGTCTCATAAGCGGCATCAGTCTGATAGTGGGAACAATGATTGGCTCAGGGATCTTCATTTCTCCTAAATCGGTTCTGGAGGGAACTGGAGCAGTGGGTCCATGTTTGTGTGTGTGGGCTGCGTGTGGAGTATTGGCTACACTGGGTCAGTATCTAAAAACAGTGCCATTATCTATGGGTTGCACAAAAACCTAAATAAGCTTGATAAACCTTCATAATTTAAAGATAACTGGCCTGGGTAGCTCAGTGAGTATTGATGCTGACTACCACACCTGGAGTCACGAGTTTGAATCCAGGGTATGCTGAGTGATTCCAGTCAGGTCTCCTAAGCAACCAAATTGGCCCGGTTGCTAGGGTGTGTAGAGTCACGTTGGGTTAACCTCCTAGTGGTCACAATAATGTGGTTCTCTCTCATGGTGGGGCGTGCGGTGTGTTGTGCATGGATGGCGTAGAGAATAGTCTCCGCACATGCTATGTATCCGCGGCAATGCGCTCAACATGCCACATGATAAGATGCGTGGATTGACGGTCTCAGCGGCGGAAGCAACTGAGATTCGTCCTCCGCCACGCGGATTGAGGCGAGTCACTATGCCACCACAAGGATTTAGAGCACGTTGGGAATTGGGCATTCCAAATTGGGGAGAAAAATTTAAAAAAAGATAACTGGGCAAGTGTAAGCATCATCTTTTGTTTTGTTTTTACAATTATATAACCTTCCCATGATGTAGGTAATACGATAAAACTTATTTTAAACCTCATAAGGTTGCTTTTTTATTAACATCCACTATATATTCAATTGCTCCATCAGCTGCAGCAGTTGTTTTACTGCATCATGTGTTACGAATATCAAACTAAGTCCAATTTCTATCCAGCACTCACTGCTGAGATTATAGTTGGGCAGACTTGTGATGTCAAGGAGGTTAATCATGTTCACTCATTCAGAAACTCTCAATCAGTCACATTCTGCATGGGGAAATTCCCAAGACAGAGAAATCCTCTTTGGTTTAATTCTGACTCTGCCTGCAGAGGAACTTTCTGTAATGGACTCATTGACCTCATCATGAACACAGCGAAACAGAAGTTTGTTTGAACAGTATGTGTGTGTGTGTGTGTGTGTGTGTGTGTGTGTGTGTGTGTGTGTGTGTGTGTGTGTGTGTGTGTGTGTGTGTGTGTGTGTGTGTATGCAGGGGCCCTCTGCTATGCTGAACTAGGCACAATGATCACAAAGTCTGGTGGAGAGTATCCATACCTGATGGAGGGGTTTGGACCACTGCTTGCATACCTTTACTCCTGGACCACAATCATCGTGTTAAAGCCTTCGTCATTTTCCATTATTGCCTTGAGCTGTGCGGAGTACGCCTCCACACCATTTTACCCAGGATGCACCCCTCCTCAATTTATCACCAAATGCCTGGCTGCAGCTTGTATCTGTATGCACAAGTCTGTTTACATTGTAAATTGTACTGTATGTGTATATATATATATATATATATATATATATATATATATATATATATATAAATTAAAATTCATAATTTACTTACTCTCATATCATGCAAAACACTAAAGGAAAGATTTTCTTGAATGTCCTGGTCCCCTCTTTCTGTCCTCTTCATTAGTAATCATTACAAGTGTGAACTGTTTGAGTGTGAAGCTGGCCTCTAGAGTGCAGAACATCTTTACTGCAGCTAAACTCTTGATTATAATCGTCATAGTGGTTGCAGGCATTGTTATGCTGGCTCAAGGTAATATATCCACTCAACAAGAGAACAATCATATCTGAAATCTGATGTGATACTATTTTTATTGACTCTGAAATTACATGATATTATAAATGTCACCAGTATTTTATTGTTTAATATAAGGAACTGAGATATATATTATATCATAGATATCATATCATGATTTCATGCGGATTCTATTGAATTAAAGGAAAATAAATTAGGTTTGATTGTATAATGAGGACTTTAGTCATTGCATAGAGATTAGGTGTGTCTAGATAGCGTGAGCTCTGACAATGTTCAATGAAAGATCAATCAAATGTGCCATTTTATTATGTTATGGTTGTTTTCAGGGAATACACAGAACATTAGAGACCCATTTGCAGGTGGAACAACGTCATTTGGAGCAATTGGCCTTGCTTTTTACAACGGCCTTTGGGCTTATGATGGATGGTAAAGTACTGACAACTTGCATAATAATTGCTTAATATAGCAAATGGGCCTAATGTTAAACAGCAGTTTACATCTTTTGTAATACTTAATGCATGTAAAGAATGTAAATTTTTTGCCTTTGCTTTTAGCCTGTTTACCCTTGGCAGCCCTGAGAATCATTCACAGAATGTAATAATTTCTCTGTTGAAGCAGCATCCGATAAGCAGTAATTGTCAGTAGGCTACACGTTGGAGACAATCTGAAATGGAAAACATTGAGTTCTTGTCAAACCTTAAATGTAATAAGATTTTCTTTTAGCCCCCTGACAGTCGACATAATCATTTTCTAAATCCACAGCTTTATGTATGAGGCTAGCCTGTCATAGACTATAGAAGTATACCATTTAAAAGTTAGAATAACTGACATGACTGAAAGAAGCTTAAAGATCCTTTTTTCTTTTCTTACCACAACCCCCCTCAAAGGAATCAGCTGAACTTCATAACAGAAGAGCTGAAAAATCCCTACAGGTGAGACATCATAGTTTAACTCTTCCTGACTTCCTGTTCCTGTTGCTGACGACACGCTGCATGAATGTTTGTAGCCTGCTTAGCATTGCTTATTCTTATTCTCATATGTTCATAATTTTATCCTTTGCCATTTTACCACGTGTTTTGGGTTTTTCCCCTTTTCTACGGTTTCATCTGTGTGTATTTTACCTGTTGCTGTTGGCGCCTAGCTCAAGTCTGTGTTTGTAGCCTGCTAGCTTTTTTTTAGCATCGTTTATCAATCTGATTTCAGCTTTTAATCCTTAACATCTGGCATTTTTCAGTGTGCATCGAGTTTCCCCCTGCATTATTCTCTTATCGCGATTTAACTGCATGCATTTTCCGCATGCATCCGCTTTCTATTTTTATCGCGATTAAACTGCGTGCATTTTACAGCGCGCAATCATTTTTCTCCTCTGTGTTACACGGATTATTGGATTGATTTCAAAGCACCACTTATCAAGAACAACCATAACAACAAACAATTGCATGGGGGATTCACATCGATTGCAAACACTCACCACTCAGGAACATACAGCAACAACAACAAACAATTGAGGTAAGTCATGGCATATGCTCATGTTTTTTCTTCCTACATTGCATGTCACATGTTTACTATAGCGTCTTTCGTCAGCAGTGAGGGATTCACATGCGATATTTGTAAGGAATTAGTCAGGCTGACAGAGAAGGTTAATGAGTTAGAGATATGCATCCCAATGCTAGCGGAGGTCAGTGAGAAAGAGAAGCCGGTAGATACTGTTTCGGATGCAGGTATAATAGAGAGCAACACACACACTTTGGTTCCGACTCTAGATTCCCCGCAGCATGGCGTTTGGGTGACGTGTCGGCGGAATACTCGCTCAGCAAAGCAACACGACTCTACTGTTCCTATTAGGGTTTCCAATAGTTTCTCCCCACTCAGTGATGCACCCACTGAGAATAATTTTGAAAGAGCCCAAATAATTGGTGATTCTGTAAGGAACGTGGAAATAGAGACTCCCGCCACTATTGTTAAATGCATTTCCATGGCTCATTGCATCTGATATCAGATCAAATTTGCTGGAAAATGCTAAACGTAGATTTTCTAAAATTGTTATTCATGTCGGTATTAATAATGCTTTGGACCCCTCCCTGCTTGACGTGGTGATGAAGTTTATAGTAGATTAGTGTCCCTGAATGGCTGGATGTCTGAGTGGTGTCCGTAGAATAGCGTAGGATTTAGAGACAATTGGAAGAGTTTTTGGGGTAGACCTGACCTGCTAAAGAGAGATGGACTCCATCCCTCCAGGGAAGGTGCCACTCTCCTCTCTAGTAACCTGGGGCCCAGGTTAGGAAGCAGACAAACTAGTTAATCCGAACGTCTGCTAGCTGCTTTGAGATGTCACACAGGTCACATAAACTACAACACAAAGAGACTGTATCACCTAGATATTTCATAGAGACTGTGTCTGTTCCACAGTAGAATACAATAGAATTTCTTCTGCATAGTGATGACATCTCAGATCATTACCTAGTCTCTTGTATGCTGCGATCAGCTAATGTTAGTCAATCTACACCACGCTATCTATTCTTTCGTCCACTAAAGATATCTTTATTAATAATCATCCAGAATGATCTCATACACTCAATAAGCCCCAAAGTCTAGAAGAACTTGATGAAATAACAGAAAATATAAATACAGTCTTCTCTAGCACTCTTGATAATGCAGCCCACCTTCGATTAAAAGAAAATTAACCACGTTACAATGATCACACTCATGCTCTCAAGAGAGCAGCTCGGAAAATGGAGCGCAAGTGGAAGAATACAAAATTAGAGGTATTTCGTGGTGCATGGAAGGACAGTGTCTGCAGCTATAGACAGGAACTAAAAGCTGCCATGTCAGTACATTTTTGCAAACTCATAGAAAATAACTACAACAATCCTAGGTGTTTATTCAATACTGTGGCTAAATTGGTTAGGAATAAAGCATCAACAGAACCAAATATTCCGTCGCAGCACAAGAGTAATGACTTCATGAATTTCTTTATTGATAATATTGAAATAACCATGGAATTATGCAATCATCTGTCACAGTTCCTCAGAAAACAGTGTCTCATATTTTTCCTCACGTGCAACTTCAATCCTTCGCTGTCATAGGTCATGAAGAGCTAACAAAACTTATCGAAATATCAAAAGCCACTACATGTTTCTTAGATCCAATACCAACTAAGCTCTTAAAAGAGGTATTCCCTGTAATTTCAGAACCTTTTCTTAATATTATTAACTCCTCGCTATCCTTAGGACATGTCCCAAGAAACTTAAAAATGGCATCAAACCGCTTATTAACATGCCAACTTGATCCTGGAGAACTGGCTAATTATAGACCGATTTCAAATCTCCCGTTTATGTCAAAAATACTAGAAAAGGTAGTGTCCTTACAACTATATTCATTTCTACAGAGAAATAGTATATATGAACAATTTCATTCAGGATTTAGTGCCACAAGGATCAGATTTATGGCCTTTTTATATGATTTTGGGCCTTATATATGCTTCCTCTGGGAGATATTATCAGGAATCGTGGTTTTCACTGTTATGCCGACAATACCTAATTTATATATCTTCAAAACCTGACAAAATTTCACAATTTTCCAAATTAGCAGAAATCAAAGATTGGATGGCCAGAAGTTTCCGGGTCATGATTCTACACACCTTTTCCCTTATCAGGCTAATCAAGCCTCCGAGAGGGATAAAGGCCGACTGTGGAGGATTGTGAGGGAGAGAGAGATGGACATGTCCGTCATGTGTGTGTTTGTGTATTTTGTTTCAGTTTACAATTAAAATATCAATTATATTGTCAAGCCGGTTCTCGCCTTCTCCTTTCCAGTGAACACCATTACACAGAGGTACTATTTATTGTACAAAAACCTCTAAAAACCAGCCGCTAAAATATAATTTGACTGTTACATCGTCAAATTATATTTGACGATGTAACAGATATACTGGATGTACTGTTACATCGTCTTCAACAGCGAAGAACTCAGGTGTTATATTTGATCTGTGAATCTGTGAATCTGTCCTTTGAAAATGAAATTACCAATGCTTGTAGAACAGCATTCTTCCACCTAAAAATAATTGCTAAATTACGACACTGTCACATTTTGTCTCCACCGTGTTCAAGGAATCTTATTTTTAAGTTTTCCCCAGCACTACGTTTCCCAGCATCCACTGCCCTAATCACTCCATTATTATCCCCACCTGTGTGTCATTCCCTCATTAAGTTTCCTAGTGTATATATATACCCTCTAGTTTGTTCAGTTTTTGTCAGTCCTTGAATTGTGATGTTAATGTTTGAACGTTAATGTTTGAGTTGTCATGTTTGTTTCCACTCCAGCGTTTGTTCTACTCTAGTTATTGTAATTAAAATAATCAAAGATTCGACTCCTGTGTCTCCTCTCTTCCACTCATTGGGCACCAAAGGTTACAGAAGGACTGACCAAAACCACAAAGAATATGGATCCACTTATCCATACCCACTTGAGCATGGAGCCAACAGGTTTATTCCTGGAACTGTTCAGGCAGGATCTTCCCCTTTTTGAATATTCAACCAGGTTCCTTCGCCTCGCTGCTACAGACTTCAGGACCTCAAGCCCATTTATGGTATGGGGTTAAACTTTTACTTTACAACAGCACTTCCTGAGGTGGGGAATCTCTCCCTGGTGGAATATGTTGCCGCTATTCTGATCCTCCATCTACCCACATTACCCTCTTTCTCCAAAATAACTTCTCTCCCAGTTTTCTCTCCTCACCTTGAGGGTTATGGCGGTAACTCCAAGCCTTCCTCGGCCCCAGCTTCCTTGACTCCTTCCTCGCCCTCTGTCTCCTATGTAACTCCACTCCATGCAACTCCCCTAAATATTTTTTTTGGGGGGGCTCATCATATCCTGTTTCTGGTGGTTGATTCCCTGCCACAGCCAGCGGTAGCGACCACGGTCAAAGAGCCAGTGCCCACACCTGCCACGGTCAAAGAGCCAGTGCCCACACCTGCCACGGTCAAAGAGCCAGTGGCCACACCTGCCATGGTTAAAGAGCCTGCACCTGTTGCCTCGACCGTCCCCGTAACCATGCTCCCTTGGCCGAAGGAGAAAGAGAAGGAAGAGGGCACCTTCTCCCCAGTCTCTGCCAGTGCTCATGACCACAGAGGTCATCCCCCAGTCTCTGCCAGTGCTCACAACCACAGAGGTCATCCCCCAGTCTCTGCCAGTGCTCTCTTCCATGGCTCTCAGCCCCAAGCCTCTCACGGCTGCACCTTCCACGGCTCCGCCACCCCCCGGCTCCTCCCCCGGAGTCTTCCATGAATCTTCCACACGTGGCCCCCAGAATTTTCTACGGCTCCGCCTTCAGCTCCTCTTCTTAAGTCTCCCTTGGCTCCACCTCCCTTGGCTCCACCCCCGGAGTCTTCCACGGCTCCGCCTCCCTCAGCTCTGCCTTCAGTTCCTCTCCTTAAGTCTCCCTTGGCTCCTCCTACCTTGGCTCCACCCTTGGACTCTTCCATGGCTCTGCCTCCCTCGGCTCTGCCCCCAGATTCTTCCACGGCTCCACCTCCCTTGGCTCCGCCCCCAGAGTCTTCCACAGCTCAGCCTTCAGCTCCTCTCCTTAAGTCTCCCTTGGTTTCAACTCCCTAGGCTCCACCACCCTCAGCTCTGCCCTCAACGCCTTCCACGGCTCCTTCCCCAGACTCTTCTACGGCTCCGCCTTCCATGGCTTTGCCCCCGAGACTATTCCTCCTGCGGCTCCGCTCGGTCCCCCAGAGACTATTCCACCAGCGGCTCCGCCCGCTTCCCCAGAGACTCCTCCTTCTGCAGTTCCGCCTTACCCAGGCCTCCTGATCCAGTCCCTGCCCTGTGGCCACCTCCCAGGCCTCCGAATCCATTCCCAACCCTGAAACCACCGCCCCTTGGGATCCTTCTTCTGCGTTTCTCTACCGTCATCCATCTTGGGGCACCAGGAGTCGCCCACTCCTTGGGCACCAAACATTACAGACACATGCTCTCTATTGCTTCTGCTGAAAAATGTATTAATGCGTTCAAGACTAGATTATTGTAATACATTACTGGGAAGATGTCCAGCAAGATCAATAAATAAACTTCAATTGGTTTAAAATGCAGCAGCTAGAGTGCTGACTAGAACCAAGAAATGTGATCATAATAGCCCCATTTTATTGTTGTTACATTGGCTACATGTTATATTTAATATACATTTTCAAAATTCTGTTAACTGCGTACAAAGCTTTGAATGGTTTAGCTCCGCAATACTTAAGTGACCATCTACCACGTTATATTCTATCACGTTCATTACAATCGCAAAATTCTGGCCTGTTAATAGTTCCTAGAATATCAAAATCCACAAAAGGAGTTAGATCCTTTTCATGTTTGGTACCTAAACAATGGAATAGTCTCCCTAACAATGTTCGAGATGCAGACACTCTTACTCAGATTAGGTCTAGACTAAAGACTCATCTATTTAGCCAGGCATACACCTAATTTATCCTTCAACTCACAATTAGGCTGCTGTAATTAGGACTGCCGGAAACAGAAACCAGAAACACTGATTATGATATAACTCAGCAATAAATTGAATGGCATCTATGCTAATATTATTCTATTTGTTTCCCTGTCTCAACCTTGGGACTCCTATCCTGAGGTCACAGAACCTGCTGGATCCAGCTCCATTCCTGATTCGTGTTGGACTCCACTGCTACGTGTCTCTGAGTGATGATGACTAATAGCAGCTGGTGCCAGCCAAACATCACTTCAGTCTATTACGATGGACTTCAGAGGATGAACTGATGCCAACTCCAACCATAAGACATGGGATACTTCATATGCCATTGCCCGAACCTTGAACTTAGGATAGACCTCGCCGAAATTACCAGCTGGTTGAACTGCGATGCACCTCACTGATCTCTGCCTGCATCACCTTTGTCTGTTGATGGACTACACTCTTATAATGGAATACAGACTATCAATTAATTGCTAACAAATCCCTTCATCAGCCTACTAACAAGGACAATTGCATCTATGTGAACTTCTGCAGTTAATGCAGGATGGACTTCAAAGACATTAGTCATTAATCTTACAGTTCAAACTAAATCTTTGTTTAAACACTGACCCTTAACACTTACTTAGTTTAATCATTTTAAACCATGACTTGCACTATACATAAGTAATATTGGCATTTTATTCTTGATGTTAGCCAGAGGGGAACAGTCTCCCACAATGAGTCTGGTTTCTCCCAAGGTTATTTTTCTCTATTAAACAACATCTTATGGAGTTTTGTGTTCCTTGCCACAGTTGCCTTTGGCTTGCTCACTGGGTTTCTAAATACAATTATTATTTAATTACTTATTTTGGAACACAATTCACAATCGTATTTTATCAAACTACACAAACTATGACTCTAAGACATTATAGATATTACAGTTTAATTTTTTGTTAATGCATGATTTTCTGTAAAGCAACTTTGAAACGATGTGTGTTGTGAAAGGTGCTATACAAATAAAAATGACTTGACTAGTGGGATACTTCATATCTGAAGTCTGATTTAAAAGGTCTGGTTGATTAATTATGTAACATCTGTACTATAACAAAATTTCATGTGCTGAACGTTTACTGGTTAGTCAAACATTGTGTCATCAGTGTCTTAATGTGTTATTGACTGTCTCTTTATTCAAACAGAAACCTTCCCTTGGCAATCATTATTGGGATTCCCCTGGTTACTGTGTGCTATATACTTGTCAACATAGCATATTTCAGTGTCATGACCCCTGTTGAACTTCTACAATCTTCTGCCGTTGCTGTGGTGAGTGTGTATTATCAGAAAAAGAAATACAGCTTTAGAGTTTTCAAATAAATTAATTTATCCTTGTTGATTGAAAACTAAATTATTGGGACTCTGCAGACTTTTGGTGACAGAGTGCTCTACCCATTTGCATGGGTTGTACCTTTATTTGTGGTCTTCTCCACTTTTGGTGCTGCCAATGGGAGCTGTTTCACCTCAGGCAGGTAAGGAACATTTGTATAGAAATCTGCACACTGGGTTCAGTGTATGCTGAAAAAAATTTCTGTGCCTAAATTTCATTGTCTGTCGTGTCTTTGTGCAATCATTAGATTGACATACGTGGCAGGACGGGAAGGTCACATGGTTAGGATCTTGTCGTACATCAGTGTGAAACGTTACACACCCGCACCAGCTCTTATATTTAACGTAGGTCTTGTGTCATTTTTGCATCCCCAAGACTTAAACTCTATTTCTTCCATCTCACATCAGATAAGACTACTGTTATAAGAACTGTATTCAAATATTTCTACTCTGGCTGAGAGGGGAATGAATATAAGGCCTTCATAATGTTGTTGGCTATAACAGAATTTCATGACACCTTTCGATAACAACACTTTGTTTTCTTCTTTTGATAAATAAACACTTTATTTTTGAACTACATAATTATAACAATACATTATTTTTGTGATGACATATTTGGTCTTGTATCTGACTTGCAGGGCATCCTGTCAATCTTCTACATCATTCCAGCAGACATAAACACTCTCATCAACTACTTCAGTTTTGCTCAGTGGGCTTTTTATGGGCTCACATGCCTCGCACTCATCGTTATGCGATTCACTAGAAAGGAGCTGCACAGACCTGTAAAGGTTAGAGCACATCAGTCATGATGTCACATCATTATGGAGATGAATTTAAAAAATGCCTTTGACAGTGTTGACTTTAATTTGCTGTTTTTATTTTCTGTATATGTATGTTTTATATTATAGCATATGATCTGAATGTACCACAAATCAATTTTTTTGCCTTTTGTTCCTTACAGGTTCCTATAATCATCCCTATTGTAGTGGTGATTGTGTCCTGTTACCTGGTACTTGCACCCATCATAGAAAAGCCTGAGTTGGAGTATTTGTATTGCACAGTGTTCATAGTGAGCGGTCTTCTCTTATATGTACCCTTCATTTATTTCAAATTCAACTGGATCGGCCGCATCATGAGTAAGTAGAGGGTGGACATATGCTAATAAGTGAAATATACTGTATGCAATTATATAAATTATATGCCATTGTTTTTATTGCATTGTTTTTACCCTTTTCTGAATATTTTTGGGGATTTTAAGGGAGAATAAAGATTTAACTCAATGATAGAGAACAGTGTGTTTTGGTGAATAATAACTACCATATTACCATAAACTTTTTGTCAAAATGTGGCTCAGTCACTCATCTGGAAATTGCTCTGTACTTAATTGGTAGGATTTTATTACCCTTAAATTGCTTCACTTTTCATATATAGTATGAAATTCCTAAACTTTAACCGGTTACTCTTACAGGGCCAATTACCATGCACCTTCAGCTGCTACTGGAAGTCGTCCCATCTGAGAAGATTGAGTGATAAATGTGATAACCAGAAATGGATAAATGACTGTTCCTTGAACATGTTGGTAAAGGGTCATTAAAGGGAACATTGCTAGTACATACAGACACACACATTGTCATGTGTGTAGAAATACTCACAGTATGTATATATACATATACCTATTTTTTTTTAAATATAATTCCTTTCTTTCTTTACTGGGTCACAGGGTCACTCTATAAAAACAACACAACCATTTAATAAATGTCCGTGTGTTACTGTGAGAAAATTTGTTGTACAGAATGGCAGTGATATTTTTTTTTCCAACTTTATTGGACTCAAATTTACAAAAAGAGAAAAGTGAATTAATTATCCAAAATAATACAATATTTTATCTGAATGCTTATTTCTAATTGAAAACTTCTGTCTTGTGCAAACTAATAGATAGTGACTGACTGATTACTGCAATTCATAGTTGATATTTTGGATCTTCAGAAGATAATCTGAGTGATTTATGAAGAGACAAATTACATTTTGTTAGCATTAGAACATGAAATTTAGAAATTTAGAAATTGCAAGTAAATAAAAAATATATTTGAGGTTATGAAGAATAATACTCAAGAATCCATGAGTAGATAGAAAGATACATTTCTCAAAGAGCAACACTATTCAGGCCAGGGTCAGAATTTTTCAGAAACTCCACTGTTAACATGGAGTCTGGTCACTGCTAGCAGTAAAAGCAGAAATGTATCATTCGGAAATGTAATTGATTAATTTCAAAATCCTATAAAGTTTTTCAATAGGCAAATTCATTTTTAATGACTTCTGTTGAAGCCGTCGGTCCACAATATTTAAATGTCATTTTTTTTTTATTATTGTGTTTAATTGCGGAATTCCGTCACTACACTCAAAGTGCTTTACATAGTGAACAGGGGACTCTCCTCAACCACCACCAGTGTGCAGCATCCACCTGGATGCTGTGACAGCAGCCAGCCATAGTGGCCAGTATGCTCAATACACACCAGCGAAATTTGGTGGAGAGGAGAGAGTAGAGTGATATAGCCAATGAGAGGCCATGATTGATCAAGGCAATGGGGGGAATTTGGCCATGACACCGGGGATACACCCCTACTCTTTTACGAGAAGTGCCCCTGGATTTTTAACGACCGAGTTTAATGTCCTCGGTTTAATGTCTCATCTGCAGGACAGTGCCTTTTTTACAATGCAGTGTCCCATCACTATACTGGAGTGCTAGGAACCCATACAGACCACAGGGTGAGCACCCACTGCTGGCCTAACTAACATCTCTACCAGCAGCAACCTTATGAATGGTCTCCCATCCAGGTACTGACCAGGCACCACACTACTGTGCTTCAGTGGGCAAACGTTCTAGAGCTAGAGGGTGATATGACTGCTTGCGATGATCACTATCAATGATCCTCAAAGAATCGCTCAACCTTTCAGAGATTTGCGGTAAACAAATTGGGCAAAACAAGCACTGCAGCATCCACTCGTATGAGATACTGTGAATGATGCAATTGAGTCGGACTTCCCACACACTCAAACTACTTATATTTTTGTAAATGTTGGAATACTTTGCAGTAAAATGTAAATATATTGTTTCTAGTCTTATCAACAACTTTATGTCAATAGTTATATATTTGTCCATAGTTTTTAATGTCATTATGTCATTGAAACATGTTTTCATACTGTGTTTCGTGCCCACATCCAGCATTCTTCTGGGACTTCCAATCAAGCAACTGAAATTGAGATAATATGATGACTTTTTAAGAGAAGTCACAGACAGGGACTTACAAATACTGCCTTCAAATGAAACCATCACAGAGTCGCACCACAGACCGCACTCAGAGTAGCTCTTGAAAAGCGTGAAGATTAAATGCTTTTGATGCACGGGTTACAGGCAGTTTGCTGTTGATGTGCTTTAACAGTGAGTAAAGTTAGCCAAGGGTGGAGGTTTTTGAGAAACAATGAGGAGCAGTTAGCAAAACAAATCCAAATATTCATATGATTTTGGGCAACTTCTTCAGATCTGGAGATAGATCTGTATGTCTTAAAAAGATTTCACTTGAGATGACGAGATATCGAGGGAATCGAACTGGGGCTGGATCAGAGACTAATAGAGGCATAGAAGACACAGGTGAAGCTGAGGATGAGATGGAGGTAGGATGGACAAAAGCAGAGCGAGGGAGAGAGAAGAAAGGTATAAAAAAAGAGGAAAAAGGAAAAACAGGATGGATTGAAATGTAGTACTGTAGATAGTGAGGGAGAGGGTGTTGAAGGGGGTAAGAGTGTGAATTAATATAGGATAATATTGACGTTTAGGAGAGGACTATTATGGGTAAATCTGATAGCTTTGACTAATGAATTGAGGAAACTAGTAGGTGAGATTAAATTTGCTAAAGTACTTCAAGATGGTGCATTGGTGGTGTCATGTAGTAACGATGAACAGAAAAACAAAGTAATGAAATTAAAGATGGTGTGTAAACAAATGGTAGTGAACTGCAGGACAGTAGGTCAGAGGTCGTGAATGGAGTGATTACTGGAGTCCATTAGGTGTAACAGTGGAAGAGTTCAAAAGGAATTTAGAGTGAGGAAAAGTTGTGGAAGCTAGTCATTTGCAAATGAACAGAGAAGGGAGCAGAGTTGACTGCCTATCGGTACATTTAAGGTTAGAAGGGGGAAATCTGCCATATTGGGCTAAGTTAGGTTTCATCAGCTGCTCGGTAGAGCATTTGTAGCACCCCTCTGATATGTTACAATTGTCAGTGGTACGGGCATATTGCAACGGTATGCAAATCTAAGAAGAGATGTGAACTTTGCAGAAGGGAACAGGATCATGGGAAGTGTGGAGAGGGAGTGGGAGTGAAATTCTGTAATTGTGGGGGAGATCATAATGTGGCATATGGAGGCTTTTTTAGACAGAGAGCAGTGGAGGTACAGCAGAAAATAGCTAAGTATAACTTAACGTATCCATAAGCAGTGAAAGCGGTTGATGTAAGGATTAAGCAAGGAGTAAAGGAGAGAGTGGTGTTTTCTAATGGGAGTGATGAGTCAAGGAGAATAGCTTTCAGTGGAAGAATAACATGATACATTGATTGTGAGTAAGAAAAACTTCTTGCTCTTTATAGCAGAAGTAATTAATTGCACAGCTCAGACAGAAAGGAGGACGGAGAAGATTCAGATTATAGTTAAAGCAGCAGAGAGATTTTTGGATATGAGAGGGCTGAAATGGGAAGAAGTTAGAGAAGGATTAACAGCGGATACTCAGCCTAGCCAGGAGTTATGGTTTGGTTAATATTGGTTATGATTCTAATCCTACAATGGAATGCTATGTGTCTTTTTGCCAATGGTCAAGAGTTCAAAGGATATCTAAATCACATGGAAGTAAAACCAATGTGATATGTATCCAAGAAACATGGCTTAATCCCAGAGTAGATTTTGTAGAGGAAGTAATATAGAAATGATAAACATAGGAATACTTTATGTCATACAGAATACAGCAATACATTGCATTCCAAGGAGCAAAGGAATGAGGCAGGAGAGGAAAGTACACTGGTGGAGTGAAGAGTGTGCAATAGCTGTCAAAAAGAAAAGGAACGCTTTTTAAATAGTGAAGAAAACTCATAATTGGCAACATCTGATAATATATAAGAAAGCTCAAGCAGAAACAAGGAGAACAATAAGGGAGGCAAAGAAAGAATATTGGAGAACCTTTTGTAATTAAATAGGTAAGAGTACTGTGAGTGGTGGTGGCGTAGTGGCCTAAAGCACATAACTGTTAATCAGAAGGTCGCTGGTTCGATCACCACAGCCACCACCATTGTGCCCTTGAGCAAGGCACTTAACTCCAGGTTGCTCCGGGGGATTGTCCCTGTAATAAGTGCAATGTAAGTCGCTTTGGATAAAAGTGTATGCCAAATGCATTCATGTAAATGTAAATGTACTCCAGTACTGGAGGTTTGGAGTATGATCACAAAGACGAGTGGAATTCTTAGAGAATATGTATATCCGGTGTTAAGTATGGGAGAGAAAATTGCAGTGAGTGATATAGAGAAAGCTCAAATGTTTCGAAGGGCTTTTACTAAAGTAAATAGTTCAGATAATTCGACAAATTAGAGATGTTAAAAAAAAACTCCAAAACTTAATGGGAAGAAGGGCATCAATGGATAATCTGCTGGATGTTCCTTTTCCCTTTCCTGAATTAAAGAGAGCATTAAAGAGAATGAAGGCATCAGCTCCAGGGTATGATGGATTAACATAATTACAGTATGTTTAAACAATTAAGCGAGAACTCACTGGGTGTGAGTTTTACCGCAAAGTTGGAAAGAAGCATTAATACTTCCTATAAAGAAACCAGGGAAAGATTCAAGTATACCCTTAAACTACAGACCAATAGCTCTAACTGCTGACTTGTGTAAATTAATGGAAAGGATGATTACTGACTGAATGATGTATCATTTGGAGAAAGAAACATTTTTCGCTTTGTATCAGAGGGGGTTTAGGTGTGAGAGGGAAACAATGGATCCTATTATAAGTTTAGAAGCAGACAAAAGGAAAGCATTAGTAAGTAAAGAATTGGTGAAATCCTCCAGATTTTATAATGCAGCAGTCAAACTTAAATGTTACAGCTCATGTTGGCGTGGAAGGGAATGAGCAAACAGACAGTTTGACAAAATAAGCTATGTTGAAGCAGGTCATCAATATGCAAATAAAATATAAGTAAATCAGCACTCAAATCAATAGTTGAAAAGCACATATATGGCAAGCAATGTTGGGATAATGAGGAAAAGGGCAGACATTTATACTTAATACAACCACTGGTGGGAAGAGGAAGGAATTTGGGTAGGAATAGAAGAGAAGAATGTATAATTTAAAGACTCGGATTGGGTCACACAGGACTTAATATAACATTGCATTTAATAGCAAAACATCCAACAGGATTATGTGATTGGTGTGGGGTAAGTGAATCTGTAGAACATGTACTAATGAAATGCAGGAGGTATATAGAGGAAAGACATAAACTATCAGAAGAATTAAGGAAGAAAGGAGAATGTCTAGGTTACGTATGTAACCTCCGTTCCCCGATGGAGGGAACGAGACGTTGTGTCAGAGAAGCGACACTAGGGGTCTCTCTTGAGCGCCGATATTCACCTCTGGACTATGAAATAAGGCCAATGAGAGTTGACAACCAGTATTTGCATGTCCCGCCCCCAGACATACGGGTATTTAAGCGGCGCAAATACGGGAGTTCATTCAGGATTTTTCTGAGGAGCCGGAAATGGTCCGGCCACAACAGTGGCTCGGCTCAGCGACGTGGCAGGGGAGACACAACGTCTCGTTCCCTCCATCAGGGAACGGAGGTTACATACGTAACCTAGACGTTCCCCTTCTGTCGCTCTCTCCACGTTGTGTCAGAGAAGCGACACTAGGGGTCCACTTATAAAAGCGCCACGCGCTGAGCCGTGTACGTGAACTGCTGATACAGGAGCGAGCAGGTATTCTTACGTGCAGGACGACCAACTGTATCAGGCTGCACGTACCCTTCCCCAATGCCCCATTTAAGCCATCAGGATTCCTTATCGTTACCCTGGGGGGGAACAAGGTGCTGGCCGCCAACCTGGGAACGGGCCAAGCCTGGCCGGGCCTCTTTTCTCTCTATGTTTCTCGCATAGAGCAACTTAGGCCGGGGCCCTTACACGCATTGAGGGAAAGGGGTCTTAGCCCTTATTCAGGGCGGAGAAGACCCTGCGGAGGCCACGCCTACCCGAGAGGGGAGGCAAGTTTAAATGGCAAAACCATCAGAGGCCTGACTTAGGGCCTATGTGGAAAAGTCGGTGCGGTGGTGGATCCAGCCTATAGAGGGGGGAACATACAGCACGGCAACCGAGGCAGCCGTGACTGCCTAAGGGAAGCACGGGAGTCCGCTCGCCAGAGGGGACAGAACCGTGGTGTTACACACAGGGGGAGTCCGAAGGAGGCCTTACCTGTGGAGCACCTATACCAGTACAGGGTAGCTTGTGGTACCCGTAGTGGCTTGGGTACCCGTAGTGGCTTGGGCTTGCCCAGCCCGCTGCTCTACAAATGTTTGCTAGGGCAGTGCCCCTAGCCAGTGCCCATGAGGACGCAACACTCCTGGTGGAGTGGGCTCGGACCTGCAAAGGGGGGCACGGCCTGGGTGTGATAAGGCAGGGAAATGGCGTCGACAACCCAGTGGGCGAGTCTCTGCTTGGAGACAGCATTCCCTTTCTGCTGTCCCCAAAGCAGACGAAGAGCTGCTCAGACCGTCTAGTGCTCTGTGTGCGGTCCAGGTAGATACGTAAGGCATGTACTGGACACAGCAGTGAAAGCTGGATCTGCCTCCTCCCGGGGCAGTGCTTGCAGGTTCACTACCTGATCCCTGAAGGGTGTGGTAGGAACCTTGGGCACATAGCCCGGTCGCGGTCTTAGGATCACGAAAGTGTCTGCCGGACCGAACTCCAGGCAAGCGTCGCTAACAGAGAACGCATGCAGGTCCCCGACCCTCTTGATGGAAGCGAGCGCGATCAGCAGGACGGTCTTGAGAGAGAGGGCCCTGAGTCCAACTGAGTCAAGTGGCTCGAAGGGGGGTCTCTGGAGTCCCGTAGGGACGACCGAGAGATCCCAGGAGGGGAACAGGTTAGGCCGGGAGGGAGTTATCCTCCGGGCACCTTTTAGGATCCTGACGATTAAGTCGTGCTTACCAAGAGACTTGCCGTCTACCGTGTTGTGGTGGGCTGCTATAGCGGCAACATACACCTTGAGGGTGGAGGGGGACAGCCTCCTCTCCAGCCTCTCCTGAAGAAACACGAGCACTGACCTAACTGCGCACTTCTCCTGGTCTTCGGCTCGGGAAGAACACCAGTCCGTGAACAGATGCCACTTTAGAGCGTAAAGATACCTGGTAGAGGGGGCTCTGGCTTGATTGATTGTATCTATGACGGTCGATGGTAGGCCGGCTAGATCTTCCGCATCCCGTCCAAGGGCCAGACGTGGAGGTTCCAGAGGTCTGGGTGCGGGTGCCAGAGCGTGCCCCGTCCCTGAGAAAGAAGGTCCTTCCTCAGGGGAATTCGCCAGGGAGGGGCTGTCGTGAGGAGCGTGAGGTCCGAAAGCCAAGTCCGGGTAGGTCAGTAGGGGGCTACCAGAATGACTTGCTCCTCGTCCTCCCTGACCTTGCATAGCACCTGTGCAAGAAGGCTCACTGGGGGAAATGCGTACTTGCGCATATCCGCGGGCCAGCTGTGTGCCAGCGCATCTGCCCCGAGGGGAGCCTCTGTCCAGGCATACCAGAGCGGGCAGTGGGAGGTTTCTTGGGAGGCAAACAGGTCTACCTGAGCCTTGCCGAACCAGTCCCAAATCAGCTGGACCGACTGGGGGTGGAGTCTCCACTCTCCGCCGGGCAAGCTTTGTCTTGACAGCGCGTCTGCTATCACATTGAGGTTGCCGGGGATGTGAGTGGCGCGCAGTGACTCTAGTCGCTGCTGACTCCAAAAGGAGGAGACGACGGGCGAGCTGTGACATGTGGAGGGAGCGTAATCTGCCTTGGCGGTTTATGTAGGCTACGACCGTGGTCTGTCCTGACTAGGACGTGTTTGTTCCGAATTAACGGGAAAACTTCTGCAGGGCCAGAAAAACAGTCAGCAGCTCTAGGCAGTTGATGTGCCAGTGCAGCGGGCCTCGGTTCCACCGGCCTGCGGCTGCGCGCCCGTTGCACACGGCGCCCCAACCCAATTTGGAGGCGTCGGTTGTGACCAGAACGCGTCGGGACACCTGCTGCAAGGGTACACCTGCCCTTAGAAAGCAGAGGTCTGTCCAGGGTTTGAAGGTTTAGCGGCAGGCAGAAGTAACTTTTACGTTTTGCGTACCGCGGCACCATGCTCGTCTCGGGACTCGAGTCCGGGAGCCAGTGCTGAAGTGGTCTCATATGCATCAACCCCAGCGGCGCGGCCGCCGCGGAGGATGCCATATGCCCCAGGAGCTGTTGGAAACGTTTTAGCGGGACCACGGCGCCTGGCTTGAAGGAAGCGAGGCATTTCAGCACTGACTGAGCACGCTCGTTTGAGAGACGTGCTGTCATTGAGACTGAGTCTAACTCCAGACCGAGAAAAGAGATGCTCTGGACCAGGGAGAGCTTGCTCTTTTCCCGGTTGACCTGAAGCCCCAAACGGCTGAGGTGCCTGAGCACCTGGTCTCTGTGTGCGCATAGTAACTCTCGGGAGTGGGCCAGTATGAGCCAGTCGTCAAGGTAATTGAGTATGCGTATGCCGGCTACTTGGAGCGGGGCAAGAGCTGCCTCTGCGACTTTCGTGAAGACGCGAGGGGACAGAGACAGGCCGAAGGGGAGGACTTTGTACTGATACGCCTGGCTGTCGAACGCGAACCGTAGGAAGGGTCGATGTCGAGGGCAAATTGAGACGTGGAAGTACGCGTCCTTCAGGTCTACCGCTGCGAACCAATCTAGATGCCGGATGCCAGATAGAATTTGTTTCTGGGTGAGCATTTTGGACGGGAGTTTGGACAAGGTCTGATTGAAAACTCGCAGGTCCAAGATCGGTCGTAAGCCGCCACCTTTCTTGGGTACAACAAAGTAAGGGCTGTAGACACCCTTCTTCGTTTCGGTTGGAGGGACAGGCTCTATCGCGTCCTTTAATAGAAGGGAGGCGATTTCTTCACGCAGGGAATGGGCATGTTGGCCGTGTACTGCGGAAAAATGTACGTGGGCGGAGACCTGGCAAACGGAATTGCGTAACCGAGTCGAATGGTCCGGTGCAGCCAGCGTGACGGGTTGGGCAGTGAAAGCCACGCCTCTAAGCTCCGTGCTAGGGGCACCAAGGGGACAAGTTTTTTGGACGTACCCGGCGGGGCTTCGCAGCGGTGCGGAACATGTAACGCGGCGTCGGGAGGCAACGTGGCGTCCCAAGGCTCCGGTGCTGAGAATAAACTCAAAGCACTTACCTTGCTCCGCGCACCCGGCAGGGGGCGGGTTCGTGACTGAGGAGAAGGTCTGATGCTGGCGTCCTCTGGACTCGTCTGAACCGGCCGGCCGGGGAACAGTCGTGAGGCTGAAGGCGGGGACACCGCGTCCATGGAGCCGGGACTGTTGAGGCCTGAAAGCAGAGTGCCGTGAGAACGGCATTTGCGGGCCAGGTGACCCCAGAGACAACAAGGAAATAGCTCTATAGAGTGTAACGAATTTAACAAAAAATTCTCCTCCCGGCCCTCCACCAGGGAACGGAGTGGTCTTACCAGCTCTGGAGCTAACGTCTCGGTCTCTGGGTCTGTCGTCTCAGGAGCGCCTGGGAGCCTTCTGGGTCCTCAAGGGGGTCCGTGAGACGATGGGTGTCCAACTTCTGCGGGGGGCTCAACGCTGGGGCTGAGAGCTGGGCCCACTCACTTGTTAGTTGAGGCGGAGCACCACTTTCTTTCTTTCTTGAAAGCCGCAGGAGGACGCCCTTGGCGAGCAGACAGGGCATGGCCCCTGGCGGCAGGTTTGCGGCAGGGCAGGATGCTTTTTTTTTTTTTTGCTTGAAAAATAGCCTTCGTCTGTTTCTTCACCACTGAGGACTGCTGGGCGAAGTCGTCAAGTGGTGTCACCGAATGGACGGAGCTGGGAGACGGGGGCATTTGAGAAAGCGTGGCCATCGCCTGTTTGAGTGCAGTTCCTGTAGCACGTCAAGAACAGGACTACCCAAGTGCACATTTTGAAGTGCCCTGGCCCGGTGGACTTGCAGGAGGGGGCCATGGCGTGCAGGGGGGGAGCGGTCTGGGACCGTTCTACCACCGAGGGTAGCGAGAGCGGAGGAGTGAGGAAGCTGGGCTTGCTCAGCTCGTCATGCACGTCCGGGAAGGAATTCGGGGCACGGCTGTGAGCGGCGCACATGCCCGCGGAACCAATTAAGCCCGGGGAAGCATAGCGGACCTTCTTGCGTCAGGCTCAGACTGGGCGGAGACCCGGAGGTGGCGGCCCAGGCGAGTTATCCGCATCCGACGCCGCTGTTACGCTCTCCGATGCAGCGGTGATGTCATCATCCAATGCCAGGGAGCTCGAGGGACCGGACGGTAGGCCGTTAAGCGGACCGCACTAATCCCGAGCTCGAGGGAAGCAGGCAAGCGTGCCGGGGAGGCGGGAGGTTTTCGGGGATTTACCCGCTAAAGCGTCCCGTTATTCTCCCCAGATCGTTCTCCATCACCCGCGGCGCCTGCCTCAATCCCGTAGGAAGGAGGCGAGGCGCGGGGGGGGCGGCTGAGATGGCTCTCACTACAAGAGAAAGCAGAGATCACAACGCTGCCGCGGCTATGTTCTCACACTGAAAACATAACCCATTGGAGAGAATGCTCATCCCGAGCTCGGACGGAAACCAGCAAGCGTGCCGGGGAGGCGGGGGGTTTCGAGGGGGTTCACCCGGCGAAACGCAGCCCGTCATTGTCCCCAGATCGTTTTCATCACCCGCGGCGCCTGCCTCAATCCCGTGGGAAGGAGGCGAGGCGCGGGGGGCGGCTGAAGCGGCTTTTTCTCACTACAAGAGAAAGCCTACGACCGCAATGCTGTCATGGCTATGTTCTCGCACTGAAAACATAGACCATTCATAAAAGCGCTGCCTGCGTGTGATCGCAACCCAGGAATGCAAGGCAGTTTTTATGACCGTCAGAGGTGGGGAGACATCAACCACATCCAGAAACTACACAGGGGCGGAAATATCGTCTTTAAAAAGACGCGTCCTGAAAAGGACGCTCAACGCCGCTGTGTTTTTGCTCTTTAGAGAGAATTAACTCTTTTAGAATAACTCTTTCGAGTTGTCTGCGCTGTCGAAGCGCCCAGGGGCAAGAATGCACAGCCGTGCATGAAGGAGAAAGCCGCTGTTATGCGCCGTCAGATCCAACAGCATGCAGAGCATCAGAGGATTAAACAGGAACTGGGTGTGTAACTCGCAGCAGAGTTCATGCACGACCATCGGCTCCGAAGAAATTTTCTGAATGAACTCCTGTATTTGCGCTGCTTAAATACCCATATGTCCGGGGGCAGGACATGCAAATACTGGTTGCCAACTCTCATTGGCCTTTTTTCATTGTCCAGAGGTGAATATCGGCGCTCAAGAGAGACCCCTAGTGTCGCTTCTCTGACACAACGTGGAGAGAGCAACAGAAGGGGAACAACAAATAACACAAAAGAGTCTTTTTAATACAGCAATGGGAAGTAGTAGGTATTTCACCATTGATGCAGTTCCTGAAAAGCATACATTTAATTTAAAGAATAGATAGAAGTTGGATGATTAATTAATATAAAAAAGATTAGGTATAGATTATATATAGGGAGTAACAGAAAACATGTAATGGGAATACGTATTTAAAATACAAAATATAAGTAACTGTATTCCATTATAGTTACAATTTAAGTAATTAATAATTAGAATACAGTTACATTCAAAAAGTATTTTAATTACTGAAGAGATTACTTTGCATTTTATTGTCATTTGTTTAATTTAATATTTAGTCCTTTCAGATGGATAACATTTATACATATAAATGATGCAATCCAAAGTGTATTTGAACAACGGTGAAACACTTTCTTATGATGGGTTACATTCATACGAGCAGACAGAGAAGTTTGAATTAAGTTTGTTGGAGCAGAAGAAATAGAAATAAACCTTGTGTAATTTGTCAGCTTTACTTTAAGCTAAAATGCTATTTCTAGCCATTTTACATGCACATGTTACCAGACACGATCATATTTTTTTAACAAGAAAAGTCATGTTGGATCATAATTTCTTTTTTTTAGTAAAACCTTTGATATTAAGGCAAAAATCATATTCTTTAAAATAAATTTTGACATTTTCCTGTAAAAATATCTAAAAATCCTTAAAACAAGATCAATAGAAACAATACTGCATAAGATATTTAGGTTTTCAGAAAATTTATTTTTAATATGTGTATTTTGTCTTACTGTACTGGCAGAGTTTTTATTGTCAAAACAAGTGAACAAATCTACCAGTGCTGAAGAAGTAATCCAAAGTATTTAGAATACGTTACTGAATATGTTACCGAATAGGTTACTGACCATGAGTAATCTAACGAAATACGTTACAAATTACATTTTACAACATGTACTCTGTAATCTGTTGTGGAATACATTTCAAAAGTAACCCTCCCAACCCTGTATATTTACACTGGCGGTCAAAAGTTTGGAATAATGTTCAGATTTTTCTCTTATGGAAAGAAATTGGTACTTTTATTCACCAAAGTGTCATTCAACAGATCACAAAGGATAGTGAGGACATCCTAAATCTGTACAATACAGATTGTACACGCGCGGGCAGTGAGGGTTTCGGAGCATACACTGGAGGAGCTGAACACGCAGCGCCAGCGGAAGCTTGAGCCCTGATATTTCCATAAAGAGGTGGTTCAAAGGGAGGTCTCTGATCCCATGCTTACAGTAGATGGCTGTAACGCACTATATTAGCTTGCGAACCGCCATTAAAAAAGAAAGGAGAAGAAGCCTCTGAAGCGCTTTGATACATGCACAGGTGCACGCCAAACTCTCGCGAAAATATAAACAAGCTTTTTATAATGAACGCAAAGCGCTCCGGTTTCACTTTAAAATGTAACGTTCGTGTAATGACAAATGTTCTCTGTCAATATGGGTTCATACATGCAGTGTAAAATTTCGCAGTCCCAGAACAGATCCAGGGATGACTTTTCCGGGATTCATCCCAGTATCTCTGTGTGAAAGGGGCTTTAATGACACGAGTAAAGATCAGAATGAACATTTAAAGGGGTCATATAACGGTACATGCACTTTTTCAAGTTGATTGTACTGAAATGTGTGTTGGCTGTGCCTGTACACAACCATCCTATTATGATAAAAATCCATCCAGTGTTTTTGTTTTAATCTTATATATTTTCCCCTGCCTCAAATCGAGCCGTTCGACCATGTGACGTCACACGGTCGGACGCCCCTCCCAGGATTGTTGATTGACAGCAGTGTTTCAACACAGACCCGCCCTCGCTCGTGAGCGAGCTGTCAATCATAGTCCGTCATCATCATTGTTGATACACTGGAGCAGAATGGCGCCTAAGCGATTGTGGTTTTCTGTTCTTCGGTGTAATAAGAACACAGCAGTCATTTTGATTTTCCTAAATCTGAACCGCTGAAGACGCAGTGGCTGAGTTTTGTTTACGATGGGAATATTCCCCACGAGCAACGTCAATTCGTTCATGTTTGCGCGAATCATTTTTCACCAGACTGCTTTATAAACGAGGGTCAGTATAAAGCTGGTTTTGCTAAGAAGCTGCTGCTGAAAAAAGATTCGGTACCAACTATTTATATTCCCTCTGCACCTCCAGAAGAAGTAAGTGTAACGTTTTATTAACCTTTATATTAATCTTTGCAAATCGCTTGCACGCTTCACAATGAATGTGGCTAATGTTTACACTCAGGGTACATTACGGCATGTTTTCCATAACGTTACGACGTTCTCAATATAATTCATAATCCCACGTTTATAATGAACAACGCGTTATGGTTATTGTGTTATTAAAAACTGTGTACGCAGGTGTTACAGTTAACATGGTAACACTAAGTTACACCTGGTTTACTTGTATGTTACTGATTACGAAGTAATGTCAAAAAAACAGTTATACGGAGAATAACTCCAGAACGGAGGGGCGGGGTGACCAAAGCTCATTATCATTTAAAGTCACATGCTCTGAAACGGCGTGATGAAAACAGAGCTGTTTTTGAGCAGGTAAAATTAGTGTTTTCTTAAAATACTAATGAGAATTTTTAATAAAAGTATATTACAAAGTTTTCATTTAGACCCTAAAGATTCATATTAACTTGTACAAAAATGGCATTATATGACCCCTTTAACACAGTATCTCAATGGAGAAACGAGGGCTCGTGGGTTTAACCTTAAAATGACGATTGAAAATGAAGAATTTAGGACAGGAATATTTTACTATTGCATAATATCATATAATATAATATTAATGTTGGCTGGGGTCCAGAAACAATAGTGTAAATGTAAAGGTAACCAAGACTAAATTTGTACAAAATCAAAGACATATTTTAAGGATTATAATATTTCAAATATATTTATTTAAATTATGTATCTATAATTATACTTTATTATTTTTATGTCATTCTACCCCTGCAATATTTAAGTTTTTAAAGAAAAGGATAGCTCACAAAAAAATGAAAATTCTCAATTTACCCTCATGCCATCCCAGATGTGTAAGACTTTCTTTCTTTAGCAGAACACAAATAAAGATTCAAAACCTACTGGTTGGGGCTGGTCAAAGTTGTGTGTGTGTGTGTGTGTGTGTGTATATATATATATATATATATATATATATATATTTGAACTTTTCCTTTCAAGAAAATCATGTAAACCTATTTTATTACAATTAAAATTTAAATAGGAATAAATTACAATAAATACATATTAAATACACACACCTTAAGGATGACAATTCGACAATAGTAATCATAACTATGACAAGCCCAAATACAGACATTTAATTATTAATCACAATTAGCTAACTAACAAATTGTCCTTAAACTGTAGCAAATGGCCAGTAGGGCACATTTATTTAAAATAATACAAAATAAAAACACACACACACACACACACACACAAATCAGGATCATCATACATGACTAACCACACATGCACACATTCATTCATATTTGTTTGTCATATATGATTTTATTACAGCCCAAATAGCAGATGTAAATCTCTGAGATGTTTGTGTTAGATCTTTTAATCTGGAAAGCATGACAATCTAATTAAAATCTACTAAACATCTTAAAAATCATCTTAAGTAAAAAACATTCTAAATCTCAAAGACATCTGCTGGCATCCGAGAAATAACTATTGACTTATTGTTCAGATGTAGATGCACACATCAAAAAGTGTACCAATATTTTATGTTACACTCACAAGATTTCCCTAGCACGATGGTTACCTTCTAGATACACCCCTTTAATATGGTCGTTCCACACGTTGGTCAGGATGGAACAGTCCTGATTACTGGAATTCTTTTTAATAATATATTTTTATAAAAGGATCATTATTAGGTCTGTCAATCGATTAAAATTAATCAAATAAATTACACGGTGGCCTGATTCTTCTTCTTTCAGCTGCTCCCGTAAGGGGTCACCACAGCGGACCATCCATGATCCGCATATTTGACTTGGCACAGGTTTCATGCCGGATGCCCTTCCTGATGCAACCTCCAGTGGCTGGGGGAACAAGGTGACCCAAAAAATTAATCGAATTAATAGCAAACAGTGGATATAAAAAGTGTAAATACCCCTGTTAAAATGCCAGGTTCTTGTGATATAAAAGAATGAGACAAATATAAATCATGTCAGAACTTTTTCCACTTTTAATGTGACCTATAATGTGAACACTTCAATTGAAAAACAAACTGAAATCTTCGTGGGGGAAAAATGAAAATTAAAAACCTTACAATAACCTGGTTGCGTCTGCATTCAGAATTAACCAATCACATTCAAACTCATGTTAAATAGAAGTCATTACACACCTGCCATCATTTAAAGTGATCACAAATAAAGTTCAGCTGTTCTAGTAGGATTTTCCTGACATTTTCTTAGTTGCATCTCAGAGAAAAAGCCATGGTCCGCAGAGAGCTTCCAAAGCATCAGAGGGATCTCATTGTTGAAAGATATCAGTCAGGAGAAGGGTACAAAAGAATAACCAAAGCATTAGATATACCATGGAACACAGTGAAGACAGTCATCATCAATTGGAGCAAATATGGCACAACAGAGACATTACCAAGAACTGGATGTCCCTCCAAAATTGATGAAAAGACGAGAAGAAAACTGTCAGGGAGGCTTCCAAGAGGCCTACAGAAACATTAAAGGAATTGCAGGAATTTCTGGCAAGTACTGGCTGTGTGCAACATGTGACAACAATCTCCCGTATTCTTCATAGGAATGGGCTATGGGGTAGGGTGGCAAGACGGAAAGCATTTCTTACAAAGAAAAACATCCAAGCCCGGCTGAAGTTTGCAAAAACAAACATCAAGTCTCCCAAAAGCACGTGGGAAAATGTGTTATGGTCTGATGAAACCAAGGTTGAACCTTTTGGCCATAATTCCAAAAGGTATTTTTGGCGCAAAAACAACACCGCACATCACCCAAAGAACACCATACCCACAGTGAAGCATGGTGGTGGCAGCATCATGCGTTGGGACTGTTTTTCTTCAGCTGGAACCGGGGCCTTAGTCAGGGTGGAGGGAATTATGAACAGTTCCAAATACCAGGCAATTTTGACACAAAACCTTCAGGCATCCGTTAGAAAGATGAAGAGGAAGTTCACCTTTCAGCATGGCAATGACCCAAAGCACACATCCAAATCCACAAAAGCATGGCTTCACCAGAAGAAGATTAACGTTTTGGAATGGCCCAGCCAGAGCCCAGACCTGAATCCAATTGAACATCTGTGGGGTGATATGAAGAGGGCTGTGCACAGGAGATGTCCTCGCAATCTGACAGATTTGGAGCGCTTTTGCAAAGAAGAGTGGGCAAATATTGCCACGTCAAGATGTGCCATGCTAATAGACTCCTACCCAAAAAGACTGAGTGCTGTAATAAAATCAAAAGGTGCTTCAACAAAGTATTAGTTTAAGGGTGTGCACACTTATGCAACCAGGTTATTGTGAGTTTTATTTTATTTTTCCCCTCAAAGATTTCAGTTTGTTTTTCAATTGAAGTGTTCACATTATAGGTCACATTAAAGGTGGAAAAAGTGCTGACATTATTTATCTTTGTCTCGTTCTTTTACATCACAAGAACCTGGCATTTTAACAGGGGTGTGTAGACTTTTTATATCCACTGTATATTTGCTGAGAAAGTCCCTCAAATAACTTCAATTCATTATATAATTATGAAATAATTATAAGTAGATATCTTTAAATATTCAAAAATAATATATAGGCTACCCAGTAGCGGCCCACCGGTGGCAAAGTCAGGATCACCGGCGTTTTGCTCATAATTATTCCAGCGGACCACATGTAGCAGCCACCACTTATCTGACAGTGGTCCTGCTGGTTTAGAATACATTCTTGCTGGCGGACCAAGGTTCATATTATGTCTTTCCACATATTCATGTCCTTCCACCCAATAATTAATCAAAAACATGTACACCACTCTCAAAAACCTTTGCAAATGTATTAATATTTTCATTAAACAGATTAAACATACCAAATTATTGGTAAAATATAGACATGGTAACAAGTTATACAATAAATGTATTAGACTTACATTAATATCAATGTAAATATATTTACACCTATAAAGTACAATATTATAATGTAAATATATATATATAATAAATAATTTATTGAGTAAAGAAACTCCTTATTTATTTTAGTTCTGTTTTGTAGTGAATAAATTAATTTCTGTTTTGTATATTTGACGCATATGATGCAATTAAGTTAATGACGTTACTGTAGTCTGGTACTGCTATTCTCTGACATCTTCTGCCAGTTTCCTTAGGTGACTGGAAGATGGAAATCTTAAAACATCACAGTCGATTTAGGAAATCTTTGAATGACAAAGTAAAAGCTCAATGAAAACAGCTCACATTATGCCAGGGCTAAACACCTTTGTACAACCAATGACAAAACTATTGTATGAATCTACACGTCTTTGTGTTTATCCCACCTATTGGCTGGATAGATTTTTTTGTTTTATAGATTTTTTCTGTTATGTAATTCTGTCACACAAAATTTCTATAGAATTTAATCTGACTTAATCAGATGGCAAAGTTGTCCTGGGGGCTCTCATAGGCATACATGGACTGTTTGAGTTTAGAGGGACGGATGCCGGTTTGCACAGTAGTGCATGGGGTTAATGTGCACTTTTTTTGGTTCGGTTTCACACAATCTATTTTTTCTAATATGTCAAAATGTCAGATGGTAATATGAGTGGATTGTCTCTCTCTACTTGAAAGTCGAATGTGTTGGGGCACCCCATAAAAAGAAGGAATGTTATTTATTTTATTAAACGTAAGAAATATGATATAGTTTTTCTTCAAGAAACACATCTTTCCCCACAGAAAGCTGAAAACTTTGGGAAGATATGGGGTAGACATTTTTTCTTTAGTGCTGGCTGAAGTAAGAGCAGGGGAGTCATTACACAGATAAGAAAACATCTACCATTCAAATGTTTCCAACAGATTAATGATAAATTAGGAAGATTCATTATTGTTTTAGCAGAAATTCAGGGGCAAAGGTTGATTTTGGCTAATATTTACGCACCTAACTCTGACAATCGGGGCTTTTTTATAGATCTTGAAGGGATGTTGCAAGCCACTGGCACCCCTCATGATATAATATTTGGAGAAGACTTTAATCTTTTGATGGACTCAGTCCTTGATCATAGTGAAGCAAAAGTGTGTAAGCCCCCTAGAGCAACACGATGTGTAAAAATCTTGGTCTTACAGATATTTGGAGACTTTTGAACCCATCTGGTAATGACTATAAAACATTTTTATCAGTCGATAAGATTTATTCTAGATTAGATTTTTTTTATAAATCTAAATCCCTCATTTCATCTGTTGTTGATTGATCAACTGGAAACATCTTAGTCTCAGATATTGCCCTGGTGAGATTAGAGGTGTTGCCACATACGGAGAAAAAGAAATCATATAGTTGGCGCTTTAATGTATCCCTTTTACAAAATCCTGATTTCCAACAAATGTTAAAGGCTGAAATCAATGTTTATATGGAGACCAATTGGTCCTCAGTATCCTTTATGGGTGTGGCTTGGGAGGCACTTTAGGCTGTTTTTAGGGGTTGGATCATACAGTGTGCCTCATTCATCAAAAATCAAACATTCGAGAACTCATGGAGTTGGAAGGGAGTATTAAAAGTGTAGAGGCAGAGCTGAAGTGCCAAATGTTATCTGATGGCCTCAGAGAATTGACCCGATTGAAATACAGATATAATACTATTTTGTTGCAGAAGGTGTAGTTTTGGTTATTCAGGGCAAGACAGTCATACTTTGAGTCATAACTTCTTAAACTGATGACTGAGCAAAAAAATGGTCTTGATTCTGAGATAAACTTGGAGGAGCTTGACGAGGTAATTAAGGCCCTACCTACTGGCAAGGCTCCGGGGCCAGATGGGTTTGCCACTGAATTTTTTAGATCTTATTCTACAGCATTAGAAGTTTATACCGAATTATTAAAGAATGGAAAGCTTCCTCCAACCATAACACAAACCCAGATCAGTCTGATTCTTAAAAAAGGACAAAGATTCAAGCGAGTTTAAAGGTAACTGTCCAATTTCCCATATCCAGCTAAATTCTGGCTATCTGATTAAGTTATGACATCTCATATACATATAGATCAGGTGGGGTTATACGGAGCTGCAGCTCTTCTGATAACATTAGGCATTTCAATATTATGTGATCAGTTTCGAATGATCAGACTCCGTTCGCAGCAATCTCACATGACGCTTAAAAGGCTTTTGATATGGTAGAATGGGATTATCTTTTTAAGATTTTGGAAATATATGGGCTCGGGAATACTTTTTTGGACGGATTACATTACTTTACAGACACCCGGTAGCGGCTGTACAAACAAATGGATTAATTTAATTTACTGCCCAATAACGGCTTTCCAGCCTGGCACCTTCCAGTGGCCCAAACATGGCATTAAGTATTTGGGCATTTTATTTCCAACAAATGTGTCTGATTTAGCTATATTTCATTTTGACCCCTTAATAAAAAGGTTTTCGTGCGATGTGGGTAGGTGGGCTTCATAACATTTATCTATGGGAAAGTTAATGTTATTAAAATGAATTGTATTCCAAAATGTAACTACTTGTTACAATCTCTCCCTGTTGATGTTCCCCTCTCTTATTTCAAGCAATTTGATAGCATAGCAAAGTCCTTCATTTGAAATGGTAAGCATCCCAGATTACATTTCAATAAATTACATAGGTTGATTGACAAAGGTGGGATAGGCCTACACAATATTTTGTTTTATTATTATGTATTCGCTCTCAGACATTTGGCTCATTGGTCGCTTCCACCTGAGAGAACCCCTCCCTGGTTTTATATTGAATGGGAAGTTATTGCCCCTATTTTGCCATTGCAAAGTTTTTCTATCAAACAAATCGGAGAAGTTTAATTCAGAAATGTATTTAAATGTTGCCTCAAGCATATGGCTGAACCCTAAATTATGTATTAATATGTCCCCTTTCTGCTGGTCAGTGTGGATTGTAAGGGAGGTTACTACACTCGGTGACCTATATGAGAGTGTAGTGTTGAGATCTTTTGAGAATTTGGTTAAATATTTTGTGATACCAAGATCTCATAGGTATTTACAGCTGTACCACCTACTCAGTATTGTTTTTGCGAGTAGCACTCTTGCCCCAGACTTTGTATTTTGGGCGATGGGGCGGTCATACATTTGGGGGACAAACATATAAAAAATTGGGTTCTGACCAGTATTATGATTGGGAGACAATTTATTTTAAGGGGTTGGAAGTTGGACGGAACGCCATAATTTCCGGGGTGGTATGCAGAGATGGCGAGGGTGGCAGCTTTCGAACAGGTGGCAGGTAGAAGGCTGGGATTTGGGGACTTGTTTGTCAGAAATTGGGCTAGTTATTTTGCGGTTTTGGGGGAAGGGGAGAGAGAAATGTAGTTTAATTATGTATGTGTATTATATGTTTTAAAAAAAAATTGTTTGTGGATTATTCTATGTGACTATGGGTGTGTTCGTTGTGGGTTAGGGTGTGGTTGGTGAGGGATATTAGTGGGATTAAATGTTGATTCGGTGAGTATGTGTTGTGTTTTTCTCGTGTTTTTTTTTTTTTTAATAAATATAAAAATTATAATTACAAAAAAAAAAAAAAAGTGTGTCCCTGGTTTAAGTACAGTATTGCCAAAGCATTAATACACACAACAAATAATGACAAGAAAATGACATTTAAAACAGAATTATGAGTAAAGCCTTTATTCGCCAGCTGGGTAGCTACCAAGCAAAGGCTATAGTTAGCCCAAAACAGTCTACTAGAGTGGTGGTGGCGTAGTGGGCTAAAGCACATAACTGTTAATCAGAAGGTCGATGGTTTGATCCCCACAGCCACCACCATTGTGTCCTTGAGCAAGGCTCTTAACTCCAGGTTGCTCTGGGGGATTGTCCCTGTAATAAGTGCACTGTTAGTTGCTTTGGATAAAACCGTCTGCCAAATGCATAAATGTAAATTTACTTGTATTTAGGAATGGGAGAAACTGGAAAGCTCATTATGGCAGATATAGAAAAGGAGTTTGCCTTACAGGTAAAAGTGCCAACCACCTTTTAGATACACACATCGCCTGCCAGTTAACATGAGAAGACCCATGTGCATTACCTGAAAAACAGAATTGTTTCCCGGGAGCATCCCAAGGATGGCCACCGAGTGGACTGACTTTACCTTTGGTAGTGACCACACTGGAAGAGTTATCTTCATAATTCTGGGAATTATACCTGGAGACACGTATAACAAGTTTTGCAAAAAGTTATATAGTCACGGTTTCACTATGAGACCAGGTTTGACAAACACATAATCCAACAAACTATTTAAGAGTATGAATAGCATGACTGAATTAAAAGTAGCTAATTATCTTAAGCTTTTCTCTTCTTGACACTTGATTATTTTCTATACCCAGAGAATGTGGACTATTCTGGGAAGACTGGTGGCACTGTGAAAGTCTTGGAAGATCACCTGAAACCTGCACCGCATCATCTGCTAGAATCCATATACAGCATCCATCCACATGCCTCTGTGCAGATTTAAAAACACGAGTAAACTCTGACCCTTACCTTTCATAATGGCAGGACTGAGGGACAGGTGCTTTTCTTGATTTTTATAAGTTAATTCTAATTTAAGACTTACTGATGTGACCCTTGACTTATGGACTATAATATAACGCCTATGCAGAGATATCAAGTTCATTTTGTTTAATGAGCTAAAGAACAATGAATGTTGATATAAAGACTGATTATGTGCTACATTATAACCAACAGATGATAAACAGCAAACAAAGGTAACATTCAGAGTTGTTTATAGTATATTTTGAGGATGCAATATTGGTTAAACTACTCTTAACGCACTTATGCAGGCATCAGAGCAGCAAAACGTGTAACAGGAACAAAAAAGAACTTTACAAATTGTGCTTTTTTTCATGTAATTATGCATTTAGAAAAAATGATAAGCCTACTGTATTTCTGCGGAGTGGTGAAATTGCTTCGACAAAAAAAAGGTCTCATGGGTTTAGATAAAAGAATTAAAATAACTTGTGAAAGTTAAGAAATTACAAAATAAATATTTTACCACTGCATAATATAAATATACAAATGAATTTACAAAAAAAAAAATTATAAACATAAAAGATGAGTTCAAAAAACAAGTAACCAAAAAGAGACACATTAAGTACTTCCAAATATTTAAATATTTAAAACATTATTCATGTCATTCATAAGTTTTTAAAGCCTTAGGGAAATCATAAATACCTATTTTATGATTTGATTATATATTTTAAGTTAAATGTGAAAAAAAAAAAAAATCGGTCTACACACATGCAGAAAAAAATAATGAAAACCCAAAACATATACATCGTGTGAGAAAAATAGTCTGCATTATATTACGTTTCCAAACTTAGTTGGCTTTTAGCCTATATTGTTTTTTGTACTAAATCCAAAGTAGATTTTCTTTCACATTACATGCAAATTTGGTTGTTAATTTCTGACTTTTAAAAACAATGGCTGTCAATAGAGTAAAATAATATTAAGATTCCCTCTCAAATTTTCCACAGTATGGACACAGCACCCCCCAGAACCCAGTTTGAAAACCCATCTTAGATAATGGAGGCAGGATGAATGGTAGTCAGTTGTTATTAGATGAAGGGTGTAAAAAAAAAAAAAAAAAAAGCCATTTTCTGGTCATGCCACAGCATTTACACTTTTTTACAGTATCAAACTACCAATGGTATACTATTTATAGTTGTCTCTGCATATGAAGCTGGAGTAGGAGAAAGTATTTTAATCTTGCAAAAGTGGCAAATTTCATTTGAATTACTAAAGGGTATGCTTAATTGCTCGAATTCGGCTCAAATTTTTCCCATGAATTTTTAACTTACATATAGTAATACAATCCACTATATTTTAAAAGACTCTACAGTGAAAAGAAATGGGAAACCAATAATTTGAATGTGTCATTTGTTAATGTTCAGATTTGTAAATTATATTGCAACTGGACTACTGCAGGAACCTGCAAAGCTAGAAAGGAACACATTTCTACATAATAATGGCTAGAACAAAACAACTTCGATGTTCAAATGTCATGAAGTAGCTTGACTTGTACACAATGACAAAATCATGGTGTTTAGCAGACAAAGAAACATGGTGGTTAAATGAATTGGCTGGTTGAAAAACTTGGGGTTACAAATCTCAGAACAGAATATTAAGGTATGGTATGTATTTTCTAGCATAAATTCAGAAAACAAATGAATTCAGACACAATGCGTTTAAATCTTTTTAAACAGTTTAATCATACATAAACTGACTACCAGACTGCTTCGTGGGTAACTTTGCTATATTTCTGTAAAGACAGTAGAGTGAAATCCTTAACCAACCTCATACAACACACTTGAAATAAATGATCAGGAAACATTCAGAACACACGGTTTCAGACATCTAATTAATTCTGCACTCTCTAAACTTCCAATGAAAACCACACAACTTAAATGACAAAAAACAACTATAAAAATCATCTCTTAATTCAGTTAAAGGCTGTTTTGTGGAGTTTTTTTTTTCTTCTTTTTGGTTTTGTACAGGCTGATGTTTGGTCATGGTGTTGTGGTCTACTTGCTCTAATTTACTGTGATTTACAATGTGAAACTTTTGAAGTAGAAAAGGCAAAATCTGTACAAATCATAATATTAAACACAATCACTCTGTACCAATAATGACAAACATCCCAGAGGAAATTTCCTCAGAGTACATATAAACTCACAAAACAGCAGCTTAAAATATCAACCACATCAACCCCAATTAGAGAAGTCTATTAGCATATTAAACCAGAAAAAAGGGACAGGGGAAAAACTGAATCCCAAATTAAGCATTTAATATATGGACTCATGCACATGATGGGTACCAAACTAAAGGCTTTAGGTGGAGCTAAGCTGCAGTTAAGTTCTACCAATCAGTTCACAACTTCAAACACTTGTATACAAATGTAACAGACCTACTGTATGGTTGTAACAAATCCCCATTAACTGAACAATACATCTGAATATTTTTGCTGCTATAGGCACAATTATTTATATTTAATCAAAGATTGAACTAATTTGTAAACGACTTCAATTCTTATAACTTAAATACATCTTTAAAAGCTCACTTTAAACCATACTGAAACACATCAAAATGAGACCATATTGTTAAGCATGATGTGAAACATACTGAAAACATAACAGCAACATGCAAAACTTTTGGCACCTCTTTATTAATCTTGACTTTTTGAAACAGAACTAAATCACATTTTGCTGAGGATTTCAGTGCACTTAAAAAAACAAACATGCATGCTTACTATTTACCTGTGACAAGAAATTCAACTGCTCATTCTATGCATTTTTATTTCAGACTAATCCTGCTTTTCACACAATAGGAAATACAAAACGTGCCTGTATTGGCTCGACACACAAAAAGAAAGAGGAAAAAAGGCAATTCAAGTGTCTATTGTAATGTCACTCTTAATAGAAACTCCCAAAAAATTACAACATGCCAACTAACCTAACACAAAATTACTAAGTTTATCCTTGATGTCAGCAAAATGCAACGATAAACATCCTCTAAAAGGTTTAGAACACATGAGAGAAAGAAAGGAAACACACCCACACTTGAACACACACAAGTGATTCTATAAACTTGAACGGCTGCTTCGAGAAGAAATCTAAATAAAATGAGTACAATTTGAAGCGTTAGGAAGACTGCTTTAAAATAATACAAAATTGATAAAGAAACTGAGAAACAAAACTAGGAAAATTAAAAGCTGCAAAAATCTAGTGGTTATGTTTGAACATACTAGAAAAATAGACTCTTTGCACAGAACATTTTAATGAAACTTTTTACACTTGTTAGCAGTCTTTCTAACGCTCCCTACTGGCAGCACAAATGACAGAAATGAACATCACACAAAGAAACAAACAAAATAAGTAATCAATAAGCATCAAAAGTTAACAAAAAAAGGTCAAGTGTGAAATTTCAAGCGTCAGAGAAGCGAAGAGGACAACGGACTGGACGATGAACTTTTGACGTCACATCGACATGCTAGGCAAACGATGACAAACGGGCACGAAGGTATCTAGAATAAAACAAAAAATGGATAACAACCTAGGTTAAAGCACAACGGAAAAGGACAGGGGATAAAAAAAAAAACTCATGAATGATTATTTTTTGCATGGGGGTTTAAAGGTGCACACATCATCTAAACACATAACGCTGAATGCGGCACAGGAAACAATGAAGAAAATTAGGAAGAAAGAGGGAAGGATAAGCAACATGCCAACAATAGTGAACAAAGTGGAATAACATTAAACACCAAGAGACAACACAGCCTGCCTACTACAGCTAGAATAACTGAATACTTTGCTGATGTTCCACAAATGATGATTTCTAAACAAAAAAAAAAAAAGTAAATCAGCAACATCTAAATTCAAAGGAAACACCATTAAGCTCGGTGTTCTTTAAAATGTTAAACTTCACACAAAACACATTTTAATTTTAGATCATGGGTCAAAGGGAGAAACAAAGAAAATTGCGCTTCAATGTTTCAGTTCTTTGAATGAGGGTTATTTTATTTTGTGCTTAAACTTTGAATTGTGTGGGACTACGCAATAATGCATATTTGGAGATCTTTGTCACAAAAAACCTGCCCATAGGTTATACAAATGGATACAATTTAGCTACATTGAACTCTGAAGGACAAGAACCGGATGAACATGATGTGACGGAGTGAGCAACAGAGTGTGTACAGAAATTTAAGACTTGATGTGTTTGGCACATTAGCAAAACTACACTGCATTAAGTGAGCTGTTTTAAGGCGCACAAATCAGCAGACCGTTATACGCCAGTCATTCTGCTCTAGTTAAAACAGAAAGAAAATAAAAACCTATGAAAAGATTCTGCCTAACAAAACTAAAATCCCTGCCTATAACAAGTTCACAAAAATCTTTGGATTTTTTTTTTTTAAATCAGTGGTATTCCATTTTTATTTTCACCATTCAAATGTTTTTAATGCATGCATATCATTTATTATAACATAGGCACAAATCAGGAACTGGCCATTCCCTGGACTAGCATCTAAACATTTCAAAAGGGGCTTATCACCTGGGTTCAGTCTAAAGCTTCTGTAAAAATGTATGTAACAAAAATGGCATACAGACTGGCATATCCGTACAAGTCGCAATAGTACCCAAAATCCAAGTAAAGAAACGGATGTTATTATGAAGAGTCCAAACTTTGTGACAGAATAGAAAGGGAGGATATCGGAGTATAAGAAAAAGTGAGCTTCTATGCTATTTGTGCTTGAAAAGATGTCGAACAGTGATGACAATTGTGAGGTAAATGTCAAAGAAAATTGTCAAACAATTTTCACTCATTGAAATTCAAGATCAGATCTTGGTCAAATCAGATTTCAAATTCTGTTCCGTTGAAATAACGCATTTCTTTCTACATATGTATAATGATGTGTTTAGTTGAGACATTACACAACTGAAATCCTGAAATAATAACTTAAGACTGAACCGTGGATCTGCTTCTGACTTTTAAATCACCCCAACTACACTCGGACAGTTCTTGATACAATTTCGACTAAACAGACAATATACTACAGCTAGCGAAAAGGGCCACACATCAGTTGTTTAAACAATCTGTGAAATGTATTCACAAAACCTCACATTAGGATTCTACAAAAAGACTGTTGAATCTTTTGGGTTATTTTAATTCAGAGAAATCATTTAGGCAATATTATAAAACCTCTATAAAAATAGAAAAGGCATAACAGTTAAGTAATATACACTGAGTAAGATTTTCTCCATTTCCATAAAAACAATCTTCTCACCTCACAACCCTGCAGGACTCAAGATTGGCATTAACATTTGATTAACACTTATTTACTGTGATCAACTAATTTAAACTGAATGGAACAACTCCAACGAATAACATATATATATATTAACTGTGATGAACACTTCAGGATTGCAGGACTAGTATCGGTACACCAGATACGAGGGCACAAGAAATTACCTGCAACACTGAGAAAAATACTTATCATACACTCAAAAGTTAGGACATTATTCTGGCAATTAAGTTGCCACTAATTAAACAAGAGTAAACCTGCTCCTTTGTTGTTCTTGGCTATATCTTTACACAATTCGCTCACTCCCTCACTAATTTCCAGGATGTAAATATTGCTACGAGTTTCAAAACCAACATTTAAATTGAGGTGTAGGATATCACATGACCATTCAAATAAATCGTTTTGAGGATGGTTGATTTTTTTAAATGCTAGTTTAAAATCTTACTAACGTCCGATTCATTAACAATTGATGGAAATGCATTTCCAAAGGATACAAATATTGGGTCAAAAAGGTTTTGACTTAGTTTGAGGCTTTATGAAAAAACTAAAATTAAGCACTTCATCACTTCTCAATATTCATCAGATAATGTACCAGGTGAGTTTAAGAGTAGATAACAGGCAAGAGTGGACAAAAGTTTTGGTCCGACAGAATGATGAAAATGTCCTGAGAATAAGTATAGCATCTCCAGCAACCTACCAATACTGAATGATTAACCACCATCTCTAAATCAACATATATAAAATCAAACATATTTAGTGTTTGTGTATTTAGAAAGTGAAATATGAATGAATTAAATCAACAAACAAAATGCATCATCATTACGGTTGTTAGCTGAGCCTTCCAGCAGAATACATAAACAGACCTTAACGCAATGTTACATCAACCCGTCATTGTAAAAACACAGATACATTAAGATATAAATAAATAAGAGAAATAAATAAAATTAAATAAAAAAGGCATCCAAGAAAACTGAATCTAGTGGAGTGTAGCTTGACCTTTCAGATGCTTAAAACAAAATTTCAGGTGATTGATTATCTTTTGCACCAAATGTAGCAGACCTTTGTTTTCTAAAAGGCAGCTTTGCCAGAGGCATCAGCATTACACTGTCCAAATGTACTATAAGAGTATAGTGTAAACATATCTACAGGGGCCTGACCATGGTGATCAACAGTCCAAAGGACTGGAAGCAATCAACAGGCTAGCTTTCATTGTGCAACATCCTTTGACGCAAGACTTATACACAGCAAGCTTGTAATATGGCCAAAAAAAAAAAAAAAGATTTTAGGGAAATTAAAGAAAAACAAAACAATCATATCAATGTGGGGAAAAAATAACCCATTTACTCCTTTGAATAAATTCATAATGGTAACAATTTGCATGTTGTATTTGTTTTTAAGGTTAAGAGTGAGAGAAGATATGTAGGAAAGGCAGAAGTAAAAGGAGGATTAGAAGGGGCAGTTAAGGGTGGATAGGGGGCATTCTAACTTTACAATGTCACACTCCACTTACCAGAAAAACATTTACAAATCAAGTCCATTTGAGAGTAAAATCAATCAGTATGGCTTGCTGTCATTTTTAGATCGTTTAAGTTGCACCTTCAGCCGCTTCATTCCAATCTGAAAACCGTTCATTGACTGAATAGCCGCCTGGGACGAAACTGGATTATCATAACTTACAAAGCCTAAAAAAAAAAAAAATACAAAATAGAACCAGACTATAGTTACTCAATGCACAGAACATGCATTTGATCTACAAACGAAAGCATTAGACAAAAACACACCCAGTATGTCTAAATAACAAAATAAAAATAAATGTATTTTGCTTAGAAGGTTACAAGGTTTGGAGTGAGGCACAACTTACCAAAACACTTGCTAAGGTTGGTCTGTTTGTCGATGAAGACCTTGGCAGAGATAACATTACCAAAAGGCATAAACATTTGTAGCAGATCTTGATCACCAAACTCCTGTGGCAGGTGGTAGATGAACAAATTTGCTCCCTCTGGGCCTTCATAAAGAGAGAGGAAGAGAAAAAAATAACCTACACCACCCTGTTATTTTCGATGAAGGCTGAACCCTAATTCTCCTTGCCTAATTATTTATATAAAAAATATAAAAGGAATATTCTGGATTAAATGCAACATAAGCCCTATGAGTTACCATATAAAACAATTTATATTTGTCCCTCAGTTGGTTATAAACAAAGGAAAAACATGGATGCCATAAATGCCAAATTATAATTTTTTTGGGGTGGATGAACCTCTGGTTACACATTGCCAACGTAATTCCTGTAGGTGCAGTTTTGAGAAAAAGAATGTTTTACTGCTAGTTAAAGGGTTAGTTAGTTCAACCAAAACTGAAAATTCTCTCATCATTTACTCCTACTCATGCCATCCCAGATGAACTCAAATTAAGATATTCAATGCAAGTGAATGGTGGCCAGACCTTTGAAGTTCCAAAAAACAATCCATGAAACTCCTTTTTTACTGTACATCTTGACAGCAGTCTCCTTGGAGATCATAATTTCAAGCTCAACTGTGCAAGCACTAGAAAGTGTAATCGAGCTTGAAATCATGATCATGCCCAGAGACTGCAACGGCAGGATGTACAGTTAAAATGTTTAGTTATAGTTATATATTGATCTGTTCTCAACCAAAAACCAACTGGATCACTTCAGAACACATTAAACCACTGGAGTCCTCTGGATAACCTTTACGCTGACTTTATCACCTTTTTGGAGTTTCAAAGGCCTAGCTACCATTCACTTGCATTGATATTCTTCTAAAATCTTTCTGTCCAACAGAAGATAAAGTCATACATATCTGGGATGGCATAAGAGTAAATGAGATAATTTTAATTGAATCATTGATGAATGAGTTGAACTCCAAAACCAGTCAGTTAAATGTGACTTAATGAACTGGTTTATTCAGTTTACAAATAATGATCTGGTTCTCAGGTCACTTTTGGAGCTTAACAGACATGGTCACTATAAAATGGTCTTATATCAAAAAGAGCTACGTCAAAATTATCCTTATGCGTTTTCCATTGAGAGAAAAAAAAACTGTATATCGACTAAGAATCACATGAGGATGAGTAAATAATTCTTTTTTTTTTTTTTTTTTTGGATGAACTATTCCATTAAACGCATTTAACCCAGAATATGCCCTTGCATAGAGTTGCTGGTATGGATCTCCACTCATCTGAAAACTAATCAAAATGTAGAAAATGGACATTGTGATTATGATCTCTTACCCATGCTCTGATTGTGACTTGCTGTTGCAGCATATTTAAAACAAGAATGAATTCTTAGAAGGTGACAACACTACACATATCTACACACAAACACATGTATATTGAAAATTATTATGGGCCAATACATCCTATAAGTGCCAACCCTGTAATCACGAACTTAGTCAGCCTCTCTATGAGCAAACAGTAACAATCTATCCACCGACCCCATCAAACCATCCAGCTCTCACCTTCCTTCTGGCTCCCGGCTGCACTAACGTTCTGCTGGGACAGTAAACTCTGGCTGTAGAGGCTGGGCAGAGCGGCAGCGGCATATTGCTGGATCCCAGAATAGGCTGCCTGAGTCAGAGCCTCCATAGTACTGCCAGAGCCATTAGAGAGACCCCCACTGCCCAGACCACCATTCAGAGCAGCCATGCCTGCACACAGAGAAACACAGCTCACCATTTAGGCCCATGATCACACTAAAGAGAGTGGAGGCCACAGGAAAAACTACTGATAAGACACAGAGAATCAGCATTCAGAGACACGAGACATGGCAGAAACAAGGCAAAGGAAGTTAGAAAAAAATATATATGGAATGACATTTACATCATTTAGCAAACCCATTTGATAAAAACAAAAAGGAATGAATGGTTGGTCTTCCTTACTTGCTAGGGAGCTCATGTTGAGACCTGCTCCAGCACCCGCAGCAAGAGACTGTAGAGCACCTAAAGATGCCATGGGGTTCACAGAGGAACTATTACTAGAGGTGGGAGAAGAGCCTGCTGTAGAGAAGAAAACATGAAAATTAGCTCTGAATTGTCACCAAGCATTGTCTAACAGATTTTTCACCTATTCACATTTAATACGCTCTCATTACACACACAGCTATGTAAAGCAAATGTTACAGAACAGCGGACTGCCATAAGAGTAGTAATGTTTTTTCAGCATGCAAAAGCTTGAACAAGCCACATATAAAATAGCTTAAAAGGCTTTTATGCTCTTGAAGAATACAAATGGATATATCAAGAGCTAAGGTGAATAGACTGGTGTATGAGCCACAAAAGATACATTTAAAAATATTACAGTTGTTTTGAGTTTGTGGAACTTTGAAGGAATAGTTCACCCAGAAAATAAATTTTACTCACCCTCGTGTAATTTCAAAACCGTATTACTTTCCTTCTCATACCAAACACAAAAAGAGATGTTTTAATGAATATCACAGTGTCTTTTAAATAAAATTCCAATTTATAGGGCCTAATTTTAAAGTTTAAAGGACCCAAAATTATCAAAAATATAGCCATGCAACTTGTGTAATATTCTACGTTTCTGAAGACATACGAAATGTATAATTTTTGTTTGTAAAAACATAATGTTTGTTGTGCTTTGTTGAGAGCATGAGAAAAGCTTGTTCATTTTTTAAGTGCTGTACAACACAAGTTCTCATACGGATATAAACAACAAGAGGATAAGGAGAGTAAATAAAACAATTTACATTTTTGTGTGAATTATTCCTTTAAATGGCAGTTCCTAAAAACATAGATCAGCTAAATAATAATTTACAGATGAGACATGTACAAAGCAAAGCTTATGAACAGGAGGAGATTAAAAAAGCAGGACCAACCCTTGTAGGCATCCCAGGCAGATTGAGCGTGCTGTCCGGAGGGCATACCTGAGCTGGTGAGGACGCTGAGGGGGGAGCTGGAGGTGGTCAGAGCGCTGCTACATGTGGGCGTTGCCTGTGTAGCACTCGCTGCTGCTGCTAATGCAGCCAGATTCTGCATGGCATTCAGACCTACCGCAGATCCACAGACGCACAACATAATATTCAAATGCAATGATCCCTTATACAGGGCTAAACAATAAGGATGGCCCATGGGCCCGAGGCCAGTGTGAGAGCATTTCGGCCCAGTTGACTTAACTACAACTTGACCAATCAGGCTGGTACTGCCCTTTTGCTAACACTAACATTCATTGAACTTGTAAATGTGTTTTATGCCTTACAACCTTGGATTGGTGAAAATATTGGAAGGGGTCTGCTCGGTCAAGTTAATCATTCAGATTTAACATACTTTTGTTTTTAATGATCCCACCACGAATACATTTTCAATTTAATTATAAAATTAATAAGAAATGTTTAAGATTCTGGACCATTTCTAAGACACTAATCCAATAAGTGACACTGACCATGTGAACTCATTTATATAAAAAGGTCGCATTTTCTTGTTTCCATTGAAGCCCAGAAATCTCAAATAATTTTTAACTGAAATTGTTATGCTGATTATATCATTTGCAAAGAAAACATATTACACACACCCCCACCCACGGATTATAACTTGCAAAGGCCCTGGGGCCAATTATCTCCAAGAGCCCCCCTCCACCCAAGGCCCGGTCAGTAATCCATCACACACACACACACACACACACACACCAAAAGTAGGCTCAAGACTACTGAACCCCACTGCACAACACTGTGGACATTAAAGGGATAATTCACCCAAAAATAAACCTTCACACCCTCATGCCATCCACTTCTTCAACAGCACACAAATAATGATAATCTTTCAGAATAATATCTTAGCTCTGTGAGTGTTTTAACCATATCTTCAGAAGCAATATAATGGGAGTTTGTGAAAAACAAAACAATATTTGTCCTATTTTTTTTACTCCAAATCTCAAATTTGACTTATAAATCTGAAAGTCATATGTGGTGCATGTTTAGTTTTACTTTCCAGAGTAAAGAAGTGAAAAAGGACTTAAATATTGTTCTGTTTCTCAACCACAACAATTATATTGCTTCTGAACATATGGATTACATTGATTCTTGGAGTTACAAAGGTCTGATTAAGTCAAATTTATTTGTACAAAGCGCTTTTAACAACAGTTTTCAAATCAGCTGTACATTAAATTATGCTACAGAGAACAATACAACATTAACCAATATTAGATATTTATATTTAGATCTATTCGAGGTTAAATTTAGTAAACAAAGTGTTGTGGGTCAATGGTTAAACAAAATTATTTTGTATGAACTTTAGTGTTAAAGAAGTCATCCCAAATTAACTGAGGAAATACACATAGATGCACGGTCCTTTGATTTTGCCAATGAAGGCATTTGCTAGGGGTTAATTAATTTTCTATGCATTTTTTATTTTTTTATTTTTGTTAGGTATAATTCAGTGAGGAGCATCATATTCACAACACATGATCATCATGCACTTGCACTGAATGGACCTACAGAGCTGAGATATTCTTAAAAAAAATCTGTGTTCTGCTGAAGAAAGAAAATCATACATCTGGGATGGAATGAGGGCGAGTAAATGAGCGAATTAAAATTTTTGGGTGAACTATCCCTTTAATATCCCAACATTCACATGCACAGTACCCCCCCGACCACATACACACACTTATTGAGCATGTAATATAATTGACCAGTTGAAAGTGCTTAACTCACAGCCATTTTCCACTTTTAAGGGGCTGAACGGAACAGAGTGTGTCAGATTCTTACCTGACATAGGATGGAGATTGTTGAGCGCATTTCCAGAGGATGCAGACTGTTGTAGAAGCTGCAAATAAAGCTAGACATTACATCAAAACAGAGAACAGAGTGAGTCAGGACTGCATCCAGGACTGTGATTTTTAGGAGAGAAAGAAAGAGTAGAGGAGAGATAAATCAGGCAACAAGGCAAAATAAAAGGGCAGGCAGGAGCACATGTGGTGAAGATAGAAACAAAGTAGATAGTGAGTACATTCTAGGGATATAAGAAATTATGAGGGGATCAAACAGAAAGGGGTAAGAAGATAGAAGAGGTTTTCACAGCACACCCATGGAGCAGCACTAACACATTCAAACAGGCTCCACATCTATGATGGCCCAAGCGAGTAAACATCGAGTTAACAAAAGAGCTTTATCAGATAATCAAGAGGAATTTGGAGGATCCAAATTAGAGGCAGCTAAAATAATGGCCAAACATAGACCTGTAGCCCATTGTGCTCAAATACAGCAAAAAAACAACACAGCAAACTTCCTAAGGAGTCAAACACCATTTAAGGTTTCTTTCACATTAGCACTTTTGGTGCGCAACTAGGTTCAAATGATGTCAAAGTTCGGTTTGTTAGGATGATGTGAACAATGTTTTTGGAACTACGGTGTGCACATGTGAACCACAACAGAGTCCATATGAAAAGGTCTGAGACACGGTTCATGTGAACTCCAGTACGGTTTGCTGCTGATATGAATGTAATTGTACCAAAACGCACAAGTCAACCGCTTGTGATGACATATTTTGCAGGCTCCCGATCGCAATTATGGTACAATGCATTTGTCTCCAAATAAATCCGCTTCACAGTGCAGCTCACATTGTTCACATACCTAGCAACTCATTAGCAGGCTCGCAGATCATTGCACATTCAATGCATCCATGGCAGACAAACAAAAGTGTCATTTTGTGCATGTACATCAACAAGGCTCTTCTAATATCTAACCCTGAATTTTCAAAAAGCAGTTGCTTCAGTATTGATGCAACTGAATGCATTATAGTTTGCATGTAGCAAATTAAAGTTAAAAATTAAAGGGAAAAAGTGGTATCGCTGCATCCCTACTTTGCGATTTGGATGTTTTAAATGGTTCTCTATAGTGGCGCAGTTTCTACATGCACAAACTTAAGATGCAACAGGCTGTGTGAAGTCAGTGTGGCTATCAAAGCACATGTGGCCTGTGTACTCACTGCAAGGTACTGTGGCCCCAGTGAGTTGAGTCCTGTAAGGTTTCCCCACATGGAGGCAGCATTGAGCTGTTGCATCTGTTGCTGCAGCTGCTGAGTGATACATTTCTGTTCTTTATCCTTCTGCGTGTCTGCAAACTTCACTACAATGGGAGAAGAGCAGCCCTAAGAGACACATGCAACAGAAATTAAAATGCAGCAGTTTCATGTAAAGAAACAAAAAGGGAACAAATGCAAAGTGGACAGCACAAAGAAACAGCTCTCAGTGAATAGAAAGTTTGTGTGCAGCAAACAATAAAGCTAATTTCTGTATTCTGAATATTCTATATTTATCTATCTATTTTATGTGCAATATTACATGTGCAAACACAGACAGGGCTCAACAATAGTTTGTTTTCTGTCTGCCCGATTGGATCAGTCATTCAGATTTAATGGGCTCTTGATTTCAATGATCCCACCACAAAAAAGAAAAATAGAAAATGTTTATTTTTTTAGCAGTGTTTATGTGCGTTACAAATAATGTAAATTTTTTCATTACATATTCAGATGCCAAATATGTTTTTCATTTGCATTAATACCTGATAATTATACAGCTTATATTGCATAACTCCATGACAGCTATAAAATCCATAAGCACATTTTTGCTAGAAAACAATGGCATACATTGAAAAACATGACTGAATAATTACGGACAATGCCCTGATAAAAGTTTCAAGTGACGCAGAAATAGTATGCATGGGTTTACCTCCATTTTTTGTGACTGGTGCATGGATTTGATTGCAGACTGGGCCATCTGTCTAGCTGTGAATGTGATGAAGGCACAGCCTGCGGACACAGAGTTAAGAAGCATGAAAGTAGAAGTAATTTAGTCTACAATTATTTAGAACTCCTAAACTTAAGAAAATTGTAAACTAGAAGAACCCATTCTGTTGGTTCCATGTCAGGTTTCTTTGGAAACAGAACAGGTTTGAGTTCTACCAAGCCAATATGGGTTGTGTCTATCATTTAAGCAGTTCCCATGGTGATGGGCTGCAAGCTCACTGCAGCCAATTCTAAAAGAAATTTGGGTCTCAATATTCGTTATGTTCCCTTGGTAACACTTTGGTTAACCTTATGTGCTTTGAAAAATTATTACAGCAACTCCCTGCACCACAGACAAATGACAGCGATAAATTGGGAGAATAAGGGCAAAAGAAAAATAAATCCCAACTGGACAATTAAAGCAAGTTTAATTATTCTCAATTTGTTGCATGCAATCAGTTACATAACACCATTTTTATTTGGGCTGGCAGGAGCCAACAAGTGGGACCAATTTATCTAAAATGGTTTCTCTGATAAATTGAATTCGCAACTATTATTTACTTAAAATGACTTTGAGCAGGCTGTGACTTTTGAAGAAGAACTTAATTAGTGTGCCATGAGTAAAGCCCAGAAGACCAGACATATTGATGGAGAAGTTAATTTAACATATGTGCTCCAAGTAAATTCTGCACTGCCACCATTCCTGTATGTGTGCATGCAAATAAAAAAACTAGACTTCAAAAAGCAATACAAAATGTGTACTTTTTATGTATATACAGTGCATCTGGAAAGTATTCACAGCACTTCACCTTTTCCTAATTTTGTTATGTTACAGCCTTATTCCAAAATTGATTCAATTAATTATTTTCCTCAAAATTCTACAAACAATACCCCATAATGACAACATGAAGTTTCTTTGAAAACTAATTTATAAAATAAAAAAATAAAAATCACATGTACATAAGAACTCACAGCCTTTGCATGACACTCAAAATTGAGCTCAGGTGCCTCCAGTTTCCACTGATCATCCTTGAGATGTTCCTACAACTTGATTGGAGTCAACCTGTGGTAAATTCAGTTGATTGGACATGATTTGGAAAGGCACACACCTGTCTATATAAGGTCCCACAGTTAACAGTGCATGTCAGAGCACAAACCAAGAAATGAAGTCCAAGGAATTGTCTGTAGACCTCAGAGACAGGATTGTATCGAGGCAGAGATCTGGGGAAGGGTACAGAAACATTTCTGCAGCATTGAAGGTCTCAATGAGCACAGTGGCCTCCATTATCTGTAAATGGAAGTTTGGAACCACCAGGACTCTTCCTAGATCTGGCTGCCTGGCCAAACAGAGCGATCGGGGAAGAAGGGCCTTAGTCAGGGAGGTGGCCAGCGTGTCTCTGTGGAGAGAGGAGAAACTTCCAGAAGAACAACCATCTCTGCAGCACTCCACCAATCAGGCCTGTATGGTAGAGTGGCCAGACGGAAGCCACTCCTCAGTAAAAGGCACATGACAGACACCTGAAAGAATCTCAGACCATGAGAATCAAAATTCTCTAGTCTGATGAAACAAATATTGATCTCTTTGGCCTGAATGGCAAGCATCATGTCTGGAGGAAAACAGGCACCGCTCATCACCTGGCCCATACCATCCTACAGTGAAGCATGGTGGTAGCAGCATCATGCTGTGGGGATGTTTTTCAGCGGCAGGAACTGGGAGACTAGGCAGGATCGAGGGAAAGATGAATGCAGCAATGTACAGAGACATCCTTGATGAAAACCTGCTCCAGAGCGCTCTGGACCTCAGACTGGGGTGAAGGTTCATCTTCCAACAGGACAATGACCCCAAGCACACAGCCAAGATAACAAAGGAGTGGCTACGGGACAACTCTGTGAATGTCCTTGAGTGGCCCAGCCAGAGCTCTGACTTGAACCCGATTGAGCATCTCTGGAGAGATCTGAAAATGGCTGTGCACCGACGCTCCCCATCCAACCTGATGGAGCTTGAGAGATCCTGCAAAGAACAATTGGAGAAACTGCCCAAAAATAGATGTGCCAAGCTTGTAGCATCCTACACAAGAAGACTTGAGGCTGTAATTGGTGCCAAAGGTGCTTCAACAAAGTATTGAGCAAAGGCTGTGAATACTTATGTACGTGTGATTTTTAATTTTTTTTTAATACATTTGCAAAGATTTCAAACAAACTTCTTTCACGTTGTCATTATGGGGTATTGTTTGTAGAATTTTGAGGAAAATAATGAATTGAATCAATTTTGTAATAAAGCTGTAACATGACAAAATTGGGAAAAAGTGAAGCACTGTGAATACTTTCCGGATGCACTGTATACTCTGTGGAAGGCACATACACAGCTTTAAAAAATAAAACTTAAACAGGGCATCTGCAGGCATCAGCTCATCCAATTTTATACTTTTTAATATCCTTTTCTAGACCTTTTCAAAAATATTTAAGACTTGCTCATTACTTCAATCACAATCAGGGTAAATAAATATATTTAACCACCATTAGATTCAACGTGAATTCACATAAAAGTGACACATTGCTAATTCGAGAGTTTGATACTGAATGCCTACTGTGTGTATTTTTATGCAGACATTTAATTACTTATGCTCATTACTACACAAGCTACCTCGAATGGATGCCACTCCAAAAATCTTACATAAACATCCATTTGTTTTTCATGCACTCATTGAGGCTCTCGCAAAACATGAGCACAAATTGTCCATCATTATTGACACCATCAACAAGCTTCTCTTTGAACTAGGCCAAATCAAATTACACATGCTGTCATGCCACACGTAAAACCTTTTGCTTTATCAGAGCTATATTTTTGCCATATCGGAACACTGTTTGAAAAAGCTGGCAAATTTCTTCATTCAACCTGAATGAGTGGTGCTTTACCACTGTTCTGAGACACCACATAACTTCAGCCTGCAATGAATCAATTGCCGTTTATTTATTTCAATCAATACAGCAATTCAGTTGGCCTAATAAAAATAGTATTTACCAACATATATTTTAACTACAACATTTTTATGAATTAACAGTATGTGCAAAAATTACAGTACAATTTCACACCTTGAATATTTTATTATTATTATTATCATCATTGTGTTCCTCACACGTTTTTTAATATAATATAAAATGTAATTAATATAATTTTGAGGATTCGATTATTTTTTTATAACAGTAATACATTTCTGTAGTATTTACTTCACCTTCACTTGGAACATTTATTCTGGCAGACTTGGAGCATTTATTTTGGCGGAAAGGGCAGTGTTTTTTAACAGTTTACATTGTTCCTCATTTTAAATCAGGCTAAACACTGTCATATCCTTTTCTGTGATACTGTGTCACGTTTTTAGATTTGTATAATAACTTGGCTTTGCCTCTGGACTTCAGGACAGTCGATGGAACAGCATCCTCTTACTTCAACTCAATCCTCCAGGTCTATGTCCCCTCTCGCTCCCTGCGATCTATGAATGAGCAATGCCTGGTGGTTCAATTGCAACGTGTCACAAAATGGCTCTTCAGATCGTTCACATTCTCGGTTCCTAATTGGTAAAAAACACTTCCACCAGATAGCAAATATATTCTCCAGATATCACAAACATAACTGTCTTTTGTTCCAAATTGCATATAGACTGCATTTAATATGTACAGTTTTACCATTATCTATGTAGCAGATAGTAATACTCATCTTGTATTATTTATTTATTTTTAAAAAGCTTATGAATATAAAGTTAATTTCACCATATTGAGTGATATCCTAAATAATCTGTAAAATATTTCACTAACTTTTTACACTAAATAATGTATGTATTATTTTCAAAATTAGTTATTTCAATGTTTGACTTTTATTTTGAAAAATTATGTCACCGGCATCTCCAAACACCCCAAGGCAGAGTGAAAGCACAGGACAGCGCTGGTTACAGTTACAGATGCACAATTTATGTCACGCTACATCCATGAGTCTGTTTTTTTTTGGAGAAACACTATTTTAGATTAAGCTCTTAAATGATGCCACTTATCTCGAAACTCAAAAAATAAATGTTGCATTTATACTCTTTAACGGTGCCTGTGACAGATTGCGGTAGCTGGCCATTCAAACAGAGCAGGGAACAATGCTCTCTCTCCAATTTATAGCATGAAAAAAAAAAAAACATGAATGAACATCTAAGGGCAAGTTCAACCGTATCTTTCAACTTGCTGAAATGTGTCTTCTCTCATGTAATCGCCCAGTCTGTTAATGTTGAAATGACAACGGGGAATATCTCGGGCCCCAGAGCAGCACTCAAGGTACTAGTGCATATGTATACTGAACCAGAGATTATTCGGCAGATATGAGCCACTTCTATTAAAATGAATGGGAGAAATTAGAACGCTCAACCAAGAAGCTCCTGCGCCCAACGGTCAACGGATGTAGAAAGGAAATCCTGCCATACAGTTAAAAGAGCCAATCACCTTTTAGAAACATGATAACACCTGTCAATCAACTCTAAAACGCACATGCGCATTAGTTGAACAAGATGGGAAAATTTTGTTTATTAGCATAATATGAGGTTAAGAATCACAATTTATGAAACCAGTATTGTCAGATTTTATTGCAGATTTAAAATATGTTTTTTGATCATAATCTTGACCAACCATTTTTGAGATTTCATTCTTTCCCCATTCAAGTAGATAGGATTTGCACTGGCATGATTGAAAATATCCCCCTGAGAGCAATTCAAAGATGGCCGACAATGGACTGACTTGCTAGAAAGACATTGGCACTGAACATACATGTGAAAACCGTGCACCCACTCTATTCTCTGCTATTTGTGAGGCATGAGAGGTTTTCATTCAACCTTATGACCCAAGGAGGGAAATGTTCGAACAAACAAAAAAATAATACCTCAGGTATTGTTATTCAAGACTTCAATACTTTTGAATGGCCTTATTTTTCACCAAATTGATTTAGTACCTTTCAATAGTTTTAAATGACCCACAGATACAATGTTAAAATCAGATCCTTCAGTTCCCTGTTGCATTTGAAATTTGCATCATGAAAGAGTAATACTGACCCTTCGCCAAGCCCAGCCTTAAAATAGTTTCTGACTAATCCTGTTTTAGCAACTGTTGCCCTGCTCCCATTACTCTGAGAAGTGGTTGCTTTTTTACAATGAGAGCCTATGGTAATGGGATTAATGTTTGTTTGTTTTAAGTGGGAATTTTTCAAAATTATAATTTTTTTAAATGTTGTTGCTGGGTCACTTGTAATCGTGACTGACGCGAGGTACCTAGAGAGGATACACGCATTGTTTCCTTTTTAAAAAAATCTTTAAATATATTGAGAAAAGCATGCTATGGATTAAAATGTGTCATTACTCATTCCCAAAAGAGCATGCACAACATCAGAGAGGACACCTACATTTCCTCAAAGGTAAACTAAAGCCAACAAACTCACGTTAATTGATTTACAAATTGATTCTTGTCTTAGTACAAAGGGAGTGTGTTATGAGACGATACAAGCAGTTTTTCACTTATACTTGTTACGAGGTTTGTAATCGTCATCAAGTGACGCTTTTCTCTTTTTATGAGACTGTGATGATTGTTTGCTTCATATTGATGACTATTTGATTCAGTCTGCACAGTTTTTAATCAAATTACTGTGTAATTTAACAATTTCTTTAATACAAAACATCAGATAAATATGCCTTTCAATGTCACTCTTCATTCCAGCCCACGTAATATTATCTTTTCCATTTTTGAGAATATTCAAAACACCACGCTGTTCACGGCAATCTCCCATTCATTCTTATAGGGAGTTCTTGAGAGCGCACAGCGGTAGTAGCCAAGGGGGGCGGAGGTTAGTGAAGGGTCAATTGTGAGAATATACTGTACATTTTCTTGAGAGTGTTAGTTCTCACCACGACTCAGTCCGTCAGGGCCTCTGAGTATGCGGCACTCCTCAATTTGTCCGTAAGGTGAAAACATAAGCCTGATGTCATTCTCACTGCATTTCTTTGAAATCATTCCAATAAACAGCTTTCTGTCTTCGATCGCTGAAAAACAGGAAAAGCATTTCATTACAGTGCCTCAGCACACCGATAATTCCTCTAGCTGCATATGAATGAAGGACTGTCGCAATACTGTGGCAAACTCAGTCACTTACCATTGTTCTTCTCACTGTCTGCAGGCTTCATTTGAATGGGATGATGCATCTGCACAGAAAACTCCCATGTGATTTATGGACACAGAAATTTCCCCAGCACCCATGAGAAATAGACAGTTTAGAAAAGCTTTGTAACAGTTCCTTTGAGTGTACTGAAAAGGCTTTTTATATAAAGGCCTATCAATATATTTGCAGATTTTATTTTATTTGACATTATTAAAAGCTATAAATAGAAGGCAGCTAAATCCTCTGATGACAATCAATGGACTGTTGATGCACAAAAGTAGATGCTTTTCTCACCCCCGGAAGAATCTTCATGTTGTGAAGGGCATTTTGTGCTTCTAATGCAGATTTACGGGTGTAATATGTGATAAAACAACAACCTGCAAACCATGAGAGAAAAAAAAAGAAAAATTAGACCATGAAGCAAGACAAAAACATTTCCCCTGAGACCATGCCTACACTGGACGTGAGCGGCATACTCCTTGTCAAAACAGGGAGTAGCATGACTTCTGATTTGTAATAGTCGACTAGTTGAGCCCATTAGTAGAGTTGAATTTGACTAATCGTGATTTGTGATGCACCCTCCAAGAAATTCCACAACCCTATCTTACAGTATACAATAGATATATATATATATATATATATATACACACACACATATATATACACACACACACACACACACACAGGTCCTTCTCCAAAAATTAGCATATTGTGATAAAGTTCATTATTTTCCATAATGTAATGATAAAAATTAAACTTTCATATATTTTAGGTTCATTGCACACCAACTGAAATATTTCAGGTCTTTTATTGTTTTAATACTGATGATTTTGGCATACAGTTCATGAAAACCCAAAATTCCTCTCTCAAAAAATTAGCATATCATGAAAAGGGTCTCTAAACGAGCTATTAACCTAATCATCTGAATCAACTAATTAACTCTAAACACCTGCAAAAGATTCCTGAGGCTTTTAAAAACTCCCAGCCTGTTTCATTACTCAAAACCGCAATCATGGGTAAGACTGCCGACCTGACTGCTGTCCAGAAGGCCATCATTGACACCCTCAAGCAAGAGGGTAAGACACCGAAAGAAATTTCTGAACAAATAGGCTGTTCCCAGAGTGCTGTATCAAGGCACCTCAGTGGGAAGTCTGTGGGAAGGAAAAAGTGTGGCAAAAAATGCTGCACAACGAGAAGAGGTGACCGGACCCCGAGGAAGATTGTGGAGAAGGACCCGATTCCAGACCTTGGGGGACCTCGCGGAAGCAGTGGACTGAGTCTGGAGTAGAAACATCCAGAGCCACCGTGCACAGGCGTGTGCAGGAAATGGGCTACAGGTGCCGCATTCCCCAGGTCAAGCCACTTTTGAACCAGAAACAGCGGCAGAAGCGCCTGACCTGGGCTACAGAGAAGCAGCACTGGACTGTTGCTCAGTGGTCCAAAGTACTTTTTAGGATGAAAGCAAATTTTGCATGTCATTCGAAATCAAGGTGCCAGAGTCTGGAGGAAGACTGGGGAGAAGGAAATGCCAAAATGCCTGAAGTCCAGTGTCAAGTACCCACAGTCAGTGATGGTCTGGGGTGCCATGTCAGCTGCTGGTGTTGGTCCACTGTGTTTTATCAAGGGCAGGGTCAATGCAGCTAGCTATCAGGAGATTTTGGAGCACTTCATGCTTCCATCTGCTGAAAAGCTTTATGGAGATTTTTTACTGACCATGGTATTACTGTGCTCAATTGGCCTGCCAACTCTCCTGACCTGAACCCCATAGAGAATCTGTGGGATATTGTGAAGAGAAAGTTGAGAGACGCAAGACCCAACACTCTGGATGAGCTTAAGGCCGCTATCGAAGCATCCTGGGCCTCCATAACACCTCAGCAGTGCCACAGGCTGATTGCCTCCATGCCACGCCGCATTGAAGCAATCATTTCTGCAAAAGGATTCCCGACCAAGTATTGAGTGCATAACTGAACATAATTATTTGAAGGTTGACTTTTTTTGTATTAACACTTCTTTTATTGGTCGGATGAAATATGCTAATTTTTTGAGATAGGAATTTTGGGTTTTCATGAGCTGTATGCCAAAATCATCAGTATTAAAACAATAAAAGACCTGAAATATTTCAGTTGGTGTGCAATGAATCTAAAATATATGAAAGTTTAATTTTTATCATTACATTATGGAAAATAATGAACTTTATCACAATATGCTAATTTTTTGAGAAGGACCTGTGTGTGTGTGTGTGTGTGTGTGTGTGTGTGTGTGTGTGTGTGTGTGTGTGTATATATATATATATATACACACACACACACACACACATATCATCAGGCATTAGATAGCCAGCTAGGCTGCCATGGATACACGCATAGTAGTAATGACACATGAGGGGGAAATTCTGAGAGACTGTCTGAGCTTTGCCTTGAATGTGAACGGATCGGATGGAGTAAACATACGCCATTTTGTTATCTCATCTTAAGCACATTTCTATAAGGAGTATGCAATAATAAGTGTGTATACATAAAGCTTTAACATAGCTAAAAGATAACATGTGTCTGAAAATCTTTAGCTTTCAAAAGGCTTTCAAGATGGCGCCAGGATGTTTGCCGGCTTGCCACAGTCTGTCCTTGTCTCTTTTATTTGTAATGTTTTTTGTTTGTTTTATCACGCGCTCTGTTTGCTCCCCCCTGGTATATGATCGCATGACGCTATTTAATATTCGATCGGCTGTGTCTGATTGTTTATTTTGCGATCCCAGAGATGATTGGCATTTGCACTCGCATTATGTGCCAGTCGCATTGAGGAACATGTGTTACCTGCCGGGATGTCTGTGTATGTGGAGGAAACGGCGAAGGAGGCGTGGGAAGCGTTCTGGAGTCCTTGTGAGATCGAAGAAGATCGGGAAGTGTCCAGTCATCGGACTTGCTTCTTCGATGGCGGAGGCCGTGGTCGTGAACCTGAGATGTTCATACATTGTGCCTGTCTTCCCGTCTTCGGCGTTGATGCCTCAGTTTTCGCAGATGGTGTGCGTAAGGCGACGGTCTGCAGATCGAGGAGTTGATCGTCGGAATCTTACGCTCTCTATTACATGACAGGAGTCCGGTGGCGTTTTGTGATTCCTCTCTGCAATCCTCTTCTGATACCACTCCTACTCCAGTGACAATGGCGTTGATTAACGCGAGATCTCTGGCAAATAAGACCTTTATTTTGAACGATCTTTTTCTTTCTCATGAAATTGATTTTTTATTTGTCACTGAGACTTGGCTTAAGGCTGGTGAGATGACTTCTCTCTCTGAACTTTCTCCTCCTGGTTGCAGTTTTTTAGTACCCCTAGGTCTGTTGACCGGGCGGGAGTCTTGCAGTTGTTTTTAAAGACAAGTTTAGGTGTAGACTTTTACCTTCTGCATCCTTTTGCACTTTTGAATCTCAGCTAATTACGCTGAATTCTTTTAAATCTGTGTTATGTGTTTTGATTTATAGACCCCCAAATTTTCATGGGGATTTTATACAAGAGTTCTCTGAACTTTTATCTGGTATTGTCTCTTCTTTTGACAATATTCTAATTTTTAGGGATTTTAATATACATGTGTGCTGCCCTTCAAAGCCCCTGGTCAAAGAATTTTTAAATTTAATAGAGTCATTTGTTTTTTGCAATGCGTTTTAGGTCCAACTCATGAGCGTGGTCATACGCTTGACCTTGTATTACCTAAGGGATTCTCTGTTGATAGCGTGAAGATTGTCGATACTGTTTTTTGGACCATAAGACTGTAATTTTAAGTTCTAACTTTCCTTGTGGCGCCGAGTAATATTGCTTCTGGCTCGGTTCCATCCCAGATACTCAATCCATGCACAGCTAGTAGTTTTTCAGCTGCTTTTAATGTCTCTTCTTTTTTTTTCCTTGACCGAGTCACACTCTCCCTGTATGGGTTTGGAAGAGTTGGTCGATCAGTTTAATTCTTCTTGTTTAGAGATTTTAGATGTTGTGGCTCCTGTTAAAGTCAGGAAAAAAAAGTCAAATCACAGCCCTGGTTGAACAGTACTACCTGAGCTCTTAGGCAGGAGTGTAGGAGGGCTGAGCATAAATGGCTCAAAGATAAATTACAAGTCTCTTATGAGGTTTTGAAGAACCATTTGAACGAATTTCAAAGAGCTGTTAAATTGGCTAGATCAAATTATTTTTCTGATATCATCTCCAGAAACTGTAATAATTCTAGAGTACTTTTCTCGACTATAAATGCTGTTCTTCATCCGACTACTACTCCTTCATTCACTCCTTCTGCTAAGATGTGTGAAGAGTTCTTAAACTTTTTATTGGTAAAGTTGATGGAATTAGATCTCAGATTTCATCTGTTGTCAATGTTTGTTTTACTCGTGTTGACCCTACTGAATCAATTAACCTGTTTTATGCCTGTTTCTTTGCAGCAGCTTAATGATATAACTGCTCATATGAAGCCCACCAGGTCCCCTGGTGATGTGCTCCCTTCTTCTCTGTTTAAGAAGGTACTTGATTCCATTGGCCCAAGTATTCTGTCTATTATGAATACTAGTTTGTCATCTGGTGTTGTTCGGTTAGTTTTAAGCATGCGGTTATTCAGCCCCTTCTAAAAGAAACGGCTTAGACCCTTTTGACATGAGTAGTTTTCGATCCGATTTCAAAATTGCCTTTTATTTCGAAGATACTGGAAAAATTTGTGCATGCACAGCTTAATGACTTTTTAATGAGGAATAACATCGCCGATAGATTCCAGTCAGGTTTTAGAGCTGCTCATAGTACAGAATCTGCTCTTTTGAGGGTCTCTAATGATATCCTCACGAGGTGTTGATTCTGGAAACCGTGTTGTTCTGCTTTTGTTAGATCTTACAGCGGCATTTGATACAGTTGATCATAACATTCTCATTGGTCGTCTTAGGAATCAGGTTGGTATTCAGGGCTTAGCCCTGAAATGGTTCTCTTCCTATTTGAAGGATAGGACTTTTTCAGTCAGTTTAGGGGATTATTTTTCTTCTGTTGCCCCTCTTGTGTGTGGGGTTCCACAGGGCTCTATACTGGGACCAACTTTATTTTCCCTTTATATGCTCCCTCTAGGCTCGATTTTTGAGAAATTTGGGATTCAGTATCACCTGTATGCGGATGATTCTCAAATTTACTTACCACTGAAACATGGCCATAGATGTGCCATTCAGTCTCTTCGTGCATGTTTTGCCGAAGTTAAATGTTGGCTTTCGAATAACTTTCTCCAATTAAATGAGGATAAGACCGAGATGATTTTATTTGGAAATAAGGGCTGTGTGGATGATGACTGCCTGGGGTTGTTTCCTGGGAAAAAATTGGCTAGCGTGAGGAACCTTGGTGTCATTTTTGACTGAGCTTAAATTTGACCGGCAAATCAATGCTGTCGTTAAGAACAGTTTTTTCCATCTTAGATCAGTTTCTAAATTGAAATCTATCCTTTCTTTTGACGATATGGAGAAGGTTGTTCATGCCTTTGTGTCATCCCATTTGGATTATTGTAATGTATTGTATCTGGGTGTGAGTCAGGCTTCTCTCTTTCGCTTGCAGCTTGTTCAGAATTCAGCTGCCAGACTTTTAACGGGCACTAAGAAGAGAGAGCACATTACTCGGTTTTAATTAAATTACATTGGTTACCCATACGATACAGAATCCAATACAAAGCTTTGTTGTATGTTTTTAAGTCTCTGCATGGCCTAGCACCTGAGTATGTTACTGATTTAATCAGCCGCTGTCAATCAAGTAGATCTCTGCGCTCTAACGATCAATTGCTTCTCATGGTTCCGCTGATCATGTTTAAGATGTAAAGGTGATCGGGCATTCTCTGTTGCAGCTCCTAGGCTCTGGAATGACCTTCCTCAGTCTGTAAAAACTTGTCCTTCATTGGGTGCTTTTCAGAGTGCGCTTAAAACTTACTTGTTCACTTTAGCTTTTGACAATGCTTTGTAAGTTTTTTTGTCATATGTTTGCATTGTTTTTATGTTTTTGTTTTTACTTTTATACCTTCTGTACAGCACTTTGGTTCCACTTGTGGTTTTGAAAGTGCTCTATAAATAAAGTTGAGTTGAGTTATCCTGGACAGCTAGCTGCAGGCGGTTCTCCTCCTCTGGCAGCCTCTTGTTCAGATGGTTACAGGCAGCCAAGGGATCAAGCGTGCAGGCAACAAAGATTCATTTTGTCATGTCATCATACTCCGACTTGAAGCACTTTTCTAATTGTCGCCAAATTGTGTTCCCCAAGGAGTGAACAGCAACTAGGCCAGATGCCCAAACACACAAAGTTGTGCAGATCATGTTAAAAATCAGTCATTTGTGCCAGTGGGTGCTTTTTAAATTGATTATGCATGGCACTAGTATTTATTTTATACTCAAAGGCCACTTTCCATATATTGGAGATTTCTGTAGCATTTGTCAACTTTATCAAAGTACATTTGATAAATCTGTTCCAAAACTTGAGCTGCCACACAGTCTCCTGCCAACATAGGCAGCTGTCTTCTATGGCTACATCCTTACTGAGCGAAAGTGAGCGATTTGGATTGCTCTACATAGGTGGTAGCTCAACGCATAATTAAAATTGTGTTCCTCACGCACAGCGCACGGGTCAATCGACTCTCAACTGATTTCAATACAGGTGATATAAGTGAAACTACACAATCCTCTAATGAGCCTAAATACGCACGGCGCACACATTTTGGGAAATTATAATTCTTTTGTGTCATATTAAACTTATTTATTGATCATTTCGCGTCATCCGCCATCTTGGATTTATTTTTCCACCAAGCTTATCACGGTGCATCAAGGATTGCCATCCCAGAAAAGGATACATATGATGCTACCTTAGAATGTGGCCAAAACGAGATATCTTAGAGGCAGCATAATTAAGATACCTACCTACCTTTTGGAACAGCCTTCACGTCGGGAGCATGCCAATGATGTCTTAAAATGTTGCCACTCTAGGACGCTCACTAGGTTTTGGAACAGACGAACAAGCGATAACTGATCAGGCGATTCAGTAATATTCATTAGGAAAGCACTTCCTGATTGGTCAGAGAAACTATAACCCAACCTCTAAACCTAACCCTTACAAATCAGGTTGAGCTTTCCTCAAATATAAAAGTCTTGCCCAACTATCCAATATTTCAGAACTCTGACACCTGCTGTATTTTCCTACAGACGCATTTGTATATTACATGGTAAGACAATAGTCAACTTCAAGTTGACAGTAACAATTACATTGGTAAGTCTATGCAACCCATAAACAAAACTACTCCCTGTCACTCAATCACATTATAATCAATAAAGCAGAAGCATTGGTTACGAGTCATGAAATGCCTTCAGTTGAAGGATGCCCCGCTTCCATTTTTGACGAACGGCAGAACTATTATTATTATTATTATTATTATATGTTATTATTAACCCATTTTTTCTGTGTCTAATGTCAAGATTACAATTGATTGGTCAATGTTAAAAGGAGATAAGCGATTTTATTTTTTCTGGAATTTCAACAGACTAGCCGTTGAACTAGCCATGACAGTCGCTTCCAGTGTAGACATGGTGTTAGACCAATTTTTACAAGTCATCATAAAATGTCCACAGAATTTACAAATCTCAATTGTGCTCACTGACTGTAAAGTACCTTTACTCTGTGGGGGGTTCAGACTCCTGTCCTGAAGAACATTGATTTCATAGACTGCACCATAGGGCTCAAACAGCTCACGCAGCTGATCCTCTGACCACGTCCGGGGGATCTGACCCACAAACATCTTTATAGCATCAATGTCGGGCTGGTCTGGGTGGTCCAGAGACCCATTCATCTTCTTTGTTCTACAGAAAGAAAGACCAAGTATATTTAGAGCAAGTAAGTCAGAACACAGACCGTCTTCTTGAAGCACATGGCCCTCAAATCAAACACCACAGCACAAGAAAAGATGTACACAACAATCTCATTGAAATATTAAGTCCACGTACGAGTATGGGTATAATTATAAGTTGCTTTTCATACTAAAAAAGCTTTAAATATAAAAGATTTATCTTTTTTTTTGCGATACCATTTGGTGACAACAATTACACACAAACACACACTTCCGCTATAAACCTTCGTATGACATTTGAGCTCTAGGAATAAAAATTGTGAGTGCTCTAGACCAGTTGAGGACACAGTCTAAAGGTTTTAAAACGTAAACCGGCCTTTGTGTATGAAAAAAAAATTACTTGGGTGTATAATTTGCCATTAAACATTAGCAGATGTGATCCAAAATGTCCGTATTGTTATGCTTTTTATTACAAAATTATTATTACAAGCTATCGGTTATAAAATATTTTTTGGAGGAATATTTCAGCTCAGCATGTCCTCACAATGCAAGTGAATGGTGGCCAGACCTTTTTAGCTCCAAAATCCACATAAAGGGAGCATAAAAGTGACTCCAGTGGTTAAATCCATGTGTTCACACAAAATATGATCGGTGTGGGTGAGAAACAGATCAAAAAGTAATTTTTTTATCATAAATTGTTCTCCTTGCCCAGTAGATGGTGATATGCACCAATAATGTGAATCACCAAAAACAGGAGAAGAAAGTGAATGAAAAAGGACTTAAATATGGATTTGTTTGGTCACCCACGCCATCATATCACTTCAGAAGACATCTGGGAGTATATTTATATTGCCCTCTAATGTGGATTTTGGAACTTAACATTTTGGCACCCATTCACTTGCATTGTATGGACCTACAGAGCAGAAATATTCTTCTAAAAATATTCATTTGTGTTCAGCAGATGAAAGTCATACACATCTGCAATGGCATGAGGGTGTAAATGATGAGAATTTTCATTATTGGTGAACAAACACATTAAACAGCCAAACACTAGTCAAAGCTCAGCTATAACAAAATCTAGCCTATGAATGTGCTATATATTGTTTTATAAACAGTTCTTAAATATATGATACACAAGATTTTCTGGGCTGTGCATTGCAAGTCTAATTCAAAAATATATCTATGCATTGATAATTTACTACTAACCAGATCTAAAAAAAAAAAAAACACTTGATGGGAGATAAAAAGCACAAACAAATGTTAGTATCAGCCTTGGATATTCCAGTGAGATATAAATGCTTTTGATTACTAAAAGTATCTCATTAAACTGGTGCTTGACATGGAGGCAAAAGTGAGTGATGTCATTGGACAGGCCTGAAGCACTGCTTAATCACTATCTTTAGCAGCTGCTGATCAGTGGAGTGACAGACCACTGTAAGATAAACATAGCATTGTACTACTGACAAAGCGCAGCGTTAGCCAGCAGCTAAAAGCCAGATTAATGGTGTTAATCGATCGGAGGTCTGCACAGCTAATAAAACCTTCCATTTTGTCGATTTTCCAGCAAGAAGACAAAACTACTTTCATACTAAGATCAGGTTAATTTGAACCGTGAGAGACAAAATAACAACAACAAAAATCCAGAAAAACACATGTCAAAAATTGTATAAATTGAATTGCATTTTAATGAGGTAAATAAGCACTCGACACCCTCTCAATCAGAGATTTCTGGATCCCAGGTGTCTTTTATACTGGTAATTTGAACAATCATGTAAATGAAAATTTGCAATATGTACAGTAGTCAGATGATTATAACTAAAAAAAAAAATGTTATTTTATGATGTGAAATTGAATTGTAATCATTTGTAATGATTATTGCCCAGGTTAACACTTCAGATATGCATTAGAAATTCAGTAATTTATTGCATTTGTGATTAATTCTTAACAATACCTACTGAAAATATGTAATATATTTGCAGTTTATTTATTGCCATTTTGTCCAATACTGTCTATTTTCTTCCACTGTTTCACATCAATTTCCTGCATGCATAGTCAATGTCAATTTCCAGCACACCAAAAGCCATGCACTTTGTAAACCCTATTTAGTACTATGCTTTACAAATAAAACATTATTAGTAGTATCAAACACATTGCTGGCCAACTGTTGCGTTGCACTTAGGCAACTGGTCAAACAGTTAGCACATCATAACGTTGAACGAGTGCTTAAATCCGTTTGCTGCATTTGTGAAAGTGACAAAGCAAAAACATAACTTTAGCCAACCTAGTCATTACAAAAGATGTAAAACTACATTGAATATGACGTTTTTATGAAACGGGGCTATAATTTACAATCCTGTATACTGCATTTCCACTTACATTCATCTCTGCAAATTCCATGGAATGGTGCTTATGGAGATGGTGCTTAAGGTTTTAAGTGTTTCCTGCCTGAGCTGATACTTTTTGGTGACAAACTTTACAGACTGGGCAACCATCAATATTTATGGTGCATCGTGGGTCTTTAACATACCCAAAGTAATCCCAGACTACAGCGGACTTCAACCGTTTTGGTGGCGGAAATAAAGGTTCAGGCTTGGACATGTCTGTATGATGTGCTCGTGATGTACTGCGCTCACGACACATGCATGTCACCTTTATAATTGAGTGACAGTCGAATGCAACACGAAGGTGCAATTTCAAGGTTTATTTTATTTCGCCAAGTTTATATGATGCCGTGCAAAAGTCGCCAATTCAGTCTTAATTAAACTGTCTGTCTTTATATTCATGCAATACCATCAATGAGAAGATTTCAATGGTATGATAACTGTCCGTTTTAAACATACGTATATAGTAAAGGTATATAGTGAAACCTTAAAACCATTGCATCCCTAGTTCCAAGTGTACTTCTAACAGAGCAGTTCCTGGCTTACAAGTGTTATTCTTTTCAACAAATACCGATCTACTGATCCAACAAAACTGTTCTGGACAGGGAGGAAACTATTACAATCATAAAGCAGACAACAGAGACATGTCTCTTTCACATGTTCTTTTGCCTTACATTATAATAACCTTTCCAGTGGACTTTGCATTGGAATTTAAGAAACAATGAACTTTCATCTTTCTGCTTCTTGTGGTAGTTCCTCAACATATAACAGAAGTAGAGAAAAGGCAACTTAAAGAATCACAGGACACCAGGAAGACATTACAAAGACAAGCACCATGGTACAGTCAGTAGTTTCTGGCCCCATTCTGGGACACATTTTCACCCTGTGTGGTTTGTAAAACCTTACATACTCAGAAACAAAAGCAACACTTGTGCCTCAAACAAGAAAAAAACACTGCAACATGTTATCCTGCATAACAAAAACAAAGAATAAAAAGAAGCCTTCTCTTGAATTTATGTTAACATTCAAATAATATCAGGATATACACTCACCTAAAGGATTATTAGGAACACCATACTAATACTGTGTTTGACCCCCTTTCGCCTTCAGAACTGCCTTAATTCTACGTGGCATTGATTCAACAAGGTGCTGAAAGCATTCTTTAGAAATGTTGGCCCATATTGATAGGATAGCATCTTGCAGTTGATGGAGATTTGTGGGATGCACATCCAGGGCACGAAGCTCCCGTTCCACCACATCCCAAAGATGCTCTATTGGGTTGAGATCTGGTGACTGTGGGGGCCATTTTATTACAGTGAACTCATTGTCATGTTCAAGAAACCAATTTGAAATGATTCGAGCTTTGTGACATGGTGCATTATCCTGCTGGAAGTAGCCATCAGAGGATGGGTACATGGTGGCCATAAAGGGATGGACATGGTCAGAAACAATGCTCAGGTAGGCCGTGGCATTTAAACGATGCCCAATTGGCACTATGGGGCCTAAAGTGTGCCAAGAAAACATCCCCCACACCATTACACCACCACCACCACCAGCCTGCACAGTGGTAACAAGGCATGATGGATCCATGTTCTCATTCTGTTTATGCCAAATTCTGACTCTACCATCTGAATGTCTCAACAGAAATCGAGACTCATCAGACCAGGCAACATTTTTCCAGTCTTCAACTGTCCAATTTTGGTGAGCTCTTGCAAATTGTAGCCTCTTTTTCCTATTTGTAGTGGAGATGAGTGGTACCCGGTGGGGTCTTCTGCTGTTGTAGCCCATCCGCCTCAAGGTTGTGCGTGTTGTGGCTTCACAAATGCTTTGCTGCATACCTTGGTTGTAACGAGTGGTTATTTCAGGCAAAGTTGCTCTTCTATCAGCTTGAATCAGTCGGCCCATTCTCCTCTGACCTCTAGCATCAACAAGGCATTTTCAGCCCACAGGACTGCCACATACTGGATGTTTTCCCTTTTCACACCATTCTTTGTAAACCCTAGAAATGGTTGTGCGTGAAAATCCCAGTAACTGAGCAGATTGTGAAATACTCAGACCGGCCCGTCTGGCACCAACAACCATGCCACGCTCAAAATTGCTTAAATCACCTTTCTTTCCCATTCTGACATTCAGTTTGGAGTTCAGGAGATTGTCTTGACCAGGACCACACCCCTAAATGCATTGAAGCAACTGCCATGTGATTGGTTGATTAGATAATTGCATTAATGAGAAATTGAACAGGTGTTCCTAACAATCCTTTAGGTGAGTGTATGTCAGCATTCAACTGATAGAAAATGGCCACTCAAGACTGCTCAGCAAAATCTGGTATATAAACAATTCTGCAATCAATGAATACTTTAAGATTGCTGAGATAGCATCAATTCATGTATATGACGCCATTTAGGCATTTCACATCCAACAAGGTTTTCGTTTTTTCCATTGCCTTCTGCAGGTTGATACAATGTTAAACATTCACCTTATTATCTTCAATTACAGCTCTAAATCATTGATTATTTGAATCATCCAGTACATCTCCAGCTGGCAAGATTTTCTAAATAGGTAAATTAAGGGAAAAATAAAGACAATGTATTCTATTGATCTAATCTTTCCACACCTTCGTGAGCAGAATAGTAGAGATTTGGTTGATAGAGATCAATCATTCTCAAGTCACAAACCTTCCTCTACTTTTCTGGGTGGCAGCACTTGCATTACACAATTTACAAATAGACCAACTCAATTCTGCAGATCCAGCTAGAAGATACAACTAAACACCATAGACCTTTCAGTGAGAAATTCTTACACCACATTGTGGCATTTCTATGGAGAACATTCAAAGTGGACTGGTTAATGAAAATATGACTACATTTTACAGATTAATAATGGAATAAAATGTTTATTAAATAATTCTGCTCGAACTAGTTGCACTAACTCCATGCATCTAAATAGTGGTTACCGAATGAACCCTGAATCAAACTAGCATTCAAAATACTGAGTGAGTTTTAGAATCAGTCCCCTCATCTCAAACTAACCAGTAAATAAACTTTAGCAAATTTAGGCTATATTTGAAAACTAAGCTGAATAAAACAGATTAAAACAATCACTTAAGTGATTAAATAAATTCCTCTCACAAGTCAATTAATAAAGTTAAGATAGATAATGGTGTGTAACCCAAATTCAATTTAATATTAACCCATATACCAAGCTTTTAGGTAAGGTCTATACTCACACTGGACTGGAATTCAAACTGCAATGGTCCACCATCATCTCTGGAAGAAAATCCAGTTTAAAGGAAGCCATTTTTAACACCAATTCAGGAGCGTCCCTCTACTATGCTGCTACAAATAGTACATCTCAAGTGAACGATGACAAAATCCACCAAAAATAATATCCGTTAAGTAAAATGTATCTTAGGGTTCAGAAGTCGTAAGAAGAGACATGGAAACAGCTGGGAGAGAGCGGCAGGGCCCATAAAACTCAACTCAACATGGAACAAGGAGACAATGATGAGGCTCGGCACTGTGCTGGATGACACACACAGGCCATAGCTCTGGTAACTGGGCTGGGACTGAGGATCAGGATGGGCCCGACAGGCCACTAAAAGCGGCACCCCTGCACTCACAAAAGGAAAGTGCTGATGGAGGGGGACTTTTTTGTGAGTTTTTCTCTTAGCAAAGCAGAACTGAGTGCAGCGTCAGATAAATAAAGTGTCAGATTGATACGGATAAGCGTGAGCGGGCGGCAGGAATGAATGAGGACAGGCAGCTCTCTGGTAATCCCTGAGCTAAAGCACCCCCAGGACACAATCAGGTTCCGGTAGCGGAAGGGAGGGGGAAACGGGCTGATTGGGGGTCATTTGACAGGGGTTGTAATATAAGCCACTAGGAAAACCACATGACAAAAGGTGCAAAACAACTGCTTTAAATGCAAACAAAACAAGCCACAGACAAATTGAGATTTATTGTCTTGTTTGGTTGCAAAATTTCAATGGATCTATAATTATTTAACAAAGATTACTTTCCAAAAATCATTCTTTAAGTGTTCAAAATTCCTAAAACTAAGTAAAACAAAATCAGCATAGTATAGTAAATGACAATATAATGACCCAAAAGAAAATCCTTCGAAAGTCTAAATATACCCATTAGGGATGCACCGAAATTAAAATTCTGGGCCGAAACCGAAAATCCAGGATGCACTTGGACGAAAACCGAAACCGAAATGTACTTTTTTAAATTATTTTTTTACCTATTTAAGAAAAAAAAAAAAAAAGATTTTTGTGTATAATTTTATTAACATTATACTTTTTCATTAATTTCATGAATTTAATGAATCTGAATTGAAAAACTACAAACCAATAAAACAAATCACACTTTTATTGAAAGTAACACCAATATTCGACAAAAAATTTATTAAAACATTATTAAATATTATTCTTCATTCAATTCTGTAAAAATCTAATTTTACAGATTTTATTAACAATTATCCAAATAATGTAAAGTTTTAGAAAACTATTATATGCAAAACAACAGTAATGAACTTAGCTAACATCTTTCAAAAAGTTTAAATATGCAACAGTAATTTTAATTAAAACAAAGGCAGAACACAGAATGGCAGAGGACCTCTATTCCACTAATCTATATATAACTATAATATATAATTAATTAAATATATATATATATATCAGTGCTCTATTCTGTTTATGTAAACGTATGTACACTTTAAGTGAACATTATTGTGCAAAACAGCAGTAATTAATCCAACCTCAACTGTAAACAATTGATGTATCCTCAAGTGAAGAACAAGTGTAATGTAATTGCTATACACATCAAATTGGACCGCTTTCTATTTAAGTACAAGTGACAGGTTTCTCTTCAAGAACAAAAGTTGCTAAACTTTCTGACAGTCTCTCCTGTCAGAAAGCTCATCAAGAACATGAGATGCTGCACTGAACAGTCTCTCACTCTCTGTGCTGGTGCTTGGGCAGATAAATACCTGTGCGCAATCCACGCAAGCAAAGGAAAGCGGTCTTTGTTTATGCGACCGTAGTCAAGGGGATTGTCGCTTCTGGCATAGTTCAGCAAGATACGCCTCAAGTTGTGTTATAGCTGCGCTAGTTGTGACACTTTCCTGTAGAATCTCTTGCTGTATTCTGTATATATATATATATATATATATCTCTTGACATTTCTGCTGAACAAACACTGCAGATCGCAAATGTGATGTCCTTATCAGAAACTCTGAAGAATTTCCACACCGCTGACATGATCGGCCTTTGCTTGGTAGCGCCGTGATAAGGGCTAGATCGATCCATAGTGAAATCAGAGCACTGAGGGGCGGGGCGGTATATATTTTCGGCCTTTTTTCTCTTTCGGTTCTAATAATCTCCAGCGTGCGATTTTCCACCAACGCAGCTGGAACACCATCCTGAAATATGCTGACAGTGTTTCTAGCAGCACATTTCTGCAGCAGCACTGCCCTCTACTGACTTCACAGTGCAATACACACACCTCTACCAGTGCATTTGATTCCCGATTTTTTAATCTGCAGCGCAAAACATATGTGCTTCTGCTATAGTTCAATACCCCCAAATAATTATTCACAAGCAGCCAGTTCTTTTGAATCTACGGCCCAAAAAAATGTTGCGCTTCCGGTATAGTTTGATTCCTTAAAGAATCATACTAATGAGCTGGTTCTTTTGAATCTACTGCGTAAAACATACAGCGCTTCAATTTATTGTCCAGTATACAAGTAATCTTATACTGATGTCCAAGATATGAATGTCCACCTCAAAATGAAATAAGAACTGTTGAAGTCTCACAAGGCTGAAGAACAACATTAGGCTACAAAGCACAGTTTAAACTGTCTCTGGAACAGTTTCAGTTTATTTAATTATAATCTGTGTCTCTATTAAATCAAGCAGTCCAGTTACTGACTGGTTGTTCATATGACAAAACTGAAGTCAGAAGTTTACAATTAGGTTGAAGCAATTAAAACAGATTTTTTTAACCGCTCCACATATTTCATATTAGTAAACTATAGTTTTGGCAAGTTGTTTAGGACATCTACTTTGCATGTTAAGTAATTTTTCCAATAATTGTTTCAGACAGATGGTTTAACTTTTAATTGACTAGATCACATTTCCTGTGGGTCAGAAGTTTACGTTCACCAAATTAACTCCATTTAGGCAGCTTGTAATATTCCAGAAAATTATGTCAAGCCTTTAGGATAATTGGAGTCAATTGGAGGTGTCCTTGTGGATATATTTTAAGGCCTACCTTTAAACTCAGTGCCTCTTTGCTTGACATCATGGGAAAATAAAAAGAAATTAGCCAAGACCTCAAAAAAAAGTGTGTACCTCCACAAGTCTGGTTCATCCTTGGGAGCATTTTCCAAATGCTTGAAGGTACCACTTTCATCTGTACAAACCATAATATGCAAGTATAAACACCATGGGACGACGCAGCCATCATACCGCTCAGGAAGGAGATGCATTCAGTCTCCTAGAGATGAATGTAGTTTGGCATGAAGTGCAAATCAAAATCGCAGAACAACAGCAAAGTGAAGATGCTGGATGAAACAGGAAGACAAGCATCTATATCCACAATAAACGAGTCCTATATCGACATAACCTGAAAGGCTGCTCAGCAAAGGAGGAGCCACTGCTCCAAAACCTCCATAAAAAAGCCAGACTACAGTTTGAAAGTGGGGACAAAGATTTTACTTTATGAAGAAATGTCCTCCGGTCTGATGAAACAAAAATGTTACTGTTTGACCATAATGACCATAGTTATGTTTGGAGGAAAAAGGGTGAGGCTTGCAAGCTGAAGAACACAATCCCAAACGTGAAGCATGGGGGTGGGGATGCTTTGCTGCAGGAGGGACTGGTGCACTTCACAAAATAGATGTCATCATGAGGAAGGAAAATGATGTGTACATATTGAAGCAACATCTCAAGACATTAGCCAGGAAGTTATAGCTTGATCGCAAATCGGTCTTACAAATGGACAATGACCCCAAGAATACCTACAAAGTTGTGGCAAAATGGCTTGAGGACAACAAAGTATTAGAGTGGCCATCACAAAGACCTGACCTCAATCCGATAGAAAATTTGTGGGCAGAAATGAAAAAGCATTTGTGAGCAAGGAGGCCTAAAACCTGACTCAGTTACACCAGTTCTGTCTGGAGGAATGGGCCAAAACTCCAGCAACTTATTGTGAGAAGCTTGTGGAAGGCTACCCAAAATGTTTGACCCAAATTAAACGATTTGAAGGCAATGCTACCAAATACTAACAAAGTGTATGTAAACTTCTGACCCGCTGGAAATGTGATGAAATAAAAGCTGAAATAATTCTCTCTACAATTATTCTGATATTTTACATTCTTAAAATAGTGATCCTAACTACAGGGAATGTTTTCTACAATAAAATGTAAGGAACTGTGAAAAACTGAGTTAACAATATAATTTAAAATACACAAGTTTTGTTGTAATAAATAGAATTTTATAAAAGAATAAACGAATTAATGAAATATGCTATCACATTTCTTGTTGGTTTAGATTTGTTTATTTAATATATAGTTGGGATCTATACTTGGATTGTATTTATTTCTCTAAAAAGTCTGCAAACACACCTTTTACAAGAATTGCTTTAAATGAGTTTCTGATTTGTTATATCTACTCTGTAGTAATCTGAAATTATCTCATTTGGTAACAGATAGCCAAGGGCAGTAAATACAAAAAGAATTGCATGTCTCATTTCCAAATAAATATTTGTAAAAAAAGGCACAAAAAGAATTACTGGAACCGTAACATTTAAATTCCTTATGATTCCAATCCCTACTTGTTATATACTTGCAGTGCCCCATTTACGTCCACCATGTGCCCTTGATGCACACTTTTGCAGACCCTGCACTGATTCGGATTCCATTGTGGACTACTACCCGACAATCTAAACTGCACTGCATCAAAGTGGACTCTAAGAAGGACTGCATGGTCATAGGGCAGCATCTGGGACAGGGCAATTCAAACAGGCCATGTTATCATCGTGAGCCATACGCTGACATCTGGTGGCCCCTCAATGCAGACATGCTTACTATTTAGCAATGAGAGGAATAAAAAAAAAAAAACAAGATCAAGTGAATTTCTTCTTGTCCCAGCTAGAAAAAGAAACTACTGGAAAACTTGCTTTCCCTTTGAGGGAAAGCCTGTGGATGGATGGCATCCTCACACCCCTAGGGTAAAAAGAGGTAAAGTGTATTATGTTCTTACCCGCCAAGGGCAGGTACTTCCACAGCAGGAAGGGAAAGCTCGCACAGAGGTTGCCCGTTCTGCGCTGTGGTCAGGTAGAGGGTCTCAGCGTCGATGCTATCCATCCAGTGCCTTTGTCAAATGCTACAGAAACACATCAAACATTACAGGACACACATATACACACATCACATCACACACACACACACAGGAAAACATATACTGGTAGGGAAAAGAAACAGAACAAGAGAGACAACACAACATCTGACAAAATAAACAGCATGCAAACAGCATGTAACAATCCTGCATGCTCACAGACATCACAGACATGCAAACTTTAAGGAAAGTGAAATGACTCTCACTGGATGGTCTGAAAACAAGAATCATTGAGCAGTTTGTACCATACAGACTGTATTCCCAGTGGAAGCCAGGTAATTTTACTTCACATTTTTGATTCAATCGGGTTGCAGTGGCTCAATCTCAATGACTTCTCAAATCGTTTTATTTTTCCCTTCCATTTTAGCTTTCCATTACATTTTAAAGAGATTTGGTGCATTACGCTTATGAAGCAACACTTCCGGTTCTGGTCTACTCTGATCGGACAAGTGGCATTCCAAAAGTGTTAATATTTAGTATGACAGCACTTAGACGCTTCACTATGCTTCTCTGTGTTTGTGGTGTTCCAGGCAAGCCCTCCATATGTGTATTGCTTGGCGACAATTGTTCCCGATTTCGTTCGCGGAGTAAAAACAGACAAAACAAATGCACGTTTCTTTAGGTTCATGCCTACGTCTGAAACACTACAACAGCACTCATGTGCATGTAATACTACTTCACTGAAATATGGCAGAGTAGTAAAAAAATTTGTTAAAAATGAACTGGTCCATGGAACCAAGCTAGATACAAATATGCTAGGAATTCTAAAACCATCCTTTTTGTTATCCCTAAAGTATATTCTCATTTAATTTCACAAAAAAAGTTACTGAAAGGAGGGTGTATTGCCCGTTTACTGCAATAAAGTGGAGAATAGCCATACAGTCTTCTGCCGGACAACTTTAACAGTATAACTGCTCTACAACATAAAATGTGTTATTAAATGAACCGGTTATGCATGAGCTAGGGGTGTAAATCAGACGTTTCATCACAATACGATTCAATTCTCTTGGCCCGCAATCCAATATTTGCCGATATTTCAAAGTCTGATGTAGTATGATTTTATTCAATTCAGGGCCCTGTGATCAATATTCCGATATATTTTACACAATCAATCAATTAATTAGGAATCGTGATTCTGAATTCAATTTTATCCACGGCAGTAGGACTTGGTGATATGCAAGAAAAATGTTCACAATATTTTTAAGAATTGCAATAACCAAATACATCACCACTGCCATGGTTGTATGCAATATTTTTGCTTAAATTAATAAAAATTTTAATGAAGCAAAATAAATAATTAAAAACACAAAAACTTTAAACCAAAAGATAAGAGTGGCTTGAGGACAACTCTGTAGATGTCCTTGAGTGGCCCAGCCAGAGTCTGGGCCTGAACCCAATCAAACATTTCTGGAGAGACCTGAAAATGGCTGTCCATCGACGGTCCCCATAAATCCAAGGGGTCTGAATAATTTATGAATGTAAAATTCTCTCACAGCTTATGCTGTCAATTATACGGGGACCTTCTTACAAGGTATATTACGAAAATATCAATTTTACAAATTATATTGTTTCATTAGCAAATAATATTGATCACATTTTAGCTTTTTAAAACTATACAAATCCATGCATTCCATTAGTAAATGTCTGTGTGTGTGTATATATGATTATACTTTACATGTATTATCTTTACCATTTACTAGTATTTACATTGATTTGTGGATTTAAGATTGTGATTTTTTTTGATCAACCACAAACTGACATTTTTTTATGATTAATGGGTTGTGTGGATCTCGTCTTTGGACACAAATGGAGCAAGTCAAAACTAACTTTTACTCTTAACATGCAGTGAAACTTCACGCAGTGCTGAACAAATTAATATACATTGCATCCGGAAAGTATTCACAGCGCTTCACTTTTTCCACATTTTGTTATGTTACAGCCTTATTCCAAAATGGATTAAATTATTTTCCTAAAAATTCTACAAACATTATGACAATGTTAAAGAAGTTTGTTTGAAATCTTTGCAAATTTATTACAAATAGAAAATGAAAAAAAAAAAAAATGCACTGTACTACTCAATCACTGGTGAGTGAAATCAGAATATTTACCAACTAGTTGCTAATCACAGACAATTTTAGTCACAAAGCCCAAAAATTACTCACATTGTAGAGGGTTTCCATATAGAGTGAAAGATCGATCTTGGAATTTAAGAATCAATATCGAGATCGTTTAAATGAAGATTACAATGCATCAGAAAATCTATATTCTAACCCAGTCCTAAAAAAACAAATTTTAGCACAACACTAAGCTTGGAGCAATAACAATTTTAGTCTTTCAGAATGCCAGGGGTCATAATCCTGCAAATTTTTCAGGCAGTTTACTCAGTCCAAAACAGAAGGTTATTTCAAGTCACAAATGAAAACCGCTGCTGTAGTTGTAATGAAACTAGAATAGTCCAATTGTATTAAACATTACCTAAATGATTCTAATAGATTTGATAGCCAACTGGGCAAAATATGCAGTGAGTGAGACCCTTGTATTTCACTTTGCTGCTTTGAGTGTGCATTTGATATTTGAGATATGCCAGGGCATTCAATGCCACAGCAGCATTTCAAAATACAGAGTGTGTCTGCCAAGATCCAAACCAGCTTACCGAAATCAATTAGGGATCAAAATCAGCCATTAGTGCATTTACCCTCCATTAATTCCATGGCCTTGAAAGCCATGCACATGTGATGGAGGGTTGCAACACAAATCTTATTTCATCAGACAAATATTAATCTAGCCATAACGTAGGAGAAAGCAGCTCCTGAAGTCTCTGAAATTGCCTGAATTGAAAATATTTCTGTTCTTTACATATAGAAAGTCATATCAAAAGTGTATACTTAAGGTTTTTCCCTGATGTCCACATACAGCTATAGTAAAGGTTATGTATACAACAGTCATAATGTATTTTTCCTCAGTCCATTAGGAATAAACTTGCGTACAATGCCCCTTTCACATGTCAAATAAAATGAGTAACAATGGTCACCTTACATCCCAATTTGCAATGTGTAACACGTATTCTCGACCAAGTGGCGAAATTGCGTAAAATCGTGACAGAAACTCGAAATTTCAGTTGATCCGTCTACTGCTATATCATTTTAACCGGCATATCATCCCACATTTTAAAGGATGAAGAGAAATTTGATCTCATATGACCATTGCAAATATTCCACACCATATGGGATGAGTGTGCACTTTGTAGTCATTTCTGGTTTTAATTATGCGGTTTGTCAGCTTTTGGACTGTTCCAGTGAAATGCATTCTGCCTTGAGCAGAATCACCCATTCACAGCCAGACTGGAGAGAACTCTCACCATAGCTAAGTCAACATCTGATCATCACATACAATTAACTGTTCCTCAGTCAACTCAAACACAAAGTCAAGTTCTGCCTGAGGATTAAGGACACTTAAACGGTCATGTGCAATATTTGCAAAATTAACAATGATACAGGCACAAAACAAGCAACTCAACGAGGCCTGTGTGTACTAGATCGCACTGTAAAGACAATCATGCTAAAAGATATACTGTAGTCCTTGTCGTGTCATCTATCATGCCAAAGAACATGTTAAAACTAATAGAACAAAACTATTGTCAATATTGGAGATGATGTTTCAATGTGTAGGAATAATTATTTGGGGATGTAATGGCAAGGGACTCATTAGCCACATTAGCAGGAGTACAAACAGGAATGTTCCCGACAGGTGCTGCTGACCTCCATGTGGTTTCTCCCTCCTGGAGAGCTTCGTCATGATTAACAGCTGCCATAGGGCAACAACTGTCAGACTGACAAACCTACTACAGCTAAATCTGACAGAAGTCAAAGATGAACAGCTCTGATATTTGCCTGAAAGCATTAGTATGTAACATACAAAATGCCTTTACAGACTTCCAGTAGCACGCAGTGGCTCAGAGTGTGTATTTTTGTCCCCTTGTGAGTCTCCAAAAGGTAAAGCTGTGGATGATTGATGGCTACTTTACAGAGTCTGCACTCTGACACACATCCCTTCCCCCTGTAATGGAGACATAAACCCCCTTGATGTTGAGCTAAGCACTCAAACTCATGCCTACAATTGCACTCTAGACCCTCCAGCCAAATACTCTATGTAAATTCACACACTCAATTATGAGCACAGAGCTTTCGGAGCACTATAAACTACCGAACAGAGCATTCATTTCATGTAACTCTGTTACTGTACATGAATTTAAGAGCAATGGAGGTGCAAAATGCTAAATCATCCTGGAATTTCACATGTATGACTTATACATTCATTGAGATTAAAGGGATTGTTCACCCAAAAATGATCTCTTCACTTACCCTCATGACTTCCCAGATTTGCAAGACTGACTGACTTCTGCTGAACACAAATTAAGATTTTTAGAAGAATATTTCAGCTCTCTATGTCCATACAATGCAAGTGAATGGAGGCCAGAACAGTGAATCTCCAAAGATCACAAAGTCAACATAAAAGTAATCCATAAGACTCCAGTGGTTAAATTCATATCTTCAGAAGTGATATGATTGGTGTGGGTCAGAAACAGATCAATATTAAAGTAATTTTTTTACTATATATATATATATATATATATCTCTTTTATTAATAGTGATTCACATTATTCATGCATACTGCCACCTACTAGGTAGAGAGGATAACTTGTAGTAAAAAAGGACTTAAATATTGGCATGTTTCTCACCCACACTTATGGATTACTTTTACACTGGCTTTACACGATTTTTGGAAATTCAAAGTTCTGGTCAACATTCACTTGAATTGTGAGGATCTAAAATCTTCATTTGTGTTCTACAGAAGAAAGAAAGTCACACATCTGGGATGGCATGACAAGAACTTCAATTTTTGGGTGAACTAATCCTTTAAAGTAATTTATCCATGCACTAAAACCAAAACATCCAAACACACTCAGTACGTTTACATGCAGTTAAAATAACATTATTACGGTCAGTTTGTCCAACTTTGAAAAAAATCAGACTGGTATGACTTCAGTCAGACTGAAGCATTTACATGAAATTTTAAAAAGACAAATAATTGTTAGCCTATACTCTAACTGAAAAAGAACTTTTAAAGTGTTCGTAAATGTACTTGGCTCTCATTAAAAGCGCAATACCCCAGGCAAAGAACCACACACCTCCAAATAGCAAATAGAGGAACACAGGCGAGATTTCCTCATTTCTACGATGAAAGCAGTGAAGCAGAGTTTTGAGCAGTTATGTGGACATGTTTCATTGGGACTGAAAATAAACGTATCTGTGACCTCTCAAACAATTTTGTTGACTGAGTTCCAGCTAAATGTTGGCATGTGCGCTGTTTGATAAATCTAGGCAAATCATGTTCTTGAGCATATTCCAAATGACTAGGGCAGAACTAGTTACCCTTACTATACGTGACAGCGTGATGTCTTGCAAAACAATCAATCTATTGTTATTCAGCCCAACACAAAATTGAGAACCACTTACCCTCTCTGTGGTCTTGCTTTTCTGAAACGTTGCTCCGTCTACCTGTAAAAAGGACAGTTGTGTGGTTAGACTGGCATGTAATCAATGAACATCTTTGTCGATTCTCAGTATTTGTGGACTTTATCCTTTACCAACAAAAGTTTTCATTACCATGCCGAGTTAGACACCAAAGAGGGTAATTTGTTATTGGAGGTCAACCGATACTGGATTTTGCAGATACCGATAACTAAGGTTGTGAAAAGGCAGATAACCGATTAATCAGTCGAAAGACCTTAAAGAGCCACATATACTAATTTACAGGTTCATCATTTTATTTTAGAGGTCTACTAGAATAGGTTTACATGCTTTAATGTTCAAAAAACACAATATATTTTTCTCGTACTGTACATTGCTTCAGCACCTGTTTTCACCCTCTGTATGAAACGCTCTGTTTTAGCTCCTGTCTCTTTAAAGTCCCCTTTCTGAAAAGCCCAGTCTGTTGTGTTTAGTCAACCACTAAGAGCTTGTGTCAGAAATGTAACGGCCCTAACCATAACAGAGTTTCAGCTTAAAGTAGCCCTTTGGCAGGTATTATGGAAATGTGTTACATAGTGACATAGCTAAATCACAGAAGTAATGGTGGACAGCAAACCAGGCATTTCAGGCAGTCCAGGAGCAGTGTTTTCTGTGGGAGAGAGTAACTCCCTTTGGCGTGGACTTTGTGCCTTGTAACTTTGCAGACTTTATATGCACAAACACCTATATTACACACTAAAGGAAAGGTAAAATCCCAAAATGCATCATAGGGCCTCTTTAAATTTTCTTGTCTTTTAACAGGCACAGACATAGAGGCTAGGCTACACAAGTTTGAAATTTATAAAATCCCAGATGCAGTTTAGTTTAACCAAAATCTCAACCAGAACAACAATGAAGATTTGGTGCACAACATGGAACTTTTATTTGTCCCCCTTACAATGCTCTATATTTTGGTATTTACCAAATTAAGCCTTTTATAGCATATATATATATATATATATATATATATATATATATATATATATATATATATATATATATATATATATATATATTTTTTTTTTTTTTTTTTCACCCGATGATTGAGATATACATTATATATATATTATTCACAAGATACAAGACACAATGTGCTGACAGGGCATATTTCTATAGCCTAGTCACAATTTTCTTTGCATGCCTTCAGTTCAATTTAGAATACTTGATTATATAAACAAAATAGCAAAATATGCATTGAAGGGAGGATACAAATATGGATGAATATTGTGGAGGTATAATAATATAGCAGTTTTACCGGTTATATGAAAAAATATATGCCAACATTTGCAGATTTAATCTTTTTTTATTTCTGATCAATATACCTCATCTGTTGATATAAAGTCAGCAAAAAAAAAAAGAAACGTGTTTTTAGGACACTGTATTTTAAAGAATTTTATAAAAACTCCAAATAACTTTACAGATCTTTATTGTAAAGGGTTTCAACAATGTTTCCATGCTTGTTCAATGAACCATAAACCATTAATGAACATGCACCCCTGGAACAGTCATTAAGACACTAGCAGCTTACAGATGGTAGGCAATTAAGGCCACAGTTATAAAAACCTTGGAAAATAAAGAGACCTTTCTACTGTCTCCGGAAAAACATTTAAAAAAAAGATGCCCAGGGTCCCTGCTCATCTGCGTGAACATGCCTTAGGCATGCTGCATGGAGTCATGAGGACTGCAGATGTGGCCAGGGCAATACATTGTCCATACTGTGAGACGCCCAAGACAGCGCTACAGGGAGATAGGAAGGACAGCTGATCATCCTCGCATTGGCAGAACACGTGTAAAAACACCTGCACAGGATCGGTACATCCGAATATCACACCTGCCGGACAGGTACAGGATGGCAACAACAACTGCCTGAGTTACACCAGGAAAGCACAATCCCTCCATCAGTGCTCAGACTGTCCGAACCAGGCTGAGAGGCTGGACTGAGGGCTTGTAGCCCTGTTGTAAAGCAAGTCCTTACCAGACATCACCGGCAACAACGTCGTTTATGGGCACAAACTAGGGCTGCACGATTATTGCAAAAATCTGAATTGTCAATTATTGCCCTTGATATTGTTATCACGATTATTAATGTCGATTAAAATAATAAATTGCTGTGATGTCACAAAGCAACCGTGTGGTTCTTCAGAGTAGCAGATTTCAATATGAGCTGCACTCCAGATTCTTTTAAGCATGATATTGTGATAATGTTTGTTAAGGTAAATAAAAATTATTTTAAATGGATATCTACAGTATAGAATAAATTAAATTATTGCTAAATTACTGCTTGAATTATTAGTCCACGTACAGTAAATAATATGGCATATTCAATATTCAAACTTATTAACAGCCAATTTAAATCGACCAAGTTCAGCAAGTCCTTTCATGGAGAGACAGAGGACCATTCATCCCGTTAGATCTTCAATGGTGATCTTGTTCATGCAAGATCATCGTTAGATCATTTGTGGCCTCAATGGTTGCACTTTGGAAATTAAAATCATTAATTTGCTATCAGAGTTTTTGCAATTTGTGAAAATGTTAAATCTACCAATACCAGCTGCGTGGCAAATAGGTCTTATTAGAGCAGATGCGATACAAAGGACGGTGTTTCCTGAAATATTCCATTCATGCCATATCATTTATGTTGGCTACACCCCCAAAACACACTTGGAACAGTTAAGCTGAATTATTCTATTGCTATTTTGTACAAATCAAATTCACATTGGCCTACTTATTAACATGACAAAACAAAACTGTTATTACATTTTTAATAAATTGTACACATTGTGTCTCCCATTACAATGAAAGCTGTCACTCAATGTAGGTTTACACTGTTTGAGATCTGCATTTCGAAGGAAAGCTCAGTGACGCTCCGCACAATGTTCTGCACTCTTGCGAATGCTCTAATTAAAAACAAAGCTGTCTAATCAGCATAATAAATCAATTATTTACACCACGTCTGTGCCTCGATTAGAACGGGATCGTTTTAGTTTCGTCATGTTGCTCATTTGCAGTGTATTTAACTCTACCTTCAAAGCGAGAGGTGCAATATGCAATGAATCCAAAATAATTACAAAGTGCTTTTCGCTCTTGTTCTACAGCTTCTTTTCAAGTGTCAGGTGATGTTTCATTTTAGAGTGCCACGCGAACAGAGCTACAACATCATGCAAGCATCTGGGCATTCAGACGGTTTAAAATTTGAACATTAGGATCAGTTGTCATTACAGATAGGACGGAGGACTAATCTAAATGGCTCTGACTGGCCATTGCCATTTCATTGCTCAACGGTCATGTTAGTTATTGGTTAGCATACTCAACCGCTGAAAAAACACAAATAGAAACCATTGATGCAACAGGAGCAGACTTAAATTGAACGCTGTAATCGTCAATTTTCACGATTACATACTTGTGGCAGCCGTAATCGCGATTAGTTTTTCGATTAATTGTGCAGCCCTAGCACAAAGTGGGTGTGTCTTCGCTGGAAAAAAGTGCTATTCACTGATGAGTCGAGGTTTTGTCTCACCAGGGGTGATGGTCGGACTCGTGTTTATCACCGAAGGAATGAGCATTACACAGAGGCCTGTACTCTGAAGCGGCATCGATTCAGAGGGTCCGTCATGGTCCGGGGTGGTGCGTCACAGCATCATCGGACTGAGCTTGCTGTCACTGCAGGCAATCTCAACACTATGAATTACAGGGAAGACATCCTCCCTCATGTGGTGCCCATCCTGTAGGCTTATTCTGACATGACATGACAATGCCACCAGCAATACTGCTTGTTCTGTGCACGATTTCCTGCAAGACAGGAATGTCAGTGTTCTGTCATCGCCAGCAAAGAGCCCGGATCTCAGTCCCATTGAGCACGTCTGGGACCTGTTGGATTGGAGGGTGAGGGCTAGTGCCATTCCCCCCCAGAAATGTCCGGGAACTTGCAAGTGCCTTGGTGGAAGTGTGGGGTAACATCTCACAGCAAGAACTGGCAAATCTGGTGCAGTCCATGAGGAGATGCACTCCAGTACTTAATGCAGCTGTTGGCCACACCAGATACTGACTGTTACTTTTGATTTTTCACAAACCGATAGTTCTAAAAACAACTATCGGCATAGCTTAATCAGTAAAACTGATATATCGGTCTACCTCTATTTGCTATTGTTGTGTATTATTTATTCAGGGATTATTATGTTTTTCCTTGCATTGGACACAAACAGATCTTACACGATAGTCTATGCAGCACATCCTGCTAAATTTAGATAAGTTATTAACAGGACAGTCACAACTTGCTTTATGCATTATAACATTGCATGATGCAAACACAAAACTCCTTGTATTTTATAAGATATTACATAATGTCATTACAAATGTGCCACTAAATTCTAATTAAGCATATGCACATCCTGTTAGTTTCTTGTGACTGATTATCTTTATGCCGGAGGAAGACACCGTATATTAGATTAAGAAGGTTAGCAATGGCATTCCTATCCATCACAGTATTATGGAGAAAATAAATCATTCAAATACATTTTACTATAATAAAAACCATCAAGTGTGATTGATCCTGAAGAGGAGGTCGGGGCAGGACCGAACAAAAGAAACCAAGTTCAATATCAAACCTTACACAGCACAAAAACACTCATAAACATGTCAAAGCGATCACACGGCGGCTGGATCTTCTCCCTCTTCATGGCAGCAGTCTCATTCACCCCATATTATAAACTTATGGCCTTTGCCCTGTAAAACTTTTACCTACAAAACTTACCTGTAGCAAACTACACTTCAAAATTGCTTGCACCTCTACAGAACAGTCCACATTAGATCATGTTCCTATGCTCTTTCACAGTCGAGTATGTGTGGATAATATTCTCTATATAAAGCTCTTTGAAATGACTTAAGTAGGGGTAAAACTAGAGGTGTGAATCTTCACTGGCCTCACGATTCGATTACGATTGGAAGGGTAATGATTCAACAATAAAATGATTCTCGAGCGTCTTGTCCTTAAATATCTTTCTTTTTTCAGTTTCTTCAACATTTATTTTTTATTAAAAAAAAATTCCCTTTCAGCTTTTTAACAGCTGTTTTAAAAATCAGAACTAGTCACATTACATTCAGTATGAGCTGTGAAGAAAACGTGGAACATCCACAAGATTAAAAAAATGGTTCTATAGTATAAATATCTCAGTCTTACAGTTTCTTTCTTTAGAACTTTACAAAAAAAATCTCTTAAAAGCAGAACAAAAATATTGGTTGTCCATCAAAACACACTGAATACTATTACTTCAACTGATTTTTATTATTTTTATTTGAGCATTGTAAATCATTTAATAGTACTTAATTATCATTTAAAAATGAATCTATGCCATGCTATTCATTTTCATGTTTAAGCACAAATGGAAGATACCGTTTCATAATTAAATGAAAACATCACCAACATCTTCCGAACCGCTGCCTCATGTTCATGCGTTTTCCCCGTTGGGAGCAAATCAGTGCAATTATGGGTGCAAGCTCGTCTTTCATGTTGTTGGTTGGCTTCTTATCACAAATAAACTCTCCCATTGCTATGTGCATGGGTATGTGAAAGAATTTTGGGATCGTAGATTCATTCGGGCATAAATGGTCATGTGTTTGATACAGCTGGTCTACAAACAGTTGTGTTTGTGCACTTGACTCATGTCTTTGTTTCCACACCTGTCTTTGGCGTGCACCACTGCTCTGCCGTGATTTAAACTGAACTCAGAATCGATTCTGATTCTTTTGAGAATCAATTCAGAATCGTTAGAGTATGAATTCCAATGTATCTCTGAAACTATGTATCCAATGGATCTCTTTTTCTAGGTAAAACCACCGCTACAGGCAGCTCTCACTCGACCCATCACCGCCACAGGCAGCTCTCACTCAACTTGACACCATTCTTTGCGTCTCCCTCTCGGTGCGTCACCTTTATTTGCGTCTCCCTCTTGGTGCGTTGCAGCAAGCAGCGTGTGTGTGTGTGCGTGTATATGCATATATATAAAAAATCTAACTGTTTGTGAATATATATATTGTTTATATACTAACTAGGGCTGTCGGTTTAACGTGTTAATTCAGTGCGATTAATTTGACTAAAAATAACGCGCTAAAAAACTTAACGCCATTAATTGCAATGCCCCCGGACCATAATATGGAAGATTCCTGAGAAATGCAAGCTTGTAGTATCACCTGTTTACTCCAGAGGGCAGTAAGTGAAACTTCAGCTGCGTGGCAATGCGCAGTTTATACAGTGAAGAAAACAACCATCCAGAAGACACACAACACAAACATGCGTTACGTTCTTGCGTTCAAAACACTTGATGGACCGCAAATTCAAACTAAGGGATCGCAAGATGTGTTCGAAGTATTAAACTATATTTATCTTGACAGTGACCTAAAAGTTTTATGTTTATGATGCGACGCACCCGAGATGCTACACAAGCATGTCTGACGTAGGTGTACATTGATGGGTCCTTAAACAAGCCCTCATAATAAATCTTCAACTGATTGACAAATTCACTTGTGAAATGGATTGCTGTGAACTGTATGCCAATGATTGACTTATGATCAATAATATGGTAGTAAACAATACATTGTATTCTAAAGCCACTTTCTGTATAGTCTTATTAATGATTAACGCTTCTGCCACAAGAATGTAAGGCATTTTAATTAGGGATGCACCGAAATGAAAATTTTGGGCCGAAACCGAAAATCCAGGATGCACTTGGCCGAAAACCGAAACCAAAATTTTTACCTATTTAAAAAAAAAAAAAAATGTTGTGTATAATTGTATTCATTTTATACTTTTTCATTAATTTCATGAATTTAAATAATCTGAATTGAAAAACTACAAACCAATAAAATAAATCACACTTTTATTGAAAGTAGCACACCAAAATTGGACAAAAAATATATTAAAACTATATTAAATATTATTCTTCTTTCAGTTCTGTAAAAATCTAATTTTACAGATTTTATTAACAATTATCTGTGATAAGGGCTAGATCGATCCAGAGTGAAATCTGAGCACTGAGGGGCGGGGCGGGGCGAGGAGGTATATATTTTCGGCCTTTTTTCTCTTTCGGCCGAAAACGCCATTTTCGGCCGAAAATTTTCGGCGGCCGAAATTTCGGTGCATCCCTAATTTTAATTATCTGAATATTTTTTTTATTATATAAATAAATAAAATCTGACACTTTAAGGTCTGAAGTAACAGCACAGTAACCCATTATGAGACTGATTCATGAGACTGTTGGACGCCCTTATCATAGTTATGGTTCACGTGACAGTACTGAGCAGGGCACGCAGACGTTATTCTGCTCAACAGGCCTCAAAGCAGCAGGCCAGTGGCCACCAGCTTTCCTTGCATGTAACCTCTACATATGCAATAAATTTTCTTGAGACACACTTTGTGAAATTTAGCAACGTTATGGTCACAATGGATTCGATACAAACAAACATTAATGTTATCAGAGGTGGTTAACATGGGCGTGTGGAGATGAAATTCTAATTAGCACATTAGCTTTGAAATAACCCAAGTTGTAGCAAAGCTTGATCAGAATTAGACATTTCCCGTTGCAGCAAGCATTTGGCTAGCCTAACTTTTGCGGGAAAAATCGATACTTCCATTCGATCGATACGAGATTAGCCACGTTATATGCACAAGGACCCTTATACACATGGGAAAGCCTGTGGCAATATGGCAGGCCCTATGTGCAGGAAACTTACACTTGCAAATAACTCTAGTATAACTTGTCTACAGACTGGCACATGAAAATTGCAGGCGAGTGTCAGTGCGTTTTCCAACAGCATTTCTAGCGTGTTTGTGTCTGTATTTATTTCAGTTAAGATGCATACAATTTAAAGACCACATGTGCAATTCAAAAATATAATTATTACACTGAGCCCAATGATGCCAAGCTTAACGGAACATCGCGTTAGCACGCCAAAGTTATACAAGTTATGACAACTCATGACGCCACCGTGCATGCACCATGAAACTGGCAGTATGTACAAGCTAAATGAGGGTTAAAGCCCGTGCTCAATGGGCGCGCGGTGGTCGATGTGCTCTTACATAATGACGCATGTTAGCGCGTGCTAGCGACAGTAAACAACCACCATCTATATAGCGCTGCTACAGCCGTGATCAATCATTACTTACCCTCGATGCCCCTTTTCAAACGGTGGGAATTAAGTAGGTAGGATGTGCTGACTCAAGGGAATGATTGTGCGGTAGGATTTTTTTGAGTTAGTAGTTTTCGACGATTACGTCTTCCCACGACAACCTACTTTCTGTGTGGAAGAGGGATGGTGCAAAATGGCTGTCTTTCCTGCATGCACCATTACATTTACGAAAAGGGGAGTGGGGTGGAGCCTCTGGACAATTTTATTGAGCAAATGTGCACTTTTAGTGGCAAAACGTTAACAGTCGCTACTAAAACAACAATGTATATTTGTCATTTTTACATATTCCCATTTACATAGTTAAACCGCGGTTAAAAGTAAATTGTTAGGCGTCAGTTTCCCCCTCCTGATATATACACGTAAGCGTTTCTCTCACGCGGTCTCTGAGTGAAGTGGAGAAAAACATCAATGTGGTGTAACTGACGGACTGGTTAAAAGGGATTGTTGCTTCTACTGCCTATGTTAATATCATTGTGATTTTTCTAGATATAATCTAAATAAATTTCACAATACCAAACAATAGAAATATAAAAACATAATTATATCCACGCTGTTTTATTATTTAGTATGCACGGAGTATGTATATTGTTCGTGTAAATGATGCGTATTGCAAGTATGTAGCGGTTGCCGTGTTTATATTTCAGTAATGTCATCTGAATAATAGCAAATAATAAGCCTGCTTGGTTCAAAAATACATTTAATTTTACCTTGAAAAGAATAAAATTAAAATAGTAAATATATTTTTATATAATATCAGGTGAATAATCTAATAATTATTATTATTTAATTATATAACAATTATGAACACATTTAAAAGAAAAATTTACATCGAAAACCGAAGGGGGCAATATCGAGCCGTTTTCGCGGATTTCAAACAGGCGACGAAGAAATAACAGTCTTGCGTCTGTGTTGTGGTCAGGGAGGAGTTATGAAAATGAAACGCATATTACGCGTGTAAAGTTGTACGTGTCGTCCGTTTATAGAACCAATAATGTCGGGTATTCTAGCTAGAGTTGTATTTTATCCCACACTCGCTTACAATGTTGTCATGGAGAAGGTATCCACGAGGCAATGGTATAATCGTGTGGATCAGACTGTCATACTTGGTGCGCTTCCGTTCAGGTCAATGACAGAGGAGGTAAGATTACTATCTCCCTTTACATAGTCTAAATGACTCAATCTAAATGATCCAATCGATAATGATGCTACCATTTTAAATCAGATAAAACAAAACTGGTAATGGAGTTTCTAAAATAAATAGTTCAGCCAAAAATGAAAATTCTCTGATAATTTACTCACTTATGCCATCCCAGATGTAAAGGACTTTCTTTTTTCTATAGAGCACAAGCAATCTGAAGCAATCAAATCCATTTTGGATGAGAACAGACCAAAATATAACTCCTTGTGGCAGATGCTGCCTTCCCTAGCAAGGAGGAAGCGGGAACTGGAGTGAACAATCAACAGACCTTTAATTTCAAACTCAGATTTAAACAGTACAACCAAACATGGACACACAGACATGTGCATCTCTCTCTCTCTAACTGGCATGTCTGGCTCATCCTTATCCCTCTCCTTTATTAGGATGATTCAGCATCGGACATGCATCCTCACGGACTGGCCATGCCCTCCTCGTCACACTCCTCCACCACCCGATTCAGACCGGGGAAACCTCAGGCTTGACGTACCCCCCTCCCTTCATGGAGGGGAGGTGGTCCTCCGCAACGCTTACTGATGGCACTGGACCTCGCCTCCTGGTGGATGATCTCTCTCTCTCTCTCTAACTGCCGTCTCCGGCTCATCCTTATCCTACCCCCCGGCTGATTAGGACAATTAAGCGGCCACGCCCTCCTCCTTGTGACACTCCTTTTTCACTTTAAATCTTGACATCCACTTTTTCTTTGAGTATCATGATTTCAAGCTCAATTACACTTCCTAGCGCCATCTATGGCTCTGCGCTTGCATCAAGCACTAGGAAGTGCAAAAGCTGGAGTGGTGGTGTAGTGGGCTAAAGCACATAACTGTTAATCAGAAGGTCACTGGTTCAATCCCCACGGCCACCACCATTGTGTCCTTGAGCAAGGCACTTAACTCCAGGTTGCTCCAGGGGGATTGTCCCTGTAATAAGTGCACTGTAAGTCGCTTTGGATAAAAGCGTCTGCCAAATGCATGAATGTAAATGTACAATACATGAAATCATGATTGTACCTAGAGACTGCAATAGCAAGAAAAAAAAAAAAGAAAGTTTTTTTAGAAGTCATACATATCTGGGATGGCATGATGGTGAGTAAATAATGAGAGAAGTTTCATTTTTTGGCTGAAACATTCCTTTAAGTACGTGCTTATCAAATTAAAGATCTGTTTCAGTACCAGTCTGTTTCTTTCATATTCATCTATCTTTCTAATCTCTACACCATGTGTTTGTCTCACTTTTAGTTGGTCCAAAAAGAGAAAGTGAGAGGAGTAATTACCATGAATGAAGAATATGAAACAAAATATTTCTGTAATTCAGCTGAGGTAAGACTTTATTTTAACCTATTCACATTATACATTATGAATATTTCCATTCTCATATTCCCACCACATTCACATGTCAAATGTCTAAGGATGATTTTTGATATTGGTTATTATGTAACAGGAATGGCGAGATGTAGGCGTGGAGCAGGTGAGACTCAGCACAGTGGACATTACAGGTGTTCCCAGCCTAGATTACATCCACACGGGTGTGAACTTTGCCTTGAGACATCGAGAGGAGGGCACCAGTGTCTATATTCACTGCAAAGCCGGCCGTTCACGCAGTGCAACTATTGCAGCTGCATACCTCATCAGGGTGGGTATGAATCTGCATACATCTCAAACAATAACAAATCCAACAGCAAGAGCCATCATATACAGTACCAAGGCTCTTTGCTGCATGTCACAAGTCACCACTGTGCAAAATTCATTGTTTGTCTTTTTCAATAATATTCAGCACATCCCTTTTGCGCTTACTTTCATGTAGTGTTGCGCATAGACTGAGGATCTTTAGTTTTTTATGATTGTTAATGACTGTTAATTCTATTCTTGATGAGGAATTTCGCAGTGGTAAACTGGTTTAGAGGAAACTGATGCCATACAATTCTCGACAGTAAAAACACATACAGGATACAAAAGTACTTTTGTACACAAGTTTTACTTCTCCTTTTTACATAATTCCCCTGAGAGATATACAGGATATTCATAATTAGAAATTGGTGCTTTCAGATCAAGTATTTCAGAACACCAATTTGTTCTAAAAATAAAATGATTATCTGCACAACAACAAGAGACAAGTGAAAGAAAAACAGGTTTCACCAGTATACAAAAGGTTTTCATTTGGCATGACGGAAAAGTATGTGACTTCATATTTTAGACAGCCTTTGGAATCTGTTTTTGATGCAAAACTCGAATTTTCCTTTCATAGCTTCACTGTTTGACTCCTGAGGAGGCATGTAAGATGTTAGTCTCTGTCCGGCCTCATGTACTGATCCACTCCGCTCAGCTGGAGATGCTACAGAAGTACTACAAGCAAGTGTTTGGCTCAGAGTCCAGCTAGAAGATACAGTGTACTAATGCTGACATCAATGCTGAAAGCATAATCTGTGAAACAATTTGTCATAGAGCTTTAAGTTGTTTTTCTTCCTTGGTTGATTTTTGTCTATACTGACTTTTAAGAATATGTTTGCTGTATGTTAATGCGGACATATTGTATATTCAGAGAGCATTTGAGATACCTTATATGGCTATGATTCTTCTGGGTCCTTAGCTACATTATTAATAAAATAATCTTGCCAATCTATGTTTTGTTTTTTACACAGTAAATTGCAAAATCATGTACGTACATTTTGTATTGATTTTGAATGAATGTTAAAATTATTTTAAAATGACCACAGATATTTTATCTGTGGATCTTATCCTGTTTGTTTTAAAAGCTACACAAAAGCCTAACATTTGTGTCTTATGTGGAAGATCTGTAGCTCTTGTGTTGCTTTATTCTTTTTAGGTATAAGATCATGTTTTATAATTGTAAAGAATATACATATGTTTGGAGAAGGGCTGGAGCTTGCCTTATATGTAGGTGAATACAAGCTCTTGAAATTGGAAAAAGCCTATTTTGAATGGAAAATTGCCTGAAATTGTTCATGACATGTTTAATTATATAGCTGAAGGTGTTTGGGGGTTTTTTTTCTTCATAAAACATCACTATATTATATACATAGATATTCCAAAGCCTTGTCTTTTGGTATGGCACCCAGTGAAGCTCTGCTAGTTTTGGTAAAATTCATTTAAGCTTAAGCCACCGGGATCAGTGCTTCCTGAGCACTGTGGCAAAATTGTGTTACCAGGGTCTCTGTTTAATAGAACTGACTTTCTACACTATAAACCCTAATGTTGTAATTACTAGACAAATCAAATTTGAATTAAACATCACTTGAAATGTAAAGTTGTGGGTTCATAACTCAAATATCTAAGTTCCTTGGACTTATATTTCTTAAAAATATATTGACTTTGCTTGAGTGTTCACTCAAAGGATTAAGTACAAACTTGTGGTAATGGGGAATACCCATAATCCCTTGATCTTGAATTATTTAAGTTGCCTTGGTCAAAGGGAATTTATGGGAAATTTAAATAGTTATTCATTATTAGGAATTCGTTGAGGTTTAAGCTCTTTTGTAGTGTTATTTTAATTATTTTGTTGGAAATAAAAACTAACAGTGTTTGGTTTTCTTAAGTTTGTGTAAATACAGTTGAGGTTTAAAGTTTTTTTCTTTTTTCACATTAATTTTACACGTCTGGTACAAATTTGTGGTTCACTTACGACTCAGTACTTGACATTTAGTTTATTAACGTATATGGGAAGTGCCTTCTTACACGACCAAGTTGAAACCTCTCCAAAATAATGCCAATTTTCTAATATTGGCTATGGTGTTTGAGCCCCACTTGTTTTGGCACAAAACTGTCCGCTATAAAAACAGGTGCACAAACACAATTTCCTCAGAAATTCTTCCTTCAAGACAGCGATCATAGAAGCCCTCTACCTTCACCGTCGATATACACAAGTCAGTGGGTGGAATCTTAGTGGGAAGACTTTCCGTAAGAGTACCTTGTGCGAGAGGCACATCCCAACATCAGCATGAGAGCTGCATTTACTGTCTGGGCTGTGTCCATGTAGTGACAGCTCTCAGCTCCCTCACTGCAAGGGCATGAGTTTCAAGACGTTTCGCTCATGAATCACCCTCATTCTGAGGAACGAATCAGCTTCAAGCGCCCTCCCACCTGGCCCTTCTGTGATACCTGAGGATTCACACAAGGAGGCACGGAGGGGTGCGAGGTCAAGCAGGATGACTTTCGTGGTGGCAGTGAAGCCATCCTCATTAATGTGGATCACGGCAAAGAAAACGGTTATGCTCAATTACCTCCTGTGGAGGAGGCGGTAGTGGCACACCTCTGCCCAGAGAGTAACAGGCTGTGGAAATCAAGCCCCATACATCCTTCCAAACCATGTCAACAAATGTCCGTACTGGTGGGAAAAGCTTACTCAGTGGCAGAACAAGCTGGATCAGCCCCAGGTATTTCGAGCCAAGCACCTCAGGCAAATGGACGAGCACAGCTTCGATCCAAAGACATTCAAAAGCTCCGCACTGTTACAGACTTAGTGCTGCATACGACAAAAGTCACTTTGCAGGCCATCACCAAGTCCATGGGCAACCTGGCAGTTCTGGATCAACATAGGCCTAGCTGATCCTCACAGAAATGAGTGATAAGGAAAAAGCCACTCTTTTGGATGCTCCAGTGTCTCCAGCTGGCCTCTTTAGCGGCTCTGTGAATAAAGTTTCTGAGTGTTACATCGCGATTCAGCAGCAGTCACAGGCTATGAGACACTTTATGCCAAAACGTATCGGTTACCTAACGTAACCTCGGTTCTCTCTAGATGAGGGAACGAGTATTGCATAAGCTAGCTTACGCTACGGGAAAGATTCATCTTTTCTGAGATATTGAAGCCAAAAAATTATCCTTAATTTTTGTATCCATTGTCAACGCAGTGCGGCAGCTGCAGACCTTGAGCGGGCTAGCTAGCGAGCTCATAGGTTGCTCTGTGGCAACTGCTGCAGCCTATAGACGAGCTTGGGCGAACTCGCATCCAATGAGAGGCGTCCGCGCGCTCACTGCATCAAAGCCTGTGAGCGTGATGCAAAAATGGGCGTGACTAGAGTGCATATAAGCGTAGTTCGTAGGCTGGAACCCTGGTTTTCATTGACTGAAGCGAAAAGTCGCTGCGTGGCGCGAACGACGGCCGGCTACGCCAATACTCGTTCCCTCATCTAGAGAGAACCGAGGTTACGTTAGGTAACCGATACGTTCTCTTACGAGAGGTTCTCTCAGTATATGCGTAAGCTAGCTTACGCTACGGGAACCCATTGTCAACGCCGTGCGCTCAAGCATCCACTGTATGAGCCCCAGGGAATTAAGGGGGACCCGGGCAGCCCTTATGAGTGGGGAAATAATATTTGGCCGGCAAGAATGCGGGTCATTGATTGTGTAATACATAAGCACATAGTGGGAAGGAAGCGACAGAGCGGCGGTGCCGGTCTGTGTGGAATGTGTCCCATCAGTGCAGCTCACCAGGGGAGCTGTAGCGTATTAAACCGCTAGTAGTTTTGCCTGCAGAGCGGGCACTTCCATATTGTAAAATCTGACAAAGGTGGAGGGGAAGTCCATCCCGCTGCCACACATATGTCGTGAATGGAAATCCCGCTGGACCATGCCCACGAGGATGCCATGCCTCTAGTGGAGTGAGCCCTAATGCCCAACGGGCATGGCAGGTCTTTGACGCCGTATGCAGCAGCAATAGCGTCCACTATCCATCTAGATAGTGTCTGTTTCGAGGCGGCGAGACCTTTGGTGCGCCCTCGAGCGAAACGAAAAGCTGCTCGGAGCGTCTGAAAGCAGCGGAGCGCACAGTATACAATCTCAGTGCTCTGACCGGGCAAAGGAGATTGGCGTCGCGTTCGCTATCCGGTGCTGGCAGCGCCGATAGGGAAATGACCTGTGCTCTGAAAGGAGTACCGATCACCTTGGGAACATAGCCGTGTCTAGGCTTTAAAATGACCTTGGAGTCACTTGGTCCAAACTCAAGACACGCAGCGCTGACAGACAGCGCGTGAAGGTCTCCCACACGTTTGACTGATGACAGGGCAGTCAGAAAAGCGGTTTTGAGTGAAAGGTATTTCAAATCCACGGATTGAAGTGGTTCGAAAGGGGGCTTTCATAGTTTCGAGAACTATAGAAAGATCCCAGATAGGAACCGATGGGAGCGCGGGGTTCATCCTTCTAGCTCCCCTGAGGAAGCGGATGACCAGCTCGTTTTTACCCCATGACTGGCCGTGCAGGGGTTCAGCGAACGCCGCAACGGCCGCCACATACACTTTGAGCGTGGATGGGGATCTGCCCTTATCCAGCAGCTCTTGTAGAAATACTGAGCAGCGACGACACCCCACATGTCCAGCGGGTCCAGGTCTCTGTCGGTGCACCATTTTGAGAACACAGACCATTTTGACGCATAGAGTCTTCTCGTGGAAGGGGCTCTAGCGTGTATGATGGTGTTTATTACTCCTTCTGGCAGAGCGACGGGTAGTCGTTGATCACCCACGCATGCAGCCCAGCGCTCTGGGTGGGGATGCCAGATTGTGCCGCTGAGCTTGAGAGAGGAGATCTGCTCTCACTGGGATGGGCCACGGCACTGTCAGTGACAGCTGCGTAAGCTCCGGGAACCATGTCTGATTCTCCCAACGCGGGGCTATGAGGAGCACCGAGTGGCGCGTTTCCTGATCCTCTGCATTACCTGTGGCAATAGCGAGACAGGAGGGAAGGCGTAAGCGGGCGTCTGGGCCAGTCCTGGGCCAGCGTGTCCTCGCTTCGAGAAAAATATTGGGCAGTGAGAGTTCTCTTTGGGCGCAAAGAGGTCTATCTCTGCTCTGCTGAATAGGTGCCATAACGTCTGGACTGTTTGAGCGTGCAGGGACCATTCCCCTGGGGAATATTGTCTCTGGACAGTCTGTCCGGGCCGTCGTTCAGGTGGCCTGGCACGTCGCGTCGCCCTCAGCGGCGCAGGTGGCACTGGGACCAACTCAGTATGCATTTTGTCAGATGGAAGAGGTTCCTGGATCTGACACCGCCCTGACGGTTTAGGTAGGATACCACAGATCTGTTGTCCGAACGGACCAGGACGTGGTGACCCTGAATGACCGGGAGAAAGCGCCGCGGCGTGCATCGACCGCTATCATTTCCAGACAATTTATGTGAAGGAGCTTTTCCTGAACTGACCATAGGCCGAAACCGGAGAGCCCTCGCGGACCGCGCCCCAACCCGTGTTGGATGCGTCTGTCGAGATGACTTTTCGGCGAGATACAGCTCCCATTGTCACTCCCGCTGATACCATTCGGCCACTGTCCAGGGCTGCAGAGCTGATATGCAGGTCTGAGTCACCTTGATGGGCTGGCGGCCTGTGGCCCAAGCCCGGCGAGACGCGTGGGTGTTTAGCCAATGCTGAAGCGGCGCATGTGCAGTAAACCCAGCTGAAGTACTGCTGCGGCTGAGGCCATGTAACCTAGCACTCTCTGGAATTTCTTCAGAGGCGTGAGGCTGTTCATCTGAAAAGATGCGGCTAGTCGCTGAACACGGCGTCGCGCTGTGTAGATAAGCGAGCCGTCATTGCCACGGAGTCTAGTTCTATTCCCAGGAAGGAAATGGTCTGACTGGGCTGTAGTGAGCTCTTGGTCCAATTGACTGCAAGACCCAAACTGTTCAGATGGCTGAGGAGAACTGCTCTGTGAGACAGAAGCTCCATATGTGACTGAGCCATAATCAGCCAGTCGTCCAAATAGTTCAGAATTCGCAAACCCTGACTCCGCAGGGGTGCGAGCGCCGCATCCATGCACTTCGTGAAAGTACGGGGTGCTAAGGACAGGCCGAACGGAAGGACGGTGTATTGATAAACCTGGCCGTCGAGGCGAATCTCAAGAATGGCCTGTGACGGGATTTATCTGAATCTGAAAGTATGCATCTTTCAGATCGAGAGAAATAAACCAGTCCCCTGGCGCACATGCGCGAGGAATTTCCTGATTGTAAGCATTTTGAACGGTCTTTTGCAAGCACCTTGTTCAAAACCCTGAGATCTAATATGGGTCTGAGGCCGCCGTCTTTCTTGGGAACAAGAAAATAACGGCTGTAAAGCCCCGACTCGCTCAGAGAGGGTGGCACTTTTTCTATGGCCCTTTTGCACAGAAGGCTTGCTATTTCTGAACGAAGCATGCACGCTGCTTCCGTGTTCACAGTGGTTTCGAGCCGCGCTCTGAAGCGAGGGAGGCGGCGATCGAACTGTATCAAATAGCCCTGTTGTATTGTGCTTAACACCCACTTGGATATCCCTGGAATAGCTTCCCACGCTTTGAAGCGTAACGCTAGAGGGTGAATGGCCAATTCGCTCTGATTGCCGCACACAGAGCGCTGAACAAAATGTGTGAGCGCGTTTAGTGTGTTCATGCATGATTGCTCGCAACAGGCTGTTTTGTGAGTGACTTCCCGATTGGAATGAATGGGGAAAGAGTCACATCTGTTACGTGATGCGCAAGCATAGTCATGGGCACGGGACTTACACACAGAGGAATGGTTGCTGGCCGTGTAACAGAGCGGGCAGAGAATGGGCGCGCGCACGCATTTGTGGGCGCATTTATTGACTCTAGCGCTCGAGCGGTTCGTAACCGCTTTATGTGAGCGTGCTCTGGTGGGGACACGAGACATGCAGTGCTTGTGTGCAGAAGTGAGCACTGGATTGTGGGCACATTTTCTACACATAGGGCTGGTCGTGTGACAGAGCGGGCAGAGAATGGGCGCGCACACGCATTTGTGGGCGCCTTCATTGACTCTGACGCTCGAGCGGTTCGTAACCGCTTTATGAGAGCGTGCTCTGATAGGGGCACGGGATGTGTTATGCTTGTGTGTAGGGGCGAACACTGGGTTGTGGGCACTTTTTCTACACATAAGACATGTTTGCTCTTTACAAGATTTATTTGGATCGCCGTGAAAGCGGCGTTTGAGTGCTGAGCAAGCGGGCAGTGTCACCGGCTTGTTGGCTGCTAAATTCACCACTGTAGTAGCCTGAGAGAAGGGGACTGACAGGGGCAAAGCTTTGACGGTGGTCCGCCGCGGCGGGACTGAGCCGTCGTTTGTTCAACAAAGTTAGGAAGACTTCGGTTGCTCTGGTTTCAGCGTTACCTTAAATCGAGGCCCGCGAGGCGGCGGTCTCGCGGTGGCTGTCTGAGCGCTGATCGAGGCGGCCGCCCTGTCGACGCTGAGAAGTCTGAGTTTGTTGAACTGGGCGCTGTGAAGAGGCTCGTGCAGGAGGCTGATCACGTGAGCGGCCTGCAGAGGAGCTAGCGCGACGCGGCAGGAAGAGGTTCATGGCTTGGGTGGCTTTCTGGACTTCTGAGAAGCGGTCAACAATGCCACTCACCGCGGAGCCGAAGAGACCGGTCGGAGAGAGCGGTGCGTTGAGGAACGTGGAGCGCTCTGCTTCTCCCATGTCGGCTAGTGTTAGCCATAAGTGTCTCTCGGTCACAGTCAGCGAGGCCATGCACTTCCCTAGAGCTTGGGCTGCAGCTTTGGTAGCCTGAAGGGCGAGGTCTGTCGCGCCAGTAGATCAGTAACAGCCTCTGGGTGCCTGCCTTTCTCATCCCACTCCCGAAGAAGGTCTGCTTGTAGGATCTGTAAAGCGGCCATTGAGTGCAGAGCAGATGCGGCTTGGCCGGCGGCGGAATAGGCGCGCCAACATAGGCGAAGTCGCTCTGCAGGCCTTAGACGGGAGCACAGGCTTGGAACGCCATCTCGCGGAGGGCGGACAAAGGTGTGCTGCTACCGAGTCCTCGACCGGGGGGATGGAGGAGTAGCCTCTCTCAGTGGCGCCGTCCACCGACGCGAGAGAGGTGGAGACGTGGGAACGGGTCCTGGCTGAAAAAGGAGCGTTCCACGACTTTGCAAGCTCCGTATGTAATTCCGGCAGGAAGGGAGCGGCCCGGGCCGCGGGGGGAGCCTGTCCACTCCTCGCTGTCCGAAGCCATGATGGAACAGCGGCCCTTATCCTCCGCCTCGTCATCCGAGATGGCAGCAGTGCGGCCGCTCGGTGGCAACTGCGCGTCGCTGGGGCGGGAGGGTGAAAGCGATGCTCGAGGAGAGGCTCGGCGAGGCAGTCGCTTCAACCACAGTTTCCGGCAGCCTTTGTGAGCGGCGCTTCTTCCTGCGCTGGCTGAGGGTAAGCGGCGTGGCGGTTTCTGCTTTGACCGGCTCGAGTCGAGCCCGCAGGGTCGACATCGGTAGCTCCTCGCAGAATCGCATCCGCCCTCAGTGAGGGCGAGCTCTGCGTGCCCCAGTCCTAGGCAGAGGCGCCAGATGATGTGGCGGTCTCCTGTGCTGAGAAGGGCGCGACATGAGGCGCAAGTGGAGCGAGGCATCTTGAAAAAGACGCTCGTACTCTTTTGTGAATAGTTCGTGAGAACTAGCTTGCTGAATAAAAGGATACATCGTCGGATGGCGTAGCTTCGCAGGATGGCTGAAGGTGGCTGAGACGGCCGGCTTCTTCTAGCGCTGTCCACGCTTGCTAGATGCCCCTCGAACGGCGACGCGGCTTCCAGGTCAGCGATCGCGGAGAGCTTCAGCTGAAGAGATGAAAATCAGGGTTCCAGCCTACGAACTACGCTTATATGCACTCTAGTCACGCCCATTTTGGCGGGCTTTGATGCAGTGAGCGCGGACACCTCTCATTGGATGCGAGTTCGCCCAAGCTCGTCTATAGGCTGCAGCAGTTGCCACAGAGCAACCTATGAGCTCGCTAGCTAGCCCGCTCAAGGTCTGCAGCTGCCGCACTGCGTTGACAATGGATACAAAAATTAAGGATAATTTTTTGGCTTCAATATCTCAGAAAAGATGAATCTTTCCCGTAGCGTAAGCTAGCTTACGCAATACGAGAGAACCTCTCGTAAGAGAACGGAGTACATCACAGCCGGTTAACCCTCTGTGTTTCGAACCATCACCCGACTTCACCTGAAGATGTGCCAGTCTTACGAGCCGAAATATCTCCTCATGAAAAACACGATAGAGATTGTGCCAAATTGTCTAGCACAAAAATGATTTTACAGCCATTCATTTCTAGTTCCAAATAAAGACAGTGGACTTCGGCCGATCCTGGATCTTCGATATTTAAATTGTGCACTCATAAATCGCCTATTCAAAATGATTACTCAGAAATGGATCTGATCGCATGCACGTCCACACGATTGGTTTGCGTCAATAGATCTGAAGGATGCATACTTTCATATCCAAATTATACAACATCACAGGATGTTTTTGAAATTTGACTGGCTCCTCGCACATTCACAAAGTGCATCGATGCGGTTCTCAACCCTCTGAGACTGAGCGGCATGCGCATCTTCTACCTCGATGATTGTCGGTTGCTGGTGCAAACAGAAGCTCTGTTATGCCAGCAGAGACTTACTGCTTCAGCATCTAAACAGCTTGGGCCTCAATGTGAATTGGGCGAAGAGCACGCTCTCCCTCAGCTAATAATTCACCTTTTTGGGAGTCGACACCACGAATGGGAGCATACCTCATGAGTGAGCACATTCAGGCCATTCAACAGTGTCTGTCTCAGTTCAAACTGGGGAAAACACTTCCACTGAAGCTGTTTCAGAAAGCATTGTGATTTATGGTGGTGGCATCCACACTGGGGCAAGTTGTCACTATGCTATCGGCTGCATTTCTAGCCTTAAAAGCTTTTCAGTCAGAAATAGCAAACTCAGACAACATGACAGTTGTAGCATATAAACGGCAAGGCATAATTCAATAGACTTTATCTTCAAACTGTATTGAGGATTTGGGAAATATTTGGCAAATCAGAAATCGATCAATTTGCCTCAGTGGAGAATACCAACTGCCCCCTCTGGTAGCCTACTCGAATTCCCAAGCCCCGCAATGGCACACAAATGGCCGGTGAAATGCAAATATGCGTTTCCCCCGGTATGCCTGATTCACTCTGTCATATGTAAAGTCTAACAGGACAATCGGATCCCCCCAATTTAGGGGGGTCCCCAAGATAGGCTACTAGTAAAAATAATAATGACAAATCTGATTTAAATTCATACAGTGGATATGGTACATTTCGTGAATTAATTATTTACAGTAATTTACATTAAGTTTGTTTATAGGCTAGTTGTCATGTCTCTTTAAAATGTAAAGACTGCTCAGCGTATGAAATCGTTGACACCTGCTAGATTGGTGTTAACTCTGGTGAAGCTAACTTTAGCTAACAAATGGAGAAAAATAAACCTCCACACGCAGTCGGGAAGAGAAAGCTTCTTACTGACTTTTGAGGGGTAATTTTCTCTCTCTATCTTTCTACTATAGCCTATCTTTCCACTCCATGTTGGGGCTTTTGTATTCCTTTCATAAATTAGAAACATTTAGGCTTACTCATTTTTCATTATTAATAGACCCGGTTATCCGGGGGTGCTAGTGATTATAAAGGGAGTGGTCGTTGTGCACTTTCTATGTTATTATATAATCCATTCAGAATTTGTATAAAACTTGTTTTTCATGCTGCTAAGAGGAGGACCAACGGCCACGTACACACTGCAAAGTTTCGGGAATTACATCCGCATATAAATTCACTCTTGAAATAGCAATGAGTGACATATTGATAACCATAGCATTGTTTGGTCCTGAATAAAGCAGTCTTTTTGACTGAAATGGTTGAATACCCTCTAGTCTCTAGTCTGTTAACTGACTCACTCATAACAGTCCCTTGCCGCCACCTACTGACATATAACTGCACTGAAATCATTGAAAAATCCCCACCAACACTAACACACAGACTGACAGCCTGTCACAATTTATATTTTGAATATCTAATAAACTAGTTACATGCATTTAAACAAGTCTTTTTTGAACAAACATTATCATCACAAAATGTCATATCAATCATCCAGTTGTTTTTAGGGTAGTAAATACTACATTGGTAAATAATGCTAGAATTATTCTGTTGGATGAACACTACTGTTCAAATTTTCAAAAGTCTCTTCTGCTCAACAAGCCTGCATTTGATCCAAAATACAGGAAAAACAGTCATATTGTTAAATCTTAGTGAGTCTGGAAGCCATCTAATTATTTTCTGTGTTTGAGATATTCGCCTTGTATATTATAGTTGCCCTTTTGGGACTGCTGCTTTGTCACCCTCTAAAACCAGTATTACTTTGAGTAAGCCATTTAAAAGAAATGACTGGTAACATCCTTTCATCACAGAAATGAATTTGCAGTGGACTCTCCCTCAACTTTCTTCTCTCTTCCTCCGCTATGCATGAACAGCTTTGCCTTGTTGTCGTACCTGTATGTTTTCCTTGCATCCAGGCCTTTCAAAGCGGGCATTTTGGAGTAATTTCGAAGTGTATTTGACCGTTCAGCCGCGTATCTGCATCATGAGCACTCTCGGAACACATGTGATGTAACGTGCGCGCACACACAAAGCCGCCTGTCAGTCAAACGGTGCGCTGTTGCAGAAGCGATCAAATAAAGTAGTCAACCTTTAAGATGTTCTTTATTTGAGCAATTTCTCTCTCTATTCTTTTTCCCTTTTCACCTGTTATCGAGATGTAATGAGCAGCCCGTGGGGTAGGCTACTGCTGGTTGAGAATCACTGAGATAGATGGCCTGTATTGTGATCAGGGGCGAAAATTTCATCAAAATGTTGGTGGGGACAATAAACATAACAATTCTCAAGAGCAATTTTTGAAGGGGACACCAATGGGTTTTTTGTTGTTGCCCCATTTGCATTTGTATTATTTTATTTCTTAAACAATTATTTTAAGAATATATCATTATATTATTTACATTACACATATTTTAATGATATTTTGGGGGACAACCCTCAGATAGGGGGGTCCTGACCCTCCCAACCCCCCGCAATTTCCGCCTATGATTGTGATAAATAGATTTTAGCCCCCTAAAATTCATCTCAGCCCCCTAAATATCTGTGGGTTTGCAATAAGCACGCAACGTTTATAAACAGCTGCAGCAGCAACACTGCACTTGTTTTAAGCGCGAGGCACTTTGGTGGCTTTTCTTGCCTGTAAAGACTGACTAAAGCGTGTGCCAGTAGTATTGGAGTGTGGAGCAATAAGATCAACCCCTCTAGATGCCATCAGGGTTGAAATGGGGGACATGCCACTAGATTTAAGAAGGGAAAAGCTTACAATGATGTACTGGGTTAATTTGCAGGGTTGTAATAAGAGTCATTGTACACGAGCAATTTTAAATGACTGTTGGGAATATAAGAAGAATAATGGGAATAGTTTTGGATGGAAGTATAAACAATGGGTTAAGGAATGTGGTCTGGAAAATGTAGTTATTTGTCCCAATATGCCATTAAAAGGGGTATCAGTGTGGAATATTCCTGAACCTAATGTTGAAATGAGATTGCTGGAGGATCGGGAGAAAGCAGAAGGAAGATATACTAATAGTTATGAAATCAATGGTTTTATGAGAGAACATTTTTATTCTTGTATACAGATCTATACAGATGGATCTAAAGACCCAGTCGAACAAAAAGTTTAGGAGTATAGTAGGAGTATATATTTCAAAATTTGAGACAAAAATAAGTTTAAGGTTGAGTGATAAAATGTCTGTATATTCAGCAGAACTAACAGCTGTAATAGTAGGACTGCAGCGGTTAGAGCAGACTAAGCCAAATAGGATGGCGACTGTAATTTGCTCAGATTCTGCATCAGCACTTAAAAGTATATTGTCAACAAAAACTGACAGAGAAGACCTGATAGTAGAAATTTATACATTATTATATAGGCTGAACATAGAGGGTATAATTGTATACTTTTGTTGGGTGCCGCACATATTGGGATAGTAGGAAATGAAATTGTGGATAAATTAGCAAAAGAAGCGTTAAGGAAAGACTTGGTAGATATTAAGATACCTTTAGGAAGAAATGAAGTTAGATCAATAATTAATAGAGAAATAATAAGATTATGGCAACAAAGATGGGAAAGTAGCAGTACAGGTAGGTGGTATTATAGTATTGTAAAATCAGTAGGGAAAAAAGAATCGTGCTATGGAAGACATAGAAAGGAAGAGGTAATGATTTCTAGACTAAGGATGGGTCATACAGGGTTAAAATCAACACTGGCATTAATGGGAAAGCATGGAAATGGTATGTGTGATGAATGTGGTATTATTGAAACAGTAGAACATGTGTTTTTTAACTGTAGTAAATATGAAGAACAGCGTAGTGGTCTTTTTAGTAATATAAAGAACAGGCCAGTGAGTATCATGGACCTATTGGGAAAGGGTTTGAGTGATAGACAGAGGTTTAAGGACGTGATAACATTTTTAGAGCTTACAGGTCTAGATCACAGGATCTAGAGCCTGAGGAGGAAGAGCAAGCTCAGATCATCCTGGAGATTGAGGAGCTCAGTGTGGAAGCTGGAGGAGCTGAACACGCAGCGTCAGCTGAAGCTCGGGCTCTGATACTCTGGGATGGTAAAAAAAATTATTTATTTATTTATTTTTTTTTAAATCAGATCCATTACTCATGTGCGCAAAGTATACAGTAGGTGGCGGTAATACTCCAAAGGAGTGAACGGCCATAAAACGAGAATAAGAAGAAGAAGTAGTAGTATTGGAGTCTGGGCTGTGAAGGAGCACATCATTGGCTTGACCCAGTGAACACGCCGCATTTACTCATTCATGAGTGAGCGAGGGTCAGCGTCTTTTGACCGATTTAAGGAGAGGAGTGTATGTCGCTCGTTTAGTTCAGCAATCTCGTTAAACAAGTAGGATTCATTTGGAGTACAATTACTAATGACATCAGGACGTGATTAAAACATGTAACTTACAGTCTATGTTGCTATGTGATTGTCATGCACAGCATCAGTTCACAAAATGAAATGATTTGTTGTCTTTTGCGGGGAAAACACTTATGATAAACACTGATAAAGTCTCAGTTGACATGCTGATTTTAATAAAGTATAATTAGACTTCTTTCAGTGGTGAAGGTTTCTGTGCTTTATCAATGGTTTAATGACCCCAAAACACATAAAAGACGCCAATCTGTTGGCACCGACTGGCGTAAAAGTGTGATTTACAAAAATGGTTACTAAAATAAGTGAGTGGTGTGTGTATATGTATATATTACTATAGTTATTCTATTGAAATTAAAATATCTTTTTGGAGTGATTTTGTCTTTTGAACGAATTCTAAAGACTTGTCACGAGTTAATGGCATATAGAGGAACATCACCTGGAGTTTGTTCATACTAAAAAACAACCAAGCTAGTTTTTTATATAACTTTAATCTGTAGAAGTTGCAAAATTAATGATTTTCTATAATAAACATTTTTTTTTTATTTGATAATAAATGGAAAAAAAAATTTGTTTCAGTTTTTATTAAGTGTGTTTATTATTTTAAAAAAATGTCAATTTTTTCAGAATGTATATTAGTTGGTTTGAATGATGTGAACACAGTCAAAAACAAAACACTATCTATGCTAAAAAGTGGACTATATTAATTGTGTACATTAATAGTGTCCTTGGGGGCTGAGCCCTTGGTCTGCAGAACACAAACAAATATCTTTAGAAGAATATTTCAGCTAGGTCCACACAATGCAAGTAAATGGTGACCTGAACTCAGAAAGTCCAAAAAGCATATTAAGGCAGCAAAAAAAGCAATCATATGACTTCAGTGTTTAAATTCACGTCCACAGAGGCCATGATAGGTAAGAAACAGATCAATATTTAACCCTTTTTTACTATCAATATCCACCTTTGACCAGCCTCAGTAGTAGGTGGCTAAATGTGAAAGTGATAGTCACTTCCACATAAGGACTTTAATCACTTTATATTGGAGTGATGGTGGTGTAGTGGGCAAAAGCACTAAACTCTTAAGCAGAAGGTTGAAGGTTGTCGGTTTGATCCCCACAGCCATTGTGTCCTTGAGCAAGGTTGCTCCAGGGGATTGTCCATGTAATAAGGGCTCTGTAAGTCACTTTGGATAAAAGCGTCTGCCAAATGCATAAATGTCCAAATTCAATTATATTACTTCAAAAGATATGGATTTAACCATTGGTGTCTTAATGATTACTTTTAGTCTGTCTTTATCTCCTTTTTGGACCTGAGTTCTGGTCAACATTCACTTGTACTGTGTGAACGAACAGAACTGAGATATTTTTCGAACAATCTCTGTTTATGTTCTGCAGAAGAAAGAAAGTCTTACACATCTGAGATGGCATGAGTGTGAGTAAATAGTTGCCATGCCACAATTGCCATTTTTGGGTGAACTGTCCACTTGCATCATAAAATTACCTTAATTTAATAATTCAATTCAATAAATATGCACCCCAAATCTCAATTAAAACGAGGGAAAAAGTAAAGTCAACTTACAAGGGTTTTTGGTGTGAATAACCAAAACATGATTGTACTTTTTATACTAAAGCAAATGCATTTAATTAATGTTATTTGAGAGTAATGCACTTTAATGAAAGAAGCTGTGCACAGCTGCTATTGTCCTGACGTGTTAACCCTTTTGAAACACGCAATTGAATGAAATGACGGTGGTGGTCTGTATTTTCAGAGGTTATTTATTATTATTTTTTTTACATTTTAACATGCTGAATTTGATCACCAGTAGTTGGCAGTACAGCACTGTGAAATGCATTTTGTGACGTCATCGTCAGTAAATCCCGCGAGAAAGGCCGCATTGAGTGAGTAAAGATGGCGGCCTCCTTGGTGAGATTTGTCCGCAGCGGTTTAGGCAGAAGTCTAAACGGTAAGAAAATAATGACATTATTGATCAGCTCAAGATGAACAATTTGTTTGATCAATCATTATTGTCATTGCGCAGTACAAATAAACAGATCGCATGTTCTTTTGCTTTGCTGTTGACCTTTTCTTCTTGCTCACGAGATGAACAAACACACCTAATACTAATATGACATTATGTAGACTGATTTACAGTCTTCCTTCGACATATTACAATAGTGCTTCATTTAATTCGTGAAAAGCTGTCTTGGGTTCTGGAATCACACGTCCAGGTTGAATAAACTCATGTTTGTGTGAATCCTGTCGGACACAATCCATAAAAGCAATCTAACAATAATTTCTCTCAATCTCTCACACAGTTACTAAACAGAGCGCTGGGTTTCTCCAGACTAGATCAACGACAACCGAGACCAGGCGTGAGTATATCTGGGGGATTCTGTTGTTTTGTTAGCAGGACATGTTTTGGGTGTTCTTATTTAAATATACTATTTTCTCGCATCAGCTACAGTTAGGCCGCAGGATCCTGTCACTCACACTCAGCTGTCAGAGTTTGGAGAATATATTGCAGAGATACTTCCCAAATATGTGCAGCAAGTTCAGGTAAATTCTCATTTTTGACTTGTTCATAAAATGCATTGCACTCTGCAATTACTTATGCAGAATTTGTATGACTGTAATCAGATTAAATCCTCTGGAATGCGTGCCATACCCTTCAGTGATTTTTTTCATTTATGTCGTGCCATAGTAGGAGTTCCACGTCACATGTGAAAGGTTGAAAATTCTGTTAACTCATTTGAAGTCTTTCATCTTTATCCCAGGTGACCTGCTATAATGAGCTGGAGGTTATGATCCACCCAGAAGGTGTTATACCTGTTCTCACCTTCTTGAGGGATCACTCAAATGCTCAGTTCCGCAACATGATTGACCTTACAGCTGTTGATGTCCCTACAAGGCAGTGCCGCTTTGAGGTGAGCATGCACAGTCTCAACTAGGAATGGACAGACATAATTTGAATTGGTCCTTGGTGATGATATGAGTATTTGAGAATATATTTCACATGTTGATTGCATTGCATTCAAGTTTTGTAGGAAACAAGCTATCTCCAAAACTTGTATTTGTTGCCGTTGGGTTGAGTTGTAATTACTTTAACTACACTTGAGTTTACCCATCTTTTAATTTTTTTATTTTATAGTATTGTGGGTTAAGGTTTGCTGCATAGATTATTTAAACATTATACCACAGGTCTGTTGAATGCTTGATCCTGATTGGTTGACAGACGTTCTAAGGTGTGAAATTGTTTTTTAGTTAAAACCTGGCTGTGAAGTATTTCCAGGTTAGGAGCCGTACAGGCTAAAACAACAAAATAACCAAATAAAACAAATACATTTGGTTTAGTAAATCAGATAAGAATGACAATATTTAATAAAAAAAACGTCGTAATGTCCTAAATTATTTAAATTTCAGTTGAAAACGCCCTTTCGTCTCCTCTCTCTCTTTTGCTCTCCCCTCTCTCACACACACACACACACACACACACACACACACACCGACTAACACGCGTAGAAACACGGAGCAGGGTTCCACAATAGGCAAATATCACACTTCCGGGGTTGTTGCTTCCTGGGATGGGCCTCGAAGGGTAAACTTACTTCCGGTATAAACAACAGCCATTGAAATGTGAACATAATTTGCTGAAATTAAAGTCTTCACACAAATTAAATAGGCCGACTTTTTGCTTTGTTGCTGACTTCACAGAGCTCTTAATTAGGAGCTTGATTGTGGTAAAAAGATTCTGACAACTTTGAGGAAGGCATAACGTGACTGAATCCAGCATATTCAGTGAGAAATTCGAACTGCTACTAGTCCTAGACTACACCGGTAATAAATGGCTTGCGAATTCGCTGTCATTTCATTCACTGTCTCTACATTATCGCAAGTGATAACCGCACATCTCTCTCTCTCTCTCTCTCTCTCCAATATTTCATCTCATTCACATGCTTCTGATAAAACTGAGTGTAATAAGTTAATGTTTGAGTCGACAGTCTGGATAACATTCATTAAACTCTGCTTTTCAGATCATGAAGCCAAACCAACTCAGATATACAGGTACATCTGCCTTGTATATAGCATATGGCTCAAATGTCAAAATAAGATATTTTTTTTGTTGTCATTTTTATCATCCTTATAAATAAAAAAAAAATGGAACCATGACTGAAATGTTCAGGAAAAACATCCATTTCGTGACTGTTTAATAAATGTATCCAATATTCTTACTCTGTTAAACTCTAATGGCTCTAATGGCTGCTCATCATCATCTTAACGTAAACCTGTTTTCTAATATTCGATGTAGTGCTTATGCCTTTGTTTTGCAGAACACAAACAGTTTTTAGAGGAATATCTCGGCTATGTTGGTCCACACAATGCCAGTGAATGGTGGCCAGACTTTTGTTGCTCCAAAAAGCAGATAAAAGAAAAATAAAAGTAATCCAGTAGTTTAATTAATGTTACGTGCGTAATCTCGTGTTTTTCTCTTGGTTGAGACATCCATGATAAGCGCACAAACGCACCATTGTGAGTAACGAAACTAATACAAATACAAATACAGATCAAAACCAACAAAGTTTCTGTGCAACGTTCCTCCTACTCTCTTGTAAACAGTGCTATTCTTCAGAGTGTCACACGTGCGTCAGTTCTCACGTGAACATGCCAACGTGATTATGTCACATGCGCATACTGCTGCTGACCGAAAAATAATCATTTTAGAACATATTATTTTAACTGCTGGAGTCTGATGTTTATGCTGACTGTCAGTGATTTTTTTTTTTTGGAGCTTCAAAAGTCCGATCACCATCCACTTGCATTTTAAGTACCTACTTAAGCTAAAAAGCTAAAATATTTGACTATTTTTCTTCAAATGTGTTCTGCAGAAATAAGAAAGTCATACATTAGATTAGATTGAACTTTATTGTCATTGTGTCACAAGTACAAAGACAACGAAATGCAGTTTTGTACATACATACATACCTGGGATATTATGGGGGTGAGTAAATTATGAGAGAATTTGACATTTCTGGGTGAACTATCCCTTTATTATTGCTCTCACAATAAATTAACCATGGCTTTACTTTAGTAAAATTGTAGCAAATAGGACTTAAGTAACCATGATAAATCTTGTAGTAATGGTTTTTCAATACCATGGTTAAACAGTGGTTTCTGTAGTAAAACAAGGTTTCATTTTCTAAACCAGCAGTAACAATAGATTAATTATGGTAGTAAAACCAGAGGAACCACAAGATTTACATTGTATTACCATACTATTCATTGTCCTGTGTTACTTTACAATGGTTTCACTACAAGTATCATGGTTAAAATATGGTTACTACTAAAAACCATGGTAAGTTTTGTGGTTATGGTTTCACTACAAATACCATTGTTCAACTATGATTACTGTACTTTTATGTGAGGGAATGCAAAACTATTGCAAAGGAATGCAAAATATTTCAGGGGGAAAAAAAGTCCTGCCCCTTTGACCCTTAAGGGTCTCCGTATGTTCCAAACCTGTATGTTATTATTTTGTGCAACAAAAGAAGATATTGCAGTAATGAATTTCATTCAACCACTCAATCAGTCCCTAATATTCTGCCTTATCCCCTTTTGTGTTTCACAGAATAAAAATGTCTAAGGTGACTCTTGAAATCAGTCAATTTGACACTACCTTTAAATTAGCCTTTAATGCCTCCTACACACTACATGACTTTCAAAGACGTCAGATCTTGGTACCATTCATATTACACAACTGTCTGTCTTGCCATAGTAGTCATAGCATTAAATTACACGAGGAATCGGCGATAGGGGTGAACATATTACAAGACAGTTCACTATTGACGAATCCACAACGACTCTGCCTGGTTTCATGCGAGAAGTGATACGAGATATGAAAACAAATTATTATACGTTATGCATTTCAGAATATGATGTGTATGTTTTTAATCGCCTTTATATAATGTGTGAAGGCATCATATATATTTTTGGTTACAATATGAAAAAGTACCACCTCCTGAAAAATCTACCTATTTGCTTACCTGACTGTCGAAGAGAATTTCTCTCCAACTCTTCTCTTTCTCCACCCGGTTGTGGTACAGAGGAAACATCAACTCTGGTGCTCCTGCCAATGTTCTATACATTTTTCCTCCATTTCTTCAGTCCAGTGAGACTTTCTTGATATCGCAGCCATGCTAGTAGATATTCTGTTGCAGGAACATCAGGTCTCCTCCCACTGAAAATTCCCGTGCCCCATTTCTTGCTCTCTCGTTGGCTGTAGGTGAACGCTGCAGTTGTATTCAGTCAAAACATGTTTCACATTGCACAATTTTGAATCGCAGACAGGTCCAGATATTTAACATTGTAGATATCTCGCTGACATCAGCAACACGTCGGCGCTTATCTCAAATCGCGTCTTTCGACTTTTGTCGGCGATCTCCACAAAACTGTCGGCGAGCGACAATCAGGCTTAAAATAGTGTAGTGTAAACTCTGCAAAATGTATTATTATACATCCATTTGTGAAGGCATTTTTGTATAACGAGTAAGTATTAAGATTTAAAAGAATATAAAATGTGTAAATGTATATTTTGTATAAATAAAACAACGATATAGGCAGATTCGTTCATTTTTAAGTATATGGGATTTTAAAAACAAAAGTAAAAAAATATATTGATTGTATAGCATGGAGGACATGGAGATCCAGATTGTTCATTAATGTTTTTTTGTTTGTTTTCATTTTGTTCCAGCAGGCAAATTTGTGCAGTTTTGTATATCTGCAAACAAACAAAATGTTCATACATGTTTGAATAAATAAAACAGTCTACTAATTCTGAGAAAAAGAATTAATATAAAAATCAGAATATTTATGCATGACTCTCTTAATAATAAAAACTAAAATAATAATAATAGCAGCAGCACAAACACTGTCATTACATCGAAGGCCATGGCCCTTGAATTTGTATTGTTGAAAGAATTTGGCCCTTGGTGAAAACTAATTTGTGAACGCTGACATAGAGAGAGATTTGTGTCATGATCAACAAACAGAGCCTGGATGTCAACTTCCCCCGTGACTTGATCAATGCAACAGTTTCTATATCATCCAAAATAACTTGTAATATCTCGTTGAGCTCCCTCTTTCCCTCTCTTTTGCTTGCACAGACATGGACACAAACACATACTTGTGAGAAACAAACCAAGCCTTCATGTCACCACACCCCTGCAAATCAGTGGGGTTGTAAACTGTTGTTTAACAAAGGAAGAGCTACACTGTATACATGAAACTGAGAAGTATATTTAATTTATATCTTGGCAACATAAAATGTTGTTTTGTCTCATACTATTGACCTGTTTGGCCACCTTTTTGTTTTAGTTTTTGTGAATAAATACTCACCCTAACTATTCGCTGTCTCCTGACTCATCCATCGCCCTCAAACTCAGTCATATCACACAGAGTTAATCCAACACTCGATCTCTCTGTTTCTTTCTCTCTCTGTCTCTCACACGCACACTTCCTTGTTACTCCAGTAAGTGCTTAACAGCAGCGCATCCTCCGTTGCTAATTCTAAAATGACGAAGGTTCGAACTGTATCAAAGCAAGATGCTGAACCTGTGGCAGAAGAAAGTAGTCTCACTCACAAGAGCGTTTTAGGGATAAAAACAAGAAAATGTTTGAGAGAAAATCCTGAACGATGTCTTAAGGTGTGGTATAAGTGAAATAATTAACCTCAGGGTGTGCATTATTTTTCAATAATTGAACAGTCCATTGTCAAGTATTCCTTACTTATTTGCTAAATGCAACCATACACAAAATATACATACGTGATATACTGGATGGGTATCCACTGAAGGAAATGTGATTTAGTAAGGAAAGCATGCATGCTTTTAATGAACACTCTTGGAACTTGTGTTTCCTACAAACGATTACAACCTAAATGATTCCCATTTTTCTTTTTCAGCTTGTGTATAATCTGCTCTCCCTGCGCTATAATTCTCGTATCCGAGTGAAGACCTACACTGATGAGCTCACTCCGGTTGACTCCGCTGTCCCTGTGCACCAGGCAGCTAACTGGTATGAGAGAGAGGTATGTGTCCCACTGGAATTAGATGGGGGTTTCATAAATATGTTTGAGCTTTTCTGTACATTACAGTCAAACAAAAAAGAGAAATGTTGGATCCATGGCTCACTCTACTCCCCATGAAGTATAGAGCAAATGGAGCCCCAGTACTACTCACCATATGCTATAACACACTTCTACAGTCTCTCAGATTGAGGCTTTGGGCTGTCTGTTATCCATGAGATCATAGTTCATCTCTATCAGCCTCCTTCCTCAGCAGTAAGGGCTGGATACTAAGGAAAGCACAGAAGAAGTCCAAAATATCCAGATACTGCTGCCAAACATATCTCTGTATGAGTAGGTCCTTTACAGCATTTAAAAGGTGTTGGAAAATGGCAGCTACAGGGATGGAAAAGGTTGGTATGATGATGATGAGGAGATGATTGAGGAGATGTCTGGTTATTACAACAGTAAGAGATGCTATTTTATAACATTTTAAAGGCAGTGTTGTGTCACTCTGAAATGTTTTAATACAGGTTTGGGACATGTTTGGAGTTTTCTTCGCAAACCATCCAGACCTAAGACGCATCTTAACAGATTATGGATTCGAGGGTCATCCATTCAGGAAAGACTTTCCTTTGTCTGGATACGTGGAGGTAAATGCACTGAACTTAAGTCAAGTCTGTGACTTTCTTTTGAATGACACCTATCAACTTTTCAATTGTGTTGAGTTAGCTATTGCATTTTTAAACATTCCTATGAAGTAACATGAACGCATAGTTTCATATAGTTTTTCATCCCCTTCTCTCTCAGCTACGTTATGATGACGAAGTGAAGCGAGTTGTGGCTGAACCTGTCGAGCTTGCACAGGAGTTTCGTAAGTTTGATTTGAACAGTCCATGGGAAGCTTTCCCTGCATACAGGGAGCCCAAAGACACATCCAAGCTGGAGTCTGGGGACAAACCAGCCAAGTAACTCCTTCATGCTGTGACCCAGGAGAGCTGTAATCATACCCTCTGATTAATCCTCAAAGTATTTATGTAAATACAAGACTCTGTACTACATCTAAATAAATAATGTTAAACAGCTGCTGTCTATGCATATCATTTTAAGACTTTTTTTTTTTGTATTTTAGCTCATTAATAACACAGGTTAAATATCTTTCTACCTTGATTAGTTGCACTTGAATGAAGCTTAACACAACAGGAAAGATGCAGACATTAAAATAAGCTCTTAAAGTGATCTTCTCTGAACTGTGCCATATCAAGAGTATTATGCTTATTTGTTGCGATATTGTAAGATTTTTTCATATTAAAAGAATTATTTGCAAATTGTAACCAAAACCGAGATGCATTTGGAATATATGGATCAAATATCTTCTCGTTGGTAGTTTAGCCTTTTGCAACCTCGTCTCATGCGTGTGCATTGTTTTGTCTTTGCTATTTGCTATGCATAGTTTAATTTAAACCTAATTTCAGGAGACTATTCTGTCATTAAAGGGATAAGCTTTCAATGCACTGAGTCATGTGACAAAACAACTTGGCCCCGAACACAGTGGAGTTTGTCTGGCAGAAACGCCAACAAATCTGCATCTGGTAGAAACCTAATTAAGTTTTTAACTAACCTATTTGTATCAAAAGAGTAACATCTCTAGTTTCATCCTATATGCCATTATTTTTTAAATGTCAGTGATTTGTTGTGAAACAGCACGCTGTTAAACACAGTGACCTCCGATAAGGACTGTAGGACTAATTTACCTAAAATCCTATATCCACTGCATTATCACATTGAGAATCACTGGGCTAATTCAAAATCTGGAAAATGTTGCTTTCAGAGGCAGTATATGGAGTTAGGATGAAAATAAGGTGCATTTCAAACTGTTCTGAGACCAGTGCAGTGAGACAACATACTGTAAGTTAAGTCATCCAGTAATAGGGAGCAAGGGAGCATCCTTTAGCTTTCCTATGCAGCCAAGTACATTCACTCCAAAGATCTGGTCAAAAGTTCAGTTTCATGCTTCAGATGATGTTTGCACCACATGATTGGCAGACATGGGACAATGGTACTTAGAATTAGTACTTCAGAATTTATAATTCTAAATTAAATTTTAACATGGTTGGCAGTGATTGTATGATGCTGGTCATTACTTTGAATCAGTATAAAGGGATAGTTCACCCAATAATGTAAGTTCTCTCTTTATTTACTCACCCTCATTCCATAGCAGATGTGTATGACTTTCCTTCTTCTGCAGAACACAAATGAAGATTTTGAGAAGAATATTTCAGCTCTGTAGGTCCATACAATGCAAGTGTATGGGGTGCCAAAATCTTGATGCCCCAAAAAGCAAATAAAGGCATCATAAAAGTAATCCATAAAACTCCATTGTTTTAATCCATATTTTCAGAAAGTGATCTGTTTCTCACTCATACATAATATTGCTTCTGAAGATGTTGATTAAACCACTGTAGACTTATGGATTAACTTTATACTGACTTAAAATTGTTGGCACCAAATTACTTGCATTGTATAGACCCCAAATTTTTTTTTTTTCAATTCTTCTCAAATCTTTGTGTTCTGCAGAAGAAAGAAAGTCATACACATCTGGGATGGAATGAGGGTGAGTTAATGAACAGAATTTTCATTTTTAGGTGAAATATCCCTTTAATTATGCTAATTTCTGATTGGTAAAATGCGTCAGCTCTGGCTATCATTAGTTTTTTTGACTGTAAAAAGAGAGAACATTGAGATTTTGCTGCCAAAGTAGAATAAATGTAAAATAAAATTCAAATAATTTTTATTTGTATAGTTTTTTATTTGTGCTTTTCCCAATACACATTGTTCCAAATCAGCTTTACAGAAAATCAGCTGTAAAAAAACAATCGGCTGTCTCAAAAACATGAATAAACAACACTCACAATTTTATTTAAAGACTTTCTATTGTTATTATTTGAAATTTCACAACCCATATATGAGGTCAATTGTACTGTATGTTTATTAGGGGCTATAGTTACACATTAAAAAGGAAAATGCACGCAGCAGTTGCTCTCGAGTCTCAGGAGGTTAATTAAAATGGGTTAAAATATAGCAGAACTCATGAAATCATCAATGTTTGAACAAATTCCTGCAAATTCTTATAATACTAGTCATTAAATGCCATTGATGTTCAGTATTTATAGGCAAGGCACATAAGGAATAAAGGAGGGAGTGTGACAAGGATAAAGAGGAGGTGGGACAGGGAAGCACATGGCTAACAGAAACACGTGATGAAGCCAATTACACATACACACTACAAACAGAAAACAGACAGAGACCAAAGGGCAGACAGACAGAACAGGATCATGACACCTAATGCCTCAAGGGTTTTAGACATGTCCAGATATCTATACAAAATATATTATTGTGTTGTTACTGTGTGATATTATTAAATTGTTTCTAAAAAACAATACAAAGTAAAAGGAAAAGTAAGAGAATCTTTTCACTGTAATTAACTGCAGCTTTTCCATTTAACATTCCATAAAACAATCTTATTACAATTTGTGACAAGCCAGCTACTCAGTGAGAGCACCTAAATTACTTCTCTACGGAGACAAATCATCCAGCATATCTTCTGCCTTCAGGTAGTGTTTTATCATTCCCTTCTGTTTTCATTGGTTCTACTATAAATAGTTTTTACTAATTTATTGTGCCATATTTGTCTAATATATCCACACTGTATATAATTTCCTTAATTTTAACGGTAAAAAACTGTAAAAATGCTACAGTAAAAAAACATAACTTGGTAAATGAATAGTTACCGTAAAATATACATTAACATTTTTTAAAGGTTTGTAGATGTAAAATGTATGCTTTACATTTCATGGGAATAGTTTCTTCTTATTTTTAATATCAGTTATGTACTTTGGGGTGTTCTGTTTTATATTTGATGTAGTTTACTGTATTAATTGAATTTCACATGTGTTACCCTGATGGTGTTTAACGTTTGTGTGAGTGACACTGAGCACTGTCTCATGTTTATTGGTCATTGCTCCTGGAAAGGCCTCTATTGATGAACTTCATGTCATCATATGCCCATCTGTAATTACTGGGGTGATTAACAAAGTGTTATAAAGTAAAAAGTAGATTTTTACAGTTTCAGAAGGTTAATATATAAAGTTTATCTTTTAATAATATAAACACTTGTACTGCACCATATAAAATATTTGTATAATATTTGTATCTGTAAAATGTACAGGTTGTGCTGTAAAGTTATTTACATATTTATTGTATTTTTGAATAATTATTCTGGCAAACACAGGTGCTATTTTTTTATTTTATTTATTTATTTATTTATTTATTTTTTGTAAAAACAACTGGATTTTATTTACAGTGCATATATTAAGCTAGAGGTCATAAATTGTTGTGTCACTATACTGTAGTATAGCAGGCCATTTGATCTCAAGTTCCAAACTGGGACAGTGAGCTCTAGGGGAGAGTAACCATATAATCAACTCTTTTACCCACTAAGGTTGTCTTTTAGAAAGAGAATCTTTATTACAGTACATTCAGAAATTTGATGCCATATTTATTTTTTTCAATAATGCAAATTGAACACATTTGTGAACTGAAAATATATTTCATTCAAAAGCATTTGTTTTCTTCAGGATGAAAGACCCCCTGACTTTGTACACAGTCCTTTAGTCAAAATTGCAATCTTGTGTCTTCCAAAGGTTATCTCGTTGAGCTGTTCACATTTGTACTGAAATTTGTTTCAACCAAATTAGTGGGAAGCATCTGTGCGATTTTTAACCGTAGATTTGTACCTGATTCAAGTCTTGTGTGTTGCTGGGTCTTAACTAATACAAAGTTTTTGCTTTGGGTCATTGTTCTGCTGGCAAACAAAAACAAATGATCAAATCTACACTACAATGCAAATCTTCTACTGTCTGAAACAGGTTCACTTCAAGGATTTGTCTGTATTTGCTTCCATTCATGATGCCAACAAGCTTTCCAGTTTCGTCTTGCTGAAAATGAACCACAGAGTGATGCTGCACCACAATACTTGATGGTATGGAAGGTGTGACCTGGGTGTTGTTTGTACCAAACCTATAGCTTTGCTTTCAAGCATGTCATGCTTTCTTGCTTTCATCAGACCACAGCATTTTTACCGTAAGGTTTCATCACATGGGTTCTAGCAAACTCCACGCATGGCACGAGTATAAGTTGCTATTTCTCAAAAAGGCAGAATGTGTGAAGTGATGAAGGGGTTGTTGATGAACTCTGCAACCTTGTCATTTATATAGCTGTAATCTTGGTCACTCCTCTTTTCTGAGTTTTCAAATGTATTGTATACTGCAATGACCACTGATACAAAGGGTTTCATACTGCGCATATAGGAAGGTCCTAGCTAAATAAATATGTATATATGTCTGCTGTTTTAATTTGTGAGGTCTCACAAAGGCAGTGACTGAGCACATGTGAATTCAAAACCTGAAGGTGCCTATTCTGTGTCTATTCTAACATATTTAGTTTGGTCACTGTAGATAATTGAATACCTCAGTTGAAATAAGGGGAGTGTAATTGCTGTTTTCAACCAGAGGAACTTAACAATTCGGTAATTTTCAGATATTTATTTAATTCTGATATTTAGTTCTGAATTTCATTCTTCAGACATCTAAATACTTGTATTTATTTTAAACGTTTGCAAATTTGTTCTACAGGAGAAGATATCTTTGATAGGGGACTATGTAGCACAAAAGAAAAGTAAAGACAAATAAATTGTTGACATTGAGATTTTATTTGGTTTGCTTTTGAGGTCTGGCTCCTTCCTCATCAAGAATCCAGTGTACACTAAAACCACTTTAACGGTATCTAACAATCTCATACTGCACAAACATTGAAAAGCTTATTTAGCACTTTTCACAATTTTTATTTAGTAGATTAAACCCATGCACATACATACAGTAAGACAAGGCACAGAATAGAAATGCAAATGTTCACTCATGTACAAATGGATAGAAAACAAATAAATATTTACATTTTGGAATGTTGCACTTTATAGATATGCTTCTTCATCTAAATAAATCTAAATTGCCATATAGACAAAACAGCATAAAATCAGATAAATTATGTGAAACCTGATCGGATTGAAAAATATGATACATTTTCTTTCCAAAATATAAACATCAGAATTATTTTTTTCAAAATCATTAACTTTAGTTTGTGTAAATATATTTGGGATTGAACAAAAGCTGGGCTCCCAAAAGCACTAAGTAGAATATTAGCAGCATTTATAGTACCTAATCTCTAAGGCGCGTTGCCCAAAAGCATTGTGATCTAAGTAGTTTGTAAAAATGTATGTAAATTAACAAGAGTTTTGAACCGCTCTTAAGTCCATTAAGTGCAAATTAAACATATCTTTCTGGCATCTTTCTGGTTTATCAGACATTTGATAAATTGTATTATTATATTTGGATAATTGGAAAGCCATTGTAAACTATTTCAGAGGATAAAAAGTATTGAAAAAAACGCTATGAAATCAATAGGTGTCTCTGCAGTCTCCGCATGTGATGTGATAGGTCTAAATTTACAAGACACGTAATACATTATAATCTTCTTTGATAAGCATAATTGTAATGGCAAGACGATATGTTCTTATTAAACTTTAAAAAGACTTTAAAGAAAATGTACATTTAAAAGGACATATGTGTCAAGGTCCTGTCATTCTGTCAGTCTGGGGTTTTGTCTGACAGGACCGTGGCATCATCATCCCATGTCTGTCTTGTGTTTTGTGTGCTGTCTTTGTGTGAGCGCATGGGTCCGGTTGTGATTTCCCACCTTACGCTCTTCGGTCCATCTTGTTTCATGTCGGGAGCATGATGTCTTGATCCTGACTTCCTGTTTGGTTCTGTTTTGGTCTGTGAAGGGATCTGGACATTAATGCTCCATCTTCTGTCTCTTTGTTTGAGAGCACAGCTTCAGGTTTGTATTTCTCTGCCGTGCACTCCTCGGTCGGTCTCGTGTGACGTGTCTCATGTCCGGGGCATGGTGTATGGATCCTCACCCTTCTGTCTGGTTTGGTTTTGGTGTTTGGTTCCGGACACTCATTTTCCATGCCTTGTCTTGTATTGGTGTGAGTGCATTGGCGTGAGTGCACTCCTGTCAGTAATCTGTGTCTGTCTCTTGCTTAGCGCTGCGCGAAATGATCGTGAGCTGTCTTCACGTTGTGCTGAGGTTCAGTCATAGAATGTGCACTCATGCCATTCGGGTGATTTGTTGTCTTGTGAGAGCACATGGTTTTGTTTCTGTATCGCCGTGTATCTTTCTGTCTTGAATCATACCCCGCCTCTTTGTTTGCCCATTTTTAGTTTATTAGTCACACCTGCCCTGTCAACCTGTTGATTTCTCTCACTATTTTAGTCTCCTCATGTGTCCAGTGACAGTTTGTCTTGTGTGATACATGTCGGTCTCCCGTTTGGTCCAATCGGCCCTGATTCCACACTAATCTGTCCCAGTACAGCTCCACAAAGATTACTTGAGTGTTTTCCCCTACAGGGTTGTTTATGATTGTTTTTCTTCCCCTTGTGGGAGTTTATTTATTTTAGCCTTTATTTTTGTATTAATAAATTCCCTGCTTTTTGAACTCTGTGTTTGGGTCCTGAGCCTTCTCTCATGCTCTGCAATCCCTGAAAATATATAAGTAATGTGACCATAAAGTTTAAAACTTAATTGAATACACCTTAATAAATAATGAAAATATGGTTAACAGAGGAGATTGAGAGTGTGCAATGAGAGATTCCCTCTCTCTCTCTCTCTCTCTCTCTCTCTCTCTCTCTCTCTCTCTCTCTCTCTCTCTCGTCATCCTCCCCCTCTTCTTTCTTCCTCCAATGGCAGGTTCAAATCGACTATAGACTTTTTACTAGGTAGTAACAAATTGCATTTGCCAATAAGTCTACAAGTACACATTGAACTAACCAGATATTAATATTTTGACAAGTCTATGAGTAGTTCAGTACTGATGTCATTTTAATCATGTTCTGTGTGCATTTGTTCAGTTTCCAGCCAAAAAAACGCTATATGTGAGCCCCTTATTATTCATATAGCGTACATTCTCATTACATGCATTCATTGCTTCACTGTCATTAATCTCTATGTTTGAATATTAATCAGAGGTGTAGTCAAGACCAGACCCTCCAAGACCAAGACTAGACCCCTTGAGTCCAAGACAAGACCCAGACCAAGACTAGAACCCTTGAGACCAAGACAAGGCCAAGACTAGACCAAGACTAGACCCCTTGAGACCAAGACAAGGCCCAGACCAAGACTAGACCCCTTGAGACCAAGACAATACCCAGACCAAGACTAGACTCCTTGAGACCAATACAAGACCCAGACGAAGACTAGACCCTTTGCGACCAAGTCAAGGCCAAGACTAGACCCTTTGCGACCAAGTCAAGGCCAAGACTAGACCCCTTGAGACCAAGACAAGGCCAATACTAGACCCTACAAGACCCAGACCAAGACTAGACCCCTTGAGACCAAGACATGGCCAAGACTAGATCCTCCAAGACCCAGACCGAGACCATGTTTATATGGTCTTGAGACCAAGACCACCAGATCAAGACCCCACCTCTGGAAAATTCCCCTGTTCATTAACAAATCAATATATTCAATATGATAATAAGAATTGTCATTTTCATTGAAAATATGGCTGGCCTAAATTGTCTTGTGATGATAGTCATCGCTAGTATGCAATCAAATATAATTTAACATAATTTTCATTTTAAAGAGTTTGCAGATTGGTAGGCGTGGTAAGCATGGTTATGTACTTTAATATTGTTATATGTTAAAATGATAATTTTAAGAACGTTATCAGTCTAGCAAATGGGAAATAATATATATATATATATATATAAAACATGTCAAAGACAATGTGACTAATTTACCTATTGGATCATGAAGTTGTACCACATGTTTCACTTATTAATGTTTGACATATTTTGCAGGTTGCTCTCTATTTTCCAGACTGCTGTACAGAGAAATCCAGTTTTACAAGATGCCTTTGCAATCCAAATATATATAAAATAATACAACTAAAGTGAAGTGACTTGAATTGGCTAGTCCACGACAATTGAAGTCTGCATGGCATTAGTCTGATTTTCACTGCATGTACACTATTAATAATTATTTATACTATTAAACTATTCAAACAACTATGCATAAAGTTATGCACAGAAAAAAACAGTGACGAAACAAAGCAAGAAATAATGCTGATGGGAAATATTCGCAAAATTGAAAATCACATTTTGAAATAAATACGTTTTATTTCATGCTGCCAAGAAGAGGAACACTGTAAAGTCTTTATTTTGGCTGCTAATAAATAAATAGAATTAACTAATTCAGGAACACAGTTATCAGCTTGTTCCGGATGTGTAGCTGCATAAATATGGCATGCAATACAATTATAGTAATAGATCTTATTAATAGCGATTACAATATCAGGGGAAAAAATCTTTAATTATGATTTTAGTCCTACTACTGCCAATAAATAATACCTCAATTATAACAATCTTTTTGGGTCGCGCGATTACCCCGAGTGAAGTCGCAGCTTCTACATGGCAGATGTAAACTTAAATCATTAATGTTTGCTTTGTGTTGTTAAACCATGGTTCTTGCACTTATGTGCATGTGATGAGATATGGTGATTGCCGACACATGTGGTATGACCGATGCAGTAGTACTGTGCTTGCAAATTCTCAGTAATGCTAAAGATGCAGCACTAACTAGTGGCTGAAATAATAATCACATTTAATGCACTAGTAAAAACATAGCGGTCTTGACCATCAAGAACATAGGCCGAGACCGAGATCCAGACCAAGACTTTAAATGTTGAGACTAAGATCCAGACCAAGACCATGTTTATATGGGCTCAAGACATCTTGAGACCAAGACCACAAGATCAAGACCCCACCTCTGACAGCAATACATCTGAAACTCTATCTTACTAAAACCATAATTATTTCTTTAATTAATGTTTTAATAGTTAGGTAATGCATTTCTGTGCCTCAACAATGTTACAAACAACATCCATGTTTTTCAGTATTTTCACCTTATTTTCATTTTGAGAAGACCAACACCTGGACATACTGGCCAAAGTGATCAGCACCTTTGGGCCAGATAGCTCCCATAACAAAGCACTTAAGGGCTTGATTTGCCAATAACGTTGCAACTTAAGCTTTAATGATCATCTTAACTTACATCGCTCGTTATTTTACGATGGAGTAATGCCCCAAATTTCCCAAACCAGCACGCAGAAGGCTCGTTATAAAGTTGAGCTTAAGTGAAAATTATGGGCATCGGTATTGAACTACTCATAGACCTGTCTAAATATTAATATCTGGTTAGAGTTCAAGGTACTGTTTAATTGCAGCCTTACTGCCATTATGCATCATGCAATTTGTTACTACTTTGTAAAAAGACTATAAGCGAGCTGATTTTAACCAGCCATTGGAGGATGAAGAGAGAGAGGGAATCTCTCATTGCACACTCTTGATCTAATCTCCTCTGTTAACCATATTTTAATGATTCATCAAGGCATATTTACAAGTATACAAGGCTTCAATTATAATTATGCTTATCAAAGAAGGCTAATACTGTATAACGTGTTTTGTAAATTTAGACCTATCTTGTTGCATACGGAGACTGCTATTGATTTCATAGCGATTCTTTCAACACTTTTTTATCCTCTGAAATAGTTTACAATGGCTTTGCAATGATCAAAATATAACAATACAATTTATTAAATGTCTTTGATAAACTGTGAAAGATGCCAGAAAGATATGTTTAAATTGCATTTAATGGACTTAAGAGCGGCTCAAACTACTGAGATCGCAATGCTCTTGGGAAACGCGCCTTAGATATTAAGTACTACTTAAATGCTGCTAACATTCTACTTAGTGCTTCGGGAAACCCAGCCAAGTTCTACTTCATAATGAGCGATCTACGTACTTGTTTGGGAAACTCCATCTTAAAATAATGTGCAACGTTAGTTAAGATGATTGTTAAAGCTTAATGTTATCAGGAAACCCAGCCATAGTCATTGTTCCAACTTTTAGCTTGTTTTCAACAGTTTCTGACTTTTTAATTTGCAGAAGCATTCTTTATTTTAAATGTGTAGTGCTGTTCCAATACCAGAAGATTTATTGGAGAGTAATATTTTTCCATCACATCTGTTTTGGTGCCACGGTCACTAATCTTACAATTGTAATAATAAATGAAAAAGCAGAAGACAGAGCTCCCGTGCAAATCTTTCGTGCAAAAGCTTCAAAGACAACATAAATTTCTCCTATTTGAGATTGCGTGCATTAAATCATTTTATTTTGTTTTTAAAATGACACTTTTGTGTCATCTGATTATACTATTCTGAGAACTCAGCATCGAAGAACTGAAGAATTTGCCAAATTGTTGCAGGTGCTTCTTGCTTGGTTTATTAATTTCTTCCCAAACATGATAAATAGTAGACAAAAAACAAGAGCTTGGGAGATTTTGGAATAGGAAGTCTTAAGAAGCAAACCAACAGTGAAGACTTCTGGTTTCTAGAATGTAGAAGATTAAGTGCAGGGGACTCACAGTCTTTCTACACAAACACTGATCAGTGAGCACCCAACAAAACCCTTTGCCTCCCTAAAGGCCCACAGACAGACTGTCTTCTAGACAGGCCTACAGTGTCTTATCGTGTTTCTGCTGCTTAGGAGGGCTTCGGTAGAGCTCAGGGTACACCAGGAAGCCAGTGAAAGTGATATACTTGGCATGATTACTGTAAGCACCAAATCCATCTCTCTGGTGGCTATAGAGCCAGACAGTGTCCCCATACTGCAGTGATAGCATCAGACTCTGGCTCTGCAAGGCCTTCTCAGTGTCGCTGTCATCGTAGATCATAGTCTGTACCTCCAAATGGTTTTTCATCAGCTTCACTGACAGGGTCTTATGGGGCAACTTGCCGGCATTGAATGAGAAGTAATAGGCTCCTGGCACTCTGCATTTAAATGTACCAAAACTCATGTTGAAATCATTTCCGATGTTTACAAATTCTGTATCAAAGGTGATTGGTTGGTGCTCGGGGAATCCTTGATCCACTCCCACAATACTCTGAGTGCGGCCCACTGAGAATGCAGACCTTGTGTCATCATCTTCCTCTACATCTCTCCCATCCTCCTCATTCATCTCTTCATCTCTTCTCTCTTCTTTCACACCTGTGTCTTTAGTGATTGTATTTTCATTCTCAGACAGTATGTGATCACTGATTTTCATTGGATGATTGTCACTGTTATGCTCCTTGTGTGTGGGCTCTTGGTAGCCGTATACATCATTGTAGATGAGGTAACCATTAAAAGTGGTGTAATGACCTGTGTTGCTGTAGATAGCATAACGAGGGTCTCCATGGAGTCGAAGCCAGACAGTGTCTCCGAAATCGAGCTGCAGCATGGCACTCTGGCTCTGCAGTTTCCGCTCTTCTCCTGCATTGTCATCATACACAATTGCCTGAACCTCGTTGCGGTTCTTCATCAGCATGACTGACAGATCTCGACTTGGGAACTTGCCCACTGTGAATGAGAAATAGTATGCACCCGGTATCCTGCATCGGAATAATCCGGCCTTCGGATCAAAATCACCTCCAATGTTGACGTATACCTTGTCAAAGGTGACAACCATCTTAGACCCTCCCTCCATGCTGCTGGTACGTGCCACAGAGAATGCAGATCGCAGCTCCAAAGCATCCGACATGTGGGTAAACGCCCATGTGGTGGTCACATGACATAGAATACACAGTAGCAGGGGCCTGGTGCCAGGCAGCATAGTAACTGCAGAGGGAATAAAGACAGACCAGTGTCAGGAACACAGGACAATAGTTCTGAAGCATCCGAAGCAGTGAACATTAAAGGAGAGGTATATTTTCTATTGCACCACCAACAGAAATAGCAAAAATAAACATTGTTTTCAAACTGTTTTCCCAAATACATTCCTCCCAAAACTCATGCCATTGTCTGTGTCAATTAGCGTGCTTACATGCACGTTCTTACATCAATTACGTTTAATAACCCAACAACATGTAAGGTCATGTAAACCCCTTAAACGATTTCCCTTTATTGGGTTAAGGTAATAAATGGTTTAAGCATACATTGATCGACACAGGGAGATTTTTGCTTATTAGCCCAATATCGCTGTGCATGGCATGTATACACTGTTACCGGCATTTGTACTGGCTTATCTAATGTGTGCAAGTTTTTTGCACTTGACAATTTACACTTTGACATCAAAAGTAGACAATCATAGAATTTCAAATCTCACATGCTTTCTTGCATTTTCAGTTTTTTAAATGTGCTGAATTTTGGTAGTTATCTACTTAATTTTGCTGTGTCTTGCTGGTCTGAATGCTCATGTATACCAGTATTTGAAAGCAGCACAAAGCCAGTGTTTTTATACTTTTCAGGGTAATTCATCCTAACTATGGTTTACTTATAGTTATCTCTGCTAGGTGGGGCATGAGAAAATTACACCCATTAGCTTTAAACAGTTCCTTAACTCATTAAAACTCTTATTTAAATTGAGCACTTTTAATTAAGCATGTGAATGATAGATGCTACTCGTTTCCAAAACACCAGCTAGAAAAATAATCCCTCTCAAACAATCATTATGCATACAAATGCCAGCAGGAGGTAAGATCAAAACAGAACAGATCACTGCCTTTGGTAGATACAGCAGGATGAGAGTGGTATTATCAGGCCCTCTCTTTTCCCCTGAGATAAATGTTAATAGGACACACATTGAATCAGCACATCTGTAGAACACTGGAGGTGACAGAACAGCAAATTTTCACCTCCTATCTTATAGTGTGTCTAATATCATTTTAAACCAAAGAGGAGAAAAACAAACACGTGCGTATCATAATGCAGTTATGATGCATTTTTGTATAGACTAGGAGAGCTACTCCAAAGTGAAGTGACCCTCACTTACTAGATCTTATCTTTAATGTGTGATTCATTAAATTATTCATATTAATGGTAAGCAGTGATTGTTCAGTGGTTGTCATATTTTTGCACATAGACTGCAAATGAGTTCAGGCTGCATTTAGCATATCAGTTGAACATACTCTGAAGCAGAGATTGTCAATCTGTGGTTGCTGTTCCAGCCCTCCAACCACTGCCTGGGGCGGAGAGCAATGTATATTGCAGGCAGCAGGTGATGCAGGGGTTCAATGAACCCACATCATAATAAATAGACCAAGCAAATTATATTTAAACAAAACATCAATGCATTCTGACTGCTTAATGATATTTAGCAGGGTAAAGTTGAATACAATTTCAATATTTATTAAATATTTGCTTATGGTTCATTTCAGATTATATGAAAAGTCCACACACTGTGCTAAAACGTCACTAGTGGACAAGTGTTCAATGAAACTGCCTTGCATGTTCTGTCTTAAACACTTATTTAAAAAATATTTACACATTCTAAAGATTGTAAATTGTAGGCATAACTTACACTTTAATTGAATTAATGAATACTTAGACACCTCTGACATTTTAGTACTGCGTGTGTGGCAGGGCGGGGCCGGATCGTGATGCTACACGGCCCCTAATCAGGCTAATTAAGCCCTTGAGAGGGATAAGAGCGACCGGAGACAGCAGTGCGACAGAGAGAGAGAGATTTACGGGCAGCTACCAGTCTTTTTGGTCCAGTTTATTATTAAACTATATATATTGTCAAGCCGGTTCTCACATCCTCCTTTCCATTAATCCCTTTACAGTGTGGAATTTGCAGACAGTCCCTTACAAGGCAAAATTCTCCAGCTACAACAAGTGTTGACCGTTTCATTTCACTGTTTTATGCCTGGATAATATAGTCTTATATTTTTTAACATAATTGTGCTAATGATATCACTGTAAAATTGTCTGTGCCAGAGAGGAGAAAGAAAGGAGAAACCAAATGTCAAACAAATAACAAGTCAACAATGTCTTGAGATAAGGTATAAGTTCAGTGTTAGCTTCACATCTTTGGACCTGCCAGCTCCAGTTTCAGTTCTACTTAATGTGGATTATACGTTTTGGTGTAAATGTAAGTGTAAGTTAAGTTACTATTATAGTGCAATTTCCCACTTTATTATCACGAAACCAGATCTAAATCTGATTTTCTGCCTTATTGAATGCACCTGAGCCCAACTCGTTATAGATCGCTCTAATTTGGCAAGCATTCATTATATAAAGGAAATTTGTATTTGTATCTTTCGGGTTTTCATTTCTGGAACAAAATACAGTACACATTTATGTTATTTATAATGAGGCATTTTTTCCTATGCTATTTTTTAATTTAATGTTTTGCACTGTACAATACAGAAATGAGACAAATGTAGCATAAGAAGTTTGGCAAAACAAAAACTGAAGTGACTATGTTGAAACAGCATGCTTGAACAGATGTAAACAAACAGGTATGAAGAAACAGCAGCTAGTGTTATGCAGGGCCACACCACACCTGCAATTGCAAATTGATCATGAATGCACTTAACATAACATTACACTGCTGCGTTGAAATAGCCTCTTTGAAGTGCTTGAGTTTTAGTTCAATGGCATTGAACTTGTCTAACTATTGTATTTAAGTCTGCACACCAGAGCATAAGGTAAAAAAAAACACTGTCTTACCGTGAAGTTGAAACTTTGATAAAAACAACCTGGAATCATGTTTAATGGTGTAACAGTCATGAAACACAACGCAGGTGTTTCGAGATGCATTTAAGTTATTTTTAACTTTACTGGGCCATCCCACAATGGTGTTATTTAAGTAAAATTACGAGAATAAAGTTGTAGCATTATGAGATTAAATTCATATGAGAATAAAGTGAAATTTATAAGAATTAAATTATAGAATTTTTAGATTCTAATATATTTTGAGAATAAAGTAAAACTAAGAGAATATTATGTGTGAATAAAGAAGAAATATATATAAAAAAAATCTGTTTCAGTGGTGTTCTGTTTTCCACAGTTCCGTCAAAGTCGTTCCAGTGTTTCGAGCTGAAATACACAAACTTAATGCTTCAGCATCCTGATTCCTTGCAGCAGTTTGGCAGGAGTTTTGTATCCTTATAAGCTATTGTTGATATTTTGTGTATATAACAAAAAGAGCCGCTTATGTGTTCGCATCTTTTTAAAGATGTTGTTCTGTAAGTGATCCTTATTCGTGGGACATATCCCACCGTAAGATCAGCATGAGAGCTGCATTCAATGTCTGGGCCGCACCCATGCAGAGACGGCTCTTATACAGACAGACTGCCCTCACTGTGAGGGCATGAGTCTCAAGATGCTTTCGCTCGTGAGTTGTCCTTGTTCTGAGGAACGATTCAGCCTCCCGTGCCCTCCCACCCGACTTTTCTGTGACACACGATGGATCACAAGATGAGGCACAGTGGGGCTGTGAGGTTGAGCAGGATGAATTTGAGGTGGATCTTGTGATGGCACATGCCCTGCAAGCCCCTCAATCTCCATATACAGCTTCTATTCCAATACAGAGCGCACAACCTCATCACGTTCGGCAGTTCTGATGCTGGGGATGATATCATGTCTCTCACTGCATCTGGTGAGTGGTCAATGAAGAACGTTGCCGCCCCTTCCCCCAGCCAACAGCTTCATTAATGCAAGAGATGGATGTGGAGGATGTAATCATATTTAGAATAGGAATTAGCAATAAAGAAATCCTTGGTCAGTTTTTATTAGAAACAGATCTGCCCCCTTCTTCCAGAAGGCTCACAACGAACTGACAAAATCCTGGCACATGTCCTATTCAGCTCACTCGCACAGCAATTCCACTCTCCTCACTAAACTGGACTACGGGGAGGACAAATGTGCTAAAATAACCCCCTGTGGAAGAGGCACATCTCTTCCCGGCGAGTAGTGGGATGTGGCAATCACGCCCATTTTTATCCTTCCAAGCCATGTTGACAGACGTGCGCTCAGGCTGCAAAAGCATACTCGCCAGTGGGCCAAGCTGGCTCAGCATTCCACACAATGGCAATGCTCCAAGTTTTCCAAGCTAAGCTCCTCAAACATTATGCAGGCCATTGGCAAGTCAATGAGCAACCTGGTGGTTTTGGATTGTCACATCTGGTTGATCCTCACAGAAATTGTGGAAAAAGCCTTTCTATTTGATTTCCGGTGTCTCCAGCTGGCATTTTCGGCAGCTCTGTGGATAGATTTGCTGAGCGCTACGTTGTAACTCAGCAACACTCACATGTGACATTTTATGCCCAAACGGAGCAGTACTTCATCAAAACCAGCTCGAGCTCAGCGCAAGCCCCACATCGAGGGGAACCCCGTGCAGAAAAAGCACCCCTGATGGGCACAGCCCTATGAAGCGGAATGCAGAGCTCGCGTTCCCAAAGATGGCACACAAGATTGGAGACACAAAATGCTTTTCCCATCTTCCCCACTGCTGTTTGTCGGGAAAGGAATATTGTTGTTCAATATGTTGTTAAATATGTTGTTCTGTGTTTCACATTCAATCACATGCAATAAAGTATGCAAAAAAGAGTACAGCGCTAGTTGTACATGCACCAGACACTCACACTGTAACAGTTCATGGAAAGGAGGATGCTGGGGCTAGCTTGACAAAACACGTAGACATTTATTGTTGCACTTTTCAGTCGCACACAATAAGGCCACTTTTCGGCAGTAAACAAAAGGTTTGCTTTTCAGCTTCACTACACATAAACTCTGTTGACTTTTCAGCTCAATGCACAAACAGCTAAATGCATCTCTCTCTCCCATCTGCCACTCTCTCCTCTCGTTATGTACTCCCGCCACCCCTCGCTGGAACGTGAGACCGGTGTAGCACGCAGATAAAATTAATTCCCTACTTATCTTCCCGGCATCGCTCTACCCAGACACCACTTGTCTCTACCCTGCTCACCACACACATTTTTTTAATAAAGAGCTCGTTCCCACTTCAAAGCCCATACATTATGCACAACTGCTTCACAATGATGAGCGGCTACTTATATCTAACAATGAACAAACTAAAATGCCCTCTGGGTCAAAAAGGTCAAAAAGACCTTAAGGGCATTTCTGGCTAGGTGCTAAAAACAATCGAACATGGTTATACGATCCAATTTGCACGTTGGCCACCCCGTTTCAACTGTGTTCTGTCTTCCATGGTTCTGTTTTTCGAGCTGAAATACACAATCTTCATGTGAACGCGATAGAGGTTGTTTCAGATTAATTAATAAGCCTGCTGTGCCACTGTACGAATGCGTGGCAAGCCCTCATGGGTGTGTCAGACTGGGTGATTAAAACAATCGAGCTCGGTCATACAATTCACTTTTTACACCAGCCATCTCACTTCACCGGTGCTTTGCAATATGTGGTCCGACTACAGGATGTACCGGTGTTGCACACAGAGATTCACAGTCTCCTCGCAAAAAAACGTGATAGAGACTGCCCCAGACTGCGACACACACAGCAGGATTTACAGCCAATATGTCCTCGTTCTGGAGAAGGACGGCGGGCTTCGGCTCATTCTAGTTCTGAGACTCTTGAATCACGAGCTCACGATGCACGCATTCAAAATGCTAACTCAGATACAGATCTTATCGCACATCTGTCCTCAGGACTGACCTCAGCTACTGATAGATCTGAAGGATGTGTACTTCATGTGACAATTGCACCACATTAGAGGCAACTTTTTAGATTTGCATTCGAGTCTGTCTCTGGCTCCCAAAACGATTCGATGTGGCGCTTGCCCCATTGAAAATAAACTGTGTGCGTGTTTTGAATTATCTCGACGATTGGTTATTAATAGCCCAATTAGAGGCACTACTGAGCGAACACAGAGACTTGCTGCTTTGCCGTTCGAAAAACGTGGGTCTGAATGCCAGCTGGGTGAAAAGCACACTTTTCCCAATTCAGTAAATCTCCTTTTTAGGCGTTCGTCCATTCTTCATTGTCTGTCTTAATTCAAACTGGAAATACATTACCACTGAAGTCATTTCAGAGAATGCTGGGTTTTATGGCGGCAGCATCCGCCGTCATACAGTTAGGTCTGTTACACATGAGACCTCTCCAGTACTGGCTCAAGTGATGTTCCACATTGTGCTTGGAGCCTCGGGCGCATGAGCATCACGGGGACTCACCTCTGTCTGACTGCTCAAGCATAATTGATAGAACCGGCCTTCTACCAACAAGGTGTTATGCTTGGTCAAATTTTCAGAAGGAAAGTGCTGACCACAGATGCATCCAACACAAGCTGGTGTACGGTGTGTGATGGACAGGTGCGAAACGGGTGTGGCATGTCAACCACCTAGAGCTCCTGGCTGTCTTTTTAACTTTGAGAGCTAATCATTCTAATATCGTGAATCACCACATTCTGATTTGTTCAGACAACACAACAGTAGTGGTGTATATAAGTTGCCTGGACACTCTGGCCCACGTTTGGCCGGCAAAACGCAAGTATGTGTTTCCCCAGGTGCACCTCCTTCATTCTGTCATCAGTCCGAGTGGACATGGAAACAGTTCTGTTAATTGCACCTAAATGGCCCAACCAGTCCTGCTTTCTGGGGATGGAAGAAATACTGGATGATCTTCCATGGAAAATACCACGGAGGAGAGACATTCTCTCTCAAAAAGCCTCTCTGTGAAGCCTACACATGTGGCCTTTGAACGGAGCACAGTGGACGAGCCAGAATTGGCTCAGTCGGTTATGAATACCATTTTACAGGCTAGAGCACCATCCACGAGACGCCTTTACACACAGAAATGGAATGTGTTCACTTAACTGAATGTGTTAATTTGTGCTTTTCACATGGCAAAGACCCAGTGAACTGCCCCATACCTGAAATTTTACATTTATTCAATTTGACACAGGGCTCATTCCGTCAATATATCTATATCTGCGTATCACACACCTGAAGCCGGCACCTCTGTAGGCAAACATGATTTAATCATAATTCCTTATGGGGGTGGGGTGACTAAATCCCCTTCGCACGGCTACAATCCCGACTTGGGACCTAACTTTGGTCCTAAAAGTGCTCACGGGCCTCACTTTGACCACATTACTGCTGGCTTTGGCCTTAGTAGAATGGGTCAGTGATTTGCAACCACTGATAAATGATATTTAAATGATAATGAAATGAATTTGGAGTGTGTACGGATAATGTACGGAGTTTGGTCCGGGTCTTTCAAAAACACTGTCAGACACAGGAAAGGCTACGTGACGATAAGGTTCTAACCATAAACTCTATCTAATATTGACTAATTTAACATTTGTCATGAGCCTGTTTGTTTATATATTTTTAAATAAAACAAATTTACATTTGTACTCAAATTCTGTGAATCTTTGGTTGTCTTTAATAAATTGCATGTCAATTGCATGTCTGCAAATTTTTATATGTGTACAGGGGACAAGTATAACCCCCCTACACACACATTTCTGTATTACTTTCTGTTTGCTCTCCATAGACTTTCACAGCAGATACAAATAAGTGTTGACGGTGCCTTCAGCATGAATTAAGACATGAAAAAATTTACTCAGCAGCTTTAATTTGATTTAAAGTTGGATGGGGACTCATCATCCTTCCACTCCATTGAAATATGAATAAAATTGTAAAGAGAATAAAAGAGTTTTTTGCTCTTAATGAGATCTCCTGAGACACCAGAGGAGTTAAACTTTAAACTTTAGCTGTACACTAAAAATAGAACGACAGCTTTTTACCATTTTAAGACATTTTAATAATATTCATTTTCAATTTATGAGTAATTCAACACGTGTAGATGGTTATATTTTGAGATTCAAAAGCATGCTTTTACACCCCATATTTTATCTTCCTTAAACAATGATCTTATACACAAGAAGAATGTTTGCATTAAGAAATAGATTTTCCATGGGTATGTGATCTTTAATTTACACATTTCAAATTCAATGGCTTAGTATCGTGAAATTAATTAAAGCATTGTTGTTAGATAACTTTTTTTTTTTTTTTTTTTTTAGCTATTTTTAGTTGAGCAATGTTTTGAGCATGAGGGTGGGGGACATCAGTATTTGTCAATGCCTTTCTCATGTTTTCAACAGCACTTCTTTCCTCACCAATGCTGAACTGCAGACTCCTCTGAGTACATCCTTCAAAGTAGAAAACATTCAAGCAATAGTTGACCAAAAGTGTGTAAGAAAACATGCATTTATAGATTTTCGTGATTTTGGAAGGCATTTTTGCAATATATTGATATAGTCAATCCCATTTTTAAATAGTTCTCAGCTGGTTATAGGTTCCATTAGCTTTTCAATTCAGTTTTAAAGTAAAACAACTGTAAATCTTTTAATGTCATTAGTAAGGCAACATAAAGGGTCTCATTTTGATACTGGTGTGTTAGAGCACTAAATACTTCTGCAATTGTAAATATTCACCAATGAACATTTGCTCATGGACCAATGCTAGACTGCTAAAAATATTTAAAATATTTTTGTCATGTTTTACAGCAAAAACATAGACAAATTCTTAAAACAATGAATTTACTTGACAAGAAAAATGGCATAAAAAATTAAGTCATGTTTTCATACGTTTTATTTTTCTTACACCCATTAGTGAATAGTTTTTTCTTGTTTTAAGCATAGAAGTTCACAAAATATTTGTGCTGGAAAACAAGACAAAGTTACTAATGAAAACAATTACGGAAGTCAGTCTGCAGCATTCTGAATCTTTTGCTGTGAGAGGTGATATATTATTAATACTCAAGTAGGTTTACCCGCTGGGTATTGCTTTCAAACCCAACAGAACCACTAAACTGATTTAAAAACAAACAAACATTTGATTGCAGGTAAAGAGGAGGGAACACACTCAGCCTGAGTTTGAGTGTGAAACTCCTATCTGTGTATGAGGGGTAGTATGTGTGACAGCTATGGTGTTTAATGAGGGTCTGTGGAGTATCGGCATACACCAGAGCCCTGTTAACTCTCTTTCTTTTTCTTTCCCTTACAGCCCTTGGTACCACACTCTGATACTGACACTTTCACTGAACCATCCAGCCAGAGCCGCACACACACCCTGTATTCTGACAGAGTACACTAGAACACACACACACACACACACACACACACACACACACACACACACACACACACACACACACACACACACACACACACAGAGAGAGAAACACCTACAGCAGTCTTTACAGAAACAGAGGATGTATATGTCAGAGATAAGAAGGAGAAAGAAAGGGATATGGTTTGATGAGTGAAAGACAGATGCAAAAAGGGCTCTCCATTTTGATGAAAGATAGATGTGTGGAACCTTCGAAATATTGGGACAATGACAGTCACAACTCTCTAATCTTAATGAGGGCTTGAACCCAGCAGATGCCATCTCCTGAACTCCCAGTGACTCATTATCCAACATTTACAGCATTCCATTACACTAATAAGAGTTTGTAAATTAAATCACAATCAATTTGAATAGTTTTCATGCATGAATATTTCATTGTCATTTGAACCAGGCATATGGAATTGGGTAATGATGTAGCTTGACTGCTGCCCTATCTGTGTCTGTGTAATCTGTCATTGTGACATGGGTAATGACCCAGCATACGGACATCCTGGTGCCAATAAAATCATCTCCTCTTCTGTTAGACTATGACAAGAATACTTCCTTCACAGCCTATTGTTTTATCACCTCTTTCTATATCTCAGTACCACAAGAAGAAAAACAAATTTGTTTCAGTGTATTTACAGTAATTACATTCCTTCAACAAATACATGGTTAATTAGTTAAAATGTCCTGGTATTAACAGTGATTTTAGGGCACTTATTAAGCATACTGAAACTGTGCTATAAATACATAGGATGTATAAATCAGGTATCATTGTAAGCAATAAAACAATATCAGTGTTATTTATCCTTACAATAGACTATGTGCATTTTCTCTCTGCATATCCAATTAAACATGCCATGGTTCCTGAGGGAGGAGAATATGAATCAAAGGTGATCAGTGTTTTCATTTATATTGATCTTTGCACAATACCCCAGTTTTGATAGACAGTGCGAGTAGAAGAGCAAGCACATGCTTGGATTTAATAGATAATGAAAAACTGAGATTGTGCTGTAGTCTTTCTTTGTCTTAACCAACATGCTAAGATCTATAAATAGGAAAACAGACATTTATCGGGAAGCCAGATAGTCGGCCCATACAATTTTATCTATGATCTTTATATTCAATTTCACTGGACAGCAGGTAGATCCTAATTCCAATGGCTTGCACAAACACATGCGTGCAGGCTGATTGGGTTTATAGTGTCTTTGGGGAAATCTCCCTCTCAGTGCAGATCCATATCAGATCACTATCAGCAACAAAGAGCCTCTCTATAGCGCTCATTCTCTCTCACACTCAGTCCAAAGCTGATGTAGAACTGAGCATGGGGAGTGTGTGACCTGGCGTTGTCAGTATCAACCCCACGTGTGCTGTGTTCAAAGCATTTAGCCAAAGGTTTATCTGTGTTTCTGCTCTGCTCTCTGCTAGATTCCACAATAACAGCATCAGCATCAGAGAGAGCCAGATAGACCAAGCGAGGAAACCGATAAGTATATGAAATATCCTCATCTCATAGGATTCAATTGTTATGATACAGTAGGATACAGCTGCAGTATGGAGAGGTACCAGATTCATTGTAAGTGTTCACGTCTATAATAAAGTATTTGTGCAGATCAGATAAAAGATGAATACATAGCAATGGGGTGCGATCACCACTGCATCACAAGACAGAGACAGTGAAGGAGAGATAAAGAGAGATCAGATCTAAGAGCTGTTGTTCTTACCTGTGTGCTGTGGGATGCAGTAAGCTGTCTAGAAGTTCTCTCAGAGGGCTGAAAGAAGGAGTGCTCTTTCTCTATTTCTTTCTCTCCCTTTATTCTTCCCCCCTCTCTCTTGCTTCCTCTGTGTGTCAACCTGCTGCTGATATCTGGTGCAGCATACACCCACACATTCATACACGTGCACATACACACACGCACATAGACACACACACGTACGCTCTACAATACAGTCATTGAAGGCTATAAGAGCAAACAGGGTGCTACAATCTGATTGGGAGGGATTCTAGATTGACTATCAACAGGGAGACTCTTGGAGCTGCTGCCTATGTATATGTGTAAACATCTGTTGAACAACAAGCCAAACTGGATTTAATGATTTATATTGTTGAATGCACATGTATTTACGTGTATGAAAATGTATGCATTTATTGATCCTACATATCACAGTCATTTGTAACTGTGAGTATTTTTTCTCACAAGAGCCATTTCAGTCATTGCTCAAGTCCCTAAGGAAAGATATTTTACACAATGAGAGAGACTGATTTTGTTAGCTGTTCCCATTTACAATATTTGCAATATTTCTGCAAGTATTTCTGCTATATTATTTCTCTCTCTCTCTCTCTCTCTCTCTCTCTCTCTCTCTCTCTCTCTCTCTCTCTCTCCCTTCTCTCCAGGCACCATATGGACTGGTTCTATCTTCCTATTCCCAGCAGTTTCACCCATCCTGCCCATTCTGGCACTGAGCAGGTTAATCTGTTTCCATCACATTCATTCTGTCCCTCTCATTATTTGCCAAGATGAATGCTTGTATCTGGTCTCTGGAAGATGAGCATTTAGGATCATAATAGCTATATTTATTTATATAGCAGGGTCATTTTTAGTATTTGATTTGTGTTCAATCAGATGTGAAATTGAATCCACCCTTTTGAAATGCAAAAGGTCTCTCAAGAAAGGATTTCTTTCACACAGGTCATGTGGAAAGATGAGCGTTCTCCCTCCTTCTGTGACTCAGTGCTGCTTGAAATGAGCATCTGAGGAAAACAGGTTGCTCCCACCCCTCTTCGAGCTGACTCAACCATGAAGACTAAACTCCTAGTGACTAAAATGATATTATGATGAAAGACTCCTCTCTAAACTTCAGTCCCAGCCACTTTAAAACTCCTTAGCCATCATGGCTGCCTTCTTGCATGAGCTCTTATTTGAACTATATGGAACATGTGTTTATACAGTGATATCACTTTAGTTATGGAACCCACAGTCCATACATTCAAGTACAATAATCGAAATAGTTCTGTGAGCAAAATCCACACTTATTTCACAGAGCTGATCATTATAATGTTGCTCATGTTCAGTTGATGGTTTGTTTGATTATATTAGTAAATATCTGCCGATCAGTTTCAAGCTGAAAACAACACAGTTTATGTAAATTTTTTAAATGAGCTCAGAAATGTAAAGAAAAAGAAAGAGACCTTCATACATGAAAGTCAAGCATTACTAAACAAAATAACTCTTCATCTACACCTAAAATCTTTTATATAAGTTGTAACTGTGTAATATCCATTTAGACTTCTTAAGCTCCTAGAGCCTTTGATGCTCTGCTTTGAGGGTGTGAGAAAGAGGAAGGGCGGTTATTTTTAGATTGGGCTTGCAAACTCACATGCACACACACACATTATGGAATATAGGACACATTATTTGAGAAAAATGTCTATTTATCTAAATAACTTTTTGGCAGTAACACTATATTTGATATTTAAAGGGAATTAAATGAGGCTGTGAGGGATGACTTACTATCTGTTAAATTGTTTGTACTGTTGTTTTAAGTGGTGTTAATCGTTCAGCTGATGAAACATTGCAAACACATCTCCGCAAAAAATTTCAGTTGACAAAAAACTCCAGAAAAGTTGAGAAAGTTGTGAAAATTAGATAAGATCTAACAGCTAATAGCTTTATAGGCTACAGTGCATGCATTAAAGAGACTATCCCTTAGGAAGTCTATCTCCCACAGCCTTGTTTTCCTTCTCCCATATCAGGTTTATAAGAGTGATTAAGTAGATATCTACCTAGGCGTTGCCAATTAAATGTAGGATAACAAAGTTGCACAAAGTATAGGCTTATTTTATCACAGTGTTTTTTAAATGAACTACAAATAAACTGAATTAAAAAGATAGAGATAATGTAATAATGAATAAACTGAAGAACAAAATAGTTTTGTTTTTCAAAAAAGATGAAAAAGATTTATTGATTTATTAATTTCTCATTCATTAAATGACATCACAATAAATAATAACATAATGAGGAGATGAAGCTGACGTAGCCTTGTTTTAACAAAATAATAGAATAAAAATAACGTAATTTACAACTGCTCACTGGAAAAACAGTGTGCAAATCACAAAACGTGTCATATACCACGTTTTTGTTCAGGAAACGCAAGAAAGTTCAGTAAAGAAGTAAACATGAACTGTTGGTTAGGTTATTAACATGAGCATAACAGCCAGAGGAAGTTAACTGAGAAACATGAAATCAGTAATACATCCTTTCAATTTCACACTCAGACCTTGGCAAGTTGCTCTGGAACCAGAGGAACCAAACCTCATGCCTCATGACAGCAGATAAGAAATGTCCATGCATTTGTGTGTGCACATGAAGAAGTGAGAGATTGACAGAGAAGGAATATTCCTTGACAGATCTCTCCAGTTACGGGGATTAGATGGAACAAATTTCCTGAGCTCCAGTTTCCCACCGTCTTCTCTATGACACCACTCATTTTCTCTCAATCTCTTCAGAATAACTCCTTAAGAGAGAGAGAGAGACAGAAATAAATACACTAAATATTTGTCCTCAAGCTTAATGTATAGCCTATTAGATCTTCCAACTTCTCATCCCATCTCCCCCTCTCTTTTCAATTCCCCTTTCTATCTTCCTCACCTCTTTGGTTTATCACTCAAGCAGTGCAATTGAGTGTTTGCGCCACATCTGATGTGAAGACGTGTGATATTTTCCCTGTCTGCCAGGGTAAATGTTTTACTAATTGTTTTATTTTTAGTCAAGTTTGCCTATTAATAGCCTATTTAAAAATGAAACAATTTTGATCTAAATGTGCAAACACTGCGTGAGTTTACATGTAGGCCTACAATTCTACAACGGTTATGCTCAATGGGCCGACAATGTGTAAGGTCATGTAAATGCCTTGATGGTGTCATTTTATCAAGGTGAGGTCATAGACAGTGTAAGCATTATTCGAATGGCATATGTAGATTTTGCCCTTTTCCCCAATTGCTGCATGTTAACAACTTTACCTGTGTTCTTGCTTATACAATGTGCATTAGTGTCGTGTGCATGACTGTTTATGCTTTGATGGAAACAGCAGAGAATAGCCCGACGAGTTCAAGTCTCGTGTATATGCGGTTTTCTTGCATTGCCGATATTTTGAAAAAACTCCTCATCGCGCTCATTGCCTGCATTCGGGTCTGTCATCATGTTGTGTTTTCCAATGAACTCATACCATAAGTAGCACCATGGACAGCGGCATTCCCATAACTCATACCACTGAAGACTCATCTGAGCAGCTACAGAAAAATAACTGTCCTATAGAACAACAGACTATAATAATAGAAATGAATATATAGTAAAACACCAGAATGCAAAAGTATAGGGCGCAAAAGAGCAGAAAACACCAAAGTGGCAGAACAGGAAACTAAAATACACTGTCATATAGAGCACCAGACTGTCAGTTCTGTTTAATGGGGCACAGTCACAAATTCATACCACACTTGATTTAAATATGATAATGATCATTATTCTTCCTTGATAGAAATGGCTCTTTCACTACACTTCTATGTGTACTCTTGGACTGTTTCTATTTTTAAAAGTAAAGTCAATATGGATCAAAGTGTTATGATTAGTGAGTGACTATAGAGAAGAAACTGATGAACAAGGGTCATTTCCATTGTTGTTTAATGTGATTTTAAGGGAGACAGTACTGGATGAACGACACTGTTGTCTAGGAGGAGCTGATAAAGACAGAGGATAATTGAAAACAGTACCGCTGCTCCCTATCCGCATACTACGCAGTCTGCGTAGGGCACCAACTGGGGGCACACCATCTTACCCTAGGAGGGCATCAGAATGTCCACCGTGTTATTGTTATTCAAGGACCCGAAAAAAGTTTTAACATTTATTTGTTCATTATATTAATACCTCTGCAAATTAAAGCTACATTGTACTCAGATTTTATATCATTCTTGTTTATAGTAAGAATAATTATTCAATCATTATAAGATGGATGTGGAAAATAATGTTGGCATAGTAAAAAGTCCCCTTCACCAGCATGCTCATTAAGAACATCAGTATCAATGCAGAGATCAAGAACTTTTACTGTTACAGCATCACTCGAATGTGGAGTGGCCACTGCTGAGGGTCAAGATCTGTTTTTAATCTTTGATGAAACGTCACAGGTGTTGTTCACAGTCTTTGAATTAGGTTTTATTCAGGTTGATATGTAGCCTTTAAGTGATGTGAGTTCAGACAAGGAAATTCCTTTTTTACTATCAACATTGTATCTTTTTGTAAAGATGGTATCATCACATCAGTAAATGTAAGATATATCACTTAGAAGAGAGGATTCATCTCTCCTGTACGTGTGCTGTTGCTAAGAGACCAGCAGTCAGCCACATACCGCCTTGCGCATCCCCCGCATGCATTTGTTTCACACCCTCTGCCAGGAGAGAGGGAACAGTAACTTTCTTTTTGCAACACACAGAAACTCATTTTACAGTCAAATCATATAGCTGAATTGTCAGACATAAACATTCCGTGACATGAATTGAACCTAAACCTTTAGAACTATCCTTTTCTCAGGATCTAAACAACCAACAAAGTACCACCACGCTGAAACAATTATGACACCCAACCTATATAGCAAAACACAACAGTGTATTTTTTTTTATAACAACCCTTTTAAATATACAGAATAGTATTGATATGATCACTCTTGTAACTTAAGCTGAAGAGTTCTAAATCCATTTGCAGTTTGTAGAAAGCTTGAAAATGGCAAACCAATCTACAGACAACAGCCATCAGCACCAATGTCACGATTCACTGTTGTCTGCCCTGTGTATTGCCTCTGTCATCTGTTCCCCATGGACTACACTTCCCATAATTCCCTGCCCTCATCACTGCCAGCTGTCTTACATTTACATTTATGCATTTGGCAGACGCTTTTATCCAAAGCGACTTACAGTGCACTTATTACAGGGACAACCCCCCCCGGAGCAACCTGGAGTTAAGTGCCTTACTCAAGGACACAATGATGGTGGCTGTGGGGATCGAACCAGCATCCTTCTGATTAACAGTTATGTGCTTTAGCCCACTACACCACCACCGTCTTCCACTGTCCTCACCTGTGTTTCGTCTACTCATTAGTCTTTTTGTATATTATGCCCTGTTGGTTGCTTGTTCTTGGTCAGTTGTTGTATGTATGCACTTGAATGTATCCTGACCTACTGTGTTTTGCCCGTGCCCTTCGTGGATGTTTTGCCCTTCGTGGATGTTTTCTCCTGTCTATGTTTTTGTCTCTCCTCGTGGATGTTTTATTTGACTAGTCCTCCTGAGCCTTCCATGGCTCCGCCTTCCACGGCTCCGTCTCCTGAGCCTTCCATGGCTCCGCCTTCCACGGCTCCGTCTCCTGATCCTTCCACGGCTCCTCCTACCACGGCTCTGCCCCGGAGTCCTCCATGGCTCCGCCTTCCACTATGTCACGATTCACTGTTGTCTGCCCTGTGTTTTGCCTCTGTCATCTGTTCCCCATGGACTACACTTCCCATAATTCCCTGCCCTCATCACTGCCAGCTGTCTTCCATTGTCTTCTCCTGTGTTTCATCTACTCATTAGTCTTTTTGTATATTATGCCCTGTTGGTTGCTTGTTCTTGGTCAGTTGTTGTATGTATGTACTTGAATGTATCCTGACCTACTGTGTTTTGCCCGTGCCCTTTGTGGATGTTTTGCCCTTCGTGGATGTTTTCTCCTGTCTATGTTTTTGTCTCCCCTCGTGGATGTTTTATTTTGCTCCTGGTTATTTGTATTTGTTAATTTTTTTTCATTAAAATCCTTCGCTGCACCTAGATCCATCTCTCTTGATTTCTTCCCTGCGTTACAATCAATAAGGTTCTGTATAAACACAAGAAAATGGTGAATAAATATTAAATGCTCTCAGATGGAAAATCATAGTCTGATATCTCACCAATTAGCGTGTGTGAGTGTGTGTGTGTGTGTGTGTGTTAGTGTGTGTGAGAGAGAGAGAGAGATTCATAAGAATGTTACATTCATATTTTTATATCAAGTAAATTCACGTTGGATCATAATTTCTTTTTTTTCTAGTTAGACTTTTGATATTAGGGAAAAAATCATATTCTTGATGATCATTTTTTTTATTATTTTCCTGAAAAAGTATTTTACAATTTGATTTATCTTGTAATATCATCCATCAGCTTGTGCTCATCAGGAACTAACACAGAAATAAAAAAGTGTCACTAAATACATCCATCAATTACTGCTTATTTGAGACCTTTTAGTAAAGAAATATTGTAACATGGTATTCTTAAGTTGTTTCTATTTTTAGGTTTGTGTGTACATGTGATGTATTTATGTATATTGGTGAGCAGGTGAAGTGTACATACAGTTCAGTAGAAGTCGCCTCAACAACTAAAAAAAATACACACGTCAACTTATTCAAAAATGAAATACTTCATCAATCAATTAATCATATATAAACTGTAAATTTGATTTTAATTGGTTTATGATTCATCTCAAAGCCTTTGACATTATCATGCATATTCTGAGGTGCGGTATTTGACTTACCAGGTTGCATGTGAAGTATGTCTGAACACCACACACAACACAGACAAGGAAAATAAATATCAAAACATTAACTCAAGTCAAACTTGTCTTTTTGCATTAATTGGTAACAGAGAAGTAGAAGCAATGTTTTGCATGTATCAACTGCAAATTCATTATTTAATTGTGTTTATGTTTAAGTATGCATGTGTGTGTGCACGCGCATGAATGTGTGTGTTTTACATTCCCTTCAGCTGTAACCAGCAGCAGGGCCAACAGGCCAAATGTCATCTTGGTCACAAACATGACAGAACCAGGCCACAGCAGTTCAGTCAGAATGTCTTAAACCAAGGCCAAAATCAGCATCCTTTCCACTGCTCTCCAAAATATAATGTCAACAGTGTCAGTTTCTTATGATGAGACACACTGATTAGATAACAATGTTTTCTAAGACAACATGATAAAGCAGGTTTGTCATGTGATTGTCATGAACCCCGCTCCTCTGCCCCATCCCCGCTTTGTCGCACACACACTCACTCCTCAAGCTTGCACGCTCGTTCCGCCCCCTCGAGCTTGCACGCTCGTTCCGCCCCCCTCGAGCTCACGCTCGTTTTGCTCCCTCAAGCTCTCACGCTCGTTTTGCTCCTTCGAGATCTCCTGCTCGTTAGCAGGTCTCTCTCCTCGGGCTCACATGCACGCTCCTATGGCCAGAACATTATGACCACCTGCACTCGTCTCAATCACCCCTTTAATCGTTTCACCTGCACTCGTCTCATCACCTTTAATTGTTTACACCTGCACCTTCCCCTATAAATACCACAGCACATCCGTTTCACGGGGGTTGGTTATTTATTTAGTTTCCCGTCTCTTTGCCCCCCGCTAGTCTCGTCTAGTTCTGAAACTCCTCTCGTTTACCCCTTAGCTTGCCAGCTCCCCTTGTTCCCCTGTCTTTTGCTCCCTCTAGTCCCGTCTCGCTGTTTCTGATTACCCCGGCTTTGACCCTACGCTTTCCACGACCTCTCTCTTTGGATTTGCCCCTTTTATTTCTCCGATTCCCCGGATTCGATGTCACGCTCCCCTTGACTACTCTTCACTGGATTTGCCCTTGTTTTGTACTGTTGCCTGCTTTTATTTAATAAAGCAGTTTTTCCCCGACATTGTGACTGTCTCAACTTGTGTTCGCTACAGAATAACCAACCTCACCGTAGACAGTCACAATGGAAACCGCTGAGGATATCCGCAGCTCATTAGAGCGGATCTACACGGCACTTTCCGCCCAGGGATCTACGGTCGGCCAACACGATCAAACTATCGCGGCTCAGGGACAGCAGATACAGGAGATCCTGCAGACGGTACGTGCGATTTCTAATCAGTTTTTACCTGTTACGCCTGCGCCTGTCCCTGTGTCCATTGATGTTCCCACTGTATTTCCCAGCGCCGCGAGCTTTCAAACCCCCGAGCGGTTTGACGGTTCGTCGGATGCTCGCCTAGGGGTTTTGATGCAGGACAGCGTATATAGTACGAGAGACCCTACCCTTCATGTTATGGACCCAGTGGCCCAGCTCTTGGTTCTTCATCAGGGGAACCAACCCATTGAGGCTTTTGTTGTTGATTTTTGTGCCCTGGCTAACCAGGTGAATTTTGATGAGGTGGCTCTAAAAGACATTTTTCAATTTGGACTGAATGAGCCAGCCTCATCATTCATGCTTGGTGGTCGCTGCTCTCTCAACCTGGCTCAATTTATTGACCTCGCCCTACTGTACGCTGGTTCCTCGTTTACTGTGGGGGAGGCAGACACTGAACCAGCGCTCCATACCACGGCCCCAGTCCCGAGGCCTGTCACGGCCCCAGTCCCGAGGCCTGTCACGGCCCCCGTCCCGAAGCCTGTCACGGCCCCCGTCCCGAAGCCAGACACGGCCCCCGTCCCGAAGCCAGACACGGCCCCAGCCCCGAAGCCAGACACGGCCCCAGCCCCGAAGCCTGTCACGGCCCCAGTCCCGAAGCCTGTCACGGCCAGAGAGCCAGCGCCCATGCCCGCCACGGCCAGAGAGCCAGTGCCCATGCCCGCCACGGCCAACGAGCCAGCACCCATGCCCGCCACGGCCGGCGAGCCAGCGCCCATGTCCGCCACGGTCAGCGATCCAGCGCCTGTAGCCTCGACCGCCCCAGAGCCAGCGCCTGTAGCCTCAACCGTCCCCATGGCCACGTCCCCTGTTGGCCGAAGACGTAAGAGAAGGAAGAGGGCCCCTTCTCCCCAGTCTCATCTTGTGCTCAAGACCGCAGAGGTTCCCTCAGAGACTTCCACAGCTCTACCGACCTCTGCTCCGCCCTCAGAGCCTTCCACAGCTCTACTGACCTCTGCTCCGCCCTCAGAGTCTTCCACGGCTCTGCCGGGTTCTGCTTCGCCCTCAGAGTCTTCCACGGCTCTGCCGGGTTGTTCAGGCAATCTGGCATTATTCCTCTTGAATAAAGATATGGCTGTAAAGGTGGACAAAGGGATTCATAATCAATGACCTAATGCCCTGATACATGTAGAGAGAACAATTAGGCGCATCAAAGAGAACAAACTGTTCGACACTGTTATCCCTCTGACCATTGCTGGCAGTATCAACCAGCTTTTTGCGGTAGCCTGCCATCTAACTAACTATCAAAACAAGCCACTGGTCAAGGCATGGACCAAAGAACCTGTTAACCTGTGTTAACCTCACTGAGCCAGAGATTTGATACATATTTATGTAGCCATTCAATGTGTTTTTCATTTACTGTTTTCATTAACTCTCTTTAATGTCTAGTAAAATAAATTATTTTCAAACCTTATTTTATACAGTCACAATGAGATATAAATTGTATTTAAAATGTTTTTTTTATTTGAAATGCTTATTAATTATTTTTGTCACTGAAAAATAAATCTGTGGGGAAAAAAAATAAAATTCTGTTCATTGCAATATATAAAGTACAATTACTGTATAACTTTTGAAGAACATACTTTTTAATAATCTAAATCATTCAATGAAACATTAAAATTGCCCATAAGAGCTCTCAAAAAATTTTACAACTTACATTATCCTGCATCAATCATTACAACCTTTTGGAGAAAGACAGGTACTTTTGCATATACACATTAAAATAATACTGGTCCACCCTCTCTCTAATGGCTGCTGTTACCTTCGGATCAACATATATACGCTACACCAGCATATCATACCAGCCATTGTCCATTGTCGAGTATTGTTGGTGTAATGTTGTTTCATAGTCAAGCCATATTTAGTCAAGTTCATGTTTATGTTTTGTTCACGTTTAAAGTTTTGGGATATCACTTTTGTAAATACACTGCACTTGGGTCCGTCATCACATTATCATCTGCTCCTGTGCCATTGCCTGACAAGAACGTTACAGAATACTCAACCTCACAATGGACCCAGCAGTTCAGCTGAGCCTCTGTAAGGGGAGGCGGATACCGAACCAGAGTTCTATGACATGGCCGCCGCCAAACCAGGGTTCCTCGACATAGCCGCCGCCGTACCAGAGTTCCAGGACATGGCCACCACCAAGCCAGAGTTTCATGTCATGGCCTTCAAGCCAGCATCCCACGTCATAGCCAATGCCCATGTCTGCCACAGCCAACAAGCCAATGTTGCCAGCCTCGTCTGTCCCAGAGCCTGCACTGCCAACTTCGGCCTTACGGAGGAGGAGGAGAAGGGATTTTGTCTCTGAGTCTCAGCCTGTGCTCATGACCACAGTGAACGTTCCCGAGATCCTGTCCATGCCCACGACCACAGAGGTCGCTCCCAAAACTCTGTTCACACCCACAACTACAGAAGTTGTTCCCGAGACTCTATTCATGCCCACGACCACAGAGGTCGCTCCCAAGACTCCGCTCATGTTCACGACCACAGAGGTCGTTTCCAAGTCTCCGCTCATGTACATGACCACGGAGGTCGTTTCCAAGTCTCTGCCCATGTTCACGACCATGGAGGTCGTTTCCGAGTCTCAGTCCTTGCCCTCGACCACAGAGGTCATTCCAGAGTCTCTGACTATGCTAGAGTCCACTCCAGGCCATGTCATAGCCATGCCAGATTCCGCTCCAGGCCTTGTCACAGCCATGCTAGAGTCCGCTCCAGGCCATATCACAGCCACGCCAGAGTCCGCTCCAGGCCATGTCACAGCCACACCAGAGTCCGCTCCAGGCCATGTCACAGCCATGCCAGAGTCCGCTCCAGGCCATGTCACAGCCACGCCAGAGTCCGCTCCAGGCCATGTCACAGCCACGCCAGAGTCCGCTCCAGGCCATGTCACAGCCACGCCAGAGTCCGCTCCAGGCCATGTCACAGCCACGCCAGAGTCCGCTCCAGGCGATGTCTTCAACAAACATCTAGGTTATTATTGTAACCCCCGTTCCCTGATGAGGTAACAAGACGTTGTGTCGATTGTAGTGACACTAGAGGCTTATTTCAAGAGACTTGGTTACCTCTGAATTTGAGAAAAAGCCAATGAAAAATTGGCAAACAGAATTTGCATGTCCCGCCCCCGGACATACGGGTATAAAGACGGAGAATCGGGCATCTGTTCAGTCAGGTTCTGCACTGAGGAGCCGAGAATAAGGTTCGCAGTTACAGTAGCTTGGTATAGTGTTGTGACAATGGGGACACAACGTCTCATTCCCTCCATCAGGGTACAGGGTTTACAATAGTAACCTAGACGTTCCCCATCTGTCACTCACTCGAAGTTGTGTCGATTGTAGTGACACTAGGTGTCCCGTTAAATAAAGCCACTTATACTGAACCGTGTTACATGATCTGCTGGTGCTGGTGTAAGCAAGCTGTTGCGTGTCCAAGGAGCATGGGCATCAGACTGCACGTAACCTTCCCCAAACTCCAATTAAGATGTTATATTGTTTTATTATGTTCCCGGCATCCGTTCAAGGATTTTCCTTGAGGGGTGGGAACAAGCGATGTGACAAGCATGGGAGCTAGCCGTGGCCTTTCTCTCTCTATTTTTCACCTCATAGAGTGTTAGATGTGGCTGTGGCCATCTAGCTATAACATGCATCAGGAAAAGTGTTCTTTTCCAGTCCTATTCTTTGGTGAATATGTGGCAAATACATCACATGGGCCTTTTACATCACACATGGAAGTGGCGTGGTGGTAGGTCCTGTCTAATGAGGGAGGAGCTGTACAAGCGGGGACTGCCCAAGGGAGACGCGGGTCCGCCTGACAGGGGGCTACCATGATAATCAGCAGCTATGGAGCACCTATTCCAGTACTGAGTAATTAGTACCCATAGTGGGTCTGGTCGGGAATTCCTCCGCTGAATTCACGAGCCAGAGGGTGCAAGTTTGTGGGCTCACCTGGGAGTAAAAGCCCATGTGTTTGCTTCAGTGGAGGGGAAAGGTGCTAGCGCAAGTGGTATACCAAGTGAGTTGTTCCGTGTTACCGATTTCTACATGCTCGGACCTGAAAAAACACGGGACGATTCCAACTCAACCCGGAGATTGTAGAATCTTGCTAAGGTATTTGGTGTTGCCCAGCCTGCTGCTCTGCAGATGTCTGCTAAGGAGGTGCCATTGGCCATTGCCCACGAGGATGCCACACGCCTTGTAGAGTGTGCTCAAACCCACAAGTGGGCGGGCACAGCCTGGGTCCGATAGGCCAATGCGATGGTGTCAAATACTCAGTGGGCAAACCTCTGTTTGGAGACAGCGTTCCCTTTCCGCTGTCCGCCAAAGCAAACAAAGAGCTGCTCAAAGAGTCTAAAGCTCTGTGTGCAGTCCAAATAGGTACGCAAAGCATGTACTGGACACAGCAATGATAAGGCTGGGTCTGCCTCCTCCCGGGGCAGTGCTTGCAGGTTCACTACCTGGTCCCTGAAAGGGGTCATAGGAACCTTGGGCACATAGCCCGGTTGAGATCTTAGGATGACATGAGCATCTGCCGGACCTAACTCCAGGTAAGTGTCGCTGACAGAGAACGCTTTCAGGTCTCCAACCCTCTTGATGGAAGCGAGCGCAATCTGGATGGCCATCTTCTGGAAGAGGGCACTTAGCTCGACTGACTCTAGTGGCTCGAAGGGGGCTCTCTGAAGGCCTATAAGGACCATGGAGAGATTGCATGAGGGGAACAGGCATGGCCTGGGAGGATTCAACCTCCGGGTGCCTCTTAGAAACCTGATAATCAAGTCGTGCTTCCCTAGGGAATTACAGTCCGGAAAGTGTTCACAGCGCTTCACTTTTTCCACATTTTGTTATGTTACAGCCTTATTCCAAAATTGATTAAATCATTATTTTCCTCAAAATTCTACAACAATACCCCATAATGGCAATATGAAAGAAGTTTGTTTGAAATATTTGCTAATTTATTAAAAAAAAATTTTTTTAAATCACATGCACATAAGTATTCACAGCCTTGCTCAATACTTTATTGAAGCACCTTTGGCACCAATTACAGCCTCAAGTCTTTGAGTATGATGCTACAATCTTGGCACACCTATTTTTGGGCATGTTCTCCCATTCTTCTTAGCAGGACCTCTCAAGATCCATCAGGTTGGATGGGGAGCGTCAGTGCACAGCCATTTTCAGATCTCTCCAGAGATGTTCAATCAAGTTCAAGTCTGGGCTCTGGCTGGGCCACTCAAGGACATTTACAGAGTTGTCCCGTAGCCACTCCTTTGTTTATTTTGGCTGTGTACTTAGGTCCAGAGCATTCTGGAGCAGGTTTTCATCAAGGATGTCTCTGTACATTGCTGCATTCATCTTTCCCTCGATCCTGACTAGTCTCCCAGTTCCTGCTGCTGAAAAACATCCCCACAGCATGATGCTGCCACCACCATGCTTCACTGTAGGGATGGTATTGGCCAGGTGATGAGCGGTGCCTGGTTTCTTCCAGACACGACGCTTGCCATTCAGGACAAAGAGTTCAATCTTTGTTGGACCGCCCCGCTGTCGAGGGTAGTGAGATCGGACGAGTGAGGAGGTTGGTTTCAGGCAATAAAAGGTGCCCTCCAAGACTTCGTCAGCTCTTCATGCACTTCCGGGAAGAAACAACAACATGACCGTTCCCATGGTCATGTTCTCGCAATGAGAACATGAACCATTCATAAACGCTGCCTCAGTGTGATCGCAGCCCATACACGTGAGGCAGCATATATGACCGTCAGAAGTGGAGAGATATGTACCGCATCCAGGAACTACACAAAGGTGGAAAGGCATCTTCAAAAAGATGCGTCTTTCAAAAGATTTTCAATGTGTATACTCTTTTAGAAGAAATATACTCTTTTAGGGAACGCTGTTGAAGGGTGAGGGTCGAAATCCCTTGTCTCTTCAGATATATCAATACATATGTATATCCTTTTATATCAATATATATCTATATTCTGTTGCCACCAAACTGTTAGGGGTATAACACTGTTGAAGCACTCAGGGACATGGACTGCACTGGCATGCAGAGAAGGAAGAAAGCCTCTGGTAATGCACCGTAGGATCCAACAGCAATGCTCTTAGAGGTGAGTGGAACAGTAGTGAATGTCTCAGCTCACTGATCACACAACCGCTCGGCTCCGAAGAAAGAATCTGACTGAACAGATGCACGATTCTCCACCTTTATACCCGTATGTTCAGGGGCGGGACATGCAAATTCTGTTCGGCCATTTTTTCATTGGCCATTTCTCAAATTCAGAGGTAACGAGGCTCTCGAAAGAAGCCCCTAGTGTCACTACAATCGACAAATCTTCAAGTGAGTGACAGACATAGACAGGGGAACTATGCAATCTGAGCAGCATTAATGTTGTAAAGCTGTATTTTATCTTATATATTAGAGTCTCATAAACAAAATGTGCCTGTCTCCAAAGTCTATTTTTAAAAATGGGGCATAGTTTTATTCATAATAGCCAAGTAGTGCAGTCAGATTTTGTGTCATCTTGAAAGGAGGAGCCTTAATTTTACTTTACTCAATTTTAGGTAAAAGCTTGCAAAAAACATTTTTGTTTTGTTAGATCATCTTCAAATTTGAAACGTAACTTCTTTAGACTTGTGGCTTTGAGAACTGGGTATTACTGGGTTGCCTTGGTACTTTTATTATTGTTTTTTTAGATTATAAAAACATAATCAGCACAAAATATTTCCATTACTATTAACTTCAGCTTCTCTAACTTTTAAAAAAATATATATATTAATTCTGAAACTTGGGAAATAAAGCCCAAAGTGTCTTCTTTCAAAAGATACTACAACTGTGTCCATACACCAATGGTCCAGTAAATACAACCATTTAAGTTCAGGTATGTCATTTTCATGGTTTGTGCTCAAAAAAGAGGTGCGTGTCAACAGAAAACCCTCAGTTCTTTTCAGATGATTCATGAAAGAAATCCGGTACAAAAGAGTAATTTGTTCACGACTCTCTCGCGCTGGGGTTTGTTGTTGTTGCGTGTGGTGCAGTGAGCTCATCAAAAACAGAACTGGTGAAAAGTGGCGCGAGACACACTAGCGCTCTATAGATATATTCATGAACTCACAAGATGACATCTGATGAAACATCATATGAACACACACAACCCGACTGTCGCCAGTGGCGACTAGATTTGAAATTATAGTCACAATTTTAGTCGCAGTCCGGAGTCCTTAATGGGATATGAATATTGTAATTTTTGAGCGATGTCCCATGGTTGTACCCTGGTATTCTTTGAATTACTTAAAAGCACCATGTAAATGCAATAATCTATAATAACTGTATATCAAAGTACTATGATATTGCCATCTGATATCATCAGATATTGGAGTGTTATGATGTGCTCTCTCTCTCTCTCTCACACACACACACACACACACACACGTTGTGTTTCCATGTTTTATGGGGACTTTCCATAGACATAATGGTTTTTATACTGTACAAACTTTATATTCTATCCCCTAAACCTAACCCTACCCCTAAACCTAACCCTCACAAAAAACTTTCTTCATTTTTACATTTTAAAAAAACATCATTTAGTATGATTTATAAGCTGTTTTCCTCATGGGGACCGACAAAATGTCCCCACAAGGTCAAAAATTTCGGGTTTTACTATCCTTATGGGGACATTTGGTCCCCACAAAGTGATAAATACACGCTCACACACACACACACACACACACACACACACACACACACACACACACACACACACACACACACACACATGTTGTGTTTCCATGTTTTATGGGGACTTTCCATAGACATAATGGTTTTTATACTGTACAAACTTTATATTCTATCCCCTAAACCTAACCCTACCCCTAAACCTAACCCTCACAAAAAACTTTCTTCATTTTTACATTTTCAAAAAACATAATTTAGTATGATTTATAAGCTGTTTTCCTCATGGGGACCGACAAAATGTCCCCACAAGGTCAAAAATTTCGGGTTTTACTATCCTTATGGGGACATTTGGTCCCCACAAAGTGATAAATACACGCTCACACACACACACACACACACACACACACACACACACACACACACACACACACACACACACACAGCCTCTGAACACGAGCTTCCAGTAAATACAGAAATACAACAGCTAGACACAAAAGGATAAAATGAATGGTATGTGTACAGTATGTGGAGTTGCTATATAGGAATGTGCAAAGGAGATTATGTTAATATGGGTATAGGTTTGTAGCGATAGTTGTATAAAATGTAGTACTCTTAAAAGTACTGATTATGCATATTGAACATTGGTTTGTATATGTATAATGTATACATAATGTATGAATTTATATATATATATATATACATGCACATACATTTTATGTTGCACCATGCCTTTGATAAACATCATGTGAATAAGTATTTTAGATGCTGTGTCTATGACCGTATGCTCCGTGCATCTGGTTGGAAAAAAAAGAAGTAGCTTAAATGAAGCAAGCTAATTTTGGTGTGTAGCTTGTAGTGTTACTTGCTATTTTTTTTTTAAAGTGCAGCTTTCATCTTAGCCTAACTATTTGTTCTGTTGACTAGTTGATAGCATGGCTAGCTAAAGTTTTTGAGATGCTTGTGCAACGCTAATGCCCAATACATGATTTTGTACGAAGCTATTGCTTCAATATGAAATGTGGTTTCTTTTTGACACACTGTGTCCAAATTCCTGAGCTTGAGCAAACCAGAGTGGAGACATCAGAAACGAACATGTTGGCATAGAGCCCGAAGCCATCTGTTTTGAGAATAATGGCTGGCTAATGAAGTTATTGGCTGGCTAGCCGGCTCAGCCAAAACCTATGGCTGCTGCAGCCGCCAAACTTTTCATAGCTGCAAATGGCTGAAGCTGCCACTTCATGTCTACAGATGTCTATGTTCAGTGGTGGACAGTAACGAAGTAAATGTAATTCGTTACTGTACTTAAGTAGCTTTTTTGTGTATCTGTACTTTACTGAAGTATTTAAATTTGGGGAGACTTTTACTTTAACTCCACTACATTTCAAAGTCAAATATCTTTTTACTCTACTACATTTTCAAAATCAGTCGTTCCTTTTTATTTATGAGTGGATAAAAATGTAACTGGTCAAACGAGCCACCAATCACAGTACAGCTGCGCTTTGTTTTGAACTTGCCTTGGCGGCATCTGCTAAGCGCGAACCAGGGGTGCGTTTCCCAAAAGCATCATTAGCCAACTATGGTAGCAAGTTCCGTCGTTATCATCATAGTTCAACGAGTCGGTGTTTCCGAAACCATCGCTCCAACGAACATTCGCAAACAGCATCGCAGAGTTGTGTGGTTGGAACGACAGCTCTCGACCTGTGGTTAGAAGCAGAGTTTCTTGTTATTATAACATGTGGGCTTAATAAATTATTATCTTGAGCCAAATAAGCAAGATGACATTCAGTACAATCAGTATCTTTTATTTAGAAGACATACAAATGTCCTTTATGTCTTTTAGTTTGTCAATAGATTTAAAGCACCGTTTTTGAAGAGTGCGCATGTGTGAACGTGCTCTAGTGCATAAGAACGAGCCTATGATTGAATCTGGAAATAAAGCAAATAACTGAGAAAAATATGAGAGAGTCCTCAGATGACATGTCCGTAATTTATAGCAAAACATCTAGCATTAATTCAATCATTAATTCGAACAGATTCATTAAAAGTAGTTTTTAATCCACCACATGTGTGACATCATTAACCAACGTGGTTGAACAACCAATTTGTGACAATACGGTTTTGGGAAACAGTCGTGACTAGCAAGTTGATTTCTTCAACAGTGCATCGTACTACGGTAGTGGAGCAGCAAGTTACGTTGTTGTACGGAAACGCACCCCAGAGCCGTTAAATATGAGAGTTGCTAACATAGACGGTTGCGACAGTGATCTCGCCGCCGCGCGTCACGTGATTCGTGTAGCTCTCAATAGTTCCAAACAAATTGCGTTGCCAATGATTTTAAGCGGGGCAGAGAGCAGCAGCTATTATTGCAGCAATTATCGGTAAATATTGACGCATAATGTACATTGCTTATTATGTTGACACTAAAATGACTTGCATATAATAGCATTGTTTTTCTGGAGAGTAGCAGAAACACTGCATTAATACGTTTTTGTGTTTAATTTTGGAGGGAAATTGGCTGCTCCCATAACATAGAATATATATATATATATATATATTCTATGTATGTGTGTGCGCGCGCGTGTGTGTGTGTATATATATATATATATATATATTTATATTTAATGGCATTATGCAGGTTTATGTGAATGTATCATAACATTAGGATGTTAATAATTATGACCATAGACGCTCGAGAAAAATATATACAGTAAATACTGTAAATGTATTATACCTTATGGGAACAGTCCCTTCCCTCCAAAATTAAACACACAAAAAATGTATTCAATTCAAATATATATATATATATATATATATATATATATATATATATATATATATATACACACATATATATATGTATATATATTAGTAGTATATATATATATATATACACACATCTGACTAATTAATGTCATATTATTAATAGATTGGTGTGCCAAGAGTGACATTAGTCTTCATGTAGACTGAGTTAAGCAAGAGTCTTGTGACAAATTATAATAGGACATTATGGCCATAAAAAATCATAGTACTTGGATACTTAAGTACATTTGAAGGCAAATACTTTTGTACTTTTACTCAAGTGAATTTTTAAAGGCAGCACTTCTACTTTTACTTAAGTAATATTTTACCTTGAGTATCTTTACTTTAACTCAAGTACATGGTTTGTGTACTTCGATCCACCACTGTCTATGTTATACTGATTTACTAGATCTCAATATTTCCAAGCAATGCATGGCTTACACTATATTTCTACAAAATGCAATACAATGTAATAAAGAAAACACCAGATTTTACTTTCACAACGTTTGTACATATTTATTTTGTAGTCTGTATGCTACTAAACATTTTCACATAGCCTACAATGTGTTGTGTTTAGGCTAAATGTATGTAGGCTAAGTTGTATACAATAACTTGGCATTATCATGGATGAAGCTTATCATATTACACCTTGATTAAGAATGCAAACTTTTGTTGAATTTTATGAGAAATCTACAGACGCAAACAGACGAAGTGTAGTAAAATAAAGACCTAAATGTGTATTTCGGACTTTTTTCACCACAAGTCTGAAAGAAGACATGTTATTGAAGACAAATATCCAAAAATCTCAAAATTGACCAGTAAAAAAAAAACTATGTTTTTGCCTGCCGTGTCTCGCCTTAATATAAACACACACTGTTATCAGTAGCCTATTATTTTGGACAAAGTTTTGCACATTTCACTTCAATGTACACTGAAGCATGCGTCGTGAATTAGCAATGTGGAAACGGTGGTTTGTTACTGCAGTAATATCACGTTCAGTGCTATAAATCTCTCCGTTCCAGAATATTTGGTTCATAACATCAATCTTTGATTCAGGTGTTTGTGCAACCGTGCCCTGAAGATTTAACAAAAGTCTGGGTAGGCCTAAGTTAAGAAAAAAGTAAGTAGGAATTAGGGTCCGGGTATCGTTCGTTCATTTGTTTTTGCTTTCATATATAAAAACGAAAAAACGAGAAAACAACTCCTTTTTTCGTTTTTTTTGAAAAACGAAAAAACTAAATTATGACTTGATTTTTGGTTTTCCCGTTCTTGCACGGAAATCAGAAAAACGACTTGATATTCCGATTTTCCCCTGTGGGTGGGGCTAAACCTGATTGGCAGGATATGCATTCATTGTTTTTCAAATTAAGAGTTTTCCAAACACTGTATTTGTTAGCCTGTAAAATTAATAGTCTATATGCATGCTATTTGTCACCCAATTATTTGGCTTCACTGACTGAAAAAATCTATTGAAATAGCCTAAATTCAAGCCTAAAAGCCTGTTCACGTACTGACAGTTGTCATTATACAAATTTAAATAATACATTTATTCTTTGTTTTAGATGTTTTTATGAACTTAAATTCTTATGAATAATATATTTTCTATAATGTCTATTTGTTATTTATGGCCTGTATGCACATACACATAAATATGCTTTGAGGTTCCTAGTAATATGCCACATGCAGGCTATAGTCAAAGTTTAGTGCTATATTACATCGTCATTATAATACAATATAATGCAGGATTGTCATCTGTCCTCTTATGTCAGATTCTTAAATTTAGTCAACAAATTCAATCAGAATGCAAAGACACTGTGTTTGGTGTATGGTTACTATGACCAAATAAAAGGAAGTCGGTATCAATATAATACATTTTTGGATTGAGATTTTGGATTGAGATTGACCCAGGCTGTTTAGCCTGTGTCATGTGGATTTACACATACACAGCAAATTATAATTGCATAAATTATGTTAAGAGATTAATGTTTTAAATGTAAAAAATTGTATGTAGAAATATGAAATTATTGGAAAAAAAATGAAACGTCTACTTTTTAACTATATGAAACTAACACCGCCATTAGGTGGCGGCAAGTCTCTAATGAGGGAGTTGATTCCTTTATTCCAGGGGTCGACAAGTAAGGTTGGCATCGGGCCAAAAAATATTTTTGACACTAGATGGCTGGCCAGAACATAGTCAATGGATAATTTAAGAAATTAATTGATGAAAAATGCAACTAGAATTGCATGTGACAGACTGTTACAGTGTCTTTTGTAACCGGTAGTGAGCTGTTACTCTGTGTTAAATCCTGTAGTAGGACAGTCATTAACAAAAAGCCACATTTGTGTGGGGGTGTCCGGGTTTTACACTGATACATTAATAAAGCAGTAGGGATGAGTCACGATTTTCGAATATTCGATTTGTTGATTTAATTATAGAATATCGAATAGGTCGTGCGATTATTGTCTAAAAAAAGATTGATGAAGTGTTTCTGCCAAATGCCTCTGTTGCAGCAGATATGTATCATCAAGAAGTTGGGTCAACTCTGACCAGGTTGTCCATGTTTGGCAGTAATCCCATCACATCAGTAGAGGATAGAGCCAGTGTGGAACAGCACTTCACAGAACAGTGGCCTGACATTTCTGTTCTTTTTGATGAGGCAGTGAACTACAATGGCACACCTTTCAAAAATGCGTTGATGTGTCTAATAAACACAACAAAAAGATTTGCCTAAAAATTGTTCATGTTTTATTGATTATCTGATGTTTCAACGATTTACTTAATCAAAATAAATGCATGTAACAAGCTAAAATTTCTGTAAGTGTTTCCATGTATATTGAAATATAATTTCATTTACATCTTAGTGAAAGCTACCCTACATTTCAGATGACAAATGTAGATATTTGTAGGCCTATGAGATTATTAATTCATGATTCAAAAGTGTAACAGTTGTTACTTATTTTTATATATTTGATATAGTCTATTGGTGAAGTAGCTTTTTTTTAATATAGAACTGCTTTTGAAATTATTATACAAATGTAAAGTCATTCTGTTGGATAATATTTGTTCCTTAGTGTAAAATGGAAGTATATGGTAATTTTATTATATGAGCAAAAAACTATGCTGTAACAGTTTTAGAACTAGACAAATCTCTGCATTAATAATATGGTATTAAATGCATTAATAGGCTAATATAAAAATTGCTGTGTTTGCTCGGGATTTGAACCCGTGTCATAATCGTAACGTAAGTTCTACCACTCGGCCATGAGTGTACTCACTGAGAAATGCCCAAACGTTCATTTCTCCAGTGTGTGTTCGCTCACATGAGCGAGAAGCGCTCTTCATTCGTTTCATTCCTCAATAGAATAGTAAAAAATATCAGCTTAATTGCACCTAATTTATTTTTGTTTGTTTATTTGATTTTTTTTGTTATCGCGCTGCTCCCGGCCCGGGAATAGGCTTATGTCGCCAACCGACGTCAAGATAGGCCTACGATATGAAATATATAGGCTATATATTGTTCTTGTCTCTATTTTTTCTATTTTTCTGGGCTAAAAATGTTTTATTCTGTTTACCATAGTTGTAGTATTTCATCTTTACTGTTAATTGACATTAACCCCACTTACATTTCAAAATGCGGCAATTGCTGCTGTTTTGCACAATATCCATTTGCGCCACCTGGCGGTCATTTCGCGAATGACTTGAAATGCGACTGGTTTATTTTTTCTGCGGCGATAATAGGCATTTTGGTTGACTACTGTAGGTGTTTGCCAATGACTGTCTTGAAAGGCGTCCTCAAAACTGTAGTGAGCAGGAGTATAGGGACGGCAAAAGTAACCTATATTGCGATGGAATGCAATATAAACTATAAGAAGGGCCTTCTCTCCATTCAGCCTTTTGTCTGATAACCACCGTGACAACTTCAATGCGTGAACATGTTTACATTTAGGCTATTTCAATAGATTTTTTCAGTCAGTGAAGCCAAATAATTGGGTGACAAATAGCATTTTATATTGGGTGACAAATAGCATGCATATAGACTATTAATTTTACAGGCTAACAAATACAGTGTTTGGAAAACTCTTAATTTGAAAAACAATGAATGCATATCCTGCCAATCAGATTTAGCCCCACCCACAGGGGAAAATCGGAATATCAAGTCGTTTTTCTGATTTCCGTGCAAGAACGGGAAAACCAAAAATCAAGTCATAATTTAGTTTTTTCGTTTTTCAAAAAAAAACGAAAAAACGAGTTGTTTTCTCGTTTTTTCGTTTTTATATATGAAAGCAAAAACAAATGAACGAACGATACCCGGATCAATTAGGAAAGTATGTGAGAAGTGAGATCAAAATTACCTTGCTTGCTTCTTTCCGCCATTTCACCTCAGTGTGAGAAAAACATGCATCGCTTCTTCTGTACGGAAAACGAGCAATTTTAATTGGTCGTCAATTCACTGTGAGTCTGTGTATCGTAGCAACGGGCACAAGACTGCGCTGTTATGAATCCAGTGGGAAAATAGATCTCGTGTATTGTTTATATATTTCGTGTGTGTATGTCTCTATGTGATAGAATTATTATTTGATGCAAATAATTCTAGCCGGCTCAGCCAAACTTTATCAGATGGCGGCTCAATTTGGCTTACGAAATTATTGGCTGGCGGCGGCTGAAATTCTAAATGGCGCAAATGGCGGCGCCTGGCGGCGGCTTCGGGGTCTATGTTGGCAGGCACGGAGGCTAACGCCAAGGAGCCCATTCTTTGTGATGAATTTGCTCACATTGCTCACATTGCTCACTTGTTGGTTTGGATACGGAAGATCTCAAGATTGAGGTTAAATGTCAGGACCATATTATTCAGCCTCTGCATTTTAGTTTATTCCCCTGTAATTGGAAGCGTTTATTAATAAATTGATTAATTTCTATAATGGCATCGGTAACATTAAGAACTTTTGTTCTTGCATGATACAACTCCTTGAGACTAAATGATAAAATGAGAAGCTTTGATCTACTGCTTGCCAGTTTATCAGAGGTGATCATTAAGTTTAGCCCTAGTCTATTCAAAACGGATATTAAAATGAATAGCTTGAGGATATACAGTATTTCAAAAGCATGATACACATATCTAGTTCAAATTATACGCAAAAGACGAATCTGTAAGGCATTCAGTTATTGAGTATAATTACAGTCTTATGTATAGTGACACTTTTGATTTAAATTGGCTTTAGTTTTGTCACGTAAAGTGGCAATTAGCACTGCCTATTTGAAACACAGTCATTATGGTTAACAGAGTGTTCACTTATACTCCATTTACCTAATATGGATGAACTGAATGGTACTTAGCTAAGCATAAGTCATCATGGCCTATTGATTAAAATCAAGAAGAAACCCACATATGTTGATTGCGTTCACCTGCTTTAATTAAAAGGATTTAAAAGGGATTAACAGAAAATGCAAATAAGAGAATAGTAGTTCAACAAAATCAGTTTAACAACAATATCTGAATATTGATCAAATCAAAGCTTTGAAATCATGAACATCTCATTTTAAGAAAGATTCTGAGTTTACACGATTTGCTCCTTTTTGTTGATTTGACAAAAGTTTTTGTTATTTTGTACATTATGAGACATTTTTGAAGCTTACACACTGAGAGTGTACTAGATTAAATATGTTATTTTGACATTGTGTAGTGCAATTAAGAATAAAAGCATAAAAAGTAAGCTAGGCAAAAATAAAGGGAGTGTGAACTGTGTCATCAAACAGATTCTTCATATGGCTTGGCATCACTTTGCTCATCCTGAGAAAAAATTAAAAGTACTGAATAATTCAAGAAAGAAAACATTTTGTTGTGTTAAGAGTTACAGTAATTAAAATCCCTGCTGAAAAGACCAGCATATCATGGAATGATGCTGTGCTCTATTTAACATCAGGCAGTTTGGCTGTAAGACAGCCATGGTCAACCAGTTTTACAAGACCACAGTAGTTAACATATTTAAAGTCCACGGTAGTTCAGGTTTTGCTGGTCAACAGCATTGGTATGTTAGCCAACCAGCCTGAACAACAAAATTAATTGTAGTCTAAGCCCTTACAAAAATTGAGAGTTCAATGCAAATTTGCCACAGATCATTTTCACATGCAAATGAGCTTTGCGACTAACTTACAGCAAATTGTCCATTGTTGCCAAATGTTTGTCGGAGGTTCACCACTACCGGTGATGAGCTGCAAATTTTCAGCTAGTTTAGATTTTTTTTTTGTAAGGGAAGTGGTGTTTTCAGCAGAGAAAAACAAATGCTGCATTGTTTTGTTTTTGTATGATTTTAAATGACAGGAGAGTTTTTACATACTGCAGTAGAGTCTTTTAACACGCATGATGTCATTGGGGCTCATACTTCGAGCTTCACCAATCACAACATTTTGATCAGGAATGGGAAGGATGGTTGGCTGATTGTTCTTGGTGAAAGCGTACCTGAAACCAAAAAACAGTAAACAAATGGTTGATGATTGTTTTTGTTTATCCAAAGAATATTTTGGACTAAACTACAAGAAAACTTGCCTTGAATACTGCATCACAGAGTTGTAGTCATAGGGAGTACCCAGGTTGTTGGTTTGTTTTATGTCAAAATTGTACTCCAGTCCTGTTACAGTGCATAGGAAATTTTTAAGAAAATTTATACTGCAGAATAAAGGATAATCTAGACTACAATTCATGCAATAACTGTGCTTAAATGTAAAACTTAAAAAAGTGTTTATTATTGTGATTACTATTATTATTGTGATTTACTATGGCCGATAAAGGTACTTCATTTTTAACTTTCCAACTGCAAGATTTAAAACATAGCAAATTTAAACATAATTCTCAGAGGAAATCTAAACAAGGTGTACCAGATATGATGTTCTGAAACAAAATCTTTACATGGCCATCACGGTCACTGCGGTTCTGTTCGTGATGGAACCCGAGAGCATGAAGCAGCTCATGCTGAACAATACTAAAATGGACACACCCAGCACGATCCAGAGATACAATCTGCTCTCCACCTTGGCGGCCCAGAAATGAATAGCAACTGTTGATCACACAAAATGCAAACACATCAGGATTTGCTTTAATGTGAAAGTAAAGCACAATCATTAATTTTGACATAATAACGGCTGAATGTAGATATTTAGAGAGAGAAAGAAACCCTAAACCCAGAGATTTACCCAGAATCAGACTTGATGTGGATAAAGTTTCTTTGTCCACGATGAGGCTTGAATCGAATGCAGGTTGACCCCTCAAAAGACTTAAGGCCTTGTTCAATCACGCCTATTTCCTGGGGAGCTGTATGGAAGGAATAGATAATTGAACAGAACATGCACAGTCATGAAGTCAAATCTGAATTAGTGATGTGAGAGTTGTCAATTACAGTACTGGTTGGAGATGATATATGGCACATAGACATTTCCATTTTTGCTTCTCTTCCATTTGCACCCACGATCTGTGCATGGATCTGCATTCTTGAAACCTGTTGCTACAGCGATGTCTCCAAATATGATCTTGGCCCCATCCAGTTCCTGTCCTGTATGGTATAGTGAACAGTATTAATCTACTCAATATGCAGATTTTTTTAAATTTAATATAAATATGGAGAGGCATGAGGAATTTATCATGACCTGCTAGTCAATAGCTGTGGTTGTAGTTCTTTTCATTGTTAATCGATACATATTTTTCATTTTTAGAATTTTTTCATGCATTTATGGTTACCTGCATGTTTGTTGGCCTCTAATATAGCTGACACTGGCTTATCATCTCGTTCAGTGCTGTTATCTAAGAACAGTAAACCATTACAAAATAATACCCAACATTTTTTTTTAGAAAATGTAATGAATATCATCAGTAATAGAACTGAAAACTAAAAGCCATCTTACAAGTTTCTGCCGAGATCTTTTTAAAAATTTCCTGTGTAAGGATTTTGAACACATTAGAAGACAAGAAAATTATAACAAAAATATATATGTTCAGTTTCAGGTATTGCTGATATTCTTACCTCAACAAAACGACTCTGAGCTGGATGAAAGCTTAGCAGTAGAGAGACGACCACCACAAACAGGTACATGATGACGGCTTTGCAAGAATCTGTTCTCAGTCAAACAGAGCTGAGTGTTATATACTCTTTGAGAGCCGTTAACTTCCCTTTATTAGTAGTAGCCCAGCCTTCATAAATCATACATTCTTCATACATATTGTCCCCTATACTGGGAAGGGAGAAGAATTTCTAGCAAAAAATTACTTGCATATTGATCATATCACTTGTGAAGATATGCTAATAGTGTGATGATGTACAGCTGCTAGTCTTCAGGCTAGAACTACTCTGCACTTAAAGATTTTGGGTGAACTAGCCCTTTAAGGAAGAATTCTGACATGGAGAGTTTCCTCTTTTTGAAGAAAATGGATGGATGATATAAGCAGTCAAGCTTTTAGTTACAGTATATGTCACTACTTAGGATGGTCATATCCACATTTTATGATTTTTTCCTGGCTCTTTATACAAATGACTAACACTAACATTATCAATTAAATTGTTTCTTTACTTCCACTATGTGTGGTATGTTCAGAGGGGGAAAAAAGATTGGGGGAAAAAAGATGATTATGGTCAGTAAAGAGGATGCTTTTGAGCAATAAAACACCTATGTACCTTTCTTTTGAGGAAGTATGTTTAGGCCAAATATTTCTTGAGACAAGACAAAGAATTTACCAATTTTCTAAAGCAGGCCATATCTTGGCAAATCTTTAAATATTGGGCTACATTTTCAAAAGAACATTAGAAAAAACCCTGGTTTTAACAGGTCTAAATTAAAATATTAACTATTTTATTAGATTAATTTCTGTTGGTTTTTATACAATAAGACTAAAACAAATTCTGACATCTTGTTGTAAAAGTATACTTTTAATAACATTTTCAAACTGCAATACCTCCCCACAGGAGACCATTAACTGGTTTACAAATAGGATGTTTTTATGTCTGCAGTTTACCGTTAACCAGATTTAAGTCATGTGATTAACCTTTACTTCCTCAGAAGAGGATGTGGAACATTTCAAAAGGGGGTGACCTTGCACAAACTTACAATGGATGAGAAATTATATTACAACAGATCAGGATTTGGCAACCTTTGACACAGAAGGATAATCATTAGCACACACGCATTAAGATAGAAAGAGAGAAATGTTATGTTTAGGTTTTTTTAAAAGTTTTTTATTTTAGAAATGTTCACTACATGTCAAACGTAAATGGCTGCTTAGTTCAGTTGTCTCACAGCTGTTCTGCTGCTGTGGTGTCACAATTTAAGTCCTCTTTTCAGCTGCTGGGGAGGGGGTGAGTCGGTACGGTTTCGTATTGAGTTTCTGTGTGTTCCAGGTGCCACATGGTGGACGCTAGCAGTGTATTCATGGGAACGCTCATTCGTGCCGCTCATCAGCAGATCAGCTGCACCTGTTTTACATTACATTTGCCCTATTTAAGCTCCCTCGTGTGAGTGTGCCTGGCCTATGAACTGTGTCCTTTCAGAGTTGTGAACTGTGTTCTGTGACAGAACACAGTTCTGTTTACACCAAGGTTCCAGGTCTGCATCAATGCCCACACACTCACTACCTCCTGTGAATGGAACAAACAAGCAGAGAGGGACAGGTTTCTTCATGGGCTTGCAGATCATATTCAGGATGAGATCTACACCCTCGACAACCCTATGAGATATGATGATCTGGTGGATTTAGCCATCAGGGTAGACATTCAGCTGTCACATTGTCATAGTCATCGTCATCGAGTTTACAGCAGAGGGTGAGCCCATATACATCGTGAGAACTTCACTATCCCGGGAAGAGAAACATCATCGCCCATGTCACACAACCACTTTTTGTCGATAAGGGATTGCTGGTGAACTTTTCTCCATTAGATAAAGCCCCTGGACCTAGCTCTCTCCTGCTGGCTCTCATCAGTGCTTAGCTTTAGTGGGTTCGGGAGCCGAAGGAAACGTCTTAGACATTGAGCTATCTGGTCACGGAGATATCCTACCATCCATCTCGAAGATTCCATATCGACCAGCACTCCTTTGGCTTGTGTCACTCATGCCACCACTCTGCTTACCTTTGTCATCTCTGAAAAACATTAAGAATATATTAATACCATAAATCTTCATTCTGTTTGTCATTTTTAATATATACTGTGTGTTAATATTAAGAGTAAACACATTTGCTCAAATAAAGAGAACATTTTATTTGTATGTATCTGTATGTTTTGTCTCTCTATATGTTATTTTAATCCAGTAATGATTTGTCAAAAATAATTTACTACATTCAGCAAGAAATAAAACATTGCAGGAGTGAAGGAAGCAGTAAACTCCTAGCTTGTACGTCTTCCCAGTGGTGGATTGTGGGAAATTAACCATTGTCGAGTTTACATCAAATGTACACTTGAAATTAGAGTAAATTGTGGATAAGAAGTAGGGAACGAGTGGCTCACTCAAGAATTCAGGCACTCCTACAAAGTAGCAAAAACTCGAAATAGTGCACTATATAGTGAATAGGGGGCGGTTTCAGACACAGCAAGTGTTACATGATCAGGGTTTGTGCCCTACAGTAATGCTGTACAGAACTAACAATCTAAATACCTACGACACTGAAAACTGTGACTACACTGAAATAAGAATCCACACAGGACATTAAAAGCTATGAAATAGTGAAAGAAGGCATTAATAAAGCATTATCTTGCTTTGGTTTATATTCAGCATTATATATAATGTCCTTGTGGGACATTTTCATGTTTTCACTGTAATAATTTCTAGAAATGTTTCCAAACCTCTCTTCTTATTGACAAATTCATCCAGATCTGACAAGAGCCCTTAAAGGTTAGGTCACCCAAAAATTTTAATTCTCATTATTTACTCACCCTCATGAAACCCCTGATGTGTATGACTTTCTTTTTTCTGCCGAACTTAAATTAAGATTTTTTAGAAGAATATTTCAGCTCTGTAGGTCCATACAATGCAACTGAATGGGTGGCAACATTTTAAAGCTAAACAAACAAACATAAGTCAGCATCAAAATAATCCATAAGACTCCAGTGGTTAAATCAGTATATTCAGAAGTGATGTGATAGGTGTGGATGAGAAACAGATCACTTTCTCTTTCTTCTTGTGTTTTTGTTCAGTCACATGCTTCTCTGCAAATCACCCGCCATCAAAAAATTACAAATATTGATCCGTTTCTCACCCACACCTTTCATATCACTTCTGAAGACATGGATTTAACCACTGGAGTCTTATGGATTACTTTTATACTGCCTTTATGTGCTTTTTGAAGTATCAAAATGTTGGCCTACAGAGCTAAAATAATCTTTTAAAAATCTGAAATTGTGTTCTGTAGAAGAAAGGAAGTAATACACATCTGGGATGGCATGAGGGTGAGTAAATGATGAGAGAATTTTCATTTTGGGGTAAACTATCTCTTTATAGTGATAGCTCAGACATAATTTAATATTCTGTCATCATTTATCTACCCTCATGTTGTTCCAAACCAGTGTGAGGCTTTGTATTATGTGGAACACAAAATATGTTAGACCGAATGTTAGAGTGTGACAGTCTCAGTCACCATTCACTTTCAATATATATATATAGGCGATATATATATACGTACCACCTGTTTACTCCAGAGGGCAGTAACTGAAACTTCAGTTGTATGGCAATTGCAGTTTATACAGTGAAGAAAGTAAGTAAGTACAATTTATTTATATAGAACATTTCTCAGATAAAAATCACAAAGTGCTTCACAAGAAAAGGGGAATACACAACATTAATAAACACATGACACTATATGATCCAAATAAATAATTAATCAAAAACAAAAACATAAACAAACAGAAATACACATCAGACAGGCCTAACCACCCTACAGTCTAGCTAAAAGCCTCCTTAAATAAAAGAGTTTTCAACTGTGTTTTAAAAATTTTCCACCGAATCCAAGGAGCGCAAGGAAGGAGGCAAAGCATTCCACAGTCTAGGTGCCACTGCTTGAAAAGAACGGTCCCCTCTAGTTTTAAAATGTGTATGGGGAACAATTAAAAATCTCTGACCAGTTGATCTCAGACTACGTGAGGACGTGCGCAGCTGTATCAGGTCAGAGATGTAAGGGGGCGCTTGTCCTTGTAGGGCTCTGAAGGTAAGAATCAGCATTTTAAAACGCATTCTACATTGCACTGGTAACCAGTGAAGAGAAGCTAAAACAGGTGTGATGTGTACTGGTGTGGGTTAAAAGCCTTGCAGCAGAGTTCTGAACAGTCTGAAGGCGATAAAGCTCTTTCTTATTAAGACAAGTAAAAAGACAGTAATACAGTAATCTAACCTGAAGTTTATTAATCATAATATTATGGTCAATAGTGTCTAAGGTGGATGAGAGGTCCAATAAAACTAACACTGTGTGCTTCCCAGAATCAGCTGACATCATAATATCACTGGAAACTTTAAGTAGAGCAGTTTCCATAGAATGCTTTTTGTGGAAGCCTGACTGGTATTTGTCAAAAATGACATTTATCTCTAAGAAAGTAGTAAGCTGCTTGGCTACCACTTTCTCTGAAATCTTAGCCATAAAAGGAAGTTTAGATATTGGCCTGTAATTCTTGGGTTGTGATGGGAGCAAACTGGGCTTTTTCAGAACAGGTTCAACAATAGCATGTTTAAAAAAGTTGGGAACCACACCAGTTAAAAGAGAAATATTGATCAATTCTACAATGCAAGGGCTAATAGAATCAAAAGCCTGCTTAAACAACACAGTCGGGAGAACATCACTGTGACAAGAAGAGGCTTTCAACTTATCTAGCAGAGCGGTGACATCATGTAATGTTACTAGTTTAAAGGAGGACCATGAATGGGGAAGAGCCAATGCACATGCCTTCTTATAAGCAAGTGGAGGCAAGATACTTGCTCTAATATTAGTAATCTTATCCACAAAGAAATTAAGGAATGCGTTACTGTCTAAAGTAGAGAGCATTGCAATGGGAGGGACAGATGGCGAAACAATTGGTGTCAAACAACAATTTGGGGTTTTTCTTATTTGAGGATATTAGCTGAGAGTAATATTTAGTTCTAGCACTTTTCAGCAGTTCATTTAAGGAAGCTGTTAATTCCCTAAGATAAAGCCTATGAACTTCGAGTTTAGTTGCTTTCCATAAGCGCTCTATCTTTCAACGTTTACTTCTACAACTCTGGATAGATTTATTTATCCTGGGGCAGGGCTTTTTAAGAGATACAATGTTTGATTTCACAGGTGCCACTTCATCTAAAATAGCTAAACATTGGCTGTTAATAGACTGAGCATAAACATTTGCATTACTGCAACCCCTTTGCCAGCATGGATCAAACAAGATAGAAAACCTCTCGGCAACATCCTGGTTTATAATTCTCCTTTGAGTCTTAATTCTCAGGGGCGGGGGGTCCCAAGGTAAGTTCAGGTCAAAGAGTACACAGCTATGGTCACTCCAATGTACATCCTCCACACACACATTTACTATATCTAGACCCAGTGAAAAAACAAGGTCCAGGGTGTGCCCCTTTAAATGTGTAGGTCCTGAGACATGTTGAGTAAAGTTAAGAGAGTCAGTGATGGATAGGAGATCTGCAGCTAAAAGGGGGATAGAGGATAAAAAGTCAGTAAAATCTGTAAGAAAGATGCCTGCAGGGCCAGGAGGGCAGTAAATTATCACACAATAAAACATGTTAGCAAAACCAATCTTGATCATCTGTGACTCAAAAGAGGAGAATGTTTCAGAGTTTATTACTCTGCATTCGAATCTGTCACGATGCACAACAGCAAGGCCACCGCCTCGGCGTGTCGTTCGAGGTGCCCCAATCACAGAGCAACCTGCAGGGCAGAGCTCATTTAAATGTATAGATTCCTTGTCCTTTTGCCACGTTTCAGTAAGAAACATAAAATCCATGTTTTCCTTGGTGAAAAGATCATTGATAACATGAGCTTTATTAGAGATGGAGCGAGCGTTGAGCAGACATATCGGAGCGATGATGGCAGGCTGGCCTCCTTAACGACGACTTGTAGTGGCCACAAACACCTGGAAAAATCATGTGATTTCCAGCTGTGCCCTGCGGTCAATCGCTGGTCAGGCAGGTCGGCCACCAACGGTAGTAGCCTGACTGCGTCTCCACCACCGCACCATGATGACAGAAGGGGATCTCGCCCGACGGGCAGGACGAGCCAAAGGCTACGCCGCAAAGGAGCGCCCCCACCACCTATATCCCGGAGAAAAACCGGCTGCAGCCACCGCGCGTAAAAAGGCTTGAGCATCCCCATCCAGGAAGACAGCCTCATCCCGACCTGAACACCAGCTCTGCAGCCCCTTCTCCTTCGTCTCTTCTTGGGATTACCACGGCCCCAAATAGGAAACAGAAATCGGTATTCAGGTATGGGTAAACACACCAATGGGGCGGAAAAGTTTGACTGTAACTCTCCCAGCTGTTACAAAGTCCTTCCATAGACACCATCATCAGGGTGAGTCGATCGTACATCCGAGTAGCAGTGACCCCATAGTTTGAAGACAGGGTTGATGTGGCCATAAGAGAGACGAATACAAACAGAAAAAGACGACACAAGTGCGACGCAGCAGCGGCCAAGCCGAACATAGGTGCCATCTTGCCAGAAAACAACCATCCACAACACAGGCCGTTATGTTCTTGAGTTCAAAACACTTGATTGAGCGCAATTCGAACTAAGGGATCTCAAGATGTGTTCTAAGTATTAAACTATATTTATCTTGACACAGTGACCTAAAGGTTTTATGTTTATGATGCGACGCACCCGAGATGCTACACAAGCATGTCTGACGTAGGTGTACATTGATGGGTCCTTAAACAAGCCCTCATAATAAATCTTCAACTGATTGACAAATTCACTTGTGAAATGGATTGCTGTGAACTGTATGCCAATGATTGTCTTATGATCAATAATATGGTAGTAAACAATACATTGTATTCTAAAGCCGCTTTTTGTATTGTCTTATCAATGATTAACTCTTCTGCCACAAGAATGTAATGCATTTTAATTATCTGAATATATATATAGATAACTATGTATAATTATTTCATCATTATATATTGAATTATTGTTATATGAGGGGCTTTCTCCGCAAATATTTGTATATGTGATTAAATGTGATTAATCGTGATTAATTAATCGGGACACCATGTAATTACAGCTTTTTTCAGTCGCTAACAAGCGTTTGTCCAACCAGTTGTCACATTTTCAAAACTCTAAACACAATTAGCACAGCATCGGTCTTTTGTGGCCATACCATTCACACATTTCATGTCGTTTTCACACAATATGCAGTCAGTGAACACATTTCCACAATGCTTACATTTTCTTAACAGACAAGCTATACCTCCCAACAAAATTATGGATTGTTTTTGTAGTATTTACAAATGTTAACACACACACGTTAACACACACCATCCCACAATAGCAAAAACAATATTCCAAACCTTAGATACAGTATAAAAACCTCTGCTTCTGCAATGATATCAGTTCAAAAACAAAATATCTCAGCTGATAATAAACAAACAATTGAATAATTGACGCACAGCTGATTTATGTTGGGTAAATTTGGCCAACCACAGCTGATTCCAGTCTGGCTTAGACTCAGTGGCAGGGGTTATTTTTTTCTATTACATTGACACTTATACAGTAAAAGGAGAACTTTGAGGAGTGATGTTTTTGGAAACAGAAACAGAAAAAGACAGACACTGTAATGTCTGGACGAGGAAGAGTAAGAGCAAGGGGCCCAGGGAGAAGAGCAGGCCCAGTGAGAGATGCAGTGAGAGGTGCAGGAGCAGTGAGAGATGCAGTGAGAGATGCAGTGAGAGGTGCAAGAGCAGTGAGAGATGCAGTGAGAGGTGCAGGAGCAGTGAGAGATGCAGTGAGAGATGCAGTGAGAGGTGCAAGAGCAGTGAGAGATGCAGTGAGAGGTGCAAGAGCAGTGAGAGATGCAGTGAGAGGTGCAGGAGCATTAAGAGATGCAGTGAGAGATGCCGTGAGAGATGCAGGAGCAGTGAGAGATGCAGTGAGAGGTGCAGGAGCAGTGAGAGATGCAGTGAGAGGAGCAGGAGCAGTGAGAGATGCAGTGAGAGATGCCGTGAAAGATGCAAGAGCAGTGAGAGATGCAGTGAGAGGTGCAGGAGCAGTGAGAGATGCAGTGAGAGGTGCAGGAGCAGTGAGAGATGCAGGAGCAGTGAGAGATGCAGTGAGAGGTGCAGGAGCAGTGAGAGATGCAGTGAGAGATGCAGGAGCAGTGAGAGATGCAGTGAGAGATGCAGTGAGAGGTGCAGGAGCAGTGAGAGATGCAGTGAGAGATGCAGGAGCAGTGAGAGATGCAGTGAGAGGTGCAGGAGCAGTGAGAGATGCAGTGAGAGATGCAGTGAGAGATGCAGTGAGAGGTGCAGGAGCAGTGAGAGATGCAGTGAGAGGTGCAGGAGCAGTGAGATATGCAGTAATTTTGTGCTTTTTTTAGTTCCCCCCTTTTTATCTGGGCTTTATGCTGTTCTTTTTTTGTTCAGAATGCTCTTGTGTGTTTCATGGATATTTTGTTCACTGTAAGCAATACTGTAAAACGTTTTCTGTTCTATCATACCGTGTTTCTACTGTACCTCCTGTAGTAAACAGTAAAGGGAAAAAAAACTAATTTGCTTTTTACTGGAATGCTTTTGAATGTGAACATTACTGTACATGTGGACATACAGTTCCCAACCAAGAAATTTTGTTTAAAAATGGTGGATTGCATGTTTTGCATGCAAATACCTGTAAAACTGAAACATAAAAGTCTATGCAGTTTTTGTAATGTCAACAATAGCCAGTATTTTGAAACCTGGTGTATTTTGATTGACTGCATGTACCTTGTGAAGTGAAAACAAGTGTTATTCTTTGACAGAATAATTTCATTTTGAGTCAGATTTCCAGTGTTTTGGTAAAGTTAGTGTGTGCAGAGAAAGATGTGTTCTATTTTGAAATGAAGAGTTAGTATATATTTAACAAAATGTGTTTTGTAGGTGTGAGTCTGTGTTAAGAGTTTAGAAAAAGTATCTGAAGTATGGGTAAGCGCTTGTTAGAGATTGAAAAAAACTGTAATTTGATTAAAATTGTTAATTTATTGACAGCCCTAATATATTTATAAATATACACACACACACACATTTGCTTTTCACTGTAATTCATTAAAGAAGCCATAATATTTGTCAATTTTTTTTCTTTTTAAATTGATTATTAATAGAAGGAAAGGCTTAAAACATAAAATAGAGTCTGTTAGTACACAGTATATAATTTATGTTCATCTTCACAGCTTGGCCAGTGGAGACACTACCATCAGGAGTATCCATCTGCCATATGGAAGTTATTAGTCTTGATTTTCTCTCAATTTTGCTCCTGCCCTATTACAGTGAATAGTAAAAAAAAAAAAAACTAAACAATAAATGCACTGGGAAAGAGGTATCATAAACACATTTCCATTAACCTGGTCATCCTTTCTACCCAGGGCTGGTAATCTGGCATACCAGACATTTTTCCGGTGGGCTGATGCACTTTTGGGCCGATCAGGGGCAGAATGGCCATCGGGACAACCATGCTGGCCGCAAAAAGTTGCCGAATAGGCTGTGATAAGCTGAAATGAGCTTTGTCCTCACCGAACAGTAAGGACAACTGAAACTAGGTGGGGATTTCCATTTCCCAGCACACTTTGATTGGCACACGACAGGAGTACATTTTAAAATTAAGTGTCATATATATTGTTGTGTTATATAGAAGAGTTTCTGTTATGTGTTTCTGTTTCGTTTTGTTGGTTACCATCATAGTGAATAATGGAGCTTGAGTTTAGGTTCAGGACAGGTACAATTACACTTATCCCACTGAGCAATTGCTATACTAATTAGAGCATTGTATTTCCTACTGCATTCAGTATAGCATTCACTGTACTAGCTAGTACAAACTAGCTAGGTTCCTTCTACTTGAGGTATTTAAATTGAGATAACATGGTAATATTTCATTCAGACAAAGAGTTAAATTAGAAGTTCAATGCCTTTAAAATGTATGTGTTAGCTTACTCATTCAAGTTAAGAGTAATTAACATGAATGTGTAGTGCAAAATAAAAATCTGAAAGTTCTATTAACTTTTAGGAGTTTATTAACTAAAAAACATGGATGTAACTGAGTGCCTCAAATTAGTAATGGTAGAAACAAAGCTTTCCGAGTCAATTGAACCAAGTGCTTCAGCAAATGATTCACTGTTTCTAAACGCTCGAAACGTCTCGGGTTACATGTGTAACCCTTGTTCCCTGAAAAAAGCGGAACGAGATGCTGCGCTTTTGCTAAGCGCTACGGGGAACAGTCTTGCATTGTGAGCAGCTGTGAATTTGTGTGAAACACATCAATGAACATTGACCTGAATTTATAGCCTCGGCTGGTGAAGATCATTAGATGCACCTGTGGCCAGGCTATAAAATAGAGGCGTCACCATCGTGTCGACAGATACCTTTTTCTGAAGAGCTGGGACGTCCCAGTGCGACAAAAAAGAGCAGCATCTCATTCCGCTTTTTTCAGGGAACAAGGGTTACACATGTAACCCGAGACGTTCCCTTTACAAAAAGCTTCACTTTGATGCTGCGCTTTTGCTAAGCGCTACGGGGAACGCAATACCCACGCCGCCGCACTGGGGCTGTCCGGACCCCTACGGTTGTGAAGTGTGCTCACAAAGCGCGAGAGGTCTCAGACATGAGCTTGATGTCGACTCAAGGGCATAAGAGCCCGGAGTAGCATAAACATCTAACCCATAAAGTTCGATGAATGTGTGCGAAGAGAACCCTATCGCAACACAAAACTTGTCATAAAATCTGATGAATGTGAGCGGAGAGCACCAGCCTGCCGCATCACAAACCTGTTCAGGCATGAGCTGAGATGTCGACTCAAGGGCATAAGAGCCCGGAGTAGCAAAAATATCTAGCCCATAGAGTTCGATAAACGTGTGCGGAAAGGCTCAGCCTGCCGCATCACGAACGTGTTCAGGCATGAGCCTGTCAAAAAAACTGAAGAATGTGCGCGGAGGGGACCAGCCTGCCGCGTCACAGACTTGTTCAGGCATGAGTTTAGGATGTCGACTCAAGGATGTAAGAGCCCGGAGTAGCATGAACATCCAAACGATAAAATCTGGTGAATGTGTGCGGAGAGGACCAGCCTGCCGCATCACAAACTTGTTCAGACGTGAGCTTGAGATGTCGACTCAAGGATGTAAGAATCCGGAGTAGCAGAAACATCTAACCCATGAAGATTGATGAATGTGTGCGGAAAGGACCAGCCTGCCGCATCACGAACGTCTTCAGGCACGAGCCTGCCATAAAAAACTGAAGAATGTGCGCGGGGAGGACCAGCCTGCTGCGTCACAAACCCGTTCAGGCATGAGCTTGGGATGTCGACTCAAGGACGTAAGAGCCCGGAGTAGCATGAACATCCAAACTATAAAATCTGATGAATGTGTGCGGAGAGGACCAGCCTGCCACATCACAAACCTGCTGCAGAGGGACCCCTCTAGCCAAGGCTTTAGAGGCGGCGACCCCTCTGGTGGAGTGAGCCCTGACCACGCGCCTCATAGGCCAGGGCAATAGCATCCCTCACCCAATGTGACATAGTCTGCTTGGTAGTGGCTGCCCCCCTGTTGCGGCCCCCAAAGAAGACATACAATTGCCCAGACTTACGCCACTGGCTAGTGCGGTGGACATAAGTTTGAAGGGCACGGACTGGGCAGAGTCCGTGAAGACTTTCCTGCTCCGGCGTTAAAAACGGCGGGGAGCAGAAGGCTTCCAGAGTGACAGGGTGTAGTGTTGAAAAAGGCACCTTAGGAAGGTAGTCAGGATGAGGATGCAGGATAGCTTTGGTCATACCTGGGGCAAACTCTAAACAGGACGGCAAAAAAGACAGAGCCTGTAGATCCCCGATTCTCTTAAGAGAGGTAATCGCCACAAGAAAAACCAGCTTGAGAGTCAGAAGTCTATCAGACGCTGACTCTAGAGGTTCAAAGGGGGTTTCGGCCAGACCCTCCAGGACTATTGCTAAGTCCCATGAGGGAGTTCTGGTCCTAACAGGAGGCCTCAGTCGCCTGGCTCCACCGAATGAAGCGAGCGAGTAGAGGGTGCCTCCTCAAAGGCGCCCGTCCATCAAGGCGTGGTAAGCCGAAATGGCGGCCACATAAACCCTGAGAGTAGCGGGGCATATGCCTGCTGACAGTTTTTCCTGCAGAAAGTCCAGAACTGAAACAATTTTGCAGTTAACTGGATCTGCACCATGTAAACTGCACCACTTTTCGAAGACACCCCATTTATTGGTGTAGATTCTTCTGGTGGAGGGAGCCCTAGCACTAAGAATGGTCTCGATAACTTCAGGCGACAGCCCTGTGTTCCTCAGTTGGTACCCTTCAGGGGCCAAACATGAAGTTTCCACAATTCGGGCCAGGTATGAAATATCGTCCCCTGTGCCTGAGACAGAAGGTCCCTCCTGTCCGGAATCGCCCAAGGCGAGCTGTCGAGGAGAGATATAATTTCTGAGAACCAAATCCTGTTCAGCCAGTGAGGTGCTATCAGTAAGAGGCGAGACCCTTGCTGGCGAACTCTGGCTAAGACTCCCAGGAGCAGAGAAACCGGGGGAAAAGCATACAGACACATTCTGGGCCATGTATGCGCCATCGCGTCCAGACCCAGGGGGGCTGGGTGACTCAGAGAGAAGTGGAGGGGACATTGCGCAGTCTCTTGAGAGGCGAAGAGGTCCACTTCTGCTCTGTAAAATTTCTCCCAAATTTGTTGTACTACCTCGGGGTGGAGTTTCCACTCGCCCCTCGGTATGTTTTGTCTGGACAGCAAATCTGCTCCCACATTTAGGCGTCCAGGGATGTAAATTGCCCTGAGTGACAGGAGCTTGCCCAGGGCCCAAAGGAGAATCCGACCTGCCAGCAAATTCAGGTGGCGAGAGCGTACACCTCCTTGACGGTTTATGTAGGAGACTGCTGCAGTGTTGTCCATCCGCACAAGGACATGGCAGCCTCTCAGATGTCGGAGGAAGTATTTCAGGGCCAGAAATACCGCCATCAGCTCGAGGCAGTTGATGTGCCAATAGAGCTGATGACCCTCCCATTCCCCTTGGGCTGGACGACCACTTAAGATCGGACCCCAACCCGTCAGGGAGGCGTCTGTCGTTAGCATCCTGCGATGACATGACGCACCGAGAGTGGGACCCAAGGTAAGGAACCGGGGTCTGAGCCACATAGAAAGGGAACGAAGCGCTCGGCGCGTAACCCTTATTTGCCTTAGGGGACTGGCCCTTGGATGAAATCCCCTGGCTTTTAGCCACAGCTGAAACGGTCTCATATGGAGAAGGCCTAAAGGAATCACCGTGGACACAGATGCCATGATACCTAGTATTCGTTGATACTGATGAACAGTGCAACTTTGACCTAGCCTGAGATTGCTCAGGGAGTTCTGGATGGAGCTGACACGAGCGGGAGACAACTGTGCCCGCATCGTGATCGAGTTCCATATAATCCCTAGATAGGTAATTTCCTGGGTTGGAGAAAGAACGCTCTTCTGGACGTTGAGTCTCAGACCCAGAGAACCTAGATGAGCCAAGATGATATCCCTGTGCTGAACTGCCAGTTCTTGAGATTGTGCTAGTATCAGCCAGTTGTCTAAATAATTCAGAATGCGGATGCCCTGGAGTCGCAAAGGAGCCAGTGCTGCATCCATGCATTTCGTGAATGTGCGGGGTGATAGGGCTAGGCTGAATGGAAGAACCCGATACTGGAATGCTTCACCCCCGAAAGCGAACCTCAGGAACTTCCTGTGCTGTGGCAGAATTCCAATATGGAAATATGCGTCCATGAGATCGATCGTGACCAGCCAATCGTGATGTTGGATCTGAGACACGACCGACTTGACAGTTAGCATCTTGAACTTGAACACCCTGACCGAGCGGTTCAAGCCTCAAAGATCTAGAATCGGACGCAAACCCCCACCCTTCTTGGGAACCAGGAAGTATCTGCTCTAATAGCCTGACTCTTTCTCTGGAAGGGGAACATGTTCTCTGGAAGGGGAACATGTGCCCCTTTTGCCAAGAGATTTTGCAGTTCTCTCCACAGTAGACATGCCTGCTCCGGTCTTACTGTAGTGGGAACCACGCCGTTGAAACGCGGAGGGCGGCGAGCGAATTTAATTCTGTAGCCTCTTTCTACTGTCTTCAGAACCCACATAGAAATACCTGGCAGAAGTTTCCACGCTGCCAGGTTCTCTGAGATGGGTACTAATTTCAACACTTCCTGTTGAGGGGGTGTTGAGTGTTCCGTGTCCTGGACTAAGGCAGGAAGCAACAGTACACCCAACTCTTTGTTGGAAGCCTCTATCACCCGAAACACCAAAGGCAGCGGGAGTGAAGAGGTTTCGTGAGGGTATCGGGAGGGCCGAAGTGGATGATACACGCGCCCCGTCCCGAAGGGAACTACCCTCACAAAGTTGGGTACAAGAACATCAGGGCTTCTTTCTTTTAGAAATCACAGAGATCTTTCTTGGGTGGCTGCTGAGGGTGACGAGCCTGTCCCCAGTCCCTACGAGGTGGAGCACGACTCGCCACGCTCTGTTTTTGAGCCTCTCTCCTAGCAGAAGTGGGGCGAGACTGGGTGGCCGACGGCCCCGCCCCCTGAGTGCGGCGAGGAAGAAACTGCCCAAAGGCGTCCTCGTGGCTTTTCGCCTCCTGGAATCTGGAGATAACCGTATTCATGGCGTCTCCGAAGAGACCAGAAGGCGAAACCGGGGCATCGATTAAGAAAACTCTGTCCTTATCTCGGATGCCTGACAGGTTAAGCCATAAATGCCTCTCCGTACTGACTAAAGCGGACATAGACCGGCCAATGGCACGGGCTGACTGCTTGGTCGCGCGGAGAGACAAATCCGTAGCTCGACGAAGCTCTGAAAAGGCCTCTTCATCGAGAGTTTTACCCGCACTCAGATCCTTTAGCAGGTCAGCCTGGTACGCCTGTAACACAGCCATGGTGTGCAGCGCAGCGCAGCACCAGCCTGACCTGCCGCTTGATAAGCCCTCCCCACTCGCATGGAGGTAGTCCTGCATGGCTTAGAGGGGAGAGCAGGTTTTTTCAAGGATGATGCCGAACCCGGCGAGAGATAACTGCAAGTGTCTCTTCGACTGGCGGCATCCTTGAATACCCTCGCGCCTCAGCACCCACGATAGTCGAATATAACGACGTCGAGGGCACGTGAACGCGCGAGGTATAAGGGTTCCTCCACGAACGAGCAAGCTCATCGTGGAGGTCATCAAAGAAGGGAAGGGACTGATGAGGTGTTCCCTTCCCTTGGCCATCAGAAAGAAATCTATCCTCTAATTTGGAGCGTTTGGGGTTTCTTGGTCACGTGGCCAGTCTAATTGAAGTCTGGCCACAGCACGAGTAACCACATCGAGTAACTCCTCAGAGGATTTTGCATCATGTTTTGAGTGCTCTGATGTGGGTAACTCGAAATCTATAGACCCAAGGGAATCGAGGTCCCCTCCTGAACTGAAGAGGCGCCGAGCGCTTCAAGAACACGAGAAGGACCAGCCGGATCTGGGGAGAGAGCGGCGAAAGGGACGCACCCGTCTCTCGCTCCTCAGCCAGATCCATACGAGAGCCCCACGAATGAAGTCGCGGTGCTGGCTCTCGAAGTAAGCTAGGCGAGCCGAAGCATCCCGACCGAAAGAAGGTCACAATGCGCGCACCGCCCGCCCCAACATGAGAGCAGCGTGCTCTTCCCCAAACAAACAAAGCAAAACTCATGCGTGTCCTTGTCCGTCATGAGGCGTTGACAAGGAAACACGCATCGCTTGCTCCGTTTCTCCGTCATTCTCTCTTTTTTTAATTATATTATATATATATATATATATATATATATATATATATATATATATATATATAATCTCTTTCAGAGCAGAGAGAAAAAGTAAGAAAGTTCTGAGCACTGCCTAACAATTTCTAACTCCTAACAAAGAGGGAAGAAAGTTTTCTGAGCAGGTTGTGAGACACACAGCATAGTATGCTCTGAATGAAAAATATCTGTTGACACGCTGGTGACGCCTCTATTTTATAGCCTGGCCACAGGTGTATCTAATGATCTTCATAAATTCAGGTCAATGTTCATTGACGTGTTTCACACAAATTCACAGCTGCTCACAATGCAAGATTGTTCCCCGTAGCGCTTAGCAAAAGCGCAGCATCAAAGTGAAGCTTTTTGTAAAGGGAACACCGCACACTGAGGATATCTACTGTCACAAGCGTGTAAATGCAGTGAGAAGACTCGTGTCAAAACCAGCTAAAATAATTGCTGTTTTAAAATTATTTTAAACATCAACCAAAATATATTTGTTATTCTAAAACAATGCTTTGTTTTGTATAATTTTTTATGTGATCATCATTACAGGACTCTTAATAATAATTTAATAATTTATGTTTGTATCATCATCTAGAAAACAAATCAATTTGAAATGAGTAACAAAGGCAGGAAGTGTAAAAAAGACTGTAACTAAGACATAGGCTACAACTTTAACATTCTAACATTACTGCAACTGAACAGGATTAACATTACTAGCTGTACAAACAACACAACAAAAAGAACAGAATTTGATATAGTGCTACACACATAAATGCGTTCATCAACTCAGCATGACTTGCTTTAAGAGACTTAAAGTATTTAATGCTTTTCATTATTAATAAGCTTAAAGGTGAGAGGCAAAAGCATCAAAAGGGAAATATTGACATGAGAGGGTTACCTTCTAGATACAACCTATGGATCCCACTTAAGAAAATTGAGATGCAGGAATCAAGCACAAGAAAGAGCATGTTCACTAAACAAGAATACAAAAAAACTTTGAGTTGAAATTACTTAATTATATTGCCACATTGTAACAAACACTGAATAAAGAAACAACAACAGTGCTATAGTGTGAACAAATTCGTTTGCATAACAGTGTCCCATCTTTTTTTTTTTATTGAATTAAAATAGGCTGTTAACGTTTATGCTGTTTCCGGATAAAGTATGTCTGGAATTGATTAATACTATTTGCATACATACAGTAGCTAAAGAACATACTGTTTTTACTGGCCAAAAGTGCATCCTCCATCTAATACAGTACATACTCTGACAGTACGAGATTTCAGACATAGCTAGTGCTTCAATTTGAAATGTTATGTCCTTTCTACACAAGCTTCGAAGCTTCTGTGTCAAATGTCACATCACTACTAGTTCTAGTCTTCTCTTCAACTACTATTACAACTCTGTCAGATAAGTTGGTGCATATGGGGTGGCCTGCTATTTATTTGGCTGACATTTGTTTGCATTTTGTTTATGTTAGGTAGTTAGGGAAGGCCTCTGTATTTATATTTGCTTTAGGTCATTAATATCCCCAGTTTTGAAAAAAATATATATATTTTTGGTCTTTGGAGTTGTGTCATGAGGTCAATTTTTATTTCTATAAAATATATTTTTCAAAATCTGCTTGCAACAAAGAAATACGAGATGTGGTGCAAGCTGCATTGGTTGAACTAGGCATTTTACAACCTGTCCAAAATCCTGAGCTTGAGCCTACCAGAGTGGAGACATCAGAAACGAACACGTTGGCAGATATGGAGGCTAAAGCCAAGGAATTTGTTCCTTGCGATGACTCTGTTCTTTGCTTGCTTGTTGGTTTGGATATGGAAGATCTTAAGTTGGCCAGTCAGATTAAGTGTCAGGACCATATATTCAGCTTCTACATTTTAGTTTATTCCCCTGTAATTAAAAGCATTCACAAATAAATGAATGAATCTTGGCTAACTGCAAATTGCAAATTTCTACAATGGCATCGTGACATTAAGAAGTTATGTTCTTGCATGATGCAACTCCTTGAGACTAAATTACAAAATGAGAAGCTTTGATCTACTGCTTGCTATCTTACCAGAGGTGAAAAAAAAAGAAGAAGAAGAAGAAGAAGATAAAGAAAAGTAGCATGTCTCAATCATGTCATCATGATGTGGGCTGCCTTGCTGGCTCAGGTCCTGCAATCATTGAGGAAACTATGAAAATCAAAAGTGTATCAAGACATTTTACAGGAGAATATCAGGGCAGCAGTCCATGACCTCAAGCTTAAGAGAGGTTGGGTGATGCATCAAGACAATGACCAAAATCAACAAAAAAATAGCAGAAAAAGATTTGTCTTTTGGAATGGCCAAATCAGATTCCTAGATGATTTTACTAAATGTAAGGGTACACTTACTTTTTCCAGCCTGCACTGAGAATGATTACTCAGTGTCTTCAATAAAAATGTGAAAAGTACAATTGTTTGTGTTATTAGTTTATTCAGATTGTGTTTGTCAAAAATTGTGATTTAGATGAAGATCAGACCACATTTTATGAATACTTAATGCAAGAACTTATTCTTGCAACTGTATTTTAACATCATGAAGAAACCCACTAACGTTGACTACATTCATCAGCTTTAATATTGCAAAAGGATTATACAGAAACTGCAACAACAAAAAAAGACAATAGTTAAACAAAATACATTTGTTCAATAATAATAATTACAACATCTAAATATTAATTGCATATAATCAAAGCTTTGAAATCTCTTTACAACACCAAACATCTCACAAGATTTTCTCCTTTTTGTTGATTTGACAAAAGCTTCTGTTAATCTTGTACATTATAAAACATATAATCATTATAATGTATGGCATTAGAGTGTATAATTTAGCGATTAACTTTACTAAATTGCTGATTTTTTATGCGTTCTATAAGTGGTGGTTGTTCCAGTCCTGTCTCCAATTGTGGCTTTAATAGCATTCTTAATTTGTAAATAGAAGAAATATTACTCTTTGCCTAAATTATATTTCTTTGCTAGTTCTGCAAACATAATGAAGTTGTTGTCAGGAAAGAGATGGTGCAAGTGTGTGATACCTTTTCCTTTCCATCTGGTATTGGTAAGAGGTGATTTATTATGATAAATTTATGGTTATGCCTTGATTCGATGTGTGGTGTGAGAGCATGAGCTAATTTTTTAATTTGCCACCAAGAAGTACATTTTTGTGATAGTAACCCAGACTCGAATATGGGCTGGAGAATCACACTAAGGGAAGGAAAACACAGGAAAGGAGACTTGGAATGAACTTTGGAATATCGCTGGAGAGGAATCGTCGAAGGAGCACGCTGGAATGGCATCTGAAGAGTCGGCTAAGTAGAAGGTAAGTGAGTCTGCATACTGCGATGATACCAGACAAAGAATAAAGGGAGAGTGGAGAGATATACAGTCAGGTCCATAAATATTGGGACATCGACACAATTCTAATCTTTTTGGCTCTATACACCACCACAATGGATTTGAAATTAAACGAATAAGATGTGCTTTAACTGCAGACTTTCAGCTTTAATTTGAGGGTATTTACATCCAAATCAGGTGAACGGTGTAGGAATTACAACAGTTTGTATATGTTTGTACTTTTTAAGGGACCAAAATTAATGGAACAATTGGCTGCTCAGCTGTTCCATGGCCAGGTGTGTGTTATTCCCTCATTATCCCATTTACAAGGAGCAGATAAAAGGTCCAGAGTTCATTTCAAGTGTGCTATTTGCATTTGGAATCTGTTGCTGTCAACTCTCAATATGAGATCCAAAGAGCTGTCACTATCAGTGAAGCAAGCCATCATTAGGCTGAAAAATCAAAACAAACCCATCAGAGAGATAGCAAAAACATTAGGTGTGGCCAAATCAACTGTTTGGAACATTCTTAAAAAGCAAGAACGCACCGGTGAGTTCAGCAACACCAAAAGACCCGGAAGACCACGGAAAACAACTGTGGTGGATGACTGAAGAATTCTTTCCCTGGTGAAGAAAACACCCTTCACAACAGTTGGCCAGATCAAGAACACTCTCCAGGAGGTAGATGTATGTGTGTCAAAGTCAACAATCAAGAGAAGACTTCACTAGAGTGAATACAGAGGGTTCACCACAAGATGTAAACCATTGGTGAGCCTCAAAAACAGGAAGGCCAGATTAGAGTTTGCCAAACAACATCTAAAAAAGCCTTCACAGTTCTGGAACAACATCCTATGAACAGATGAGACAAAGATCAACTTGTACCAGAGTGATGGGAAGAGAAGAGTATGGAGAAGGAAAGGAACTGCTCATGATCCAAAGCATACCACCTCATCAGTGAAGCATGGTGGTGGTAGTGTCATGGCGTGGGCATGTATGGCTGCCAATGGAACTGGTTCTCTTGTATTTATTGATGATGTGACTGCTGACAAAAGCAGCAGGATGAATTCTGAAGTGTTTCGGGCAATATTATCTCCTCATATTCAGCCAAATGCTTCAGAACTCATTGGACGGCGCTTCACAGTACAGATGGACAATGACCCGAAGCATACTGCGAAAGCAACCAAAGAGTTTTTTAAGGGAAAGAAGTGGAATGTTATGCAATGGCCAAGTCAATCACCTGTCCTGAATCCGATTGAGCATGCATTTCACTTGCTGAAGACAACACTGAAGGGAAAATGCCCCAAGAACAAGCAGGAACTGAAGGCAGTTGCAGTAGAGGCCTGGCAGAGCATCACCAGGGATGAAACCCAGCGTCTGGTGATGTCTGTGCGTTCCAGACTTCAGGCTGTAATTGACTGCAAAGGATTTGCCAAGTAACCAAGTATTAAAAAGTGAAAGTTTGATTTATGATTGTTAATCTGTCCCATTACTTTTGGTCCCTTAAAAAGTGGGAGGCACATATACAAACTGTTGTAGTTAAAGCACATCTTGTTCTTTTCATTTCAAATCTATTGTGGTGGTGTATAGAGCCAAAAAGATTAGAATTGTGTCGATGTCCCAATATTTATGGACCTGACTGTATATAGCGTTTTTCCCAAACTGGGGTATGCGTAACCATGGGGATACGTGAGGTGACAATGGGGGTACGCAAATACAATTCTGAGACTTTTAATTTCATCACATTATAAAAGAAACACCAAAATGGCTGTGTCATAAAAATGTGTCAGATAAATTTGCAATGAAATAACCCTATCTTTTGCGGTAAAAAAAAATGCATCTACTCATGCGTCGTGTGTTCACACAGGTTTATTATTTTTGCCAGTCCAGCACACTGCTAAATTATGTAGCTTAGTGATAGCAAGTAAAATTGATACTTCACTGTTTTACCAGATTTGCACATGTCAGTCATCCATGATTTTAAGGTTAAGATTAAGGTTAGATGCATAGGGAGTTTTGATTCATAAGTTCACACGCTTTGATGACAGTAGTCAGACATCCAGTGTGGCTAAATAGTTTTCTACATTCACATGAAGTAATTTTCAATCACATTTGCTCACACACTAGAGACTTGTTTTTACATTGTTGCATGATGTTGATGATGTTTTTTTCCAGCAAATTATATCAACTTTGCTAATAGTGTCAATGTGACATAACAAAGCACTTGAGCTGACCGCACAATTGCACAGATACTTACCCGCAATGCCGTACCTGCAATGATGCGCAATTCCAGGCACAGATGCAAATGCTATTCTTAAGTACCGCAACGTGATGAGGGGGGAGTTATGCAGTTATATCATATCTAGCATACCCATCTCATTCAGAGAGCCATTTATTCAATATGTATATGATTAATGTAACATGTAAAAAAAACATTGTGGCAGGGCGGAGGGCGGGGCCGGGTCGTGATTATACACACCCGGTCCCTTATCAGGCTAATCAAGCCTCCGAGAAGGATAAAGGCAGAATGCGGAGGATTGTGGGGGAGAGAGAGATAGTTTACGGACATGTACATCATATGCGTGTTTGTTGTCTTTTAAGTTTATAATTAAATATTGTTTAGGAGGAGGCGAGAACGGCTTGATTATATAAACAATATTTTAATTATAAATTTAAAAGACAACAAACACATATATGATGGACGTGTCCGTAAACTATCTCTCTCCCCCGCACAATCCTCCGCAGTTGGCCTTTATCCCTCTCGGAGGCTTGATTAGCCTGATAAGGGACCGGGTGTGTATAATCACGACCTGTTCCTGCCCTCCGCCCTGCCACACACATATAAAAACATGTTTAATAATAGCCACTGGAACCAGTCCTGGATAAGCGAGAGGGTCCTATTGGTCCCAGGGTGGCCAGTGCCCAAGGAGGAGTGGATGGAGTCAATGAGTGATAAACGTTGAGAGGAGGTTACAAAGGTCTTGTTGGTGGGACAGCTCGGCGGAGCAGGTTCAATGGCGGTGGCTTTTGTGATTCTATTGTCTAAGGAACAATTGGACAGGGCTTACAATTACGTGAGGATGAAGAATGGGAAAGGGCGTCCGCCTTGATGTTCTTGTCACCTGGACAATAGGAGATAGTGAAACTGAAACATGTGAAGAAGAGGACCCATCTTTCCTGGCGAGTATTTAGACGAGGTACCAGGAAGGGGTGTTGAGCCCCCTCTAGCCAATGCCACCACTCTTCCAGGGCTAAAATGTCAGTCAAGTGCTCCCAGTTTCTGATGTCATAATTTTGCTCTGCCGGGGAGAGTTTCTGGAGAAGAAGGCACATGGATGGACTTTAGATGGTTTCACCTGCTGCTGACAAAAGGACTGCTCCATCGTGAAGGCCTCCTTCAGATGTTGGAAGTCATAGGAAGTTCCAGGTCAGAGACTTGGGTTTGGATCAGAGAAAGGAGGTTAAGGGAGCTGTGAGGAAGCTGTAATTCCTGATAAAGCAGTGATAGAAGTTGGCTAAACCCAAGAAGCACTGAAGTTTCCACCTTCCCCTCGTCCATCTGGATGCCCTCAGGGCTGATGTTGTAACCTAGGAACTGGAGGGACAACTAATGAAAAGAACACTTCTCAGCCTTAAGATATATGTGGTATTCCCTCAGCTTTTCTAGCACGAGTGCGACATGTTGACAGTCGTCGGTCTCATTCTGGGAGTACATCACAATGTCGTCTATGTAGACAAGGACGATTTGATGGAGATACTCACGGAACACCTCATTCATGAAGCCCTGGAACACAGAGGGGGCGTTGACCAAACCATATTGTAACCAAGGTTACCAGAGAGTAACAGAAAAAAATTATTGTCATTAATGTAAGAATGTAATAATGGGAGAATTATTGAAAACTATTCAAATGAAGAAACTTTTATAAAAGAAAATATTAATTTCATACAAACATATATTTTCATTTGGGTATTAGTGTGACCAATGGTTATGAGTTTTGAACTTGAGATGAGCCAATGCGAGCGCAGAATGTGGCGCAGCGGAAAAATTGATTTCCGGGTTTCGCACGAGGATTATGCGTGAAGTTAGAGGCAGCTCTCTCTCTCTCGTGCACGGATAGCTGATGAGCGTGGTGTCACGACGCTCCAGGAAACAGAGAAAGAAAATAATCTTCTAGATGAATTCTGTCGATGGATTGATGTGAGTGAAATAACGCGTTTTATTTCCTATTAAGTTATGAGTGATGTTGGTATTGTTATGACAGTGAAACGGACATTCAGCTTGTCAATGACTCATTCCAGTCTCACTCACAGTATGTAAAATCTCTGAAGGAACAGTTGGAGGAGAGTTACCAGCTCGCAACTCGCAATGCCATGAAGGTAGCGGAGAGAAACAAAAGGAGATTTGATAGGAATGTAGTTGCCTCCGTTCTGGATATCGGTGATCGAGTCCTAGTAAGGAATGTCCGGCTAAGAGGAAAACACAAAATAGCAGACAGATGGGAACCTGACGTCTATGTTGTGTTAAAGAAAAGCAGTGGTATTCCTGTGTATACAGTTAGCCCAGAAGGAAAGGAAAGTCCAGTGCGTACTTTGCATCGTGATTTACTTCTGCCCTGTGGCTTCTTGCCCAACACTGAGTTTGAAGAATCTGTCCAGCAACAAGAACATCGTAGGCCTAGGACAAGGGCCCAGTCCAGAATTGAGGATGTTGCTGAAGCAGAGATGGGGTATAGTCATTCTGAATCTGAGAGCAAATCTGTTCACTTTGATGTACCTGAAGAGTCCTTAAATTCACTACTAGAGTTGTTTCGGAAGCAAGACCAATTCATCACTCAGAAAGTTCATTGGTTACAAGGAACGTACCTCAAGTTCAGTCTGAGAATTCACCATCTGTTGTCCTGGATCCGTTAGGAGGTGATTCACCTGTAGAACAAAATTCAATCAGTGATGGAGTAGAGAGACACTCACCTGCGATTCATCACATAGAACCGTGCACCTCTGAGGTTGAACCTGAAAGGAATAGTGAAGAGGAATTAGCAAAAGTAACCTCAGAAGAAGAATGTTATGAATCAAGTGAGTTATCTGATGAATCATTTGAAGTGGTGAATGAAATTGGACCTGATGCACATGTAGAGAACACTACTTCTCATCTTGAATTACCCCCAGTCAGACATCTTCTAGACATTCCAACTGTGGAGGATGATGCAGGAGATATGGGTCCAAGACGTTCAAAAAGACAGAGTAGACCACCAGACAAGCTGCAGTATGCACGGCTGGGAAATCCGTTGATTTCAGTTATTCAGTCTTTATTGCAAGGATTGAGCGCTGCACTTTCTGAGTCAGTTGAGGAATCTGATTACATTAAATACCACAATTCTGGACCGAATGCAGTTCCACCTGTGTGACTTAGTCACTCCCAAGCACAGGGACGTGCTTTGATTCAGGAGGGGAAAGTGTAACCAAGGTTACCAGAGAGTAACAGAAAAAAATTATTGTCATTAATGTAAGAATGTAATAATGGGAGAATTATTGAAAACTATTCAAATGAAGAAACTTTTATAAAAGAAAATATTAATTTCATACGAACGTATATTTTCATTTGGGTATTAGTGTGACCAATGGTTATGAGTTTTGAACTTGAGATGAGCCAATGCGAGCGCAGAATGTGGCGCAGCGGAAAAATTGATTTCCTGGTTTCGCACGAGGTTTATGCGTGAAGTTAGAGGCAGCTCTCTCTCTCTCTCGTGCACGGATAGCTGATGAGCGCGGTGTCACGACGCTCCGGGAAACAGAGAAAGAAAATAATCTTCTAGATGAATTCTGTCGATGGATTGATGTGAGTGAAATAACGCGTTTTATTTCCTATTAAGTTATGAGTGATGTTGGTATTGTTATGAGAGTGAAACGGATATTCAGCTTGTTAATATAAAAGTGTATAGTGATATACATATACTTCAGTAGCATCAGAGTATTGCTGAAGTGTTTATGGAGTGTATTTTTGATTAAAAAGGGTAGAGAGAAGGATTTAAAGGGGACGTGCTGTACCTGCACCATTCTGGAATTTTCTGTGAGTTAACGATCTCCTTGGTAAGTCAGATTGCTTTGTAATTGTTACAAATCAGACTGTTATTGTTGTATAAGAGGAAAAGCAAGATAAATTAAATCTGTGAGTGATTTATGTGTATAAACAGAGTGTAATGCTGTATTTGGTAAATAACAGCTAACTGTGCTTGAATAGGTGACAGAAAAGTGGTTAATAATATATTAATGAATGCATTATGTTGGGAAAATAGTCACAAACCATACATATGTAAGAGAAATATTCTTTATTTGAAAAATGCATATGTTCAAATTCTGTGTAAAATGTACAATGGTTTATTTACTTTCATGCGTTAAAAAACGTTATTGTATGTTGTTACAATGAAGATATTCATGATATTTTTTGTGACCTTGCTGTTCAAGGTCAGGTTTTTTTTTGTTGTTCTATTTTTTCCAAGTCCGATTGATGTCCTCATGTCTGAGGTGACGATGTTCTGGTCCCTGTATTCTGGATTTGTCCCGGCCTTCCAGTGGTTCTGAGGAGGGTTTGGACTGGCGAGCCTCCCTTGAGTCTATTCTTGGATCTTTCAGTTGAGGAAAGACAAGTCTTAGCACTGATTTGAACTGCGAATGGTAGGGAAAGGAATAACTTTCATCATCTTTTGTTTTTTTCCTGGGATGGAGACCTTTTTTCCTCATCAACAGATAAAGGACAATTAACTTTCTACGGACTTCTCAAAGAACAATATTCAGAAAAGACTGAATGTTTTGAATATATTTAATTGAACAAATGTTGTTGTTCAATTAGGTGTCATATTGTTTATTTGGGGTTTTGATAATTGATACTGATTGATTACCAAAGAGACAAGTGTGTACAAGTACAACGAGTGAGTACATTTAACCTCAATACAGTTGAGGGAACACTGCAGTAACCGTAGTGAGCTGACTTTACCTTGTTGAAACCCAAAGAAAAAAATTGAGACCTAGAGAAACAAAGGAAACAACAGCAAGATTTGGGAAGCTGTATTCTTGTTGAAAAAAGAAATACACATTTATATATATTTTTTTTATTTGTTTATCAATTAATGTAATTCACCTGTTGAGTATTTTGAAAATACACATTGTGGGTTCAAACGAGTGTTCACTGTTGTTGTGGCATCTTTCTCAGCAGCGAGTCTATTTCTTCTGGAACGCTGGTCCATAGATTGACATATAACAAGTTATTTATTAGCCTAATCTACCTACAGGTTAATAGCCAGAGAGTAAGCGCTACAAAAAGTTGGTGAGCCAGCCAGGAGATTGATTGCCTAACAGCAACAGTGACTTCTCAGTACGACAAAACAAATAGAATTCCTACTGTGAAACACGCAATCCCAGTGTTAACAGTATGGATATAGTGGAACGAGAAAATGTGAATGTTTCCAATGCTGTCATAGTTGGTGGCATAACACTGAGTGAATCTGACCAAAACTTAGAAGCATGGCTTGTACGGTATGGCAGCATTAATCGTACTCTCCTTATTGATGACCCAACATCTGAATTTCATCGGCAGGCTATAATAGAGTTTGTACATAGCTCTGCAATGACAACCCTGAAGCTTCTGTTGCCTTTGAGTATTGTTAGCACTTCAGATTCAGATGTCATATTCACTGTGCGTGCCCTAAGCAGCATATACACCCCTGTAGTTAAAGATGATTCTACTAATGGTTATTTGGAAGAAGTGCTTCAAGAGGAGTTAGTAAAGATGAGATCAGTTGGCTCTACCACTGAGCAGTTGCCCAGCTGTCATGTAGCAGACTCCCAAACTCAGGGACTCAGCACTTCCAGTTCCTTCAATGGCCGTGGGTCACCCGCCACATCACATAGGATGGGAGAAAGTAGAGATGGAACGTTCTCACCAAACGTTTCTCCATTGCTGAGTGGTGAATCCCAGACAACTCAAAACCTGTCCAAGGAGAATGAGAACAACACTGTACCTAATACTCGTGGAAGTAACAATCCTTCAACCACAGGGATGTCACATCCAGTTCTGACTATGGATATGATAGATCCTCCTGGTGTGCAAAGAGTCGTGGTTGAGCATGCTGTGAGGACAAGTGATGTGACAGCCCAGCATACTTCCCTACATCTCAGATCTTTCTCAGGGAAAATTCCACGTCCACCCAATGAGCCAGACTTTGACACATGGCGAGCAAGTGTGAAATTCCTACTGGATGATCCATCTGTTTCAGACTTGTCTCGTACAAGAAGAATCCTAGACAGCTTGCTTCCACCTGCTGCTGACGTAATCAAACATGTTAGCCCACAATCATCGCCCTCTGTATATTTGGAGTTGCTGGAATCAGTGTATGGATCAGTGGAGGATGGGGAGGAGCTGCTGGCAAAGTTCATGACGATGTTGCAGAATCAGGGAGAAAAGCCTTCCAGCTACCTGCATCGATTACAAGTGATGTTAAGTGTAACAGTGAGGAGAGGTGGCATCGCAGAGAAGGAGCGTGACCGCAGTTTGCTGAAGCAGTTCTGTCGTGGGTGCTGGGATCACGACTTAATTGTCAATCTTCAGCTGGAAAGGAGAACGAATAACCCACCTACCTTCGCTGAACTAGTAGTTGCAGAATCAGGGAGAAAAGCCTTCCAGCTTTGGGATGTCAGAACGGAGGAAGACAGGAGAGCTTCAAAAGAGGATCGGATGAGGAGTCATTTTGGGATGACTAAACAAGGTGTAGCCCCTTCCAAAACACGAGCTGCAGCTCATCAGTTGTCTGCTCACTCACTTGAAAGCACAACTAACTGTCTCAGATTCACAGAAGCATCAGCCAGGAAGAACATCTGGGTTCAGGATTCCTTCCGCCACTCCACACCCCAAACAAACTAGACGAGAAGAAAGTGACTCAGTCAGTAGTGGCGGATTGAGCTCAGCTAGACCCCGTTCAAGCTACTGTTTTCGTTGTGGAGAAGACGGTCATATTGCCGTAAATTGTGAAAATGATCCAGGCCCTGTCAAAGTAGAAAGCAAACGACATCAGCTGCAGGGAAAACAGGCTCAGTGGGACCTGAAAAACAGAGTTGCATCCACGAGGTTAAACTTCAATCAGTCTCTGTAGCAGGGCGTACAGAAACTGAGGAAAGTCCCACATGCCCTAACAAACCTAGGAAAGCATTCAACAAGTGTCATGAAGTAATTCAGAGAAAATTACCAAGAGGATTGGTTGGGATGAAATGTACTGCCCAGTTGGTTGTTGAAGGAACTTCAGTGAATTGTTTGATAGATACCGGTTCCCAAGTAACCACCATTCCACTTTCCTTTTACCGCGATCATCTGTCGAAACACCCTATGAAGCCACTTGAGTCTTTACTGGTCGACGGAGCAAATGGGCAGTCAGTCCCCTACTTGGGCTATGTAGAGCTCACTCTGACATTTCCTACAGAGTTCTTGGGAGTACAATCAGAAGTTACCACGTTAGCCCTAGTGGTCCCTGATTTGATGCACGTGCCCCAGGTCCTTGTGGGAACGAACTCCCTTGATGCTCTTTATGCGAACCATGCTCAAGAAAGCCCAGGGAACATCAATCCAGCTTTTAATGGATATCGAGCAGTTCTCAAAATTCTGGATGTCAGACATAAACAAATGAGAACTGAAGTTCTTGGATGTGTAACGTTGGAAGGGACTACTCCAAAAGTTGTGTCAGCAGGGAGCGTAGCTGTTCTTGATGGAGTTGTTAATCTAAGTCGCTGTTCTCCTGAGAGCTTGACAACATTAGGGCAGCCAGAAATATCTTCTATGCCAGGCGGATTATTAGTGGCTAGTGGACTGTAAACTTTGCCTGCTAAACGCTCCTTTACTTTACCTGTAGTGGTGAGAAATGACACCCAGAGTGACCAAAAGTTCCACCAAAAGCTGTTCCACCAAAAGCTGTGATCGCTGAAATGTACACTGTTCAGCACGTGATGGAGATGCAACCAAGACATAATGCTTCTCATATTCAATTGAACTCCGGCAGCTCACCGATAAAAGTTGATTTTGGTGATTCCCCTTTACCAGCGGAGTGGAGAACCCGAATATCAGCTTTATTGAACACAATGCCTGAGGTGTTTGCCTTACATGACATGGATTATGGTCATACGGATAAAGTGAGACATCACATCAAACTTAATGATGAAACTCCTTTTAAGCATCGATCTAGGCCCATTCACCCACAGGATGTCGATGCTGTTCGCAAACACCTGCGAGACTTGTTGGCTGCTGGAATTATTAGAGAATCTGAGTCTCACTTTGCCTCCCCTATATTGGTGGTGAGGAAGAAGGATAATTCAGTACGCCTCTGTATAGACTTCAGAAAACTTCATTCCCAGACTATAAAGGACGCCTATGTGCTTCCCAACTTGGAAGAGGTGTTTTCCGTATTAACTGGCTCAAAGTGGTTCTCCGTTCTGGATTTGAAGTCGGCAGGGAATAGAATGCCGCAAGGGATCACAAATGCTCCCAGTACCTTACAACGACTCATGGAGCGCTGTATGGGTGATCTGAATCGAAAAGAGGTGCTAGTTTTCATAGACGACCTTATCGTTTTTTCAGAAACCCTTGAAGAGCACAAACATCGACTAGTGCAGGTTCTTACCTGTCTGAAGGAATATGGCTTGAAACTCTCGCCTGAAAAATTAAAATTTTTTCAGACTTCGGTGCGATACTTGGGACATATTGTTTCTCAGTATGGTGTAGAAACAGACCCAGTGAAAATTGAGGCCATCAAAACCTGGCCAAGGCCACAAACTCTCAAGGAACTGAAATCATTCTTGGGATTTGCCAGGTATTATAGGAGGTTCGTTCAGGACTTTTCTAAAATAGTCAAGCCACTCAACAACCTCACGGCTGGATACCCCCCAATTCGCAAGGGAAGAAAATGTAAAAACACAAATCGTCATTACTATGATCCGAAGGAAAAGCTGGGAGACCGGTGGGATGCTTCTTGTCAGCAGGCGTTTGAGACAATTGTGGAGAAATTAATAACTGCTCCAGTTTTGGGATATGCTGACCCTAGTTTGCCATACGTATTACATACTGACGCCAGCACCATAGGCTTAGGTGCCGCCTTATATCAAGAACAGGAAGGCCATTTGAGGGTCCTTGCTTATGCTAGTCGAGGACTAACTAAGAGTGAAGCCAGATATCCTGCTCATAAACTTGAGTTTCTGGCCCTCAAGTGGGCGGTTACCTCAAAGTTCAGCGACTATTTGTACGGGGCTGAGTTTACTGTTGTAACCGACAGTAACCCCTTAACTTATATCCTGACGTCAGCCAAATTGGACTCTACCAGTTATAGATGGCTGTGTGGATTATCCGCGTTTAATTTCAAGATCCACTACAGAGCAGGAGCCCAGAACCAGGATGCCGATGGGTTGTCCAGGTGTCCAAACAGTCAGTTGTTGAATGATCTGGAGTCTCAAAAAGAACAGGAAATAATTAAACAATTCACTCTGAATCATCTAGCTGAAATCGACAAAGATCTGTCTCTGATCCTGCCAGAAGCAATGAAGGCGGTGTGTGAGATACATCAGGTTTGCCAGGCACAGGATGAGCATCACCCTGTCTTGATGACATTAGTGGAGTCCTTGATGATGGATGCTGGTGCGTTACCTCAAGAATTCCAAGAAGAATATGACAATGGCTTACCTGTGACCCCTCACCTCTCTGAGGAAGATTTAGCAGCCCGGCAATGAGCGGATCCAGAGTTGAAAGTGGTCCTTGAGTACCTAGAGCAGTGGTTCTCAACCTTTTTTGAACAAACGCCCCCCTGACCTCTTCATGATCCTCGTAACGCCCCCTTTTTAAAAAAAAAAAAAAAAAACATTTCAGAAATACTATTACAGCCAAACAATTGCAACACTGATACCTGAAGCCTGAGTTTTTGGTAAAAAAAAACTGAAACAGAAGTTTCTTATTGTATTTAAACTACATGTAAAAGCCTCAAGTTGAGTAATATTGTGTTTGGAAAAAAATGCAAAAACACATGGATTGTTTGAAAGGTATTGCAAATGTATTTAGAAATTCAAACAAATTCAGGCTCACACACAAATTTATTTAAGATGAACCAATCACGTGAACAATAACGTAACTAACCTAAATGGCCAATGAAAAAGCAGTGGTCGTTTGTGCACTCAATTATGCAATATATACTAGGCTTCAAATTTGAATAGCCTACAAACGGTCATTTGATTTCAAATGACGAACAAAGACGACAACAGCTCGGCCACCTGAACTGAACCGAAGAAAAACGACGTCAAAAACAGCCACTTTTTTTTATTAATTACGGTCATTAGTGTGAGCCCTGAGCACTAATTATGCGCCTAATTATGTATTCCGCGTTATGTACAGAAAAAGCCGGTGAAAGCGCCTCTATTTTGCGCTGAAAATTCTCCGCCTCTTAAAAGCATGTGTAACTTAGGAAGCGGCTCTCCTGGCATATCCTCCTGGTGAAGTGGCAGCAGTAATCCGAGCAAGACGAAGACATAGGCTAAGAAGAAGAGCTGAAAAGATTTTTGCGCAGGCCGCCTGTTGAGTACCTCTGAGTAACGCCCCCATTTGTGCCTGAGCGCCCCCCTCTCTGCTGCCTCGTTCACACCGCCCCCCAACACTGTCCAAATGCCCCCTAGGGGGCGGTACCGCCCCCGTTGAGAAACGCTGACCTAGAGTCTGGTGAAAAACCCCTTGGTAGGAAGTCCCAGTCACCTAATATAGTGATGTGGATGAGAGAGTGGAATAAGCTTGAAGTCAAGAATGGAGTGTTGTATCGAAAAAGAATGGATCAAGGTAGAGCATTGAGCCAACTAGTGTTACCCAAGGATCTTCGAGAGATGGTACTCACCAGTTTACATGATGACATGGGTCATCTAGGGCTGGAGCGAACTCTTAACCTCCTTTGCTACAGGTTCTATTGGCCTAAAATGGCTGATGCTGTGGTGAGAAAAATCAAAACCTGTGAGCATTGTATTCGGAGGAAATCTCCACCACAGAGGGCAGCTCCTTTAGTGAACATACAGACCAGTAGGCCAATGGAGCTGGTCTGTATGGAATTTTTGTCGGTAGAGCCAGACAGTAGCAATGCAAAGGATATATTGGTCATTACCGACCATTTTACGAAGTATGCCATTGCGATTCCTACTAAAGATCAGAAGGCTCGGACTGTGGCCAGATGTCTCTGGGATCAATTCTTACTGCACTATGGCTTTCCTGAAAAATTGCATAGTGATCAGGGCCCAGATATCGAATCCCGGACCATTCAAGAGCTGTGCAAAGTCGCGGGTATCCGTAAAGTGAGGACGACCCCCTATCATCCAAGGGTGAACCCAGTGGAGCGGTTCAACAGGACCTTGCTGCAAATGTTGGGAACCTTGGAGAATGACAAGAAGGCCCACTGGAAGAAATTTGTTAAACCGCTTGTGCATGCATACAACTGCACAAAAAACGATGTAACGGGGTACTCGCCTTACGAAATGATGTTCGGACGCCAGCCTCGATTGCCCGTCGATCTTGCTTTTGTACTTCCAGTCAATGACTCATTCCAGTCTCACTCACAGTATGTAAAATCTCTGAAGGAACGGTCGGAGGAGAGTTCCCAGCTCGCAACTCGCAATGCCATAAAGGTAGCGGAGAGAAACACCGATATCCTCCGTTCTGGATATCGGTGATCGAGTCCTAGTAAGGAATGTCCGGCTAAGAGGAAAACACAAAATAGCAGACAGATGGGAACCTGACGTCTATGTTGTGTTAAAGAAAAGCAGTGGTATTCCTGTGTATACAGTTAGCCCAGAAGGAAAGGAAAGTCCAGTGCGTACTTTGCATCGTGATTTACTTCTGCCCTGTGGCTTCTTGCCCAACACTGAGTTTGAAGAATCTGTCCAGCAACAAGAACATCGTAGGCCTAGGACAAGGGCCCAGTCCAGAATTGAGGATGTTGCTGAAGCAGAGATGGGGTATAGTCATTCTGAATCTGAGAGCAAATCTGTTCACTTTGATGTACCTGAAGAGTCCTTAAATTCACTACTAGAGTTGTTTCGGAAGCAAGACCAATTCATCACTCAGAAAGTTCATTGGTTACAAGGAACGTACCTCAAGTTCAGTCTGAGAATTCACCATCTGTTGTCCTGGATCCGTTAGGAGGTGATTCACCTGTAGAACAAAATTCAATCAGTGATGGTTAGAGAGACACTCACCTGCGATTCATCACATAGAACCGTGCACCTCTGAGGTTGAACCTGAAAGGAATAGTGAAGAGGAATTAGCAAAAGTAACCTCAGAAGAAGAATGTAATGAATCAAGTGAGTTATCTGATGAATCATTTGAAGTGGTGAATGAAATTGGACCTGATGCACATGTAGAGAACACCACTTCTCATCTTGAATTACCCCCAGTCAGACATCTTCTAGACATTCCAACTGTGGAGGATGATGCAGGAGATATGGGTCCAAGACGTTCAAAAAGACAGAGTAGACCACCAGACAAGCTGCAGTATGCACGGCTGGGAAATCCGTTGATTTCAGTTATTCAGTCTTTATTGCAAGGATTGAGCGCTGCACTTTCTGAGTCAGTTGAGGAATCTGATTATATTAAATACCACAATTCTGGACCCAATGCAGTTCCACCTGTGTGACTTAGTCACTCCCAAGCACAGGGACATGCTTTGATTCAGGAGGGGAAAGTGTAACCAAGGTTACCAGAGAGTAACAGAAAAAAATTATTGTCATTAATGTAAGAATGTAATAATGGGAGAATTATTGAAAACTATTCAAATGAAGAAACTTTTATAAAAGAAAATATTAATTTCATACGAACGTATATTTTCATTTGGGTATTAGTGTGACCAATGGTTATGAGTTTTGAACTTGAGATGAGCCAATGCGAGCGCAGAATATGGCGCAGCGGAAAAATTGATTTCCTGGTTTCGCACGAGGGTTATGCGTGAAGTTAGAGGCAGCTCTCTCTCTCTCTCGTGCACGGATAGCTGATGAGCGCGGTGACACGACGCTCCGGGAAACAGAGAAAGAAAATAATCTTCTAGATGAATTCTGTCGATGGATTGATGTGAGTGAAATAACGCGTTTTATTTCCTATTAAGTTATGAGTGATGTTGGTATTGTTATGAGAGTGAAACGGACATTCAGCTTGTTAATATAAAAGTGTATAGTGATATACATATACTTCAGTAGCATCATAGTATTGCTGAAGTGTTTATGGAGTGTATTTTTGATTAAAAAGGGTAGAGAGAAGAATTTAAAGGGGACGTGCTGTACCTGCACCATTCTGGAATTTTCTGTGAGTTAACGATCTCCTTGGTAAGTCAAATTGCTTTGTAATTGTTACAAATCAGACTGTTATTGTTGTATAAGAGGAAAAGCAAGATAAATTAAATCTGTGAGTGATTTATGTGTATAAACAGAGTTGTAATGCTGTATTTGGTAAATAACAGCTAACTGTGCTTGAATAGGTGACAGAAAAGTGGTTAATAATATATTAATGAATGCATTATGTTGGGAAAATAGTCACAAACCATACATATGTAAGAGAAATATTCTTTATTTGAAAAATGCATATGTTCAAATTCTGTGTAAAATGTACAATGGTTTATTTACTTTCATGCGTTAAAAAACTTTATTGTATGTTGTTACAATGAAGATATTCATGATATTTTTTGTGACCTTGCTGTTCAAGGTCAGGTTTTTTTTTGTTGTTCTATTTTTTCCAAGTCCGATTGATGTCCTCATGTCTGAGGTGATGATGTTCTGGTCCCTGTATTCTGGATTTGTCCCGGCCTTCCAGTGGTTCTGAGGAGGGTTTGGATTGGCGAGCCTCCCTTGAGTCTATTCTTGGATCTTTCAGTTGAGGAAAGACAAGTCTTAGCACTGATTTGAACTGCGAATGGTAGGGAAAGGAATACCTTTCATCATCTTTTGTTTTTTTCCTGGGATGGAGACCTTTTTTTCCTCATCAACAGATAAAGGACAATTAACTTTCTACGGACTTCTCAAAGAACAATATTCAGAAAAGACTGAATGTTTTGAATATATTTAATTGAACAAATGTTGTTGTTCAATTAGGTGTCATATTGTTTATTTGGGGTTTTGATAATTGATACTGATTGATTACCAAAGAGACAAGTGTGTACAAGTACAACGAGTGAGTACATTTAACCTCAATACAGTTGAGGGAACACTGCAGTAACCGTAGTGAGCTGACTTTACCTTGTTGAAACCCAAAGAGAAAAATTGAGACCTAGAGAAACAAAGGAAACAACAGCAAGATTTGGGAAGCTGTATTCTTGTTGAAAAAAGAAATACACATTTATATATTTTTTTTATTTGTTTATCAATTAATGTAATTCACCTGTTGAGTATTTTGAAAATACACATTGTGGGTTCAAACGAGTGTTCACTGTTGTTGTGGCATCTTTCTCAGCAGCGAGTCTATTTTTTCTGGAACGCTGGTCCATAGATTGACATATAAGAAGTTATTTATTAGCCTAATCTACCTACAGGTTAATAGCCAGAGAGTAAACACTATAATATGGCATCACCCGGTACACGTAGTGGCCGGTTGGAGTTACAAAGGTGGTCTTCCATTAATTTACACTCCGGATTCGAATTAGGTTTTACGCACTGCGCATGTCCAGCTTGGTGAAGATGGTAGCTCCTCTCAACATTTCCAAGGCAGCCAGGATGAGGGGAAGTGGAAATCGGCACTTTACCATTATCTTGTTGAGGAAGCGGTTATCAATACAGGACCGGAAATCTTCGTCCTTCTTTGCCACTATGAAAAACTTGAGGGAGCAGGGGTTGTGGAAGGTCGGATGTAACCCTGGTTGAGAGCCTCCTCGATATGCTCCTCCATCGCCTTCTGTTCAGGGATGGAGAGAGGATATATTTTGCCACGGGGTACCGGGGAGAAGGTCTATCGTACAGTCCCAAGGTCGATGAGGAGGAAGTTGAGAGGCGCAGAGTGGGCAGAAGACATCCTGGAAGTGGGAGTAACAGAATGGGATTTTCACAGAGGTAGAGCTTATTAGACTCTCGATGGAGGTGGAGTTGAGATTTCTTGGCGATGATCAAGGGTCTTGGAATGGGAAGATTGTGGAAACAGGAAGGAAAGCACTGGGACTTGAAGTGTAATGGGATCCACACAATGTCGAATCACACCTCACACCACACCTTAAATTTGGCTGACATGGCTGTGGATGGAGCTGGAGTTGGTGACAGAGCGTGTCTGAGATGAAGTTACCGGCTGACCCAGAGTCGAGGAGTGGGAGTACTGAAAGGGAAATGTTGGAAGCAGTAAGCGTCACACTGGTAGACAAAGGAGAGGATCTATGGAGTAGGTAACATGACTCACCAGTGGGCATGGAGGACGAATGGGACATGCCAAGATGACATGTCCCTTACCACCACAGAACAGGAACAACCGCTGGGTCAACCGACACCGGCGCTCTGCCAAGAAACATCCATCTGCATGGACTCTGCACCTGGTTCGGAAGGTTGGACAGAGGGTGGAGGCGATGGCGTAGTCTGTTGAACAGTTTGACAATATGCAAACTACAGTGGGTCTAGTGAGGACACTGAAGACCTCTTTGGCTGGATGGAGTGGTGGTGGTGTAGTGGTCTAAGCACATAACTGGTAATCTGGTAATCAGAAGTACACTGGTTCAAACCCCACAGCCACCACCATTGTGTCCTTGAGCAAGGCACTTAACTCCAGGTTGCTCCAGGGGGATTGTCCCTGTAATAACTGCACTGTAAGTCGCTTTGGATAAAAGCGTCTGCCAAATGCAAATGCATAAATGTTTGGCATTGGGACGATGGTGGTGGCCTTGAAGCACATTGGAACGACGGCGCTGCTCAGAGAGATGTTGAAGATGTTGGTAAGAACATCTGCCATCCTCTGAGCACACTACCTGGAATGTTGTCTGGTCCAGCAGCCTTCTGTGGATTGACTCTACGTAGAGTTTATCTCACATCAGCCATGGTAAGACATTGGGAGGAGGGTGGTCTTCCTCGCCACCACGTCGTTCTGTGCTTCAAACCTAGCGTAGAAGTCGTTCAGTGCATCTGTTCTTAGGACAGTCTTGTCGCCTGCTCTGAAGGTAGAGTCTCGGGTCCTCAGCAGCGCACGCACCTCCGCAGTCATCCAAGGCTTCTGGTTGGAGCATGTAGTGATGGTCTTGGAGAAGGTGACATCATCAATGCACTTGCTGATGTAACTTGTCACTGATGCTGTGTATTCCTCCAAGTTGGTAGAGTTGCCATATGTTGCAGCCTCCCTGAACATGTGCCAGTCACTACACTCAAAACAGTCCTGAAGAGCCTGGCCAGGTTTTCACCTGCTTCTGAAGTGGTTTTGTGCGTCTGACGAGCGGTCTGTATGCTGGAATTAACATAACAGAGATGTGGTCTGAGTAGCCGAGGTGGGGCGGAGCTCCGCCCGGTACATGCCTGGGATGTTTGTGTACACTCCTCGCATTGCAAAGTCCACATACTGATGGAATTTAGAGTGCACTTTCTTGAGATTTGCATGGTTGAAATCTCCGGCAAAAATAAACAGTCCGTCAGAGTGAGCGTTCTGCAGTTCGCTCATAACCCCATACAGTTCACAGAGCGCTTCCTTAGTGTTAGCACTGGGGGGAATGTAAACTCTGATTATAATAACAGTGGTGAATTCCCGTGGTAAATAAAAAGGTCTGCATCTAACAGTCACAAGCTCCACCAGCGATGAGCAGTAACTAGAGACTAGCATAGAGATATTGCACCATTCCGTGTTGATGTAAACACACAAGCAACGGGAGAGCCGGCCGGCTAGGGTTTGTTTTTAGGGTTTGTCATACCGCTTGCGACGTCCCCTCCCCCGGCCACCAGCATCAGGCGCTGCTGAGGACTGGAGGCCTGGTCTACGCAGCAAGCAGAGTTCTGCTCCTGCAGATCATCATGCAGCTTGGTTATTGCATGAATCTTATATTTTAGCGGTGTCTGGCGATGGTAGACACGAACACCGGTTGCTCCAAAAATGAAGAGAGATGCAGCCGCAGCATTGGGTCAAGCCCCTGATTATAAGTGGTGAGTAGAGCGGCCTCATTTCATCCGCTGGAGGCTGCTAGCGTGCGGATCTTGAGAGTGTAATCTTAAAAGGTGACTTTACCTTGACGAAGATTACAAAGTTGTTCACCAGTGGAAGTATCACCCACAGGGCATCCAAAAACCTCTCTGAAGTGTCAAGTGAAACTCTCAAATGTTATGTAACATTCTCCAAAGTGGTTAAGCCCACTGCAGTGCTTGTCCAGAGAGTAAGTTGATGATGTTAACTCTGTGGTGAATAGATGTGGCTGCATCTCTAGGGCGAGCAAACTTTGGAGCAAAAAGCTGCCACAGTTCTCCACCAATTTGGAGTATGGTGCTGGATTGACCATGGGACTGACAGAATAGACCGGTGAAGAAATTGTCGAAGTGTTGGTCGAGATTGGTGGAGCTGAGGGGTTAGTTGGATAGTGCTCGGCAAAGTGTGACAACCAACTCCAGGACGGTATCTGGACATGCTGGTGTAACACTCTTTGGTTTTAATGGAGGAGTCAGGAGACAGCGAAGCAGCTTGAGGTCAGTTTTAATTTCTCTGTTAAGACACTTGACGGTAACCGTCGAACACAGGTACATATATATAACAGGAATCAATGTTAAATAATGTCTGCCTTCAGGTTTCTCTCTCTCCCTCTCTGGACACTTGGCGTTCCTTTTATGTCTCCCTCCGCATCACTATAACGAGACACAGGTGTTAGGGTTAATTATAAACCAGGTGACAAGCCTTACTGCTCTCTCTCTCTCCCACAGACTGTCACACGACCACGCCACAGCTGGGTTCATGGTTTTGTGAGGGTCTGGTATCCTGTGACAGTAACCCAGACTGGTGGTGAACCCAAATGCAGGTATTTATTAGAAAAACCACAAACACAGACAGCAATTAGCAGGTTAGTGAAGAATATGCAGATTGATTCAGGAACAGACAACAGTACTTGATGGTGGTTATTGTATTTGCAGGTTTAAGTATTACTTGAGCTAGAGAATCACACTAAGGGAACAGACAGGAGAGGAGACTTGGAATAAACTTTGGAATATCGCTGGAGAGGAATCATCATGGGAGCACGCTAGAATGGTGTCTGAAGAGTCAGGTAAGTAGAAGGTAAGCGAGTCTGCATACTGCGATGATACCAGATGAAAAATGAAAGGAGAGTGGAAAATTATATAGAGGAGCTGATTGACATGGTGATTGGAAGCAGGTGAGGGTTATTATTATTCGGGGGAGCAGGAAGTTTGAGTGTTTGTGGCGGGAAGGTCAGGTCAGGTGGATCCGTGACAGTGTTGTTTCAATCATAGTATTTTTGGACAGACTATGTTGTTTGATTGTTTTAGTTAAATATGGAAGGTCAGATTTGGTGATTTCTTTACATTCTGCCTGTTCTAACTGCAGTCATGGATTACGGAGATGGTCACATTTAATCCACTGGCACAGATATCATAAATGAGATGCTGAATAGTAGTGCTGAAAATTAGATGCTGCCAAACCTCATTGATCCTTGCTCTTTGGAGTGTTTATAGGCTTATTTTAGGATTTTTTTCTAGTAAACTTGCATATTACACTATTTAATGAGCTAAACCATTTCTTAGTTGGCTGTACTGGAGTCATAGTAAATAAATGATTAATTTTGGTCAGTATACACATTAACTGTTGCAATATAACCTATAGTGGAAAGTAAGAGGAAAGTGTTCATCCAGCAAATTAAGTCGTCCTATTTTGTTTTTGATTTGTGGAATAAATTTGAGCTTAAATAGATTGGAAAGATTGGGGGATATGTGTATTCCTAAGTTATTTAATATCCATTAATCTATTATAAATGGTGTGTCACTAAGGCTATTATCCTGCAGTTTCATATTCAGTGGCAAGATTGTCAGTTTGGTCCAGTTTATGGAATAGTCTGTTAATTTGGATTAATCTAGGAACAAGTCTAGTTATTTCTCTTAGAGACGTATTAAGGTTTTGTATGAAGAGTAATACTGTATGTCATCAGCATATACAGATATTATATGGTTGGTGTTGTATGATGAAATTCCAGAGATATGATAATTTTGTCTTATTGCAGAGGCTACAGGTTCTATTATTTCAGGGATGCCACTTTTTCCTCGCAGCCACCATATTTGTGACCATCAGCGGGAGGATGTCAGCATGTGTTCATGCAGGTAAAGGCTGCAATTTGCGGCGGGTCGTTATTGCACTCTCCTGACTTCACTCTCCCCTTTATCTTGTAGATGGACGCATCAGACAGGGGGGTAGGAGCAGTACTGTCCCAGATGGTGGAGGGGGAGGAGCGCTCCGTGCTGCACATTAGTTGTAAACTCTCCCTGAGAGAGACAAAATACAACACAGTGGAGAAGGAGTGTTTGGCCATCAAGTGGGTGGTCCTCACCCTCCGGTAATATCTGTTGGGCCATGCTATCCCTCTCTGTTTGGACCACGCCCCACTCCGGTAGCTCCATCGCATGAACAATACCATCGCACGGATCACCCATTGGTATCTAGCTCTCCAGGGTTGTGATTATACACACCCAGTCCCTTATCAGAATAATTAAGCCTCCGAGAGGGATAAAGGCTGACTGCGGAAGGTGGTGCGACGGGAGAGAGATCGTTTACGGTCAGCTGACCATCATGTGTGTGTTTGTGTCTTTTTGTTTAAGTTTCTCATTAAACTATAATTTATATTGTTAAGCCAGTTCTCACCTCCTCCTTGCCCATCTATATCCCTTTACACTGGTGCCGAAGACCCGGGGAGGAGGAGGGATACACCATAGTGGAGTTATTGCTACTACTGTCCACCCCAACGGAGCAGCCTCGGCCGTCTGCTGGGGGATGGAGGAATGGCCGGAGGAATGGCCACCGACTGCGAGGGGAGAAGGGGCTCCTAACCGACCACCTGGTGGGGAAGAACCGCTGCCAGGGGCGGGGGAGACCCCTTCTGTTCCCCGAGAACGCAGCGGGGTGTTCCGTCCGCCAGGGGCTGGAGGACTGCCTCCAATCCACCCGGGGTGGCGTGGCTGTCATCCATTAGAGGGTGGAGGAGTGGCAGAGGACCAAGCTACGGTGTATCGGAGAACTGGCGAGTAAGTGTTTTTTTTCATCTCTCTCCTCTCTCTCTGACTGACACTCCACGTTGGCCTTTCCCCTCTCTATTAAATTTGACAGTGTTTTTTGGGGGGGTACTACACTGTTATAGGACGTACCCCCCCTATTTTAATTATTTCTGTTTCCATCCCCTTGTCCCCGCCCTCATCCAGGTAGACGGGGATGACTTGCTGGCACACGGGGCGGAAGGCACGCCCCTCCCCAGGGAAAGGGGGGGGGTGTATGTAATGCCGGGGGCTCCCCAGCCTGAGAGAACAAGGGAGGAATGTGACACTGGCGGAGGGCAGGGCCGGGTTGTGATTATACACACCCGATGTCAGGTCTTCTATTCATCACCCTCCTTTATGCATACCAAGTTGTAGGCACTCCACAGATCTAATTTCGAAAAAAATTTAGCTCTCTGAAGCAGTTAAAAAGCAGATGACATGAGTGGGAGAGGAGTTATTTTATTGAGCCCACGTCTATGCAAGGCCTAAGGTTACCATCTTTAGTAATGTGACGAGGTAATGTGCCAGGAAGGAGGTCAATAGCACAATCGTATGGTCTATGAGGTGGGAGCTTGGTAGCACATTGTTTGTTAAATACTTCTCTCAAATCATAGTATTCAGGGGGCATAAGTGTCAGATCAAGTGTATTATTCAAGGAACAAACACTCACCTCTTCAACTGCTGCCAGAATTTCTTTACTCCCTGCCACAGAGGAAGTAAGAGAGGTGCAGTTGTCCTTACATGCAGGGCCCCAATGGAGAAGAGTTCCCAAGCCCAAGAAAATTGAGGGTTGTGGAGCCACAACCAGGGGTAGCCCAGGATAAGAGGTTCTCTGGAAGATTCGATAAGACAAAAATAGATTGTTTCATGGTGGTTTTCTTCAATGGTTAAACGCAGAGGAACGGTTCTAAATTTGATCATTCTGGATTTTAGCGTTCCGGATTGGTCTGCCATCCAGAGCTTCAACTTTCCAGGATGAGGGACAAGTGGATAAACATATTCTTTGCCAGTTCAGTGTTTGGAAAAAATGTCAGCTGCCCCTGAATCAACAAATGCTTTCAATGTAGTTGTCCTCTCCTTAATATCCCACCAAGTAAGGGTAGCTGACAACAGTAAATGGGAGTGAGGAGTGTCAAACTGCGCAGTCCTACTCACTAAGGTCCCCACGCCCCCTAGCGAGCCTTGGTTTTTACCATTAATTAGGGGCAGGCAGAGTGCATGTGACCAGACCCTCCACAGTAGAAACAACGACCTTCTCTCATGCATCTCTCTCTCTCTTTAGGTGATAGGCAGGTTCTGCCCAGCTGCATTGGTTCTCCTTCTGTCTGTTGGTTGAGATCGGCAACTTCAGGAGCATTAATGGATGGTAACATGGGCATGACTCGGGGAGTTTAATGCTCTCTTCTCTGTTCACAAATGTGGTTATCAATGCGGATGGCCAAGGTCATGAATTCCTCCAGACTTGAACCCCAGTCTCTACTAGCTAATTCATCCTTTACATCTCCAGAAAGGCCACAATAGAATGTTGAGACAAGAGCCTCTGAATCCCATTTACTCTCAGAAGCCAGAGTTCAGAATTCAATGGCATAATTGGTCACGGATTGATGCCCCTGACACAGGTCTAGTAGCCGCCTTGCTGCCTCATGGCCACTGACTGGATGGTCAAACACTTGTTGAAGAGTTTCTGTGTGTAACACTGTTTGGTCGGTTAATGGAGGAGTCAGGAGACAGCGAAGCAGGTTTGAGGTCAGTTTTAATTCTCTCGTAATACACTTGACGGTAAACACATAAGCAACAAGTATAAAATTAGCGATGTCCGCCTTCAGTTTTCTCTCTCTCTCTCTCTCTGGACACTTGGCGTACCTTTTATGTCTTCCTCCGCATCACTATAACAAGACACAGGGGTTAGGGTTAATTATAAACCAGGTGACAAGCCTTACCTCTCTCTCTCTCCCGCAGACCGACACACGACCACGTCCCCACGCCACACTGTGAAACATTTTAGATCTGAGCAAATGGGCGACTGCTGTCTCCAGAGGGCTGAGGCCCAATCCAGTGCACGATTACACAACAGGTAGATTAAGTATGCAATCTTAGACTTCTCAGTAGCAAAGGAAGAAGTTTGAAGTTCAAAGATGAGAGACACTTGAGTCAGGAAACCCTTGCAGGTACCAGGCTTCCCATCATAGTGCTGAGGGGCTGGGATCTTGGGTTCCTGGGGCATGGGCACAGCTAATGGTGGAGGATCTGGGGCCAGTACTACCACAGTTTCTTGAGGCAAGCATGCTTGTAGTTGTTGCAGAGACTCCCCAATTTGGTTCACAGCATCTGTAGCTGTGTCTTGTGTGTTCCAAGTAAAACTCCCTGTTTACTGATGGCTCTGTGAATCTGTTCAACCTCTGCTGGGTCCATCATGTTGTGGCTCAGTCTTGCTGTCAGTATCGGAGAGCACTAACCACTATGCTATGGAGCTGTGTGGACCCAAATTCTAGAGAATCAGAAGAGGCAGCACTTGAGGAAAACAAACTGTCTTTACTTAATGTTCTTCTTGAATGAACACAAAAGATCAATCATCAAAAGCAGGGCTGAAGAAAGTACAGATCTTCAATGGCTTGATGCTGGCAAACGTGCAAAAGCATAGAACAAACTTCCCAAACAAGAAGGTCAAAAGATATGAGAGAACATCTGTCAATGTAATCAAAAATAGGTCAACCAGGAACAGGCATTTACAAAAGATCTGCCTAAGCAAAAGAACTTCAAGACTTAACAAAGTTACAAACAAAAGCAGGTCTTATATTTACACAAATACACACTCTAACAAGCCAGGCACAGGTGACATCATTGAGCTAATAATGAACAGGGAGTCAGGAGGAAGTTGTGGAAGGACTTGTGCTCTAGGTTCCCCTCTGCTGGACAGACCGTGGTGTGACACCCGATCCCTTATCAGGCTAATTAAGCCTCCGAGAGGGATAAAGACCGACTGCGGAAGGTGGTGCGACTGGAGAGAGATCGTTTATGGTCAGCTGACTGTCATAGGTGTGTTTGTGTCTTTTTTGTTTACATTTCTCATTAAACTATTATTTATATTGTCAAGCCGGTTCTCGCCTCCTCCTTGCCCATCTATATCCCTTTACAGTGACACTTGTTACAGCCAAGTTTTAAAGTGGGTTGCTCGATTTGTCTTGTGCTAGGTCAATAATTCATGAATAATAATGTTAACAAAATGTTGACTTTGCTGAAGGTTGTGTCCTACGCACCTATCAATTGCTTCTCAGGTGTGAGAGGTTAGTTGTTTATTGATTGCATCTGTAAAGATGTTGAAATCTCCACCAATTATGATGGCTGATTGTGAGAGATTGGATAGTGATGAGAGAAATCTGTGGAAACATTATTTGTCATCTGTATTGGTCCGTGGCTATTAGCAATAGTCATTATGTTACAGAAGATAGAGATATTGATAATAAAATAACATCCTTCTGGGTCAGATATTGTTGACTGATTAATAATTAGTATGTTTTTATTAATTAATATGGCAACACCTCTTTCGTTAGGGTGCAGAATATATCTGTGTTTATGTGGTGAATTAATTCCAGCTAACAACTTTTATATTTGTCAATTAGTTTTAAGTACAAGGTGCGTGAGAAGTGCCCGACAACACAGCCACATCTATGGCAAGTGCTACAGGAAGTGTGGGGGTTCTGAAAATTTTTCTCAAATAGTAAGTCATTTTTCACGTTATTAATGTCCGACTATACATTGTGATCAGCTGAATGCCACTTTGGTGAATAAAAGTACCCATTTCTTTCCGTAAGAACAAAATCTGTTCATTATTCCAAATGTTTATATAATAAGAATTATTCATCATCAGAAGTATTTTCATGTTCTGTATATTTTTATATATCTGTGTTTAGTTTGTATCTGCAAGTTTAGTTTCTGGGATCACTGATACATTGCACAAACCTACAGTTGAAACTGAATTCCTCTAACGTCTTCCAAACCTCAATTGTTTTGCAACTCAAGCGCAAACACAAGCACTAACGTGAAATGTTTCCCTTTTCGTGAGAAACAAAACCATTTTCTTTTACACTGCAGAATGCATCAAACTTGATTGAAAAGTTTACATCTGCTCTAACGTGAAGTATAATGAATATTTTTCATTTGTGCACATAATCTGCTAAATCACCACTGATTGCACCCTAAACTGACAACTAAATTACTTTCTGATTCATCACAATTGCAAATAGGGGAGTAAATCTAATTTCTGGTGGGGGTGGTAGAGGAGGGAGTTCTTTACAATATTTATATACAAAATTATTATAAAGTCCCCCCAGAATCTAATTACAAACAATTAATTTTTGGCACCACTAAAATGAACTAAAGTACACTGATGACCAACAAAGTCATTGTTTCTCATGTTTTAGCTGAAGAAATATTTGTTCTAGATCAACAGTGTGAATGTTCTAAATGAATCCTACTCCATGCTATCCACTACAATTAAATTTCACCACCTGTCAAATTATAATTTACAGATAATCTCATACAATTTATGGAACCTCTTAATGATTCACACTGATGAAATAGAGGTGTTGATCACAAGAACACATTAACATTAACCCATTCAATACATATACAGTAGAAAGAATGATACCATTCACCTTTTTATGGCAATGCAAAGATGATCATGAACGAAAAAATGCCAATCAGACTATAATTTACATTTGTATATGTCTAGTGCCCTTTTACTGTCATTTATTACATTATTTATTATACCATGGATCTGCTGAATGCTTGATTCTGATTGGTTGACAGACATTCTATTGTGTGCAATTATTTTCCAGTAAATACACAGCTATGAAGTATTTCCAGGTCTTGACTGCATAACGGTTCCATATCAATTCGCCAAATCATTTCAGTTATTTTGTAGAGGCATACAGGCTTTCATGTGAGCCGTGGATGCAGGTTTTGGCCCAGGGTTCCTGCCATGATCCACTGTGAAAGGGGAACCGCAAAGTTCAGAGCCTTCTCAACATATTCACCAAGTGTCCAGTGAGGATCAGTTCCTTCAGTGCACTATTCAGATGAGTCCGGAAGAAAACCACCAGAGAGCGGTCTGGATAGTGCACTAAATTCGCTAGTTCTAAGAACTCACGGGCGTGACCCTCAACTGGATGGTCCCCTTGCTTGAGAAGCAGGATACGGACAGCCACTAGATCCATGTTGGATCAGTTCTTCTGTAACGAATGGTTGCTGAGGTGAGACAGGAGATGTAGAATCTATGTGCAGGCTTTAATAAAAATTATGACAGTCAAATAACAAACAGGAACTCAAAACAACAACAAACAAGAACTGACAAGGAATGCAAAAACTAAGGTGTATTTATACAAACAAACGCTTATTCAGGTGTTCTATAGCGGTTGGCAATCCAACTTATATGGTGCATTCCCGCCACCTACTGGATTGGCGTGTGGAGTGCTAAATGGTTGGGAAGTTGGGAAAACACACACACACACACACACACACACACACACCCCAAAAAACGTATTTTATATTTTATTGATCAATCTTGTATCTTTTAATTAATTAAATCATTCTTGATAAATTCTTGATTGCTTTGGGCCATTTCCTAACAAAACCTAAAGTGACATTATTTACTCCCAGAGATCTTAAAGCTTGAGTGAGATGAAATCTTGCTCTTTTATCTGCATCACATGTTATAATTATGTGTTATAATTACGTGTTCAACTGATTCTCTTGACCACATTTGTCATATTTAACATTCTCATGTTTCCCTGTTCTGTACAAATACTTATTTAATGTACAATGTCCAATATGCATTCTGGAAATTAAAACATCCTCTTTCCTTTTCCCGAATGTTCTTCTTTCTAAACCAACTTTTTCTTGAATGTGTTGCAAGTGCCAACCTTTACTTCTTCTATCCCACTCTTTATATCTTTCTAATTTCATTAGCTATTAATCATCTTACTTCTGTTTTACCTAAAGACACTTTTATGTCAATTTGTGAATGTTTCAAACATCTAGTGAAGTTTACTATAAATCCAGATTGTCTTACTCTAAATAGACTCTGCATCACTTCATATATCAAATCTTGTCTTGCTACAGATATTCCACTTGACAAACTATTGATAGCTGAGAGACTCTACATATCACTGACCTTGTAGTTTGTACTTCTTCTAACCATTGAAGTGCTAGGAATATTGCTAGTAATTCTGTAGTAAATACAGAAATATATTCAGAGATTCTTTTTGTAATTTTTACTTTAAAATGGGGTATGAAAACTGCTGCTGCTGTAATTCCAGTATGGATCCTTTGAGCCATCTGTATATTTGCACTGCGCTATAGTATGTTCGATCAATATATTGTTGTACTGCTAAACTTTCTAACATATTCCTTTCCTTGTTATGCTTTTCTTCATATAACTGAATGTCCATTAGAGGCATAGGGAAAAGCTAAGGAGGTATTGCTGATATAGCCACAGAAGGGGCAATGTTGATATCCCTTATTCCTATATTCTGTGCCTCCTTATTAGCTGTCCATCCAAAGCTTGTTAATTTTTTTATATTCATACTCCCAGCGATCATTCAAGACTTTCTTAACTGGATGACTATCTGAGTGGCCTTTTATATTAGTCCAGTATCTCATCTTTAACTTGAGGCATTTCGTCCATCTCTACTAGTACTGCTGTTACTGGAAATGATCGTATTGCTCAACAACATATTCTCATATTTGTGGTTGTATTGCCTCAACCTTTAAAAGTAGTGTTTTAGATGCAGAACTGTACACCATACATCCATAATCAATAGCAGCTCTTATTAGTGCACAATATATACTTTTAAGAGACTGACGGCATGCTCCCCATTCAATTCCTGCCAAACACCTCAATACATTTATTGCTTTTTTTTCATTTGTCTATCATTTTCTGAATATGCATTTTAAAATTCAATTTTGAATCCATCCACAAAATAAATTAATTAGAAATTTACTTGAGTGGGAGTAAAAAGTACAAACTTTTAAACCTACTCTAGAAGTACATTTTGTCCCAAAAAGTTACTCAAGTAAATGTAACACGTTACTACCCACCTCTGGCTGTCTGACATCATTTACCGAAGCTCCAGTTATGTTTCTTTTGATCTTCTCAACTGGAACATCAGTGGGAGTCCACGTTATCATACCTTTAACCCAAATCTTTTCTTCAGGGATTAAACATACTACTTTATGCCCAGTCAGTGATTTCAGAATCAGAAGAATCAGAATAAGCTTTATTGCCAAGTATGCTTACACATACAAGGAATTTATCTTGGTGACAGAAGCTTCCAGTGTACAACAATACAAACAATACCAAAAACAGCAGCAAGACATAGGTAATTAAAAACAAAAAACAAAAAAGAATAAAAAATAAATAATTATACATATACGTTCATACACTCACCTTCATACATACCACATACACACACGTAGTGCAAATCTAATACAATATGTATATAAAGAACAAAAATACAGTATATTATCAGAATCAGAATCAGCTTTATTGCCAAATATGCTTACACATACAAGGAATTTGTCTAGGTGACAGGAGCTTCCATTCAACAACAATACAAACAATACCAAAAACAGCAGCAAGACATAGGTAATTAAAAACAAAAAAGAACACAAAATAAATAATTATACATATACGTACGTACATTCATCTTCATACATACCCACATACACACACACGTAGTGCAAATCTAATACAATCTGTATATAAAGAACAAAAAACAGTATATTATGTACAGAGCAATGCAAGTAATGGCAGAAGTGGATATGTTGGATAATATAAATTAAAATAAAAATTAAACTGTGTATTGCACATAATTATTGCTCAATGGGGCAATTTAATTGTTCATTAGATGGATAGCCTGAGGGAAAAAACTGTTCCTGTGTCTGACGGTTCTGGTGTTCAGAGCTCTGAAGCGCCGGCCAGAAGGCAACAGTTCAAAAAGGTAGTGGGCAGGGTGAGTGGGGTCCAGAGTGATTTTACCAGCCTTTTTCCTCACTCTGGAAGTGTATAGTTCTGTGTGTGGGGGGCAGGGGGGCAACCAATAATCCTCTCAGCAGACCGAACTGTCCTTTGTAGTCTTCTGATGTCTGATTTCGTAGCTGCACCAAACCAGACAGTTATTGAAGTGCAGAGGACAGACTCAATGACTGCTGAGTAGAACTGTTTCAGCAGCACCTGTGGCAGGTTGAACTTCCTCAGCTGGCGAAGGAAGTACAACCTCTGCTGGGCCTTTTTCACAATGGAGTCGATGTGTATCTCCCACTTCAGGTCCTGTGAGATGGTAGTGCCCAGGAACCTGAATGACTCCACTGCTGCCACAGTGCTGTTTAGAATGGTGAGGGGGGACAATGTTGGGGTGTTCCTCCTAAAGTCCACAATCATCTCCACCGTTTTGAGCGTGTTCAGCTCCAGGTTGTTTTGAATGCACCAGACAGCCAGCCGTTCAACCTCCTTTCTATATGCAGACTCATCGTCATCTCGGATAAGGCCGATGACAGTGGTGTCATCTGCAAACTTCAGAAGCTTGACAGAGGGGTCCTTGGTGGTGCAGTCATTTGTGTAGAGCGAGAAGAGTAATGGGGAGAGCATACATCCCTGGGGGGCACCAGTGCTGATGGTACAGGTGGTGGAAGTGAATTTTCCCTGCCTCACAAGCTGCTGCCTGTCTGTCAGAAAGCTGGTAATCCACTGACAAATAGACATGGGAACAGGGAGTTGGTTTAACTTAGTCCGGAGTATATCTGGTATGATTGTGTTGAAAGCCGAGCTGAAGCCCACAAAAAGGATCCTTGCGTATGTCCCCGGTCTGTCCAGATGTTGCAGGACGTGATGCAATCCCATGTTGACTGCATCATCTACAGACCTGTTTGCAAGATAAGCAAATTGAAGGGGATCCAGAAAGGGTCCAGTGATGTCCTTCAGGTGGGCCAACACCAGTCTCTCAAATGACTTCATGACCACAGATGTCAGGGCGACAGGGCTGTAGTCATTAAGTCCTGTGATTTTGGGTTTCTTAGGGACAGGGATAATAACTGAGCATTTGAAGCAGCATGGGACTTCACACTGCTCCAGTGATCTATTGAAGATCTGAGTGAAGATGGGGGCCAGTTGGTTAGCACAGGAACGAAGGCACGCTGGTGAGATGCCATCTGGGTCTGGAGCCTTCCTTGACCTTTGCTTCCGAAAGACACGGCACACATCGTCTTCACAGATCTTGAGTGCAGGTTGTGTAGCAGGAGGGGGGAGGAGGGGGGTTGCAGGGGGTGTTAATGTCTGTGTGAAATGAAGGTCCGAGTGCATGTGGGGTGTGAAATTGGGCCTTTCGAATCTGCAATAGAACACATTCAGGTCGTCAGCCAGTCGTTGGTCCCCCACAGGGTTGGGGGTAGGAGTCCTGTAATTAGTACGTTGTTTCAGGCCACTCCACACTGATGCAGGGTCGTTAGCTGAAAACTTGTTTTCAGCTTCTCAGAGTAGCTTCTTTTAGCCACTCTGATTTCCCTATTTCCCTATCTGATTTCATTCCCAGAGCTATTTTTTGTTGCCTACCATCTTTACAAAACAGCATAATTTTAAGGTCTAAACAATTTCAATCGTTCCTATTATTTCTTTAAGTGCTTTTGTTAATTTCATTATTACATCAGTACCTTGTATTCCTCTTTCCTCCTTCTTGCCAGATGATTTCCGTTTTCACTGTCCGTTTCTGATATTTGTCCCCAAATGTTCTTTCATTTCCTAGCTTCTACCACCTTCCATTCATTACTTGCATTGCCTCCACTATCTACATCAACCATTTCATCTTCCATTTCCAGATTGCTTTCAGAGTCTAAGCCACTTCCTACCATCAGCGCTCCAGTAACAATCCAGCCATCACCAACCGACATCCAGTCGCGCCTCCAGCGTCTAGCTCCACAAATAAAAGCTAATGAGGGAATGGAAATTAGGTGAGGACAATCAGGAAAAGATGGCCGTGATGAGGGCAGTGCATACTGGGAAATGTAGTCTGGGACAACATTTAAGTGTTAAACACAAAATAAGAGTCCTAGGAAACATGAGGGAACAAACAAGATGATGTATCTATGCTTTGTCCATATAATAGATACACTGGCAGCCAAAAGTTTGGAATAATGTAAAGATTTTGCTGTTTTGGAAGGAAATTGGCACTTTAATTCACCAAAGTGGCATTCAACGTATCACAAAGTATAGTCAGGACATTGCTAATGTAAAAAAAACAGCACCATCACTATTTTAAAAAAGTCATTTTTTGATCAAATCTAGACAGGCCCCACAATAACACTATCCTTGAGTAATCATGCTAAATTGCTAATTTGGTACTAGAACATCAGTTGCCATTATATCGAACATTATATTTGGAGGGGCCTTGCTGACTACTACCACTGGAGACGTGAGTTTGAATCCAGGGCGTGCTGAGTGACTCCAGCTAGGTCTTTTAAGCAACCAAACTGGTGCGGTTGCTAGGGAGGGTAGAGTCACATGGAGTAACCTTCTCGTGGTCACGATTAGGGGTTCTCACTCTCAATGAGGTGCGTGGTAAGTTGTGCATAGATGAGTATCCGCAGTGTCATGCACAGCAAGCCACGTGATAAGATGCGGAGGAAACTGAGACTTGTCCTCCGCCCCCCAGATTGATGTGAGTAACCGTGCCACCACGAGGACCTGCTAAGTAGTGGGAATTGGGCATTCCAAAAAGTTTGAAAAATGGTATAAAATAAATAAATAAAAAACTATATTTGGCTCATTAAATGAAGCTTAACGTTGTCTTTTTTTGTTTTTGAGTTGCCACTTTATGCAATAGACTTGCATGTCTTAAGGTCCATATTAGGTCAAAAATTGCAAAAATTAATCAGCTCTCTCTAGAAACTCATCAATTAATCATTGTTTTGAGGAATGAAGGCTATAAAATGCTTGGAATTGCTAAAAATGTTTCATACAAAGGTGTACACTACATTCTTCAAAGACAAAGGACAACTGGCTCTAACAAGGACAGAAGGAGTTGTGGAAGGTCAGATGTTCAAATAAACAAGAGGATAAGTACATCAGAGTCTCTAGTTTGAGAAATAGATGCCTCACATGTCCTCAGCTGACAGCTTATTGAATTCAACCTGCTCAACACCAGTTTCATGTACAACAGTAAAGAGAAGACTCAGGGGTGCAGGACTTATGGGAAGAATTGCAAAGAAAAAGACACTTTTGAAACAGAAAAACAAAAAGAACATTTTGTGTAAATAATACGAATTATTCATCATCAGATGTATTTTCATGTTCTGTATATTTTTATATATCTGTGTTTAGTTTGTATCTGCAAGTTTAGTTTCAGGGATCACTGATACATTGCACAAACCTACAGTTGAAACTGAATTCCTCTAACGTCTTCCAAACCTCAATTGTTTTGCAACTCAAGCGCAAACACAAGCACTAACATGAAATGTTTCCCTTTTCGTGAGAAACAAAACCATTTTCTTTTACACTGCAGAATGCATCAAACTTGATTGAAAAGTTTACATCTGCTCTAATGTAAAGTACATAATGAATATTTTTCATTTGTGCACATAATCTGCTAAATCACCACTGATTGCACCCTAAACTGACAACTAAATTACTTTCTGATTCATCACAATTGCAAATAGGGGAGTAAATCTAATTTCTGGTGGGGGTGGTAGAGGAGGGAGTTCTTTACAATATTGATACACAAAGATTTTTAGCACCACTAAAATCAACTAAAGTACACTGATGACCAACAAAGTCATTGTTTCTCATGTTTTAGCTGAAGAAATATTTGTTCTAGATCAACAGTGTGAATGTTCTAAATGAATCCTACTCCATGCTATCCACTACAATTAAATTTCACCACCTGTCAAATTATAATTTACAGATAATCTCATACAATTTATGGAACCACTTAATGATTCACACTGATGAAATAGAGGTGTTGATCACAAGAACACATTAACATTAACCCATTCAATACATATACAGTAGAAAGAATGATACCATTCACCTTTTTATGGCAATGCAAAGATGATCATGAACGAAAAAATGCCAATCAGACTATAATTTACATTTGTATATGTCTAGTGCCCTTTTACTGTCATTTATTTCATTATTTATTATACCATGGATCTGCTGAATGCTTGATTCTGATTGGTTGACAGACATTCTATTGTGTGCAATTATTTTCCAGTAAATGCACAGCTATGACGTATTTACATTTTTACATTTACTCATTTGACACTTACATATACATGCCCACACATACACTGACTTGTATCATGAGTGACAAACAGAATCTTGATGCTTTTTTCTGATTTAGAGTCCAGCACCCGCATTTCACCACCCCTCTGTCCCCGTAAGATAAGTTGCGTTTTAAATAATTTAACGTTGTTGTATTAATGTTGACTGTTCATTTTTATGACCAGATATGCGGTTTATCATATAAACCGCTTATCAATGCATAATATGTGGGAGTCATTCTCTAGTTCATGGTACTTTCACGTAATATTTCACATAATATTTTAAAAGTAGCCTATATCTTTCGTCTTTTTCGTCAGTTCACTACAGAGAAGTATCGCTTTGTTGTTTATTATATTTTAGAACCTTCCGCTGATTAACCCTCTGGGGTCGACGGACGCGTCGGCGCCTCCTGTTGGATTTTTTCGTCATTACAGCAGAAACAACATTAAATTCTCTGGCATTTTGGGGCATACACAGGCCCGGACTGGCCATCGGGAGCACCGGGACAATTCCCGCTGGCCTGGTCTACTAAGTTGGCCTGCTGCCAGCCAGCGTCTTTTTTTTTAATTATTATTATTTTATATTACTACCTTTACCAGTGATCATTTTTGAATTCGTCATTCAATAAAATTATTATTAATATTAATAACAATAATAATAAAAAAAAAAATCATGAATCTGTTAGTCTTGACTGGCAAGGCTACAATTCGACTTTACGCCTCAGACAAACGGTTAAAGGGTAACTAAACCCCTGCTCAGAGTCTGACTCCACCCACTAGCAATATTTGAAAAATGCTGGAAAAGTGGGCAGACCCCAGCGGGGATAGAGGGGACGAAACGAGGGCTGGGCAGAGGGGGGTTGGTGTGCACCTGAGACCCGTAGTGACGGATTAATTGACAGCTGCTGTCAGACTCTAAAATGGAGAGTGACTGGAGTGGTAATTTTCTCCAGGAGTATTACTATTATGTTATTATTATTCCTCACACGGTCGCCAAACGACATGTACATGAATCTGATGAGTTTTATCGAGTTGATGTCAATAGCGCGTGCTCTGTAGGCATATTCAGATTTTGCCGCTATGTGAAAAAATCCAGCAAATGCGCCGGCGCGTTTGTCTACCCCAGAGGATTAACTTTAGCCTAACCATAAATTATGATTCAAATATATATGATCACTCACCTCAAGACGCCGCTGCGGTGGTGGAGTCCATGCAGGAGGAGCAGCGTTTGGCACTGCGTCGCTTTTCAGCGCGAGCTGTTTGGAGAAGCCCATTTCCACCTCCATTGCGTTGGAGAAGCAATCCCGCGTAAAATGCAGTTTGCAAACTCCTACAGCTCTAGGCGGGAACTCGCGGTCTTCCAGGCCAAGGACATGCAACCACTGGCTCTAATTTCCAAGTCTGCTGGAAAGCTATACAGTCCAGCAGTGCTGTTGCAACCAGAAACATTACACCTACGTACCATCCTGACCACTGTACTAAATACAGATAATCTACGCTAACTTGAAGCTATCCTAACGGACGCAATACTATGCTACTAACTAACTATGCTTCTAACAATACTACACTAACAAATATGCTAATTAACTACCTAGACTACACTAAATAATCTAAATATCTATATAAATGCTATGCTAAATAGATGCTAAAATACTCTATCCTGATCGTTTTCAATACTCGCAATTCCAACTCCTGACTCGCTACAGCGGTTTTGACAAAACAAGATGGTTTTTATACTGCCATGGGCGTGGTAGCTCGTACCAAGGGCGTGGTGAGCTGGAACCTGCTTATGTCAGCTGTCACCGGTTCCGTCACGAAGTACCGCAAACAGCCAATAGGAAAATTCAACTGCAGTAGCCACCGTTCAACCTGAAGAGGGCAGCACTCAGACGTTTTTACACCATATATTGTAGAAGTAAAACACTTTATACACAGATGTCAAAAAAAATTACTTGAATCAATGACCAGTACTAATAAAGCAACATTCTTACAGATCATTAACTAAAAAAAGTTGGTTTAGGGTTTAGTTACCCTTTAAACAGAAAATGCGAGCAGCACCCGATGATGGAGAGAAAACGGCCAGGTGGAGCAGAGAGGGAAAGGACAAAAAAAAAAAAGAAAGCACTCTTCGTTAACTTAGTATTGAACTGCTAGCAAATGTAAGCGGTAGCGCCTGTCTAACGTTACATTCGTGGAGAAATCAAAACAAATGAGTGCACACAGAAAACTCACAGAAATGTACTGAGGTAAAAATTCTAATTGTTGTTTTTTTTTATTTATAACATATGATTTAATTTAACATAACACAACTAAGGGAGCTGTTTTGCTGAATATTATCACGATTGAAAATGTTACATTGAATTTATTGTTCAATAAACAAGTAGCGTAGTTAATATTTATTATTAAGTTACTTACATTTTAGACACAAACCATATTAACTGTTTTTGTTCTTTTTCACCGACTAAAATAGTTCCAAAAGAAAGCTACAGCTTTCTTACAGGTGTTTTGTTACTGAATGATTCAGCGTTTTGAACGAATCTTTTGTATGAATGACTCACTAATTAAGACGGTCACTTGCCGCTACCTATTGGCGGTTTAGTTTAATGTTTAAGTATTGCATTTTTTTTATATTCAAACATTTATTTAAAACATCAATTTCATAACATTATTTATTGCAGTTGTAATTGCAGTGCACATTTTTTAATTTGATGGGTAATAGCCCTATAGTGTCTTATTATTATAACTGAATTTATTGATCAAATGTAAGAATTTGACATGAAAGATGATGCATACATTTAATAAGGTAATACAAATTTCCTTTTTTTTTTCATCAAATGAAGGTGGAGACAGCCAACCTAGCACTAGCTGTGGTGCAATGATCACAAATCAGATTCAGCCAGGGAGTGAGATGACAGGTAGAAGCAAAATAAGAAAATAAAAAAATGAACATTTATGAAATATAGTGTTGCTAAATGTTGGATATTTAAGTAGTTTATTATTGATAAAGTCTTACGCAACCTGCTGACCTTCTAAGCTAACATTTTTGTTTAACCTCTCTTCTGCAGTTTATATACACTTATGAGTGAGAAGTAGAGAGGTAGAAACAGCTTTGGACTTCTAGAGTAAATGCTTGTATGTACGTTATGTGCAGACCCATTTGATATTAGGACTGCTTTACTTCTAGGTTGGTTGTTTATGTTTTTATGTTATGGTCATACTGTGAAATAAATGTAATTTAGGGGGAAAAAAAACAAGGTTGTCCGTGTTTCTAAATTTTATTTGGGTGCATAGGATGGCCTGGATGGGTGTAGGATTTCCCGGCCTGAAATTGTGCCCCAGTCTGGCCCTGGACATACAGATAAGTGTAAGACATCATTAGAGGCTATAAAGGGTCTACTTTTATTTGTGTACACTCACAATAACAACAAAATCTTGTTTTGTAAAATAAAGAAAATAAAATGGGTGAGCTATCAGACGTCTCTGTCTCCACGAGCATATTTCTGAAAATTTCTGGGAGGGGGGCCTCCAAGTTCCACAAATGTAATAAGCATTCACGAACTAGGTGGCGCTGTGGAACCGATTAGGCTTATCTATGCTGAATTGCAATATTAAATCAAAAGATGTCCTGAAACAAATGTATGTGTAAACTTTCACAAGTTTTCAGCCATCGTAAGCCCCTCAAAACACTGCAGGAATATGTGAAAATCCCACATTCCATTCAACATGGCTGACTCCCTATTGGGTGGAGTAAAACCAAGTGAACTTTGTCTAACATGATGAGAGCAGTAACCATACCAAGACTTGTGCACATCTGAGCAACTTCATCCGAACCATTGCCTGCATTTGGAGACACTGTGGAGCTCCTCGACCACACCCAAGCCTAAACATTTACATTACATTTATGCATTTGGCAAACGCTTTTATCCAAAGCAACTTACAGTGCCCTTACTAAATGCACAAGCCCCCCAGAGCAACCTGGAGTTAAGTGCCTTGCTCAAGGATACAATGATGGTGGCTGTGGGGATCAAACCAGCAACCTTCTGATTAACAGTTATGTGCTTTAGCCCACTACGTATGGGCTGAAATATGTGCCACCAGAAACTGAATTTGAACCATTTATATTTGAATTTGAATGGCTAAACTTGAATAATTGCATTGAAAAACTGAATTTGAATCACATCATTTGAAATTGTATTGTTTAATTAAAATTGAATTTATTCAAAAACTGAATCTGAATTGTATCATTTGAAATTGAATTTATTCGTTTGGAACTGAAGTCCAATAAAATTTGATCCTCACTGAAAATTAAACTCTCTATATATCTTCACATTCACTTCTCACAATTCAGATTCAGTTCTCAAATTCAATTTCAAGTTACTGAGACAGACATCCGGGTAGTTGGAGGATGAAGGAAGAGCAATCGAGCGCAGATCGATAGATAGCGTTCATTGGCGCACAGGACTCCTCTTGGGCCAATCAGCACCAATGTTTTGGAGCACAGTACGTTACCCGCCATGAAACTATGGAATTACGATTGTGTCAATAATAATGAATGTAACTTTATAAAACTGAACGTAACTTTTTCAGAAACTATCAAAAATATTCCATTACAAAAGAAGAAAAACACAATTCAAATGAAAAAATGAACTCAGTCGCATCGAATTTAACAGGCTCTTCAAATATGCTTCATTTTTTGTTAATGTTTTTCAAAGATTCGTTTTCGCAAATCGTGGATTCTGAATACATTGCTACAGATTTACGCTTACGCTCGCAGTTTTTCGTTTGCTGTTTTGAGACAAACCTCTCGTGGGGGTGGGCTTAACAGTGATCTACTCTGATTGGATAGTGAGCTTTTGATGGACAGGTGCTCTCTGACCCGGATGTACAGACGTCACTCAGTGGCGCGCATATTAGAAAGCTCTCGCGGTGATTTGTAGTTATGCAATACGTCGTGCTTTGTTGTATTACTTACTAACAATATGTAAATAATATTTGACCTATAATTATATAATTTAATATTATATGAGACCTTCGATCGTCTAATAATCGTCTTCGATCAGTCTGTAAAGATGAGCTCTCAGGAGAGACACGGAGCGGCATCATCTTCCTCCTCTTGTCCTTCAAGGCAGCTTGAAGTAAGTTTGTGTTACTGAAGTAACCAATAACATCGATAAAACTTTTATTCATGTAACGTTACAGTGTGCAACAGTTCTGGCTTTAGTTTGCAAATTTATTGTTGTATTGTAAATGCATGCTAAATAAAATGTTGCTGTTTTGTCATTGTCATGACTGCAAAACTGAAACCTGGCCATATCTTGGTCCACTGTTTGACTCTGCCCCGACTGCTGAACGGACTGGTGCTGACCCTGCCTTGTGCTGGTATTCCCGAGCGACTGGTTAAGAATTTCAAGGTTGTTATTACAGATGCAGCATCTGCACCAAGATTTCTGCCTTGCTGTAGAATGAAGACCAGTTTGATATCTGCACTGTCTACATTGACACGTCCTTGAATATAATCACTGTGCAAAAGAGCAAACAATCAAACTACATAACATCATGACATGACATCAGTGCATTGCAAACTTGTGAATGACAATAAAAAAATTATGATATTTTATATGTGTTTATCAAAACATTGTGAATAAATATAATAAGATATATGCAATATTCCACCACTGTGTTGAAATTTAGAGTGTTTTCTGTAAAATTAGAAAATTGTATCGATGTTATTGGTTACTTAAGTAACACGAACTTACTTCAAGCTGCCTTGAAGGACAAGAGTAGGAGGAGTGGAGCATTTGTTTAATAAGCAAGGTCTTTTATTCAGATATTCAGAATTTCTTTCTGAATACCAAATACCAGTAACCCCAAAAGAATTTGCTACAGTAATGGGTGCTATTCCCTCTGGTTTATGTATGCATTTTAAAAACCGTAATTACTTCACACCAGTATCTACTGCATCCTTTCCTAAACCTTGTGATACTTCTGTTGGTCAAATCTGTTTTTCAGAGTCGAAAGCTAAAAACTATAAGATCTTTATTTCTTAAGGATCTGATTTCTGTTCCACCTGTTATTTCCTTTTGGAATAATTTGTTTGGAAAAACATCTGGTCTTTACAGCAGAAATTCATTATCACAAATAAAGTGAAAGAAATTTCCTTTAAGTTGATACACAGGTTCTATCCTGTTAAGAAATTTATACAAAGATTTAAATCTGACATTGAGCTAACATGCTCTTTTTGTGTGAATTCTGATGAAACAGCGGTTCATTTATTTTGGTCTTGTCATTACACTCAGAAGCTCTGGAATGAAATTGATGTTTTTATCAAGTGTAAGATTTTGCCAGGCTTCTCAATACATATGAGAAACATTATATTTGGGTATTTTGATTCAGACCCCACAAACGAAAATGTCTGTTTTGTTATTAATTTAATTATTTTCTTAAGCAAATTCTATATTCACAAATACACATTTTTAAACTGTAAACCTATCTTCTCTGTCTTCTTAAAAGAAATAGAAAATTATCTAAATTTGATTTCAGTATCTACTAATAAGAAAGCCATAAGGACTGTTAGAATCTGCATTGCATTTGATCTCTTCATGTGAACATTTTTGTGTGATGTAATGCCCTACCTCTTCTTTTATTGTTATATACATTATTATTATTATCTTTTTTTTTAATTATTATTATTTTTTCTATTTATTTTTGTCTTCTTTATTGTTTTGGTTGATATTATGTGATGTACGTATGCTTTCTCTTTTGTATGTTCCTGTTCTTTGCATTAAAAAACATATATATATATATATATATATATATATATATATATATATATATATATATATATTTTTTAAATAAATAAGAGGAAGATGATGCCGCTCCATGTCTCTCCTGAAAGCTCATCTTTACAGACTGATCGAAGACGATTATTAGACGATCGAAGGTCTCATATAATATTAAATTATATAATTATAGGTCAAATATTATTTACATATTGTTAGTAAGTAATACAACAAAGCACGACGTATTGCATAACTACAAATCACCGCGAGAGCTTTCCAATATGCGCGCCACTGAGTGACGTCTGTTCATCCGGGTCAGAGAGCACCTGTCCATCAAAAGCTCACTATCCAATCAGAGTAGATCACTGTTAAGCCCACCCCCACGAGAGGTTTGTCTCAAAACAGCAAACGAAAAACTGCGAAGCGTAAGCGAAATCTGTAGCAATGTATTCAGAATCCACGATTTGCGAAAACGAATCTTTGAAAAACATTAACAAAAAATGAAGCATATTTGAAGAGCCTGTTAAATTCGTGCGACTGAGTTCATTTTTTTCATTTGAATTGTGTTTTTCTTCTTTTGTAATGGAATATTTTTGATAGTTTCTGAAAAAGTTACGTTCAGTTTTATAAAGTTACATTCATTATTATTGACACAATCGTAATTCCATAGTTTCATGGCGGGTAACGTACTGTGCTCCAAAACATTGGTGCTGATTGGCCCAAGAGGAGTCCTGTGCGCCAATGAACGCTATCTATCGATCTGCGCTCGATTGCTCTTCCTTCATCCTCCAACTACCCGGATGTCTGTCTCAGTAACTTGAAATTGAATTTGAGAACTGAATCTGAATTGTGAGAAGTGAATGTGAAGATATATAGAGAGTTTAATTTTCAGTGAGGATCAAATTTTATTGGACTTCAGTTCCAAACGAATAAATTCAATTTCAAATGATACAATTCAGATTCAGTTTTTGAATAAATTCAATTTTAATTAAACAATACAATTTCAAATGATGTGATTCAAATTCAGTTTTTCAATGCAATTATTCAAGTTTAGCCATCCAAATTCAAACATAATGGTTCAAATTCAGTTTCTGGTGGCACATATTTCAGCCCATAACTACGCCACCACCTCTCCAGTAAGGTAAACAATACCTTTTTGATTTTACGCAGGTCTGATGTGTGTGCCAAGTTTCTTGAGTTTTCAAGTATGATGAATGCCTTATAAACAGGTGAATGCATTAATAATTAAATTAAGAATAATAATAATAATTGTGGAAAAAAAAACATTCCAAAAACAATAGAGCTTTAGCTTAGTTCGGTGCTCGGGCCCTAAATATTGGAGATGCTTTTGGAAGATGGAGACAGCTTAAAGCCCAGAAATCCTTTAAAACGGACCGTGTTGTGTGTCCTTATTCTGGCGGCCCGCATGAGTTTCGAGTCTGGGCCGGGCAGACAACTCTCCAATATTTTGAATTTGGAATGCAGTACCCAATTTAAACGCTTGTGGTCAATCACACACCTTTAAAGTGTAGAACCAACATAAACAGCTCTGTAAAATGACTATAAAAGAAAGAGTGCGCCATCTGCCGGAAAATTAAGAAAACGACCTTTTGTCAGGTGATCACACTGGAAGAGGAACCCTCATCACGTGATGCGCAAATCACCAACAGTTCTTCCCTGTCAAGGAGGGGGACGTTTCGTATTGTCTTAGTAATGGCGGACACGTGTGGCCAAGTACTGCTTGGGTCTGGGCTAACTGTCCTTTCCCACCCCCTTATGTACATCAAGGTGTTAGTTCAGGTAAGAATGACAGGATATGCACAAAAATGACAGAAGTACCGAGTTTACTCTTGCACCCGGCGCTGCTACCGAGTTCTTGACTTGCACTTTCGATAGCATGTCGATAATCGTTAGCCAGAACGTGCATTAAAGATAAGAAAATAGCAAGTGTTTCTTGCACGCGGCAGCATTTTCATGGGTCAACGAGATTGTTGTTGATATACAGTATCTGAACCTGCCCGTCGTTGAGTGGTGGTTAGTTAGCTGTCGTAGGTTTATTGACTGCTCTGTAAATGGTTTGTGAGAAATAGTTTATGTCCTAATAGGTCAGTATGCAAGGTCTGCCAGGACTTATTTTTATTGCTAATATGCCAACAGCTCAAATGCATCCTCGTAAAACCCCTTGCCAATGCAATAGAGGAATATATATTCACACGCGTGTCTGTTGTATACTTTACGTTTTACTATCCATTGCAGTCTCATAACAGTTGTATATATGGTGTAGGCGATCACAGGTGCCAGTCTGCTTGATTTTGTGTGTAAGTGAATTCAGCAAACTAACTTACGTAAACACCTATAGATTGGACTCAAGATTTGACAGTGTTTGCTCATAATATGATAATGGTTTGCAATAAAACAGTATTGTTTTCTAGCAGCATTCTGCACTGAGGGTGGACTTCTATAACCACCTGCCTACTCTCAGTGATAAGGGTGATTGTGTATCAGTGTGTCACATTCACTCCCTATTTAATGTCTCACTAACTTACTATTATCATTGTAAAATATAGGTTGGGCATGAACCTCTCCCTCCAACTTTAGGCAGGAATCTATTTGGCCGACAAGTGTACCAGCTTCCAGGGCTGTTTGCATATGGTAAGATCGTCAAGTGACTTACTGCTTGTGGGTGGTGTTGCATACCTCCTTGAAGTGTGTACAGTAGATCACACTGGCTTGGCCATTTCATTTATATGGTATCCTTTTGATTCTAATAATTGTAATAATTTTGGAAAATTAATGCTGTTGTTTCTTAACACTTGTATTTGTCTCTTTTAGCCAGACATATCATAAAGATTGATGGGAAAGCAGGCCTGTTTAAGGGTCTCGCCCCAAGGCTTTGTGCTGGGACCATTGGAACTATCGTCCATAGTAAAGTGTTGCAGGTACAATTTGCACACCAGTTATCTATAGGCTATTATGATAAGAACATGTCTGCTAAGAACAGAAATGGTAATTCTGAGGGTTTTTATAAAGCCTGCAGAAAATGCCAGGAAAGTAATCAGCGCGTGACTAGGGTTGCAGCGGTATACCGGTTTCAAAGTATACCACGGTTTGAATATTGACGGTTATCATACCATGTACATTTGCTTATCTACGGTATTGAGAATAAAAAAGCAACAGGACAGAGAATCTCACATGCGCATCTCCTTTCCTCCTTGTCTGCCTGTCAGACTCGTCAACTTGCGACACACACACATGCAGCGGAGAAAATGTCAGAGAGAAGCAAGGGAGGTGGGTGTGTGTGTGTGTGTGTGTGTGTGTGTGTGTGTGTGTGTGTGTGTGTGTGTGTGTGTGTGTGTGTGAGAGAGAGAGAGAGAGTGAGAGAGAGAGAGAGAGAGAGAGTTAAAGCAGTATTTCTCAACTGGTCTATTCGGACTGGGTCGCAGACAGCAGGGAAAGAGCAATGCCATGGTTCTCCCATTGAAGATATTTCGGCGGCCGCCCAAGTGATCGACTATTTAGGACTGCCGAGGCAGATTTAATGATAATCTCGCAAACCTTTCATTGGATATTTCAGTTAAATTGCATTGGGCCCTAACGCGTCTCCACAAGCGTTTAACATGCTCCGGGTTGCCAGATAAGAGACGCAACACCCCCAGTTTGAGATTTATACTTGCACTGATTGGAAATATTCCACCTAATGTTATACTTATTTTTTGCAATCTGGCAACCATGCACATGAGTGCACTTTTTCTGTCTCTCGCTTTCCGCTTTGAACAAACTTGGCGATCTGTAGTGCAATATTCTGCACAAGGAAAAGTGTTCTACAGCTACTCTGTGTCCATTCTTGAGGCTGCTTGTGATGTTTGGTGTTACTCATTTTGCAGGTAAACCTTCTCAGTGATTGAAATAAATATATAAGTAGATATCGGCATCACTGACACACAGAGGGTCATTAACATGCGAGCAAAAGCAAGCCAGAGACGAATATGTATTTTTTATTTGTGCAATTTAGAAATGTTGAAGTCCATTTGCACTTGTATGTTAATCTAACTCTTGCAGTAATCATTTATCATAGTCATGCAGTCCTGTGTTATTCAGTTATGTGCTGAAAGTCAAACCATTGAGGAGATCCGCATCATGACCCTTTTAGCATGTAAACTGGTAATGTTTTAGAAAGAAAAATAAGTAAACTCGCCCGCTTTGTGACAAACAATAAAAGTTCTATAAATTATTTTTTTATTAAAACAGACCCCTGATGTAGAGAGTGTTAAATTGAATTATAAATTAACAGGGAAGTAGAGATGGTAAAATACATTTATAAGCTCATGCCTGATAGAAAAGTATCTACCTTTTTAGAGCAATACAGTACTTTAGGCAATTGCAGAATAGTCCCATTAGTCACAGATACACTTCAGAAAATTGAGTACACAACTATTTCTGGGCTTAAAAGATACAGAAACCAAATCAATGCGGTGGTGGTGTAGTGGTCTAAGCACATAACTGGTAATTTGGCAATCAGAAGGACGCTGGTTCGAGCCCCACAGCCACCACCATTGTGTCCTTGAGCAAGGCACTTAACTCCAGGTTGCTCTGGGGGATTGTCCCTGTAATAAGTGCACTGTAAGTCGCTTTGGATAAAAGCGTCTGCCAAATGCGTAAATGTGAATGTAATGCAGAACATTGTATCTCAAAAGCAATACAATGTGGCCCCCCATGCACTACTTAAAGCCTGATGTGGCCCCTTTACCAAAATAGTTAAAAATATTAATAATTGCACACCATCACCTTTACAAATTTGTTAAAGTAACTTTTATATTTTGATAAAATGTTATAGTTTCATATGAAAAAATCTAAAGTTAGACTCTATTAGACCATTTTATATCAACAGTGACGGTTTTAAAGTTTCAAGATGTGTTTCAGCTAGTATTTCATTTTCATAAATACATTCATTTATTATTATTATTATTATTACTATTATTTAAGACTAGCACACTGACCTAACCATGGTAACTGTGTAATATGTGTGTAAATATGTAATATTAGGTAACAAATGGGATAATAATGGGCTCATATAAGTAAATATGCTCTTCAGTTTTTAAAAGGGGGAGAGAAAACTTCCTGTAGATTTTGACATCAACAACAAAAATAATGTCACTTGATGCATGTCCTTGTACTGGAAAACTATGAACAAAACTATGCAACATAAAAGGAAATGCAACCCAGGATACATTAAATGCAGGTTATGTTTGATCTATGAATCTATCGACACTTGATTTCCAATGTCAAATCTGTCCTGAAGCAAAACCAGTTGAGAAGCACTGAGATAAAGGGACAGACAGGAGCAGTCTGGCTGTGCTGTCGTGCACTTACAATATATGTTAAATATTAATAATCATAGGACATTACTTCAAAAGCTCACACAGCTGATGTTACTTTTCATTTAGTAGTTCATTTAACATGCTATACTAACGTGCTTTAGTTATATAACATGTTATAGTTACATGCTATTTTTTTATCATGTTTATAATTGTTTATTATAATTCTGTTAGATTTTGATTTTATTTTCAAAAGGGAGACTTTTTGTACACTTACTTCAATAAATGGTTTCAAGTTTCAATTATAATAAAGTGTTTGCTCAAAATAAATAACCCTTCTGTTTTCACTGATAATACTAATTGTGTAATACCGTATACCGTGATATTTTCTGAGACTGTTATCATACTGTGAAAAACCGTTGCAACCCTACTCGCTGACAGATTACAGAGGACCTAAAGACTCATGCTGTGTGTACTATTGGTGTGAAGCTAGCTAGGTTTCTTTAGCAGTGAACTGTCATGGTGGACAGAGCTTTTACATGCACAGTTTTCGAGCTACAGTCTTGAAACAATGCGTAATCGAATATTTGAAGTAGGGATGCATCGATCCGATACCTGGATCGGTATTGGCTCAGATTCTGAAGCTTTTAGACGGATCAGGTTATCAGTCTGACGAGCCCGATCCAAATCCGATACTGTATATTAATCAAGTTCGTTACTGTCAAGCTCAAAAAATTACATACAAGAACCATTAAAACACCATTAAAGCAGTTTATGTGACTAATTTTATTCAAAGCCACTTGAAGATGTGCAATAGCTCTGTGAATCACAAAAGGCTGTGTTTAATAAGTAAATATATAGTAAGCGTGTTAGTGAATGGTGCAGCTCTGTTGACACAAACTCACGCACAGGCTGGTGATGCACTCACGTCTATGTTTAGCCTTCACAGCGGTGCGCAATGTGATTCAGATGTTGATGCTCATTATTTCGGTTAACTTATAATATGCATCTTTTTTTTTTTTACAGAATTTGAATAAGAATGAATTAAACTAATGTGAAATTGCCTACAAATTACAGGACTTCCTGGAGAGTTCTGTAATTTGCATGATGATTTAAAGTTAAAGGTGCACGATTGAGATATATTTCTATATATTATTAGTATAATTTGTTGACAAAAAAGTTTAATGGGTTCCAAAATATAACCGTGTGAATGAAAAGTGAGCTGATAAGAGATCTGAATCCTTTCAGTCCAGATACAAGCTGAAAAAAAATTTGCCCAAAAAAAAAAGACTTATTTTCTACTGAAGAATTGAAGACTGGAATTACTGTTAATATTACTGCTACGTTATCCAGTGGACTAGTTAATAATAAAGTGTTTTAATAAGCTATACATTTATATTTAAACAATGTGAAGTTAGAGGTTTGTGTTTCTTTACATATTAAAGAGTACTCCCAATTATTTCCACACAAAAATGTAAAGATATTCTAAACTGAATATGCCAAAAAACAACACTAGTATCGGATTGGATAGGTATTGGCCGATACTGAGATTTCCAATATCAGAATCGGATCGGAAGAGAAAAAGGGGTATCGGTGCATCCCTAATTTGAAGACAAAAAAATATGGCAGGTTAAATAACCATCACGCATCACCTCTGTTTGTTGGAGCATGTGCACAATGTCGAGACTAATTGTGGTCTTTATAAATGCAGGACGATCTGCAATCTCTTGACTATGTCTGAAAGTCCAACCTCTTATCATTCAGACTGATACGATTTCAGTCAGACTAAAGCGGTTACTAGCCATTAAAAAAAAAAAAAAAAAAAACGTATTGTTTTAGTCTGACTGTAATAAATTTTTTTTAAAGTGCATGTAAATGTACTGAATGTGATCTGTGCAGATTGTACATGGTTGTATGTTGAAGTGTTGCTATGTGACGTTTGTGCTCATCTGGCTGGGCTCCAGCTTATGACAGTTGAGCAGGGGCTTCAATGCGCTTCATGCGTGCGCTTATAAAAAAAATATTTTAAAGGCTCATTATTAAGGTTTCGTATTTCTCTGTAATGTAGAACAGTGTTAGCAATGTTACTTATAACATTCTTTCTCAGTCCTGGAACTTAGTCTATTTTCTGATGCCCCCCAGTCAACTACTAGTCGACTAGGAAAATATTTGGTCAGTGGGCAGTCCTACTATTTATGCTCTATTTTATCTGTCTCTGACTTTTATTTGTATCCATAGAAATGCCAGGAGGAAAAAATTGAGGTGAGAACATGCATGTTTTCAAAAATATCAATTCATCAATGCATTAGTCCAACACATGCATTCCAATTGCATTACTATCATTTCTCTGGGCTGAGATCTTTTCAGCCTAACATTTGTGAATGATTGTGTGATGTCTCATCTCTTAACCCTCTCAGGTGGTGGGAAGCAGCCAGAAAGCAGAGGATGGTTCTCTGCAAAATGTAGTAAATGAGGTAAATGAGGAACCATTATTGAAGGCTGGCTTTCGTACCTCAAATGTTAGTTAAGGCCTGCAGCAGGTTGCATAAGGCCCAGTTGATAAACCCTTAGTGACAGTATCCTAAAAATAATTATAACTAAGCGGTTTTGCAACTGGGCCTTGTTCACTCAAAGTCTGAAGTGACTGAAAAATGCAGAGTATATTAACTTTAATAAATAACAGTTTTAAACACTTTACAATTTTTGTACCAGAAATATTCACACTGATCATCATTCTCTGAAAAGTATTTGCATATCTGAATGAGTTGTTTGGCATCTAAACAAATAAAAACATTGATATAGCCTGAAATGATAAGTCATCACATTATGATATTTTGTATTTGTGTTATGGAGTTTCATAGTGATACATTGCTTTATTTTAAAATCTTCTTGAGCAAGTTTTCAGACTTGAGATCTGGAGTGACCTAACATTCTGTGTATAAATGTTAAATTGCAAAGTCTTAAACCGTCCTCTATTTTTCCTCTTAGACCACTAAAGAGATGATTGCACGTTCCTGTGCCACAATTGTCACACACCCCTTTCATGGTAAATATAGTTAATTTTGATTTGAATCTTTCAAACTGTTAATTCAAACTCTTATCTTTCAGTCTGTGAATGTTGCCTGTTGACTTGTCTTTCTTTTTTTTTTTCTTCTATGCCAGTGATCACTCTCAGATGCATGGTACAATTTATTGGTAGAGAAGCCAAATACAGGTCTGTCCTTCTCATTTCGTTTCTTTTGTGATATTTTATCTCTCCAACATTTCACTGACTTCTCTTTTTATTTGCTACATTCCAGTGGCGTCTTTGACTCCATTATTACAATCTACAGAGAAGAAGGAATCCTGGGTTTTTTTGCGTAAGTGCTAAATAAATAAACAAACAAACAAAAAACATACCAGCAAAATTTAGAATGGGTGTTTGTGGCCTTTCAATCATTTGTGTTGCTTTATCCACCTTACTTTGCAATGTGAAAGTAAGCAAGTCTCTTTCATATGGGATACTTCCAATTCATTAGCCAAAAGCTAAATAACTAGAAGAATAATTCTAGAATTTAGTGAGGGGTAAAACTCTGACACTAAGCAATAGGTTGTACAGCAGCAAATATTTTATCAGCAAATTAATCTAAATACAGGATGAGTGGCCATATTCTATAAGCCATATTTGTGTTCCGCTGAATGTGAGATGTACATGTCTATACACCGGTGAGAGGAGAGAATGATGTGTGTATAATTTTGCCAAGATGAAACTGTGGTTTGGTTCTGTTGCTGCTTGTTTTTATTACAGCAGCTTTTTGCTTTCTTCTGAATATGCAAAGAATGTGTATGCCATGGGAAGGTAATGCAGAGAGAGGTGTCATATTTTGGCACAAACAGGGTTTTAAGATCTGTCTGTTTGAGTGCCTTGCTCTCTCATTCACAGTCTTATTTGTCTGCTAGGACACCTGTGTGATGAATCTTTTGCGATTTCAGTAATTCTTAACCAATTGTTTTTTAATAAATTAATTTATAATAATTTGATAAATTAATATAGCCAACCTTCAACATCAAGCAGCATATTAAATATTATTGACCATCTAGTGGCTGACTGGAAGCCTTCCACAAAGAGTTTAAAAATGGCTGCACCCATTCTTATGTGGAGTAGAATCAGTTTTACTGTGGTTTCAGCTTGTAAACAGTAGATGTCTGAGGCATGTATGAGTGTTCTCAGGCCATTTGTCAACTCATTCTCACTCCTTATTTCCCTTACTTGACAACCCACAGCGGCCTCATTCCTCGTCTACTTGGTGATGTTTTTTCCTTGTGGATCTGCAACATGCTCGCTCACTTCATCAACACATATGCTATAGATGACTCGGTATGTAAGCACATATTCCCACACATAACCATGAAAGATAATTGAAAAGACAGGGAAAGTTTACTCTAGACTAGGGAAAAACATCACAAGTTTGAGAATCTGAGATAATTTCTTGCCCAAACCCTTGGTACTTGCCACTTCATTATTGTTAGATTTTTCTAGGAATAGCTGTTCAGTTTATATGCACTACCAGTTAAAACATTTGGACAAACATTTAGATTATTACTGTTTATTGAAGTTATGCATTATCAATAATTCAAACTATTTTTTTTTTAAACTATATAATAGCTTCAAACAAGCCACTCTTTGTCTAGGTAACACCACAGCAATATTCCCTCAAACTTCATGAGATACCACTAGGGATGCTTTGCCTAAGAAGTATATAACTATCATAATTGCAATGTGTGGACTAGAGTTGATTACCCTGTTGTGACTGTCTCTTAGATGAGTCATACCGGAGAGATAAAGAACTGCTCTCAGGCTGTGACTGGGGTAAGTGATGTGACTGACTATTCACAGATGATCGCTTACTAGCTGAAATGATCTGATCCACTGTGTGTTGATTGATTTATGTTGTGCCCTTGCTCTCATTACGACACTTTTTTTCATATCTTCCTCTTACTCTGTGTTTTACTTTTAGTTTTTTGCCAGTATGCTGACGTATCCTTTTGTATTGGTGTCCAACCTGATGGCTGTAAATAACTGTGGGTAAGGGATGCTATGTAATTCTAATTTAAATTACATTAAATTAGATTTTACAAGAATAGTTATTCCATAGTCAAAATGATAACTACTTGCTTACTCTTAAAAGAAGCTTGAAAAGATTTATACAATTTCCTGCCAAATCTCTCCAGACAGCTCTAAAATATAAAATTATTATAGGCTTACCGTAGTGAATTGGGATAAGGCAAATACATGTTTTGGTAGATGGAGTGTTGGTGTACTTGCTCTTTAATAAAATTGTCTTTCTAGCAAAAAAAATCTTAATTTAGATTTTAAGCTTTAATGTAAAATGTTTTTAAAAAATGTTATTGTGTAATGTACAGTTGAAGTCAGAAGTTTACATACACCTTAGCCAAATACATTTAAACTCAGATTTTCACAATTTCTGACATTTAATCATAGAAAACATTTTCCTGTCATAGGTCAGTTAGGATACTTTATTTTAAGAATGTGAAATGTCAGAATAATAGTAGAGAGAATTATTTATTTCAGCTTTTATTTTATCACATTCCCAGTGGGTCAGAAGTTTACATACACTTTGTTATTTGGTAGCATTGCATTTCAATCGTTTAACTTGGGTCAAACGTTTTGGGTAGGCTTCTACAAGCTTCTCACAATGAGTTTCTGGAATTTTGGCCCATTCCTCCAGACAGAACTGGCGAGTCTGGTTTGTAGGCCTCTTTTCTTGCACATGCTTTTTCAGTTCTGCCCACACATTTTCTATCAGATTGAGGTCAGGGCTTTGTGATGGCTACACCAATACCTTGAATTTGTTGTCCTTAAGCCATTTTGCCACAACTTTGGAGGTATGCTTGGAGTCATTGCCCATTTGGAAGACCCATTTGCGACCAAGTTTTAACTTCCTGTCTGATGTCTTGAGATGTTGCTTCAATATATCCACATAATTTTCCTTCCTCATGATGACATCTATTTTGTGAAGTGCACCAGTCCTTCCTGCAGCAAAGCACCCCCACAACATGATGCTGCCACCCCCATGATTCACGGTTGGGATGGTGTTCTTCAGCTTGCAAACCTCACCCTTTTTCCTCCAAACAACGATGGTTATCATAGCCAAAAAGTTCAATTTTTGTAAAATTTCTCCAAAAAGTAAAATCTTTGTTTCCATGTGCACTTGCAAACTGTAGTCTTGCTTTTTGATGGTGTTTCTGGAGCAGTGGCTTCTTCCTTGCTTTAATTAGCTTCTGATATGCTAATTGGAGTCTATTGCAGGTGTACCTGTGGATGTATTTTAAAGCCTACCTTCAAATTCAGTGCTTGACATCATGGAAAAATCAAAAGAAATCAGGCCAAGACCTAAGAAAAAATTTGTGGACCTCCACAAGTCTGGTTCATCCTTGGGAACAGAAGGTACCACATTCATCTGTACAAACAAAAGCACATATAAACACCATGGGACCACGCAGCCATCATACCGTTCAGGAAGGTGACGCATTCTGTCTCCTTGAGATGAACGTAGTTTAGTGCGAAAAGTGCAAATCAATCCCAGAACAACAGCAAAGGACCTTGTGAAGATGCTGGAGGAAACTGTAGACAAGTATCTATATCCACAGTAAAACGAGTCCTGTATCAACATAACCTGAAAGGTTTCTCAGCAAGGAAGAAGCCACTGCTCCAAAACTACCATAAAAAAGCCAGACTACAGTTTGAAAGTGCACATGGGAACAAAGATCTTACTTTTGGAGACATTTATTCTGGTCTGATGAAACAAAATTGGAACTCTTTGGTCATAATGACCATCAGAATGTTTGGAGGAAAGGATGAGGCTTGTCTGTTTTTTTTCTGTCTACATGGAAGCATCATCAAAAGTGCGTGGCCACGCAGCTTAGAGGAAATGGTGTTTACACACTTCACCTTTTAAAACTGCTGATGGAGGCATTGCTGCTTTAAACAAATTATTGTAAAATCAGTTGTATTTAATGTTTTCTCCTGATCTGATTTAGGTTGGCTGGAGGTCTTCCACCTAATGCTGCTGTTTATTCCAACTGGATTCACTGCTGGAGTCATCTGAGCAGAGAGGTGAGCAAGTCAAACAAACAAAGAATGTCTAGTACATTGTTCTAGTCAGCTGGACATGATTTCTCAGATGTTTCACCAAACATCCAAGTGACTGTTAATAATGAAGGCACTGGTAACAGAACATCTTGAGCAGAAGCGAAAACATGTCCAGTTGTCTACAAGAGTCTCTACAGTGACTTGATAACTGAGAATCTTTAGAGAGCATTATTAATGGAAGATTTCTGTTGAAATATTAACATTTGAAGAAATGCAACGATCAGAAAAGATGAATCTTGATTCCCTCTCCTTGTGTATCTCAGGGCAACATGAGCAGAGGCAACAGTCTGTTCTTCAGAAAGTTGCCAGCGGGGAAGACGTATGCCATCGAGCAGAAGAGATTTTTCTGAATGGAAAGCAATAAGCATAGTTTTAATTATGATAATATAATTGAACTGGCCCATGAAGTTGGACTCTCAATCATTTGTATGCACTTGTTTATTATAACAGACTTTTTTCAGTCTGCATCAGCGTCCAGGATTATTGCTGTTAATTTTACTAGTACATTTTTTTCACTATATGGTTATTTGCTTTGATTTGAAAACAAAGAGCTTTATTTTTTATTTATACCCAGGGATTTGTATACATACCACAACAACATAAACCCTAATAGAAGTGTTTCAGAGTAGCACTTTAGGGTGCTTTCCCAACTTTAAGTCCATTCCAGCCACTACACCATCTGTGCCTGATTCCAGTGCAGGCTCTTTACCCTCTGCTGCTTTTCGTTCCCATTCCCCCCCAAAATTATGGTCATCAGTAAAACAGTCCTTACACAGCTGTTGTTGTCTCTACTGTCGAATGTATTGACTTTCAGACAAGAATTTCACCCTCTGAATTGTAGATTGACCGTAAAGTGAATCCAGCAGCAGGTCCATTTTGAGCCACATGGTGTCAGTTGGTGTATGTATGTGTGTTTATGTGAGAGAAAGGTTATGCTGCACCTTAGTCTCAGCCTCTGTTTGCAGCCTACAGACCACCCACGGTCTGTGCTCTAACCCTGCCGTTTTAGTCAAAGGTCTGGCTATGCTAGGCTAGCAGCAATTTGACTTAATGCAGTCCCTAGCTCTACATACCAGATGTGGTCCTCGGGTGCATCTCAATCAGCTCCCTAGCTCCCCATGTCTTCAATCATTATATTGTAAACTCAGAGACTTTGACACTTGTGACTCAAGCACTTGCGACAGTTACAGGCTCATGCATTTCAACAGCTGGTATTAATCAACAACATTGGTGTATAAATGACATGACTTTTGGCTGTAGATATTCAAACGCATAGTATCATTATGACAGTGTTATTTTAACCTTCTAACAACTATCATTTAAAAGATTATTTCCCTTTTATGATCATGAATTAAAGACATTACAAACAACATCTCTTTAAAAGAGAAAATAAGGCTTTGACTTGATAGTTTTGCACTTGTGCTCGTCTTCTAATGACTTGAAAGACTTCAGAAGATATAACAACGTTTCCAGTAAGAGAACATAGAGAGCTACAATGCTGCCTGGTTTTTACAGTGCATTCTGGGAATTTTTTTTTAACTAACCTTTCAGTGCACTGGATTGATTGTGCGATTGGGACAGCTCTAGAAATTGCCAACTCCCTGACCAGTGCCCTGACTACTGAACTAGGAAGCTGATAGAGGCACCTCTAGTTTTGGCATTACTTTGCTAAGCTTGACCACACCCTGGTGACTTCATTAAGAGCATCTGGCTCTGTAGCAGTGAGAGAGTTGGAGCCTGAGGTGTGGAGTCCACATGCCCATCAGAGCTCTTGCTCTCAGAAAAAGGGATTTTTATTTCTATTGACATTCTAATTGACCCAACTAAACAATGCCAAAAGAGTGGTCTTTGTATCTTTCCATCGTAACATATTTGCAGGCATTTAAGGGACAGGCTGTAACGTTATCATGTTTCTTTAATGTATCAGTGGAATATAATGGGGTTCGGAAGAATAAATTATGTGTGATGATTATGACTCTTTGTAATACTCTATTCTGTTTGGTCATGGGTGCCATCTAGCGATCTGATATTTCTCTGTAACAACCACACATCCACCGATTAGACCATTAATCGGGGTATTGCGAGTCATCTTTCCTTCGCAGATCGCTATGTGGATCTCTACAAGTAAGCAAATCAGGCTCAACTCCACCAATCATGAGCTTGGCCCACCTTGACGACCACACCATGCCCTCCAACTATATTACACCTTATAGATGACCCTGAAACTAATAAAATTATTTAAACCCAAACTGATGTTTCACATTTATTTATTGGCATGTAGTCTTGTAATAAGTTGGAAATGAGTAATTATTTACAAAATAAAGATATAGCCTACCTGACATCACATTATCTAAAGAACATCCAATTACTGTTAAAAGTCAATGTACTGGACTGTACATAAATATAAAAGTTTGTGGCCTTCCAAATTAATTTTAAGAATAAGATGTTTTGACTAGACAGAAATGTTGATCCTAATCAAGCCTACATAATAAAATATAAACAATTTGTATTGTTTTAAATCAGCAAACAAAATATTGAGCGATCTAAAAACAGTGTAATCGTAATTTATGTTATATATCCCACAAATAGGTATTGACGTTGGCGCTTAATTCGTGGCTTGGTCATCCGCGCCTGATGGGGGCAGTGGCGTTCACTGACGGCGAGCCACAAAAACCAGAAACACGTTCCTGTGAAGAAACAGCATTTCAAGATGTCGTCGTTGAATGACAGATCAGTTTGGGACGAAGTGGAGGTCTTTTTTTTGTTTTATTTTTATGTTGTATTTGATTTGTATTTTTTTACAACTAGTAAATATTGTGGAGATGATTATAAAATGATATCTATCGTATTAACCCTATTTTAATGATATTTGAGCGCTGTTTATGGGTTGATGGTGCAAGTGCATAGCGTGACACAGTGAATTTCACTCTGCTTCATTCATGCTTTTTAAACGTGTGCATCCACGCCAGTTTGCTGTCGACTATTCACTGCAATAAACCGGGACACAGCAGCTCTGATTTTAATCCAGTCGAAAATTACATTAAGAGCGTTACACATATTTCGTTAAATGTGACGATGACTGCTAGGATAACATTAGCCAGATGAGCTAACGATGATAATGGAAATTGATGCTTCTCACATCAAGTCTGATATGGCTAATCAGGAGATATCGTCTAAGTATTACACATGATTATTATAGATCTGCTCGTTATAAGGTTAGAACTTGGCCGAAAGGACTAAAAAAAAACTACTGCACACAACCTATATTCAGGAATAACTCTTCTCATTGAATTGTATTTTAAAGGATGGCATCGGCGAGGAAGTCCTTAAAATGTCCACTGAAGAGATCGTCCAAAGGACTCGTCTTTTGGACAGTGAGATTAAGGTAACCTTCCTATTGTAATGCTAGATATTTTGTTTCGATTTAGTTTAGTGTGAGATTTTTATAGTGAGTGCATGTAATTCTGGATCCTCTTTATAATGTATCTGATTTCAGATTATGAAGAGTGAGGTTCTGCGTGTCACTCATGAGCTGCAAGCCATGAAAGACAAGATTAAAGAGAACACAGAGAAAATCAAAGTGAACAAGACTCTACCCTACCTCGTCTCTAACGTCATCGAGGTAAGGAAATATGTCAGGGCTTTTATTTATTTATCTCTATTGGCTTGTCAGGATAAGGCCCAGGGCAGTAAGGAACTATTTAAATGTACATCTTAGGAAATGTAGTATGTGCATTGAAAGCTATAAAGGATTTTAAACACTTTATGTTAACACTGGATCGGCTCTGTTGCATGTTTGAACGGAAGCTGCTGGATGTAGATCCTAATGACCAAGAAGAAGATGGGGCCAACATTGATCTGGACTCTCAGAGAAAGGGCAAATGTGCCGTCATCAAAACATCTACACGGCAGGTGGGTCAATCAAATGCTTGAAACTGCTGCAATGATGATGACCTTATTTTTGTGGGACCATATAATTCCATCATGTTTTTGCTTCCCTCTGTTAAAGTTTGGCATTACCTTTTCAATTTCAATCCTGGTTCGTGTCTGAATAGGTTTTAATAATGTTGCTTTGCTTTACTTATTGTCTTTCTGATTTTGTAATTACAGACCTATTTCCTGCCTGTGATTGGTTTGGTGGATGCTGAGAAACTGAAACCTGGTGATCTTGTGGTAAGTGAGCATTTGTGGTAGCCTGTAACAGTAAATGAATATCTAAATCAGTGTTTCTCAACGGGGGCGGTACCGCCCCCTAGGGGGCGTTTGTACAGTGTTGGGGGGCGGTGTGAATGAGGCAGCAGAGAGGGGGGCGCTCAGGCACAAATGGGGGGCGTTACTCAGAGGTACTCAACAGGCGGCCTGTGCAGAAATCTTTTCAGCTCTTCTCCTTAGCCTATGTCTTCGTCTTGCTCGGATTACTGCTGCCACTTCACCAGGAGGATATGCCAGGAGAGCCGCTTCCTAAATTACACATGCTTTTAAGAGGCGGAGAATTTTCAGCGCAAAATAGAGGCGCTTTCACCGGCTTTTTCTGTACATAACGCGAATACATAATTAGAGCATAATTAGTGCTCAGGGCTCACACTAATGACCGTAATTAATAAAAAAAAGTGGCTGTTTTTGACGTCGTTTTTCTTCGGTTCAGTTCAGGTGGCCGAGCTGTTGTCGTCTTTGTTCGGTCATTTGAAATCAAATGACCATTTGTAGGCTATTCAAATTTGAAGCCTAGTATATATTGCCTAATTGAGTCCGCTGAACGACCGCTGCTTTTTCATTGGCCATTTAGGTTAGTTACGTTATTGTTCACGTGATTGGTTCATCTTAAAAAAATTGTGTGTGAGCCTGAATTTGTTTGAATTTCTAAATACATTTGCAATACCTTTCAAACAATCCATGTGTTTTTGCATTTTTTCCAAACACAATATTACTCAACTTGTGGCTTTTACATGTAGTTTAAATACAATAAGAAACTTCTGTTTCAGTTTTTTTTTTACCAAAAACTCAGGCTTCAGGTATCAGTGTTGCAATTGTTTGGCTGTAATAGTATTTCTGAAGTGTTTTTGGTTTTTTTTTTTTTTTTTTGGGGGCGTTAAGAGGATCATGAAGAGGTCAGGGGGGCGTTTGTTCAAAAAAGGTTGAGAAGCACTGATCTAAATGAACATAGGATAAAATCTGATTATTTTTTCCTGGTGTTTTCAGGATCCGCATAAGAACCATTTTTAAAGCTTTCATGTTAAAATGCTGTTTAAAAAGTGTTTTGTCTAAATGTTCAATTAATGGCTGTACCTGTTCACAGGGTGTGAATAAGGATTCCTATCTGGTTTTGGAGACTCTACCCACTGAATATGACTCCAGAGTTAAAGCTATGGAGGTGGATGAGAGGCCCACAGAGCAGTACAGCGACATTGGTGGCCTTGATAAGCAGATTCAAGAGGTACTGGCTGATAAAGTGGCCCATGTCTTGCTAAGCTAAAAGACCACAGACACACAATCACAGCTTGATTCCTGTCCAGTATCTCACAATGACAGTCTGGTAGATAAAACGGCTGTTGACAGTTTTCTGAGCTCACTGCTTTGCTCTTTGCAGCTGGTGGAGGCGATTGTTCTGCCCATGAACCACAAAGAGAAGTTTGAGAATCTGGGCATCCAGCCACCTAAGGGAGTTCTGATGTACGGACCACCGGGTACAGGAAAGACCCTCCTGGCCAGAGCCTGTGCAGCTCAAACCAAGGTAGAGTGACTCAGAGTGAGAAAGATCTAACTTACTACTAGCCAAAAGTGTGTTATATATGAGCATTCCCTACAATTTCAGTGTTGATGCATAACACTTTACCTCATTTTGTCTCTCATTGTTTCTTCTCAGGCAACTTTTTTGAAGTTGGCTGGCCCTCAGCTGGTGCAGATGTTTATTGGTGATGGTGCCAAACTGGTACGTGATGCATTTGCTCTTGCCAAGGAGAAGGCTCCCTCCATCATCTTCATTGATGAGCTGGATGCTATTGGCACCAAGCGCTTTGACAGCGAGAAGGCCGGAGACCGAGAGGTGCAGAGGACCATGCTGGAGCTGCTCAACCAGCTAGATGGCTTTCAGCCCAACATGCAAGTGAAGGTACCAACTCACGTTTATGTTACGCTGTCATGAACATGGGCCTGTGTTCTTTCAACAGTAGTACTTATATTTTGACTGTCTTTTTACCTAGGTTATTGCTGCTACAAACAGGGTGGATATCCTGGATCCAGCCCTACTGCGTTCAGGACGTCTGGATCGTAAGATTGAGTTCCCCATGCCCAATGAGGAGGCTCGTGCTCGCATTATGCAGATCCACTCCCGCAAGATGAACGTCTGGTATTGAACATTTATTTTGTGTCTGTGTTGCTCTGTTGGTTTATAAGAAAATATTGATTTGTCTTTAATTATGTTGAATATTTGCATGTATATGGTCATTTCTTGCCATTGCTTGTTCATGGTAAGTTCTGTATTTTGGCACATCCATTGATGGGGGGGGTGAATCGGAGCACAGATTAAGCTGTACTATAGATATCATTGTCACTCATTCCACTATTTATTGTGGACTTAAGGTTGAAGAAGCAAAACGTGGCCTTGATGAGCAATATTACTTGTGGATGGAGCATCTATTTCTATTGAAGGGCATTGTCTCAACTCTCAACAGATTGTCCTGTTCTATTTACATTTTTATCCATGCTGCAGCTATTGCATCCAGTCTCTACTCTTTTAGAGCTAATTTTATTTTTATGTGGCTTGCATAACACATCTTTAAACCTAAAGTACAACTGTTGTTCTGAATGTTATTGGATTTTAATACCTTAAAACACAGTGAGCATTTTGTTAACCTATTTTGTGTCCTCATTATTTCTGTGTATGCTGTAGTCCTGATGTGAACTATGAAGAATTGGCCCGCTGTACTGATGACTTCAATGGAGCTCAGTGTAAAGCTGTGTGTGTTGAGGCCGTAAGTGTTATTTACAATTCATTTACCAATTGGACCTTTTGTTGGGTTTGTTAACATTTTGTTTAAGGCCTTAGTGAAAGATCACCTGTTTATTCAAGTTGTCAAAATAATTATTTTGTGGCTCATATTCACTGATCCTAGCTATTTGTTGTCCTGTGTTCACTAAATGGTTTTTTGTGTGTTAGGGAATGATTGCTCTGCGACGTGGAGCCACTGAACTCAACCATGAGGATTACATGGAGGGCATTCTGGAAGTGCAGGCAAAGAAGAAGGCCAACCTGCAGTACTATGCTTAACATGGTGGCAGACTGTGTATGTGTGCATGTTTGTTTGTTCGAGAGAGTAGAGTAAGTGGCAAGGATCAGGCACACCTATTCATCAGTGCTGTTGGGATCCAGTGCTGTTCTGAATGATCTTCTGGTTCTGATGGAGACAGATCAGCCAAAATCAGACTGGGCTGCCTCACAGTTATGACTTTGAGTATTTTTCAGTTAACATTTTTGTTTGTCTTATAATCCATTAAAACCTTTTTTTTTTCCAATATATTTTGTGCTTTATTTGATGTGTGGAGGAATGTGTTTCTGCCTAGAAGCAGTGATGTCTCATGTGTTATTTAATATACATACATACATCCATCTTCAATAGCCACTTGTCCTATGCAGGGTTGTGGGGAGTGCTGAAGCCTATCCTAGCTGTCTTTGGCTGAAGGCAGGGAAACACCCTGGACAGGTGGCCAGTCCATCACAGGATTATCATCTGTGATATTATTTAATAGAGATGGGGAAAGCAGTTGTAACATTTTTCAAATATCTGATAATTCTGGAATGAACTGTAGCCCTCCTGCCAGTCACCAGTCGTACTGTTTCCAAATCCACCTCCCTCACCATTCGTAGAAGCAGAGCAGGAAGTGCCAGGATTCCAGCTGCCACCCATACACTACCTACAATCCACCTGGCACGCATGGTTGACCCACCTCACATTGAGCTGTTACAACAGCGGCGTGCGATGACACTGTAACGTTCCACACTGAGACTGGTAAGAGAGAACATGCTGGCATACATGTTAAGTGCCACAATGTAACTGCTCACCTGGCACAGAACGTGGCCAAATGGCCAGTGGTAGTCCAGCGCTGTGTACACTGCCCACAATGGCAGGGTCATGACAAAAGCCAGGTCAGCCAGAGCTAGACTGGCTATTAATGACTCGGTCACAGAATAAGATGTAGGGGAGGGGCAAGGAGGTGGATCTGGGGTCTTGGAAGATTTGGAACAACTCCTAATCCTCCTGCAGCCTCTTGCTCTGCGGTCCAGGTATACCCACAGTACCAAGCCATTGCCTAGTGAGCTTACCACAAACACCAGGAGGTACACACAAGGAATCAGCACCCAGGTTGGAGACCATTCACTATAGTCACACAAGGGGAAGGCAAGGCAAGAGACCACTCGGACATCTTGGAGAGGACCCAACATTCATCTAGCAGTGTAGAAAGGAAGTGGAAGGCATGAGCAGTGATGTTTCCTCTGGGTTTCATGTTGCTGTTGCTCTTGAGACTATTGCACTTTAGTAGCGCAATGTGAGTCAGGGACTAAGAGGGGCAGAGTGAATATGCCTTTTCCAGATTTTTGTTTAACCTATCTGAACTGGTGGAGGGAGTTCTTTTCTCCTTGTGTTTTGTCCATATTCAGAGTATTTGTTTCAGGGTGTTTCCCACCTCTTCAGTCCCCTTTGATTTCCATGGGTTATCACTTGTAGACAAAAGAAAACGTTATTGCAAGATGTGCATAAAGAAAATAAGAAGGTAACTTCACATAATTAACATTTCTGGTCATGTCATTTTGTCAATTAATGCAAAAAACAAAAAAAAGCATTTGTTAAACTGTTTACATCAGATGGTAAACCATTCTTTATATACTGTCTAATATAAAATCCAGATAATTATTTTGATGATGGACATGCTGAGCATAGAGGGAAAAGCTATTAAAAAAAAAGTTTATCCCACAAAACCCATGCTTCTCTGTCAAATCTCTGAGGGGAACTTTAAAATTAATCAAAGCATCACAAACCTACTTTTCTTAGGACTGGTCGCTTCTGTCTTTTGCACAGTGTTCACTTCCCTCCTTTGAGTGGTAATTCCCAATGTCAAGGTTAGATTCGCTTTTTATTCCCAGGAAAGAAGGAAATAATTCAGTCTATATCAAGGTTCTTGTCTAAATTCTCTCTCTACTGTCTTTCACTCACAGAATCGGAAACTTCCTTCTGTGTCCAACAGAGGACATTTCTCTTTTTTAAAGATCCCCCATCCCACTCTCTTTGGGTACTTACCCTCTTATTTTCTCTCCTCCTATTTTATGTAAGACCACCCCAGTAGCAGTTTTGTGAGATCTCCAAACAGTGTCCCTACTCTTAAACAGACTGCGTAAATTCAGAACATTGATACTCGCACTAGCCAAAAACACCTTAGGTTTGAAAGGAGCATTATACACATGACCATATCTTTCACAGTAGTAAATAGCAATTATTTGGCCAACACTGCCAACTCCATACAAACACTTAAAATGAAAATTTAAATGAAGTTGTGCAGAGGACAGTAGGAGTAAGGAGACAAGGTATAGACAGATGAAATATGCTGTTTGCATCCCCATTTAAACTGGACCAATCTCTTGATGAAACAAATATAATAGAAACAGACTCCCAGCTTTTATGCTTACCTCAGCAGGCTTAGTGGAAAATGAACAAGGACATTAAGATTCCAGATGTTTAAATGTCTAACTATCAGGTGAAGGAAAGCTGCCTAAACTTGTATGGTCCCATAAACAACCCTTCTGACTCAACATATTAATCAGTTTTGATTGTGTAAATATTTGCTGTTTTTGTCAGATCTTGCACTCTATGATGTCATTTTCTGTCATGTAAATTTTTCCGCCATTTTGAAATTTCTGAAAAATCTACTTTTTCGAACTCCTCCTAGACCATTTGTCAGATTTTCTAAAAAATCTAATCGCACCATCTTCAGACCATGCAGACAAAAATATATGGAATTCAAGTCGATAGACCAAACCTTTCTCGTATGACGCTTCAACGAATTTGATGGCGAGCATGCAAAATAGGATTTGAGGCTAAATCTCCATAACAATTTAGCGTATCGTGGCTAAACTTAGAAGTTGTCATAGACTACTATGACAGTAGTAGTTTCTTGTTATAACAGTGAACTCTTGGGATGTGTTTGAACCCCAACCTTGATCTTTGTCATCAACAGTAAACCATGTTTCTGTTAAACAAATACAATCAGCATTCATTAGAACTTAATGTGCAAGAACATCTTTAAAGTGAGCTTTCAGACTTTGTACATTATGAAGTGCCATTGTCAGTGTTCCAGTTAATGTAGTCAATGTGTACTTTCTAAAGTGAATTTTGACATAGATTTCATAACCAATTCAAGTCCTCAATTATTAATCCATCTATAGCTCTTACGCGGCTCAATGCAACATATGTTTTCCCTGCTGTGAAGATTTTATTTAGTGATACAACAGCTTTATCTGCTGTGAGTCCTTGCACTTTGTGAACTGTGCATGCCTTCATGACCTTCGCTTATGTGGACAACTGTATCAAAAGCCCATCATCAACATCAATATTTTTCTTTCACATAAAACTTGCTCCGATACCCACAGAAACATATTTAGATAAACAGGTGTTGAACACTTAGCACTAGCTAACTAGCTTCACTAGCATGAAATCCAACTTTACATTCCATTCATCCAGTTTTAAATTTTTTTGACATAATCTTGAGCATGTATACTGATTGCCCTTGACAACACACATTTGGTCTTTGAATGTTGTATCTATCAACCTCAGTATTTTTAGGACATTTGAGAAGATCATTACAATTCTCTCCCATTTCACAATATCAGTAGTTGTTAGACATTTTTCTTGAGTATTCTCAGCCAGTTTAAAATTTTTGCTAATGTTGGATCTTGTTGTCTAACAACTTTAATTCAGCAAATTAAAAGTTATTAACCTATAGGTTTACTCCATTTGTATCAGTATAGAGAGCAGTTCCATTCATTGGTGGTAACTGATAGAAATCACCCACTGCAACTATGCTCAATTTTCAAAGAGAGTGTAATCACCAGTTTGTTTTAATTGTCCCAGCCTTAAATGAATGTATGCCAAAAGACAATGGTCAACCATTGACACTTCATCAATGATCAACATTTGTAAAGTGCCCAATTTAGTATGCAAGGAATTTATTTTGTCATCACTTAGAGGCTTATATGGCAATCTGACATTTGCACCAATTGAAATGTATTATGAATAGCAGCACCAATTAAATAGGCAGCCACTCCCGTTGAAGCTGTTAAAAGCACAGTAATATCATTAGGACTTTCACACAGCTGAGATAATACTCTGGAAGATTCATAGTATATTGCCTTAATTAGATGACTTTTGACTGAGCCTGCTCAACCAGTAACAAAGAATCAAAATGGTTCAGGGTTTAGTCCATGTACTTTGTGTAAACACTACTCCCAAACTTTATGGAACACTGCAGATTGTTCCTCATTTAATGACCTTAGTATATTCAAAGCATCATCTCTAGGCATTACCTAAAGAAAAATATCCTTCATCAGTTCTATACATTCATGATGCTCACTTTCTATTTCAGGAAACATATTAGCCCAGGTATCTTCTAAATCAATACCCTGCTCCAAAAGCCGTTTAGCCTGCTCTATTTTATCACTTTCCTTAGACAGAATAATTCTGTTGCCATCAACAATTGAACTTTTTTCACTTCTCGACCACATTTTATGAGACCATTGTTGTAGAACTCCTCATATGAGTCATAGTTGCAAGGCTTCAGCTGATAGTCATCGTAATGTGGCAAAAAAAAAAAGCTGCAGCAATGAGTGATAATATTTTTCTGGATCATTTGAGGGTGAAAATCTTGGATAAAACACTACTGCAGGTCCAGTTTGTGTCCTTTGTTTTACATAGCCACAATAGTTAATGAGTTTAATTACTTCATTTTCTGCTGAATTATTTTGTGAAACAACCTCTAATTTAGTCAGAACTCTGTAATGAGAGCAAAAACTGGCAAGACAGATTTTTTTAACAGTTCTTTCTGTGGTCTTTTCTTGTACCTGTCAATGATGCTTGTCATCCAAAAACTGCTTTCATCATCAGACTGGTCCTTTTCCACTTTGTTTTGAAGCATATGTAAAGGCAAACTCATCTTTACAGGATTCTGTCCAATTGGAATAAATTGTACTTTACGAGAGCAACTCACAGATGTGAGTTATTCCCTATAAAAAATATACACAGTAATGTATTAGAAATTGCAGGAACTCAGTAAAACATGTGGTGACGTATTTAGGCATAAAGATATGCAAAGACCAAACAGATAGATCTAGGTTGAATTATGGACCCATAATGGAAAGAAATTAAGAAGAGATTTGATAGTTGGCTGTTAAGGGATATTTCTCTTAATGGGTGTATGCTTTCCAAAAGTGAAGGTCTTTCCAGTTTGGCATATGTTGCAATGACTCTTGATGTGAGGTGATTAAACAGGTAGACAAAATTATTTTCAATTTTAATTGGCAGAACAAATCCCATTATTTAAAGAAGTATATATTATGTAATACACATGAACAAGGGTTTTAGGATGTGCTTGATTTTAGGACATTGAATGTTGTTTAAAGTTAAATGGATCAAAGTTGTATAGACAGTTGTATATAGATAAAATATGGTATATTTTGCCAAATCTAATTTTTGAAATGATTAGTGGTATTGATTTTCTACTGAAATGCAATTTTGGCATTGAACATATCCCAGTAAAATTAGCACATTTTCATAGACAAGCCCTATTATCTTGGCTACTTATTTATAAACATGATTTTTCACCCCATCAATGCCTAATTTGGAACAATAGAGATGTCCAATACAACAATAAATCTTTGCTTATAAAATGTCTTTTTTGAAAATTAATCCTGGTAACACATCTATTTAAGGATGATGATGGTCAAATACTCTCCTTTTCAGAATTCTTTCAAACATATGGCATTCCAGTGACAGTTAAAGACTATGCAATTCCAGGCAGTCTCATGAGTTTAATACAAGGAAATGTTGTCTATGGTATAAACGAGAAGTTTGAGTTTGAAACTATAAATTACATGGTTGTAGCACAAAAAACAAAAAATGACCACTACATTAGGAGATTTCAATCCCTGCTGCTACATTTTTTCGGAATTCTAGATTTGACCATATTGATTGGATATCAGTATGGAATGTCAGCCAAAAGTATTGTATTACCAATAAAGGGAAGTTTATTTTAAAATGCATCATCTCATATATCCTGTAAGCCAGGTGCTAATAAAATGTAAGGTTGATATTGATGGAAAGTGTGTGTTTTGTAATATATCTGAAGAAACTATATGTAATTTGCTTTATGAAATGTATTTATACAAAAATATTTTGGATAGAATTGGAGTATTTATTTTACATATTAACAGACAGAAGAGTTTATGTAATAAAGATAATTATTTAAGTTATGATCAAAACACACATTTCAAAGAAATGTATCTTATGACTTTTCTTATTTATGGAAATAAATATATATTTTATTTATATTACATACAAAAATGTAAATGGGCAAAAGAAAAACCCAATTTTGCACTCTTTAAGACAGCAATGAGACTTTATTTAAAAATTGAAGAATCACAAAAAAAAGAAGATTGAAGATATGTGAAGTTTTGTGACTTTTGAAAAATATTTTCTGTACACCCCTTATGTATGTAGTTTTGTTGCACTTATATGAACAAATTTTGTCTCTTCACTATCCAAAGTGATGCATATGCTGTACGTCTGATTTACAGATGAAATAAACATTGAAAACAAATCCCTCGCTCACTTAATGAAGTGGAACAGGCTTCCAAAATAGTGAGAGGATGTTAAAAGTGAAGTAGAACACAGCCTGTGAATGATGAGATGACGCAGACAGAAATTATTGATGGGCCGGATTTGCCCGCGGGCCATCTAAGCAAAAAGCTACTCTAGCTTCGATCACAGGTGTTAAACTCAGTTCCTGGAGGGCCACAGTCCAGCAGAGTTTAGCTCTTATTAAACACACCTGAAGCAGCTAATTAAGGTCTTCAGGAGTGCTTGAAGTTTACAAGGAGGCATGTTAGAACAAGGCTGGAGCTAAACTCTGCAGGGCTGTGGCCCCCCAGGAACTGAGTTTGACACCCCTGACTTAGATGGATCTCTAATTCAATCAAAAATAATACAGTTTACACTTATATACCAAAAAACAACTACAGAAAGATATCAATTAAAGTCTCGTTACATAAAGCAACAGCACAATTTTATAGATGAGCAATATTAAAGAACTGATTAATAGGATTACAGACTAAGCAGTACAAGTATGTTGCCAATCTGTCCACCTCCAAGAGAAAATCTGTTTCCTAACAAACAGGAAAGAAGGTCTCTAAGAACACAACACAAATATATCACAGCTCTCCCTAATGGATGGAACCATTCAAATAACTTGTTTCCATGCACAGGCAAAAATGGCATAGGCTAACTATTTTATTTAAATACAATTTTGCTTTGCTCAGACAGTTTATCATTGCACTTTGTTCAAATTAAAAACATAATTAATAAATAAAACAAAGAAATAATTAATAATGCAGTGTAATAACAGATGATTTAAATGCACAACTTATTACGATATTTGTGCTCAATTTAAATCAGTTTAACCCCTACTAACAAAGAAAACAAAAAATTAATGCACAAATCAAAATGACAATTAGTATTGCACCAGAAAAAGCATTATGGTGACTGCACCCTGTTTTATTGCTTTTAATAAACGGAAAATATGACAATTGAAAGCCATCACTCACACTGCTTTTTAAGAGATCATAAAAGATTCAAACTTTATAACTTACTTTGCTGCTCTAAACCAGATATTGTAATCACTTTATATTAAATTATAATGTAATGTAATGTGTATCATTGACCATATGCTGACCAAAGATTATTATAAGCTTTTTTAAATATGTTTACCATTTTCATATAATACATAAATTAATTTTATGTTGTAAAATATCAAAACTATGAATTCGTGTGCCAAAGGCAAAAAAAAAAATGTGTAGCTACTTATAGGTATATGGATATAACTTTTAAATGAAATTAGATATTTTAATTTGACACACTTATATGAGAGGTCAACCTGTGAACACAAGGGCCTCAGCCACTTGGCAATACAACAGGAAAAAGAAATTGCCTATGACTATGGAATTTGCATGCAGTGTCTTTGTCTAAGTTGCCATCATTGTCCATGAGGACAGTTACATATCTTGAGAAACATAACAGCCATCTGCCAATCACATTTCAACAGCTATTAGACAAGATTAACAAAGGATGGTCAGAACAAAACACAGTTGACATATTTGACTCTTGGCTTGAGAGATTTTTGTAAAATTTGGCTTATAACTCTTGAATGCTTTGGCCAAAAATCACAAACCTGGTCTCTTTAGATTCAGTGTGACATACAGAGTCAGTGCAAAATTTTTGGCATCGACCATTTTGAATTTTATCGTAAAATGCTGTATTTTATGAACACATTGGCATATCCTCACGAAACTTTGTATTTGTTTTTAGCACCATGCCAAAAAAGTGCCTGAGAAGTTTTGGTCCGGCGCCACAGTTTCAAAAAAGTAAATTACATAACTTTGTGAGATTTTTTCTTTTGATGGTGTTGGTCTGTTTTCACGAGACTGGTCTTGCTATGTTTGTGAGGACTTGCTAAGTGCAATGATACCATATTTGCAATGGTTTGCCTTGTGGCCTGTTGCCATTTTGCTTCTAGGCCGTTTATCCAATCGGAACGAAACCACCACCAGTAAAATAGCTCTAAGTGAGTTCTTGAGAAAATAAGAACATGGCAAAATTTTAATTGTAAGTGCCAAAAACAGGCCGACGAATAAAAAATAGCCTCCGATTTTACGTAAATGGATATAACTCATAAACGTTTGACACTTATATAAGGGCTCAATCACAGAAAAAGTTGGGGAGCTTAGCCACTTGGTGGCAATATAACAGGAAATAATGAAAGTGGTTCTAACTATGGAGCCATTGGTCTAAAGTATATATAAATCTGCAAACTGCAGTTGATTCTGAGAGATGCTGCCCATCCAGTCTTGCAAAGTTTTAGAGAATATGCCAGGAAAACTAGCCAAACCCAAGTTGGCTATACAATAGCAGACACTTGTAGCTGGAATCATAACAAAAGGCAGTCCAACAAATTCTCATTTAAATGACAAATCTAAATTACCTATTTTGAAAGAAAATTGAACTTTTTAAATGTGCGTTATGAAGCGCTGAGTCATAACAAATTAATAACAAAATCCATTAAACTCCATTTTGACAAATAATCATTACAAGAAAAAGGTTTGATCTCCTTCCTTTATTTTGCAGTACAATCTCTGAACGATCAGGTCAATTAAGTGAGAATAAATATAAAGCCACATGAATCAATAGGGAGTGTCTCCGTTTTACTAGGTGTAAATCATACACATCTTCCAAAATGAAAATAAATTAAATAATAAAGGAGATGTCTTTGTAATGAACAGTGCAATATATGGCGTGCTATTACACACTACCAGAAGAGTGCTAGTGAGAGCAGAATTCCCACCACAGAGTGACTAGCCACTGACACTGAGGCTGCATTACACAGGTCAGAGGTGCAGCAATTGAAAATGATATTGGAAATACCACGGAATTTTATGCCAATTTTCACAAGATCACAATCTGTGTACTTAATGCATTGCTTGCGTTTGACACCTGAAAGAGAAAAAGTTAATAGGAGTAAGTGAAAAGGTGTAATCTTGCAATTTTGTTAAATTCTTTTACAAAATACAGTTACAAAACAACATTTATGCTGTGTATGTAAGAAAGTTAAATTCACCTCCGGAGCCAGTGAGTGACAAGCAGGTATCTTCAGAGTCGCAAACCCTAGTTTTATCACAGGCTCCTGAGGCTTCACATGTGTAACACTGAAGTGCAGCGCCTAGAGCGAAAAAGAGAGAGGAGGATGGATTCACATACAGAATTCAATAAATACAGTACATACATAGAAAACAGAAGATAAAATGTCTTACTCTGCCACTTAATTTTCCTGATTCACTTTCATACAATCACCAAGAAAGCCTAAACATTAATATTGCCACTCAAAATGTACATTAATAGACTCTGATATTAGTCAGAGAAAAGAGAATGCTGCATCTCCCACACATCACATACTGCATCAGCCCTGCTCAATGAGTAGAGTGCACTTAGGACAAAACATTACTAAAAATAAGAGTAAGACATGTAAGTTTAACAGTTATAATGTTATAAATATAACATTAAATACATACCAAGCCCCAGAAGAGCCAGACCAAACACCAACACAACAAAAGTTTTCATGATGTATTTCATTCACTGAGAGAGAGAGAGAGAGAGAGAGAGAGAGAGAGAGAGAGAGAGAGACAAAGAGATTCACTAATAATGTGCTTGAAAGCAGGTTCATTTATTTTTCACATGAAACTGGTGAGCTCCTGTGTAACACGTGTTCAGAATACTCCAAACCTCCCATGTTAGTTAGTTTTTATTTTTGCCCTTTTAGTTACACGCAGCATTTCTAGTCTCAAATTTTAGCTTCTTCAAGAGTCTTCTTTTCCATAACATTGCATCTGGTAATATAGAGTTAGTTAATGCTTTAAAATGTATCTGTACCTAATGTTCAACTTAATTTGTGCAATCTGGCAACCATGCATGCGAGTGTGCGCCCTCTCTCCTTGAAAAAAAATGTCTACGGTTACACACGTAACCTCGGCTCCCTGACATGAGGGAATGAGACATTGCGGTGAAACGCTTTGGGGAATTCCTTCTCTGACAACCTAGTTGAAGCCCTTGTATCATAACGGCAATCTTATGACTGGCAATGGTGTTTGAGCCCCACACCTTTAGGCTTGCATTTGCCCTATATAAGCAGGCCCTCAATCACCATTTCTTCAGAATTTTCTGATTGAAGGACAACCTAACCCAAGGACCCGAGACCTGACCCGGGTTCAGATCCATGTTTTATACAGTCAGCCAGGTCCGGGTTGGGTCCCATTCTATTGCTGCGGGTCCCGGGTCTGTTTAATACCAGAGTCGATCCAAGAATTTCTGGCCGTGATCAGACAGTGCTGATGATGATGGCATTTCTCGGTTCTGCATGGGTACAGGTCCAAGCTTTCAAATAACAAATGGTCCGATCGGGTAGAACATTTCCGGGTCTCTTCTCGAAAATCTTTTGACTCATGCAGACCTCTTCTTTGAAGTAGAAGTGCGGCCAAGTTTTACAATGTCTCATTCTCTCCATTTTAGGGAACCGAGGTTACATGCGTAACCAGAGACGTTCCATATCGATTCAGTTCACTCAACATCGAGGTAAAACGCTTTGTGGAACCATTACGCCATACTACAAGACACCAAACCCTGAGAGATACACCAGGGTATAAACACTTGTAAAATAATATTTATATGAGGTCAGGGGCCTGCCAGGCGGTGACTTATTACAGTCATATTTCAAGTGTATAGAATAATTAATAACCCCACATGGTGACAACCAGAAGAGAAGTTAATCTTATACTGGGGATATATATGCGTCATATAATACACACAGTATACATCGTATCAATTTATCATACCCCCTGAGGTATAAACACCAGAAAATAACAGGAAGTCACAGGCCTACAGGATAGTGACTTATTAAAGACATATCTTCAAATGTATGAATTCATGAATAACCCAAAATGGTGAAAACCAGATGGAAGTTATTCTCAGCCTGGGAATCTACACCAATCAGCCACAACATTAAAACCACCTGCCTAATATTGTGTAGGTTCCCCTCATGCAGCCAAAACAGCTCTGATCCATCGAGGCTGGACACCACAAGACCTCTGAAGGTGTCCTTTGTTATCTGTCACCAAGACATTAGCCAAGTCAACACCATGAACTCTTTGTTATGTTCCTTAAAACTTTCCTGAACAATTTTTGCAGTGCGGCAGGGCAAATTATCCTTCTGAAAAGGTAATACCGTTGCCATAAAGAAGTCCACATGGCCTACAACAATCTTTAGGTAGGTTTTCCCATAGTTCAGCCTGCTGCTATCTCTTCCCCAGGAAAACGACACACATGCACCCAGCCGTCCATATGATCTAAAAGAAAACATGATTCATCAGACCAGGCCACCTTCTTCCAATGCTCCATGGTCCAGTTCTGATGCTCTGATGCCCATTATAGGTGCTTTCAGCGGTGGACAGGGGTCAGCGGCAACGCAGCGCATAAGCAGCAAGCTGCGATGCACTATGATCTGACACCTTTCTATCATGGCCAGCATTAAGTTTTTCAGAAATTTATGCTACAGTAGCTCCTCTTGGGATCAGACCAGAAGGGCTCCCCACACGAATCAATGAGCCTCGGGCGCCCATGACCATCTCGCCAGTTCACTGGATTTCCTTCATTGGACTTGGGCCACTTCTGGTAGGTACTTACCACTGCATACTGGGAACACCCCACAAGACCTGCCGTTTTGGAGATGCTCTGACCCAGTTGTCTAGCCATCACTATTAAGCCCTTGTCAAAGTCACTCAGATCCTTACGCTTTCATATACAGCAACATTCTGTGTAATGTCACAGTCCCAAAAAACTCCAGCAGGGAAAGGGAGAGAAATTAGAATGTTTCTGTATTTCATGAAGGCATCATGAACACTTCTCTCTTTTTTGAAAGAATCTTTGTGTATCATCCCGGCAAACTCTGGAGGGGAATGAGAAGCGTGTGAATGTGTGTTCTATTTTTTCATTTATGAACACAACACACAGAAACACATTTGTGTATCATCCCAGCAACATACGGTGGGGAATGAGCAGTTTATGAATGTGTGTGTGTCTCAATATTTGCGACTAGCTAATTTCTGATTTTTATAAAACACAGTTCATGTGAACACACACAGAAACAGCCTGCATAAAGCCTCCTGGCGAACACCAGCGGGGAGAGGAAGTGACCAGCGTGTAAATGCAACAAGCACTTTCTCTATTGTTTGAGAAGATTGTTTATTTGAAAATCACCACACAGAAACAACACACATGTAATCTCCCTGTGAACTCCGGCGAGGACGGGAAGTGCATGTAAATGCGTGCTTGTTGAGAATGTGCAGTGCCAGCCAGGGGTGGAGCTGGGAGTTTTTCAAAGGGGTATCCAGGCAGGGGCAAGCGATCAGTCTGTGGTGGCACAGAAATGTTCGAGCAGCATTTTTATATTGTCGGACTCTGGGTGGGGGGGGGGGTTGAGTGGAGGTGCAGCGACCTTGGTGTGCGCACATGTTAAGTTTGTACATTTGTACAGAGATGATTTCACCTCTAAAGAACTAAATTAAGCAAAAAAAAAAAATGACTAATTATGACTAACTTAATTACTAAACAGCAATTGCGAGTGGGGTTGCCAATGGGGTGGCCTGGGTCCATGGTGGCCAGCCACTGGTGCGAGCAGATACAACCACTGCTTTGTCTATTTTGTGAGAAAATCATCACACAGGAACAACACACATGCAATCTCCCAGCGAACTCTTGCGAGGAGGGGAAGTGAACAGCATGTAAACTCAACACAAAGGAACACACCTGTCTCCCATCCCGTCTTACCCGTCTCGACAGCGAGCGCATTTTTATTATAATTTTGTAAATTTTTTGTGTTAAAACCAAACACACAGAAACACATTTGTAGGCTATATCTTCCCGGCATACCTGGCGAGGATGAGCAGTATATGAATGTGGCATCTCGAAGCGAGCCCATTTATTTTTCTTGTGAGAAAAAAAATCTATATTTGACAGCACAGAAACTATTTGATGGCTCGGCTGTTTTTGGCGGAGCCGGAGAAGCGGGGCGGAGTTCTCCGCCAGGCACTGATCTGAAATAGAGCGATGAGTCAACAACATACTGAGTCACCGGTGACATTTTGGGACCCGAAGAGCAATCTTGAGGCATCCACTAAATTCCATCCACTTGAGTCGATGGCTAGTTTTGAACAGCAGTCCTCTGACTCTAAGGCCAATAGGCTACTTAATGAGGCGACACACAAGCCGGATCTCCGGGAAGAATGGCGCTGCCCTTTGAGACGCAGTCTATTCACGGTATCCAGGAGAAATATTTCCGGCACGACTGGAGGGGATCACTGTAAATTGAGCTCCTCAACCACCAGCGAGGGGACTCGAATCAGTTGTGATGGGTCGTTCGCGAACGTATCGGCTCTAAGACACGGCTCTTGTAGGTGAACGTTGGGAGCCGGCTCGCAAGAGCCGAATCTATTTATACAAATATTTTTGTTAAAATTAAGATATGAACAATCAAAAGATATAAATGAATAAAATGTACTTATGCAAAGAATCAAAGAAAAAAAATATAATATAGGCCTAAACGCTCAAGCGCACACACATTCGTTCTTACTGTCTGCTCAGACTAACAGCCTCACCTGTTGTTCCTGTCAATCAGACACGCAGTGTCAACCAATGAACCGAAGATGCGCGAGGGAGGGCGGAGCCAACTCACTCACAGACACAGACACAGTCACACAGCAGCCGGTGAGAGGAAGGTCAGCTATGAAAAGAACACCTGGAAAATGGAAAATGAGTCAGAAGCCGTGCACAGTAGCATTTGGATGCATTTTAATAATGTAGACGATGTTAGAACACAGCGTAGAATTTGCCAAAACAAAATCTAATAAAAAGATGGTTCTACGCACAACCTACACTGGCATATGCGAACTGTGCACCCTAATACTTTAATTAGAAGTGTTTTAACACGAAACATAGTCAAACTATCGCAAACTGGTTGACTTGAAAAAAAAAAAAAATACAAAACATATTTTTTTAAAGAGCCGTTTGGGAGCCAAAAGAGCTGGCTCTTTTTGGTGAGCTGAGCCGAAAATGCTCATCACTGAATAAGCTCTTATCTGTGGCATGCGCACGCTCCCCACCCTCACTGGGGGAGGGAGTGCGACATGGACCATTCTCATTATCAACATCAGACCCGCCGAATTCGACAACATCATGCTCATTCATAGAGGGCCGGAGGTCGTCACGTGCGTACTGCTAAGATGCTGCGGGGAAGATTGAGGGGCTTGCGCCTGCGCGAGATCCTCCTTGGGTTCTTCCATCTCTACCACCGTGCTTCCTCGTGTGGTCCCTATATATAGGGGAATTATATATAGCCTATATATAGCCTATAAACGCGATACCAGCGACAAGCCGGAGAAACTCTTTGCAGGAACACTAGAGGGGTCGGGTGAATCTTTCGCTGCAGGCGCTAAGAGACCTGATACATCTGCAGGGAATCCCGTCTGCTTGAATTTGTCCGTCGATGGCAAAGAGAGGGCTGTTCAGAAGAGATGATTGTCGTAGACGAGACGATGTCGGTCTTGATGGTAGAAAATTCTGAAGAAATTGTGATTGAGCGCCCGCTTATATAGGGCAAATGTGCGCATAAAGGGGCAGGGCTCAAACACCATTGCCAATCATAAGATTATACAAAGGCTTCAAGGTTGTGGGATAAGGAATACCTCGACGCGTTTCACCGCGATATTCTGCTCAACAAAATGTGTGAGCCCTTTATACACTGTATACACAAATTGTGCGTCATGCATTAGAATGAGTGCACTATCGTCTATCTTCAATGTTCTTGCATCTTTTAAGCCCAGAAATGTGATTTTGCAAATCAGTAGGCTATGTACTAATTTGAATGCTGTAATTTTCAGCGACACTAAGCAATAAACGATTGTACATTAAAAATATTTTCTTTACTTGATTTAGTATTTTAACATTCCACCTTTAAAAAAATATGTGTAGGCCTAATATGCTACGTCTCCACTTTATACAGAGCACCCCACTATTTTCAGAACAGCATCCTTTTGATCTGGAACGTGCCTGCGACCAGCGCAGCTCCCTAGAAAACACAGCAACATTAATAGTGGGAGATCATATGTGGGTCATTCCTATCATTCTGTGCCATTTGAGTACAAATGACATAATGTGGTATATTTTGTGTAAAAATTTACAAATGCTTGTTTCAAAATGCTCGTTTTACATAGTGAATCCCCCTCTATCATAGAACACAATAATATGTACCCAGGATTAATTAATAAAAAATAATTACTCTGATTTTAGTGCACTTAAGCTAAACTGCCATGTCCCCAAGTAAGCTTGCATAACTTCAGACACAAATATAAGTAATAAAAATCAAACAAATTCCAAATTTTTACAATATTGTTGTATATTTTACAACAAAAAAATGACTCTCAGGAAGTAGAATACTTTTTGGCGGTAAACTATCTACAAGAAGTAGTTGCTGGACACGCCCATATCCGGTCGCCAACGGTCGTTTATTGGCATGATTGTGGCATGATATTACTTTATTGGCATGATTGTGGCATGATATTACTTTATTGGCATGATTGTGTTTACATACAATATTGCCAAAGCATTAATACACAAAACAGATAATGACAAGACAAATAATAATAAAAATATTGTAACAAATAACAATAAAAACTATAATAACATTATACACTATACAATATAAAATAAAATAAGCATTTAACACAACATTATGAACATAAGAGAATAAGAGTACTGTGAATGAAGTACATTAAGGCAGTAATTGGTTTCGGAGGGTGTGCAGCTCAAAAATGAATTTAGCTGCAACTGATGCATGATTGTACTCCACCAGTAACACCAGCATCTGATCGGTTTCTGCTGAAAGTGTCTCTGTCTTGACCTCACCAGTGTCACAGTGAGCACAGACTCGTTCATGTTTGTCTGTGTCTCTGTTTTTCTATGGCCAGACTGTGATCACTGAGCCTGTATGTGGTGAGGATCCGTCTCTCACATACAGCCCCCCAATGGGGGCCCAGTTTGGAAAATGTTGTCCCCTATCCATAAATCCTGATGGCGGCCCTGGGTCCAGGTTTGCTGTAGTCCTTGTGCAGTAGCTGACAGCAACACCAGATCATCTGCATTGAGAAGAAATTTAACTTCAGAATGATTTAGAGTCAGACCGGGTGTTGCAGATTGTTCCAGTAGCACTGCTAACCCATTAATGTAAATGTTGAACAGAGTTGGACTCAAACTGCAGCCCTGTCTTACTCCTCGCCCTTGAGTGAAGTATTCTGTTCTTTTATTGCCAATTTTAACTGCGCACCTGTTGTCACAATACATAGATTTGATAATTACCCCCAATGCCGGATTGTAGAATTTTATAATATAGACCATCATGCCAAATAGAATCGAATGTTTTTTTTAAATCAACAAAGCATGCATAAATTTTGCCTTTGCTTTTTTGATGAACGTGCTGGTTGACTATCGTGTGTAGTGTGTGAATGTGGTGCGATGGTTTGGTAGGAATCCAATCTAACTCTTACTCAAGACATTGTGCTTTGTAAGGAAGGCCTGTATCCAGGCGTTCAGGATACAGCAGAAAGTCTTCCCTATAGATTGCTGCTCACACAAATGCCTCGGTAGTTATTGGGGCCAAATTGGTCTCCACTGTTATATAATGGGTGTATTAAACCCATAATCCAGGTGTCCAGTTTGCAGAACCAGATTGAAGAGTTTTAACAAGGCCTCCTGCATTACTGCAGGGCTGTGCTTCAGCATTTCTGTTCTAATGTTGTCTAAACCACATCCGTCCTGCAGTGACAGAAAAACGGAGGAAAGGCCTAACCGCCAGCCATTGGCGACATGCAGCGACAAAGTAGCTGGCAGTGTGAACGCTTTTTCACTTACATCATTTGTTAACGTTCCTGTGTCTCAGTGCATGCACGCGCAATCTGCAGCTCGCAACAGTTATGTCACATGATCTGAGCTAGAAGGTAACTGCCCGGTTACATAACATTTCGTAAGAGCCACATTAAACGTTTACAAACTGTTTACTGTGTTTATTTGGAGTCCCACAGAAACCATATAGGCCTGCTATACATACCACTAACCTAACCTTACACCTAATATAAACCTAAACCAAATTTATTAGCAGTGAATGAGATTCTCGCGTGACTACTGTTGACGGACGGTTACCTTAGGCTTGTTCGAGATGCCAAACGCCTCGCCTAGAAAGTAGACGAGAGTAGACGATTGCAGTCAGGGGAAGGAGTGAAATAAGTGCTGTCAAGTAGGACAGTTCTCACTTCTCATACTGGATGAGACACAAGATCACAAATATATATCCCGAGATTCACGTTTCATGCGCTGTTGCTGATAAAGTGGATATAATTTAATTTAGTTAAATTTTTAGTTTAATAAAGAGTTATTTTATATAGTTCAGAAATATTATAAATATCACACATCCCATTCCTAGATCGCATTGTCAGAGTGTTGGGAATATTCAAATATAATTTATACACATAAAACATGATATTAGAGATAAAATAAATAAATAAAAATCATACATTTTAGAAGAAAAAGAAACATCACGGTTGTTTAAGCCAATGATCATTAAGCTGTGTGTCAGCAAATAATTTCCCATCGTGCACAGCTCGGGAAAAAAACTGCGGCCGACTCGCTCTCAAACGGGAGTATTTTTGAAACTGAATTGAAACTAGTAATTGTGTATTTTGTGATGAGATTGAAACTACTGATCATTTATTTTTTCCATTGTGCGTGTAGAGTGGCTTTGCAAAGGTTTCTCTTCTTGAAGTCTTCTCACATAAGGACTTTGTCTTTGGACTTGTTATGAACAGCAACACAGACGATTTTCTGGTTAATAACATCCTTATTTTTGGGAAATTTTATGTACACAAATCTAAATATTTGAAGGTGAAACCCAGGTTTTCTGTAATTCACAATGCGTTTCTTTGTTATAAAGGCCCTTAAAATGATGAAAAGAAAAAATGCACAACAACTATTTGAATTAATAGAAGAATATGATTTAAAAAACAAACCCAGCTTTTTGGTTGTATTTTATTTATTTATTTTAGTTGATCTTTTCATGCAATGTTTTTTGCACCTGATTTCGTTGTTATATTGCAATGCTATACGATTGTTGCCATGCTGTTCATGATATTGTTCAATAAAAATAAAATAAAAAAAGATTTTCTCATACATTGCTGTCTCGTTTGGAAGGATGCATCCTCCAGAGGTCGCGTTTGTCTCTTTTTTTTTTTTTTTTTTTTTATGTATAAAAGGTTAACACTTGTATAAATGCAAGTGCATATACATAAAATGCATTGACAAAAGATGCAAAATAAGAAAAAGAAAGACAACAAAAAAAAAAAAAAAACGCGACAGCCTCGATGACGTGCGGCCGACAAATGTAACCTCCGGAGGATGCATCCTTCCAAACGAGACACAGCCCATGACATCACAGCAAGTCGGACAGATTTCTAACCGGCATGCACCTGTCGGTGATCTGTTCTGCGCAGAATTTGCTCGTCTCGAACGAGCATCTTGTCGAATGGTTTCAACTATTTAAATGGGGAACACCTTTACTAATATGCCAGAAAATAACAATGGCCTGCAAAAAATAATAAAGAATTATAACTGGAAATTACCACTGCTTGGGTTCAGATGGTGTCAGCTTTTAAAGAATGAAAGCACAACTTCCTTCTTGTTATAAACTGTCTTTTGTTTTTTGTTTTGTACAGGAAAAATATAGCTTCTGGGACTGGGATTATTATTTTTTTTATTTTCTTTTTGTGGTTTTAAATGACGTTGTGTGATATATTACAAGGCACATCCATGAGTTTATTGATAATTTACTCAGCTGACTATTCAGATTTTAAGTAGTAATAATTCCAGACATAGGCTGCTGTGGCATTTGTAACAATTGATTTTTTGCACTTTCCATGCAATACTACATATTTAGGATTGGGGGTAATAAAGGCCTTTGAAAACCTCATGTCTGTTAACAGCTAATCTTCAATAACTCATAATCCTTAAAACAAAATCATAATCAAAATCAACAACAGGAATAATAATCATTGAAATAACAGAATTCTCAAAATAAATGAGCATGAAACAGCACATTCCTTTTATTGATCACAATGGTTCAGTAACTTTTGCTGGTTATAGTGGTAACAAGAAGCTGATCAGTACACTGGAAAGACTGCCGTGTCTACATACTGCATTGCACGCAATGTTGTTTGCGATATTTACGTTTTAAAAAAGACAATCATAAACATGGCAGAGGAATAGCAGGTATAAAGGTCATTTTGAAATGTTCAGTGGTATGACACATCAACCCTTTAAACAACTAAACTCCAGAATTCTCAAAACCAAAATGAGCCCATGCAGTTTTTCCAATGTTCTGTGTAACACCAAGGATTAGCCTTGGGGAAAAAAATCAATATACATATTGAAAGCATTATTGTAACACAATTACAATCAGACAGTTTCCCCTTCCAGTGTTGTGCAAAAAATAATACAAATGTTTATAAGCCTTTTTAAGATTTTACATGTCAGTTGAGATTTAAGCTCTGAATGCTTCTTTGACCATTTACTCAAGTGAGAGAATATCTGCATTCTCAATAAATCACACCAGCATTATAAGGAACAAAGTAGAAGCACTTTGTTTGTGAGCTTTTAGAGAAATTAGAGCACACACTACCAGAAGAGTGCTAGTGAGAGCAGTATTCCCATCACAGAGTGACTGGCCACTGACACGGAGGCTGCATTACACAGGTCAGAGGTGCAGCAGGTGAACTTGAACTTGGAAAGTTTGGGAAATTTCTGGCTGACTGTGTTGAAATCACAATCTGAGTATTTTATACACTGCCTGTATGTGTTCCCACCTAAAAGAGAAGGTTGGAAGAGAGACTTGTTTGGGATGGGTCAATTAAACAATTTTTCATATAACAGAAAGCCACTTTTTTAAGTGTGAGTGAGCTGGGGCACCTCTCTCATAGACTGACACGCAGGCATCATCATAGTAGCAGTCTCGAATTTTAGAGCATGTGGCCGTGTAGTCATTACAACTGTAACATTTAATGGCAGAGCCTAGAGAGAGACAGAGACACAGAAAGAGAAATGTTCACCAGAACAATAATGCAAAGAGGGTCAAAAACAAAACTCCCGCACACAAAAAAGGGTCAGCGGCAATTAATAGAAATGAATACATACCAAGCCTCAGCAGAGCCAGACCAAACACCACACACACTCCAACAGAAGCTTTCATAATGACCTTAGTTTACCAGTCTAATCCTGACCAAGAGAGAGAGGAAACTTAGAGAGAGTACAACTGGTATTTGTCTGAAAATCACTGCCATGGTTCATCCAGAAAATGTCACGAGATGAACTTGGTCACAAACCCTCAAATTCAGAATGCATTAGATCATATGGAAGGCTATTGCCCCGACGTGATGCAGATTTATGGAGTTGGTGTCTCAGCCTCTTTATTTTAGGAAACTGCACAATTTTTATCACATTGCCATATATTGAAACAGATAATATGCAGCTGTTTATGATTAAGTGCTGATTGACAAATGTTTTTTTTTTTTCAAAGTAAATTTTTTACATGGAAGGTAAAAGGGGTTTAATGTTAAAGCCAATTTTTTACAGGTCTACATGTATTATATTACATTATGTTACATTTTTATATTATTAATTTAAATAATTTTCCTAAAATGTCAGCTGTGGGGTAAAGTGTGCCAGTTGCTCAGTTAATAGTGATAATAAGTTGTGCATCCAAAGGCAGAAAATAGTTGGTTGGTCTCATTGAAAAACAAATTTCTTCGAAGGTTCTAAGAGATCACTGGCAAAAAGAGGGAAGCAGCAACAGAACTATGTATTAAATAAGCCTCACCCTCCACACCCTCAAAATGTCTGGGCAACTGCTAGGGAGCAACATTTTATATTTCCCTCCATTGATGGTTTGAGTGTGAAATAATCTTTGTTCAGTCCAATAAAGGATTTTATTACTTCTAAAAAATAAAAAATACAAATAAATAATAATCTAATAATAATATTTGTATTATTATTATTATTATTATTATTATTAATAATAATAATATAATTATTAATTTCAGAAATTACGTCACAGCACATCTTGAAGCAACTTTGTAGCTTGGCCCAAAATCTGTAATTGCTGAAGTAAAACAATATAAGGAAAACTAACATACAGCAATCCCATATATATATATATATATATATATATATATATATATATATATATATATATATATATATATATATATATATATATATAAAGACATGTTTGCTGTTATTGAAATAAAATTATGGTATGAAAAGGAAATGTTTTCAGTTTATGTAAGAAACATTTTTATATATGAACAAAAGCACTTTTGTCTCTGCTTTGAATACGGATTTATTCCATACAACTTTGCTTGGTGCCATCACCACCCTCTCCAACAAAGAGTAACACAGCAAAGTTGATGGTGATTTTAAATGAGCTGCTCAACTGACACACACAAGTCTTGGGCAGTGATCATTTTAAAAAGCTAACAATCAATTCCACTGTTATTGACCCGAAAAAAAGAGTTTTGGCACACTGTATGGGGCAAGTTGTCAATACTGAACATGGTGATTACTATTAAATTTAACAAGCTCTTAACAAATCTGTATTTATGTATAATATTTTTAGTGAAATTATAAGAGTAAATACCAACACAACACAAAACTATTCAGGAATTAACATACAATATATATAGATATATAAATTAATATTAAAAAATAATTTGGATAAAATTCACTAAACAATTCCTTATTTCGGTTCAGCTTTCTAGGTTCAGTCTAAGTTTTGAGTAGGAGTTTGAGAAGATAAACTGCTGCTAAAGAAAACAAACATTCATGCAATTGGTCTTTTGACTCACTTGCTCCTGTTACAACTTGCCCCAATTTCCCCTTTATTAAACTATCAATTTAAATTAATTGTCCTTTTAGTGTTACATGTTTTTTTCATGTATTAATAAATATTTTCTGTAATAATTTGTATGGCATTATTTTCCTGTTATTCTTCTGTAGTCTTACCCTGATGTGAAGAAGGAAACCAACCGCATGGGCATCCACACCAGTCTGATAAACTGAAGAGCTCATTCAGGCCTCTCGCTCTCTCCTAAACACGCCCCCAATTCTCTTCAATAAATCTTTTGTGACCCTTTGATTGTGTTTCAAATAATTCAACAAAACGAAAATCCTATTTTTGTATTATTTCGTATGTGTTAATCTTATTATATGAAACTGAATAGAATCTCTTTCCCAATGTTTTTGCTTTGAGGATTCATACAAATGTGATTAATAATACATATCCCGATCACTGTGCCTACATGACTTTATGAGATTTAATGATTGATGGAAGTGAACTACTTAGATATCAGCAGACACTTTTCATTTACAGTAATTCACTGTAAAAATTATCTGCTTGAAATTGTCCCATTCAATATTATAATGGTAATAGCGCAAAATTGAGATTCCTATAACTCTCTAATTCCAATGTAATTTTCCTTTTGAGAATGAATGTGCAAACTTCTGTGCACAGGTGAGATTGTTTTCTAATTACATCTAGGTCATACATTGACAGCCGTGGGCTTAGTGCATGGGTCATTACTGGACATGGGGTCAGAAAAGAGTCCAGTCATGTGAACAAATGAAAACTGTGAGGTCGTCAATAAGGAAAAGAGTGAAAAGACCATTTACATGATCAAAATTACAGAGCCATTAAAGATATGCTGCTGGGAAAGAAAACTGAAATCTCTACCACTCTAATAAACAAGTATGAGAAGAAAGCAAAATAGCACATTTGGAGTTATTTCTTAGATGGACGTATGCCTTCTGCAGGGCTGTTAGTTTAGGCCAAAATGGGTTTTTAATTTTTTAATCATTACATTTGGATCCCTGTCATTCTTGAATGTGTGGCAACATCCATGGCCTGATGGATGTAGTTCTGATGTGGTCACTCAAGGGAATCAAGGAAAACGAACTATTTGTTTTGCGTATTTAATAAATAATTATAACTTACAGAAATTATGTATTGTTTCTTTTAGTATTGTTCAGAGGCTTTTTACTGCCCAGCACCTGTCAAATTGTCAACATTTATTTGACTTTTGTAACTATATTGACTAGAACTTTCATCTTGTCATATGGGATATTTGCAAATTTTTCATCAATGCACACAAACAGCTGATTGTTTTTATAAAAATGAAAATTAAAGAGAAGCGGATCAAGAGGAGATGTGGGCCAAAAACAAAGGCATTACAAAGAAACATCAGTCACACTACAAAAAGTCCTCTTCAACGTGTTTCTGTGACAACTGACACTATAAGGGTGGGTTAGGTTTGGGTCAGAATAATACAAATGACTCTTTGTTTTGTGTTGTGAGAACAATAAGTGTTTCAAATAGATGCATTTCAGAGAATTAGACATTAGCATTGTAGCTGCCTGTCAAAAATATTTTTGCATTATAAGCGTCACTTTGTATGTAGATAGTAGAAAACATCCTGCACTCAAAGGGAAAGTAAACAAAACGTGCAAAAATGAAATATGGTATTGATGATATACCATTACCTTTCTATTTACTTCAAATAAGAAACTCACATATACTAAATAAAAAACAGGAGTAATTAACCAAAAAGTATTTGATAGGGCTAAATATATTACAACACGTACTCAAAAACCCCCACTGCACTGCTTTATTTTACAAAGATGCTTACAATATAATTGCAGTCATTAACATAAAAATAAAACATGCCTTTAGGTGAGATTAGCTCACATTGACATTATTAGGAAGGGTAAATGGGGACAGAGCAAAAAAGAAGAGAAACTGTTTGAGATTTTCTCACGAGTACTTCTATTTTGAAGGATTGAGCCCATTACAACAAGGACATTTAGTCCTAATCCTTTACCTTTTACACCACCCCATTTGATTTTAAAGAAAAAAAGCAAGAAAATGAATGATAATGCCATAAACTTAAATTATCTAGCTATTTGCACCAGTCTGCATCAGCAGCCAGCAGAGACAACTACAGCAAGTAACTGATAAAAGTTTCATGATTGCTTAGGCAGATTAGTTGTAGCTGATGCTGATGGCTGGTTTAGCTCCATGTGCTTTTTACTCATCTTTGAATTTTTTGTACAGCTACCCCTGAAACCCTCTGTACAGACAACACAAGCACAAACAAATATACATAAACACATACGTGCTTCACAATACCTGAGGCCTTGTGGAGTATGCAATCTAAAATATCAATATTAATTTCTATATCATATATATATATATATATATATATATATATATATATATATATATATATATCGTATATACACACACACAGTGAGTATTCCCAATTCAGCAAGTGTGTGCGCTTGTTTCTAAAGGAAAATGGCATAACAGGAGCGTCATACTCTCTCTTCGTGCTCATGAGGGTTACTGTAATCGTGTGTTCTTCAGTAGGTGGTAGATTATTGTGTAACCCCGGCAAGTAAAACTGACGTCACATACTTTCATTCATTCGATAAACTATTTGGCTTCCACTCAATAACAAAACACACTTGCAGACTCAAACACACATACAATGATCTCACACATTCACAGGCACGCACGCACGCGACGCACACACACACACACACACACACACACACACACACACACACACACACACACACACACACACACGCCCCCTCACGAACTGGAGAGAAAGCTCAAGAGGTGACAAGCACAAAGGCACTCTACAATAAACAATGGATGCCTACAAGCTCTGTTTGTCCTCTTGCTCTCCTGTTTGTGTGAGTGTGTCTGTGTTTTAGTATCTGTTGGTGGGTGTACAAAAGTGTATCAGATGTGCCGAGGGCAGCGTCCTCCTTGGTCAGCCATGTTCATGCCATGCATTTCTCCATCCTCATAGTCATCGGTGTCTGATGAATTCTCATCATTATAAGGAGCAGACACCTCACTGACTGAGCCCTAAATAAGGGAGAAATATAGAATGAGGTATTTCAAATTAATGCAGACTACTGCCGACTTGTCTAAATGTACACACATTATCATACTGGATATAAAATCTCCCTGTGCTGTCAAAGCAGTTTTTTGGATAGAACAGAAATGCATTAATAATAGTGACTTACCGACCGCACCATAGATTCACGAAATGGTGGGCACACCATGTGGAATCGTGGGATTGAAACGTCAAACACTTCCTTTTTGTTCTTGAGCCGGTGGAATGTGTAGTGGCCTTCCATGTACTCGGAGGTGGTGGAAAACGTGGTGCAGCTGGCATATTCGTGAACTTTACCAGGTGTCATCACTGGAAACTCACCTGCACATATATGATACACAAAAAGCCCAGCATGAATGAATGCAGGACATTCTTAACAAATGTTACTAATACAAAATAATATTAGTAACAGTAATGAACATTATGTTAGAATTTACTCATCCAGGGCTTGACATTAACACCTGCCAACCAGCCAAATGCGGGTAGATATCAGCAGTGGTGTGTAACTCCAGCACCCTTACCCACTTTGGCAGGTGGCCGCAGCCAAAGCAAATTTAATTGTATTCATGTAGCGTTCAGAGCCTTATAAGCACTTAATATGCCTCTCATATTTTACATGCGTATCTGTGAATCTGTGAATGAATTGTGAATCGGGCTTCACTCGGAGATCACAAAATGTATGTGACCCATTTGAATGCAACAGAAAACATTTTAGTATAAAGCTCTATATGGAGGAATTTGAACCTCTCAAACTGCTAAACAGCCTTGACATAATAAACAGCACTAACAAGGTAAAGAGACAACAGCGTCCCATGCATAAATATTGAATACAAGATTTTTTCATCATCCAAACTAAAATGTTTTAAATAAAGTAACACTAACTGGTAACTGGTATAAATGCATAATAAAGCAATTAGGAAGAATCTATAAGAGTTCATTTTTATTAATAATAGTTCTTGTCAGTTAATAAATAACTGTCATCATTCACTCGCCTTTATCTTGAGCCCAACCCATAGGTCTTTCTTTCTTCCATGAATAGAATTTTTTGGAAAAAGGTGCAATGAAAATTAATAGTGACGGAGTTTAATCTCTGGCTAAACATCTCCGTTTGAACTCCATGGAATTACTAACTGTTAAAGTTGTAGTTAAAGGTTTCTAAATGAGTTTAGGCTATTAGTTTTTTAATGACAAATGTTATATATATTTTTTTATGTATTTATTTTAGAAAGACTATCTACATGAGCCTAACCACAATGAAGTGGAGCCATCCATGGTCTGACCTGTGGTTATGGCCTTATTATTACAAATGCCACAGTTTAAAAATGTTAGAACAATGGTAAACTTTCATGAAGGCAAGTACAATTTAGGGTTAAAGGGATTAAAATCTGGACTTCCATGGACAAATGGACAAAAAGTTTTCCTCCTGAGGCCTGTACCATGAAGCCGGTTTCGGTGGCTGGCCGGGTACATTTTTGTTTAGTTTGCCTCAACCCAAGGTTTTAGGTACCAAGAAAGTTGGTGCGCTTTTAGCAGTGCTCATCACTATGGCAATTTACGCTACACGGCTAACCTGCGCCATAGCATCAGGTAACCGATGCATAATTAATCAGCTGAGAATAAAATTACATCTCTGATTCAATCATGTCACTCCACCATGCCTATTAAAATGCACTTCGCAAATAAAATCTTAGAAATCCACAAAATCGACTCTTCATTATAAATTATTTATTTGAGAATCTAAATGTTGATCAGCAGATAGTGTGTTGTATTTTATTTAAAATTGAACTGCTTTTAATTTACCCTCTTTAGCAAAAAATTAAAATGTTCTGTATTCTGTTAATAAATACCCTGTAAATAATAAAAACAATAGTGAATTTGGAAGCTCATACTTTTTTGCTAGGCTTGAAAAGTTGTTCATTCCTTTATCAGTGAACATTTGGTGATCTTTTCAGACCTCTATCTGTCCAAAACTTGAATGTATTATCTAATCTATTTGGCATGAAATCAGGATCTTTAGGGTTATTTCTTGTAAATGAACTATATCTTTCTTAATTGAACTATTTTCTTTTTTTTCCTAACCAAATTCTAAAAGTACTGTTAATACAAATATAATCTATTGATTTAAATTTGTTAGTTGTTTGGGTAGGAACAGGGATATACAAATAGGTTCCCCCAATTGATAAATTACCATCTTCCTCCATTTCACTGGGCAGCTTTAAAATAATTAATTATATTTGGGAATTCTAGTCCTCAAAGCCTTTTTGACAACTTAAGAAGTTTAAGAATAATTTTGTGTTTCCTATTATCCCATGTATATTTAAAAAGTAGTTTATTCCATTTTCTGAAAAGAAAATAAACTTGTAGAATATAGAGAGCATTTATCTTTATAGTCTCTATTTGTTTTGTTCTCAATAGAAGCCTATATGTATTTGTAATAGTTTTGAATGATATATAAAGTTTTCAATTCAAATAAATATCAAAGCTTTTATATTTTACACAAATTTAAGCTTTTAAAATGAATAAGTGTAACAGACAGTGAATAAGCCTGTGTGTTCTTGCTGTGGGCCTATATGAATTCACGTGCGCATTGATATACCAGCTGTTATATATATATATAATATATATATATATATATATATATATATATATATATATATATATATATATATATATATATATACACACACACACACACATACATACACACACACAGATAGATAGATAGATAGATAGATAGATAGATTAAAAATTAGTTTGCAGCAGTCTTCTTTTCAGCTTTTCAGCAGCTTTTTCTTCTTGTTGTGTAAATATCATTAATTGCTTTATAATTTTACAGTTATCCTTGTAATGTGTAAATCATGTGTTTCAAGTCTTCATGATTTCATGCGGAACTCTTAAACAGTATAAATGCATTTTTCTTATATTTTTAAAACAATGTCTTGTGCACAGTTTAAATTAATTTAAATTCTTATTTTATCATCATAATATATAACGTAATCATTAGCTTTCAGCAGAGAGGTAAATCTCGCCGAGTCTCTCGCGAGAAGTGAATCGCGTTCTCTCACACGATTGGTTGTGCGCAGCAAACAGCAATCTTTCATGTGCATGAGCATTTAATTTAATCTTAAAGTCAGGATCGAAGCCTGAGTTGACAAAGAAAGATGATGAGCAGCATCATGGTACCAATTAAGCATGACTGGATTGGTTTGAATTTGTCAACCTGAAACCAATCCTGAAACCCTGAGTTTGTTCATCAACCTTCATGGTACAGGCCTCTGTTCTATCCTACTCCTAGATATTCTTAGAGATACTTTAAATCATCAGGCGTGTCCTGCTGAACTCATTCTTGTTAATAATATGTCCAAACAATTAAAATGTCCAAATAAATGCATGCAGTTTGTCTCCCGTTACTTTTATCACTTTCTGTGGGATGGGGGATTTTGGCTAGTGAAAATTCAGAGTGGCTAGTGACTTTGGAATACCACTAGCCAAAACATTAATGCCAAGCCCTGTCCTCATGTATTTCCAAACCCATATCTTGTACAGAACCCAAAAAGAGATTTTTTAATCTGGTAATTTTTTTAAAAAGCACCCAAAAGTATCATAAAAGTAGTTAATGTAACTTGTGCATCATATTTCAAGTCTTCAGATGGCATGCAATAGGTTTTAGAAAAAAACCAACATTTAAGAAGCTCATTCAAAGTGGCACCTGTGAGAACTTGCATTGTTTTTAATGCTAAACAAAAGATTTTTTCCTGAAAAATTACTTAATTTTGGTCTGTTTCTCACCAAAACCTATTATATGCCTTCTGATGATGCAGAAGTTGGACAGAATATTTTTATTATACTTTATGGTCCTTTTTAATCTTTAAAGTGAGTCACAATCAAATGCCACTGAAAAAAAATGGACCAGGATAATTATGAAAACAGCTCATATTCCACGTAGGTAAGAAAGTCAAATGGGGGTGAGTAAATTATGAATTTTAAAGTTTGGGTGAACAATTAATTTACAAAATAAAAAGGAGTTTCATGTTTTTCCATGCTTTGACATTGTCATGGAAATATAAAAATATATACATTATGTATAAGTATATCTATATCTACATCTACAGTATCTCACAAAAGTGAGTACACCCCTCACATTATTGTAAATATTTGATTATATCTTTTAATGTGACAACACTGTTATAAAAGCCGCTGTTATGTCATTTCTTCAGTGTAAATTTGCTGTCCCCTGCCAATAACACACTGCCATTAATGTCTAAACCGCTGGCAACAAAAGTACAACCCTAAGTGAAAATGTCCAAATTGGACCCAATTAGCCATTTCCCCTCCCTGGTGTCATGTGACTCATTAGTGTTACAAGGTCTCAGGTGTGAATGGGGAGCAGGTGTGTTAAATTTGGTGTCATCGCTCTCACACTCCCGCATACTGGTCACTGGAAGATCAACATGGCACCTCATGGCAAAGAACTCTCTGAGGATCTGAAGAAAATAATTGTTGATCTACATAAAGATGGCCTAAGCTAGAAGAAGATTGCCAAGACCCTGACACTGAGCTGCAGCATGGTGGCCAAGACCATACAGCGGTTTAACAGGACAGGTTCCACTCAGAACAGGCCTCGCCATGGTCGACCAAAGAAGTTGAGTGCACATGCTCAGCGTCATATCCAGAGGTTGTCTTTGGGAAATAGACGTAAGAGTGCTGCCAGCATTGCTGCAAAGGGGTGGGGGGGTCAGCCTGTCAGTATTCAGACCATACGCCGCACACTGCATCAAGCATGGTGGTGGGAGTGTCATGGTCTGGGGCTGCATGAGTGCTGCCGGCACTGGGGAGCTACAGTTCATTGAGGGAACCATGAATGCCAACATGTACTGTGGCATACTGAAGCAGAGCATGATCCCCTCCCTTCGGAGACTGGACCACAGGGCAGTATTCCAGCATGATAACGACCCCAAACACACCTCCAAGACAACCACTGCCTTGCTAAAGAAGCTGAGGGTGAAGGTGATAGACTGGCCAAGCATGTCTCCAGACCTAAACCCTATTGAGCATCTGTGGGGCATCCTCAAACGGAAGGTGGAGGAGCACAAGGTCTCTAACATCCACCAGCTCTGTGATGTTGTCATGGAAGAGGACTCCAGTGGCAACCTGTGAAGCTCTGGTGAACTCCATGCCCAAGAGGGTTAAAGCAGTGCTGGGAAATAATGGTGGCCACACAAAATATTGACACTTTGGGCCCAATTTGGACATTTTCACTTAGGGGTGTACTCCCTTTTGTTGCCAGCGGTTTAGACATTAATGGCAGTGTGTTGAGTTATTTTGAGGGGACAGCAAATTGACACTGTTGTAAGCAAGATGTACACTCACTATTTTACATTGTACCAAAGTGTAATTTCTTCAGTGTTGTCACATGGAAAGGTATAATCAAATATTTACAAAAATGTGAGGGGTGTACTCACTTTTGTGAGATACTGTGTGTGTATATATATATATATATATATATATATATATATATATATATATATATATATATATATATGCACACAGTTGAAGTCATACATTTTCATACACTTAGGTTGAAGACATCAAGGTTGAAGATTTCAAATTAGCAAAGTATAGTTTTGGCAAGTCATTTAGGATATCTACTTTGTGCATGACACAAGCACATTTTCCAACAATTGTTTACAGACAGACTGCTTCCCTTTTAATTGACTATATCAGAATTACATCGGGTCAGATGTTTATATACACCAAGTTAACTGTGCATTTAAGCAGCTTGGAAAATTCCAGACAATTATGTCAAGCCTTTAGACAATTAGCCACATAGCTTCTGATAGGAGGTGTACTGAACTGGAGGTGTACCTGTTGAAACATTTTAAGGCCTACCTCTTTGCTTGACATGGGAAAATCAAAAGAAATCAGCCAAGCCCTTGTGTACCTCCACAAGTCTTGTTCATCCTTGGGAGCAATTTCTAAATGCACATAGGCATCACATTAATTTGTACCAACAATAGTATGTAAGTATAAACACCATGGGACCATGCAGCCATCATACCGCTCAGGAAGAAGATGCATTCTGTCTCCTAGAGATGAAAGTAGTTTGGTGCGAAAAGTGCAAATAAATCCCAGAACAACAGCAAAGGACCTTGTGAAGATGCTGGAGGAAACTGGTAGACAAGTATCTATATTCACAGTAAAACAAGTCTTATATCGAAATAACCTGAAAGGCTGCTCAGCATGGAAGAAGCCACTGCTCCAAAACCACCATAAAAAAAAGCCAGACTACAGTTTGCAAGTGCATATGGGGACAAAGATCTTACATTTTGGAGAAATTTCCTCTGGTCTGATAAAACAAAATTTTACTTCTTGGCCATAATGACCACCGTTTATGTTTGGAGGAAAAAGGGTGAGGCTTGCAAGCCGAAGAACACCATCCCAACCATGATGCATGGTAGTGGCAGCATCATGTTGTGGGGGTGTTTGCTGCAGGAGGAACTGGTGCACAACACAAAATAGATGTCATCATGAGGAAGGAAATTAAAGCTTGGTCGCAAATGGGTCTTCCAAATAGACAGTGACACCAAAGTCCAGTTATTGGAGTGGCCCTGACCTCAATCTGATAGAAAATTTGTGGGCAGAAATTAAAAAGCATGTGCGAGCAACGAGGCCTACAAACCTGACTCAGTCACACCAGTTCTGTATGTAGGAATGAGCCAAAATTCCAGAAACTTATTGTGAGAAGCTTGTGGAAGGCTACCCAAATAGTTTGACCCAAGTTAAACATTTTAAAGGCAACGCTACCAAATACTAACAAAGTGTATGTAAACTACTGACCCACTGGGAATGTGATGAAAGAAATAAAAGCTGAAATAAATTATTCTCTCTACTATTATTCTGACATTTCACATTCTTAAAATAAAGTAGTGATCCTAACTGACCTATGACAGGAAAATGTTTTCTACGATTAAATGTCAGAAATTTTGAAAATCTGAGTTTAAATGTATTTGGCTAAGGTGTATGTAAACTTCTGACTTAAACTGTGTATATATATACAGTGGATCCGGAAAGTATTCACAGGGCTTCACTTTTTCCAAATTTTGTTATGTTACAGCCTTATTCCAAAATGGATTAAATTCGTTATTTTCCTCAAACTATACCCCATAATGACAAGGTGAAAGAAGTTTGTTTGAAATCTTTGCAAATGTATAAAAATAAAAAAAAGATTTTTTTTTTTTTTGCATAAGTATTCACAGTCTTTGCTCAATACTTTGTTGAAGCACCTTTGGCACCAATTACAGCCTCAAGTATTTTTATGTATGATGCACCTATTTTTGGGCAGTTTCTCCCATTCTACTTGGCAGGACCACTCAAGCTCCATCAGGTTGGATGGGGAGCATCCATTTTCAGATCTCTCCAGAGATGTACAATCGGGTTCAAGTCTGGGCTCTGGCTGGGACACTCAAGGACATTCACAGAGTTGTCCTGTAGCTGCTCCTTTGTTATCATGGCTGTGTGCTTGGGGTCATTGTCCTGTTGGAAGATGAACCTTCACCCCAGTCTGAGGTCCAGAGTGCTCTGGAGCAGGTTTTCATCAAGGATGTCTCTGTACATTGCTGCATTCATCTTTCTCTCGATCCTGACTAGTTTCCCAATTCCTGCCGCTGAAAAACATCCCCAAAGCATGATGCTGCCACCACCATGCTTCACTGTAGTGATGGTATTGGCCAGGTGATGAGCGGTGCCTGTTTTCCTCCAGACATGATGCTTGCCATTCAGGCCAATGAGTTCAATCTTTGTTTCTCATGGTCTGAAAGTCCTTCAGGTGCCTTTTGGCAAACTCCAGGTGGGCTGTCATGTGCCTTTTACAGAGGATTGGCTTCCGTCTGGCCCCTCTACCATACAGGCCTGATTGATGGAGTGCTGCAGAGATGGTTGTTCTTCTGGAAGGTTCTCCTCTCTCCACAGAGAAACGCTGGAGCTCTGTCAGAGTGACCATCGGGTTCTTGGTCATCTCCCTGTCTCAGGCCCTTCTACCCAGATCGCTCAGTTTGGCCGGGCGGCCAGCTCTAGGAAGAGTCCTGGTGGTTCCAAACTTCTTCCATTTATGGATGATGGAGGCCACTGTGCTCACTTGGACCTTCAATGCTGCAGACATTTTTCTGTACCCTTACCCAGATCTCTGCCTCGATACAATCCAGTCTCGGAGGTCTACAGACAATTCCTTGGACTTCATGGCTTGGTTTGTGCTCTGACATGCACTTTTAACTGTGGGAACTTATATAGACAGGTGTGTGCCTTTCCAAATCATGTCCAATCAACTGAATTTAAGTTGTAGAAACATCTCAAGGATGATCAGTGGAAACAGGATGCACCCGAGCTCAATTTTGAGTGTCATGGCAAAGGCTGAGAATACTTATGAACATGTGATTTTTTTTAACAAACTTCTTTCACCTTGTCATTATGGGGTATTGTTTGTAGAATTTTGAGGAAAATAATGAATTTAATAAATTTTGGAATAAGGCTGTAACATAACAAAATTTGGAAAAAGTGAAGCGCTGTGAATACTTTCCGGATGCACTGTATGTATGTACACACACAACAAGCAGCCACAACCACTCTGTACAATTGTGGTGAGAAGAATATCAGGTTGGTGCTGTTTTGGCAGCAAAAGGGTGACCTACACAATATTAGGCAGGTGGTTTTAATATTGTGGCTGATCGGAGTATATATGTATGTATTCTGTATGCATATATAAATACATATATGGCCAGAAAAACTCTGTCAGACTGTAGAGTGTCGTCATTTTGAAAATGTTCTAGATTTGTTAGTTTATTTACTGTAAATTAACAGGGATGGGTCTTACCCACAACGCCTGGGCCACGGACCTCCTCCACATTTCCATTTGCATTTGTGATCTTCCAGTACCGACTGTCTAGCTGGCATGCATTCTCTGGCAGGGCCGACTTTGCCATCTCAATCCTGATGCACAAGGCACAGGTCAGATGTAGTGAGTTAATCTCATTGTGTTAGGGATGTCCAAATTCCAATTCCAGAAATGGGTCCGATACTGTGCTCATCACTTGTTCTCGTAAAAATGCTCCAATATCAAAAACCAATACCATCTGACAAACGAATGTCATTGCATGAACAAATTAAAACCTCTATGTCCTAATGTGATTATTAAACCCCAAAGGCTGTGATTTAATAAAGTAAATATGAAGTCTTTGTGTGCTGCGCACTTCTATGTCAATGTGTGAAGTCACCTGCTTATACGCTGAAAAAACTACATGAGGAGCATCACACATGCTCTTGCATGTAGTAGATGACACAAAGCAGAACATTCACCTTGAAGCGTGCAGCAAATACAGACTACATATGTAATTAAATTGCAGCCTTATCAGTGAAAAGAATTTGTTAAAAAAAGTAAATAATTGAGAGAAAAAACATTTATTTCATAGGGCCCAACATGTTAACATGCAGTGATGCTTTGGTTCATGAATACACTTGCCCCTGAGTTACAGTTGCTGAAACCAATAAAGACTGCAGGTCAGGGGCCTGTACCATGAAGCCGGTTTCGGTGGCTAGAAAGTTAAGTATCAGTTTAGTTTGCGTCAACCCTGGGTTTTAGATACCATAAAGGTGGGCCTGGTGTTCATCATAGTAACTTACGCTACATGGCAAACCAGCTCTGTGGCAGGTTTTATTCTGGGTAACAGATCGCTAACGGATGCTGAACAAATCAGTAGTGATTAAAGTGATATTTCTGACAATGAAGCCACTCACCCGTGTCTCTTAAAGCGCACTTTACAGAAATAAATCTAAGAAATCCACAAAATCAACTCTTTATAATAAATTATTTAATTGAGATTCATCAGTCTTTAATTTAAATACACCATAATTGTTTTTCATTTACCTACTTAACATAAAAATTAAATATCTATGAAAATATAAACATAAATATAATGTTAGGCTTTCTATAAAAGAGCTAGTACAATGGATTAATAAAATGATTGCCAATAATTATCGAATAAAACTTTTTTTTTTTCTCCCCAATTGGAATACCCAATTCTCAGGAGGTCCTCCGCCACCCATATTGAGGTAAATCACTTTGCCACCATGAGGACTTAGAGGGCATTGAGAATTGGATATTCCAATTGGGAGAGAAAAGGGGAGAGGAAAAAATTAATAAATAAAAAAAGTTAATCGATAATTATTGGCAATCACTGAATCTCAGTTGCCTCCGTGTCTGAGAGTCAATCCATGCATTTTATCACGCTTGTGGAGCGTGTTACCACAGAGACAAAGCGCGTGTGGAGGCCCATGCTATTCTTTGCGGCATCCACACACAAATCACCACGCACCCCACCGAGAGCGAGAACCACACATTATATCGACACGAGGAGGTTACACCATGTGACTCTACCCTCCCTAGCAACAGAGCCAATTTGGTTGCTTAGGAGACCTGGCTGGAGTCACTCAGCACATCATGGATTCAAACTGTTGAGCTGTTTAAATATACTTAAATTCTTAAAATGTTCATAATGATCAGCCTTCAGATGAGAGGTAAATCTCTAGCGAGAAGTGAATCTGAATCGTTCTTTTCTCTCCATGTTTCAAGCGATTGGCTATTCACTGCAAACCTCAGTCATTCATGTGCACAAGCATGTGAACTAATTTTAAACTCAGGATCAAAGCCTGAGTTGATAAAGAAAGTTAATGAGCAGCATCATGGTACCAATTAAGCCTGATTGGATTGGTTTTGATTTGTCAATTCGAAACCAATCCTGCAACCCTAAGTATGTCAACTAGCTTCATGATACTGGCCCCAGCTCCCTTGGTTTTGCTTATAGTTTTTATTTTTACATAATTTATCTGTGAAATTTGTTTGCGATTTTTGTGACAGCTAAAAATTACTTTTTTGATGATGTCTTTTGAGTAGCAGTATGCGGTCCTCAAATCATCAGTCTCACAGTATTGTATTTATAAAAGTTCGACAATAAAACAAAAATAAACGAAAATAAAACAAACAAACAGTGTTTGTACTCTGTTTCCAAATAAACTGTCTTGGGACATCCCTGTCACATTGTATTGTCCTAAGAGTCTTAGCTCAGCTGCAATGTGTCATGGTTTCATTACAGCAAGTTGCATCTTGTTGTGTACATATCTGTACTTTTTAGCTAGTCAGCAGTATGAGAGTAGAAATAAAAGAGGTTTGCCATAAACACTGCAGAAAGCAAAGCATACATTAATCATTATTTGAAAAAAATTAATAAAATAAAAAATACAGGCAAAGCATTAATGTAATATTTTTGTAACGTTTTAGTAGAAAGATCCAGCAGCATCTGTGTGGCCTGCTTTTAAAAGGATTGCTAAAATAATAGTCATGCCAAGCTTTCTAATTCTAAGTTTCAGATTACAATAGCATGCGTGTGGATGTATGTAGTACCTGATTCTATAAGTGAAGAAAAAATGTGGTGGATGGACTGAACTGAGTTCTGGCAGGAAGGAGGTAGAGACGGATATGGTGATATCACCAGTGGTTGCTACACAACGCTTGTCATGAACATACCTGAAAGACCACAAAGAGGGTTAAAATGTTAAGTGGCACTTCGTTGGCATTTATAATATACTTTTGTGATGTCAGATGCTGACATAAGTTAGTAATTGTTAAATAAGAAGAAATGGTATATGGACAACCTGAAGATCTGGTCCCGAATTATGGGGTATTCTCCTGTAACGACGTTATCGACATAAGAAGTAAACCACTCAGTAAAGTTAGAGCCTGAGAGAACGAGAGTGAGAGAGAGGAGTTCAAATAATCTCAACTGGTTCTTAGAACTGAAATACATTTAATGCAGTCTTTTTGCTCTTGATTACCCATAATGAACATGTCAATAGCAGATGGATCTTGTGCCAGCTTATCCTGTGTAGAAAAAGCATAAAACAGAATGATCAAGAGGCGCTGTGATACAGAAGATGACAAAGCGACTCTCACTGGTAAAACTGCAGAAATGCAAGATAAATACCACTGTTTTGTCTAGCTCGCAAGCAGAATCACTATCTGATGTGGTGAACTGCTTCAGCTCTTATCAGTCAAAACACAGTTTGACCCAGTATGGGAAAAATTTTACAGTGTTAGTGTTAGTTTGTGTGGAGTCTATTCTTGAACATTTCCCATCATGCTCCTTGCTACTACATAACCTCTGGTTGCTTCCATAAATCATGATTAGCATCACCGTTTCAGTTTTCATAATTATTCATCCATAAACAAGCCCTGGATGAGTGTGTGTTTATGCATGATAGAGGGCTGTGGTTTGTGGTGATCTAACCGGGCACTGATAGAAGATCTCACTGCGTGATCGTCCCTCTGTGCTCTCCAGAGCCATGTACTGGCTCAGGCCGGTGTGGAAACAAAAAGTGAGGGGAAGACATTGTCGCATGCCTTTTCTCTGTTGAAATCCCCCTGATGCTGTCTCAATGTCCAACAGGTCCTCTGAGCGATAGTGATTGGACAAAGCCATGCTACCCATCAACCTGTGGGGGGAAAGAAAACCACATTCCCATGATATTTCGAAATCATCAGGGTTTTGTTACACTGTCAGCAATGCACACACTCCCAACAGAATCCTGAAAAATTGTCTGTACAGCTGTCGCAATTATGAAATTTGGCTGACGGTTAATTGTCAAACAAATAATTGAGATTATGAGGATTAATATTCTGTTTTAGGGCTATGATGATTAATTGTCTTGTTAAGGGCTTTCCCGATTAATTTTCATATAAACAACATTTTTTAAGGTGTGCTTTTTTCTGCATGTATTCTTCATACACCTTAAAAAGTCACTTTTACAAATTTATCTTCAAATATATAAATCAAATAATAAAATAGGAATAATTCAGGATTCAAAAACATAGGAATGATGTGAAAAATAATGTTTTAAATATCAAAATATTTCTAAATACTTAAAATATGTCTCTTTTTGGTCAAATTTAGTTTGTCAATTTTACATTTACTTTGTATAACTTTTTAAACAAGAAATATTCAATATAAAAATATAAAATGTATATATATTTGTATTATATTTATATTATTTGTTTATATTATGAAATGGTAAAAAAATTATTTCATACTCTTCACTTTCATACGTTATTTTAATGCTCTGTTTAAACCCACAAGCCCTTATTTGTCATGAAGCAAAACCTTTGAGGCTTTGTTCCATCATTTCATCACTCCACAGAAACAGTAAGCATGCGTCTTCTCCTATGTCACTACGTGTCATTAGCACAGTGTGTATGAACCAGGAACAATTGCATTACACAATCTTTTAAAGTGAAACCGGTGTTTATACTTGTTTCTTTATATTTTCACAGGAGATTGGCATGAGCCTCTGCTGACAGTGTGTGCATCAAAGCGCTTCACACGCTCTTCAGGACAGGAGCTGGTTGACCTCTGCGGTGTGCCTCAGTGACTCTCGGACTCAGAGTTCAACTGAATGACACCCAAACGCACCGTTAATGGCATTTATACAATATTATTGCTTAAAACTCCTTTATTTGGGCATTAAAATGTGATGGTTATATAATAAACGCGACAGGCCTAGTTGTCTGTATGCAAAGCGAAATTGGGGTAAACATCTAGGTGTGTTGATTACAATAAAAGAACACCCTTTCAGCCGTTTACGTGACCTTTCATTTTCAAAATAATTGGTGGCAGATCATGCATGAATATGGACTCAATGAGATCAGTGTTTGTGTTGAGAAGTTTGAATATTATGAAGTGCTTGGTGGCTTGCTAAATGGAGAGAGAAGTCTTACCCAGGGACCACTAGTTTTTGCCCATTGTGTATCCTATAGGAACAACGGTAGTCATTAGGAAGTTTCCAGCCAATCTGAGTCTCAATGGTGTCTAGCTCCTCCTCCTTTACTCCCTCTACATTGAGAAATGGTAACAAAACACTCAGTTTTATTTTAAAAGACAATCCACCAAAGCTACAAGTGGCCACTACTCATGTTATAAAAATAAACACCTCTGAACAACAATGTTCTTGCACTTTTCGATGACTCCACCCATAGGTTTTGAAAGCATGGATGAATGAGTGATCGTGTGGACAAACCTTTCAGTGAAGCTATCATTCGAGGACATTTCTGAATCAGGTAGTTCTTCAGGTCATCCCATGATTTCTTGAGAGATCTGTAGTGGACGATGTAACGGCCCAGATCAGCGTAATACTCCCGAAACAGCTCCTTCCAGGTCACGCCTCTCTTTGCTTTATCTGACCTAAAACAGACAGGCAACTGCCATTTCTCGTGACTACTAAAAAATAATCAGATCAACACCAAATGTTTACGGTGGCCAAGAAGTCCACAACACAACCAAATTAGCAAAGCAAATACCCCACAACACAACCGACAAGCAACCACACAACAGAAATACGCCACAATTAAATTAAACCGAACCACAGTACAGTGAAATTAAAGGAATATTCTGGTTAGTTAAGCTCAACTGACAGCATTTATGGTATAATCTTGATTACCACAAAATTCATTTGTACTTGCCCCTCCTTTTCTTTAAAAAAACACAAATCAAGGTTACAGAGAGGCACTTACAATGGAGGTAAACGAGGGCCAATTGTTTAACCTTAAAAGAATATTAATGAATCAGAACAAGTTAAGCTCAACTGAAAGCATGTGAGGCATAATAACCACAACAATAAATCAATAAATGAGTCTCTCCTTTTCATAAAAAAAAAGAAAGCACAAATCTGGGTTACAGTGAGGAACTTACAATGGAAATTAATGTGGGGGGTTTAAAGGCAGAAATTTAAAACTATTTTATACAAGCACTTAAATTATTCTGTAAAATTATTTTGTCATTTTTGAAGTCATTTTAGTGTTTTAGGGTTTGGTGACATATCGTCATGGAAACAATGTAAAATTAGCTCTAACACAGAAAACGTTAGCAAGTGATTTTAACTCACTAAAATCATGTTTACACACATATCGTTTACATCTTGAGACAATACTGTAACCCAGATTTGAGCTTTTTTTTAAGAAAATCAGGAGCAAGTCAAAATTATTTTTTGTGGTAATCAACATTATGCCACAGATGCTGTCAATTGAGCTTAACTTGTATCGAACCCAGAATATTTCTTTAAAACACTTGTTTTATACCATGAATTTAGTGTGATAAACTCACTTGCTAACCTTTTCTGTGTAAAGTTATTTCTGTGTACATTTTACAACTTTGTTGCCATGATGATGACATGATGACGTTGTTCCATGTCCGCAAACTTCACATTTCTGCATTTAAACCCTCCAAAAATGGGCCCAATTCAATTCCATTGTAGGTGCCTCACTGTAACCTCGATATTTGCTTTTTTAAAAGTAGAGATGAGTCAAAATTAATTTTTTTGGTAATCAACATTATGCCACAAATCCTTTCGATTGTGTCACGGTCCTGTCACTGTCAGGTTTTTGTCAGACAGTACCGTGGCATCATCGTCCCATGTCTGTCTTACGTTTCTTTGTCTGTCTTAGTGTGAGCGTGCAGTTTCGATTGTATTCCATGCCGTGTGCTCTTCAGCCCATCTTGTTTCATCAGCATGGTGTTTGGATCCTGACGTCCTGTCTGGTTTCGGTCTGTGTCGGGTTCGTTGAGGTTCGGTCACTTTGGTCTGAGGTTTCGGGTTTGTGTGTGGCCGAACTCTTGCACAGGTGTCCTGTCTTGTTTTTGATGCCTGTTGTGTTCATCGCATGGCGTTTGCCACGCTATATACGCTCAGGTTTTTTTTAGTGTGAGAATGCGTAGCATAGCTTTGTTTGCTGTTGCTATGCATTCTCTCGTCTTGTTTGTCGGTTGGTATGGGCATATATTACCTTATTGTCTTGGCGATGTGCGCTCATGCCATTTTGGTGTTTGTTGTCTTGTGAGAGCATGTGGCTTTGTTTTGTTTCTGTATTGCCGCATGTCTCTCTGTCTTACGCCATACCCCGCTTCCTTATTTGCCCATTATTAGTCACACCTGCCCTGTCTTTTTAGCCCGTTTGATTTCTCTCCCTATTTTAGTCTCTTCATGTTTGCTGTCCAGTGCCAGTTCATCTCGCTTTCAGTCATGTTTTCCAGTCAGTCCTGTGTGTTTGTTTGTTTATTCCAGTCAGTCTGTCTGTCGGTCGGTCAGTCATCCCTACCCGGTCTGGTCGGCCCCAGCCCTGGATTACCATTTTCCCCCTACAGGGTAGTTTTTGTTTGAATAAATTCCCTGTTTTTCAACTCTGCGCATGGGTCCTGAGCCTCTGTGATTCTCTGCATTCCTGACAGATTGAGCTTAACTTGTATTGAACCCAGAACATTCCTTTAAGCCAAAACACAGGTGAAATTAACAGTAAATAAATATTTTCTAAGCACTGTGTTTTAAGTCGTGTGGCAGTCTGACTATATTCATGAGAGATCACGAGGCTGCTGGGAAGATGCAGAGAGATGCTAGTCCCACTGCAAGTCACTACACAAGTTTCCGAATCAACTTATCCCATATTCGTGGGAGCAGGACACCTTATAAGAGCTGCCGGTAGCCTGGTATTCAAGAATAGCTGCAGCCTGCAGATACTGTGATGTCATTTTCTCATCATTGTCCTGATTCAAGTTATGTGCATTAAGAGTTCTGGTTGAAACCCAACCAGGTATTGGCCAGAGCACTTCAAATAAGCATTTTTATATTCAATTTTTTTTTTTTTTTTCGGATAATTTTGTTGTGTTTTATTAATTTTGCTGTGCTGTGGCTTAATTATATTGTGCTGTGTCTTATTTCCACTGTGGCTTAATTTTGATAAGAAGAGGCATACTTTTGTTGTGTTGTTTCTTACTGTTGTTTTGCTGTGGATTTTCTGTTGTGGCTTAATTTAATTAAGATGTGGCTCAGTTTCGTTGTGTTTTGGCTTACTTCCACTGTGTTGTGGTTTTTCAATTGTTTTGTGGCTTCATTATTGTTTTGTTTGTTCGTTGTGTTGTGGCTTAATTTTATTGTGCTTTGTGCTGTGCTTTTCACATTGTGCTGTGGCTTAATTTCGTTGTGTTTTCAGCTTTTATTTTCTTTATTTGATTTTGGTTGCATTGGTCACCATGCATTTTTATTACATTACAGTAAATACAAGAATGGAAGACACAGGATAGACTCATAAATGAATGCTTTTGAGGGCATAACGAGTAAACTTACTCCGTAAGGAGCCAGTGCTGCTGGCAAAACCTTTTCCATAGCGGGTTGTGTCCTGTCAGCTCATTGAGTCGACGACTTACAAAACTGCAGCTGAGAAATGAACAGACAAAATTATAAACATAAAAAACAATCATCCTGCCTTTTCGTGATCTAAACCATTGGTTTACAACTCTATTAATAATACTAGTAAAAGTTATAAATGTGCACCTAAAGTTTCGGTGTCTAATGGGACTTTACAGAAGCTTCAAGCTGGCCAAAGTCACGTGACTCTCGCCTCCCAAACAAAAACTTTCATCATAAAAGCATTATTCAACGTAAGAAACCAAAACCAAAACCACAAACAACAGCTGTCAGAGTGTGGTCGCAGCAGACATAAATCGTATTTGTTATCTGTTATCTATTTACTGCGGCTGCGATAGGCACTTCTTGCACCACTAATACTGTACATTCAGAAGTAGAGCACGTTTATCTTCAAGCATAACTTTATCTTTAATCTTCCAAAATTCATACATATGATTAATCATAGCGTTAAAAACAAACATTTTTGCCGCAGAAATCATATCTATCTGACTCGATCAACCACTTGCTTGAGAAATGTTCAAGCTACCCTGTTAGCACTGCCAGCTAACTGTGCAGCGGATATTATTTGCAAGCTCTTTAATGTCACACACATGTACGAAACTTGTTTTCTATTTTACGGACTGACGGAATAGCTCAAGCGAATATGTCTACCTGATCAGATCCCTGAAGTCCAGAAATGACAGCACCAGCAGTAAAGGATCCGACGGTAAATTGTTTAGGCTTAGCGTTATAGACGTTGCCATCTTGGTTCCGAATGCAGAGCTGAAGCCCCGCCCCTTCACTGCAATGACAAGAGGGCGTGCCCGCACGCTGCTCTGTTATCAAATAATGCGCACATGATGTGGAGGTCGCGACACTTGCGTGAAAGCCAACAAAGAGGTGGTTAGCTTAAATAAACATAGAATTGCTTGGGGATTATTCTAAACTTGTATAAAATAGTAAGGGCTGTTTAGACCGAATGCATTATTGTGCTAAAAAAGCTAATGTAATACCTTAATAATCTAAATATTAATATTTAATATTAAATGTTGCAAATTTATGTAGCTATTGAAAATCCCTGAAATTATCAAATTTATTTTGAGACAAAATTATTACTGGTTGTTTTCAGTTTTGTTCAAAGTAATAAAATAAATAAATGTCCAATAAGTGAAAGGAAAAAGGCCCCCATAAAACGCTTTTTTTTTTAAGTGGGGCGTATAGATTTGTAATAAAAAAATTCCAACTGGGCTCACATTGACTGATCCAATCACAATGGAGATTAATTTGTTCAAAGAATACTTGTGATGTCATGAAATGCCATACGTGATTGAAATAAACAGAAAATGGTAAATCATTTCTGATGTAGTTATTTTGAGTACGGTACAATGGGGCCAGTGATGGACTGGCCATCTGGTGCACTGGCACTTTTCCCGGTGGGTTGGTCTATCATTGGGCCGGTCAATCACATCACTCTTATTTATTAAGCGCTGCCATTTACTGCTGTGTATGGAAAACCTGATTAAACCCCATTAAACCGCTCACTTGAGCAGAGCGGGTCCAACACTCCCGCACAACTCATCCACTGGCCACAGTGCAAGAGCTGAGCAGGACCGGCCCTCCCTCACAACGCATCCACTGGCCGCCACACGAGAGCTGTGCGGGCCGGCCCTCCTGTGTAGCGCTGACTAACCTGCTCTCCTCTCGCTCCGTGCAGTCCCTTGGTAAACACATCGTGAGATATGAATACCTTAAAGGCTCTGTGCAAAGCTCTTTGAAACCTGATTAAACAGCCCTGACATTCTAAGCAGCAGTGACAAGGTAAACAGGAAAATGTATCTCATTAACAGTGGTAATTACATTCTTTTTAATCCACACATCACCATTCTTATCAGTGGCTGTTCTGGCATACTTGGTTCCCTAGGCGAGATCTGACATGGGACCTCCCTTAACATTCCCAACCAGATACAATTTTTTTCAAGAAAGACCCCATAGATCCTGTGTCATGGTGTACCTATACTGCTGATCATGGTTATCTTAGGTTTGTTCAGAATATAAGAATACATTATGACCATCCATAATCCTTGTTGCCTGTTGGGGACAACTAGGAGCACTTTTCTCCCATCGCGATCTTGTGGGTTATGTGCAGGGGTGGCTGATCAGAGAGCCACCACAGAGAGCGTTGCCACCTTAGGTGGCTGCCTATATCACTTATGCCAGGATCCGCTACTGATTCCTATTGCATTGGAGGTAGTAACTAACTGGTGAAACTACGGTGTTTTGGCAGAAATGTTATATACATTTGAAATATACATCACTTAAATTATAAATATATTAAATATTGTATATTAGGGGAATATGTTATTTTTAAGGCAAGTTTTTTTTAATAGTTGCTACATGAATGTTTCTTTTCATAATTCAAAATTCCATAGTTTATATGGTATTGTATGACAATAAGGAGCATGGTGTTACCTGTGATTGCCATGCTCTTACTAATACCATGTATTTAATGCAAGAACTGTGGTAAACGTTCATTAGGGCAAGTGCAAAGGATAATTTAACAAGAACCCACGTGAATTAAAGATGAGGCAATTTGTTTTTTCTCCTTAAATATGTTCAGTTCTAATGAAAAAGTTATTTCAATAATTAAGATCCTGATGAAATAGGATCTTAATTTAAGAAGTCCTACTGTCAATGCCTTACATAGATTACTGATTACAGATTTTTGTTGTTGTTAATCTCAGTTACATCTGCCTCCTAATCCAATTATGTAGTGTGAATATTGATAACTGCATTTGCAATTCAATAATAATATCATAATATTTTAACATCACATAATGATATCATAATAATACAACATCACTATATACAAGGTATATAGTGGGCTGCTTGGGCTGAATATTTCCAATATTTCAATTTTTTGTTCCAGTCCAGACCTGAACGGAGCTAAAGCCACCCCATTAAAGTGATGATATGTAGATACCAAATAATAATTTTGAGACCCCAAGATGCTTTTTTGAGGAACAAATTAATAGGATGCTTACTCAAAATGTGTTTTATTTGGCCTATAGTCCCTGCAACTGGAGGACTTTTTACCCCAAATACTGTCCTGCCACATATTGGACAGTTATTGAAGTTTCTTTATTATTTAATGACCTTAAATGATGCTGAAAATAATATATAAACATTTTGTCTAAAAAGAAATGTGTTAATTTCAGGGATTTTCATTAGCTGCATAAATTTGCAACATTTAACTATATAAAAATATATAAAAATGAGATAAAATTGCTTCAGAATCAGACTTTAGATGCAGACCTAATGGGTCAGGTAAATGTTGCTGTACACAGTGAGAATCAGGTGTTTAGGAAAGTGCTGTGGTTATTTTTTATAGCTATTTAGTGTTTTGGGAGAAAATAAAGCCAATGGAGCCTTTTACCCCATGGAGCCTTAAGCTCCATTGCACACTAAGCGTTATCTTCATTTGTTTCTTCAAAAAGCATCTTGTTGTCTCAAAATGTTTTACATTAGTTGACAAGATTTGCTCTCTAACCATTGCCCCTTATAGCTTCACGATGTCACTATAAACCCCTTGGGGGCTGTTTACAACTTTTACTTAAGTGGGGTAAAAGACCCCCTCGCCACAAAAAATGAATATAAAAAATAAATATTAAAACCTTCTGTTATTATTTCTTTTCATATATATTATGTTGCTCCATTTATTTCCAGTACAAAAAAAAGTCATATTTTTTTATCTTGATACATTTTGTGAAAAAAAAAAGAAAAACAAAAGCAATTGTGCCTTACAGTGTGCGTTTAGCCCCATTGTACCCTGAATATTACTAGCAAACTAACGAAATGAATCTGAGTGAAGAGACTACATGACAAGAAAATTGCTTTTGTATAGTTTTCTTGTTCTCACAAATGTATATAGTTTTCAACACTCCCACAAAATGCAGCTTAGAACAAACTCAATGGCTTTAAATAATATATAGCTTGTTGTATTATACAGGTGAATCTCGAAAAATTAGAATATCGTGCAAAAGTTCATTAATTTCAGTAATTCAACTTAAAAGGTGAAACTAATATATTATATAGACTCATTACAAGCAAAGTAAGATATTTCAAGCCTTTATTTGATATAATTTTGATGATTATGGCTTACAGCTTATGAAAACCCATGAAATCAATAAAAAAAAGGATTTTAAATACAGAAATGTCGGCCCTCTGAAAAGTATAATCATGCATATGTACTCAGTACTTGGTTTGGGCCCCTTTTGCATTAATTACTGCCTCAATGCGGCGTGGCATGGATGCTATCAGCCTGTGGCACTGCTGAGGTGTTATGGAAGACCAAGATGCTTCAATAGCGGCCTTCAGCTCTTCTGCATTGTTTGGTCTCATGTCTCTCATCTATCTCTTGGCAATGCCCCATAGATTCTCTATGGGGTTCAGGTCAGGCAAGTTTGCTGGTCAGGCGAGTCAGGCTTCAAGCACAGTAATACCATGGTCATTGAACCAGGTTTTGGTACTTTTGGCAGTGTGGGCAGGTGCCAAGTCCTGCTGGAAAATGAAGTCAGCATCTCCATAAAGCTTGTCTGCTGAAGGAAGCATGAAGTGCTCTAAAATGTCCCGGTAGACGGCTGCGTTGACTCTGAACTTAATAAAGCACAGTGGACCAACACCAGCTGATGACATGGCTCCCCAAACCAACACAGACTGTGGAAACTTTACACTGGACTTCAAGCATCTTGGATTGTGTGCCTCTCCATTCTTCCTCCAGACTCTGGGACCTTGGTTTCCAAATGAGATGCAAAATTTGCTCTCATCAGAAAAGAGGACTTTGGACCACTGAGCAACAGACCAGTTCTTTTTTTCTTTAGCCCAGGTAAGACGTTTGACATTTGAAGCCCATGTCCAGGACCCGTCTGTGTGTGGTGGCTCTTGATGCAGTAACTCCAGCCTCAGTCCACTCCTTGTGAAGCTCCCCACACATTTGAATGGCCTTTTCCTGACAATCCTCTCCAGGCTATGGTCATCCCTGCTGCTTGTGCACCTTTTTCTTCCACACTTTTCCCTTCCACTTAACTTTCTATTAATGTGCTTTGATACAGCACTTTGAGAACATCCAACTTCTTTTGCAATTACCTTTTGAGGCTTTCCCTCCTTGTGGAGGGTGTCAATGATGGTTTTCTGCACAACTGTCAGGTCAGCAGTCTTCCCCATGATTGTGAATTCAACTGAACCAGACTGAGAGACCATTTAAAGGCTCAGGAACCCTTTGCAGGTGTTTAGCTGATTAGAGTGTGACACTTTGAGCCTACAATACTGAAACTTTTCACAATAGTCTAATTTTCTGAGATTCTAAATTTGGGGTTTTCATAAGCTGTAAGCCATAATCATCAAAATTATATCAAATAAAGGCTTCAAACATCTTACTTTGCTTGTAATGAGTCTATATAATATATTAGTTTCACCTTTTAAGTTGAATTACTGAAATTAATGAACTTTTGCACTATATTCTAATTTTTCGAGTTTCACCTGTATAAAGACAACTTCAGAATTTCTAAGGCTGCAATTAATTGTATGCCTTTTTTATCACCACAAGATGGCATCACAGATCAATTTTTTCCTCTGGCGTTCCCAAGGTCAAAGCAATCAAATAGCCTACTGTTGTAGTTTCATAGTAAATTTCTTTTCACTTTTAGAAATTATAAGACAGTCCCATTTTTTCTTAATAGTTTGTACATTATGTACATCAGTACTCTTCAGCCTGTGGTACTGTTTCTCAGTTGGTAGGCTAATGCATTTTGAAGCTTAATATGAGGAAGGTCCTGCATCAGTCACAAAATGTGTAGAATACAACAAATATTTTTTTAATTATGATATGTAGCCTAAATGCTTCTATCTACATTTTTCAACATACCTGCACACAAGAGAGAAAAGAGCTAGATCCAAAACTATGCTCAGCTGCTTTGCAGACACCAATCCGTAACTATAATGTACATGTAATAATAAGCTAAATATAAATAAGTATAAAGTATAAGTATAAAATATAATAATCTAATCAGAATTCAGTTATTATTATCATATTTACCTAAACTCAATCCTACCTTTATTCTTATTTAGCTTTTTCCCCTTCATTCACACATTAAAAAAACTCTCTAGTTATACAAATGTTCACTGTGGGGAACAAAAAATAAAATGTGCACAAACCACTCCATGATCTTAATCAGTGATTATTAAAATAATCTTTATACTGTACTGTAAGCATTTAGATGTTCCGTTGAGCACAGCCAGTGTGTGTGAAGGTGAGTTTATTCATCTCTGATGTAAAAGCTGACGAACAATGACAGACTTAACCACTCCCCTTTAATTATCTCCCCTCTGTGTCTGTCCCTTTTGCTCTGTCTCTCTGGCTGAGTTGGCTTCAGACAGCACATCACACACACACATGCTCAAGTACACGCACCCCTCTTCCTCTCACTACTAGCTCTCCTCATCTCTCCTCCACTCATCTTCTCTCTCTTCCTCCTCTCTCACCATGGAAGCACATCAGTGAAGAGTGGATTTTTCCTCCTGTTTTTCCCCGTTATCTACTCTGCACTTCAGTCTGTGTGTTTGGTTGTCTGTTCCTGGCTGGGGATGCTTGTGTCTTTGACAGCGCTTTTGGGGGCAACACTTGGTACCGTGTCTGGAGTGCTGACACTGTGTGGTCTCTCCCTGCTTTGCAAGAGCTGTAAGAAGGGGAAACTTGAGAGCGGGGATGATACAGACCCAGAGAAAGCCAAACACAGCATTCTGCACACTCTCACACAGGTAAGATTCAAACTCTCTCTCTCCCTCTCTCTCTCTCTCTCTCTCTCTCTCTCTCTCACACACACACACACACACCCACACACACACACACATACACATGGACATTTGATTCGACATTTAAGGACAGTCACAGACAAGTACACTTGGACAAGCAAGAGCTGCACAAAAGCACAAATAAAAAACAATGAGAAGTGAACCAAGCATACACTAACTGAAATGTGCTCTGACTCACCTGAATGGAAGGATGGACGGATGCTTACATAACACAGGTTAGCTCACTGAGGCAAAATACATTTTACTATAATAAAACTGATGTGAAAAACTGAGAAATTTTAGGATATGTCTGAAAAGTCTTTGCTGGGTCATTATTTTGTTAGATGATTCCACATCCCTACATGGAGGGAATGTGTTTGGCATTAACAAATATGAAATTGTGTACTTATCTCTGTATATTTACTATATCAACAATAATGTACAGAGATAAGTACACTGCAAATCAAATTTGATTACAGCAGAGTGAACTAAAGTCACATATAGACAGAAGCATATGTAATCAAATTTGATTTGCAGTGTACTTATCTCTGTACATTATGTTGATATAGTAAATACACTGCTAATCAAATTGGTTGACTTTAATTCACTCCTCTGCTGTTTTATGTCTGGTATAGAGTAATTCGGATCAGAAAGAACAGGGAGCTGTGATCATATTGAAATGCATTATCAGAGGGTGCTGGTCAGGGACTTCTTATTCTAATACTGTCCCGTTTGAAATATTTTTATTGACATTCTCCAATTAATTGTTTCTATACTAGGAAAGATTGTGATGTTTTTTTAAAAATATGAGAGAGAGAGAGATGTCCCTTAGATACACATATGTGGAGAGAAACAGGGTAAGAGATGGACAACCCTGAAAGGGACACACACATATATATGTGTATGTATGAGGATTTTTAAAAAGTATATTTAAAAAAAACAGCCTCTTGTTCCACTTTATTTTCTTATTCTATCACAGTTCTGAATATTAATTTTGCTTTATGGTCATAAGAAATTTAACATCCCTGTTTAATGTTGGAAAGAACATTCATCCTAAGGTAACATTTCTGTCTCTCTGAAAGAAATATTGATATCAAACCTGCATATTAGAAGAGTGAGAATGAATTCACAGCTCTCAGATCAGTATTTCTCTTTCATAGAACTCTCTCTTGTCAAAAAACATTTTCCCTGTTCAGTATCGAGTAACAGGCAGTTTATGCCAAATGCAACCACATAACGGGTAAGACAGACAATTTTATTTTTTTATTTAATTTCATTTATTTATCAATTTTATTATTAGAATTGTCACCAGAGTGATTTTATAAGAGATAATTAGTTTAGGAATAATTTGTACTGACATTCATACACATACACGGATAGACACACTCAACATACACAAACAGACACACTTGTGTACATGCATACACACTGGTTTTGTGCCATGTCTTTGTGCATCTGCCAAGATTTCCCTGAACCAGTCCTGAGTCACGACTCACATAACTGTACACACACACACACACACACACACACACACACACACACACACACACACACACACACACACACACACACACATGTTGTGTTTCCATGTTTTATGGGGACTTTCCATAAACATAATGGTTTTTATACTGTACAAACTTTATATTCTATCCCCTAAACCTAACCCTACCCCTAAACCTAACCCTCATAGAAAACTTTCTGCATTTTTACATTTTCAAAAAACATAATTTAGTATGATTTATAAGCTGTTTTCCTCATGGGGACCGACAAAATGTCCCCACAAGGTCAAAAATTTCGGGTTTTACTATCCTTATGGGGACATTTGGTCCCCACAAAGTGATAAATACACGCTCACACATACACACACACACACACACACACACACACACACACACACACACACACACACACACACACACACACACACGTAGTGTTTCCAAGTTTTATGGGGACTTTCCATAGACATAATGGTTTTTATACAGTACAAACTTTATATTCTATCCCCTAAACCTAACCCTACCCCTAAACCTAACCCTCACAGAAAACTTTCTGCATTTTTACATTTTCAAAAAACATAATTTAGTATGATTTATAAGCTGTTTTCCTCATGGGCACTGACAAAATGTCCCCACAAGGTCAAAAATTTCGGGTTTTACTATCCTTATGGGGACATTTGGTCCCCACAAAGTGATAAATACACGCTCACACACACACACACACACACACACGCACACACACACGCACACACACACACACACACACACAAACACACACAAAACATGTTTTTATGTCATTGTGGGGACTCTCTATAGACTTCCATACATTTTATGGATTTTATAAAAATCAAACGATAATTTCTATCCCCTTACCATAACCCTACCCTTAAACCTAACCCTCAAAGAAACCTTTTTGCATTTTTACATTTAAAAAAAAACAAACATCTTTAGTGTGTTTAATAAGCCATTTCCGTCATGGGGACCGCTGGCTGGTCCCCACAGTTTTCTTGGGTAAACATGGTTACACACACACACACACACACACACACACTTGCTCCCTCTTATAATTTGAGAATATTTAAATGCAATTGTGCAATTGTGAAAATTGCGAAGCGCTTTTGGAACATCAACAAGTGTAATGAGACCATTCAGGCTGTCTGATCTTCTCAATATATTTTACAAGAACATCTGTCAGCCCTGTCTCAGTCTTTGCTCTATCCTTTATCTATTGTCTGTTGTTACTGTTGTCCACAAAACATTACAATAATCCCATACTGCTGATAGATATGTTGATATGTTGGTGTTGAATTCTCGAGGATTGTATGTTAACGTGTATGAAGTAAATTTATATAGTGTTAAGGCCAGTCTCATATCCGGTGTAAAGTAGGCAAGCACTGTCGTCTCATTGCACCAGTATTAATTATTCATGAAAATGTGAGTGGGGGAAGCAGAGAAGAAAATAAGAATATTGTCTCTTGCTATTTTCTCTGTGCACTCGATCGAGCATCGGCATTATATCTGCCCACCTGGGGAAATGGAATCGATTTTTTTCATTCATGCTCGTCTGATTTTTTTTATGTCAGACTCTACACATCAAACCCCCAATGAATCAGGTCCTCAAACAGCAAAAAAACCTTTGAGTAAAATACCCCTGTCTCAAGTCAATGACATTAAAATTGTTTATATGTTTGAAGAGGACTAAATATGAAATAATACATTCTGTTTGAAGAATGCAGCAAATCTTCTAATATTGATTGGCCTATTTAACCTCTGTGGATTTTAGTTGAAATTGAATGTTTTAGCTGTTTTTGGCTCGGTGAATAATTTGGTGCTTAATTAATTTAGTGTGATTTATTCATTCATACTGAGATGTTTTATTTATTTATTCATACTGAGAATCTATTACTATTCGCAGCCCTTCTGTCACACAGGATCGGTTAAATTTATCAGGGTCAATCTAGTTTTGTTTGACATATTCCATTATTGAGATCAAACCCGTTCATTGAGATATATTACCACATGAGGCATATTTTTTTATGTAAACATTTTTTTAGTGTACACTAAAATTAACTCTAAATTAACTGGTTTTAACAGTTTTTATTCAAGTAATTTTTATGGTTTAAATCCAGTAGAAATAGATCCTTGAGATAACAATTGCAGGTTACCATTTTTTTTACTCTCTCCTTCATGTACATGTTTTAGTTCAGTGTGGAGAAGTTGACAGAACCCATCCAGCCTCAAGCATCTTTGAAGTTCCCTAAAATCTACCGACCCAAACCTTCTGTCACTTCTCAAGAGGTGATAAACTACAAAGAACATGGACCTGCCAATGACACGTCTACTGCAGAGCTCGACACCTGTAACCAGGCAACGGGATGTGAGGATGTCTTCTCCCTCCCACAGCAAGGTAAGGAAATGAAATATCTAATGGACCTTTAGAATCATGATGGGGGAGGCTGGAATGTGTAGCCAGTTTCCCTGTTCAATCCAGTCCACTTCAGTCAGTGGGAAGAGGTCAGCTTAATTCAGTCAGTCTGAGATCTAGAATTTGTTTCAATAAATTTGAGAGTGGTGTTTATATATGGAGCTGACTTTAATTATTCACTCAAAAATACAAAGAATTCCAAACAATTGGTCATATTAGAGGGACAGTTCACCCATAATGGAAAATTCTGTAATAATTTACTCTATAATATAAGTATTAATAATCAAGGCTTCACTCATGAGACTAAACTTACATCTACTCACCCACCAGTAGACACATAAAGAAAGAGAGAGAAGTTGGTCTCTAAGGAATTCAACATCCACATGCAGTACAATCCATTCACAAGAATAACTGTCATGCTTTTCTGGTTTCAATAATACAAATGATTTTAATGAGAATGCTCCCTCCTGAAAATACTCTGCATGTATTGAGAATCAAACCAACACTCACACTCTTTTCCTTTGCATCTGCAGATGAGACACCCTGCACTTCTGAGCAATCCAGTCCAATGATGACAAGTACCCTATATCCCAAACTGCATTTCTCCATCAGCCTGCACAAAGAGAGTGGAGAGCTACACATCAGCATTATAGAGGGTAACACACATGCATTTACTGTCTTGCTCTGTTCTGTTTTCATAAAGATTGTGGGACACCAGTGGATCCAGTTTGCAGGTGAATCTGAAAAGTAACACAGCTACGGGTAAAAATGTATCATTTGCCAGCATACTATGTTTTATTGGATGCATTCAATAAACATCTAGATCCTGGATTGTTGTGTTAATGGTGTCATGTTGAAGTTATTCGGGTGTGTGAAGACTAACTGGCAACACAACCCTCAAACATTGTCTGCATTTCTGAAGAGCAGCACATTTTTACACTCCTTTTAGCTTCAAAGATGTTATCTCAGGCACGGATTTAGAAAGCAGAGGCCTCTGGGCACAAAATCTTGGGGCCCCCCCCTCCCAGAAATTTCCAGAAATATGCTCGTGGAGACAGAGACGTCTGATAGCTCACCCTTTTTGTTTTCTTTATTTTACAAAAGCACAAGGTTTTGTTGTTATTGTGAGTGTACACAAATAAAAGTAGACCCATTATAGTCTCTAATGATGTCTTACACTTTTCTGTATGCCCCAAAATGACGGAGAATTTTATGTTGTTTCCGCTGTAATGACGACGTAATGCCGGCGCGTCCGTTGACCCCAGAGGATTAATCAGCAGAAGGTTCTAAAAATATTAAAAACAACAAAGCGATACTTCTCTGCAGTGAACAGACGGAATAAGACGAAAGATATTGGCTACTTTTAAAATATTATGTGAAATATTATGTGAAAGTACCCTGAATGTTAGGAATTCCTTGTCTTGTTTCACTGTTGCCCTCTGTCTGCCATTTTTGTCACCTTGCATTCCATAGTTTTCAATTTTGTCCCTTGTTTAGCTCCACTGTCTCACTTGTCATTGTTTAGAACTACACTTCCCAGAATCCACCTGCCATCATCACTGCCATTTTGTTCATTGTTTTCACCTGTGTCTCATTCAGTCATCACTCACTGTGTATTTAAGCCCTGCTTTTTGTTCACTCCTGGTCGTTCGTTGAATGTTGTTGTTAGCCTGGTATGTGTTCCCTGCCCGTGTTTTCTAGTTTTATGTTTTATTTCCCCATTGAGGGTTTTTCCTTTGTTCCCGTGTTTTGTGTACCCGCCTTGTTTATTTTTTCTAATAAAGTTTAAACTGCTTTTGGATCCGCATCTCCTCGTCTGCTTCCCTGCCTCCATTCATAACACTGAACTAGAGAATGACTCCCACATATTATGCATTGATAAGCCTAGACTGCATATCTGGTCATAAAAATTAACAGTCAACATTAATACAACAACGTTACATGATTTAAAAAGCAACTTATCATACAGAAGGGTGGTGAAATACGGGTGCTGGACTCTAGCGAAATCAGAAAAAATATTGATTTAGTTGGGTCGGTGCACAGAGATTCGGAAGGCTTCAGCGCCAATCCGGGCATCTATAATAATCAGGGTTTTTAATAAGGGGAAAAAGTAATAGAACTACATTTTGAGGCTGTCCAACTGGTAATGTACGTTTACCTACCCGTCACCGCCGGGTCTCTGCCGCCTTCAGCAGGTGTCTGTCTTTCCAGCCGGGCTGTGGTTCTTTGTCTTGTCGTGCTGGTGCTGATGCTCAGGTTCATCTGAAATAGCAAGGCTGGATGTTGTGCTAAACTTCGCTAGCATCACCGCAGGCACCGCGCTAAATAAAGGCTCTTTATGGTTGGAATATTTCTCCTAATTAAATCCTCTCTGCTATCCTTCTCCCTTTTAGCTTTCCATTTTGTGGCTCCACTGCTCCACCGTTTTTTTATCCATGTTTGTTTTTTTCGATGTCCTCAATTCTCTTTTTTTCACACTGTCTTCTACCGCCGGTCTTGCCGCTATCAACAGTTTCTGCGGTAACCTGACTCATTGTCATCATCAGACACAGCCGACACAGCCAAAAAACTGATCATGATACTTTTTTGTGTCCAAATACATGATTGTTAACGCACATACACACAAACACACACTCATTATTTAATTTTATTTTAACTTGATTTTAAATAAATAATAAAAAAAAAGGCCACACAGTTAGTGGGGTCTTGGAGGCCCCCTACAGGTCGGAGGCCCCCGGGCACCGGCCCAATCGGCCCGGTGGTAAATCCGGCCTTGTGTTATCTCCAGTCTTACGTAAACCACACACACAAACAAAGACTAAGGCCACGTTCACTGATACGTTTCGGTTGAAAAGTCTGTTATCAGTTTCCTGAAGTCATCGTTTTCCAAAGTACTGTATGCACTACTAGAGAGTGTTTTCGTACAGCTCAAACACAGACTCAAATGACAGACACAATACAGCTACGTAATTAGTAATTTATTGTACTGTCCCATACTTTTTGCATACGTTTGCACGTAAACTTTATATAGGTATGTTATTTAGTCTGTGTAGTCTCATGTGGTTCTGTGTTTGTCCTATGTTGTTTTATGTAGCACCATGGTCCTGGAGGAACGTTGTCTCATTTCACTGTGTACTGTACTGTATATGGTTGAACGACAATAAAAACAACTTGACTTGACTTGACAATAGTTTTATGCTCAACTCCATTAAAGCTCTATGAAGAACATTTTTCAGTATCACCATATTTGAGTCGAGTGCTGCTCAGGTCATCAGCACAAGGTCTTTTTAACACCTCTTATCTTCTTATGGCTCAGTCAGGTGTGATAAGAGCAGTGGTGTCACTGTACAGCGGTGTTGCTCTATTGATGAGACAGGAACCGAGAGAGGTTTTGATATTCAAAAATCTCTGTGATTAAACCAATGTTTTCCTCAATAAAAGGCTCCTTCTTGCAGCTTAAAACCTCTTAATCAGAGAATTACCATTTCAATAGTCGCAGCCATTACTGATACGCATCATTATCGGTAATGAGAGCAAATCTGCTTTAAACTTAAACCTACTCATCCAAACTGTGAAGAGAGCGAGAGGATCAGTCATACTAGCTGCAATTTAGAACGGAATGAGAAATAAAAAAGAGAATAGGTGGCTTGATGCCTCTGTGGCTCGGAGGAGTTTCATACAGTCCAATTTGTCATCCTGCTCCACATTATAAATGAATCATCATCGTTCAAGTCTTCTCTCTTTTTTTTCTGCAGCGGAGAATATATCAATGGATGCAGGATGCGAGGGCTATATCTCAGGGTGTGTAAGTGTCTCTAAAGGGCAGAAGCACGCCCAGACAGCAGTGCACAAGCTGGCAGCAAGGGTGCAGTGGGGAGAGGAGCTGGTGTTTTCCCTGCCAGTGGAGGGCACAGAGGGCATTGATGGCCTGGATGGAGAGGTGGCCCTCTCTCTTCACTGCTGTGATCGATTCTTCCAGAATTCAACTCTGGGTATCATGCGCTTTAAGTTGGCTGATGTGAGCATGATGTTGGATGCTGACTGCTGGGTTGATTTACAGCCACCCAAAGAGGTGAGGAACATTACTCTGTACAAGCAGCATTAAAAAATCAGATGAGACTTACCACTTACCAACAAAAACTTTAACAAATGGCATCAAATGTTACAAATGAAATACAGCTGTATAGGCAGGTGAAAAATATAAATGACAGTTCAGGGGAAATGCAAACAATATAAACTGATTTCAGTTTACAGTAAGTGTACAGTACCTGCCCAGTCTGACTGATACACTATGAATGTGTGTCTGTGTGACCTTTAAACAATGTATGTGTCTACTGAGAGGTGGAAAAGTAAGCTAGTGTGAGTCATGCTGGAGTACTGTGTCAGAATCTCATATTTGGGTGCATGCACATGCCCGCCAGCACGCAAGCACGCACACACACACACACATGTTGGTGCAGCTATCCTTATGAGGACTCGCCATAGACATAATAATTTTGATACTGTACAAACTATAGATCCTATCCCCTAAACCTAACCCTCACAAACATTTTCTGCATTTTTACATTTTCAAAAAAATATCGTTTAGTATGTTTTTAAGTGATTTGAATTATGGGGACACTATAAATGTCCTCATAACCCACATGTATAGCATAATACCCTTGTAATTACCAGTTTGTAACCTAAACATTTACCCCAAATACCCCAAACTCAAGCTCCTACTAGTGTCTGATTTGTTGATGATGTCATAGACCTCCAGAGCAGGAGCTCTTTAACTGCACCATCACACCTCCCAGAGGAGATCCAGCTCCAGCCAGCACACACACACACACAGACGTGCCAGGAATTACTAAGTACCATTGGACTGCAGAGAGAAAAAGGAGACAGAGAGAGAGAGCGAGAGAGAGAGAGAGAGAGAGAGAGAGAGAGAGAGAGAGAGAGAGAGAGAGATGCTCTATTGAACAAGGGCCTAGAAGGGAGGGTTTTGCATGTGTGTGTGTGTGTGTGTGTGTGTGTGTGTGTGTGTGTGTGTGTGTGTGTGATGGGCCAGGCCTGTGATGAAAAGGATGACGTAGGTTGCACTGGGTTGTATAAACAAGCTCTTAATATTTTATTTGATCATACAGCAAGGTGCTCACACACTCCTTTTTCAATATTCACAAGGAACAAGAGCACAAAGAGCTCTTATTTAGCACATGATTCATGTTTGATTATCCAGGATAGGCCTATTGTTTATAAACACAAGACCTTGGTCTTTTTAATTATCTACTTCTACTTACAACCTAGTATTATAAAGAAATACCTTTCATAATGGGGGAATAAGAGGGAAACTGGGGGAATTTCAGTCACACATACACTTATGTATATGGGCAATAAATAGCATTTCAATTCCTACTGAGACTTTAACAGTATGCCTATTAATTTGCTAATATGACCCACTGACAAGAAAGGGTTTGATGAATCCTATTTAGTCAAAGCTGATTCAGAAGCACCACATTACATTTATTTTGGGAAAGAAAATGTCATGCTTATCTTAGGCAGATTATTTAGAGGGAGTGACTGAAGGCTGTGGTAGATAAGGTCAAGATGGTAATCACATACCATAATTAAGAGTTTGTTTAACCTCTGTGCAGTCCTGACAAATTGGCAATCTATTATCAGCAACTTTTGCCCTCAGAGGGGAGCTGGTCACATTTAGTCCATCTCTTGAATTACAAGAACATTTGCATGAAATTATTAACAGCACATTCACAAGCCAAGTTGATTAACCCCGCAAAAAAGAACTGTGTGAATGTACAAATTCTATCTATATTTATATATATGTGAACAGAGCGAGTTGATACATAATAACCATAATAAGATGCAAAATGATTTAAGTAGATACTAAGTATGATTTAAAATGATTAAACATTTTCAAGGCTGTTATTCCAAAAATTTGACATAAGAATCATTGTAAGATTTTGACCCAATGTTTCTTTGTCTTTTAAGACTTGCAATACTGATTGCTGTTGTTCCCACTCCTTTCTTAACAGGAAGTGTCATCATCATCTGGAGAGCTACTGTTGTCACTCAGTTATCTACCAGCGGCTAACAGACTTGGAGTGGTGGTGATGAAGGCTAGAGGACTTCAGTCCAACAAACTGAAAGACAATATAGGTACTATACAATTTACTATCAACATAAATGCACTCAACTCATTTTGAACATTAAAGCAATTCCAAAATCAACTATTACTGACATACAATAACATTTGTATTATCCAACAAGCAGATGTTCACAAATGATAGCATACTACAGTATTTCCTAAGAATTCTAAGATGGAAATGGATCAGAGATTCAGCAGCTAAATGTAATGCATTTAGCTATCAGTTGAAATACATAAATCTATTTAATGATAAAATAATGACAATGTTTTAGATGAAATCATCATGGAATACTGTGCCCTGCACGTTCTCTGATAGATCTATCTGTAAAGCTGACCCTGAAACACAAAAATGCCAAGCTGAAGAAGAAGCAAACGCGGCGGGTGAAGCACAAGATGAATCCGGTCTGGAACGAGATGATGATGTTGGAGCTGCCCAGTGAGCTACTGGCTAAATCCAGCATAGAGTTGGAGGTACTAAACCTTGCCAGCCACGGTACACTCCTCCCCTTGGGCCGCTGTATGCTAGGGCTCCACACCTCCGGCACTGGCCTGCAACACTGGAAACAGATGCTAGATAATCCACGCAAGCAAATCGCAATGTGGCATCCTCTATACACCTAAGAATATTCTCAAAAACACTGCCACATCCCATCCATGCAACACCCTTCATACAATGAATGGTTAGACATAAGGTTGGGTTTTTATAGTGCTCTATCCTGTGTAAAAATATGTAGTACTCAATTAAATAAATGTTTAAGTAGATTTTATGAGTAAACACAGTTGTTGTCACTTCGTAATATGTAATTAACTTATACAGGGGTTACGGTACAGCTGAAGGGAGGCAGTCACTACAGCACTAATATTATTACACAGTAGTTTAGATTATTTTAATGTAAGCAGTTCATCATTTACTCTTCCTATGATGTCGTTGATAGTGTGTGTTTAAAATACTAAATGCTATTTTTAAAGGTTGGAGTTGGAGCCATCCTCATCTCCCAGTACCCAACTGTTAAATGCAAAATATGATTGAACAGTGCTCTCGATCAATATGAGGCATCATCATGATTGATGGCTGTGTGAGGTAGCGATTATATTTTTAATGGCTCTGATATGATGGGTGGACCAGATCGGTGAAAGGTCAAAACATTGTATTCTGACAGGGTTATCAGAACTGTTGTCCCTCATAAGTCATCATAAATTAACAACAAATTTTAGGTGAAAACAATCTTTGTAGTTGAAGCCCTAATATGATCCACAGGCATTTTCAGAAATGTTTAGGACAGAATCAGAAAAGGCCCATTTCATTCATATATTGTTAAATCTGACATAATTTGTAGGTTAAGGTAAATATTGAACTGATTGTTACATCCAGCAGTATAGTGCAATTAATTGTATCAGAATATTTTGAATACAGAACCTGATGAACTCAAGTCAGCCTTACATGAGCAAGAACATTTTCAGAGAAAGTAGAACATTCATGCATAATTCATTAAGCTGAATTTGGCATGCCTCATGTTATCAGCTTAGTGGCAAATATAGCAAGAGGTCCCAATGAATACCTCTTTTTACAGTAATTAGTTCAGTTTACCTGCCATGTAGGGTTATAGAACTTAAATAGAGATCAGTGCAGAGCCTGTTGCCCCTCAGTCACAGCTGCTCATTAACATATGGAGTGATGGAGTCCAGCACACCACAAAATAAATATTGTTTACAGGGTCTTGAAAGGGCGGCTTTAATCATCTCAAGGTGCATGTATTTTTTCCCTAATGGAAATAATGCAGGTTCAATCCTAAAAGATTACCTGGTTCCTAAAGAGTGGAGGGTGACTTTCTCTAATAATATTGTACTTTTAAGTTTCTTTAGATTAAAAATGTCTGCTAAAAACAGTAGAGGCAAAGAGTTTTGCAATTTATCAGGCTACAGGTCCGTAGCTAAAAACTACATCAAATAAATCAATGATGACATTTTTAAATGTTGAATTTCATTAAACATATTTATCACAGGTATATAGACTTACATAAATGACAAGTTGATTCCTTAAACTTTCCACTTCCAAGCCAAATTGTAGCAAAATACAGCCCTAATTTATTTCACAAATGTATTTTGGATTTGTGTTTCAATAGGCAACACAATCTACAATGATTTTCAAGTGCACAATCGCATTAGTATTTAGATATGCCTAAAAATTGAAATCACACAATCATCATTAACATTAGGACAGTTTTTATCAAACACAAATAATTGATAAAAACTACAGCTATGCCACTGTATCTAAATGCCACTGTATGTATCAGATGTATTGTGATTCTTGGAAATGTATTGAGACATGGATTTAATGTGCTTTAACCCACACAGTAACTGAAGAAAATGACAAGTGCACTAAAACAAAACAGCAGCTGTAAGCAATTTTTTTCAGCTCAGTTGCTTTGGGTACTTGCTGTAAAATTATTTGTAGTGTGTGTTTTAGTGTTATCTGTTTGGTATGACCTGGTAACAATATAATCACAAGTCATATGATACATTGTTTAATAATAATAATAATAATTATTATTATTTTATCAGACACAAGTATTATATTGATTCTGATATCATTATCCTAAAGGCAGGATGATGCACTTACATACAGGGTTTTACATTCTGTGCAATGTTATAATTGCTGATTATTTAGTTTATTAGTAGATCAGAAATATTTTAAACATTTTGATAGCACATTCAAGCTTTATAGATGTTTTTAAAGTAGTTTACTTGAGTAGCAATAAAATAAAGCAGTGTCAATTATCCATGCTGCTTGACCTGTCTTCTAGAAAAATACATCAGATAGATAACATTATTCTTTCCTTCTGGTCTTTCAAACATGTTTTAATCTATTCAGTGTGACCTTTAATAAATGTATGTGCACATTTCTGCACCTGTTCATTTAGCAGAGAAGCATGACCTATGTTATAATCAGAAAAATCTGATCCATCTATATAGCTTTCAACAGTCTTAATTTCATATGGGTAGAAACTATAATTGAACCCACATGTGCTTCTTTTTGTGAAACCAATAGCCTTGTAATGGTGTGAAATAAACATTCCGTTCTTTAAATGTGTTGTTTCTGATGTGTGGTGTATCAGAGGTGTGATGTCAGCTATATGACTGATCTCTATTTATAGAATTGGTCAGATTTGTTATATGACTCACAGCTGAGCAAGGTCAGGAAGTGACACATATTCAGTCAGACAGCACCTCCCACAAGCAGCAACAAATGAGCTCATACTGATTTATATATCAGAGAGAGAAATAGAAAGAATGGAGAACAAAATGGATCTGGTGTGCAAACACAGGTGACAGTAGCACTTGATCAAGGCATATTAAAGCCATTGTTTACCTTGCCCTTTCCTTTCTGTTCTTCTCTTTCTCTCTATCTCCTTCTCTCTCTCTCTCTCATCTTGAAATAATTATGTGACCAAGTGTTGCATAACAGTTCTTATCAATGTATTATTTGGTGGTATGTGTGGGCATCGCAAGGCTCAGTATCTAGCCTTACTAGAGTGAAAACTGTATAAACATCATGGACAAGAATAGTCGACTGTCTGCTGCTAGGCAGCCTTGAAAACTGAACAGAATTCATTAATGATACACCAGCAGTAACTGCAATGCATCACTGATGAGCTTCTTACATAATCCCACTGATAAAAATAAATAAATAAAAACTCCCACCTGCTAGACATTGCCTTGCCAAAGCTAAATTTTGTTTTGATGGCTCTTCCTGGAGGAGCTGAGGGAATGAATGGATGAAGGAGACATTTAGTTGCACACACTACACATAACAAGTTTGTTCTCATTCATTAGTATGGTTATGAACAGTTATGAATTAGAGAGAGAGTGGTATGATGATGAATGAGGATAGAAAGATAGGACTTATTGTTCAGCTTTCCAACATTTTTCATAACATTCATTCCTTGAAAATAAAATAGGGTACATATACAACATTCATTATGCAGCACTGCCATTTAAATGAGCTGAGAAAGAGCGAAAAATCTCATTAGAGTTCTCAATAATTTTTGGCTGTAAAAACACATAATTACACCTCATTATTTTTTCACCCCACCATAGACGACACTAAACATTACCCTATTTCAGGTACCTTTACCTCCACATGGAAGCTTTCGACACCAAGATAAATTCTTTGTAAGTGTAAGCATACATGGCAATAAAGCTCATTCTGATTCTGATTCTTCCTCACTGCACACATACTGCACTGAAAATATAAAAACTTAAAAACATGCTTCATGCGTTATCTAAAATAAATTAACTAGTTTTTAGTCAAAAATATTATTTAAAGGGGGTCCTGGGTAGCTCAGCGTGTATTGACGCTGACTAACCTGGAGCCGTGAGTTTGAATCCAGGATTTTCTGAGTGACTCCAGCCAGGTCTCCTAAGCAACCAAAATGGCCCGGTTGCTAGGGAGGGTAGAGTCACATGGGGTAACCTCCTCGAGGTCGCGTTTAGTGGTTCTCGCTCTCAGTGGGGCACGTGGTAAGTTGTGCGTGGATCGCGGAGAGTAGCATGAGCCTCCACATGCTGGGAGTCTCCATGGTGTCATGCACAACGACCCACATGATATGATGTGCGGATTGACTGTCTCAGAAGTGTAGGTATAACTGAGACTTGTCCTCCACCACCCGGATTGATGTGAGTGTGACGACCCTGAATCTTCTCATGATTCGGTTGGAGCAGAGCAACCGAATCACGAGAACCGGTTCTCCCCATGCTAATTATCAATTAGTAGAAGTATAAAACTGTTGTGGGTTATTTGGGAAACGGGGCTCGCTGGGATAGTTTTATATCTTAGGAGTGGCTGGTCCCAGTAAGACCTCATTTATTTTTTTCCTTTTCTTACATTTCTTATATCGTGTAGCATAAAGACTTATAGTTATATTATTTGCTAACTCTTTGTGTTTTCCTTCATTATCCCTAGACTCGTGTTTACTATTTATTGGTTGTGGTGGTATTTGTTTAATTACAATAAAACCATTTTGAATTGTTTTGACTTGTTGTCTGATCCCTCTTTTATGTTACAGCTTGAAACGAGCTGGTCGTGCCAGTGAGCAACTGCGCCACCATGAAGACCTACTAAGTAGTAGGAATTGCGCATTCCAAATTGGGAGAAAAGGGGGGGGATACAATTTATTTTTTTATTTAATATCACAGAATCAACCTGAATACATAAATACCAACAAACCCACTTTTAAAGGTTAGATCAGGTAGAAATAGCACTTTAAGATATCAGTTGCAGGTTACCACTTTTTTGTGTGTAGCACAAAACGTTCTGATCCCCTCTATCACTCTTTTTACAGAACCAACATGTGAAATATAAATGCAGGGAAAAACTGCCCAAAAATTGTTCTGTCTGGTGTTGAACTGAGTGACACTGGCATTGGATCGTTGAGCACAATAAAACAAGATTATCATTCTCTCTTATCCCTCTCTCTCTCTCTCTCTCTCTCTCTCTCTCGCATACAAACACTCTAAAGTCAAAAGCATGAATACACAGAATCTCACTCAGTCTATCATCAATTAAACACTTGTAATAACAAAATGTGAACAAACTTCCAGAAAATACTCAACAAAATGTCAAGTGAAGCTTCATTAGTCATTACTAACTAATTCACTGTCAACAGCTGTACAGTGATGAAGATGCCGTGCTTGTGACAATTGATGGATTTTATCTGCTCGAGCTCCCATCTAATGAATTCACATACAGGAGGATGAGGCAGCTGAACCAACTCTCCCACAAGCATGCATGGACACAATCTTGATCAACATGATTACAGTGCCAGCCAATGAATAATGATATCAGATTAACACAATCACACACAGGTTTCCTCCTAATGGACAGAAAGAGGATGTGTTCTCTATTCAAGTCGTCATAAAACCTGTGAACTGACTGAAGGTTGCTACGTTTCACAAAACATCATGTAGCAACTGTGTCGTGTGTGGTGGTGTGTGCAATCTGCCCTGTTTCTCCCCTCTCAGCCGCTCTGGGGTCAGACAAATCCATGTTGCCACGGTGATATGAGAAGGCTGAGTGATTGGAATCTTTTCTGCATTCAAAACAAGTGCTGGTTTGGAAGCTCTGCTTCAAACAACATCATGGTTTGAAATCATTATTATGTACTGTCTTCTTACCCTCACCAATTGGCTCATTACTAGCAATCCAAGTCCAAGATGTGGAAGTCCTTATCTTTAACATAACCAATTTGATAAATACAAGTGTGGTTGATCAATACTGCTCGAAAAGAGAGATCAATGACTGGAACAAGGTGAGATAAGAGGATAAGGGAAAAGTATCAGAGAAAAAGTAAGAGAAAAGAAAAAAGAGATTAGCAGATTGATCTTTAGGAAAACAAGATGATGAACAAGCTGAGTTTCAGTGCAGAGACAAACACTTAGAAAGTGATGAGAGAAAAAGCATTAAATGCTTGAGATCCCTGTGGATACATCCTCTAAGACAATGAGCTGTTCTACTTTGATGACCACACAATTTGTGTATTTTAATTAATTACTTAATTAATCATTCCCCCTTTCCTCCCCATATTGGAATGCCCAAATTCCAAATGCGCTCTAAGTCCTCATGACTCAGTAGTGGCAGAGGACGAATCTCAGTTGCCCCCACATCTGAGACTGTCAATCCGCGCATCTTATCACGTGGCTTGTTGAGCGCGTGACCGCAGAGACATTATGATGACCACGAGGAGGTTACCCCACGTGACTCTACCCTCCCTAGCAACTGGGCCAATTCGGTTGCTTAGGAGACCTGGCTGGAGTCACTCAGCACACCCTGGATTCCAAATCACGACTCCAGGGGTGATAGTCAGCCAAGTCTGTACTATTTAAAAAAAAACTAAATGTTTTTTCAAAACTGAAGTATGTAATTTTTGTGCCACTACTGAACAGAATTGCAGAAATAATGACATTTTGAAACAGATTTTCCAAACTCTCCACAGTCTGCCATTATTTGGACAAGCATAGACACACCACTGGTTGAGATAATGTTGCATTGGGCTGGTTGAAAGCACCACAGAGACACAGAATGTTTACAGTTTTCAGGGAAATTAACCTACAAATGGCTCATATTGTCTCTGCCTATTAAGCTGGGGGAAAGAATTTTCACATCGCAAAAAATAACATTCAAGCTGGGGAGCTGGCTAGGACTGCACTTTTATCAAGAGATCTAACACAGGCATTTTTTTCTTGTCAAATCATTTCATAATCAGTCTTACTGTTATGTAACATCCCCTGGGCATAGAAAACAAAATACAATCCTAAGCCTTAGCTGAGCTCCTCGTCTCTTTTCATTGCAATTTCTCTCCTCCTCTTTGGAAAGTGATGAGGTTCCTATGAGATTCCTGTAGCTCATATAGTACAGCACTGTCTTATATAACAGGGAATACACACACTTAAAGAAATATTCCGGGTTCAATACAAGTTAAGCTCAATCAGCAGCATTTGTGGCATAATGTTGATTACCACAAAAAATGTATTTGACTCGTCCCTCCTTTTCTTTAAAAAAAAGCACACATCTATGTTATATTGAGGCACTTACAATGGAAGTGAATGGGGGCCTATCCGTGAATGTTAAATTTAAAATACTCACTGTTTCAAAAGTATAGCCACAAGACATAAACAATTTGTCTTAACATGATTTTTGTGTGATAAAATTAATTACTACCCTTTTCTGTGTAAAATTATATCCAGTTTTACAACTTTGTTCCCACTGCTTTAACAGATGAATTAAGTGCCTGTATAAAATTATAAGATTTCTCATAACATTTCTTAAACTTTGGCCACATTCACTTCCATTGTAAGTGCCTCACTGTAACCCAGATTTTTACCTTTTTCTTTTACCTTTTTTTTTTTCTTTTTTTTCTAGTAATGAACATTATTCTACAAATCCTGTTGTGATTGAGTTTAATTCTTATTGAATCTGAAATATTCCTTTACAAGAAATGCCTAGGTTACTATTGTAACCTCCGTTCCCTGATGGAGGGAACGAGACGTTGTGTCGAAGAAGCGACACTAGGGGTCTCTCTTGAGACCCTCACGCATCTCTGAACTTGAGAAAAGGCCAATGAAAAATTGGCAGACAGAATTTGCATGTCACACCCCTGGACATACGGGTATAAAGGGAGGGAAATGCATCTGTCCATTCAGGATTTTGCCTGAGGAGCCGAAAATGTGGTTTGGCCGTAACAGTGTCTTGGTTCAGCAACGTGACCGGGAGGACACAACGTCTTGTTCCCTCCATCAGGGAACGGAGGTTACAATAGTAACCTAGACGTTCCTTGTCTGTCACTCACTTCGACGTTGTGATGAAGAAGCGACACTAGGGTCCAATTTTAAACACACCATGCGCTGAACCGTGTACGTGCGCTGCTGACGCAGGTGCGGGCAGGCAGTTGCGTGCCAAAGCGACAGGCCGTGTCAGACTGCACGTACCCTTCCCCAACGCCCCAATGCCACACCTGCCCAGGCTGGGGGAGGTAAAGAGTGGTGAAATGCATCACATGGGATTTGAAATTGCATGTGGAATGGAGAGAGTGCGTTATGGAATTATGAGTAACCTTGATACATTTTACAATATATGGCAACCATTTCTGGATCATCTTACACAGTTTAATACTGACTCTGATCTGCCCTCTACTGAATTTTTGCTTGTGCTCCCTTACTGAAACTGCATATGCCCTGGTTGCTCTTATTTTTTTAATTTATCCCTTTTTATTATTATTGTAATTTTTTTAATTTATTTTATTTTATTTTATTTTTATTATTATTTCTTTTAATTATTTTATTTTCTATTTCATTTTAATATTATCGTTATTAATGGTGGATGATATTAATAATTATTCATATTGTTGTTTCTGCTGATATTATCATTCATTGAGTTGTATACATCTTCAAAATGTATTTTGTTTTCTTTCACTCTTTTGTAAAATGTAAAATTCTAATAAAAATCTAATAAAAAAAAAAAAAAAAAGAAATTTCATGTGGAAAATGGCACGGTGGTAGATCCTACCTTATTGGGAGGGAGGAGTTGCTACAAACACGGCGACCCAAGGGAGACGGTGGTCCGCTCGCAAGGGGACCGTACTGCGGAAAATACACACAGGGGGACAAGTCCACATGGGGGCCCGACCTGTGGAGCACCTATTACAGTACAGAGTAGTTTGAGTACTCGTAGTGGGTCTGGTCAGGGAATTCCTCCGCTGAATTCGCGGACCAGAGGGCTAGGGAGGAGTCATCCATGGAGCCGAGTTAGTGGGATCTCTTGGGATAAGATCGCACATGATCACCTCAGTGGAGGGGAAAGGTGCTAGGTGCAAGCGGTACACCCTGTCAGTTTTTACACATTACCGAGTTCTACCGGTTCGGACCTGAGAAAACACGGGACGAGACCGACTCAGCCCTGAGATTGTAAAATCTCTTAAAGGTATTGGGTGTTGCCCAGCCCGCTGCTCTGCATATGTCTGCTAGGGAGGTGCCATGGGCCAGTGCCCATGAGGATGCCACACTTCTTGTCGATTGTGCTCGAACCCATAAAGGGGCGGGCACGGCCTGGGTGTGATAGGCCAATGCTATGGCATCAACAACCCAGTGGGAAAGCCTCTGTTTGGAGACAGCGTTCCCTTTCCGCTGTCCACCAAAGCAGACAAAAGAGCTGCTCAGTTTGCCAATTTCTCATTGGCCTTTTCTCAAGTTCAGTGAGAAAGACCCATAGTGACACAACGTCGAAGTGAGTGACAGAAAGACCCATAGTGACACAACGTCGAAGTGAGCGACAGACGGGGAACTGTAAAGTTCTCTGGGTAAAAATTCCTGGCAAAGAGACTTTCAAAGATATACTGGTATATTGTGCATAAGTATAAAGGAATGACAATTGGAACATGTGGAATTTAGGGATTAAGTGCTGATTGTCAGTTTGACAAGTAGGTGTGGGAGTTTCTAGGATTTAGCATTTGTACTGATTCTAGCAACACACAAAATGCCATGCAAACGCTGTCACAACCGATGGCATGAAAACATAAAATTAAAGCTCTCTCATCCGGAACACTAAAGGGGTTTTAAAAGGAGATATCTCTCTAGCCCCATCTTGTGGTCATTTCACAAAATTGGTGCCTTTTGTGTACCTCATTATCCGTTTTGACGTGTTATTTTAGGAGAAAAATATAGCAAAAATCCAGAAACTTTATTTTATTTGTAAGAGTATTTGTTTCATCATCTTTCATCACGAGGATGCCTTTGGGTATGAGTAAATATGCTCGTTTTCAATTTGATAAAGATAACGCTTATCTTATACAATTGTTAGCCTAATATTAATGGGGAAGTTTCACATTCTTAAAATGAAATGGTCTGGCTCCAAACTCCAAACTTTTTTTGTTTGTTTGTTTTTTGTAATTTTTAGTACAAATGTAAAAAAAAAAAAAAGAAAAAGGCTGTAATATTGTAAGTACTCTATGACACTGTTACATAAATGGCACCCTTTTCTTCTGTGCATTGTTTTTATTTGATTGTGCTCTGGCACCTGTATGTTGTTTTCTATTTCTTTCTTATTTTATTTATTTACATTTGAAAGAACATTTCTGTTTGTACTCATTTTTCTTGTTTACAGCAATAAAAAGTACAAATCTCTCTTTTAATCCCTTTATCTGATATCTGGTTGGTTTGCCAGTAGGGGACGTTCTAAAATTGTCATCCCTGTTAGTCACCATTATTCTGAACAGAAAACAACTGATACTAAAAAAGTAGTTATTAGTAGAAATAGAAACATTAAATTAACTTTCTAATAAATATATTGTATCATGAACTTGAGCATCTAGTAATGGCTAACTGTAAAACTGTCAACACTGTAACTTGTTTGAAAGCATAGTTATATCACAACATATATGAAACATTTAAAATTTAGCTTGAGATGGCACAGTGCAATTTTTTAATTCTTAAAAATTATTTAAAAATCACCTATTTGAAATGGAAAGAGCATAGAGTTCATGGAATAAACGTTGTATAGACTTCTGGAAACCTATCATCACTGATCAAATTAGAATAATCTAATGTGTCTAAAACAAAACGTATGATTTCTTTAGACATATCTAAATGCAAGATATATGTCAATTAATAATAAATCCAGATTGTGTCTCGTCTATTATCAAATCAAGGACATTTTTAATTCTCTTATAAAATGTGGGGGCCAAAATTTTATAATCATTGTTTAACAAACTTATTGGGCACCAATTGTCAATAAAGAGCAAATCTTTATTCTGTTTAGGGATGACAGATACTATTCTTTGATACATACTAGGAGAATGTTCATTATTTTTAATACTATAACAAAAACCTTTAACAAAAAGGGGGCAAGAATGTCTGAAATTGTTTGTAAAATTCTGCAGCAATGCTATCATTACCAGGTGATTTATTACATTTAAGGTACTTTATAGCATCGGCTACTTCTAAGTTTATAATTTGGTCACAGCACTCTTGTTCTAAGACACTAATTTAGCTTACATTTTGTATAGATTTCAAGAACGTAGCAGCGGCATTAGCACTATAGCTAGACTTATAAAGGTTAGCATAAACGTTATAACAAAAGTGACAAAAACCTTGATAATCATCAGTAACAAGACCATTTATAATGAATTGATGGATTGCATTTTGTTTACCCCACTGTCTCAGGTGGACAGACTTTCTGTTTTGCTTTTATTCAGTATTTTTTTTTCCTCCATTTTTTGGACAGGCAGCTGTTAAATGAAAAAATGTTTCTTAGAGGAACATTCACATAGTAACAACCACCTGACTTCAGGTTGATGCATCTTTGGCTGGAGAACAATAATTTTCTCAGAGTTTTTGATATATAATCAAGACTGTCGAGTGGCCCATACACCATGGAAATAAAGCCTTGAGTTGGTTGAGTGTTTTTCTCCTGCTTATGTTTTGAACGTTTTAATAAATAAGAAATTAACATAGTTAACACTGTTAGTAGCGTTACATTCTACTTTGCTAATGAAAATGAGAAACACCCAATATGAAGTCGACCCAAAAGATCAGGCTGTAAAGCAGGGGGTGAGCCAGGGTAGAGTGACTGCAGCAGATTGGAGGAGGGACATATGTTCAAACTTCTGAGAACTTCACAGTCGTGTCGCACCCAAAAGATGTGCTTTTGGACTCTGGAGCATTCCACCATGGCACAATTGTTTTGGAAAAAAAGGAGTGGCGAATGGGGTTGAACAAACTGAGCTCAGTGAGACTGTAGAAATAGAGACAGATATGTAACACTATTGTTTCAATTTCAAATAAAACAAAAGCTTGTCTGTCCCCATTATTTCTCACACCAGAGGAAAAAGAAACAACACAAGACTCAAAGAGTGATTTAACACTTTTGTAAATTACATTTATCAGCTCTGAATGAAAGGCTTGCTGTTCTATTATTTTTTGAATGGTTTGCCACAAATATCAGTAAATATTGACTGTGAACAACTAACCTTGTTTCATCATTGTTTATACAGACATTGTACAAGTGCATCTGCAAATGTCGGGAATTGAGCTCATTTAAATTAATAAAGAACTTCCATGATCTATAAAATTCCATATTTTTTGGTGAGATTGAAATGATCACGTCATTCAAAAACTGTTTGCGTGAATTACTATGTGTGTTCTTTTGAAGTACATAAATTCATAACAGATGGCAGTTAGAGCAAGGTTAAACAAAAGATATCCAGAGCCCTAACTCAGCTACATACTATAGATAAGACCTTTATTTTATGATGAGTACCCTTTGCTTCATAGACAGGACTATTGTTTATTGGTAAACAAGCAATGCTTGAATATATTAAAATAAATGTATTTTTTGCAACTGTTTATAGATTTCAGCAAATGTTTGGCTTTCGAGATATGAAGCTGTAGTGTTATCACCTTGTTTTCATTAGATATATCTGTGATTCATAATCTTCAGACAGTAAGAAATGTTCCACGGTGATATAGAAGAGATCTGATTCAGAATACAGAGTCATTGTTGAGTGAAATCAAAAAGTGTTCAGACACATTGTTCTCTTTGAACTCTGGTTGTTCAATATTAACCTGGCGACTGCAGCTGTGGGCTTTCTGCCTGAGTGGAGGATTTAATCAATGAGATGCTCCATTTTTTTTTACAATCATAGACTCAGTCGTCCTCAAAAATGGGAGTAAAACTAACACCTCTCCTCCTCTCTCTACTTCTTGGACAAGTGATCCAGCTGACATTGTGTTATGACGGTAAGATATTTTATTAAATTGATCTAATATAGAAATTCATTGAGATTTTGAAACTTTAGATTTCTCATCTTTTTGGCTATTGACACATTCATTTATTATCAATACGTATAGTTTATGAATCCATGTTGAATATGATAAGCACTGGCTTTTTATGCTTTAGTGTTCATTGGAAATAAGGAAGCCTCTCAGATCATTCGTGCAAAGAGGGCTAACACACCTTTTGAGGAGTTAAAACCAGGGAATCTGGAGAGAGAGTGTGTGGAAGAGATTTGTGACCATGAAGAAGCTCGAGAGGTGTTTGAGAGAGATGATAAAATGGTGAGCAGTACAATCTGAGTTGTGGACACAGTTGCCCAGCAGAATGTATGTAGAAATGTTTCAAATCTTTATGAGTGGATTATGGTTTTGGATAGTATGTCTTTGGAATATTGCATACATTTGAAATGTTTTATATCTATGCAGAAAAAAGGTTTATCTATTAAAAATGATTTCTTTCTTCCATTTCCACACAGGAAATATTTTGGAAGAGATATTTAGGTAAGAATTTACTTCACTTTACAAGTAAATGGTGACAATATTTTGTGTAAACAATTCCTGTTAAACTAGGGTCAAAGTGCATTTTCACTTTCTTTACTTGATACATTTTTAATTGAAGTCTTTTGTGAGTGGATTAGTATGTGTATGGTCATGTTCAAAAATGTATTAAAATTCTGTCCTCAGTTACTCAACATCTTGTTCCAAATATTACCATTTGATACAGAATGACACTTTATAATTGGGTAAACTATCCCTTTAAGTTCATTATAAAATTCATTAAATTTTTCCACGTTTCAACAGATTGTAGAGGCACAACATTACCCAGAACAGCAGATACAATCCTACATTTGAGAAGATGTGTAAAAACAGATGGTAAGAGTGATATCAATTCAATAACAGTGTTATTTTTATGTTTGACTGCACCTCAAGCAAGGTCCTATAAATTTTCTAAAATACATAATATGTCAGTTAAAAGTAAATGGGTACTTCTCGTAACACAAAGACATTCATGGTAATATGGAGTGACTGGTTATGCACAATTTTTTGTTCTGTAAAATAACCCCATTATTTATTGGATATGTGATTGACAGTTGACTGCTACTTCCGTATTGGTGAAAATTACAGAGGAAATGTGTCTGTTACCAAATCTGGAATGACATGTCAGTACTGGAGAAGTAACTTCCCCCACATGATCCAGTATGTCCCCATGCACACAAGAGACCACAAATTAACAGTATACAACAGTGCTATCTCTCACTATTGGCTAATGACAAGACCATTTAAGATGTTAATTGATTGTTGAACACAATTTTTAAATTAATGGTGGCTTTACTTTCATTAGTTTACTGTTGTATGCCACAGATCTTCTGTCTTATGACCAACTCCTTTCCTACCTTTAGTGAATTTAATGTCACAAAGCTGCAGCTACCAGAGAACCATTGCAGAAACCCAGATAAGAGCAGCGGTGGCCCTTGGTGTTTTACGAGAGACCCTACAGTCAGGAGGGAGTTCTGCAGAGTGCTGAAATGCGGTAAAGAAAAACAATAAAGGAATAGTTCATGAAAATACTCTCATCATTTACGCACCCTCAAGCCATCCCAGAAGTGTATGACCTTCTGTCTTCTGCTGAACACAGACAAAGATTTATAGAAAAATATCTCAGCTCCGTTGGTCCATTCAATGCAAGGGAATAGTGGCCAGAAATTCTGAAGCTCCAAAAAGCACATCAAGGCAGCATAAAAGTAATCCATACGCATCCAGTGGTTAAATCCATGTTTTCATAAAAAATCGTATATAAATATAAGAGATTTTAGCACTGCAGTGTTTAAGCATCATAAGCATTTTCCCACAAATACAACAACGCATATCTATCATACTGTGAACTGCTGAGCATGGTAAAAAAGGCTTCAACAGATCTTCATTCACGAGTCATTTGCACGAATGAGTTTTCCAGTATATTCAGTGCATTCACACCCACATTCGAATACTATTGGCTCGTGCTATAGTCAGTCTTTACAGGCACGAAAAGCAGTTGAGTTCATTGGCTTCAAAAGGGAGAGATGTCGGTGAACGAGAAACATGAGTCAATGTATGGAGGTGATCGAGAACAATTCGTTCATTTAAAATATTTGTTCAAAAAAACATATGCATTCACGAATGAAACATCGCTGGAAGAGAGTGCTAAGAAGGGCTAGTGAAGTTGAACATTTGTAGTAAAAAAGGACTTGATCCTTTTCTCACCCACAACTATCATTTCACTTCTGAAGACATCGTATGGCACTTCAAAGTTTTTGGAACTTCAAAGTTCTGGTCACCATACAATTGCATTGAATGGACAAAGAGAGCTGAGATATTTGTTTCTAAAAATCTTTCTTTCTGTTCAGCTGAAGAAAGAAACTAATTTAACTTTAAACATTAAAGCATACTTCATATACCTTTCATCTAATTTTTGCATCTAGTATTTATGACAGACCACCAGTCCTGATCATCACAGTATATTCTCCTCAGGTGAGACTCTTGTCCCCCCACCGCGATCTCCTACGTTGAATCATGAAGAGCGTTATGTTAAGAGTAACTGTCTATTTGGAAACGGGGAGACCTATACAGGGACTCTGTCACTGACTCTCGGAGGTCATACCTGCCTGCAGTGGAGCACAGCAGAAGTGCAAGCCTTGGCTAAGGGGAAAGAGTTTCTGGCCCAAGTTCAGCTGGTAAAGAACCACTGTAGAAATCCAGATGGAGATATGGAGGGACCTTGGTGCTATGTAAAGGAAGCAGGTGGAAACATTACGATTGATTACTGTGACTTAGATTTGTGTGGTGAGTGAACAGTACTTGCACAAAATTGTTATGACCACTGTGTACTAGTGTTAGTCAGTTGGTTTGGATATCAAGAGCAGTTAAAATCTTGCTTTGATTTAATACAATTTGCAGTAGTTAACCTTTAAACAGTTATGATTAAACAACAAAAAAAACATTTTCAAATATTGCCATAAATTTTACAAGTGCATTAGACATAAGCACAAGATCAATCTTTCTTTGTCCTTCACTCTCAGATGCCCCTCTAGACAAGTATATAGAGGATGAGGATGGTAGAGAGAGAACAACTCTTGGCAAAAAGAAAGCTTTCTTTAACCCCCGCAGCTTTGGCAATGGAGAGCTACGTAAGAGACTGGTTGATCCAACACCCACACCTTCTATTGCTTTGTGAATGTTATCACTGAAAGAGGTTTGATCCTTTGTATAATCAACTGATAGCAAAGTGGATGACTTTGTCCTTTGCCAGAGTGTGGAGAGCGACCCTTGTTCGAGAAGATCAGCAAAGAAGACAAGAATGAGATGGAGCTACTGATGTCATACACTGGAGGCAGAATAGTTGGAGGAGAGGACGCTGAAGTAGGCAGTGCTCCATGGTAAATATAACCAGCAGAATTTCAAGTAGATTTCTCTCTTGTCAGTGACTGTTTTTGAATGTTCAGACTGCCGACAGATAATGCTGTGGGTTGTATGTTTTGTTTGATGTAATTTGCAGGCAGGTGATGCTGTATAATCGTAGTCCTCAAGAGCTGCTGTGTGGAGCCAGCCTGATCAGTGATGAATGGATTTTGACTGCAGCACACTGCATTCTCTATCCACCTTGGAAGAAGAACTTTACAGCCAGTGATATTCTCGTTCGTCTTGGAAAACACTCTCGTACCAAGTGAGACTTCAAAAGTCCTTAAAGACCCATAAAATGCTCAGTGCACACTGCATGCACACGTGTTTCCTTAAATATCAGTAATGCTAAGCCAAAGAGCACGTACTATTCTAAGGCAGATCTAAATGCAAATGAGAGGAGCGGAGAAGCTGTGAAGAATATGTCTAATTTGGAAACTCTCTAACAAACACATTTCAGTTTACTGAAGGTTAGGCTGTTGTAAAAACCTTTCCTGTTTTCTGATTCAGGTATGAGAGGGGCACTGAGAAGATTGTGGCCATTGATGAGATAATTATCCACCCTAAATATAACTGGAAGAAAAACCTGAACAGAGACATTGCTCTTCTGCACTTGAAGAAGGCTGTAGCCTTTACTAAAGAGATCCACCCTATCTGTATCCCCACCAAGAATATTGCAAAGAAGTAAGGAAATGCAATAATTTAATGTCTCATAAATGTAAACCTAGTTTATTCACACCATGAAGATGCCAAGCTCTTGAAGAGTTTATGTGAGGTATTTGTGTAACATTATTAATTTACAACATATACAGTATGTTTTAGACATGTAGGCCAGTGGTACAAATTATTGGCCCCCTTCCTGAAATATCAAGGCAACTACAGTATATATTTTCATGCATAAAGAAAATTGTGTGATATTCACAAATATATTGTACTATGTACATTTCATAACAGTTTTCTAAAAAAATGATTAGCGTGTGATTGACAGATGCTCTTTCTTTTTCTATCTAAAGTTTGATGTTTGCAGGCTACAAGGGCCGTGTGTCTGGCTGGGGGAACCTCAGGGAATCATGGACCTCAAACCCAACAAAACTTCCAGAAGTGCTGCAACAGATTCACTTGCCTATTGTGGATCAGAAGACCTGCCGGGATTCCACCTCTGTCACCATCACCGACAATATGTTCTGTGCTGGTAAAATCACATCACGTTCTTTATGATCTTAAGGCCCAAGTCAGTTCAGGTGTTTAGAACTTGGGTGAAGCTTTGGCCATTTTCTGTTTCATAGGTTACAAGCCAGAGGAAACAAAAAGAGGTGATGCTTGTGAGGGAGACAGCGGAGGGCCTTTTGTGATGAAGGTATGTAAAACACAAAAAACTCTTTGTTTTTTTCTCTCTCCCATATATAGTTTACTCACATATTCTAAGCATATAACCTGTGAACATTTGTTGTTGTATTTGCACCCAAATTGATACACCCTGTCCTTTTGATGTCTACCTATGCCCACAGAGCCCTACAGACAAACGCTGGTATCAGACTGGCATTGTGTCATGGGGTGAGGGGTGTGACCATGATGGCAAATATGGATTCTATACACACCTCTTCCGTATACATCGCTGGATGAGAAAAGTTATAGATAAAACAGGCTCTGAAGATGAAGAGTGATCAACCAATCTTTAACAAAAGACCTTTGCCAAATGAGAACAAAATACTTGTAAATGCAAATGGATGAATAAACATAATGTACTTTGAGGGTACTTTCAGATACTTTGTATGTTGATACCAGTGTGAGAGCATGGAGTTTTTTTCTGTCCTGAATGATTGAGTCAGAGAATCGAAAGGCCTCTTCTTTTATAAAGAAACTGATGTACTTCTGTCTTTGAGATCAGTGAAATTAAATATCAAGTTATTTTGACATATAGAAGTAAATAAATAACATTGAAGAGTAAATGACAGATCACATAGAGCTCAAAGGGTTTGGAGGTATGATGACAACACAGACCAAAGATACAGGTTTTTATTTTATTTATTTATTTATTTTTACAGCTGATAGAAACCATTGTTTTTCAGACAGAATAACTAGAATACAAGACAAAGAAAACAACAAAACCTGTCAAGAAAATGTCCTGATCATATTCAACCCCAAATCTATACAAAAACTTATAAAATTATATTTTGCATAAAGAAAATAAAGGCCCACATTTAGGACTATTAAGATAATTTATTAATTTTGCATAGTGACATTATCAGGACACTTAAGCACATTTTACACTCCAATTCTGACTACCATAATGTGCCCGGACAGTTTGCTTTTACAATTCCCATTGTTTCAATGATAACTCTCAACTCTGTAACACATTGCTTTACTGTATTACAGTAAAAAAAAATCAGTTAGAAAAGCCACCTTCGTAGAACAGTCTGAAGGTCTGTGCTGAGTTTGGTGGATGTAACTTGAAAGCACTGGGGCAAGTTACAGTTAGATATTATGGTATTGGTTTAATCACTATAACAATTTTAATGGCCCTAAAAAAATAGGCAGCATTTTCAATATGTGAAATATAATTTTATATAATTATATTTAATTTTGATTTTGTAGCAAATCAGGACCAGAATATTTTCTTGACAGGTTTGGTGAAAATCACCTTGAATGAAAAAGCCGAAAAATGAAATTGTGGTGAGTGCTAATTCCATGCAGTCTCTGGTTTAAAAGGATAGTTCACCCAAACATGAAAATTCTCTCATCATTTACTCACCCTCATGACATCCCATGTATGACTTTCTTTCTTTTGCTGAACACAAACAAAATTTTTAGAAGAATATATCAGCTCTGTAGGTCAGCACAATGCAAGTGAATGGTGACTTTCAGATTTCTGGTCAGTGACCAGAAATCTGAAAGTCCAAATATCACATAAAGGTATCATAAAATAAATCCACAACACTCCAGTGGCTTAATCAATGTCTTCTGAATCGATCCAATCAGTATGAGGTGAGAACCGACTCCTTTTTCCCTATAAATCTTGACATCAGTCTCGTGATTTCAAGATTGATTACTCTTCCTATAGCGCCATCTACCACACTGCACGTGCATCAAGCACTAAGAAATGTAATGAGTAATATTTTGGTGTTTTGGAGTAATATTTCTCAACCAAAACCGATTGGAATGCTTCAGAAGACATTGATTAAACCACTGGAGTCGTATGGATTACTTTTAGGATGCTTGTGGTATTTGGACCTTCAGAGTTCTGGCCACCATTTACCTACAATGTGTGAACCTACAGAACCTACAGAACACTTTTCTTATAAAATCTTAATTCGTGTTCTGCAGAAGAAAGAAAGTCATACACATCTGGTATGGCATGAGGGTGAGTAGACAGTATGATGAGAGAATTTTCATTTTTGTGTGAACTATTCCTTTAATAGAACAAGAGACGCGCAGTCGTTTAGGGGCGTGGTCACGCGTCCAACCCTGCCGCTTCTGAAAACACGAACCTCAAACCGGAAGCAGCGCATTAAATTGGCAAGATCGACAGAATTGTGAAGACATCAACAGGGAGCGCTGAACAATAGGTAAAAACGTTTCCTTTTTTGGCTTCATAAAAACCAGCTGGGTTCTGCGCAACGATTTTTCTCACCCACACAAGCATCCGTCATGCGGTAGGGAAATGTTCCAGTTGAAACATATATGCAGCTAGTTAGCTTAGCAGGCTGTCGACTGAACACAGCTAACCTTCTGTGCTGCATCTTTAACGCTATCTATCACTGAGACTTAACAATGATGCGTCTTAAATCACATTTATTTTATTACAAATGTGCATGGCTACTCTGCTCGCCTATTGCTTGGTAAACACAAGTGTTTCAATAAGTACAGATGTCGCGTTGCCTTAGAAACGTAGTGGAATCTGAAACAGTCTGCCCAGATCCGAGGCAAACAGCGGCGAGTGTATTAGACTTTTTAGAACAAGAAGCGATGAAAAAGAAACACTAAATACCTTTCATATTTTATGGCAGGTGTTTTGTGGAACTCTGTATGTGGGGAACGGGTAACATTCTCCGCTTGTCAGAATGCGTTCCCCCATGCGCAAACATGAGCCTAACCCTTCCCTACCTAACCTACACTACACTGCCCTACCTAACCTACACTACACTGCCCTACCTAACCTATCCTAACCTACAATACCCTGCCTACCATAACCCCATACCCTATCAGGGCTAGGGGGACATATATTCAGATGGGCAACACAATTAGATACAACACTGGCACTGTTAAAATCTGAAGGTTTGTGCAGGGTACACTGTGAATGACTGTTTGTTTGTGTGTTGGCATGACCAGTTATGTGTCTGACAGAAGACTTGCACTGACATGTCACAGATAGCTGATTCTGACATAGTTTGTGTTTTATTTCCCGTAGTAATTTTTCATGGCATAGTAAATCTTGCCTCTACCTTGTGTGTTTTTCATTATAAACGCAGGAGGAGCAACAGCTCCATATTTATCACGCTAGTAGTGTTGCTGGAAGCAATCATTTGAGAAGAGGGGAGATCATTTGTTGTGTTTTCTCTCCTCTGAATCCATGTGCAGATGGCGACACTGCAGAGAGATTACTGGAATCACATGAGTGTTGCTGAGCTCTAGACACCACACAATCTGCTATCTGAACCGTGCTGGAGGACCCTACTTGAAACCAAATGAACAGAACAAATCTTCCAGTTATCTTTATTATAATTTGTTAATTTTACTAGTATTATTCATACATTTTTATCCAAAGTGACTTCCAAAAGAAATATGCAGCAACACTTTTGATTCACCCTCAGGTGACATTAACATTAGATGTGCAAACTTGCTTAGAAAAGCTAGAGCTATAACCGAATCAGAGATATAACTGAGAATGTGAAGCATTGTTTTTGTTGATGATTTTGTAGAATGGGTAATGAATTAGAAGGGACTATAGAGCAAAACGAAACCATATTTGGAATGGTGCTGTTTAGTCAGAACTAAATGCTGAGTATGAATATGTGTTGGCACCAAACACAGTCTTTCTAGCTACTTTAAGCTGATGATGTGTCATTTTTCAATGTAAAAATACATTCACACAAAGACAACTATTAAGTGAACCTTTTGTAGGTGGATTTACGCAAAAAGTGTAAACACTGTTTTTGCAGTTCCGTTTGGCACAGAAATTACACACTTCAGCTTTAAGAGTGAGTAGAGGTTATCTAGAGTCTGCATGATTTCGATGACGTTGTTCAGTGCTTGTGGCAAGGCTGAAAACAAAGATAAGGTTGCACCTTGTTCTTTAATCAGAGTGATTTGCAGATTCATAACCTGGGGTTTCGTCACATGGAAGATAATTTTGTTCTCACTGTTATTGCACATAAGGGATATGTGGTTGTCGAAGCAGAATGAAGGTTGCTTCTGGAGATGTTGGTAAGTGTTAGGCTGGCTCTGCTAGGATTGAGGATAAACGTAGAACTCACAAAGGGTAAAACTGAGCTGTCTTGTCAGTATACGGCTGGCTGGCCACATTAACTTCCTGGATGCAATGCGGGGCACTGTCACAGCAGATAACTGTCTGAACCCGACTGATGCCTGCACTTGAAGCCTTCAGGCTAAATGCACAGAATTTTGAAGATGTCACATTTACAAATGCACATGATTAAAAAATTAAAGAGCATCATGGTCGTGTTATTTATTTTAAGAGCATGCAACTTGACCCTTCAGATGCAACATTTATATTGTTGCTAAAAAGATAATGTGATCTTAATTAGATCCTGAGATTCTTACTGGTTGTTGTTACTGACAAAATATCCTTAAGACAGGTTAACATAAATTTTGTGTGATAACATGGCTTACTAATCTTACCCGTCTTAAGTAATATCCAGTACCAGATTCCATGGTTTCCAAGTTTTAGCCTAGTATTGAACATAACATTACACAGATAATGTAAGTGTGTGATTCTATCACAATAAAATCATGTTAACATGTATAATGTTTACCTCTTATGGCTATACTTTTGAAACGGTGTTTTTTTGAACATTTATGGACTGGCCCCATTCACTTCCATCGTAATTTCCTTTTTGACATTTTTGTTTTTTAATAAAAGGAGGGATGGGAAATTATTTTTGGTGGAAATCAAAGTTACAAATGCTGTTAATTGAGCTTAACTTGTTTTGAACCTGGAACATTTCTTTAAGTGATGGTGGTAGTCTGCTTTATAAGAAGGACAGAGATTCTGCTCATTTAGTGGGCACATGGAAGTACAGTTAGTGATGTCTTATTCAGAAGTGAACAGTTGTTGTAAGCAGGTGGTGTTATTTTTTTCTAATTGATCTGATTTACTTTTATAACGGAATCATCAATTGATGTCACTGAATTCTGAACTGAATATAATGTCATTACATGTGAAAATTCCAGCTTGTTTTGCAGAAAAGCACAAATGCAAGCTTTTTTTTTTTTTTTCTCAACTGCACTTAAACTTTTTTCTGTTATAAATAAAACCTATTCTGAATATTGTATACATTTTTATAGCCATAGCAAAAAGCTCTTGATTGAGGCTTAACTGACAACACTTTAAACAAATTCATTGATTGCAAATCTGTGTTACAAAACAAACTCGGGCAAACTGCTTATTATTTGTCATTTGAGAGAAGTTAGCCAGTCACTTTATATGGAAACTGACACATCCTTAAAAAAAAGTTCATGTGTCGTTTGTATTTTACCATGCCTTTCTGTGTCTGACAGTTGTTTGTGTTCATTGTGGTGTCTTAGAGGACCATCATGTCCTCTGATCTACTGGTGGACCTGCACGATGATCTTGGAGGGGACGACTCTCCTAGCGCTGCTCTGGACCAGCTCAAACTGGTACAGGACAAACAGTGGCCACCTGATGACCCTTTTAGCCTGAGCAAATCTGGTAAGTGTGTGTGTGTGTGTGTGTTATACAGGATTTTTAATTTTTAATTTAGTTGCATTTTACAGAATTGTGCTCATCATTCGCAGAAAAATGTTTGAGCTGTGCTCACAAAAGGAAGTATTTCCCAAGAGCTGTAACATAATCACAAATACCAATCATATGCTGTTTATACTTAGAAGCAAGTGAGGCTGAAAGTTTCCAGATGAGATAATTGTCATGGTCTATTTAAGAACAGAAAGGCATAAACATGCACACTTACAACACAGGCATACATACACCACAAGACACTGAAACACAATTACAGAGAATGACTTTGACTGTATGTGCGTGTATAAAATCCTAATTAATTGATTCATCATCTGAACAAGCCATTGAAGCTGACATCGACGTTTCTTCTATTCCTCTCCCAACACTATATAGCGAGTGTGTTTGGTGATACATTACATAGGAGTGGGCGATATAAGCAACAATCTATACCACAATATTCTTTGTTATTTAATTTTTGGTTGATATTAAAACAATATATATCTTCATCACACAGACATTTTTTTGGAAAAGTGATTCATAAACGTCTGCAAATAAATTATGAAATTTCACTTTGATTTAAAATAATGTCCAGTAAAAATATATCTATACATATTTTTTGGTGTGTGTGATTATTAAACCAGAAAAAAGGATTTGGTTTAATTAAAATCATATACAGTTGAAGTCAGGAGTTTGCATACACTTGAGTTGATTTCACTAAAATCAACTCAAGTTGATTTTAACCACTCCATAGATTTCATATTAGCAAACTATAGTTTTGGCAAGTCATTTAGGACATCTACTGTGTACATGACGAGTAATTTTTCCAAAAATTGTTTACAGAAAGATTGTTTTACTTTTAATGGACTTTATCACAATTTCAGTGGGTCAGAATTTTACATACGCAAAGTTAATGTGCCTTTAAGCAGCTTGGAAAATGATGTCTAGCCTTTAGGCAATTAGCCAATTAGCTTCTGATAGGCTAATTGGAGTCAGTTGGAGGTATACCTGTGGATGTATTTTAACGCCTACCTTCAAACTCAGTGCCTCTTTGCTTGAAATCATGGGAAAATCAAAATAAATCAGATTAGACCTTGTGGACCTCCACAAGTCTGGTTCATCCTTGGGAGCAATTTTCAAAAGCCTGAAGGTACCACATTCATCTGTATAAACAATAGATGCATTCTGTCTCCTAGAGATGAACGTAGTTTGTTGTAAAAAGAGCAAATCAATCCCAGAACAACAGCAAAAGACCTTGTGAAGATGCTGGAGGAAACAGATAGACAAGTATCTATATCCACAGTAAAACAAGTCCTAAATCGCCATGACTGCTTAGCAAGGTTAACTGCTCCAAAATTGCCATTAAAAAAAGCCATCATTATGTTTGGAGGAAAAAGGGTGAGGCTTGCAAGCTGAAGAACACCATCCCAACCATGAACCATGGGGGTGGCAGCATCATGTTGCACAGGTGCCTTACTGCAGGAGGGACTGGTGCACTTCACAAAATAGATGGCATTATGAGGAAGGAGAATTATGTGAACATATTGAAGCAACATCACAAGACATCAGCCAGGAAGTTAAAACACGGTTGCAAATGTCTTCCAAATGGACTATGACCCCAAGCATACCTCCAAAGTTGTGGCAAAATGGCTTGAGGACAACAAATTCAAGGGATTGGAGTGGCCATCACAAAGCCTTGACCTCAGTCTGATAGAAAATGTGTGGGCAGAACTGAAAAAGCGTGAGCGTGTGAGGCGGCTTACTAACCTGACGCAGTTACACCAGTTCTGTCTGGAGGAATGGGCCAAAATTCCAGCAACTTATTGTGAGAAGCTTGGGGAAGGCTACCCAAAATGTTTGACCCAAGTTAAACAATTTAAAGTCAATGCTACCAAATACTAACAAAGTGTACCGGTATATAAACTACTGACCCACTGGGAATGTGATGAAAGAAATACAAGCTGAAATAAATCATTCTCTCTTTTATTATTCAGACATTTCATTTTCTTAATGTGAAGTAGTGATACTAACTAACCTAAGACAGGAAATGCTTTCTTTGATTAAATGTCAGAAATTGTGAAAAACTCAGTTTAAATGTATTTGGCTAAGGTGTATGTAAATTCTGACTTCAACTGTATTGTCTGCATGCGTTGCATGCGTGTCTTACACACACACACACACACACACACACACATGCTTTGTTTTCAGTGTATGAACGGATTCACACATTCATTCAAAATCGCACCGCACATGCAGACTATTTATTTTTATCATTTAATAGCATCCTTTTGCGGTTTAATAATAAGACATATCACACAGTTAGGAAAGCCACTGTAAATTTTACAACTTCATACTATATTTAAATGCACAGTTGATAATGGTGTTTTTTTTAAAGGTAAAGTTCACCCAAACATTAAAATTCTCTCATCATTTACTCATGACTTTCTTATTTCTGCAGTACACAACTGAATATTTTTAGAAGAATATCTCAACTCCGTAGGTCCACACAATGCAAGTGAATTGTGGCCAGACCTTTGAAAGTCCAAAAAGGAGATAAAGTCAGCATAAAGGTAATCCATAAGACTCCAGTTGTTTAATTAATGTCTTCTGAAGCAATCCAGTTGATTTTGGGTGAGAACAGATCAAAATATTACTAATATAATTTTTTTATTTTATTCTCTTCCCACTGTACATTTTGCCATGGCAGTCAAGGCCCGGTCATGATTTCAAGCCTGATTACACATCCGAGTGCTTGACGCATGCACAGAGAGCTAGATATCACTATAAGAAGTGCAGTCGAGCTTGAAATCATAATATCCAAGGAGACTGCTGTCAAGATGAAAAAGGAGTTACAGTTTGGTCTGTTCTCATTCCAAGCCAACTGTATCACTTCAGAAGACATCGATTTATCCACTGGAGTTAGATGGAATATGTTTATGCTAACTTGATCTGCTTTTTGAAGCTTCAAAATTCTAGCGATCATTCACTTGCATTGAATGGACCTACAGAGCTGAGATATGCTTCTAAAAAAAGTCAAACAAATCTTAGATGACATGAGGGTGATTAAATGATGAGAATTTTCATTTGTGGGTGAGCTATCCCTTTAAATTTAAATGGGTAATTTGCTAAGTGTGATGTAATCACATCTTGTTTGCAGCAGAACAGGCCAAGGTAGGAAAGTTGACAGTGTCAGCAACAGTATATAATGGGAGCGGGGCTTAGTGGAGGGTCAGTGATGGGGCTTTCGTTCAACGGGCTCTTCCTCAATTTCTTTCTGAATGTAAAGTAATTCACCACCATGCAGTAGAATTTTACATAACTATGGTAGAAACTAAATTTGAAATTTCATACTGGTTGACAGTTCTTCTGGCATATATTTTTGACCGGTAAATCTATGGATATGTGTACATGTGTATTATATAATCCATCACATTGTATCATACCTGACTTTAATATATCAGACTTTACAGACTGATGCCCTTCTAAGCTTTGCTTTTGATTTATATGACCCATTCAGACATACTGTATTGCTTTTTGCATTCAAATACGATTTTGACATCCTTTCAAGATTCCTCAAAACTACAAAATAATACAATAATTTTGTATTCGTTCTTGCAGCTTCAGACATTAAAAGTCTTGGTGGCACCTCACACCTGCCATGGGACGACCCCTTCTATGACATTGCAAGACATCAGATCGTGGAGGTTGCAGGTGAAACATTGTTAAACGCATAAGAATCACCTGCTAGCATTTATTCTAAATTTAAAGTCAAACTCTCTCTCTCTCTCTTTGCTGTCTCTTGCTTGCTTTCATTATAGGTGATGATAACTATGGTCGGAAGGTCATTGTTTTTAACGCTTGTCGCATGCCCCCACAACATCAACTGGATCACTATAAACTACTCATGTAGGCATTATAGTTTTTACTTGTTTACCTATGGTTTAGATAAAGATCTGATCCTGACACAGCAAATTAAGCTGGTCCTAACACAGCAAATCAGCTATTTGACTTTTTCTTGGTTCCACTTTGCCTTTTTCCTAAATGTACATGGTTGACATTGGTTACTATTTGTCCAGGGTGTCATACATAGATGAGATGAACATGAGATAATGCAGCCCTCTACATAGCGAGTAAATCACCTGCATATGCGGGTAAATTTCGGACTAGGCGACCAAAAAACGTCTGTTATTAGCTACTGGCAAGTAAATACTAACATTTCACTCGCCAGTGAAAGAGTTGTGTAGTGTCGAAACACTGAGGCCCTTTTACGCTATAAAAAGCAGTTGATTTAGAAGCTGGATTTAGCCTGGTCTTTCCCTGCATGATGTCTCATGAGCGCACGGTGAAAAGCACTTGTGTCTTATTCAGCTGATTTCCGAGCATCTCAGGGAACTGCACCGTAGACATAACAAGAGCAGCTCTCTTGAACTTCTCAAGTGCCCGCCATCTTGAAGCTTGCTCCAAACTCCTGCAAAAATATAAACAACGTGTAAACTTATTAATTTTGTCAACGCAAAGCGCTCCAGTTTCACTTAACGGCCATGTAAAGGCAAATGTCTGTGGTCATTGTGGGTTTATTCACGCAGTGTTCATAACACGCAGTGAGACAGAGGAGATGCCCTCTGAGATGATACAACAGAATCTCAAAGTCTTCCTTCACGAGAAATTAGGGCTTGTGAGTTAATCAGAGAGCCTTAAATTAATGTGTTAAAGTAAAGAATTTTAGCCAAAAATATTTTACAATTGGATAATATAATAGCTATACAGGTTAGCTGGGTTACAAAAGAAAAAGTCTAATGATCAAAAGTAAATCGGATAAATAAGAGATATATTTTAGTTATTTAGACATATTTTGATAATTAAAATAATATTTTAATTATTTTAAATTGTATGCTTTTATATTTCATACATTTTGAAGCCTGACAAGGAAATCACACCCTTATTTATTATATGACCCAAGCTAAATTTGTATATATGACTTTGTTGTGTGCATGAAGCACACAAAGTGTGTTTGTATGGTAATTAATCGTCATATTCGTGAAACACCTAAAACAGACAATTAATCATCATAGCCCTAATGCAGGTAATTCATCGTCATAATCTCAATTATTTATTTGACAATTAATTGTCAGCAAAATTTCACTATCGTGACCCCTAATTAATTTTTGTTCAAATATGTGCCGTTTAAGATTAGGTTAAAATGCCAAAAATGTTATGTAAATTTTATTATCCTGATTAAAATATTATTGGAAACAAGTGACAATTTTTGTCATAATTGTGATGCCCTAGTATAGGTCTAAATAGAAAAAAATACAAAAACGTGATTAAGGGGAATGAATGTGTTCAAGAATGCATTTCACGGACCCTGGAATACATAAATGACATCAAATGTTTTTGTGGTTGAAAGTTGGTCCACACATATAAAAATTATTTATTTCTGCTCTACTTATACGAGGTTGTCTGATGTGAACTCTGTGTTCCTGTTCAGATTTGTTGTTTTGTTTTTTAACTAGTCTGATGATAGAGTAAAGAGCACTCATTCGTGTTAATCCATTGATAATTGTGTTCAGGTATTTGAAGCAGACTCTTGATAAGTATGTGGAGAGTGATTACACACTCATCTACTTCCATCATGGTCTGACCAGTGAAAACAAGCCCTCTCTCAGCTGGCTTCGAGATGCCTACCGGGAGTTTGACAGGAAGTGAGTTATGCTGTTGTTAGTGAGGACCATTTATTTTATACATCAGTTGACCATAACAAATCTCATTAAGCTTCAGTATTGCTTTGTTTGTTGAAGGTATAAGAAAAATATCAAGGCGCTCTACATAGTCCATCCCACAATGTTTATCAGAACCATCCTTATTCTCTTCAAACCCATTATCAGGTAAATCGCTCACTGTACTGGACCCTGTAGCTTATCTTACATACTCAAAACTTATCCTGCGATCTGTACTCTGATGCATATTGTACTGAAGACCCTGTACTGGTCACTCTTATGTGCTTATATTCTGTTGACAGCTTTAAGTTTGGCCGTAAAATAAATTACATAAATTACTTGAGTGAGCTGGAGGAGATTGTGAAGTGTGATCAGCTGGTGATTCCCAACAGAGTCAGAGAGTAAGAAATTAACTATACAAATATATAAATTAAAATGTGTGTGTGTCTGTATGTGATCAAATAACATGGCCCTGTCTTAGGCCAGAAAAATGTATTATGTGATGCATTCAAGTGGCTCTTTCTGCAGGTATGATGATAAGATCTGTCTGTCTCTGAAGCCATCTGTTGTCCCTGGACCAATCTCTCCTCCGCGGAGTCCTCCCCTCCCTTTCCAGCAGTTTGGAGTCCCGCTGTCAGCGTAAATTTCTTTAAACCATTTCCACACATCTCACACAGTTATAGTTACTGTCTAAAAGCATGGAGTACCTTCATTCCCAGGTTAGGCCAGAAAGTTTTGTTAACCATGACCAAAAGGACCATAATTATCTGAATTAAATAGATGAAATGCTTTTTTTTTATATATATATATATATATATATATATATATATATATATATATATATATATATATATTTTATAGTCAACTTTAAGAGGTCCATATTTTATGAAGGATCTTTGGTTACTGATATGTGGGCCTAGCAAATATTTTTTTTTTTTCCTGTTGTTTTTGTGTGTATCAGATTGAGACATGGGGCTGCAGATTCAGAGGGAATTCCTCTAGTGATGCGTGACACCATTGGATTCCTGCAGGAGCATGGTGGGCCTCTTATGAAATTTTAGCTGAACGTAACTTTTGTTACGTTTAGCTAGAATTACATTAAAAGATATAATGAAATACATTTATAATATTGTAGTTGAAAAGATCTGGTTAGCTCATTCCTGTTTTTCAGAGTTTTAATTTGTTCTCCTCTTCTCAGGTCTACAGACAGAGGGGATATTCAGGCGCTCTGCCAATGTTTCTATGGTTAAGGATATAAAGCTGAAATATAACTCTGGTATGTGGATGTGCATGTCACATACCCTTACACATTCCCTTGATCATAAGAATGATCTGTTTCAGTCCTTCAAGTGCTGTGTGTGCATGTGTGTGTGTGCGTGCGTGCGTGCATGTGTGTGTGTGTGTGCGTAGGTGAGTCAGTTAATTTCCCTCAGATGGAAGATATCCACTTGGCAGCTGTGATCTTGAAGACGTTCCTCAGAGAACTTCCAGAGCCGCTGCTCACCTACCAGCTCTACAATGACATTGTCAATTTCCACAGTGAGAACACACGCATCCCATTCCTCTAAATACCAGCAATTCCAGAAAGCATGCACACATGTACCTTTATACTTCCTATAAACAATGAGAATACACCCACAGTAAGAATACACTAACACACAGGTTGCATTTTGTGTGCATTGTGTTATCAGATGTAGACAGTGAGACTCAGGCAGAAACCATTCGGAACATGTTGCTGTCACTTCCTGAGGAGAATTATGCATCACTGCGCTTCCTCATACGGTTCCTTGTTCAGGTAATACTAATCTGAGTAATCCTCCAATCTCATTAAGTAACATTGCTAGTTATTTCATGGAATGCTTAACTTTTATTGGTTAATCGTGACATTGAGTGCTCAATTATGTAAGGGATAACTGATGGGTGGGTTTGCCTTAAACAATTTTAATGCACAACATGGAGTCGAAGAACCACCTGATGCATGAATTCAAATCGTTTAACGCACACATAGCCGTGGATTGTCCCGCTTATAACATCATCACTTGCAGCATTAATTGGTTACAGATGGCATTCATTTGATGTAGTGTGATATCACATTTATTTGAATGAATAAAAAAGCTGTACGAATAATTGGAAAAATGGACATGAGACCACACACTCTGTGAATTTAAATGCACAATCCAGAAATAAGACAAGCCACAGAATATAGAAGAGTTGGCACTCCTACGAATATGCAATATTGAATTTTATTTTTGTTTTATTTATTTTATATTTGTCATTTTCACATTGAGGAAAAACTGGTGTTGCTACTGTGACCTTTGTAAAAGTTTTATTTACTGTACATGATGAAGGGAAAACCATCCAAAACATTCTGAAACCTGCAGACTTTCACCTTTGAGACATCGCTATGGTATTCATTAAAGAGATAGTTCAACCGAAAATGAAAATTCTCATCATTTACTCGCCCTCGTGTCATACCACATGTGTATGACTTTCTATCTTTTTTAGAAGAAATATTATGTCAGCCCTGTAGGTCCATTCAATGCATGTGAATGTGGCCAGACCTTTGAAACTTCAAAAAGGAGATAAATTCAGAATAAACATAATCCATGAAACTCCTATGGTTAAATCCATGTCTTCTGAAGTGATACAGTTGGTTTTGGGTGAGAACAGACCAAAACATGTAACTTCTTTTTCACTGTACATCTTGACAGCGGTCTCCTTGGATATCATGATCTCATGCTTGATACACTTCATTTAGCGCCATCAAGTGCTCTGCGCATGCGTCAACAACTAGGAAGTGTAATCAAGCTTGAAATCATTATCGTGCCTAGAGACTGCAATGGCAAGATGCACAGTGAAAAATGTATATGTTATAAGAGTTATATGTTGGTCTGTTCTCATCCAAAACTGGATCGCTTCAGAAGACATTGATTAAACTACTGGAGTTGTGTGGATTACCTTTATGCTGTCTTTATCTCTTTTTTGGAGCTTCAAAAGCCTGGCCACCATTCACTTGCATTGTGTGGCCCGACAGCTGAGATATTCTTCAAAAAATATTTGTTTGTGTTCTGCTGAAGAAAGTAAGTCTGGGGTAGCATGAGGGTGAGTAAATACTGACAGAATTACTATTTTGGGGTGAACTATACCTTTTAAGGATGTGCGATTGATTGAATTAAGAATAAAACCATGATATGACCTTGCTTAATTACTAAACCGGAAAAGGCTACTTTTTATAAAACAGTCTCCAATCAGAGTTTCATTCAGAGATACATGATCTAGCGCTGGCCTCTAGCGGGTGTAAGTGGCACATGCTAAGCAACGGGGCAATATTAATTGATGTTTATCATATTACATTTTAAACCATCTTGCCAGACAGTGAAAGATGCCTTTTAATATATCCCAGTTTCTTCTCTCCACCTCCATGCAAAACATGGCTGAACATCAAGCCATACTTTCCTTACAAGCCTTGTTGTTTAACGGGCAACAACAGGTGCATTTCTAATTATCTCCTGGTCGAACTCGGTAATACGAGGCTGATGAACACTGGTGTCTCTTTTCCTGTAGCACTTTACTTTTCATTTAAAGACTATTACATGACTTAATGATGCTGTGTTTTGTGATGTGTCGGTTAATCCCAGCTCTGAGACTCATCAGGCTTGATATACTATAATCACGTCCAGAGTAGTTTGAATAGAGACATAAAATCTTGCAATGTCTCGTTACGGAGGGTGTATTAATATAGAAGGGATATTAAAACTGACTGGAACTACCTATGCATTAAATTATTTTAACGCGCTCATTCCAGACAATCATAATGGTATTAGAATAGACCATGGTATAATTTAAATAATCGAGGTTGAATTCAATGTTTCTGGAGACTCTGTGGTCTCTTTCTTCCCACATAATTTTGTAATGGAAATCAGTAAAAACAAATTTCGTTGTTAAATAGCTGTGTAATAATAAGCGTTATAATGTACAGTCAGCTGGTTATTGCAAAATAACTAATACAATTATTTATACAAGCCCCCTCCACTCTGCGTGGGGGTCCTGATCCCCCTGTTGGGACCGTATTGGTCTGGACTGTACATTTACCATTACTTACCCTTATGGATGATTTATAATTATAAATAGGGTTCTTACATTTTCCCTTCAGAATTTTGGCACTTTGGTCTTTGATATTTATTCATATTGATGTGCAGGTGTCTGCTGAGAGTGAAGTCAATAAGATGACCAATGCTAACCTGGCTGTTGTGTTTGGGCCCAACTTGCTCTGGGGGCAAGATGCTGCCATGACACTTAGCGCAATCGGACCAATCAACAACTTCACCCGCATCCTGCTTGACCTACATCAGGAGGTCTTTACCCAGTGAGCAGTAGCAGAACATTGATTACACTCCCGTGATTGACCCTCCCCATTCCATAAATTAATTCCTCTGTTGCTGTGTCCCATCCATGGTGTCTTTCTCAGTGTTGCCAAATGCATGAGTACATCAACTGGGTGACGCTATGCAGGAAGAATAAGACGGTTGTTTGAAGTGCTTATTTGGTTGAAGTGGACAGACCTTCTGTTTCACAGCTTTCACAAAGATTTAGGCTGTGATCAAATTATGACAATCAGTTTCTTTTCTATCCTGCCGAAATCATGTAGCTACTGTCAGTCATTATGGTACTGGACAGACAATAATTTTATCAGGTCTGTTAGCAGAGACCTAAATCAATGAAACAACAATGAATACAGTTTGCTGTTTTTATGTTCATTTTTGGGGCTTGCATTGTGGTAGATATTCAGCTGTCGGGCCAGTGTGAATTAATTTCAGTTGGTCTTTTAAGGGGTAAAATTTTGAGCAATGTAATTTCAAATGCACATGTCTTCTTATTTGTAAGCCATAGCAAGCACAAGCTATGGATCAGTATAAAGCACTACTACTTGAAACACTTATTTTAAACAATTATTTAAGAGGACACGGTTTATGTCCTCTTACATGAAGTACATGATGGTATGTATGGTCTTAAAGAGCTTTCAATCATTATTCATTTATATTATCATATCCTGTTTAATATTATTATTATTATTATTATTACTATAATTTTATCGCTATTTCTCATCACCTCCACAGCATATCTTTTTTTGTCTCAGTGGTTCCAGGAATAGGGCAAATGCTGTATGGCAAGCATAGTGTCACCGCAAATGTTCTTATGTCTCTCAGATGTTTCTGAAGCCTAATGCTTGCAGTGATCATGAGAAGCAATCTGCCATTTATTCTTCTTCAGTCATACCTTTAAGCATTTCAAATCTTGAAATGCTTCCTTGTTAATGCAGTATATATACAAATATCTGCCAACAATCCCCCTTACTCTTTGTATGTATTAAATGTATGTTTTGAGTGTGTGTGTTCTGTTTAGTAATGCTGTTGTACAATTCTACCCCACACTTATTTATTTGGCCAAATATTATATGGTTACAATGTTTATGTGATGCATTTTATTTGTGGAAAAAAAAGATGTACTGTCTGTCAGGGACAGTGCCATTGTACGTGGGGTTATTTGAAACAAAAGCCCAAATCAGATATAATTTTGTCCTCTTAGTAAATTTGCTGGCGTTTTATCTATGAGAAAATGTATTATAGTGTTGAATGAGTTATTACTGGTATCTGTGTATATAAAACAATTACACTGACATTTCTATTTCATCACAGGGCTCTGTATTTGGAGTATCTATCAAACTTTAATTTCTTGATAGATGGAAATTAAATTAATTTTGCTTAAAGGATGGTTGTTTCATTGGTCTGAAGTCCAAAAGGACCATAATCAGGTACATGGGTACAAATTATTTAGCACTAATGATTTAAGTGTCATATGCCTTGTTTATTGAATTGTAACTGTTTACTGTGTCATGTAAACATCCTATCCATGTCAATACATCTGAGCATTGACATGTGGATCAGTGGCTTAAATAGTTTTAGCAAAGTTCCCTCAATCCCACGTGTCTGTGTGCCTTACTGGAGTGAATTGGCGATGATATTTACTATTTAAGTCCCCTTCTCTGGTTGGATCTGTAAACTTTGTGCCATTTAGTTGTATCTGTATCCAAATGCCTACCTGATCACCTGTACTGTAGAAACGTATTTCTCGTGGAACTTTGCATAATTCTTTTGTGAAGGTTCTATTCTTCCATTTTGGCTGTTAAAATGTATTCTTTTACTTTTAAAATCTTTACTTTTGTACATCATGTGGTGTATTCAGAGTAATAAATTGTTAGAGGTTGTGAAATGCGTTTCCTATTGTGTTTATGTTTGTGCTTTATAATACTCTCAAGGATGGCGAGCAAATAAAACACTGAACAGTTTTTGTTGGGTAGACCGCAATATTTTTTATTTTTTATTTAGTTCCCATCAAAACAGATTATTAATGCAGAATTATTTGTGCTTTTAAATTATTTTATTTGTGGTTTTGAGCTTGAAAAGTCACTTTGGCTTGTTGTTTTGATAAAATGGAAGTATTAAAAATGTAAGATTATTTATGAAAATAATTTTTGAGGTATATATGATTCACTGCAACTTAGGTTCCTTACACTATACAGTCCCCAGAAGGACTTTGGTCATTATTTAGTGTGGGTGTGTAAAAGGTTGTGTTGTAAATAAGTAACAGGTAAAGCTCTTGTTATGTACAGTATGTGCATGTGTGTGTATTTGACAAAGCAGGGATTTGGGCAGTGGTTATTCATGTGCTCGTCTGTGGGGTAAGAGGCACTGTATTATGGTGTTTATGCATTGTTCCTGTATAGAGAAATTAATTTGGGTTCGCAAGCTGAAGCTCAGTTTCAGGGCAGTAGAGCTCACCAGTGGATACAAAGCCTTGCTGACCTGTGAGGAACACACATTTCTTGAATTCATTAGCATATTGCCAGAAGCACTTTTGAAATATTCCAGTCCAGTACATGTTATACCTGCTTCAGGTCAGTGAAGGCCACCCTGAGATTCAAACTATTACTGTAAAATGTCAGTGTTCAACTGCTCAAGTCCAGCAGAACCCCAGTGACTGTATTTCTTTTGTAAAAAGGCTCTGTAATTATGACTCCTCCCATTATGCCTGATGAAGCCTTTATATGATAGACCCCAACTCTGACTGTCCATGCCTTTAAAATCAAGAAACAAGACTACCATAATAACAAAATGATTGCACTTTCTTGCATGATGCTATGGTAGGATATAATTGTACTCAAGGACTTTTGATTTGAAAAGTATTAAATCATCAAAGTATCTCCCTAGCAACATGTGGGAGGGACATCTCCATAATTGTACTCACCTATAAGGTAGATTAACATTTTGTCCCCTGTGTGCAGCAGTATATTTTGGGTACCAGCCCCTGCCATTATAGAGTTTCTGATGGAGGCTCGAGGAACTCAATCTCCCAATAATGCTCACCATGAGTAAAACCTTAACAAAGAAGTTTGCATCATTGTCTTCTAATAAATGGCTTATTCTACAAACAAGAAATGTTGGCACAACACATGACAGTTAACCTCTCATGTACCCCAAAACACTATTAGAGCATACTAGTTAAACAGCTATTTTAACCAGTAAAACATATAATTCACTGTTCACATGTTATGACTGGGTGATCTATTTTACTCAGTTCATGGAGAAATGTAGTAGCATTTGCTTTGTTCTGCTCTCACCTTTGGGCCCTATGACGCCTGCAGTGCCCTAACTGTCCAGGAGAGGCCGGTGTGAAATTAGACGGCCTGTCAGCATGGGGACACTCTACAACAGAAAGATTTAAATGACAAAAAATAAATGCTTTCCAACGAGCCGCCGCCACGAAGAACTTATAGTTTGCTGCTATTTGAATATTTGTAGGTTAGGACATTAACCCGACATGTCGACAGTTGTCTATCTATATCTTGCTTTTGTGAGTGTGGAGCCCAAGCAGTTGGGTGAGCACACTCTGAAGAAGGCATACATGATTTACCAAATGTACTTGAATTACGTAATCCAAAGTGGAATGAAAAATGAACATAAAACTTATTTTTTGTTTTTTCTTCAGGCGCTTGAAATCCCACCGTTGTTCGCTTTCTAAGCAGGGTCAACAGTACAGCCTGTACAACTGTACAGGTTTACAAAATGTTTTTCAGTTGGGCAAACAGATGGACGATGGAAATATATTGCACAACTTCAAAACAACCCTGCCTGACAGCCCAGATTTTTTTTAATCCTAATATGGAGGAGGGCGTTTGCATTCCGACCGCAGTACAAATCATATGAATTGGAATGAGGCATATGCTGACATTGCTTGGTAACCTAGTCACGTACCCTAATTAATTTTCACAAGAAACGCCTTCTCCATAGCAGGGGCGGATTTAGTGATTTGGGGGCCCTAGGCAAAGAACAGGAATCAGACCCTCTTCAACGACACACATTTAGATCGATTCCTTTTTTATTATTATTATAAAAAAAATTATGAAATAGTATGGAGAAAATGTTCCTATGCCCTGATAGATATCACGGACTATGATTACATGGAAACCAGAAAGCGGCTTATTGCAAGAAAGTGGGTTATTGCAGGAAAACAGCATTCCCGTTTACACGCACTGTACAGGCGGTGTACATTACTCCCATATACAAAAGGCTAAACCTAGCTGCCCGGCTCTACCATCCATATACTCCTCTATAATATAAATATTCAAAGAGAAAAAATAAATCTAGTCCTGTCTGAAATGAACCAGTTTATTACACAACATCTACATGCCATATTAACAAACTGAGGGGGAAAAGAAGACACTTAAAACAATTAAAGAAGGTTCAGCTCCTATAGGAATTGCCAACCTAAAGGTTTTAATGTAGAATCGTTAAAAAAAACATGAAGAGCATTTCTCACCCATTAAAGACCCAACACATTGTGATCATAAACAGTCTCAAATGAAAGAAAGATTACAAATTATGATACAATGTATTTTCTTTTGGCATGTACAAGAGGCAGTTAAGCAATCACAGACTCACAATTCCCTATTGTCAATGTTCACTATTGTATCATTGATGTGTAAGCCTATAAAAACTGGACATCTTGTAAAGCTTTTGCAAGTTTTTCCTCCCATCAATGTTGCAAAGTATTATGTGACTTCAGTGTGCTGGATGTGTTGATTCGTTGACAACATTTTGTATAACTAAAAATTATACATTCATTACAGTGAGCTTTACTAACAAAGTTCTGTTATCTTAATAAATACAAGCGTGGGCTTTTCATGTTGCTCGGTCCCTTAACACACAACTTTACCTGTTCGGCTTTTTCCCCAAATAATGGTTCACTTCAGAGCTCATTTCACAAGGTAAAACTGACATGTAAAACATGGTTAATGAAAACATTGAATGAAGGATGCTTTCCGGGAGGAAACGGGAAGGATGCCATCTTTTCTCTGAACTATTGTAGAGTGTCCACAAATGCGTCAAACTCATCCATTTTCTTTTCATAAATGGCCAGTTTCTCTGGAAGAGAGTCCTGCAAAAAACATTTCACTGCATGTTATAATAGGGCATCTCACTATACCAAACTTATCATGAACACATGTTTTGATACAACATCATACTGCACTGTTACCATATTTTATTGGACCAAACAGATTTGCTTTGTAATATTTCTATTAAAGGAAACTTTTTCAGAGTTCATTTTTTGTCATAAGGTGTGGACCTAAATCATATAGCGATACAACATTTTGAAAATAAATATTCATAATGATTTAGTCACACCATAGTATACAGATTATTTGCAATAAATTAATAACTCATTCAATTATCCACAAAATTAACTTTTATTTTAATTAAGATTTTATTACCAACCCTGGTTTAGTGATAAAAAAACAAAACAATCGGTCAACACCAAAACACATACAGCCCAGATTACAATTGCATGGCTGTGTAAGAAATGTGTGCGTGTAAGAGATTGCTAGATTAATAAGTATTAATAGAAAAATGTTAATATTACACAGTGCTTAACACTCATATGTCTCAACTTTTTGGAACATGTTGCAATCATGTAATTTGCAGTGAGTGTATATTTGAAGAAGAAAATAAACAATATTCACAAGCTAAAACATCAAATAATGTGTTGTTGTAGTGCTTTCATTATAGCACAGGGTGAATATAATTTACAAATCATCTTTGTTTTTATTAGCATTTTCATCCAAATAGGGGTTGTAATCATGCCTATACTACAATAATACTCTGCTGAGTGTATGCAATACACTGATGCTAATGTTTGTACGTGTACTTCTCACTTAAACATCCCTATCTGGACTAGAAAATGTTGAGTATGTGGTGTGAGGTGAATGTGTGCTTTTTTTTTTTTTCCTCACCAAGTCCTCAGCCATAGATTGAGAGCTGACTTCAATGGACAGGCTCGCAAGTTGAGGAGGGTTTTGAAACTCTTTATAGAAAGTGCCCAGGTCCATTGGCAGAAGGTCATCCTTGGAGAAGGCTGGCTTCTATTCAGTACAAACAAACACAGTACTGGTCATAAAAACATATACTGTACTTTTTGAAATTTGATATTTCTAAAGATGTAACAGACAATATTGCTTGTTTACAAAGCTGGTTTTACAGCCTATTTCTCATGTCATTGCTGCCCACACTAAACAACATGGGTTTCTGTCGTTTTTGCTCCATTATTGATTTTTAGCTCAAGACTAGCACTCTGATCAACACACCAGAAAAATTCTGCCCTGTCTTGCAAAAACAGACTTAAAAATAACATGATCAAGCTGGTCCCTTTGGGGACGTTTGAGGCTACACCAATACGTTAAAGACTCGTATATGACTTCTATTTGGTGTGGGATATTGCATCACTCACCATACAGTTTTTATAAGCTAATATGAGCTAAGACTACTAGTTTTATTAAACATCATCTGTCAGCTTTCTCTCTCGAGACTTCATTTTTGATGAATAGTTGACTTGTCTAGATGCTCTGTCAAAGGCCTTGATGAAATCCCTTTTGTTGTATATTCTTGCTTGTATACAGGATCAAAAAAATGCCTAGCAGTACTTCTCTCGGTGATAATACTTCCAGGTCTCCATTCATTTATTGTTTAGCTGGTTTTCAAAATATAGTTAACACCATGTGTAGGGGGAAGCCACATCTTCCACACTGTTTTGTGTTGGTGCACTTACAAAGTCAATCATGACAAAGTCGTCATGTTGTTGTCCTCCACTGTAGCTCGAGCTATCCGAGTGCAGGCTGCCTTGCAGGGGGGACAAGGGAGCTGGTGATGGCGGAGGGTGCACCTGCGAACAGAGATAAACACTGTGAAAAGAAGTACACCTTTACTGCACAATAAAGCATGAAGAGACTGCAATTGCACACAAAGAACATATAATGTCTAAGTGAGTTAGCTTAATCTGGAATATAATCTGGAGTTATAATTGTGCTTTTGCTTTTATTACCATTGGGTCGTGCTCCTCCATGTCATAGGCTCTTGGAGCAAACGCAGCAAAAGGGAGATCCAGACTGGCCGTTGTCACCTGAGTTACACACAACCATATCAGAATTCCTTTAAATCACCATGTGAACATGAAAGTGAGCTTTTTTTTATGAGTGAATGTGTGTACAGAAACATGTATGCATTTATCAGAATCACTTTTCTAAACTTTTAAAAAGTAAAGTCATTAGTAAACTTTTATTTTGAAGCTTAGTAGTTTGTTAACATACACTGCTATTACATTTTATCCAGCATATAGAGTTTGTGTCACAGACATTACAAAGTGTGAATGACTTTGCAACTAAAAACTACACATGCTAGACCAACAATATTTCCCCAAATGTTGTCACAGCCAGCCTAACAGAGTAGTCTGAACAAACTATTTAATTATAACGTTTCTATTACATGTTATAGCCAGTGATTATAGTTGATAAAGTTATAAATAAGGATATTTTTCTTACAAAAATGTATCACTTCACTTCAGAAGGCCTTTATTAACGCCCTGAAGCCGTATGGATGACTTTTTTGATGGATGGTTGCACTTTTTTGGGCTTCAAAATCTAAGGTACCATTCACTCTCATTATAAAGCTTGGAAGAGTCAGGATATTTTTTTTTTTATATAACTCTGACTATGTTTGGCTGAAAGAAGAAAGTCATATACAACTAGGAAGGCTTAAGGGTGAGTACATTGTGGTATCATTAAAATTTTTGGGTGAACTAACCCTTTAATTTTTCTATATCAAAAATTATTATTAAGAGTTACCCACTTATCTGTGAGTGTATTCTGACCTGAGTGGTGGCTTTGTTGACGAAAGCTCCGACTTTTCTGGTGAATGTTGTCTCTACAGCATCTGAGGGTGACACACTTTTCACATCACTAACACACACACACACACACACACAACACACACAACACACGGAATCAAAGATTGCTATATTGACAAATTTAATTATAGTTTACATCTCTTCACACTCTTACCTGCTGCGGGACACGGGCGGAGCCTGTTGCGGGGACTCACCGGAGGGGCATGATTGGATACGACCATGCTCAGCAGCAGTGCCGTGATTAGGTTGAGCCGGCACCTGTGGGACTCCACCCTCTTTACCTGGCATGACCATCTGATTAGGAAAAGACACACACACGCATGACCAACCTCAGCCAGGGCAGAACTACACCCAAACTCACACACACAATCCTGTAGACAGGTGCAAGTATTTTCTAAGCAGCTGATCTACACCAGAGGGGATCAAAGGCATAATCTGAGTTATGATAATGAGGGTGGGGGTTCTACATGTGTGAATACATGTGCAGTACCTGGTGAGGATGTGCAGCAGCAGTATAAGCTGTAGGATGGCACAAATCCACAGTGCCTAGAGCAGGAGTCTGATATGACAGACGAGAGCTGTACAGCTGAGAAAAAGAGAGAGAATCATACTACATAATCATGTCACAATAGGATCATATGGACTGAGGCCTCTTCAAATCCAGTCCTGTATAAACTTCACTGCAGAGCAAAAAGGACAAGAGGAGGTATCTCGGCAAACACACATGTTTCAAAGAAAATGGCAAGCAGGTGAGCTCAAGGAGAAGGCAGAAGAGATTAAAAGATCTCTGTAAAGGCCTGGGCGAATACTGTATAACCCTCTTAATAAAATGGTTATAAGAGGTTATGAAAGATAAGCAGTGGAGAAGAGGTTACTGGGACAGGCCACACACACTCAGTAAACATTCTACCAGCTGCATGCACGCACACACACGCACACACACACACACACACACACACAACTCTCATACAAACTGGACTCACTTGCTGTGAGATGCCAAGCCCCATGAGGGGAACCTTCAGCGTGCCCATCAGAGCCGGCTTAGCTGTCTTAAAGTGTGCCTGACTTACAGTGCACACACACTACATGCACACAAAAAAAAGAGAAAGAGAAAGAAAGGACGAAAAACAATGGCGACAACAGAAATTAAAGCACTACCACAGGAAGAGATAATGAGGAGAGAGAGAGAGAGAATCTGGTGGTATGGTAACATCATGGGTAGTACTGATTGAATTGTGGTCTTAAATGAGGGGCTCTGCACCCTGCAATACTACACAACAGCATAATTTGGCACCTTAAATAATGAATTTCACCTACACACCAGACTAAGCAAACACGATGAAGAAAAAACACAGAAAAATAGGAAGGATTTTAATATGTCATGACTGGAGAAATAAACAAGCCAGAATATAATATAAACAATAAGAGCTGTTCATCAAGGAACTTCCAAAAGAGTCTTAGGATGACACAGATAATTCATTATGAGAGGTTAACAGTTCATCTCATAATCAAAGGTCTCACTGCACATGTGCCGAGGCTTCACCATTACAAGGAAACTGGTGGAGGGTTACATTTGATGGGACAACGTGGTAGGTGCTGGCAAGGGGTATTACCTGTGATGGTGGGGAGGTGGAAAAGGATGTAGTGCACACCTCCTGAGAGTCGTCTATTCCTGCATATGGCCCTCCCTCATCCTCTCCTGGTGCTCTGAGAGAAAAATAATGGGAAACAAGCTGGTACAAGGCCAGAGCTTAAGGAATCACAACACAATTAAGAGAGTTGTCAGTCTGAATCCCTGTATTATAAGTATGTAGAATTTAAGCAGTTACTAGTGGACTGTTGGTATTAAAGGGATAGTCATCATTTACACACTCATGTTTGTCTCAAAGGGATAGTCATCATTTACACACTCATGTTTGTCTCAAAGGGATAGTCATCATTTACACACTCATGTTTGTCTCAGTCACCTTTTATTTTCATTATATTGAAGGAAAAAACACTATAAATGTAAATGAAGCTAACATTATGCATGACATCTCCTTTTGTGTTCCATGGAAGAAAGAAACCCATACAGGTTTGGAACAACAGGAAGGTGAGCAAACAACAGAATTGTAATTTTTGGGTGAACTATCATTTTAAGAGTTTAATTCCAACTCATCACGTGCTTGAAGTTAAATAAAACACATTTAAACCTGAGGCTCTATATATATATATATATATTACTAGTTCCAAATATACTAAATATACTAATAATATAATATCCTCTATTTGTAATACTCAGTGATATTTCTCTACTGTGACTTTACTTCTTGTTTAATAAAATGCACCTGTAGCTGCAGGGATGCATGTGTGCCATATTAGTGAAGGGACGCTCCACAAAATGATCAATGATGATCCCCATGATGGGGCCTGTCCTCTCAAACTGCCTGTGAGAAAACATAGAGACATAATATCTAACATATCACACCACCACAAAACTACAATAACTTGAATACCCTGTCTTTTAAATGTAAAGCATACAGGAAGCTGTAATGCATACCTTGAAGACATGAGGGCCAGATTAGTGCGGTAAGCACAGGACAGAGTGATGGTGCCAATGGGTGTACCCACAATACCCACTCGCACTGTCTGGAACCCTGCAATGAGAGAGAAAGAGAGAATATAAACACAAACACAGCTCTGCTGAGGATATTTTCTTACTTCTTTTGTTGATTTTACTCAGTGAAAATAGTATTACCTTCCCCAAGACCTGTCAGCTGGACATCCCCAAAATAGATCCTACAAAAGAGAAATTAATAAGCTAGTTGTTTATTGAAATAATGTATTAAGTATTATGTGGCTTTGTGAAGTATAGAAGTGCATTGGGAGTAACTGTGAGAGTGTGTTGTCTACAGGTGAGTAAGAACTCAGCAGATGTATGATGTACCTGTACAGTATGACATAATCATGTCCTTGTTTGCGTGAAAGCTTGTAAGCAGGTGTCACCCTGGTGATGGCTAGTAAAGACTTGAGCAGCAGAGACAGCCGATTATAAACTGTGTAGGACACTTTAATGTCCTTATCACACCTGGAAAAATATAATTTACTGTTAGCACTAATAAAGATTTGATACAGTAAATGTTAACTTAATAATGAATATATCTCTAAACAGAGACAGCACGAATGCTTTGGTCTGTCTGTGTACCGGAAACAAGTGTGCTTACTTTTCATTCATTTCCAAACACCATGTTTCCAGCTCCATGGAGTCGCCCTGCATGGGTAAACAACCATAAAACCCAAGAAAGTACCTCTTTACTAAGCAAGGCCTTTTAAGTATTTTTTTTTTTCATTAACATTCTAGTATTATATGAACTGTGAACTGAAAGAAGTACTAAACCTCTGAGGTTTTGAGTGAGATCTCCACACACATGGACCGCCCGAGGCCAGGAAGCTGTCCAGCAAGAGCTTTTTTTGCCTCATGAGTCACCTCGGGGATGTCTTTTATTGCCAGATTAAACTAAGAGAGAACAATAAATGCATGCACGCGCACACACACACACACATCTGATATTTGCTATGACATAAAGGAGAACAAGGCCCTTGTCTGACTCCTTGACATGTCTTACCCAGTCTGAACCTGTTGGTGATGAAGATGAGCATGTGCTGATCTTTTCTCCAAGTCGAGCTTGAACTATCACTTGCACTGCCTGAAAGACACACACATAAACAGAGGGACATAATCACCCTGTTGACAGGGATACCAGCTTTTCAGGAATGCAACACTAAAACATGTGCATAGTTATTGACTGATTAATGAAGATTAACCTTCAATGCAAAGAATTTGATGAATTTGTCCAAGTCTTTCTTGTCCTGTGAGCTCAGATCACTATCCATTGTCGCACGTGCCTGAGACATATAAAAACAAAGAAAATTTCCTCAGCAATGGGAAGCTGAAAAACCGGTCAAGAAGTAATGATAAATGCAACCGGCCGGATCATAGAGATTAATATCTTGTGTACTGTCATTCTGTCGCATCTCTATGACAGCGTGCCTCTGCGCATTTAACGAAATGGAAAACAACTACAAAGCACTGTTCAAAAACACATTCATAACAATCTGGGTCAATTTAAAGCCGCCAGCTTGTTTGATTCAGATTTTTAAACAGTGGACCTGATATTTGTTACTGTATCTAATATCTCAATTTGTTTACCGTCATCAGTATGCCTAGGGATGTCGCTGCTTGTGTTCATCTTACTTACTTGCTTACTTACTGTTCATCACAGAGTCGAGATTCAGCTTGTAACACTTCAAATCTGATGTTAACCGTGCTATACAGCAATGGCTGATTGTGGGAAACGATAAAATACTAAATAATCCTGTATTTTCAAAGAATCACATCACATATTCAAAATGCCACACGCTGACAAGCGCCCCATTTTTGTTTATTTTGCTTGTTTGGCTAGGTCAGGAATGACGTTTTCGCTTGCCGATTCAACAACGCCACTTTCGTTATATTGTGAATTATGGTTTAAATGTACTTAATAGCTTTAAGTAAGTACATTATAATTTAGATATATTTATATTTGTTATATGAAGTTTCAATTTATTTGTACTGCTTCATTCAATGCCAAATCATCCCATTAAAATGTTGAAAGTGCAGCTCTTGAACAAGAAATATGACATTACGTCACTTTTCAATACAACGTACACACACAAACAACCGCAAAAAGCACAATTTTTTTGAACAACAAGGACCAGTTGAGCATTGTCTTTGAACTGGTGGAGAAATGCTCTTCTGCGTCTGGTTTAAGGCTTAATCGATCCAAGTGTGAGCTGTTGCCACTTCATTGTTGTAGTGACTCTGCTATTGATAACATTCCAGTTAAACAGAATGTAAAATATTTAGGTATACATGTATGTAAAAATATTATAGTTAGACAGAACTTAAATTTTTCGAATAGGATACAGAAAACCAAATCGATATTCAATTGCTGGCTACAAAGAGACTTGTCCGTTTTAGGTAGAGTATTACTCTCCAAGGCAGAAGGCCTTTCTCGGTTTGTTTACCCTTCCTTGTCTCTTTTTGTAAAGGACTCAATTGCTAATCAAGTCAACAAGACTTTTTTAGATTTCATTTGGAAGAACAAGTCTCATAGACTTAAAAAGAATGTTGTCTCTAACCCTAAAGAAAAGGGAGGTCTAGAGATTTTGGATTTTATAGATGTGGTCAACACATTCAAAATTAATTGGTTAAAAAGGTGCATTCGAAATCCTGATTCTATTTTTTTCTTTATTCCAAACTTTATTTTTAATAAACTGGGTGGGCTCTCGTTTCTTCTAAAGTGTAATTTTCTACCAAATAAATTACCTATCAAATTGTCCAACTTCCACCAACAGTCCCTCTTGGCCTGGAAATTATCCTTCAATCACAACTTCTCACCACACAAATCTCTCCTTTGGAACAACAGCGACATTCTTATTAGGAATAAATCAGTATTCTTCCCTAAGTGGTTCGATAGAGGAATTAATCACGTACTCTGCTTATTTGATGATTCTGGCACCATGCTCTCTTATGAACAGTTTATGGTTGCTCATGATTTCCCAATACCTTTTAAAGATTTTAAATCTATCACTGATGCCATCCCTATCGGAATCAGACAATTAATTAAAAGTCATCTGAGCTATGGAAACAAAGATATCAGACAGCTTTCACTTATGTTGGATGGTGTAGAACTGTCTGATAAAAAATGTAATAATAAGCATATTCAGCCGACATTTGCAAAAGAGTAACTCCATTGCTCCAAGGGGATGTTTTATTGGAATTCCCTAATAAGTGAAATAAATTGGAAAAAACATGGTTGATTCCTCACAAATACTGTATCTCTAATAAAGCTAAAGAGGTCCACTTTAAACTTTTACATAACGTTTACCCTACAAATTGGTTTGTTGCTAAGTTTCTAGATATTGACACATGCTGTAGCTTTTGTAAACAGGACACTGAAACCATTCCTCATTTATTTTTTAATTGTCCAGTTACCAAAAGGTTTTGGGAAGATTTGGGTACTCACTTTCTCCAATCTCAAAATATAACTCACTCATTCTCCCTGAAAGATATTATCTGTTACTTTTGTTTCCCACAAGATGGCACCCTGGAGTTTGTATTAAACTTTATAATCTTATATGCTAAGTTCTTTATACACAAGCAGAAATTTAATAAGTCTTCCTTATGTTTTAAACATTATATTTTGGAACTTAATATGCTTCTTAAATCACACAAGCTTGTAAAGAACAAGAAGAATGGAAAACTTTTGTGTCAATATTATGACCTATTCCCCAATTCCTCTTAATATTCTTATTTTTCCACCTTTATTTAGTATGTTTTTATTTTATTTTTTTTTTATTTTTTTTTATTTTCTTTTCTCTTCTTTTGTGTATGTTGTTCTTTGTCTCTGGTATGGTATGACTGTATAAATATTTGATTGTATATTGATGGTTTTACACGTTTGTACCCTATGTTGCCTTCAATAAAAATAATAATAATAAAAAAAAAAGCTGTATAATTACCAGAACCAAAATGTAATTTCTTTAAATAAAGTTTTATCTTTTAAGTGACATGGCTTCATTTTGCCATAGACAAGCAGCAATAAAGTGAGAAAACACAAATTAAAAAAAAAAAAACAACCGCAAAAACTGATTACTATAAGGGCAATTTGTTTTTTTGTTTTTTTTAGAAATGGTTGCAATGTGGGAAAATGTACTTAAGAAATCTTTTTGATTCAACATATAAAATATACTCTAATGAGTTTTTTATGTCTAAGTAAAATTTTCCTTTAAAATATAAAGATTTTCTAGCAGTGATAAAAACTATTCCTTCTGGGCTAATTAATCTAATAGCCACCTGGCCTATAATAAAGTAGAAAATAAAGACTGTAATTTTCTTGTAAAAGGCATATATATATATATATATATATATATATATATATATATATATATATATATATATATATATATATATATATATATATATATATATATATATATATATATATATATTCTATATCTATTTGACCAAAGATGCTCTAACAAAGATATTAGACAAGTCATGATAAAAGAAAGTTATTCCAAGGGGGAAGTTTTATTGGAATTCTATCATAAGTAAAATTAACTGGAGAAAGGTCTGGCTGTTGTCCTACAAATGTTGCATTTCAATTAGAAATGCATTTAAAGATCTTACACAAAATATATCCCACTAACAGTTTATTTCTTAGTTTATGAATATTGGAAAAGGATGCTCTTTTAGTAAAAAAAACACAACAATAATTTTTGGAGACTTTATGTAATTTGTTTACTGATTGTCAAATTGTACAGACATTTTGGAAATAATTTTCTTCTGCTTTGTGAAAACGAATTAAAAAATAATATTGACTGTTACTTCAAACATGAAGACAAATGTATAGACACATTTTTAAACTTTATAATTTTGAATGGCAAATCTTTTATTCATAAATGCCGAATGTCCAAATCTTCTCCAGCATATAAGGACTTTTGTAACAAACAAGTCTTTTTCATGCAGTCACTTAAGGTTATAAATAATGCAAATAATACATATACTGTAGAGTACTATGAATCTGTATTTGGCATCAAATCACCTTTTTTTTTTTTTTTACCCTATCTTTGGAGTTACTAAACTTTTGTGTCTGTTATTGTAATGGTGTTGGTTATATTCTATAAATAAATAAACAGAAATAATAATGTCTATATTTCCTCAATCATTGACTAGTTAGGGGGCCCACAGAAATGCAAAAAGATATTCATATTAATGTTATTCATGTTTTAAATGCATTTTACGTTATACTATTTTAGAAACAGTATGTAACCCATCAAAATGATTGAAAGTCAATAACTGTAACTTGATAACAAGAATTAGAAATGTAATGTGCTACAATACTTTTAGTTCTTAAAAAGTAATTATATAAGCAATTAATTACATTGTAATTAGATTAGACCCAACTGAGAGCTGCAGGCAATAGTGATTTTTTTCATGACTCCAGCAGGGACCTCTTGTTTTGACATTTGATCTTTCATATGTTCTGACTGTCTGGTGGATCACACTCCTGTTTATCAATACCATACCATCACTCTGGACTATACTGTTGAATTGGGCTCCGTTGTTGTTTGTAGTAAGTATATTGAATTTTTAGTTTTATTGTTTGGTTTGCTTGTCTTGTTTACGTGTACTTTTTTGTTAGAGCGTTGGCTGAAAGCGCTATATAAAGTAACCGTGTTATTATTATTGTCATTATTAGTGGTAGTAACTCAGTCAATTGCATGACAAAATGACATGTGCTTTCAACATGGTAGTGCCCATGAGGGGGCGACCTGCTCCATGTAAAATTAAAGAGAGAGTTCACCCCAAAAATTAAATTTCAAGCATCATTTCCTCACACTCATGCAATCCCAGATGTGTATGACTTTCTTTCATCTGTAGAACACAAATGAAGATTTTTTAGAAGAATTTCTCAGCTCTTTTGGTCCTCACAATGCAAGTAAATGGTGGCCAGAACTCTGAAGGTCCAAAAATGACATAAAGGCAGCAAGTAATCCATATTGACTCTTGTGGTTAAATCCATGAATTCAGAAATTATATGACAAGTGTGTGTAAGATAGATCTTTTTTTTTTTATCATCAATCTCCAGTAGGTGGCTGAATGTGAAAGTCACTTCCACACCAGAATGTGGAAATGAAAGTGTAGATTTGCAATAAAAAGGACTTAAATATTGATCTGTTTCTCACCCACACATATCATATAGCTTCAGAAGACATAGATTTAACCACTGGAGTTGTACAGAGTACTTTTATGCTGCCTTTATGTGCTTTTTGGAGCTACAAACTTTAGTACCCATTCATTTGCATTGTGAGGACCTACAGAGCTGAAATATTGTGTTCAACAGAAGCAAGAAAGTCATACACATCTGAAATAGCATGAGGGTGAGTAAATGATGAAATCATTTTCATTTTGTGAACTATCTCTTTAAAGAGTTTTAAATGAACAGTCTTACAGTCTTCATGTAATGTATATCATTAAGTGTATATCATTTTCTTTGGTATTAACTATTTTTATTGATTCCATGCAGCAAATGACATAGACATAACAGAAAATGCAACATCAAACCACATGATATCATTACTTTTTCCCCACGAACATTAAAGGGTTTGACTTTAAGACCAAGCCTATACAATCTAGAGGGGGTCCAATAAAATCTATGTAAAATCTTGAATTGCATAAGACGCACCCTTGCATCTCTAGATGTAGTCTTGACAATTTTTAGAATCCCAGCCCACACTCCCTCCTCCAATACCAAGTTTACCCCCAGATTCTGAATTAGCAGGAAGTAATACACTGCTGCCTCATGACCTTTTCCAAAAGCTGTAATCACCACTCCCAGAGTATCTGCCAATTTAGGGGAAAAGTGTATATCATTTTCTACGTATTTCTAAAAAATTTAATTAATGTCTTTATGTGTTAAACTTTTTTAAAATGCATAAAGTAGGCCTACTGACAAGTAGAAGTAGAAGATTTATCCGTGCAAAAATACAGAGCTTTTCATTTTAGCCCGGGTTAATTAATGGATTTGTTGGCGGTAAGATCGAGTAGACTGTCTGTGCTGCTCCGGAGGCTCGGCTGTCAAAGACGATAAATCAGCCGGTTGTTTAATGAGACTCGCAGTTGAGTGCTGTGATGAATGTGCGGAATAAGAAGAGACACCGCGGTGAACAATGATGTCCTGTCCTCAGTGTGTGTGTGCGAGCGCGCTTTTTATAATGCCATTTCTAAATAAAGGCAGACAGACGGAGAGCGCATGGACTGCATGGACACTGTAACTGCTCTCCTCAAGGCTCTCTTGACATGAAAGTAAGTATTACAGGGGGACTTATGTTGACTTTATGCCGCATTCATCTTGAGCGCGAAGGAAATGCACGCACACTTTTACTTTAATCTGTGGGAAAGAACCTGTTACACAACTGTAGTTTCATTTATTTGACATCTGACTACGTTGAACGATGTTAATATTATTAGTAAGATGTATCCACATGTCTTCTTTACTTTATCTCTACAGTGATTATGACAGAGTCCGTACGGAAGATGACGAGGGCGAAGCTGACCACGCTGCACATATTGGATATTACTTTTGTTTATTACTTTGGTAAAAACAATAACACTATGCAAGTTTGTAATTATTACATGTAGTTCATTAGTATTACTCAGTAATTACCTATGTAAATACACAGTAATATGAAAGTTTGACCAAAACTCTCAATGGTCCAAAACTCAACATGTAGTCTTCATTTTCTTTAATCAAAATATGTCAAGCAAAATCTGCTTTGCTTCAGGGTCCTGATCAACATAAACATTTTCTGGTTGATTACCACAAACATTTTTTTCAATTTGTCTGCACTTTTCTTTTAAAAAGTGTGTGTGTTGGGGGTGTTTGGGTGATGCTTATAATTTTATAAAAACACTAATATTAATTCTTCTGTTAAAACTGGCAAATATTTTGTAAAATTGCCTATAACTTTACACAGAAATGGTTAGTAAGTGATTTTATCACACACAATCATGTTAACACATGTTGTTTACTTCTTGTGGCTATACTTAAAAAAAAAAAAAGTGAGTATTTAAACATTTAGGGTTTGGCCCATTTAAATCCATGGTAAGTGCCTCATTGTAGCCCCTTTTTTGTCAAAATTAATTTGTATGGTTATCAATATTATGCCACAAATGCTGTACCTACTGATGCTCTATTGACTCAAATATCTCCTCTATCATTGTAAAGCTGACAACAATGCAGAATGTAGCAGTGTTTTAACACTATTATTCCTCTCTTTAAGTTATGTGCTCTTATCTGCACCGTATGACATGCCATATACAGGTGAAACTCTAAAAATTAGAATATCGTGCAAAAGTTCATTAATTTCAGTAATTCAACTTAAAAGGTGAAACTAATATATTATATAGACTCATTACAAGCAAAGTAAGATATTTCAAGCCTTTATTTGATATAATTTTGATGATTATGGCTTACAGCTTATGAAAACCACAAATTTAACTGAAATTAATGAACTTTTGCACGATATTCAAATTTTTCGAGGTTCACCTGTATTGTTTGTGTGTCTCTTAGAGGTTACCTACAGGTGTCAGAAAATGGTGGACAAAGAGCCAATTGAGCTGGAGATTTTAGACACTGTTAATAAGGTACAGCATGCCAGAGATTAGATCTGACGGCATCTTACTGTTGTATTCTGTCTCTTACCTATTAAGGGGCTGCTGTGCATCTGCTGCTGTTCAACAGGCATATATATCCACCATTACAAAGAAAGACAGTAAGATGATCTTGCCCTGTCAAATGGCTGATGAGACAAAGGACTCATTCCATTCCTTTCATGTCTGTTGTGCTGAATTTTAGGCTAGTCGATGGGCTTTAGCAGCCCGCCAGCCATTGATCATATTACACAGAGAGAGGCGCTTGTTAATTCACAGGCTGAAGCATTATCTGTGTGAGTATATTAGAGAAGCAGGTGGGTTTGGGGGGATTACAGTCACATCCTATATGCTCCAGGGTGGAACTTGCTGTCAGAATCACATCTGCAAGATGTTCTAGATGTTCATTACCTCCATCCAGCTTCTCACACTTTCACTCACCTCATCATATTCAAAAAATGATGAGCTATTCAAATGTGTGGATCTGAGCTCTCTCTCTCTGTGTGTGTGTGTGTGTGTGTGTGTAGGAGTGTGTAGGACCTGCTTCCTCTCTGGAAAGCTCCATTAAATGGGGTGATGGATTTCTAATTATGTATTCCGTCATGGATCGTAGCAGTTTTGAAGCTGTGTCGCGCCTTAAGAGACTGATTGACCACGTTAAACAGACACTCGGTAAGACTGATCTTCAATCAGGTTGTATAATCACTGCAGATGTATATTGAAGGACAAATAAAACACTTTGGTAAAACTTTTCTGGTATCAGTGCCATGTTGGCCCTCTGAGGAAGTTATGTTTATGTGAATGAACCCTCCAACTAACAAATAACTGTGTTATCCATCAGTGAGACTCAGCCTGCCTTAATAGGTCTCAGTTCAGAGGTTTCCCCTCAGACGTGAATGCTATGATTTTCTTAATATAGTACACTGCAGTCTGTGAGTTTGTAAATGTGAGATAAAAAGATACATTGAAAGCAATGTAAAAGAGTGTGAAAGTCCATCACAACGCTGCAGTCTTTTATAATGCCATCCATCTCCATGTGCTGCTATTTTGATGGTAGCCTGTACTTTTTCAGTACTACAGCTTTCAGTACATCATTTGTTGTGCGTGTGTGTGTGTGTGTGTGGATCAGCATCAGAAATTTTGGGGGGCCTTTGGGCAGGAATGCCACCAAGAATGGGCCCAAAATTCAAATTGTGAGAGTGTCTAATGCCCTTCTAATGAATACTTTTTATTTTTATTTGTAACTTTGCTTTTAATATCCTATTATAGTTATATCCTAGTTATACATGGCATAAAATATGAATTGATGTTGATTTATTTCTTAGGTAATAAATTCTTAAATAAGTTGTTAATAAATAAATGAGACAGAGTTTATGTTTTCAGTGGTTATAAAAACAATATTCCCCCATAAAGCAGTGGCGGGCCGTGCATTTTAAAATAGATATGATGCATTAATATAGATTGACTGATTGGTTTGACTTAATATCTTTAATATTAAGATCTTAAATAAAATTTTTACTTAACTGTTAATAAAGAGTATGCTTGTTATGATTTCTATTGTGATATTTTTGTGTTTATTTTGAGGCAAAGTGGCTTATTTCGAGCTTGGTTTTCCAGACCAGATTGCTTCTCTTGTGAGATCTGGCAACGCTGCAATTGGTATTTCACCGGCCTTAGCACAGAGTACTGTCATTTTTAAAAGAATGTTGTTAATCATTCTTTTATTTTGTTCTATCCGGTAACCATCTGGAAAGGAGGCTGCGGAACTTTTCAACCAGAACGAAAAAATTTAGTTTTTGCTTAGAAAGAACCATAATGAAAAACATAATGTTTTTAGTCCCTGGCTATAATAGTACAAAAAGCACTTAATTTAATTGAAGTCAAAATCAGCTCTCCTTTCCTGTTTATTAAATTAAGCGATCACACAGTCATGCAGAACGTCTCGGCTTTATAAATCCATTAGGATCTCTTTCTCAATGGCGATAACTGCAGTGAGTGATGACAGCCATCTCTGTCTTGATCTCGTCTCTCACGCTCTTCGCTTTCGAATTATTTACATTACTTAATGCGTGATTGCGTCACTCAAGGCCAGCCAGAGTTCAACTTCTTCAGGATTATGGCAAAATGTACTATTTGGCTTTCCTGACTATTCAAAAGAAGATGAACAGTTTTTTATTTAGTTAATATTATCATTATTATGGCGAAATTCATAAAAACCCAACTTTATGGTTTTGTTAAGTGAAATCAAGATGTACATTGACAATATTAGAGACTCTTTCAATAAGAAAGCATTACAAACTATGAGTGCTTGCGAGCTTTACAAGATATTTATTTACATTTTCTAAAAGGCAGTTTTATGTATTGTTTTCTGTCATTCCTGGACTTTTCTTTTCGGTTGTTTACTTATTTTTTATTATTGTTTCCTTTTCTATATATTTCTATTGTAAAATTAATATGCTTTTGTATAATAATTATTGTTATATTTACACAATTGTAAATAGTACTGTTTACTAAAAATAAATAAAAGTTGCACAATGAAAAAAAAAAGAAAGGAGAAAAAAAAGGTGTGACTTCATATTGCGCTGCACAGTCCGAACTTAATAAATATTGATTTATTAGGCATATTAGGTCAGTAGAGGAGGCTTAGCTGGCCCTGACAATTTGCCCCTGCCATAAAGGTAAAAAAGCAATAACAAAAATCAAATCCAGAGGGCAAATATTGCCCCATAATATAAAAGTTAATTTCTGACACTTGTGTGGATGGTTCAGCTTTGCCTACATTGTGGGGATCAGCTCTCCCCATGAGGGAAATTACTTCATAAACATTCTAAATAAAATAAAATTAAAGTCTTAATGAAAACGTGAGGGTTAAAGTGATAGTTCATCCAAAAAGGAAAATTCTCACATCATTTACTCTCCCTCATGCCATTCCAGAAGTGTATGACTTTCTTCTCCAGAACACAAACACAATTTTTTAGGAGAAAATTTCAGCTCTGTAGGTCCACACAATGTAAGTGAATGGTGACCAAAATTTTGAAGACCCAAAATAAACATAAAGGCAGCATAAAAGTAATCCGGAATACTCCAGCGGTTAAATCCATGTCTTCAGAATCGATATGATGATTTTGAGACACAGATCAATATTTAAGTCCTTTTTACAACAAATTCTCCTGCCCAGTGGCGAAATGCATGAAGAATGTGAATCACCAAAAATAAAAGAAGAAAGTGAAAGTTGAGATTGGTAGTAAAAATTATTTAAACATTGCTGTTTCTCAACCACATCATATCACCTTGAAATATATGGATTTTGCAACTGGAGTTGTGTGGATTACTATTAGGTTGCCTTTATGTGGTGTTGGAGCTTCAAAAGTTTAGTACCCATTCACTTGAATTATGAGGACCTACAGAGCTGAAATTTTCTTCTAAAAGTCATAGTTTGTGTTCAGGAGAAGAAAGAAAGTCATACACAACTGGGAAGGTATGAAGGTGAGTAAACGATGGGAGGATTTTCTTTTTTTTTCTTTAAGTAGGTGTAGAGTTAGGGGATATCATTAGCTCATTATAAAAAAGTAAACGTGTGTGTGTGTGTGATTTCCAGGTATTCCAACAGTCATTGTAGCCAATAAATGCGACATGGAGTATGGACGAGTGGTGAGGACAGATGAGGGACAGGCTTTAGCCTCAGATCTAAGGTCTGTACACACCGCTATCACTGATGACTACACAGCTATAAGTGACAATACGAAGCACGGTATATGTTTACAGTCTAAAACCAAAATGATTAATATCAGAGCAGGTGTTATTATTACTCTTAACCTAATTTTACAATAAGAACATGGATACGGATGAAACATTGGTAACAACCCCATTGCTATTACTATGGTTTAAACGCCATTGTTTGCACGTTGAAAATCTTGATGTGTGCATTAGTGTAGTTTCCCTGGTGGTACAGGTGCAGTGTCTTTGAGCTGTCTGTAGCAGAGGACACTTCTGCAGTGGAGACTGCAATCGGGCAGCTGGTGCGTGAAGTGCGTCTGGAGTTTCAGCACCACTTGCTGGCTATGGACAAGAGATCACGAATGCTCCAGAAGAGACATTCACTCAAAAACAGACTCACAAGGAGTAAAACCATGCAGTGGTGACCAGAAGGACTAAATGCAATTAGCAGATCTGACCTCTGTGTTCACTACAGTAGTGCTCACATCTATCATGACAATCAGAGAGGATCCAACAAGTGGATCCAGTGTCTTCTGGATTTCCAAATCAGTATGTGTGCATGTTTGTTTATGGCAGACAGTATAAAGTAGCAAAATATAGCAGTGTGTTTTTAAAGATGCAGTGTGTAATTTCTGCACCACTAATTACTAAAAGGAATTGCAAAAATAATGACAAACAATCCATTGCATTGTTCATAAAACAGGTAGTTTCTAATATTGTAACCCACTTATGTATGTTTGAGTATTCATGTAGGGCTATGCTAACTCGCCAGTGCTGGGGTAATTCTGTTGGCTTGTTATGTTAATGTAATGCCTAAAATGGCAAATTATGTGCATCATGGCAGAAGATCTGTGTATTATGATGTTTCAATGCTCATTTAATCTAGTTTCACTCTCCATGAGCGTGAAATATCAAGGGGGAGTAGAACAAGTTGTCTTTTGACATTCAGCAGTTTGAACATGTAAATGAGATTAAATCCACTCTGTAATTAGAATCAAATGTTTTTCAAAATAGTATAATAGGTTACATTACAATCTATAGTGTAACGCCTATAATTGTTATAAGCATTTTTGTTTTTGTGCATGTATTTTTGAAATGTATAGTAGTGTGACAATGTATCCAATCACTTTGTTCAAACCATGTCCTGGGAGAAAAGTAGAAATGAAACCCTGAAATGAAACAATGTAATTTACAATTTTATTTAGCAAAAATGGTAAAAATAAATAAATACAAATTGATCAAATGCTCCAGCAGTTTCCAACCGCCTCAACAGAAAGAAATTCATGAAGTTATATATTCAAATAACTTACACATGGATTCTATGAGAAAAGGCAAACAGACATCAGGCAACACACAAGATCAACAAATAAAACATACAAAGTGTAAAAAAAAGAAAAAAAAAAAAAAAAAAAAAAAAATGAACAAACAAAGGAGCAATACACATCCTTTTCAAAAACTATTATGAAAGATCTAGACACTTTTATACAACAAATGAAAGTAAAATGTGTTTTTAATTTATCGTTTAGGACTCAATTTAGGATTAAGCACTGATAATTATGTTGCAATATTCTATCCTTGATTTGACTTGAGGGTTTTATCAACCTGAATGAGGTAACGGCATGAGGTGTAAGACTGAATCTTCTTAAGCATTATCATGCTTATCTAAACAACATGAACAAAAGCCTGAGCTCTCAGTAAACACTATAACATCTGAGGAAATCAGATTTCACACACTTCACAATATCCAATTCTCATGTGTAAGTAACATGAATGTGGAGACAGTAGATCTCATCAGAGAACATCTGCCACTGAACCACTCTCAGTCCTATTAGCCACATCTGGCCTTAGGATTCTTGGCCCTAGGAGAATGGGAGATGACATTTACAAATGTCACATCTTATGAGCATTGATGTCAGGGATCTTTCTTTTTAATGCACTAAAAAAGCAGATTTCCACTAAACCACTGAACAGAATGTAGTTTGAGAAATATTTCTCTAGATGTCGCTTTGGAATTTTCGCAAGTGTAAAGAATGTGTGAACATTTAAGTGATTCTTCTGAAATATTGTTTCCTCTTGAACTCTGATGCAACGTAAACTGAGGGGCAGATGCCCCTCTAAACAGACTGGGATAGAATAATTTAACTAAAAATAAAGTCTTCTTTTATAAATTTAGTAAAAAGTTGAATGAATATACCAGCAAATCATGTTGCGTTTTGTTATAAGAGGTAAGCACTTAAGAGTTCTTATGTGTTTATAGGCAGTGCAAGCACTGTCCTCACATCCACAACCAGAATGATCTGATGATAAAGTAGGTTCGATTTCCTAAAAGGGAAAAAACTCACTCGTTGTGCTAACAACTGATTCTAAGACACTGACAAGTCAGAACACTAAATGAAACAGCCTAACTTATTCTATAGACCTTAAGGCAACCAATACACAGAGGCTACTGCAGGCCAGAACTGCACGTTCAGCATTGAAAACATGTACACACTCACAAACCTGAAATGAAGATATAAACACTGTTGATAATTCTGTCTTCTATCAACAGCAATGCATCCCCTGTGTTTGACACCACTGGTTTCTGGATTATTTCTTCTGCTTTCTTAAACGCTATGGAAGTGTCATCTTGGCACATGATTCAGTGTTCTACCTACCACTGCTGTATCTGAGGTGGCCATTTATGTTAGAACTGGTCTGGTCTGTTGAGTTTGTGCTTGTTCACGTGTATGACACATGGTCTGAAATATACAGTGGTGAGAGAGCATCAGCTCTGATATGGTAATGCAAAATATAAAAAAATTATGTGACAACAGCAGCCCCTTAGTATTGGAGACAATGCTAAAGTTGTGGTGCAAGGCATAGACCTTATGCCTGCTGTTTTGTGCTTTAGGACAGGTTTATAGAAAGTGTTACCACCTAGTAAGATGACACCGTGAAATGATACAGAACAGAAGCCCTTAAATTGGCCCATAAGCATAACTTTACTGGCACACTGGTTTTATGGGATTTTTTTGACGGCATCTGCGTATGTCTAAAAAGATTCAGAGTTTTAGAGAATCAAAGTTCTCGGACAAGGCATGACACCCCTGCTACACTCTGGTATTAAAAAATCCTCTGGATGTGGATATGGAATTCCATGGAGCGGGAGTGACGTGAGATCAGTAAGTCTCAAATCATCATCCCTTCTGTAAAAAATATCCGTGACTGAGACGGAACTGCACTCCCATTAAATCACATCTGTTCAGTAGATAAGGCATGGTTAGAATTGACCTCACAGACACTTCAGGACTGACACTACAAATACTATCCTACTACTCTTAAATATCTATTTAATGTTTAGAGTAACAATAAAATAACAGTTCCCAGTGGAATTAATTATTTGGCAGAACAAAACTAATGAATATTTTGTAAGAAAAAAACTATAAATAATGTTGTGTGTAAAAATACCAAAACATATTTACAGAAATGTTTCAGCTTTTAAAAACACCAAGAAATAGACAAATGGTAATGACAGTAGTTAAATCTCCAGCGGGACGCCTGGAAGACCTGTATTTCTGTTAGCATGTGATAACCTGTGTGGTGCTCCCTGTTACACTCTGGAGCCCTAGAATTACACACAATAACACAAAACTAGACAAAACAACTGCACCTCGGCTGCATTTCACTGACAAAATGAACACTCAATTCCTCATAACTTAGATCAGAGCTACAGGACCTGATAGGAAGCTGCACTACTCAACAACCAGAGGGCTGCAGGAACAAGACCTGCACCCAATCCATCAGAAGCTTTCCCACTCAGAGGTGCTATGGCAACTGTATCAGGCACACAATGGTGTGATATCTTTAGATTTTATTACTCTTTTCTTTTATTTTCTATATCATTATTCTTTGAAGAAATATTTTCAGTGTGCACATATTAGCATACACATTGCTGGTACTTTAGGAACCTCCTTCCTGCATGTAGTAAATGGCACTATGGACTTTCTTTCCCTCATAGATACAAGATATGAAACAAAAACACAAAACAACAATACTGTTAACTGGCACACTCTGGGCACCAACTGTGGTGGGGTAGTCCATGCTATTTTACCCCTTCAGTCACTCCCGTAAGGGGTACGATTGGGCCGAGGAGGGGCTGTGGGATGATGCTGAGGTCACTGTTGTTGTTTTTATGTTTCTTTACATTTCCCTCCCCTGCGGACACTTTTCCATTGGTACTGAGAACGCCCTGGTTGCTGATGTTATTGCTCAAGGCTGTGCTGTTTGTACTGGATTCACTCCTGATTCTGGACATGCTTTTTATTTGTGTGCTCTCTTCAGTGCCCTCACTGCTATTGTTGCTCTTTGTGTTTGTAGAATCGTTCTTAATTGTGTTATTATTTGTGGCGATTTGGTTGAAGGTTTCGCTTATGTTTGAAAGAGTGCTGATTATCACCATAGTTTCAGAGGAGCCTGATGTGCTATTTGTGTTATTGTTTGTGTCTGTAGTGACTGCACTGGAGCTGCTGGGTTTTGAAGCTCCATTGTGGGACACATCTCCATTAGCCGTGCCTACAGGAGAGATGAGCTCCTGGTAAGGGAGGGGGGACAACTGGATCCCTTTGATCAGACACATCAACCCTCTAATTTTCTCCAGTGAAGACTCCATCTCTCTATGCTGGGACATCACGCTGTTTTTGCTGTCCATACATGTCTGTGCAAGGAGAATACACAGTGCTGACTCATTCATCTGAAATCTTATCAGTATATAGTTACAGAATTCAGGTCTTTGGAGGTATAACATAATAAATTAACTCAAGCAGTTATTTGTGTCACAGTAATATTTGTAATTTCAGATTTGATAGAATGGATCATTGTGCTTGTGCTGAGAATGGATTAACATTATCCGATAAAGAGAAGAACAAGACTGCATGACTCCCTGCACTATCAACAGAATACGAACTGAACAGTTTTCTCACCGTTATGGTGTTGCTGAGCTGTCCAACTTTGTGCTCCAGTGTCTCTCTCTCCTGCCGCAGCTCTGTGCTCCATCTTTTCAGACGATCTTTCTCACCCTCTTTAGCTACAGGGAAATTAGTGTATGTGTATATCTCAACAGTATAGGACATGTAAAGGATGAGAGATGTATAAGGGCATTCAATAAGAGGCTCAATCATAGTGCATTACACTTTGTGTTTTGACTTTTTGTTTTGTTTTAATGTAGACCATCACTCACATCTAAAGATTTGTTTCTGCTGGGTACATACAATCATTGGATATGAGTCTCATATCTCCTTTATGTGCCAATGCAGGTGCGTTGTTAAAGGTAAGAACCCTGTGTTATGAAACTACTCACCTGCTTTATAAGAGATGTAAGAATGGACAATAGCAAGTGTCCCTGGCCACTCAATAGCATCTTCTTTTGGCAGAATCTAAAGAAAACATGTGTACTGTATGGTACTGAAATACACTTCTATTCACAGTCTGCACACTTCTATTCATAGTGATACACACACATACATGAACACTCAAAATCAATGCACAGATATTAAACCAAATCAAGTGGAGAAAATGAGGCGAACGAAATTGACAAATTCTCGAGCAGTCTTGATGTAGATTGCTGGTTTTCTTTGTATTTGCCCTCTTATGGGGAGTTATGTTTTTGCTAATATCTATTAGGTTTAGCTAAGTGAAGCTAATCTTCAACCACATCCACAATAATCCATTTTGTTTAAGAACACATTGATTTTGCTATGTTTCCGCCTCCCATTCACACTGAAATGCTGTTTCCTCCACTAAAAACTTTCGAAGAGACTCCCAAAACAACGATTCAGGTAACTGAAAATGGAGGCTTCAAATTTAAAAGGATTAGTGTGGACTTGGCCTTGGGTCCATGGGCATTTAACTGGTTGAGCCAAATTCACAAGTCCTTAGGGACAGAAGTGAAGGGTGGGTCCAGGCAGTCTAGCTCATACACATGTGAGCAAGTATAAAAAATGAGAAGCTGCCCACTGCATCTGCATCCACCAATCACAACACCAGCAGCTCAATACTGATTAACCAATGAAAAAGCTTCCAATGCAAATTGGTCAAATAAAAAAAAGGAAGAAAAAATATATATAAAGACTGTAAAGAAGCTAAAGAATTAAAGTTAGCTCTATGAAGATTTCTTGCTTAGTAAGATCATTGACAAAAGTGAAACATGATACAGCATGCACAAAACAATGAAATGAATGAGAGTTAAAAGCAATGAATTTCTAATGATAAATGCTCCTCAGTTCCCTGAGACTCATAATTCACCTCCACTAGATGGCACCAGTAAGCATGGTGAACATTAGTAGGGGGAAGCCTAAATAATATCTCAGGAACTGTAATGGACTGACTATATCAGCTACTTACATCCCCTGCAGAGCTGGGGCTGGCTGAGGGTGAATGTGATGGAAGGGTGAGTGAGAGGGCAGGGGAGAATGGGCTGCCCGCAGTGGGCCGCTGTAGGTCGGGGGAGGCAGAATGATGGCTGCTGGTGGTTGGGGGGAGGGGCCCCCGCTCCACAATACTGCAGTTTTTAGAAGGGCAACCTGGGTGAGATGAAACAAAAGGACAAAACAAAACAGAAAAGAAAGAGGAAGACAAAACATTGGTGTAACATACCTCTGACAAGCTGTCCTCATTGGCTAGGATAGCAGGAAGGAGGCGGGTGGTGTGAGGGTGGTTGGGAGGGAGAGAGCAGCGTTAGATCACAAAGGAAGCATTGCATGCTGGGTAACCACACATTCTGCAAAAGCTGGCCTAAGATCAGCTGATAAAGGCAGAAGGCATTATATTTGGGCAGATGGGGATAAGAAATGGCAATAACAAAGATAAAGTAAATGTGCAGTGTCTTAAATCAACATACTGTATATTGCACATTTGTTTGTGTACTGGGCATTAACAACAAAAGTATAGATGTCTGTCATCAGCAAGTATCTTTTGTAGTAATGTTATGTTCCAAAAGCTAATCTAAAGCAATTTACTCAACAATGTTTTTCTTAGTTTAGAGAAAATCTTATTAATTTTTACATGTAAATGTCTAAGAAAATATAACATTATATTAATAAATTAAGGGCTCCAAAAAAAAAAAAAACAGTTTCTGTAGCCCTTCAAACATATTAAATGAACATGGCCATACACAACTGGCCAATGAGACTTTCTGATCAGCTTACAAACAAATTTATAATTGCTTTTTCATGTAAGAGGCAGGAGCTTTTTAACAGCATTTTAGCACTACTAATTCTGGCCTCAATCACATTATTACTATCATACTACACTTTCTCACAGGGATGTTTGCTTCAAACAAATACGTTTGCACTTTATGTCATCAGTTATTCCAACATTTAAAAGGTGAAGTGTGTAACTTTTTTTTATGACAAAATATGTAATATCCAAGTTTATTGTTCATTGAGAACTATATGTAAGCCATTCATGGGTTTACCTGCCCAAAACGTTTAAACAATGAGCCTACCAGAAACCTTTAAAACTTTGATGTTTATATTTTGAGTGGCCCGCTCGGCTCCACCCATCTCTTTCTAGCTCAACCTATAGCGTGAGTTTGGGGCGTGGCTACTCGTAGTAAACTGTTCAGCCGGGAGAAAATGAATGTCCATGACAGACGTGTTACAGAGGAAATGAAACTTAGCTTTGCCAAAATTTGAAGACTTGCTAAAAGACACAAGAGACAGAGAACGGAGAAAACCCAGAGTGAATGCTTACAAGGTGGAGGAATTTAAAGGGATTTTTTGGGGTTCGATTCTTGCCGTGTTGCTTCTTAACAGGTAAGCTACACTCTGGTGTTGTCACACAAGTTAGCTCATTGCTGTTGAGCTTCAGATAAATTCTTAAGATACTCGGAATGGAATATGTATCTTTGCTCACTAGTTACCAAGATCTATCCAACCACTTGTGCTAGATCCCCTGAACACCCAACTGCTGTTCAATCAGGCGATGTTATCAGACGAGCCGATTCCTCTGCAAAGCTTTCTGTTCGGTGTGTTTATTTATAGTGGTCTTGTTTATTATGACGTTAAACCTTTATCACCTTTTATTTAGTACGGCCTATTTGTTCATAGGGAATCCGAGAGTGCGAAAGGGCATGATGAGTCTGTGGGGTGTTGGCAAATGATGTTTAAATACATACTTAATTTTTGTAATTTTGTTTAGTGCCACTAGTAGAGCAGAAATTACACACTTCACCTTTAACTGAATATGCTACAGTGGCAGCTGTTCCAGGCAAGCTGATGCATCCTCTGTGGGCAAAATTGGCCATACCAGTTATAATCTGGGTTGTTACAAAAAGTGGCAATCTTTGGTCAATTGCAATGTTCATTCAATTTGAATGAGTTTTTCATTCAAATTATTTAAATTTGAAACAGACAGAGGTGATCTGTCCAATACAAGAACCATTAGCTCACTTATGACGCAGTATTGTAGCACCTTTAATATGTGCAAAACTAGCCTAATTATGGATTTATATAGTAGACAGAGAACATTTTCTGACTACTTTACTAATGTATACACTTTTACAGCAGCCTGAAGACTTTATCCCACTTAACACACTGCAGGGTCATTTCTTCCTGTCTCACACACACACACACACACACACACACACACACACACACACACACACACACACACACACACACACACACACACACACACACACACACACACTTTACAGCCACTCCACAGCAGAGTGCCTGTGAGCGCATTACATAATCAAACAGTCATTACTGCAGAATGTGCTTGTGTGAGATAAAGAGAGACTAACTGATATGATTGTAGCAGAGTGGATCAGTTCAGGTTGAGAGATGTAAAAAAGCTGTAGATGATACTGGGTATAAAGCACAACACAATGACTACTGTTTAAAAAAAAAACAATTTAAAGAAAAAAAGCTACATTTCAGACATAAATATCAGTATTTCTGAAAGTTCATTATAGAAACAGTAGAAAAATGTGTGATACCTGTGCTTGGAAATTTGCATGTAATATAATTAATATAGGCACAGAGAAACGTGTGATTGGCTGAACTCACCTATCTTCCTGCTAGACTGGTTAATGGAACTCAGATATGACACAGAGCTCTTCTTCCGCTGAAATATATACAGGCACAATTGATTTAATCAAATATGTCCAATCTGCGAGCTGTTTGTATTAAACTGTTCTTGTTTGGTGTGTACATGTTTGTTACCTCTGGTTCGAACATGGCTCCACTATATAATGGATTTGCTGTCGTTCTTCTCTTACGCTCCTGACGCCGGCTCTGAATCTCTATACAAACAAAGCAGGAAACCTCAATACACATGCATGTACACGCAGACACACACACACACACATACATACAGACACATTTAATTCTACTGACCTTCCAAATAGTCACGTGTGACCAGTCCCAGCGACAACATGAAGGACAGTTTCTATAGAAACAATGTATGGTATTTTCTTGGTAATCATCATAAACATCATCACCATTACGCTCATTAAAATTTTTTATGTTTACATACAATAAATGCATTAGTTACCAGTGGGCTCTCCTGATGTTTGGAGGAAGGTGTGTGTGTGTTGGTGGTGGCAGGTGAGGATGGTGTATCTATGAACAGTGGAGGTGAAGTGTGTGTAGGTGTGTCTGGAGAGATGAGCAATGAAGTCTTTGGCTCTGTCCCATATTCCACAACAGGTGTCTGAAACTAAACAAAGGACATGTTAATATATACTGATGAATGTTTTTACCTAACTCCAAAAGCAAATTTCCCTCACCGAGTTGTCAGAGCTTCGGCTGCTGTGAGGTAACTGCTGAACGTGTGTCTGGGCAGATGGCTGTGTTTGTGTAGAGGGAGAGATCAGGGTGCCTGCACGGTTAGAGCTGTTGGAGCAGGGCAGGCCATTGAGGATACGCATCTGCTGGACATGAACAGAGGAAGGGTGGGCAGTGCTCAGTAACACTGGTGACTGCAGGGTCTGTACTGACACCTGACCAGGAGCTGGGCATAGAGAGACTGGAGGTTGGGGCCTGACCTGCTCACACAAAAACAGAGTGACAACAACAAAATTATTTATGGAATGATCTGAAAAGCCAAAAGGATGATTTGGTTTGTAATTTGCAATTATTTGTCTCGACACAGTGGTGGCTATGCAGCCAATTTGTGGGCGTGTCAGTGCATATCATCTTACTGTTATTCAAATTTACTGCAATAATCAGGTCAGGTGGAGTATTACACATCGGTTGTAATGTTCATGTGACAAACCCGTTAATATGGGCTTAAAGTCAATGGCACACACTTTGAAAGACTACAACACTTGACCCAGCGCGAAACGTAAAAGGCAAGTAAAAAAACAAAGCATATCCTTGGCTTAAGGTCAGAAAATACCCAACTCAGGGATCTACCACACCACGTACATGTTTTTTCTGTCTGGCAATATTTGGATTTCTGTGATGCACTGAAAATTGTTCTTGCAAATTCTGCTGAGTTAGTACATCGCAAGTTGACGTACATAACCAAGGAAACAATTTCTATCTGGCTAACAAATACGAGGTAATGTTTTGCACCATAAGTCCATTTGTCCAGCAAAAGTGCATTTTATAGAGTTAAATGTTAAATGTATAATCTATTATTGCACATTAAAAGAATTGCATATTAAAATAATGGCATTAAATATTATTGTGTATTTTTCAAGGAAAACATAACATTTAATATTAAATATATAAATATATTTTCTGACACATAACAAAAATGAGCTAAAAATAAAAAAAACTGATATTTTTTTTGTGGTGGGACCACTGAAAATGGTGGCAGGGCAATACAAACCAGAAAACAAACAAACAAAAAAATGTCTACCAAAAAATTGGCCTTATTCTTATTGCTGACCCTACAGTATCTAGACTCCACTACTACACAAGTGCGTTCCCTATACAACTATTCCACAATACCACTGTTTTGCTGACCTTTTTTATATTACCAGCTCTGCTCCAATGTAAATGAAAGTTGTCTTCTTATTGTGTTTATTTTTCTGCGGCACCTCATCTTTCTCTCTCATCATTCAATTCTGCAAGCTCACAACTCAACTAAAATATAAAATTGTTTTGCTGTGGATATTTCAGCAGAAGCACAGCAGCACTGCCACATAATCAGCCTTCAACAAAACTATATCAGCATCTACCACTATCCTAAAGCTTCTCAGAGAACCTTTAATGAGGCTGCTGTGAATCTTCCAAGAGCCTAAACATGTATATTGCTGCATTTTTATTAGCGTACTGTATATGAACACACACACACACACAGCACACCACATGAAATACAACAGCACAGAACATTGTTAGAGAAGTCAGGGTTAGGTATCAGTTTAGGGTGAAGAGCAAGAGCCAAAGCAGGGAATTTAAATGTCACCACTGTACAAGCAAACAAAAAATTAAAACCAAAGCAAAAACAGGCAGAGCAAGAAGCAAAACCATTGCACAGAAAAGTCACATCTGCGGTTTTTAAAAACACATAGATAGACAGACAATAACGCTCAGCAGTGAGGGCTTTTCACTAGTCCAGCCAGGCATTAGGGTGTGAAGTGTTTCCATGGAAACAAACCTGCGGTAGAGTGACCGGCCGAGTTGTCTGTCTGGTGGGTGGGACAAACTGAGGAACTTTGATTGGTTGGGTGGCAGCTTGAACCTGTGACAAGACCGCCCATTTATTGCACAAAGACACCCACCCTTCCAACATACATCCTACAACAAATAATTACTGTAACACATTTGTCCATACATACTGAGCCAAAAGTAGAGGCAGATAAAGTGTACATTTAGTCATTTAAAATAGCAGATGTATTTAAAGGGACTTAAAATTAGGAACATCACAAGCCATTTGTCAAACAAGAGTCAACAGTATCTGCAGATTCACACTGCCAATTTCAATAACACTAAGCTAGTAAAAGTAGTGGAGAGTAAGCTCCAAGAGTAAGCTAGAGTGGTACAGAAGCTTGAGCAGAAGAAGTGCAAAATAGTAGACAGGCTAAGATGGTAACAGTGATTTTGCTCAAAATCCAAAGAACCAACCTTGAACTCTTGGGATCTAAATGATTCCTATCATAAATCCAAGAGACTAATACTGCCTCCAACCACAATGCAGTTTGAAAAACAACACGGAGATGAGAAAAAGAAACTCACATTTTTGTATAACAAGAAATTCAAAACAGCTTTGAGAAACTTACAACAAAAGTGCTATTGGGTATGACTCGCACAGGCTCTGCTCCTTGATTGGTCGGTTGGACGACAGTTTGGAAGTTTACTGGTGAGTTTTGAGGATCTGAGTTAGGAGGGCTCCCCAGGAGAGTGTTGCCAAGGGTTGTAACCACGGTGATAGTGGGTGCTGGTGTCATGATGATAGGTGAGGTTGGTGTGGCAGCTCTCAGCACCAGAGGTAGAGTCTTTGAAGCAATGACAGGGGCCACAGAGTTCTACAGTCGCATAAACACGTACACAATTTTAAACACTTTAAATTTAAAATCGTTAGTAATTCGCCCTCAATGAATTAAAAGTAATATTTTACTGTCGTTCCAAACCCATATGACTTTCTTTATTCTGTGTAACACAAAAGGGGAAATTCTGAGGAACAGTCACAGTCCCTCTTTTCAATATAAATGGCAGTGGATGGTGATTTCAAGCTTCAAAAAGAAGGCAAAAGTATAATTTATTCCCTAAACAATGCAAGCTCTTTCTTGAATACCGATTTATTCAGGGTATGTTTCCAGTTGTTTTTCACCAAAATCTATTGTTAGCTTTCAGGAATACGAAAAAGTCATGGAATACGATGCACAAGTCGCAAGGGCTATTTTTATGGTACTTTCGCATTTTAAGCTTGAAAGTGGAATCACTCTCCACTTCCATTGTATAGATATGAGGGACCTGGACGGTTCTTCAGAATTTCTCCTTTTTGTCTTCTGCAAAAGTCATATGGGTTTGAAACGACTTGGAGGTGACTAAATGAAGACTACTCCTTTAAAGGAATAGTTCACCCAAAATTTTTAATTCTCTCATCATTTCCTCACCCTTACGTTGTCTCAAACTCATATGACATTTTTTCTTCAGTGGAAGACAAGCGAAGATAATTTAAGAGAGATATGATGTCTGTTTGTCCATTCAATGCAAGTGAATGGTGACTAAATTTCCAAACTCCAAAGAGAACAAAAAGGCAGCATAAAGACTTTGGTGGTTTAATCCATGTCTTAAGAGACATGATAACAGACCAAAATATTCCTTATTTACTGTACATCTTGCATTGGAGTCTTTAGGCATGATCATGACTTCAATCTTGATTACATTGCCTAGTGTTTGACACATGCGCAGAGTGCTAGATGGTACAATTGGAAGTATAATAGAGCTTGAAATCATGATTGCGCATAGAGACTGTCAAGATATTTTGTGAGAAAGGAGTTATATTTTTGTATGTTCTCACCCAAAATCCACTGGATCGCTTAAGACAGAGAAGTGGTTTAATTTAGAAAGAAAGTCATACCAGTTTGAGAAGACATTTTTAGAACTCATTTTTATAAGTTAGGTCAAGCTAAACCTTAAACTTATGCTCTGTTTTATTATGTTCAGCAAAGGCTTTGTCTTAAGAGAGGTCTTTGTTTCCCACAGAGTCTAGTATACTTCAGGCAGTCATTTAAGTATTGCGTCCTGTGAGTGTTGTATGATAGAGTAGGTACCTGTGGAGTGGTTAGGCTGGCAGCAGGCAGAGGCGTCTTTGTGATGAGCAGGGTAGACGTTTGCCCGTCAGCTTGAAGCGTCTGCAGCTTCATATCTTCCTGTTTTACCAGAAGATCTCTTCTTAACTGCTCCACCACCTTTTTCTGAGGGAGAAAGAACAAGAAAAATTGTTTTGTCTTCTGTCACTTGTACCTGCAATGAAGTCTCTCTCACTCAGCTCTCTCTTTCTGCCTAATGTTGATAAGAGACTTTGTGTTATTGGATTTTGGTCCATTTGCACTGACAGCAAGTGGGAACATGGAGTCCCTACAGCTGAACGTCACTCACTTTGTCTTTCTGTCTCTGCTCTGCATTCAAAAACATCTTGTAAGTGTATTATAAAACAGAGTTTTAGCTTAATAAAAACCTTTAGCAGTAATATTTAGCATTAGCACAATTTATGACAATGAACTATGTGTCCGGTTTAAAGGAATTGCGGCATGTTTGCTATTTGAAATCATGCGGAACATCAGTAATTAAGGAAAGATGACTGCCTTACACTCATCCGCATCTGCATAAGCTTTCATCTGTAATGCATAAATGCTGTCTAATGTCCAAAACAGTGTCCAGATCATTAAGACGTTTTCCTTGGACAAATTGTGAGTCTGATTGTGTGCTTTTGTTTACACATTTAAAGCTGATGTGTGTAATTTTTTCAAAGTTAAAATATTTTTCCTGTCCCAGCTTAATGTGCAGGGACGACTAAAAGTAACAACAAGCCAACAATAAGCCATCTGTAGATTGATTTCTATTAAGAGTCTACACTCTGGCTTTGTGGCACTTTCAAAACATTGCTCCACTTGTTTGAGAACTTGTCAGATTCTAATTCAACAAGAGTTTGAGGCATGACTACTTGTAATATGATGTTTAGTGGGAAAATGACTAGTTTGTCAATTGTGTCATTTAATTTTGCAATTCCATTTAGTGCTGCTACAGGGGTGGAGCCAAGAGTTTTTCACAAGGGTCTGTGGTGGCACAGAAATGTTTGGGCAGTACATATTAAGTCTTGTGCTCAAAAATGGCAATTGCGTGTGGGGTGGCCCCTAGCTCCGCCACTGTGCTGCTAGTGGTGCAGAAATTACATACTTCACCATTACCGGTTCGTATGTTTAATTTTAATTATAGTTTGCATAATTAATTATAATAGTATTAAAAATCTTTTTATATTATTATTATACAAGTGTTCCCCACGTAATGAGCACTAGATAATTTGCATTTAAAGAACACATTGAACACTAAATCTGCATTTATGAGCTCAAAACACATTTACAAGAAGCATTTTCAAAATAGGCACAATTACATCTGTGGAAGCTTCTCTACAAGAAACAATCATCAAACATTATGATGAATGGGACTGAAAAGAAAGATTTTAAGCAAATGCACACGAATGGGAAATAAACATTCCGGCTGATAATAAATCACTTGAGTAATGAATAAAACACACGTAATAGGTGAATTTCCAGGAACAAATCATGCAACTCTTGAGCACCCTATGAGTTGTCTTGAGCTTTATTCTAAGCATGCAAACAGGAAATTCAATTTAGAAAACAGAATGAGCTTCTAAATGTTTGACATGATCGTTCTCCTCATCCTCTCTCAATGCAATTCATTAAAAGCCATTCACTTTTTGTGTAACAGTCTGGCATCTAAAACTTACCATGCACACACATGATACACATGAGCACATCTACAAAGCAACATTCTTTGAGAGAGAATGGTTCCATAACAACAGAAGACAGGAGAAAGATGGAGATATCAAAAGTATCAGAGGCAGAACAAGAGTAGCAGCCCAGACTGTAGGAGTGCCTGTCTTTAAAAAATGTTTATCCTAAAATCTAATTCACAGGCTAGAGATATGCAATACAGCCTGTTTGCATTTAGCCAAGTATGTGTTGATTCTGTAAGCAGTGACGAGTGACAGTTCCATTAATGAATACAGTATGAACACAACTCCCCTCAGCTCAGTCCTCTCACTGATTACAGCTTTCACAGGCTCCCTCCACCATCTGTTAAAGACACACTCCTAAATCGGAGAGAATTCCACTGGACATTGTGCTGCTCAGCACATTCCGAATGTGTGAGTAAGTGAGTGAGTGAGTGAGTGAGTGAGTGAGTGAGTGAGAAAGAGAGCACACTTTATTAAATAGTGCTGTTGGCTGGTACACTTCTGAATGTGGAGACTTTGAGACACTGTCCTTCTATCTTTCACTGTCCTTATGTTACTTATTCCTATTTCTCAGCAAAAAGACAGATGATCTCTTAGGTGTGAGTTGATGGCAGCTGCTCTGAAGCTTTGAAATTCTAATTAAAATTCCTCTCCACTGCCTGCTGTCTACAACACATCTTTTCTCTATCTCCACAGCACTTCAAGTTCTGTACAGTAACCTCTAATGAAGGACAGAACATTGTTACACTACATAAGCATCCCCACATTAATCATCAATTATATAAAATGTCAAAGAAAAGGGGAGAGATCAGATTTGTGTGCGTGTTAAATACAGTGTTGGCAAAAACTTAGTTTGGCAACACAAATCCACACACAAATCACACAATGGAACTACACAAAAGATATTCAGCACAATACACAACACAAAACAATGCCTGGAAAGACTTTCACAATCCAACAAGATGGCCTTATTTTCTCATGGAAGTATATATTTTTGCTAATAATTTTTGTCACTGCTAAATGAAAACTTGATTGAACTTATCAACACACATACACTCCATGAGAACACTGACACTGCAGCAGGTGTTCTCTCAGAGAGCATCTCTCACCTGCCGCTCACTAAGCGTTGTGATCTTGGCCTGCAGGTCACGGAGCTGCAGCTTCAGATCAGCATTCTGTACAAAAACACACACACTCCTCCCTGATACACTATTCCAGCGGCCACAGATCAGAGAATATGAGAGCGTATCTATCAAACTGTACGGAGGAAATGTTCAGTGAGGGACACAAACCTGTGGATCCTGCTTCATCTGGGTGATGAGTTTCTGCAGAAAGAGAGAGAGAAAAGTTTTAGGACTCCAAGAATACAGTGGGAAGCATTTATTGACTGTAAACACTGTGACCTCTGGAGGATGTTGAGAGTACTGCAGCTGCACCAATGACACTACAGGATAGTGCAAACGTTTTGGGGTTACCTGATGGATCTGGATTTCCACTTTGAGTGCTTCCTGTAAATTCTGCAGTTCCATCATCGATCCCTGCTTCCCAAAACCCAACACAGCTGCCTGAAACATAACAGGAAGCGAGAGGACATTTTTTCCCTCATTGAGATTTGGAAGACTGGTTTGTAAAACTCTAATGTCATAAATACAGGTAAAAAAAGTGCTTAGGATCTCACAATGTGTATGACCATGCCACGATGGATCTGTTAGTGTGGGTGCTTGAGTGTGTGTAAATCTGCTCAGTGTGAGTGGAATATATCTCTGTGTACTGATTCAATCAGAACTACTCGCATCAAATCCAGCCTGAACAACACGGATTAAACTAAACATCATTCTTTCTCGATATTTGCACATACACACAGTCGCAATCTTGTTCACTCTTCCTCTGTCATTCTTCTTTGAGGGGAAATGATGCTGATGTATGCATTAACTGTTTCATACTCTGCCAGCCATGAGATGCCTCTAAATGTCTGTTCTAAAGAAGATAAGCTTTTAATAACCGAGCTACAGTGAATAATAATTGCACTGTATTGTCCAGGAAAACACTTAAATGTATTAACTTGCAAGTGTAGCGCAATAAAAGCTGACCATCACAGATGTCACAATGTGTGCACCCCCTTAATAACAATGGTTTATTCTATACCTTCCCAACGTCTGCCGTCTTGAACACCATCCAAATGGCAGAGTGGGGGGTGGAGCTGGAATAGACAAGAGAGGATGGTAATGAGCATACATCTTCTCATGCACATTTACACACAATAATGCCCTGGAGAAAAGTGACAAATCTAAATCAATCAATTAGAAAACATGATAATAGCAACATTTTAAGTGGAGGTAGCATTGTGGTTATAGATTTGGGATGCACACATGTTGTAGGTTTCCAAATAGACATGACCCAAGAATAGAGCGCATCAGTCTCATTCCGGAAGTAAAAATTCTATAAATGTTTTGCCATAGAGAAGTTGATTTTTAATTACTTCTAAACCTTTAAAGACTTTTCAGTTGTTAGTTGATGGTATCTGGTTCTGCTGTAACCACCAGTCCATGATAGTTCAACCACCAATCACAGAATTGCGGAAAAAAAACCACAACAAAAGATCCCTTCATCGGACACCCACTTCGATGACACACTGATCAATGCAATCGAATCACCTTAAAATATCAAACTACTGATATATTTGTATTTGTCTGAAATTTTGCAATAAACTTGTAACTATTACTTTATTAAAACATACTGATGCAGTAATTATAATCAACAACTTTAAATTAGTACTTTTCTTTTTACACATAATTTTTATTTCATCATTCGCAGTGCTTGGGATTAGGGCTGCACCAAAGATTTTTTTTTTTTTTAAAGATTTTTAGATTTTAAGTACGAACTTTTTCAAGTCGAGTCAAAGGAAAATGCAATCTACATTTAGCAATCCAACAACAAAATAAATTAAAATGTAAAATTCAAGTCACTTTCAGGGGTAATACCAAAACATTGTGCAACCTTGAGTTTAGCAGACTGACATGAAATAATTCTGCAGTAAAATTAGTGCAATTTGAGTAACACTTAACTAAAACTTGTGCATTCTTGATCAACTCTCAGTAATACACACAGCCAATTTAGCACATACACACAATCTCTCCCCCTCCTTCTTTCCCTCCACATTTCACCTCTCCTCCTCTCTCCCTCCCCCTCATCATACAGTAAAATTAGAGCAATTCAAGCAACAGTTAACTTATTTCTATCAGGAATAACTAAAACTATTGCAATCTGAATTAAATCTCAGTGGGGCAAGGAATGTAGTTGAAATGATATACAGACTGTAACAGTCACACACTTTACGCCATTTTCTCACTCATACAAGGCCGTTAAAGTAAACAGAAAATATAAAACGGCCAAATATCAAACTTAGATGATGCACGGTGTATAGTTACGTTAGCCGCTGTGCAAAAATTACTTTTAACATGGGGGGCGATGAGGAAACATTTAGAAAATATATTTTAAGTGATTACTTCTAACAGAAACACGTGTTGTAATACTAATATATGTCATGCTTGGGTGGGGACAAAAAGTAAACAGGACTAACGGTGCAGCCGTCTTGACAAGCGCTACGGGATGCTTTCGCTTCAAATGTTCATTCATGCCGGTTGTAGGGCTGTGATAAGCCATATTCAATTTGCCTAGTTTACACAGCACAACATTTTTGGGTCTCTGGCTAAAATACTCCCACGCTTTAGATGACCATGTGTGAGTTTTTTTTATCTGCAGCTTGTTCTTCGGGAAATCCATGCTTAAACCGGGTGCTGCCATTTTAATTATTCCATTGTGACGCAATGACGCATGTTATGCAAATCGAAATATTTATGTAATCGATGACAACGATTACGTCGATGAATTGTCTCAACCCTACTTGGGATTGTTTTTTATTTCTTAATGAAAGACGGTAAGTACACAGTCTTGTACTTTTGTGTTTTTATTAGATTTTCAAATAGTTTTTGGCTTCAAATCAAAGTTTGTGGGCAAATTCCAACAGCATTTTTGCATCCTTGATGGGAACTGCAGGAAGGGGATGCCACTCGAAGGGTCATTCAAACGAAAGTAAGAAAATGAATCTTTTCACGAAGGGCCCTTCCAAAAGACTCTTTGAAAAAGGAACATTCATACAGTAATGACATGCTCTCTTCAGAGTACCCACTTCAAGTGCTCTGCCCTTCGGAGTGAATAGGACATAGGAATGCTCACTTTTTATTGGAAATTGCCCTGTAATGTTTTGATTAAATAACAAAGTAGCTAACGGCATTTTCTGGAACAGGACAGAATATCTCACCATTTACAGGGATGGTCTCAGAGTTGCATATTCGATGCCTGTGTAAATTCACGTAATTCCTAAATGTCTGACTCTGTTTTGTTTGAGCTATCTGTTATTTCCTGTTCTTAGTACTTGTGTCTCACAGAATCAGTCTCTGTCTCTCCCACAGATCATCACTCGCTTCTCATCAGAATGAATGGAGACTACCAGATGGGCACTCAAGAGGTTTTCACTCATCTTCAGAGTGGCATTCTCTAGCTGCAACAGTTACTGATGTATCTGGCTCAGGACAAATGCAGAATCACGTGGCCTCTATATTAGAAAAGACATTTGGGTTGTGAAACGTTTCAGCTCACTTTGGATTCAATTCAGCAATTTTGCCCAATTATTAAGTAAAAAATATTATTTAAAGTTTAATAGATTTGTAGATTTTAGATTCATGTAAAATAGGCTAAGAATGAAGGCACTAAAAGTGTTCATAAATAGTAGGCCAGCAAAAGCGAGGAATTCTCACATTTTATACATTTCTATTCAGGGACAAGTGAAAACACACACATACACACCTTAGCTCAGTACATGTTGAAACATGTGAGTAATTTAGAACAAAGGGAGTCACGGAATGCATAACAGTGTTAATTTTTTTAAATACAAAATATTAGTAACTGTATTCCACTTCTGTAACAATTTAAATAATTGGTAATCAGAATACAGTTACACTCAAAAAGTATTTTACTGAAGCGATTAATTTTATTGTCATTTGTTTAATTTAATATTTAGTCTATTCAGTTGAAAAACATTTATCCATATGAATGATGCAATCCAAGGGGGTCTGAACAGCGGCAAAACACTTTCTTTTGTGCAGAACTCCACAGAAAACTCAGCAGATTTGTGACATCTATCATTCATAAAAGTTTTCCCATCCCTTGCATGATTGTTTATGAAATGTTGATTATGCTTTTAGCTACCAATAAGAGTGTATTTCCCTCAGATACTTTTAATACATTTTGCTATGTTTAAATCATGGGAAAACAGGTGCAGTGCATGGTTGTGATTCCTCTTAAAGGAATAGCCTAGTTCACCCAAAACGTCATGCATTCATCATTTACTCACCCTCATGTCATTTCAAACCCATATTTCTTTAGTTCTTCAGTGGAACGCAAAAGGAGATGTTAGGCAGAATGTTAGTCTCAGTACCATTCACTTTCATCGCATATTTTTTCATACCATGGAAGTGAAGGTAACCGAGGCTTTTTGTTCAAGTGAAGAAAGTCTGATGGGTTGGGAACAACATGAGGTTGAGCAGATGATGACAGAATTTTCGTTATAGGGTGAACTATTCTTTTAGGTTTTTAATCACCCTTCAGTTAATTTAAATGGTTCTGCAGCATGGCAAATAAAAAAAATAAAACCTGCATGCATAACAATTTGCCAAATTGTTAAAATAATGTTAGATGGAATAAAGCATGTCACCCCACAGGACATGCCAACTTCTCAGAAGCATTTCAATTCAACCACCCTATTTTTGACCAAGACATTACATGTGGCATTATCAGGAGGACTTTCAAATATCAGGATCCTTAGCATTACATAGTTTAATATAGAATAATCATCTATAAACCATGTGCAAATTCACTCACACACTGAAAAGACTCACTGTATTACATGCGTTTACATGAGCAGGAGATAACACTTTAAAAACCGGCACACCTTGACTTCTGAGACTTCAGTCTGATATCCATGAAAGCTGCACAATTGATTACAATTAAACTGAAATCATGGTATGATGTAAATGATTGCGCTCCGTTTCTCAATTGTGATCGGTTTGATTAATGCGGTTGTGCGCTCGCTTGCTCATAAGAGTTTAACAGAGACTCAATTGTGTTAAGAACAAACAGTTTTGCAAAATAAACAGCTGATTTGAATTCATAACATGATCACATCATAAAATGTAGAAAATAGCAGTAAAATGTAAGAAAAGCACTTGGTCAACGCACCTAATGCAGCAACCACTCCACATTAAATTGTACGCTTATTAAGATCTTCTTTTAATTATTTATGAAGTGCTCTCTTGCACTGGACAACTTGGGTGGTGATTTTTTCCTGCTTCAACCTGTCTCCGTTGTTTTTCAGGAGATTCATAATGCAACACATTTTTCACTGGGCTGTGAAGTGACATCACTGACGGGGGTTCTCCGTGCTTACCACAAATATCCAACTAATCGATAATGAAATTCATTGTCATTTATTTCTATTATCAATTTTATTGATTAGTTGTTGCAGCCCTAATATCTATATAGTAAAACAATTGGTTGATAGATTGATATATGGATGATAAATAACCATATTGCAATACCTATATTTGGCAATTTTGCATGATGCCACATTTTATTCTAATATTTTGTTGACCAATATTATTATTATTCTTTCATCAAGAAACTCAGGATCTTCTCAAAGCAATGCAACAAAGAAAATAATACATAAGTATAAAATACCCAATGAAAATAACACTTCTTGCAGAAATTAAATATCAAATTAAAATAAATACATTTAGCAAAAAATAAAAAGAATATGACTGAATAGATATTAATGAATGCAAAGTGCATCTTTTGACTCTCATAATATTCTTTTGCGTGCTTCATTTTGAGTGGTAAAAGAGATTGCTTGTATTACCAAGCGAGATTATCGATGGATGACAGTTTGCAGATTAGATTTTTCCGCTCTGTGTCGCACCTGTTTAAACAACAAGCTCATTTTAATTTTCTTGACGTTTCTATTGATCTTATCAGCAATAATTCATCAAATAATGATCAAATCATGGAGAAGTACAGATGTGTGGTATTGTCAAGCGCACTTTTGGCATGTTAAAGAGATGATCCAGATGTCTGGATCACAGTGACACTGCTCAGTGTCCCAGATCATGTGGTCAACTGCATCTTCTGCAGTATATTTCTCAGAATCGTCCCGCAAGATCAGAATCAAACATTTATTCCCAAGCTCACAAGCACTAAATTCCTCCTGGACTATTAACATAACATAATATAAATGAATGAATATATAGTAGAAACATTAGAAACAAATGTAGCGTTTGAGTGGTGGAGGGATCACAGAAGCGTTTTTCACAGGAGTGAGGCAAACGGCCGCTTATATGTCCTTGTGTTATGACAATATTAGATGAACATGTTCCTTCCAAACATTTGTTCATAACTCTATTAATTATGGTCCTTGTCATGTCTCCATCACCCGATAAATCAGAGCATCTATCTATAAGTCAACACTTCAAAACAATGCAGTACAATCCAATAATATGTTGAAGAACTAAAATCCCATTTTTAATCACTGTTTAAAAGAAAACTTCAATGATAAGCATTTACTTTATGAGGAAATTCATCAAACACTCAATGATAATGTGTATGTATAGTATGTATAATATGTATATTTATAATACAATGCTCTGAAATACTCTATATTGGTCAATGGTGCCATCTAGCGGTCTGATATTTCTCTGTAACAACCACACATCCACATAACAGACCACTCATACGGGTATTGCAAGCCATCTTTCTTCTCGTATCACTGTACTATCTCTACAAGTAAGCTAATAAAACAATTCCTATTTACTTATTTGGCAAATCAGTGTTTCCCATTAATTACCTAGACTGTGGCGGCCTGCAAAGTCTCATTTGTCCCCTCACAGTTTCATAATTAACCGAAAATATTTGTACACTTCTCATAACATAAAATCTCTCTAATGTTGTGTTTTGCGCCGCTAATGAAGTAGACTGATGCCGTTAATGTACAGGACAAGTATAAACACTTGACATATAATAGTTATCATGTAAATATTGTATGTTATGCCATGTTTTTGTTGAGAAAAACAGGCATATCCACGTGCTCAGTAAACTATACTAATTTATACACACCAGTTTATATGATGGAATGTCCCTTACCTCAGCTAGCATAGTCTTTCTCGGATGCTATGTTTGTTGTTTACAGAAGCGTTGCAGGTATTACGTTGCTACGGGGATACTTTCTGACAAGCTGCACATATATGAGAGTAAAGTGTGCACCGCTTATCCAGTACATTTAAACAGGAACCCAGCTTTCTCACAGTAAGCCACATTCTCACAATAACCCTCTTTTCTGGTGTCCGTACTGACAGAACCATTTGCTCAACAAATGTGATCAACTTGTGTCCACACTCAACAGCGCCACCCAGGGCATTCTGTTATAACTATGAGTTTAAATTTGTGTGTTCAGGATGATCTCACTGTATATATGGCCAGCAAAGCAAAATTTGACTTAATGAAATAACATGAAAACGTAGATCTTTTTCCATAGAACTATGAGCACCCTCTGCTGTAAATAATGGCAATGGAGGCTTTTCTTTATTTGAATACCATACGTAACATTAAATAATTATCATATATAACATTATTATGATATACCCAGTGCAGTTTACAATTCTGGCACAGAAAAATTAGTTGACGGCATAGATATACTATTAGGTTGGGCATCGTTCAAAATTTTTGAAAAATATAAACATACACTTTGACATGTTACTTGAGCATGTAACTTAGATGTCCTTTTTTCACTCTGGACAAGTAACTTTTTTACTTGGACAAGTGAATTACCAATTGCCCTGGCTCAAATGTATGCTCTAGTCGATTTTGTGTTTTGACCATTTGTGAACTGCGTTAAACTCCATCTCGTTTTTATGCTTCGTGAGTGTGACTTTTTGCCATGCCATCACCATTCATATCTATACAACCAATATGTTTATGATTAAATTACAACTAGAGCACAAAATTGTTTACAAGAGCACAAAGTAATTTTGATCTCAAAGTGCACCAGATTGATGCATTTTACTTTAAAATGTAAAAAATTCTCTCACGGTGGAGAATTTCCACCCACATTCTTATCACCCACCACAGTCTTACAAAATCCTGTGGGAAACACTTAAAATAGTCTTGTAAATAGTAGGGATGCACCGATCAGACACCTGGATCGGTATCGGCTCTGAAACTGAAGCTTTTTAACGGATCGGGTATCAGTCTGACGAGACCCGATCCAAATCCGATACTGTGTGTTAGTCATGTTCGTTACTGTCAAGCCCAAAAAATTACATAAAAGAACCATTAAAACACCATTAAAGCAGTTCATGTGACTCGTGCATTTTATTTAAGCCACTTGAAGATGTGCGATAGCTCTGTGAATCACAAAAGGCTGTGTTTAACAAGTAAATATATAGTAAGCGTGTTAGTGAATGGTGCAGCTCTGTTGACACAAACTCACGCACAGGCTGGTGATGCACTCAAGGCTATGTTTAGCCTTCACAGCGGTGCGCAATATTTGAGCGATACTCAAGAACAGCATCTCAGATGTAGATGCTCAATATTTCGGTTCACTTATAATATGCATTTAGAACGGCACCGGAGGTGCATTTTACCAGAATATGAATAAGAAGCGAATTAAACTACTGTGAACTTGCCTACAAACAGACACATACAGGACTTCCTGGGGAGTTTAAATAAAAGTGTGAGGGTTTAAAAAATGCATGATTTAAATATATTACTGTTGAATTTAAAATTAAAAGTCAATAATAATAATATTCATTAATATTAATATTATCATAATTAGTATTTGTTTACAATTTATAACAATATTTAAGTTGAATGGGTTCCAAAAAATAACTGTGAATGAAAATTGGACTGATGTCTTACAACTAAACTGAACAAAAAAGAGATCTGAATCCTTTAAAGTCCAGATGGAACTTTTTGGAAAAAAAAGACTGGAATTACTGTTAATTTTGCTGCTACGTTATCCAGTGGACTAGTTAATAATAAAGTGTTTTTAATAAGCTATACATTTATATTTAAACAATGTGAAGTTAGAGGTTTGTGATCTTTACATATTAAAGAGTACTCCCAATTATTTCCACACAATAAGGTAAAGATATTCTAAACTGATTATGGGAAAAAAAAACAACACTGTCTTGATTGGTTTCGGATGATACTGAGATTTCAGACATCGGAATCGGAAGAGAAAAAGTGGTATCGGTGCATCCCTAGTAAACGGATGAAAAATGAACAGTCAGGTGGTCATTACTTACAAAATAAAACACCAACAGAAGTCCGACGAAACCAAAGGTGGATTTCAGCTTCTCAGCAATCTTTTATGTCCATTTATTGATTTGGTTAGTAGGAGTGTAATAAGCAGATGAATGTACAGTCAGATGGTTGTTATCGTTTCATGTCGGGGTCCTGATCATCCTGTGTTGCTGTGACGTGCACAGAAGGGGGGAGCAGGGGCGCATTCACAAATCTAAAGGGGCCCTTCTGGTTGAACAGAAAAAAAGTTCAAATTTGAATAATTAAATGAAAATATAAATATAATTAAATAAAACTAAATTAAAATCTCGTAATAATCTCACAATAAATAAGGTTTCTTTGTAAATCGCGGGGTATTAAAGAAAATAAAGCATAGGTGACATTTACAGCGTGCTACAGCAGATCAAGGGCGGATTTTAACCGCACGTGATCCTCCCTATGCCCTGTATTCACCCTGAAGGGAACACAGAATAACTGTATAAATGAACCCTTTATTGGAACGAGCTTTCAAGTGGCGTCCCCTCCTGCAGCAGTGCCCTTTGAGGGAGCAAAAAGTTGTTTTGAATTCACCCCGGAGTATCAAAGTAGCGTCACGGAGCATCTGCTGTTTTTTTTGTTCTGCGTGCGTTTCGTGAAGTTACAAGTAAAACGTGACAAAAAAGAAAAGCTTTTTTTTTTCTCCAGGCCATTACTTTATATTGTGAGTGAAATAACGTGTTGTTTTCTATTCACGAACTTTCCGATCGGCACAATGATTTGACTGTATGTTTGAAAGTTTGTGTAGAGTAAATAAATCATATTTTATAAGTTATGGAAACAGAGCACTTCTAATTTGTCAGCAAATTAAAAAGCACCTGGTATATAGTTGGTATATACAGGTTATATTGCCTATATGCATTGTAAAGTCTTTAAAATGACACCAATTTTGTGTTATTGAGGCAAGTATTTATTAATTATTTGATGCTTTCTTTTTCAGCACAGAACAGCAGAATGCTAAAACATGTTTATGTATTATTAAGCAACTCAAGAGCAAGCATACAATAATTTCCTCATTTATTTTCTACAATAAATAATATGTAGCCTACATTTCAACATGTTCACATACTTTGAACAAATTTTTGATGCTACAATAATTTAATAAATATATTCTAATCGAGAAATTACACTGATTGCATTGCTTTTGTTTATTTATGAAATATATATTTGGAATTTTGGCTGTGTACTCACACATGTATGCAGACACATTGATGAGACACACCAATGCAGAACTATAAATGCAAACCAACACAGGTCAGATCAAATGTCCACTTTATGTGTTGTAAGTTCATCAACAGATTAATACTCGATTGCTATAATTTCCATCATCACATGGCACACCTGTAGTGTAGGCAGATTTATTAATTATAATGTGAGCGGTCAGGAGCAAAACTGGAGGAGCAAAAAGTGTTTTTTGTTTAAACTAGTAGACTAATCAATTTCAGAGAAATAGTATGGTATTACCATTTTTGGACATGTGAGATTCAAAACCATGTTGACGAGGTCAGAATGGAAGCAGCAGAGATCAAATGATAGTGAGGGTGCAGAGATGAGAGAAGTGAAAATATTAGAGCCCTTTAACAAAAAAGGCACTGTGCAGATACCAGGGTAATACCACGGTACTGAATGATTATATTCACATTTCATGATACTGTCATGGTACTTCAAGTTTCTTCAGAAAATACCACGGATTGACTATGACACATGTCAAAAACATGGGATTATCACAGACCATGTCTAAGAAAAAAAAGAGTGTAAAATATGGTACTTTTATTTTTAGGATTACAGAATAGGCTATTATTTGTCAAAAAGGAAATAATGGAATAAATGATGTTTATAATACAATAAAAATGCTTAAATAGTCAAAAAACAAAGAATAAGTTACGTATAAATAAGTGCTACTCTTTAAAAAAATTACAAAATAAAACAATCAGTACCCTTTTTTATCCTTTTGCCCCAATCCCTCCTGAGGTCTGTGCCAGCCACTGCTGTCTTAGTTTATTTTGCGATAACAACCGGCTGACTGCACATTATCCCTCACACACACACACACACACACACACACACACACACACACACACACACACACACAAGTAGCTTTATTGCTGTTTTGCATGTATTTCATGTTGAAATTCCGTGTATTTGGAGTTACACATCACAGCTAATTGGTGACCCATCACAGAAAAATGTAGAGAAGGAAAGAGGAGAAAACTCAAACAAAAAATGGCTGTACAGTTAAGATGTTCTTCTTGATAATGCAAGAACACATACACATGCATAAAACCTAAAAAAATAAATAAAAATAAAAAAAGAGCAGAAAACATAACTGGTTAACAACCACGATTATTCGGTAACTTTGCACCGACCGATGTCATGCTCAAACTCTAAAAAACAGGGTGTGATTTTGATGAGGCACAACTCTAGATCAATATCCAACATACAATCCATAAATAGTACTTGAACAAAAAAAAGACAACCATCCGACATCGACGATGTAGTAAAACACAGGGCGGGTGAGAAAGAAGCTCTTGAAGGCCCGGTAGTTAAAGCGGACCGAGCGTCATATGAAAGCTTCAGAAAGGTCATCATCATCATCATTCCAGCGCATCCACACCGGAAACAGCACCATCACTTTATATCCTCACACAATTGCACATCAAACTCACACTGCACAGGGCCTACAACTTTCCTTAGCGTCATAAGAGAATATATTTGAATCTCGCGTTTGTGTTGATATGGTGCATGTCGAGGCGTGGTGCCGAAGACACGAACGGAGAAAAATCTTCACGATCACGCGTCTTGCCGCCCTAGCGGTTCTTCTCAACAATAGTAGCTCAACGCAGAGAGATGCTCGAGTTGAAGACATCAGCAGTCATTATAGACACTTTATTCGATTTATCGCTCGAGATTTCTTCCTTTCACTTATGAATGTCAGTGTAAGCGTAAAGTTAATTTATAATGGCATCCCAGTACTGGTGTGAAAACTACGGCACGCGCTGGAGTCAAACGTTCATCCATATATATTAGGATTAGTAAGTGTCGTTTGTGAGGTGTTTTGGTGTCAATCGAGGTATAATTGTGTAACGGCTATAAGTTATATCGTTTCCTTCACTGCAGCTGCTCTCTCTCTCTCTCTCTCTCTCTCTCTCTCTCTCTCTCTCTCTCTCTCTCCTGCAACTCCTAGAATAAAGAGAATTGAACAAAACCCCCTACGATGCCTCTGCGCTTTCACATCCACTCAAATAACTGCCGTCTATATCACATACAGAAAGCTGAGAGACTTTAAACGCACTGTGGACAAAAGTTACCACGATGAAGATAAAAAAACCGAAGTGCACTTACCCTTGTAGTCAAACCCCGATCTTCATACACTTACACTCACCAATTATTTAAATATATATTTACAAACAGCCGGGCATTTCGCCACCACAATCCTATCCCGCGGATGAAATTGTTCGCTATAGCGCCCTAAAGTTTGGTGCAGTGTATCAGAAGGAATCTTCGCTTTGTTCGGTTGGTTTTTGACCAAAATGTATAAAAAAGACAGAAACTGACATACAAAACAAGAACTCTCCTTCCATCCCATTCACCCCCAGTTTGCGTGCTCGGCATATCAATGCGCGCAGACGAGAGATAATGGGACAGCAAAACCGTGCTGTGTATAACACTCAAATTAACTCATCCAACATAACAGATTATTCGTCACGTTGGAAATCAGTTTGATATTACTGCAAACCGCGGAGAAACAACTACGGCCGGATGAGAAACAACACTTGGAAGAAGCGGACTAGTTTATGTAACGGTGCGGCGAATTTATTTCACTTGCCTTAGGAACGGTTGTAGTACGCCCCCACTGCCTTGGGAAAAGCCCCGGATGTAAACTCGGAGAAACTCGCGTAGAGTGAAGTTACTCTGTGCACCCTGCGCGGGGCAGATATGTCATAAGCACGACAGAGAGGTGATATGCGGAATTCAATTATTGTTTATGTTTTGTTCATGATAATTTCGACAAACCTGCTTTATCCTCATATAAAACATTAGGAACTGCAGCATAATTGACATATTTACATATTTACTGACGTAAGACATTCCAGTTCACAATGGGATAAACAAAGGGGTAGTGCTGGAGTGTTGGAATATTATTATTATATATATATATATATATATATATATATATATATATATATATATATATATATATATATATATATATATATATATATATATATTTTTTTTTTAACAAAACATATCCTGTGGTGGACTGTACCACATATCTTTTCAAAAATCATGCATATTTTAACGTCTTTCATCTCCCTTCGCTTTGTTGCTGTAATTATTTATTTTGTGCTCAAAAATGTACATGTTTGTTTTTAACTTTATTAATTAATGAATTAATTTAATTGGTTAGTTAGTTTGTTTTTAAGTTAGCTCAATAAAATTAATAGTTCAGCCAAAAAATGAAAATTCTCTCATAATTTATGCATCCCAGACTTGACTTTCTTTCTTCTGCAGAATACAAATGAAGATTTTTAGAAGAATATCTCAGCTCTGTAGGTACTTACAATGTAAGTGAATGGTGACCAAAACTTTGTAGGTCCAAAAAGCATAAAGGCAGCATAAAAGTAATCCATAAAACTCCAGTGGTTTAATCCATAGGTGCGTCCTAAACTATTCTACACAATTATGAGGTGTAAGTAGTGTGAATAGTATGTTAACACTGAAAATGCAACAAAAAGAAGTATGAATACTTAGATGATGCACTTTATCAACTGTCAAAACAGAGTGTGGAATGTTGGACACTTCATGCACTCATACATAGCGGAGAGGAAGTTTTACCTGACTGCATTGCTGGTCTGACAAAACATTTGTAAATAATGGAGATTGTAGCAACTAGTGAAACTACAGTGAAGACAAGAGAAGTGGAATACTTTACCATCACCTGTGAATATGGACGATATTTGAGATACATGTGTATTACTGATGGCTTACACTTCACTTTGATGTTCATATACAACATGTCTGTGTGCATAGTGTATATTATAAGTGCATATTAGTGCATCATTTGGTACACAGCTATTGTGAAGCCATCCGATTGGATTTGGGTGACCAAAATATAATGTAACTTCTTTTTCAGTGTACATTGCAGTCTCTAGGCATGATCATGAGTTCAAGCTCGATTACACTTCCTAGTGTTTGATGCATTTGCACAACGCTAGATGGCGCTAGGAAGTGTAATCGAGCTTGAAATCATGATCAGCAAGGAGACAGGCTAATATCAAAATTTTTATATTTTATAGAATTATATTTTGCTTTGTTCTCACCCAAAACCAGTTGGATCGCTTCAGAAGACATGATTAAACCACTGGATTCATATTAATTTCTTTAATGCTGCCTTTATGTGCTTTTTGTAGCAGCAAAGTTTTGGTCACTGTTTCCTTGCATTGGACCAACAGTGCTGAGATATTCTTCTAAAAATCTTTGTTTGTATTACAGTAGAACAAAAAGTCACATAGATCCAGGATGGCATGAGAGTAAGTAAATAATGAGGTAATTTTTATTTTAGGGTGAACTGGTAAGCAGTTTCTGGTGGTAGCTCCTCATGTAGTATTTTGAAGTCAGTAATGTTAGATGAACGGTAGGGGGAGACAGGGTGCTGTATTTGTGAGCAAATGATTCAACGCTTTCAGCACCGTTTTCTTTTCCAGACCTTTACCTCCTAAACTGGTCCATGCTCTCAGTCATCAGCACCACTGAGTCATCGCAGTACGCTTTTAATTATCACTCTGCAAAAAGAACTCAAACCTCAACATTTTAACATCCATTTCTTCAATGCATCCAAAAGAGCCGAGCAGAAGACTGACGTCATTGTCAGATCTCTTCAAACAACATGCAGAGGCATTTGAAGGTAATATATCAGTATCGACAGAAGACGTTTTACCGAAAGATCTTTCTGGTGGATGGATTGTAAACAAATAGAGTGGTTCAAGGCTGTCAAGCATATAAACAATGTCAAACAAGGTTTTAATGTTCTAATGAATGTAATTGTATCAGTGCTTTCCATGTGCATCGTTTTCATGTGATTAATTACAGAGCTCTAATGCTCCACTGTCCCTTTTCCTAGTACTCCTATTTTGAAGACAGGATGAGTTTAGGCTGACTATGTAATATAGATTTTATGTAATCCCCTAATTCCTGGAGTGAGGTCAGTTAAAGTAGTTGTTTTCCATTCTCGGATTTACATACACATGTCTGACCAGACTGAAACTGTGAAAGCGACATCTCTGATTCATAACATTTACATTACTTTGCAGAGAAATTCTTACTGGCAAATTGGAGTATAAGCTGCTCACGGTACACAGTGCTTGCTAAATTAGGCCTTCAGTTCACCACCATACCATTCATTGCAGAGCAGAGCATGAGGGACAACCATCAAGATGCCGTGAATCTGATTCTCTACTTTTCTAATTCCATCTGACACTGTGGGGGATAGTTGGCACTCAATGACTCATTCCCATCAGTTCTTATGTCATTGGACCTCACTGAGCTGTTCCCTCTCTGGCTGTTTGTGATTGGTTGTTGCATCTGTGATCTTTATGAAAGACTTAGATAAAGTAGAGCACTGAATGTATGCACTACACAGCCAAGGTGAATATTCTAGGTTCAATACAAGTTAAAGGAATAGTTCACCCCAAAATTAAAATTCTCTCATCATTTACTCACCCTCATGCCATCCCAGATGTGTTTGACTTTCTGTCTTCTGCTGAACACAAACAAAGATATTTAGAAGAATATATCAGCTCTGTAGGTCAATACAATGCAAGTGAATTGTGTCCAGGACTTTAGAGATCCAAAATGGTCATAAAGGCAGCATAAAAGTAATCCATACAACTACAATGGTTTAATCCATGTGTACAGAATTTATATGATAGGTGTGGGTGAAAACAAAATAAATATTTAAGTCCTTTTTTACTGTAAATTCTCCTTCATGCCCATGAGGTGGCGATATGTCCGAAGAATGCAAATCGCAGATTTTTTTTAATTTAAAGCATTATTTTTTTTTTTTACTTAAATATTGATCTGTTTCTCATCCACATCAACAGCATTTATGGCATAATATTGATTACCAAAATTTTATTTAGAACTCCTTTTCTTTAAAATAAATCAATAAAAAAGCACAAATGAAAGTCAAAATAATTTTTTTTGTTAATCAATATTATGCCACAAATGCTGTCGATTGAGCTTAAATTGTGTTGAACCCTGAATATTATTTAAGGAGCTATTTCTGACTTATCTAGACCATTTGGGGAGATAAAAAGACATCCAGTTCTCAGGGAGAGGAGAGAGACAGACAGATCAGAGTCTTCGTGTCTGTCCCCTGAAAGAGAGAGAGAGAGAGTCTTGTGTTGTGTGAAGTGTGATGCTGAAAAACCGTCTTGAGTTTTGAGTAAAGCTGTACAGCTGATTGCTGGTTATTTGTGAATAAAACAGACTCACGTGAACTGTGGAAACTGGTTCCCACTTTCTCCTTTATCTGCCCAACCCGAACATTTGTTACACTGGTGCTGAAACCACGGATAAGGAGGAAGGTACACTGCTATGGAGTTGTTTTCGCCACTGGTTTTGGTCCCTCGCCAGCATCCATCAGGCGCAACACCAGGCCCTCCTGTATCTGCAGGTGCTCCTTCGAGGCCAAGAGGAGGAATGACCAGCCCTTAGGGGTATTCCCGCTCGGGATTTCCCTCTGGAGCAGACGTGAGAGGAGGCTCTTAAGCACACGTTTGACCAAGTGAACGTAGTTGATGCCTTCAGCTGCACATTGCACTCACATGTCCGTGTTTCTAAATTACAAACGATTGTATCGTGTGATGCAGGATGCTCTGACAAAAGAAGATACAACACAGTTGTTAGTACCAAGGAGCCGTCAGAAAATGTTGTTCCTGATGGCTCATTATCCGATGGCAGGTCACTTGGGACAGGGGAAACATAAGCCATCTCATGGCCCGTTTCTATTGGCCGGGAATTCTTAGGGATGTTAGACGGTGGTGTGGGACATGCCGCGAATGTTAGCTGGTGAATCTGCTGGCCACTCCAAAAGTGCCTTTGAGCCCTCTTCCGTTGATCGAGGTTCCCGTTGACAGAGTTGGAATGGACCTCGTTGGGCCATTAGAATGGTCAGCACATGGGCATCGTTTGCGTTGGTTCTAGTAGACTACACAACGGAATACCCGGAAGCAGTGCCTTTTCGCAACAGATCAGCACGTAGTGTTGCGGAGGCACTCTTCAAAATAATCTCCTGAGTGGGAATTCCGAAAGCAATCCTCACTGACCAGGGCACTAGATTCATGTCACGTACACTACACGAGTTTCTCACTTCTTTTCAACACTGGATTTGTCAAAGGGATATTGGCAGATCCCCTTAATGGTGATGTCCTATGAGAAAACAGGCTTCTCCACACCGTTTGGATTACACCAATTTGTGACCCTTCCATTCGGTTTGTTTGAGGCCCCGGCTATGTTTCAGTGTCTTATGGACTGAGTCCTCAGACCACACGCTGCGTATGCCACTGCTTATTTGGATGATATCATCATTTACAGTAATGATTTGCAAAGGCATATGCAGCATCTGAGGGTGGTTCTGAGGTCACTGTGACGAGCAGGGCTCACAGCAAACCCGAAGAAGTGTGGAATTGGACGGGTTTAAGTACGGTATCTGGGGTTCCACTTGGGCCATGGGCAGGTGCGATAAATTGATAATACTGCAGCAATCGAGACCTGCCAGAGATCAAATTCCAAAAAGGTGGTGAGACAATTTTTGGGACTGGCCGACTACTATTGAAGGTTTGTGCCTAATATTTCCGATGTCACCAGCCCACTGACTGATCTCACTAAAAAGGGTGCCCCAGACCTGGTCCAATGGATGGAGTCGCGTCAACAAGCTTTCACGCAGGTAAAAGCTGCACTTTGTGGTGTGCTGCTTTTGCATTCCCCTGATTTCTCTCTCCCTTTTGTTTTACAGATGGACACATCGGACAGGGGGCTGGGTGCTGTTCTGTTCCAAGAGGTGGAGGAGTGCCCAGTGCTGTACATTAGATGAAAACTCTCTATGAGAGAGATGAAGTACAGCACCAAAGAGAAGGAATGTTTGGCCATCAAGTGGGTGGTCCTCTCCGGTACTATTTGTTGGGACGAGCATTCACCATCTGTTTGGACCATGCCCCGCTCCAATAGCTCCACAGCATGAAGGATGCCAACGCCCGGATCACCCGTTGGTATCTGGCACTCCAGCCATTTAAGTTTGAGGTGTTCCACAGACCTGGAGAACAGATGGGTTCACCGGACTTCCTCTCCAGAAAAGGGGGGGAGTGGGCAATCTGGACAATTCCCTTGGACTGAGTTGGGTGGTGGGAGTATTTGGAGGTGAGGCGCCTGTCTAGGGAGAGAGAAAGCAGGAAGGACATCCACCTGAGATGAATTGTGACTAATTACCATGTTAACAGTGAGAGAAAGGGGGAGATAAAAAGACGTCCAGTTCACAGAGAGATGCGAGAGACAGACAGACCAGAGTCTGTCCTCTGAGAAAGAGAGAGCCTTGTGTTGTGTGAAGCTGAAAAGCCATCTTGTGTTTTGAGTTAACCTGTACAGCAATTGCTGTTTATTTGTGAATAAAACAGACTCACGTGAACTGTGGAAACTGGTTCCTGCTTCCTCCTTTATCTGCCCAAGCTGAACCTTTGTTACATCTTTTTAAAGAGAAAATGTGTTATTTAACATCATTGACTCAACCTGAATGCATTAGGTTACACACACAAAAAAAATAATTTTAAGGAAAGATCAGGTTTGAACTAACTCTGAAAGGTACCAGTTGCAGGTTACCAATTTTTTACAGTGCATAATACAATTTACAATATAATTGTTTCCCTCTGCCACCAGCTATGTGGCAATAAAGATTATATTCTAGCTACCTGTCGCTCTGCTCTCTGTGAGAGATAATCTCTTTGTGTGGTGGTGTTTGAGTGTCTGCAAATAAGCAAAGCTGAGTTCAGCTGGTGAGAGTGCTGTGATCTGACATATATGCTGAAGCTACTATAGCTGAACCACACAGCATCACTGCTTTCTTAAACCTCTCATCAGGATGACCACATCCTTTACTCTGAACTCCACACATGCTCCTGTACTGGTCTAAACCCTCTTAAACCTTACTACAGAGAGAGTGAGAGACAGAGAGACAGAGAGAGAGAGAGAGAAAGGAAAATAAATGGTTCTTGTGGTTTCTTCCAATCTCTTGAACCACAGGGCCCTTTTTGCATACTGTATGTTTCTGTCTCTTGAACTACCTAGTAATCACCGTCTGTCTGCCTGCTTTGTTTCTTTTTTCATGTGTTCATTTTCCTTTTGGTTGAAGTATGATTTGTTTCATGTTTTGTGATGATAGCTGAAATAAGAAAGACAAGAATGAAGGGTTATGAGCTGCTGAAGATTTTTTATGGCAAATGGTTGGAAAAACTGTAAGTGTTTTGCAAATGTCTTAAGTAAAGTCCCAAATTAGCCTCTCACAGACCTTAAAAAAAGTGCCCTGACCTGTTTGGACCTATGTATGCCTCCATAGACTGGATGTGTTCTTACAAGTGAGTGGTGGCAGCGATTCTCCAGGGATTTTCCAATGTGAATTTAATGGCACATAATATAACAGACTTAATAAATAGAAATCTCAATAGAAAACCCTTTACAAGCTGTTTGTTTAAATGTCAGATGGGATTCCCATGGCTGCTGTGAAGTGACTTTTGGGTAAGAACACAGACACACACAACTCTCAGAATATTAAATCATTAATTTTAATCCTTCACATGCACTGACACATCATTTGTGTGGAGTTTCCTCCTTGCAGAATCTGGAAGATGTTTATAATTTTCTTTGGAAAATAAAGAGGCATTATAACAGTTTAATTTTGTTTTTTATTTAGTACTGCCCTGACGCAGCTATTTTACATACAACAGATTTTTACATCTATTCCACAAGACAAAATAACTGAATTTACACAAATTATCTTGTTTAAAAGTTTACATCACCTTGGTTCATAATATGGTGTGTTGTTTCCTCGATCAATGACTGTTTGGATCTCTTGTGACAGTTGTGCATGATTTGTCTTGCGCAGTGAAACTGCCCACTGTACTTAAGAAAGATCCTCCAGGTACTGCACATTCTTTGGTTTCCCAACATCTGCAAATTTGAAATCTAAAGGATGTTTAGATCCAGCTTTTAACTCTTAGGACAATTGCGGAACACATACACAACTATTACAAATGGTGCAAACATTTATTGATACTCAAGAACGTGACACACTATATAAAGAGCCAAGGGTATGTAAACTTTTGAGCCGGATGTTTTCTGTTAATTGTGATTTTGTGGGATATATTCCAAATCTGTAGCTCCTGAAGGGCAATATTAAATACAAAAAACATGCCATTTTTTATGATCCCTCTTATTTATTAGATTTTTTAATGATCTTACAGATTCTGCAAAGGGGATGCAATCTTATTCACTCAACTGTAAACAAATGCCTCTCTCCACTCTGTATCTTTCACACTAAATACATTTTCTATCTATCCATATGTTTGTCACATGGAGTGATCAATTTCACATTTTAAATCTTTCTCTTTAATTCTTCTTTTACTTTGTTCCTGTGTGCATGTGTGGTTTGTGCACTTCTCAGGTCTTTCATGGGTGCTTGTATGTACACGTCTAGGCACCTATGTTTACTTACAGATGTTCTGGCACTAGCCCACAGTCTAGATCAAAATTGTGCTTCCATTGTGACATTACTTATCTTTCTTATAACACAAACATTTAGTACTGTGCATTGGACACTAAGAAAATGTATTAATTAAAAAATGTATTTGTCACTCTGCTGCATTTTTAATTTTCAGAAGAATTTAATCTTTCTAAAGCATTTGTTTTCAGAAAATAAGCAATTACCATAATGCCAGTAAGAGCAAAGCAGTGAGACAGTCCAGATGACTTGTACAGAGCTCCAGGGATCCCCAAGGAATATGGATTGAGTTATCCTTAGCTAAACACTGTTCTTCATGCAGAGGCAAGGCATCTCTTCTGGGGTCAGTTCTGACTTATTGGGGGGTGAGGGAAATCTGATGCACTGAATCCTGTCTGTGTTTTAACATACTGCAGGTGTGTAGACCTGTGTGTCATTGTACTGGTTTGAGAGTGATGTTTCTCTTGCTACCCTAACACACACAAACACACACACACACACACACACACACACACACACACACACACACACACACACACACACACACACACACACACACACACATGTTGTGTTTCCATGTTTTATGGGGACTTTCCATAGACATAATGGTTTTTATACTGTACAAACTTTATATTCTATCCCCTAAACCTAACCCTACCCCTAAACCTAACCCTCACAGAAAACATTCTGCATTTTTACATTTTCAAAAACATAATTTAGTATGATTTATAAGCTGTTTTCCTCATGGGGACCGACAAAATGTCCCCACAAGGTCAAAAATTTCGGGTTTTACTATCCTTATGGGGACATTTGGTCCCCACAAAGTGATAAATACACGCTCACACACACACACACACACACACACACACACACACACACAAAAGACACTTTAGCATACTGTTCTGAAATGAAGAGGGAAAGTCTGAATCATAGCATGGTACATCTGTGTGTTAAGAGATCTGATAGCTTTATTACGAGTCATCTCTTCATCTGTTCCTAAACGTTGCCCAGACTCTGCTGAGTTCATCTACATTTGTTTGTGGCACACTGATAAAGAAACCAGATCAGACTAGATTTTGGATTAACATCTCCAGAACCCACACCATACACAGAGAAGTTTAGATTGTCATAATGGAGGAATTTTTTGTCTTCGCTGACAGCACATTGCATTGTTACACATATAATCAAACACTCCAATGAGGATAAAAATCATTTTCAGCTGCTGGACATTCATTTGGTGGTCCTATTGGTGTGCAGGGAAAAGAGGTATAAAATTAAGCAATTCCATGTTGTTACAATTTTACACGTTTGACGTGTTCACAAGTTACTCCTTTAGGAAATACACGTGTCATTATTGTAATCATAATAATTTTTTCCCCTAGTGCATGTCTTCACAAATTCTCAAAATGTGATAAAGGGTACAGTAGGGCTAAAGGCAACTCTTTAAGTAAATTATGTTATATTGGTTATATTGCTATATGTAATGTAGTGTAGATATAGTGGCAATAGTTATAGGGCAAATTATGCAAACAGTTTTAAGACAGCAAGATGCTCTTTTTAAGTACAAATTAACATAAAAATGCATATCTCCACTGTGATCAGATCAGTCAATTCTTCAACATTCTTCATAACAAACATAATAGCATGTTTTATGGGGGCTTTTAGTCCCTGCAACAAGTTTGTGTTGTTTTTTATTTTTGCTTATTGGGCAGTTATTGAAAAACATTGGATCTAATCACCTTGAACACAACTGAAAATTATTTAAAAGTTTTGTCTCAAAAATAAATGTGATTATTTCAGGGATTCTCATAAGGTACATACATTTGCAGTACTTTAAAATAAATTTTATATCAGATCAAATTACCTCAAAATCATCACATCATATGCGATGACCTCATCACGGATCAGAAAATTGTGCATTTCATAGTGAAGAACAGGTCTTTTTGTCGCTTTTTAGTGTTTTGTTAGAAAATCAAGTCAAAAGTGCCTCTTACCCCGTGGGGCCTTAAAGGTGCTGTAAGCTATTTTTTCATGGAAAAGTATATGCAAAAAAATGTCCTACTCCCTTAAAGATATTAATGAAATATATGTCCTGAGATATCTCACCTGTCTCTGTGACAGCTGTAAACTTTGTAAACAGCAAACAAAAATGTGTCCGCAAACCGCTGACATTGATGCTTTTCACATGTCAGTCATTTTGCTCATTCTCATTTGAAGCGGATATTTGGATCTTTGAGGCTATGATTCATAATGTTTGTAAGTTGAGGACTCTATTATGATAGTGTATGATAGAGTTTGACAGTCACAGGAAAAAACAACACTGCTCTTTTGCTCGGTTTTGGTCTCAAAATTATCTTTGGAGCGTGGCGTTTTTGAATGAAGTGGCGTGACTAATTGAACAGCTGTGTCACGTGAAAGCTTCAAAACACAAAATTGCTTACAGCACCTTTAAGCCCCATTTTACGTTATGTTTTTATGCTTGTGACAAGAGATTGAGATTTATTTTATGCTGAATAAATTATAAAAAATGCCTACAGCACATACAGTATTCCACATCTGAGATGTCTATGCTACTGAGGCAGTTTGCACAATATGTGCCTCTGGACAGCATTTTTTGGAGAGATCAAAGTACTCCATGATTTGACAACAGTTATATTCGGTCATATTTCACTTTACTGTAACTTGTGGTGTCCAGTAAAACCAGTCAGAAACCTAACAATCACTGAACTAAAAAACAATCTCTGAACTAAAAGAGGAATGGAACACAATGCCTTGATTAAAGAGGGAGCCATAACTTTATTATTTTAAGGATTATTGTCATGGTTTGATGGACAGTGGCTCTGTGAATCACTTAGGAAAATGACAGAGCTCAGAGTGAAGTGGGTCAGTTAGTAACAGTGTGTTGCTTCAGTGGGGGTTTCAGCCTCCTCATGACATCCTCCTCACACATACAGTACCACCCACCCATCTGCCATTACCCCTACCACCACATCAGAACCGTGCGGCCGTCTCCTCCGTTCTCCACCCTCAGAAGAGTGTATGTTACTGCTGCTGTTTAACAGAACTGTGGGAGCATAGAGCAGACACACCCTTCTCTCTCTCTCATTCTTTCTCTCTCTCTCTCTCTCTCTCTCTCTCATTCTTTCTCTCTCTCTCTCTCTCTCTCTCTCTCTCTCTCATTCTTTCTCTTTCTCTCTCTCTCTCTCTCTCTCTGTCTTTCTTTCAGACAGGCAGACACACTGACCCCATGGATTGGTATAAATATCCCTCTTATTGCTGGCTGCCTTTGGGGTTTTGCCTGAAGCATCTTATTTTGGCTTGTGACCGAAATAAGCAGTAAACCTCAGAGAATAAAAGAGACCAAAAGAAGAAGAGCAAGTATTGTAAGGTGTGCATCTGAGACAATGTGAAGAGAATTTAGACAGATGAGGGAATTCATTTCAGCTCTAAAAAATACATTTGAACACTTATATAAAGGGGTATTGCACCCCAAAAATAAAAATCTGTTATCACTTACTCATCCTCATGTTGTTACAAACCCAAATTACTTTCTTTCTTTCATTAAAAATTAAAGGAGATTTTAGGCAGTATTTTAGTCTCAGTCACTATTCACTTTCATGGTATGTAAAAAAAAGATGAAGTGAATGGTGACTGAGACTAATATACCTCCTAACATCTCCTTTTGTATTCCACAGAAGAAAGGAAGTCACTTCAGAACAAGTAACGATGGCTTGGGCTGTTTCTAAGTTACTGGAGAAACAAGGATGTGTGTGTGTGTTTGAGAGTTTGAGAGAGAGAGAGAGAGAGAGAGAGACATTGAGCTTGTGTGATTGCCTGCATCTCCGTGTTTGCAATAACTCTGCACGCATTCACATTTGAAAAATTTGAGTAAATGATGACAGATTTTTCCTTTATGGTTGAACTATGCTTGCAAGTTAAATTGCTTCTTACATTTTTTTAAGTAAAATCAAAGTGGTGCAATAAGTTACAATCTGCAGTAATAAGTTAATTGAATTTTTTTAAACATTTAAAAAAAACAATGAAGAAAACTGCATATTCAGAACATTTCAGGAGTATCAGAAATAACATACACTTGTTCTAAAAGTGAGGCCCCCACTTTTCCATGTTTTGTATGTAGTGTTTTGAACATGTGATATTTCACTCCCGTAGTTCTGTAAGATGAGTCACTTGTCTCTATGGTCCTGGGATTTGTCCCACCCCCTCCAATGACAAAGTCACATTAGAAAATTCCTTGTTGTTTATGTGAGGTCTCATTCACATCCGCCTCGATTGGTGTGTGTTTATCAAACAGCACCATTCTCACTGGCATCATAGGAAAATGTCAGGATCACACACAACCACACGCACATGAAAAGGTCACCCCTTCGCAGCGCATTCTGTGACCTCTGAATCTGATCTGGCTTCTGCCCTGCTGATGATTACATTTATATAATCATACTGAACACACATACACACACACACTTATACATGCAACAAAACACAGTAACACAGTAATTATACTCTCACACACATCACACAGTGACATTAATGTTCTGAAATCACAATCCCACACACAGTACATAATAGATAAACATATAAATCTGCTCTGTTGATATTTCAGTAAGCATGCGTTTTCTGTCAAATTGTTTTTCCCCACATTTTTCTGTTGGACAAAATTAAAACCTGTTCATTCATTTTGTGATATTTTGTTGCTTATAATCACATTCTGAGATACCATTCAGTATCTTTGATGATTCAACATTTGTCTGCATATGCAACTCTTTCTTTTATTCTGTCTGTCTTTTGCTCACTCTGCTCTGTGAATGAGTCAGATAAGTGTTCCCACACGGATACAGTAAACTCTCAGGGCTAAACTCTTTGGGAAAAAAGCTCAAGATTAACATAGTGCACACTAAAAATAGCTACACTAATGCTGCACGCATTTAATTTAGTACTTACATTTACCTCAATACACACTAAAAATGACTACACCACAGTGCACTGTACATTTAATTTCTCAATAATTCATTCTTGGTTGTATTATGCAGATTCATCAGTCCACATTTTATTCAAAAAAATTTTGTCTTTGTAATCTTTAATCAAACTTTAATAACTTGCTCCACATGTGAATCAAATAAAATTTTCGTCTGACATCACCATCCCCTCTTATTTTTCATCCCCTCAACCACCTGGCTCAATTCTGGTATGCAACCCACTTTTTGTTTTTACTGTCCAATAAAGCCTAGATGACCTGCCCTGTATTTTTGTTATTGAATATCTGTGGGGTATTCCAGAAAGAAGGGTATCTAAATTGGGCAAGTTAACTGTTAAGAGTAAATTTGATCCTAAACTTTTATTTTTTATATAGCTTCTGGTTCCAATAACCGGAGTAAATTTCAGGGTGTGTTAACATAGCCACTTACTCGAACCTAATCTGCTCTGAAGCAGGTTATGTTCCAGGCTCAGTTTATTTAAAGTAAATGTCCGCCTGTCGTGGTGCTGTAGGCTTTGGTGGTCTGTGACAACATTATCCTACAGGCCTTGGAGGGAAGCACCGGGTGATCCCTCCAGGTGGCGGCGTTTTCCGGATACAGGTGGATCGCAACCGCTTTGTCCACTGGGCCGCCCGCCGTCGAGGGTAGTGAGAGCAGATGAGCGAGGAGGTCGATTGCGGGCAGTGAAAGGTGCCTGTGAGCGGCGCCCGGACCAGAGGAAACAATCGTCTAGCCATGAGGCCTGTGGGGAGGATGGAGGGTTCCAATCCAACCCCACACTAATGGCGGCCCATGCAAGTATGTCGGCCATCTGGGCATAAGCCTCAGTCTGGGCGGGCCAACCCGAAGGCAGCAGCCCAGTCAAGTCTTCCGCGTCAGACCCCGGGACGCTCTCTGATGCAGCGCCGATGTCATCATCCAGCTCGGCGGGTCCGAGGGAGTAGTCAGACTGGCCATGAGGCGAGCCAATCTCATCTCGAGCCCGGACGGAAGTCAACGAGCGTGCCGGGGGGCGGGTGGTTCGTGGGGATTTACCCGGCGAAACCGAGCCTGCTGCCATCCCCAAAATGCCTCCATCGCCAGCCATGTCATACTCAATCCCGTGGGAAGAAGGAGCGACGCGGGGGGCAGCTGGAGTGGCGTTCCTTTTTGGAAGGAAAGCTGCGACCACAACGTTGCCGTGGTCAAGTTCTTGCAGTGAGAACAAGAACCATCCACAAATGCCACCTCAGTGTGATCACGGTCCAGACACACGATGCAGCGTTTATGACTGCCAGGAGCAGAGATATCGACCACATCCAGGAAATACACAGAGGCGGAAGTGCATCTTTAAAAAGACGCGTCCTGAAAAGGATGTTCAACGCCTGCTGTGTGTGCTCTTTTAGAGAAATGTAACTCTTTAAGTGAGAGAAAATAGCTCTTTCAGAAGCGCTGTCGAAGCGCCCAGGGGCAAAGCTGCACTGGTATGCAGAGAAGGAGAATGCTGCTGATACACACCGTAGATCCAACAGCAAATGCTCTGCAGAGGTGAGTGGAACAGAAGTGATCTCAGCTCGCTGATCACACAACTGCTCGGCTCCGAAGAAAAATCTGAATGGACAGTTGCACGATTCACTCTTTTTATAGGGATGCAAATTCTGTCTGCCAATTTCTCATTGGTATTTTCTCAAGTTCAGAGGTAAACGAGGCCTTCAAGAAAGATGTCTAGTGTCACTTAATTCGACACAACGTCGAGTGAGCGACAGACGGGGAACACATAACATTTATAAATATTTATTAAAACATCAAATTCTGCATCACTGAAGTATGGCACACTTTTCCTCTTAACGTCCATTTCCATGGTGACTGGTGGATTTTTCACGCTGAAGATCTCTGAAGTTTCAAACTCATTCTGGAACCAATAATGACGAGTGAGCAGGGTTTATGTCACAATTGGGAAACACTTTCAATTAGTCTTGTGTCAGAATATGCAAGCAAAATGGGTTGTGAATGCAGTTTCATGTTGACTTTAATTTTAAAAAATATTTTAATTTTAAACCAGTATGCATTTTGCTGCTAAAATATTGTTACTCTGAGTTTTTTTTTTCACTCTCTCTTTTTCATTTCAACTAACCAATTTACCTCTGGGCCATTTCCACAGAACAAAACAAACGTTTCGACCTAGATAACCATCATTTTGAGAGGTTTTTATGCAGAACGTTTGATGCCTATAAAGCTGTACTCTGTGGAGGAGAAAGTGTACAATGTACATCAGCTGTTTATGAAAGGTCAGAACTGAAGTAGGGTCAGAGACATAAAGAATGGAGAGGAGAAAATGGTGTTAGCAACAGTATTGTATGGCATCTCTGTATATTGTGATTGTGCAAATATCTCCAGTCCCCTTACAGCAATCCCAGTAATATCAGGTCACTGTGTGTGCACTACCCTGTGGGAATGCATGTTTACATACTGAAATAAAACTGACTGTGTTTAGGTTGCATCACAATATAATACTGCAATATTCCAAGTATCTTGCTTAGGGCATGTGCAAAATTGTGTACACGTGTCTGTCACACGTGTACACAATCTTTTTTCCTGTCTTTTCTTACTTATCTGTTCATCTCTTCATGAAACTAAAGTTCATTTTAAGAATGTCTATGTTCATTTTAAATATGAACCTTCCAGAATTATGTTTTACCCAACAAAACCTTCCTAGTGATGACTAACACACTGACTCACCACTGTGCACACATAACGAACTGGCCAAAAGATGCATAAATCAGAAGCAACAGAACAGAGGAGTATGCTCGTTTTTTAGAGATAGATAGTCTCTTTTTAAACAAGAGATGCAATGTTTGGCCCTACCATTTGAAGATTATGATATTGTCGCTTTTTCACATTATAATGATATACTGTACAGCAGAGTATAATAATACAATACAACACTATTAAGAGCAATACAGTTTAATACAATACAATTCAAATGACATACATTAATATGATACAGTGAGAAAATGCAGTGCAATCCATTTGAATGTACAAAGCAATGCTGATAAAATCAAACTTAGTATCAGGCCAGGTAGGTCACAGGATTCAAGCTCGCAATCAGCTGATGCTCAACTGATCACAATGTCTACCTATACAATTAAGAAACCTATCACATCAGTCCTATTGAAGTCCTCCATTTATTCATTGCCTTAGCTTCATTTTCATTGCATGGATGCAAGCTGCATTTAAAGGGATAGCTCACCCAAAAATGAAAAGTCTCTCATTATTTACTCACACTTTCACTATCCCAGATGTGAATGACTTTCTTTCTTCTGCAGAACACAAATGAGGATTTTTAGGAGAATATCTCAGCTCTGTAGGTCCATACAATAAAAGTGAATGGTGCCAACATTTTTACACAAAAAAAATCACATGAAGGCAGTATAAAAGTAATCCATATGACTCTAGTGGTTTAATTCACATCTTCAGAAGTGATAGGAAAGGTGTGGGTGAGAAACAGATCAATATTTATGTCCAAACGTCTAATAGACCATATTAATTTCCTTTGTTACCTGCTCCTTCTCTCTCTCTCTCTCTCTCTCTCTCTCTCTCTCTCTCTCTCTCTCTCTCTCTCTCTCTGTGCATTTCCTTCTCATTTCATGCTTGAATGTTCATTCATCAGTCTTGCTCTGGTTGTTGTCATAGTACCGCTGGCTCTTCTTACACTGGACTGCTGTGTAAACTACGTAAGTACATTACCAGTTAGCAGCTACGGTCATGAAATTGTGAGTCAGGTACGGTCAGTGTGTCACCTGCCTCCAGACGTCATGGAAACACTGATTAACAATGTAATGTGCATCAGTGAGATGAACAGTATATTATCTTTTCCCTCTCAATGTCTGTTTCTATACTTCACTCTGCCTCACTTTCTCTATGTCGTTCTCATTTACTTTGTTGGTCTCGTTTTGCTGTTGCAGGTGACTGCTCTGCAGCATCTCTGACCATATTAGTACAAACAAGAGCCCTTTAATGTACGCTGAGTGTGGTTGTCATGGATACAGTATCTGGATAGACAGTCATGGATTTTGAACATGGATTAAACTGTGTCCAAAACTTCACACTATACACTTACAAAATGTATTATGCATTCAGCCATGTAGTGTATGAATTGTCAGTGTAGTATCGTCCCAAATGGAACACTTAACCTTTTTTTACTACACGGCTGACAGAAGGGACGTTTCAAACCCAATGGTTGTGTTAGTTTTAGCACGCTATCCACCTTCAGTTCAACACTTATATCTTCAATAATGTACATATTCACACAGCATGGTATAATGGTAAAGCGTTTAACTCACTGTTGTAAGCTGCGGTCTTCACAGAAGTTTTGCTAGTTGTCATGTTCCTCATTATTTACAATTGTTTTGCCAGATCACATTCGCTACCGGTAACTCCAATCGGGTACACTTCTTTTTGTTGCATTTTCAGTGTAAACATACTACTCATTCAAAGTGACGTAAAATGGTGCAGAAGTGTGAGGTTTGGGTTGCATATTTAGAATCAGAATATAGCACCTCAGAGGCAACAGTACACCTGCTAGATCTCATTATCTTTGACTGCGTCCTATAATGCAACACAGCATTTGCCAAAGGATTCGGGATCTACTCAAATGACAGACTTTCAAGGAAAAGGATTCAGCGTCTACTCAAATGACAGACTTTCACTGAAAAGGATTCAGAGTCTACTCAAATGACAGACTTTCACTGAAAAGGATTCAGAGTCTACTCAAATGACAGACTTTCAATGAATGTAAGCCAGAAAACATAAAAAATAATAATAATAAAAAAATTATATTGCCTTTATATTCCAAACATAAGTTCAAGAGGAACTTGCTCATTTAGGTCTGCCAATTATATCCTAAGGATATACAAGTGGCTGCTTCCCTTGCTTTGACAACGATTGTTCCTGCATCCCTCCACATTCCCACCTCCTTTGTATTTTACAACACCTTTACCAATGGGAGGATGGGGAATGGGTCTCAGGGGAATGGGTCTCAGAGCTCAACCCCAGTCCTGCACTCGAGTAACTCTGCTTTGGGCAGCTCACCAAATATGTTTACCTTAACATGCTACAGGACTATATGTACCAGCTTGTGAATTTAGTTGTTGGGAGTCAGGCACTGTGGCAAAGTTCTAAAACCTGACATTTGCCATGGTAACCAAATGCATTTTATTTACATTTACATGTATATATTTAGCAGACACCTTAATCCAAAGTTATTTACAAATGAGAAAGGAGTAACATTAGAAATGCTGCAACTCACAGTTCCATATTTCTCATAGAAGTACAAGCTAGAGCAGATATAAAAGATAAAGACAATAGTGAAATAAAGTTTAAGATTAAAGGGATGGTTCAACCAAAAAAAATTATTTCAAATTACTTTCTTTCCTCTGTGGAACACAAAAAGATATCTTAGGCAGAATGTCTTCATTGACATGCATCTTGGTCCATACAATGATAGTGGATGGTGACTGAGGCTAACATTCTGCTTAACATCTCCTTTTGTGTTCCACAGAAAAATGAAATAAAACAAATAAAAAAGGAAGAAAGAAAGGAAAGAAAAGAAAAATAGGTAAGAGGACATTTCCTCCTTTCTCAATGATCCACTCACACCTACTGAAATATTGAACTGCATTGATGGCTATCGGCCCTGCTTGTTTCAGCAAGAAAGGCTGGGTTACACAGGCCTGCTTTGTCAGAGGGTTCAGAGCTGTGACAGGCAGTACAGAAGGATTGTTCTCGGAGGCTGCTCGCTGATTGTGTGTCCTGACCTTCCTGTCTTCAGTACCCAGACTGAGTTATCCAGTTTCAGTGGGTATATGGAAACTCCTTCACCTGTGGCTATGATGTTACCTCACAAACAGCAAAGAACAGAGAGAGAGAGAGAGTGACTGGGAAATGGTTTCAGTGTTTGTATCTGAGTGTGTGACAGTGGGGCATTAGGATTGCTCATGTGCATTCGTTTTGAGTCTGTGGGGCAGAACATTTGAGAATGACAATTGATTTGTAGATTTGCACTCCTGTTATTTAAAACACAAATTGTTAACGTAACTGTGAAGGACACATATACTGTATATATGCTTTAGGCTTTTATTGGGCAGCCATTGTCCTCCTTTTATGTGTAAGGAAATCGAAAAATGTTTGGTACTTTTATTCTTTTCGAAAGAAACCAAAACTTTTGTATGACTATAACGATTTATAACTGGTTCTCTATTAGTTTTGCTTCAGGATGCACACATTATAATGGTCATCAAGTGGTGACCCAACACAAAACCATTTGTTTAATGTAGTCTAGGTCACATTTTCTTTTACCTTATATGGTTTTGTTAATGGTTTTTCAGGATGATGGAATGGAATGTATGCCGAATTCTGTAGAGGTTTATTGGACACAGGACTTTTGACATCAATAACAACTAATATTTGAAACATATTCACCTCCCTTTTAAAGTTGATTAGTCTATTTGTTTTGCTTTCCTAAATGTATACTATTATATGGTTCGCTGCATTTAATTATTTGCATTTTCTCTGCTGCCCATGACCCAATCAAAATAGACCTGCAACTCATTTTTTGGGTCACAACCCACCAGTTAAGAACAACTGGTGTAAAACACAACACAGATGTATGCATATGGGAACCTCACTTTGGCCTGGAGTTAGTCTCCAAGGAGAGCTTGTTGTGTTGCAGCTATAATCTTTTTGGATGTCCACATTGCGGTGTCATCCTAAGGAGTTTTGAAAACCTGCATTTGCGATGTGTGGGAGTCACTGACCAACTGCTGACTACCTCTTGTAGTCCTCTTCACTGATGAACCTATATAATGGACAGTTGATCTTGATTATTCTTCATATTCAGTCTTGTTCATCCACATATGACTGCTGACAGGTGCATAGAGCACTGACCCTCATTCATAACAACAAAATCAAATCGCTCACACACACCCTTACAGAAATTCTATCATCACATCCCACTCAGAGTATGTGTTATAGTCAGTAATTATGGCGTGAAGGCTTAACGGTGCTTTTTGAATAAGAAATGAAAATTTCTGCTTTGTTCTGTCTGCGACATGCACTGCAGTGTCACCCATGCCCTCTGGATAACAATGTGTGTGAGTGTCAATGGCTGTGCATGATTTGTGGAGAATATGAACAATGGTGGGAGTAAAGATAATGAATGAATAAGATGAAGCTGTGGGAACTGAGAGCAAAGATGTCATAAGCTGATGCCACTATCTGCTCTATTGTACTCTCGACCCCTTTCATCAGCACATCTCCTCACAGCTTTGTAGAGCAGAAAACAACCACACACTCATAACCTTACACCCTCCTCCACATTAGCATGAGCAGATCAGTGAGCGTACCAATCAGTCATCTAATTGGTTAATTATGAGGCAAAAAACTCTGATTGGATTGTGCATTGACTGTTCACCTTTTATTTCATGTCCCCGATTCTTGCTGGTGCCCCCTAGTTTTATCACAGTAAAGACATCAGGAACATTGTGCTGTTTTATTCTGTTAAAATAACATGAAGCAATTCTATTCTGCTCTCAAACTACTAAATCTGTTTGCCTCGTTCTTATTTTTCTTACTCACAGGCAGCACAGGTGTCTCTGTCAAGAGATTACTCATGTAATCTTGTATTTTAAATTGAAACAGAATATTCAATGAGAAGAAAAAATTTGAGCAGGGATTAGTGAGGTCAGCCAAAAAGGAAAGTTAAGGAGGAGTAGGTTATTAAGTTTTGATACAAGACCACATAGATAAACATTTATTTATTTATATTTTATTTCTTCTTGATGTAACCCATAAAACATATTTCATTTGTGTAACCTATTTTGTTAGGTTGCTTCTGTCAGACTAGAGTAGACTGACTTGAGTAAAACAAATTAATTTAGTTACTACATTAATGTGCGAGTGATCTAAATTTAAAATGCCTTAATGGCCTTGCACCCCACTATCTTTCTCGACCAATGCGTTCCCACAGATTTGGTTCTCAACTTCTTGCTGTCCCCAGGTTTTGTCTTTCCTATATGGGTGGTAGATCCTTTAGTGTCATGGCACCGAAACTCTGGAACTCACTCCCTTTAGATATCCATATTATTTCTTGGCTTTCAAGTCTCAGTTGAAAGTATATATTCTTGCAGTACTTTTTTCTTCCTCTTAATATTTTGCTTGTTTGTTTGTTGTGAATACGGTTTGTTTCTGAGTTGTCACTCTGTTTATGCATATTTTGTTGTTATGATGTCATTCTGTTGTAAAGCGATCTTGAGCTGTGGGAAAGGTGCTTCATAAATTAAGCCTATTATTATTATTGCGATAGCTGTTTATCTCAGCTGTAGTGTCAATCAACTTACTGAAGATAATGTAATTTAGGTCAAATACATTCTATTTTCTTTGTATAAAAATTTGCTCTGTGCAGCGTCCTCCCTGAGTATTTCATGGTAGCTGGTTCACAAGAGTAATTTACAATAGAGCCCGTACTCTCCACCGGCATATTGTTACATGTCCTCTAAATGCAGAAACTCAGGTATCAGGTAAGCGTACTTACGCCATCTGTCGTGTCTCTCAGCAGTAATAAGCCTTAATGCTAAAGCTGTTAGTTCAGCTGAATTTCCCAGCTGTATTGTAGCAATAATCAGAGCGATCATGGGGTGAGAGACAATGCCATTGATTAAAAGAAACTGCTCGCTGACTGACGTGCGCTTACTCAATGCATGTCAAACTTAACTGGCTCGTTACGCATAAAAATGGGCTTTTGTTGCCACTTGCTGCATAAAATCTATAATATCAGAGGGAAAAATTAAAAGACACATCTCGCTCTTTTACACATCTGTAATGCTCTTTCACTTTAATTTAGAATGTCAGGAACACAAGCAGAGTGATACAAACAGTAAAACATCCCCGTGCGGACGGTGTGAGACAGCAGCACTCTAGGAATGTCTCTCGTCCAATCATATTTGAGGATGGGAACTAACTAACTTTTGTATAATATTAAATATCACTGAATCGACCTGAATAAATTAGGTTCCACCAACACAAAAAGTTTTATGGGTAAGATCAGGTAGACATGGCTCCTCAGTTGAGAGGAAACAAGTTTTACAGTGTACATTAAGAAAGTGTCCAATAACAGGGTGGATACTGATATCAAGAGAGTAGTATTCGGCTGGTCATGGGACCTTTAAATGGCAGCCTCCATGATGGAACCCTCTCCATGTAGAATACAATAACTTTTTTGATTGGAGTATTCATCTCATGTCAATAGTGCTAATGACTATATACTTTACACATAATTATAAATACTATTCATTTCCTTGGTAGTGACTTTTTAATGAAGAAAAAATTACTTTAAACCAGTGAAGGGCTTTTCACTCTGTGCATAACCCTGAGTTGTCTTCATTCAAAACCCAGCTTTTTACACCCGATAAAGCAACGTTTCACACGGGGGTAAGCACCATTTTTTACCGGGGGTTCTAAAACCCTGCTCTGGAGCAAGGTTAGCCCCGCATTTGCGGTGCCAAAGGTTTACAGTGTGAAACGATGTGGTGTTAGAATGTTTCAGAAAGTTGTTTAACAACAGACAACCAAACATATAAATGCTCTTTACTTACCTCATTTTTTTTATATTAACCATTTTACAAAATGTTTTTATTGATTCCATTTGTAAGACAAACAGTCCCACTCTCCCTCCTCCAATACCTCCCTTTCTCCCATAATCTCTTAAGAGAAGTTGAAGCTCTGTCCCCCAGGCTTTGAATTAGCAGGGAGTAATACACAGATGGCTCATGACCTTTTCCAAAAGCAGTAATCACCACTTCCAGAGTATCTGCCGCTTTAGGAGGGATGCTACTCCCAAAAATAGTACAGAGCAGGTGGCGCAGCTGTAAATACCTAAAGAACTGAGATCTTGGAATCCTACAATGTTGAACCATTTTTCAACACTCAATTCCAAATTAAACTCTCTAGACACTTTTGTCCATACCATGTGCAAATGCGAGATAACGGGGTGTAACATAACTTCTCCAATTAGTTTGATAGAAAGGCTTTGCAGTGGCAAAATAGGGGAAAGAACTTCATGTTCAATACAAAACCAGGGAGGGGCTCTCTCTGGTGGAAGCGACCAATGAGCCAAATGTCTGAAACTGAATGCATAATAACAAAACAAAATCTTGGGTAGGCCTAGCCCACCTTTGTCAATTGGCCTATGTAACTTATTTACATGTAATCTGGGACGTTTACCATTATAAATGAAGGACTTCGCTATGCCATCAAATTGCTTGATATAAGAGAGGGGGACATCTGCAGGTCGAGACTGTAGTAGGTGGTTGAATTTTGGAATACAAATCATATTAATAACTTTAACCTTCCCAATCATAGATAAATGCAATGAAGTCCACCTGCTCACATCACTTGCTGGGAATAAAATTGCCAAATACTTAATGCCCTGTTTGGGCCACTGGAAGGCGCCTGGCTGAAAAGCCGTTACTGGGCAGTACGCTGTCAGAGCCAAAGCAGATTTAGACCAATTAACTCTGTATCCTGAGAATTTAGAAAAGGAATTGATAATAGAGGCAAGGCATAGATCTCGTAGGGTCAGAGAAGAATAATACAATATCATCTGCATAAAAGCAATAGCTTCTGCACCAAACCTCCGGCCACCACCCCTGGAAAATCATCTTTCAAAGTCGCTAATGGTTCCTGGGCAAGACAGAACAATAATGGGGAAAGAGGGCAACCCTGCCAGGTGCCCCTATCCAGAGTAAAATAATCTTAAATTAATCCATTTGTTTGTACTGCCGCTATCGGGTGTCTATAAAGTAACTTAATCCATCCAATAAAAGTATTCCCAATCCATATATTTCCAAAATCTTAAAAAGATAATCCCATTCCACCATATTAAATGCCTTTTCAGTGTCAAGTGAGATGCAGTCATCAGAAGAGCTGTGGCCCTGAATAAACCCCACCTGATCTATATGTATAAGAAATGTCATAACTTAATCTTTGACAATATTTTCACATCTAGCTGGATCAGGGAAATTGGAAGGTAACAGTCGTCAGTTTAGGGAGTTCTAAGTGTTCCACAAAGTTTATAATATCTACATCAATAGATATCTATCACAAGATAGAATTCTTTAAAAGCATTATTCATATCAATGGCTGAGGTAAATATTTCACCACCAGTAGATTTCACTGGGAAGTGAACGGTAGAAAGACTCTCTCTGCTTTATATATCTAGCCAAAAGCTTCCCTGATTGTTGCCTGACTCAAAGAATGACTACCTTGCCCTGAATAGCCAAAACTCCACCTTCTGCAACAAAATAGTATTATATCAGTATTTCAATCAGGTCAATTCTCTGAGGCCATCAGACAACATTCAGCACTTCAGCTCTGCCTCGGCACCGTTAATATTCCCTTCCAACTCCACAAGTTCTTGTGCTTTGGATTTTTTGGTGAATGAGGCATATTGTATGATCCGACCCCTAAGAACCACCTTAACTGCCTCCCAAGCCATGCCCACAGAGGATACTGAGGACCAGTTGTCTCCATATAAAAACTGATTTAAGCCTTTAACATTTGTTGGAATTCAGGATTTTGCAAAAGGGATACATTAAAGCGCCAACTATATGATTTCTTTTTCTCCGTATGTGGCAACACCTCTAAACTCACTAGGGAGCGATCTGAGACTAAGATGTTTCCAGTTGATCAATCAACAACAGATGAAATGAGGGACTTCTAGAATATACATTTTTTATATTCTAGAATAAACTTATGGACTGATGAAAATGATTTATAGTCCCTACCTATGGGTTCAAAAATGTCATTTGCTTCACTATGATCAAGGACTGAGTCCATCAAAAGATTAAAGTCATCTCCCAATATTATATCTCGAGGGGAGCCAGTGGCTTGCAACATCCCTTCAAGATCTGTAAAAAAGCCCTGATCATCAGCATTAGGTGCGTAAATATTAGCCAAAATCAAACTTTGCCCCTGAATTTCTGTTAAAACAATAATGACTCTTCCTAATTTATCTTTAATCTGTTTGAGACATTTGAATTGTAGATGCTTACTTATCAGTGTAATGATACTGCTCTTACTTGAGCCAGCATTAAAGTAAACATATCTACCCCATATCTTCCTGTAGAGTGGAGGAGGTCGGGCCGGGCTGGAATGATGCACGCCCGGTCCCCAATTGGCCTGATGGGGCATGCGAGGGATAAAGGCGGCGGTGCTGACAGTTCGAGAGAGAGAATTACGGGCAACTACCCTGTGTGTTTGTGTGTGTCTTTTTATTTAATTAAATATGATTTATATTGTTAAGCCGGATCTCGCCTCCTCCTTTCCCTTTAACCCCCTTACACTTTTTTCAGCTTCCTGCGGGGAAAGATGCGTTTCTTGAAGAAACACTATATCATATTTCTTACCTTTAAGAAGAGAAATAACTTCCTTCTTTTTATGGGGTGCCCCAACCCATTTACATTCCAGTGGAGAGAGACAGTACACTCATACTAACATTTGACATTTTGACATATTAGAAAAAATAGATTGTGTGTCAAAAATGAAATTATAAAGACAACATTCCACATTAGTGCAACAATCAAACCCCAATCTTCCCCCTGAAACACACAAACAGAAAAAAGAAAAACGTATGCATTAACCCCGTGCATGACAGGATCCATCACTCTAAACTCAAACAGTCCATGTATGCCTATGCGAGCCCCAGCGACAACTTTGCCATTGGAATTCTCAAGTCCGGTGTTTCTATAAAAATGTTTTAAAACAGAATTACACAACAGAAGATAACTAAAAACTCCAGCCAATAGGTGGAATAAACACAAAGAATGTGTAGATTCATCCACATAATTGTACCAAAGGTGCTTTCCTCCACATAACAAACTACAGCCTCTAGCGGAACCAGCACACAAAAAAATTCTAATAATAAATAAATAAATAAAAAGGCTGTTCAGTTTCCTTGGACAGTCAAACAACCCATTCAACTGCTACATGAGTTCAGCAAATGCCCCATTCACTCCAATGTCCTGCAAGATATACTCTGCAAAATAAACTCCAAACAATAGGTGGCATAGGCACAAAGAACATGCAGATTCATTCACAACACTGTCCTGAAAGAGTGCTGCTACACAAAACAAATTCCAGCCGCTAGGTGGAATCAGCACAAAAAGAAACAAAAACGAACAGAAAGAACAGCAAACACACCCAAACTCCCAGTGTTTGAACATAGATTCAGTCATTACTGCCATGATGAAGGGACAATATTCTGTGTTTTTGTGGCATATTTCAGAAGACGAAAGACAAACAGAGAAGATTGGCTTGGCAACATTTCACTAACTATGGTTCTATTTGTTCTGGATGGCCGCCAGACGCAGTGCTTCACACTGGATATTATCTCTCTTCACATATACGCAGGTCAAGTCTAATATCAACAAAGTCACTCGTGACCCAGGATGATACAGGGTCCTCCCCTATTTAACCCTGTGACTTCCTGCCGACTGCCTCTATGGAATATTCCCGCTCAGACTCCGAGTGACAGAAAGCTCTAGCGGTCATTCAGAACTCATAGAACCATAGTTACATGCGTACATGTGACAGGGTTCTTTGTGTGATGGATAAGGAGGAAGCGGGAGCTGGTTTCCACAGTCCACATGAGTCAGAGTTTTATTTAACAAAATAATGGTAATCGCTTTTCAGCATTCAAAAACTAAAAGTCTGCTTTGCAGCATAAAAGTTAAGACAAGTCAGTTTTTCAGCACAACGCTCTATATTATGGAAAACACAGTCTCTGGTGTGTAACTCTCTCTCTGTGAACTGGGTTGTCTTTTATCTCCTCCGTCTCTCACTGCAAACACAGAAACGGTAATTAGCAGCAATTAGTCTCAGGTGGAACTCCTTACACCGATGGCTCACCTCCACATACCCCCTCCGCCCGACTCAGGCCAGTGGAACTGTCTGGACTGCCCCCCCCCCCCACCCCTTTTCTGGAGAGGAGGTCCACGACAGCCATCTAGGCACCAGTCTGTGGACCACCTCAAACATAAATGGCTGGAGTGCCAGATACCAAGGGGTGATCTGCACCTATAGCAAATTCTCCTGTGAAATATGCCCCAGTGTGTGGAGTTTTGCTCTCAGGTCAAGAATGTATTGAATTTCATTTTTGCTTTGTGACGGTCCCTCCTTCATGACATCTAACATGCCATGGGGCTTATGCCCATACAACAATTAAAACTGGGAAAACCCTGTGAAGGCTTGTGGGACCTCTCATACTGCGAATAACAGGGGTTCAAGACACGTTTCCCATTTCGGTCTGTGGACCACCTCAAACGTAAATGGCTGGAGTGCCAGATACCAATGGGTGATCCGGGCTTTTAGCATTCTTCATGCGGTGGAGCCATTGGAGCAGGGTGTGGTCCGAACAGAGGGTGAATGCTCATCCCAACAAAAAGGAGAGCTTTTGACTAATGAACAGTTCCGGGCACTCCTCCCCCTCCACCAGTTGGGACAGAACAGCACCCAACCCCTGTCCAATGCATCCGTGTATAAAAGAAAAGAAGAGGGAAATCAGGGAAATGCAGAAGCGGCCTGCCACAAAATGGAGCTTTTACCTGCTTGAAAGCTTGTGGGCTCCTTTTTAGTGAGATCTGTCAGTGGGCTGGTGATGTCTGAAAAATTAGGCACAAACCTTCAATAGTAGCCGGCCAGCCCCAGAAACTCACCTCCTTTTTTGTCTTTGGTCTTGGGCAGGTCGTGATCGCTGCCGTTTTTTTCAATTTGGGGTCACACCTGCCCTTGACCCAAGTGGAACCCCAGATACTGTACCTCCACCCACCCACTTTTTAGGGTTTGCTGTGTGCCCCGCTCATCACAGCGACCTCAGAACTGCCCTCAGATGCTGCATATGCTGCTGCCAATCATTACTGTAAATAATGATTTCATCCAAATAAGCAGTAAATACGCAGCGTGCTGTCTGAGCACTTGGTCCATAAGATGCTGAAACTTAGAGAGGCCCTCCCTCTCCAGAACTGCCATCGCCAAGGATAGGGGAACCGCCTCTCTTCATGGTTTTAGTAGATTGAGGTGGTGAATTTGATGAGCCCCGACCCTATCCATACGTGCTACCTCATTGTAGAATTCCCCAAATCTCTGTGTGGACTCTAAGGGCCCTTGCCACTTCGCGAGTAATTTTGAGCTTGATGTGGTCAGTAATACAAATACTTTATCTCCCGCTGCAAACTCCCGTAGTCGATCTCCCCTGTTAAACAGCAGGGATTGATGTTCTTGCACTAATGCAAATTCGTCTAACACGCCATGGAGCTTATGACCATACGACAGTTCGAACGGGGAAACTGCTGTGGATGCTTGTGGGACCTCTCATACTGTGAATAACAGGGGTTCAAGGCACTTTTCCCATTTCTGTGCATCTACATGCACAAACTTAAAAATCATATTTTTTAAGGTCTTATTAAATTGTTTGACCAAGCCATCCATTTGTGGATGGTATACGCTTGTCCGAATAGATTTAATACCCAACAACTCATACAGCTCATTTAATTATATGACATGAAAGTAATGCCCTGATCAGTGAGGATTTATTTCTGAATCCCCACTCGGGAGATTATTCTTAAGAGTGCCTCCTCAAAACTACATGCTGAGATGTTGCGCAGAGGCACTGCTTCCAGGTATTGTGTTGCGTAGTCCACCAGAAATAGTACCAAATGTTGTCCACATGCTGTCCGTTCTAATGGCCCAACGATATCCATGCCAACTCTGTCAAAGGGGACCTCGATCAATGGAAGAGGGCACAATGGTGCTTTTGGGATGGCCGGCGGATTCACCAGCTGATATTGCACACCACCGTCTAACATCCCCGTGAATGCCCGGCCAATAGAATGGGGCCATGAGATGGCTTAATGTTTTCCCCTGTCCCAAATGACCCACCATTGGACTGTTATGAGCCGCCTGGAACAACATATACCGACAGCTCTTTGATACTAATAACTAGGTTGTAGCTTCTTTTGTCTGAGCATCCTGCATCATTCGATACAACTGATTGTTTATAATTGAAAAATATGGATATGTGAGTGCAATGCATGGCTGAAGGCATTGACCATCAATTACTTTCACTTGGTCAAACGCATGCTCAAGAGTCTCGTCTCGAGTCATCTCCAGAGGGAAATCTTCAGCTGGAAGCACCCTAAGGGCTGGAGAAGCCGAGGCCTCCCCCTCTCTTACGTCATCCTGATGCGGAGCTAGATGGCCCCAGAGAGAGAGCAGGGCGTGTCGATCCCCGGATATGCTGCTAAGTGCTCTTCCGCAAACTGTGCCGCTTCATCCAGCGACAGCGGTTAGTGACACTGGACCCACTGAATTGTCCCAGCACCATGAGATCAATGACATCCCGACGTCGCTGTGGACAGAGACACAGGGCAATAAATAAATTGAAACCTCATGGCTGCATTGCTTTATGGCATTTTTCCAGCATGTCACCTTCCACATGCTGTTTATGAGTTGTGTGTGTTTATTACACAGGGGAAGGACAGAAGCACAGCTTCAAATGACCATAAAATCCATACGGACAGGAGAGCAGGATGGCTTTCTTCAGTTCAGGGTAACTCAGGAGGATGTCGACCAGGAGTTTTTGGGCCACGAGTTGGGCCTCGCCGGTCAGCAGCGGCAGGAGATGGACTGCCCATTGCGCCCACGGCCATTCCAGAGCTTGGGCCATGCGCTCGAAGAGCTAAAGAAAGGAGCTAGCGTTAGCATCACATGGGGTTTCACTGCTGCTGGGTCGCGGCATGCGCCACCTCCTGGGGTACCATGCTCTGCAACTCCCATCGAACCTCCTTATGACCTCGAAGGAGTGCCTCGAACCGTTGTTGCTTTTCCGACAGCAGATCCATGAGGGCCTGGTGCTGAGCCTGGTTGATGCTGGCGAGGGTTTGGAAGACATCCTCGCAAGGCAAAGTCGATTCCATAGCAGTGTATCTTCCTCCTCCCGAGTTTTAGAATCAGTTTGACAAGGTTCATTGTTTGATGGATAAGGAGGAAGCGGGAGCCGGATTCCTTAGTCCACGTAGTGTTTTATTGAACCAAATAATGGTAATTACTTTCAGCTTCACACTCAAAACCAAAAGTCTGCTTTGCAGCATAGAAGGTAAGACAAGTCAGCTTTCAGCACAACACTCTGTAATATCGAAAACTGTGGACTAGTTCGTCGTTTATCTCCTCTGTCTCTCTCGGCAATTAGTAGCAATTTGTCTCAGGTGGAAATCCTTACAGCTTTCTCTTTCTACAGATGAGCGCTCTACCACACCCTCAAACCTCAATATGCTATACATCTATATATACGTACACATCTATATACAATATTTATATATATATTAAGGCCGTCGATTTAACACGTTAATTCAGTGCGATTCATTTTACAAAAAATAACGCTTTCAAAAAATTTACGCATTTAAACGCAATGCCCCCCCGGACCATAATAAGTAAGAGGACTTGTAGTACCACCTGTTTACTCCAGAGGGCAGTAAGTGAAATTTCAGCTGTATGAGCAACGCGCAGTTTATACAGTGAAGAAAACACTTCAGAAGGCAGAACAACACGTTCTTGCATTCAAAACACTTGAAGGAGCGCAAATGCGAATTAAGGGATCATCTAGATGTGTTTAAAGATTGAGTATTAAACTATATTTAACTTGAAACAATGACCTAAACATTTTATGTTTATGATGCAACACACCCAAGACACTAAACAAGCATGTCTGACACTGGATTGAGATGGTGCAAGATTTGGAAATTACCCATAAATATTTAATCACGAATAAAATCAAAGAAATTTCCTTCAAACTTATTTATAAGTACTATCTCACTAATAATTTTCTTGTAGAGAAATTTAATTGTGATGTCGATATATTCTGTACATTTTGTGGTCTGCAGGAGGAAATGTTTTTTTTCATTTATTTTCGAGTTGTCCCTACTTGACTTATTTTTGGTCTGATTTCTGCAAGATTGTTAGATATCATATTATTCCCAGCTTTCAACTTTGTTTTGAAAATGTTTTATTCAGATTTTTTTTTAGCTATGACGTGTCTTTTCATAAGGAATATTATTTGATTAATGTTCTGCTTTTGTTGGCAAAGTTTAGTATTCATAAATGTAAGTATGGTGGTTATAAACCATTAGTTTTAACTTTTAATTCAGAGGTTCAGCAATACCTAAGAACAATTTCCAATCTGAGTAACAAGAAAGCTGTTAAGTGTATTGAAATATGTAAACAATTTGAGATTTTTATTAGACTGTTTATTTATTTATTTTCCTTTTTGTTGTTGTTTGTTTTAATATACCTCTTGGCTCTAGATGTAAAAGTTTTGTAAGCATTAATAAAAACAATTTTTTTAAATGTCCGCCGCAGGACGCAATCATCACAAAACTCCGACAAAATGTTTTGTTGCGAAGCTGTGAAGGATGGATTCCAAGGTTCTAATATAATAATAAAAAAAACAATTCTGCATATCGCGGCACCTTTTTATGGACCGTTCTGCATAACGCGGCAGCTCATTTTAGCTTATCGCGGCCCATTCTGCAGGTTTGTGGCAGACACACCGGACCGCTCGGTTCTCCCGATGGCCAGTCCGCCCCTGATTGGCCCCAAAGTGTGTTAGCCCACCGGGAAAATGCCCAGCATGCCAGATTATCAGTCCAGCCTGGTCATGAGGGACTTTGTTGATATTAGACTCGACCTGAGCATGTGCGAAGAGAGATAATATCCAGTGTGAAGTACTGCCCCTGGCAGTCAGAAAGAATTAAAATACCCAGGATTCCATTTACCCGGGGTTTAGAATAACCTGGGGTCAACGATTTCAAGTGTGAAAAGCCCTTAAAAGTAGTAAACAAGTGAAACTAATGCAAAGAGAGACAGAAAGAAATATTCTATATCAAACTTCAGTTTATTACACAGGGAATTCAGCATTTCTATATATTAAATGCATAATTTTACTCTCTGTTATTGTGATGGCTTCCCAACCTTTGAATTATAATTCTTGTAATATTGTTTTTGTATGTGATGTTTGTGACAGTAATTGCAGACAATGAGTAGTACATGGCGAGCCTAACAACATGGCTAAAAAGCTATTGATCACATATGCATGAGTGGGGATGGGCGGTTGGAATTTGCAGACCATGTGGAGACACAGGGCAATAAATAAATTGAAACCTCATGGCTGCATTGCTTTATGGCATTTTTCCAGCATGTCACCTTCCACATGCTGTTTATGAGTTGTGTGTGTTTATTACACAGGGGAAGGACAGAAGCACAGCTTCAAATGACCATAAAAACCATACGGACAGGAGAGCTGAACAGGTGTGAGGGTTACCATGGCAACCAGAGAGAGTAGAAGAGAGAGAGAGAGAGACCTGTGTGTTTACAGGCCGTTTGACGTCAGAGAGAGATTCTTAATCAAAGTGGCAGGTTACTTGCAGGTAACAGGGAGCACACACTGATAGACTGAAAGCTCTGTAAGAATGAATGTATAGAGTACATTTTTCCAGAACACTATTCAACCAGACTAAAACTCTATCAGCCAGGAGGTTAGTCACACACTGAGGTTGTGTCCAAAACCTAACTAGTGCTACCCGCACAGGCAGTACACAGAGGTAGGAAGGCAATCAAGGCACATCGTTTGTGTTAAATCATGTCTGCTAAGATGCCTTCATTTGAACAGTTTCTGAAGACATAAAGATGTACAGTGTGCTTTGGTACCTACTATATGATATCCCACAAAGCTGTGTGGGTGGTTCAGTGGTTGGTGGAAAGTATACGAAAATCCCATATAATTTAGCAATTTAAACTAGGTTTATAACTATTGTCCACAAAAATGCCTATTTTTAATTTTATTTAATGTATTTATCATTTTGAATGTGTTCTGATTAGATATGACATTATGGTGTCTTGGAAGCCTTTCTAATACAGTTTTTCTTAGGAGGTACCTGTCAAATAGCTCAGTACGGCGAATTTCTGATTGAAATGTTGACTGATCATAGGCATCAGTAACATGAACAGCTGTTGTTGATGTGTCATCTCCACTATTTTGAAATATAATCAGCATTTTAAACAATTTATTAATTAGCTGATTCTGTCACTATCAGTGTATGGTTTTACCTCTGTGTAGCTGGATGATACATTTGGAATCATACAGGCTCATTATTGGGACCAGGTTGCAAATTACATAACCCCAGAGAGGGGAAACTGTAAACTAGAGTCTTACAGAGGGAACTATATCACCACCATTATGCCCTTTAGTGGTCCTCAACTTGATACATGAAGACCATATATAAAGTCATCCATAACAGCCATCGGTAATTCAAAATGGTCATCAATAAATCTCAAACTTCTCTTTTCTGAAACACAACTAAACACTGCTTGGAGTTATGGTTGCATAACATATAACAACACACACCATAGGCTATGTAATGAGAAGGTAATATGTGAAGTGATAAATGACACCTTTCTCTGGAGATAGAAATTCCATCATTGAAGAGCAGGTTTCTATAAAACTAGGGCACCTGGAAATAAAGAAAAAAGCAGGAAAGAATGCCACAACAGTAGGCCTACCTGAGGTAAAGTTACTGGTGAGAAAGGTTTGCCAATGAGGAAATCATTTCTCATTATTAGGTTTCATTCCTATAAACCATATGCACTGATGTGAACATTACAGTTGATCTGAAATAATTTCTAATCACTTGAATTATTATTCTAATCACTCACTCCATAGACAAGGGCAAATAATCAGAAAGAGCAGAGGGAACCACATTGGTAAAGTGATTTAATGGAATCAATTCTTGTAATCAGACACTGAATCATCTTCATCTCTTAGACTTTTATGTGTTATGTCTTAGTGAATTGATGTGTTGCAATTACATAACTGTTATACAATCATGCAGAGAAAAGGTGTCATTCAATATGATGAAAAATAGGTTGTGTGAACCCCGAAGGTTTTCATATTCAAGTTAAATCGGTGATCTGTTCATACAGTGACAGTCTTTATGGTTCTAGTTTTAAGACTAACCCTCTGTACTTTATAATACAGGGCACATGACGCTAACAACTAACATCACACTGTCTCCAACATCCAATACCATCCCTCTAATACATCAATATCACATATATATTCATACCTAACTTACCTGTAGCCTTTATTATTATATTATGTTAATAACAGTTGGTGATTTTCAAAAGACTGCCTCAATATCAAAAGAGTCTAAACTGAGGTCCCCAAAACTGCATGGGACCTGTTTAATGTCAGCACTTAAATTTGACCTCTGTTCATAATTAGGCCATGTCATATGTTTTTTTTTTTTTTTTTTTTGCTACAGATCATATTTGAGATTGTTCTTGTCAACTTTTCTTACTGCCGTGCCAAGATTTTAACATGTAGCCATTACTTTAAAACAAAACCATGTTAGTAGCCTACCAAGAGTACATTTCATTGTAAAATAAAATAAATTGCGTTTTTTGCAGCTTAAGGGATTCATTCACAGCTTTTTTTTTTTTTTTTTTGCAATTTGCTTATTATTGTGTTATTGTTTTAGTTTTTTGATGCCACTGTTAGTTATTGTGTGGTGATTTTAGGAGGTCATCTTTTGTGTTAAGGGTTGAAGCATACTGTGTGTCAGTGTCAAAGTATTGTATTGTATGTACTGCCTTGCCTTGCAAGACATACCTATTTTCAGAAGCTACGGTTGCAGTTATCTTCATGTAAAAGTAATTGAAATGGTTACACAATTTCTCGTATTGTGAATTTACAGTTGGCTGAACTAGAAATTAGTTTTTATTAAGTAAAACATTTTATTATTAACATAAAATGGGCACAGTACACTGCATTCAGAGTTGTACTGTAATTAATTCAGTCTTATGTGAGTCAACGTTCAACAACGCTCAGAAATCAATACACTGTCTCTTTAAATGAAGAGGAAAGGTGGGCGTACCCGGTGTGCTCAAAGAGCGAAAGTAGGGCGGGGATAACATTAATATGTATTACTCGAGTTTCCCCATAGAGATTCATCGCAGATGAATGAAACAGATTTGGAAGAAGCATACACGTCTCCTTCGCTTTAATCACTTCCAATTTATCTGACACCGTAAGTGTAAATGGAAAGAATATAGCCGCTCAGTGGATGAAGGTGACTTCCCAGTGCAGACGAGCGCGCGTCGCTTAAGCCTCAAATATAACCGGTTGCGATTTTCTATTCAGTTTCAACAGTAGGCTATATTTTGCAACCTGTCTCAACGTATTGTTATTTTTATTATTTTTAAAGACTGTTGTTATTCAAAGACGATATGGACACCAACTTCGCTTCGGACAAACTTTTTCCCAATTCCAACCTGTTGGACCTTGAGGATCTGAATGAGAGCGATTTCTTATCCAATGTGGTACGTCAAACCTCCTCAGCATCTTCCATCATTATGATTAACAACAGAAAGAGAAAAAAAGAGTCAGAATGTGTTTTTACCAGCTGAATGTCTTAATAATTTCAATAGTATTTTTCCTGTCTTTATATTTAGTCTTTTATATCATACTACCTCATTGAGTTAATAAATATATCAGTTGCAGCATATAGTTATTATTACCAGATTAGGGTCATTACATCCTATATGTTTATATTCCATCGTTCGTTCGATAAACAGTCATTGGTGATATTGCCAGACTGACCATGAAATGTGATATCAGACGGGAACTTTTATTCAGGTTACACCGTTTTGCATACGATTTAGTCTGTTTAATTCAATGTTTATTTGTCACACATGTCTGGCATATTGTGCTGCAAATTAAACCTAAACTAGATCAGGAGATGTCAAGCTGTGAAGTTTGTCCAGCTGCACAAAGGTAGGGGCACTTTCCAACCTCAGCCGGACCTTTGGGGGGCGTTAGTTAAACGGCTGTTTGGTCAAACCACGCCTACATTCCCGCTTCCATCGTTATTAACCAGACCACGCCCATATATTGCTTCCAAACCACTCCCACAGATAGCTTCATCCTGTTTCTCGTGTCCGGCCACAACCTGTGAATTTACAGACTTTACTGTATAAAAGTTCTGGTCAATAAAAATGAATAATGTCACAGGATACTTCAGATACACACACATTTATATTGCATTTTCCACACCTGATAAGTTTACCTGGCACAGTAAAGTAATAGACTTAGAAAGCTCATTCAGTTGAGACCATTTGGATTAATGATATGTTTATTGTAGAAAAATGAAAAAGCTAAAATTCTTTACCAACGAGAACCAACTGATATGTTTCTTATGTTGGTGTTATTAGCAGGAAGCTTTGATAACATATTGTGAGCTAAATCAGCTAATAAGGCCTGTATGAGTACTCTTTGGTCATACCCACTCAAAGAAATGTTACCAAAACATTAACATTTTTAAAACTAAAGCTGGTCAAGAGTACAGGTGTCTTCAACAAATAATCAGCAGAAATGTTCTACAAAAACTCACAGAGAAAACACAATTTGGTCATTTCCAGTGCTCTGTGATTATCATCAGACTTGAATTAGGTCAGTTGGAAAGTAGAGCTGTATTATATACCAATTTTTGTTGTAGATGTCATTAAGTTGAGGCTAACATAAATTGTGTTCCATGTGCATGTGATCCATTTGGAGCTCAGGACATTTCTGCAGTTTCCACAGTGATTCAGACACTCCTATAGCTCATGCCTCTGACTGACACACATTTGTGCTGAGGTTCTATTCATTCTTTCCCAAAGAGACAGAGAGAGAGAGAGAGAGAGAGAGAGAGAGAGAGAGTGAGACATCACACATGCAACTGTGATGAGGGCCAGGCAAGATGGAACAGTTTTGACCTTTATTTTAACAGGGGAGATGCAGCATCATCTTTCATAGAGTCTGAGGGGGATCGGCACACAGTGTCTTATAACCTCCCTGAGTCTAAATATTATGCTCTAAAACACAGTATGTAGTCATATACTGTATAATAAAATGTATAGGCTAATATATTATACCAGCCATATGGCTGCACCGCCCTTTTCAGCTTGCCATTTGAATTGATGACCCACCTATGGAGAGAAAGCCAGACAGACAAACAAATAGATAGACAGACAGACAGAGACAGATAAGTAGTGCCTGTCTGACTGTTTCTTTGCTGGTCTGTCTGTTTTTAAGGGTATTTTAAAGGTAATATTCAATCCAGATGTCCCTCATTGAGCAACAGCTGTGCTCCAGTTTGCCCTGTAAGGAGGGCAAACTGGAGGGACTGAGGGGAGAGTGTTGATGGAGAAAAGAGAGAGGCTCATCACTGAAGGAGGCTCATTCACAGCTCCTGATAACTGTCTGTGTATGTGTTCATGAGCATATGCATGCCACTGTGCTCCTTTGTGGGTGTGAATGGAAGTCTGTAAAAGACCACTCCAGACCCTCCATGATCCCCCTCTTCAATCTTTGGCATGTGTATGTGTGTGTGTGTGTGTGTGTGTGTGTGTGTGTGTGTGTGTGTGTGTGTGTGTGTGTGAAAGATGCTGGCCCTTGAAGACTCAGTGAATGACTGCCTTGTACCCTCTGAGAGGAAACTGCCCTCACTACTCCTGGTTTTACACACACACACACACACATAATATTTTATAATAATATAAAAACTTGTTTTTATATTATTGTGGGAACACTCCATAGACTTCCATGCATTTTATGGATTTTATACAGATCTACTGATGGTTTCTATCCCCTAACCCTGCCCCTAAACCTAACCCTCACAGAAATCTTTTTGCATTTTTACATTAAAAAAAACAGTTTAGTATGTTTACTTTTCCCTCGTGGTGGCCGCTGGCTGGTCTCCACAATGTAGCATAAATACACACACACACACACACACACACACACACACACACACACACACACACGTGTTGTGTTTCCATGTTTTATGGGGACTTTCCATAGACATAATGGTTTTTATACTGTACAAACTTTATATTCTATCCCCTAAACCTAACCCTACCCCTAAACCTAACCCTCACAGAAAACTTTCTGCATTTTTACATTTTCAAAAAACATAATTTAGTATGATTTATAAGCTGTTTTCCTTATGGGGACCGACAAAATGTCCCCACAAGGTCAAAAATTTCGGGTTTTACTATCCTTATGGGGACATTTGGTCCCCACAAAGTGATAAATACACGCTCACACATACACACACACACACACACACACACACACACACACACACACACACACACACACACACACACACACACACATGCCTCAGGATGAGATAATAGTGTGAATTTGTTCAATCACTCCGCCATTATATTTATAAAGTGTTGATGGTTCACTCCAGCACTGTAGAGCTGGGATATATTTATAACCTGGAATTCCTCCACTCTGTGACTCTATCTTTATCTGCACTTCTGTGTGTTTAAATCCAGACTTTACTGCAATTGCATGGCTTGTGCTGAAGGGTGAAAATCTGTATGTCTCACTCAGGGGCATAGCAGTCATTTTAAAAGTGGGGGTGGGGGGAGCACAGCTGTCAGTAGATGGCTCGCACAGAGCCAACACTTACAGTGCTGTGTTAATATATTGCTGTATATATATTTATATATAAGTATTACATAAGTAATACATTAATATATATATATATATATATATATATATATATATATATATATATATATATATATATATATATATATTATTTACTTCTAATATTTGTAGTATTTTAAAGATTTAAGTATTACAAAATAATTGCAAAATTTAGCAGAATTAGCTGCAAAAATAAAGGGCATCTTGTGGAGTTAGTCACTGAATCAACAATCAAAAGAATATTTTAATCCTTTCAAATGTGTATGTCTACAGACCTACAAAGAGACTTTAGTTGAGGTTTTAAGCATTAGAATAACAAAGCAAATCTATCATTTCCCTACAGTTTGTGAGCTGCTGAGCATGACTTTTATCATAAGACAACAATAATAGTCTTATTTTAATTATACTGAGTTTGAATAATGTCCATACGTTTTTATGAATAAAAAAGTGTGTCTACATATCTATTCACTTCAGTAAAATACATAATTGTTTACAGCAGATCTAACTTTTTCTTACAGATTGACGACTGCACACCAACAAAGAGTTAAAAAACAGGAGCTGATATTTAAAATATCTTTTCATATTTAACACTGATCGAGTAATCTGCTTAAGTTGGCAAAAACAACCGATCAAACTATTACCTCACAAACATAATGTAAAAAGCATAACTTGAAGACTCATTCTCTGATATAAACTCCACTTACAATGTGTGCTTGAAAGAAGGATTGTCCTTAGTTTTTTCTGCATTTCACGTAATGCTGCCAATCAAGAACTATATGCCGATAAATAACTCTCATTTGTGTGTTCCTCATCTCTAGATTATTAATTTAGATCAACATCAATGCCGATAAAAAAACATGGATAAATGAGCATTGTTGAAAGCGGCTTTGTAGAAATGAATGGAGATGCGTTAATAGACTGATGGTTGGCTGGATGGCCGCTTAATCAGGCCAAAGTAACAAAGCGCAAAGAATACTGTATATAAATCCACCATTTGGACTCGGTAGGGGTTTAGCTTGGAAAAGTGTGGGGGACAAAAATCACCTTTTAAAGAGTGTGGGGGATGTGTCCCCCCGCGTCTGCTATGCCCTTGGTCTCACTCAAATGTGTGTTAAAGCTAAGATCACAGAGAGGATATTACCACTACAGCATAAAGAATCTCAGGCTTCTATTATTTAAATTCCTTTATATTATATATGTGCTGTATTTCTATTGTTCTACAGAATATTCCATAGCAAAGGCTGCTTTTGTTGGGATTCTCTCTCTGTCTGGATTTGCAGTATACTGTTGTTTTTGTCCACATTCATAAACTGAAAATGGCTTTGGTGACTGAGAGAATGATTCACTGTGCTCATCTCATAAATAGGCTGCTGTGATCTGTCTCTTTCAGGCTCATAAATAGAAGGCATTTGTTAATATGGAAAATGTCAATGCTGGCAAAAAGCCATTAACACATATCTGCTGGTTTATTTGAAAGGCGTTTGATCTCAGCTCACTCTGAGAGCAGTCATAACAATTGAAAATAAGTTACAGAAGTTTTATCACCATAAAGAAATATAGGCTACCTTGAATGTCTAGTCACTGAAATCCAATTATTATTATTCAAAGTGTTGGGTAACGTTACTTTTAAAAGTAAATCGTTAGAATATTGGATTACTCCTTAAAAAATAACTTAAGTAATTAAAAAGTATTTTCTTTATGGAAATTAAAGTGTTACTTTACTTTAACGTTACTTTTTTCTCACAGCCACTTTCTCTTCTGCTATGCTACGCATTCCATACAAATAAGCCATGAATTGCATTCAAGATACATTACAGATCATGCTAGCTACTGTACAAAGCTCTTGTCATAACAACATTGTAAACAAACAGATATTTTGAAAGTAGATCTTCATGTCATATTTATAATAAAGACCCAATAACTGGAGTATACATGATTTGTTTTTCCATCAACATGGCAGCCATTATGAATAATGAAGAATAAACACTGTCTTACCTAAAGCAGCAAAGTTCAACACTTGAACCTGCATCATATTTGTCATCATATAAGGTGCCCATTGAAAATGCCAGAGTCAACTTGAGATGTTCTTCAGAAGTCAGGATAATATTCACAAGGGATAGCCAGTATAACATGTTCAAGGAATTAGTCTGATGAATAAATACATATTTTTCACTTAAGTCACCTCAGTGCATGCTTGTTTTGAGTTGATCCATGGTGCATACAGATGCCACAACTTCAAAGGCGCATGTTGATACAACTTGAATAGAATAGTTTTAATGCTTCCAAAATGTCATAAAAATGGTTTGTTTCATGAATCAAACTACTTGTTTATTATAAAACATTTTTTTAAAATATTTTTAGAAACTAAGACATTTTCTCTGCTTACACTATCAATGTAGAACATTGCTCCGAGCCACAGATCCAGAGTCAGCTTTTCTCATCCCATTCGCCCAGTTACAGGGAGCTCTAACACAGAGCACTTTAGCTGCACAAGTCAGTGAATTGAGCGAGTATTTCCCCCTGTGTATCATGTTGTGGCCAGTGGAAAGACTAGTCTTATAATCTCTCTGCCTAAACGCGTTTACTGCAGTGTGTATTAACACATGAATTAATTGCGTTTCACTCAACCAAATGTTGACCTCATATTACTTTAAAACATGAAATGCGCATTGATTGACAGATTGATTGAGCAAGTTGATTGACAGGTGATGTCTGTATCTAAAAGGTGATTGGCTCTTTTACCTACAAGGCGGGACTTCCTTTCTAGATCCATTGAATGTGGTGTGCTAGAGCTTCTTTCTTGGGCGTTCCAATTTCTCCCATTCATTTAAATAGAAGTGACTTGTCTCTGCTAAATAATTTCTGGCCTCACACTTTATAGAACTACAATGCCTATCATGCACTACGTTTCCTCCCTGAAGTTTGCACACATTTACTCCTGATTTCTTGCAATATTGGGACAGTAGTGCACAAAAGCAATGTGTTACTTTATTACTGATATTATGGTATAAAATAAAGAATATTGTGTTACTTTCCTCAGTAAAGTATTCTGATTACGTAACACATGTTAATTTTATCATTCTACACCCAACACTGATTATTCATATTATGTCATTCTTTTATGGATTATAGTGACTTACTGATTCTTAGCATTTATCTAATCAGTGACAAAGAGAATGTTATTTTACTCAAATATCATCAGCAAATCTATGCAAAAAATTCAGTGTGGTAGTTTGTCGTATGACGATACAAACTCATTTACCATCAGCAATAATTTACCTTTCATTCACCGTCTTAACGTGAGGAAAATGAAAACCCTGAATAGCAGGGGTGGTTTAAAGCTTTTCCTCAGTCTGTGTTCTGATGAGAATACTATGATTTTTTACGTATTTACAGCTTTAGAAATGAAAAGTTTTGACAAATCCATTACAGCTATATTTGAATACACATATCGATTCCAAATATATTTGTGCATTTTTACTGTTTTATTGATATTTTAGATCACTTAACCCTATCCAACCTCCAAACATAACCACATTTCAACTATATAAAAACATGTAACAAGCAGATTAATGTACAGTAGCATTCATTTTTGTTACAATATATACATTTTATGGGCACTAATCCTACTCCAAAACCTAACCATATCCATTTATAAAGCAAGTAAAACACATAACAGGCAGATACATTTAATCACATCCTTTATTCTGAAAAATGGCAAAATTCAGTACAAAAGTAGTCCAAAGGACAATGCACTGCAGCCGATGTGCTTCCTGATGGCATACAATAGTATTGTGTGAGGTGGAGAGTACAATTTAAATTATTAATCACTGTAAATCATCTCCTGATGCACTCCAGAAAGCAGTCTGAAGATTTAGATTATAGCTAACAAATGTGTGGATTCATTTTATTACTGTTTTATGGTGCTTTTGTGGTTTTAGTTTTTTTAGCCATATTCTGAAAACTCCTTTGTAAAATAAAAATAAAAATAAATGTCTAATAAATGATTAAAGGATTCCAGAGTTTTTATTCATTTTAGCATTTTAAAATTTATTTTTGGTTAAAGTGATATAAGTCTTTAAAATGTTGTATAGGGCAGCAGTAATCACACAAAACTGTATAAAACCAATAAAATGTCATATTATAATGTCAACTCCATTAAATAAATGTAATGGCATTTAACTAATGTCATTGATTATAAATTAAATGTAATTAACTGATTAATTCTATTCAATATTAATCAATTCAAACAGTACACGTAAACATTTGTATGTTTCTATTGGTGTTAATACATAAAATGATGATGTTTAGATGCTGTTAATACATCAATATTGTACGTTTCAATCTCTATGCAAACTTAAGAGAATGTATGTTTGATAGAACCAAACTTTATGTAGGAATACTACGTATTCTCTTGAGATCATGTTGCCGTTAGGGCAAGGCAGCATGAACACCATACTGTATGTAATACCTGAATAAAAGCATGATGTATTTGTTGCATTCAGAAGATGGGGTCCTCAAGTGGGTTTCTGTTCTGATCTGAGACCATTAAGGATATGTCTACTGAAATGCGTAAGATCTGTCTGAAATAATAAATTATGGTCTAGATTAGTGGGCAGAGGCAACTTCTACCAAAAATCTGGAAAGGGAGAGTGGGTGAGGTATGATGTTGGGGAGGTTAGGTGAGTAGCATCTGGACGGGAGGAGCAGAAGAAAAATACATTATTTCAGAATTTTCTCTCAGATGTATTGAATGCTTCTGATGGAACTTGTGCTCTTAAAAATGAAAAAGAACGAAAGAGGAAAATGAATAAAGGAAGAAGTGTTAAAGAGATGTTGCATAATCTTTAGAATGATTTGGACAATGAGAAATATAATAGTGATACATAATTCCATAATTTAACCCACGTCTCTCAGACTGCCATCAAATGAAAGGCTTTTCATCCGTTTTTTTGAATCAGCCAATCCAAACTGATCTCATGAGAATTCATTACATATAATATGACTTAGTTTGTACAAATACGTACAACTTACACACAAAACAATCACATACGCTTCCCACATGTCTTTGTAGACCCCTATGTTTTGGAGAAGTGTAACAACTTATCCAGACCGTAAAGATTACCATGATAGTAATGGAAAAAGCCTTGTTGTGTATGACAGATGAAAGAGAAAGTTCCAGATTCAGAACGTGCGTTTGTGAGATATTTCATAATTTTGATCCATAACCCAAACATCAACCTGTTACCGTGATTGTAATTGTCAAATACATTTTGTGTACCATGGAAGAAAGGAAATATGAGAGTTTTGAAGGAGACGAGGGAATCGTGTGTGATTGGTTGGTTGGTACGTTTTCATACAAATTAAGCCTTACGAATTCACCATCTTGGACTATTCTTACGAACTTTCATGAGACCTTATTGTTCCAATCTAGCTAATAGTCCAGTCCAATCTATTTCAAACTAGATAACAATCCATCACCTGATCAAACATAATTAATTCTTGAACTGTACTTCTGTCATGCTTAACCTCACTCACATTTCTTATCCATTCTGCACGGGTGAACTTTGAAAAGAGTGAATTAGGTGCTTTGAGTTGAAGTTAAATGAAGGGCTTTGAATGAAGAATGGGAAAGGGCTTTGTTGGCAGTGGGGTATTTTGTATGACGTATTAGATGATCACTCTTGTCTGTTACGTAATATTGTTATTACACAGCACTCTATTACCTTGAGCCATAAATAGACAGAATAGCGAGTTCATTGAGTCTGCGATTAGGTGTGTTCATAAATACATGGACACGGATTCATGCATGCACAAAATAACGAATTCAACAGTTAGTATGATGTGAGATTGAGGTGTGTTAACTCAGGTCATATCAAACCACACCTTCCCTTTTTTCAGATTACTAGATGTTTTGCATAGTTTTGCAGCTTTTGTGAAATAAATTATAGACAAGAACGAGCTAAAGCATGTTGTTAGCTGATAATAGTGGGGGCTGACTGTTTTCACCCCAGCTTAAAGTACGTGCACCTGCCCTGTTATTGCAAAAATTCTAATCGGAATAACCTCACAACAAATAAAACTGCCCTCTAGACATATTTTAGTGCTCAGTATGTAACTGTGTGTGTGGATTGGGACAGTCAAACATTTTAAGAAAAACTGAAGTGGTTTCACACACTTAACTGGTTTGTCACAAAAGAACTTAAATACCCCAGATTTATTATTCTTCATTCCTCTCAAGCCAAGGTTTTAGCATGAGTTAAGTGACATGTCAGAACTCCTCCTGTTCTCCAGGCAGGCACTCTTTCCTTCTCTCTCTCTCTCTCTCTCTCTCTCTCTCTCTCTCTCTCTCTCTCTCTCTCTCTCTCTCTCTCTCTCTCACTCTCTCACTATCTCTCTCTGTTTCCTCAGGCACTGCAGAGAGCTGAACTTTGGATATTGTAAATATGCCGGCCCACCACTCTGTTCAGTGACCCCCTTTAACTGTAGTTTAAACCTCCAAAGTGAGGACACTGAGAGTTCTGTCTCATTTTTAAGAGACAAACTGCTAACAACCATCTTGATAGGAAGAACATTCCAATTCATCCAGTGTAGTGTGATCCTCTCTCTTCCATTTATTGTGAAAATGTCCAACAGTGGTCAGCTAATGATCAGCAATTTTTGACTTATATCTAGCACATTCATCTTGTTTCTATTCAGATGTGTTACAACAACTCAAATGTGGATCTGAATATCTGCCAAAAGCTTGATCAAACAGGAAAGTCTGAAATGAACCTTTATGCTGCAAAGACAGACAAGAGTTTTGAGAAAATTCTTAACTGTTTCTGCATCTTTACTCTTGGGGTGTGCCGAGATGAGTCTTTTTGCTCTTAACCTTTGCAACGAAGAGCATGCATAACCTCTTTTTCACATGCAATGTACAAAAGGTGTATTTGATGTTCCAGCTTTTAAACTGAGATATTCTTACCTATCTTAAGCCTGTGAGCCCTGCAGAAGCATATGTCTACCCACTCTCAACTCTGTCTCACCCCCGAGCTTCTGAGTAAACGTGTCAGATGGGTGTCAGTGTTTGCAGGAATGTGTCGTCAGTTTTCCTCAAGGTCCCTAATTCAGAAATCTCCCTTTGTTTTCCCAGTCTCCCTCTCTGATGAGGATCAAAGACCTGGATGATTATGTTAATTACATAATGGCTTTTAATTCCAAGGAAGATTTTAAATCTGGCGTATGGCAGAGATGTTAGTAATGAGAGTTATTGTAGTGTACAGTACTGTATTATCACTGCAGTGGATAATGTGTTTAATTTCTGTCACAACCAGGTCTGTTGCATTATTTCATGAGTTCAATTTAAAATTATGCTTAATTACATTCAATTTCTTCCCTTTCCTCTCCTCTCCCTTACTGTGGCTAGACAGAGCAGACTAAACCAGCTCTTTGGTCTCCGTCTAGCATACTGTTCTGCTCGGGGCTGTGTGCTGCCAAAGGCTCTTTTGAGAGAGCCAATTTGGACTTGCAAAATTACAGAGTGCAGAGCAATCTGAAGCAGGGGGATGGTGAACACATCTGGGTGACCCCCCTACCCTGCCCAAAGTGCAACAGTAGCAGTAAATAGATGGGAGTTGTGGGGATTCCTTTATCCCTAGGATTTCCTTTCAGTTAAACACTGATCCACTACCGTAAAAGTTACAGTTGGCCTCAAAGTCTTTTCTGTTCTTTTTCACTCAGTCATGAAAATACAGTTTAAATTTGTCTGTATATCTCTCTCTTTCTCTCTTTTTCTTGCTATGTGCCGCCCACTATTTTACCTCCAGAAGAGCTCGCCTGGTTTTGTGGCTCACAGCGGCTCCTGTCTGGAGGTGGGGCTGAAGCCCAACTGCCTCCTGTGGTCATGGTTCCCTTGCTATGTGGCTGACAGCTAAACTTAAGAAATATCTGGAACTGGAATTAAGAGAGGAAGGAGAGGAAAGAGAGAGGGGGAAGGGACCTAAGAGATGTATTTGGAAGCTTGAATGGGACAGAGAGAAGGAGAAGAAAGTGGTGAGAGAATGTCAAAGGAAGAAAGAGAAAGGATGGGAGAAAAGGAGAGAGCGAGTAGTGGAACACAGTTTCAGAGGGGCGAACAGGAGCCCTTCAGTGAAATATCAAAGTTTTATCAGTAATTAATATCAAAAGTTTTATCAGTAATTAATTTCAAAAGTTTCTAAGGATCTGCATAGACAACAACGAAGAATGTACAAAAATATATATATATATATTTTTTTGATTTAGTTAATATCTGAATATTGTTTCTCTTAGACAGAAATTAGATAAATTGGAGAAAAACTTTTACTTAAGTGCCTTGCTTCTCTTAGACCCCCACCCCCCTGGAGTTGTAGAGGAGATCTCAACAATGTCTCACATTGTGCTCATATTTGCCAAGATACCAAAGTCTGCAATCAAAAGGATTTAGAGATTTCAATATGAATAAAATTGTATTCATTTTATTTAATTATTTCTGGAAAACAATGTATTTAATTTAATTCTGTACAACAACAAATGTCTCATTTGTTTCTTTTTTTTATTATTTCTCCTTAGGAATTTTTGACAAACATCTGAGACCAAGTTATAAAAAAAAAATTTTTTACAACCCAAAAATTTAAATTCTCTCATTATTCACTTACCCTGATGCCATCCCAGATGTGTAAGACTGTCTTTCTTCAGCAGAACATAAATAAAGATTTTTAGTGAATAATGGGAGAATTTTCATTTTTGGGTGAACTATTCCTTTAATGCAGAACATAAACATTATTAAGTACTTTTTTAAGTCTCTATCAGTGATGAAAGGGCAACCTCTGAACAACGGAAAAAAACATATTCATCTAGGCTGCATTCTTTGAAATACTTTGTTGGGAACCTGTGAGTCCTGATCTACAGGGAGGTGAGTCAGATGTGTCTCTGTCTGGTGGTAAGCATACATGTCAGAGAAGACAGCTGTGAACTTGACGCCTTGCCTGTAATCTAAATCAGCCCTCACCTGTGAACACCTGCAGAGAACTGGCTCTCTCACTCGCCCTCACCTGAAAACTCCAAATTCTGCGCCCATCTCTCGCCTCCAAAGCTTCTGGCTCATTATGCATGCTGATCTGATCTTTATGAGCGTTAGTTCAGAACTATCCTCCTTGACCTATCTTTGATGTCTCAGCAGCCAGCTGGAAGCTGAATCTGAGGATTTTAACTGGTTTTAAAGTGCAGATGTGCTGGTTTGGAGAAAATATGGCTAAATGCATCCTCACTCCATAGTCACACGTGAAGGATCCGTCCCTCATATTTAGGTCAAGAAAGCCAGGATCAGTGCAGGTGGGTTTGTATTTTATGTTTGGAAGCTGAAGAATTAGCTCTACATATTTAAATATCTGAATAAGATTTATCAGATAATTTTGTGGTTGAAACTTATATTTATGATTCACATGAGGGAAACAAGATTTTTAAATGCATTACACACTGACTAGTGTAAACACTAAACATCTGCAAAATTCAGCTTCAGTTCAAGAACGTCTCCCCCTCTTTTTTCTGTCTGTCTCAGTTTTGCCACTGACACTTGAAAAATGTATTTCCTCATTGTGACTCATTGTTATCAGAAAAAACCCTGCTCCGTGAAAGGCACATTGTGGGTTTGGCTGTATTCCCAATTACACTGTTGCTGAATAATTTTTATCAGCATATTTTCCAAAAACGAAAGTGTTATTTTCACGTGCACGAGCCGCTCCGTGTGCACCCTGCACTCCAGCTCCAATATGAGAAGCCCTCTCCTCATTTGCATACTGCATTCCTATTGGCTGGAGTGCAGCTGGAGGTCTGTAATAAAGGAATGGAATGCGATGAGTCGAGCAGGCATGCATTTCACCAGCCTGCTCAGACCCGGACATGACCCAAGCGTTACTTTATGGATCAGATGGAAAAATATGGCATTGCTCAGCCTGCGCGCATATGCATTACACTGCTTCAGCTGTGTTTTTTTACAACCAGATAGGAGCACTAAAGTGACAAACCAGAGGTATTTTAAATGACAGTATTTGCAAGTAAAAATGCCCTATCGTATGATAAAAAAGTAAAAAATAAATTAATATTATAAGCTTATATTTTAAAGGGACTGTTTGCCCAGAAATGAACATTTAAAAGATACAATTTATTCAAACTCATGTTATTCCAAACCTGTATGACTCCATGAGATTTTAGAAAAGCCTCAGTCACCATTCACTTTCATTGTATGAAAAAAAAAAACTAAAAATGCAATAAAAGAGAATGGTCAGTCCTTAACATTATGCCTAATATACCCTCTCTTCCTTGTCATGCTCAATACAACATACAACAGATAACAGATTATTTTTGCACAAGATTCTGACATGACAACTAAAGTAGACAGGTGTCATGGAAGAGGGCTGAAGAAGCCCCAGCAATACATATAAGAGTGCCACAAAAGATTTATGCCATTTGTGCTTCTACTTCACAGTGTATGTTAGTTGTATTAAGGGTTTAAGTGTTGACAGTCTTTTAAATGTCCCAGAGGTCTGTTGTTGATTGGAATGTGTGAACTCAATGTTTGCCATTAAGGTTGCTTGAAGACCTTCCCTTTTACCACTGATCTGTGTTGCCATGCTGGATTGCTGATTCTGGCCACTTTCAATAGATATCTTAATGGGATTCTCCATTCTTAGTGGTGCTTATTCTCTCCACATGCATTTTGCCTTTATATTTGAGGAAAAAATCAGGTTAGCATTATTTGCTGGAGAAATATGGTTTAATACATGTGCTTTTTTTTTATTATTATTAAAAATTAAAGGTATAATAAGGCTGAAAAATGACAACCTGTTTTCATATCAGGTTGCCCTCATATGACCTGCTTTCATATCTCCTAAAATCTGATCCAAAAGAAAGGAACATACTTTTCCACATTTCTCTTTCTCTCTGCCCATTCCCTGAAGATATTGGGATGAAAACAAGTTCTTTGAAATTCTGAAATTTCCATCTACCTCTGTGGAGAATTCCAGATGTGGAACTTCAGAACTCTTGCATCAGCACCCCAGGATCGCATCATTACCATTTGCCCTGGAAGGTTTACCAGAGACCAGACAGAGATGGCATGACAAACTCTTAACTAATACTTGTCAAAACAGGAAAAAAGAAGTATACAGGGGCCACACAGACCAGAAAGGTGAGCACGTGGATAGTTTAAAAAATATTTTTTTAACAGAAGCTCCTTCATGAGGCCTTGCTGTAATAGGGATCAGCTGTGTTTACATTTTGTCATAGGCTCCTGTATCATTTGAAAAATTATTAAGATATGATAAATTGTTCACTGCTACTAAAACCCACAGAGCCTCATTCTTAAATTATTAGAGTAAGCTCACAGTTCTGAAATATCACATTCAGTCAAGATTAATCAGGTCCGTCAACATATCCGCTACACACATTTCAGAACAGGAACATTTCAAGAACATCAAAGTTTCAGGGTGGGACTGTTTATACTGTCATGCCCAACGGTGGCAATTAGTTTGGCACTGACGTCATAAATGCTGCGTCATTTCACAAACCCCATCATCAGGGTGTTCCTAGGATGTCATTTAACAGTCAATATGTAAAACTGACAGTTCAGGTTTGACTTCCTACTCCTTTGGTTCTCTTGCATCCATATTGTGAGCAGTGTTTAGAAAGCTACTTTGAAACTGTAGCTTCCAAATCTACAAGCTATTAATCACTTAAAGTAGCTAAACTACATTAGATATTTAATTAAGTAAATATTTTCTTATTGATATTGATGGTTTTTAAATAATATAACTTAATATAACTTGATAATTAGGATGACATCACTTTAAACTAATACATTTACACTGAATATAAACTAGAAAAAAACAATTTTATAAAAAAAAGTTTAAAACAGTCTAAATATAGTGATAAACAGCATCAGATAACTATGTTTTTGCATCAAATAAGATGACAGACTTTAGGCAAACTCTGTGCTGGGGCTCAAGTGAATTAGTGAATAATTTAGATGAACTAGTTAATTTACGCCTGAACGAACCGACTAACTAAATGAATCTTTGGGATGAATCACTAAAATGAATGAGTTCCCAAAGCTAAAACATTAGTGAATATATATTTTTAAATTGATTAATTTACATAAAGTGTCCAAAAGAACTGATTCACTTAAATTATCTGGATTTTCTACATATGTGTATGTGGTCGTGCTCTACCAGCTCAGAGCGGGATTTGAACTGGCATCAGCTGGTATGGAAGAAGGTGCGCTAACAAGGAGGCTAAAGGTTACAGCCTCTAGTGCCAGTTGCTAGTGCGCCTCTTGAGGCCAGGGGAGTGAGGTTTACCGCACTGCTGTCACTTACCAACTGGCTCCAGTTACGCCCATCCCCCTAAACTTCACTCCCATCCGGGTCATGGCACCACTGTAACCGTTCCTGCTCGACCAGCTCCGAGCGGGATTCGAAACTGTGTCAGCCGGCATGGGAGGTGGACAAGCTAACGTGGAGGCTAAAGACTACAGCCCCTAGCATCAGTCACTAGTGCAACTCTTGAGGCCAGGCAAGTGAGGTTTTAAACATATCGCACAGCAATCACATACCAGCTGGCTCCCGTTACACTCACCCTCCTAATCCTTACTCCCATCCGGGTCACAGCACCACTGTAACCAGTTCTGCTCAAACCACCCTGTGTGGGATTCAAACCAACGTCAGCTGGCATGGGTGGCAGACATGCTAATGAGGAGGCTAAAGGCTACAGCTTCTAGCGCCAGTCATACATACCACACAGCTATCACTTACCAGTTGGCTCCCATTACATATGCAAGGACATTTTGGAAAGCACATTTGTTTTTTATACCTCGTCTCCATTGATGTGCAAAACATTGTGTTAAATGTAGAGTTTTGTGACTATACACTGCTACTGGTTGGAGAATGTATCTTGGAGTTGTTATTGGAAAAGCTAAATATTGGAAAAAATAGCTGAGCTACTGACACACTAGTCAAAAACTTAGTTGAGGTAATAGTTTTACTGCTTTTAGTCAGTTATTTCCCAACACTGATGGTGAGCAACAAGTTTTACCAGATGCCACAATACACGAGGCCATGCGTTACTGAGCTACAGTGTTCCTTTCTTTCTGAAATTTCATTCTTTCTTTACAGGTCTTTATTTTTGAGGCTGTGTTAGGGAGACTGGGGAGAGCCAGAGTAAACACTCATTATGGCACAGCTTTCATTGTCTTAAATTCACAGAAGTCAATCACACAATTGTCAGGGGTTTGTGTGGGAGCTCACACAGGTGGGAGGAGTGTGAAAACCTGTGGCACAGCAATGGTTGATGTGGTGAATGCTTACATGTGTGCGTATGTTTGATGTGATATGCGCATAGCAGTTTGTTCATATGTTTACTGCTCCATAGGTGTGTCATTCACACACAGTCCCTGCTCACCAGGATGTAAACATTATCAGGTCCTCACACACCTTCGTCAAACCCCTCCTTAGCAAACACATACGCACATACAGCCCTATGAAGACAGGTATGTGTGTGCATGCACATGCAATGTAAAAAAAAAATGCATTCACGCATAAAAGAATGCATATCTGACATTGTTGATATCCCTTTCTTTCTACCACATACACCTTGCAAGCTAAAGAGTTTCATCTGTGTTGCTTTTAAGAGTGGCTATATTTATTACATATCTCTAAACAATATTTTGTCCATGGGTTATAATATGTGGTGGGATGAATTTGTCTTCCAAATAATTTATTGTTCTTTGTGTAAGAGCATATGTTAAAGCCTTTTAAAATGTATTTCTCTTGTGGTCTCTCCTCACAGCACTTCTCAGAGCAGATGGAGGACTTCTCCAATGACCTTTTCAACAGCTTTTTTGATGATCATCTGTTGGCAGAGAGGAACCCATTGTTGGATATGGATCTGGACCCTGCAACCCCTGACATCCATGCAGATCACAGCTACTCTCTCAGCGGGGACTCTGCCCCACAGAGCCCCTCCATGCCAATCAAATCAGATGACGATGCAGGTTAGCAAACTGCATAGTGTTTTCCACTACCTTACCCATTCTGTCCCCTGTCTAGACACTAGTGCCAGGTAAAACTATCGATTTTATGATTAATCACGATCTTCATTTTAAAAATCTTGATATTGATTCTTAATATAGCAAGATTTATATTTTACTTTAAAGGTGCACTCAGATTATGAATATGTCATCTTGGTCTTACACTGACACCTAGGGAAGTGGATGCAGCACTTCAATCCATGAGAGAAAATGTCCAATAACAGGGCGGTTACTGAGATTAAATGAGTAGTTTTCAGCTAGTCATGTGATACTAACATGGCAGCCCCCATGAGGTGACCCTCTTCATGTAGAATAAACCAGCTTTTATAAGGTTATTAATAAGACTGGAGTCTTCATCTCATTTGAGTGCTCATTATTTTATACATACGTTTCAAAATTACTTCAACTTTATTTAGAAGTAAAACTTTATAAATGAGAAAAAAATTACTGTGCGCACCTATAAAATTTACTTCAGTTTTGGCTGTGTTGATTTGATTATGATATCTGTTAAAAAATATTAATTGAACTGCATAGTTTTGGCCCTATTGTTGTTTTTTTTATAATTATATTCTTCATAATGTACTAAGTTAGAAGTTTTCCTGAATTGAAAGGATTAGCTGATTTTTGGACATTTGGACATGGACATTTACTTACAAAATTTTATCAGAATCAAATCAAATCAGGAAATCCATATCGATACACATTCTAACTCACACTTTTCTAGTCACACAGAAAATTGCCCACCCGTTTGGTTGTATGCTCTATTTCTACAAAATCAAGTGGAGATTGATAGAATTTACTAGTCTTGCATTGTTCAAAGGGTTAACTATCAACAGATTTATTTGTCTGTGAAGTCTCCTTTTCTCTCTGTCTCTCTCTTTCTTTCTCCTCCTTATCTCCCGGAGCACCCGTGCATCACAGGGTTCCTTGATGCAGCTCTAGCCAAGAGCTCAGTCTACCATAGGAAGCTGGGAATTCCAGGAAGACAGCCAACACTCACACTCGCTCACTATTTCTGTCTGTCTGTCTTTCTCTCTTTTTTAACACACCATGGCCAGGGAGCTGTAGTCATCCATAACATAAAAAAGGGATCTGGTTTTCAGCTTTAGATGGAGAATAGGTAGAGAATTGAGGTAGAGGCTGGCTCAGAGTGTTGCATCATACTGAACTTGAGTTGACTATGTTAGGAATGTGTGTGCAGACGAAGAGTGAAGCTTCTTTCCATTGAGGCTCCAGTGAGGGTTTTCCAGTGAATTCACAAAGCCTCAAAGTAGCATGAAGGGCCTCTAGGATTTCTTGAGCCTTTTTGCCAGACTGCTCTGAGCACCAAAATGCTTTGAACCCCCAAAGTAAAAGCTGAAATCCTGCACCAAATTACAATTTTAAATAATGTTCATGTTACTGTTTCGTTCTGTATGCCTTTTTACTAAGAGAGCTAAGATGACCACAGTGACTTCAGGTGTTGCAGCAGTGTGTGATATCTCTTTTGACCACAAACCTACCCCTGTCTGTGGTATAAAGACTGTGAGTGTCTTTAGCTGGCAGTTAAAGTGAGCACTGGCTGATTCACTGCTTTGTCTCCTGTTGCTCTGCAGTAATTTTAAACCCGCTAATGAGCATCGCCCTTCCGTCTCCCCCGGCCTGGAGTCACCCCACTGTGATACCTGCTGTCCCTCAGACATCAAAGCCTTAGAGTGCCCTATGGACATGACCCAATAGAAATTAGTTCCTATAGAGCATAAGTGAGGGTATTGGGAGATTTCCATGTAGAACTAAACAGCTCTGATCCACACTTTAGCTACCACAAAGAGAAACACTGACATTGAATTTCAAATATTTAGGAATAGTTCAACTAAAAATTAGTTGAACCGTTGGCTATTTTCAATAAAATGGCAGTTGATAGTAACTCACTTCAAAGCTTAAAAATGGACCCATATGTGCCATAAACATAGTCCATGTGACTCAAGAGTCATATTCCAAGACTTCTGAAGGCATAAAATGTTTTGGTAGGAAACAACACATAATTTCAGTTATCGAATATAATGCATGAGTTCCATTCACTTTGTGGTAATTTATTTGAGCTTTAAAGTGAGTCACACAACTGGCTTTGTACTGTATTGAAATTGGCGATCCTTTAAAATTCCTCCTTTTGTGTTCCACAGAAGAAAGAATGGACATAAGGACATAATGATGAGGAAATGATGACAGAATTTTCCTTTTTTAGTTAATTATTCCTGTAAAATGTTTGTAATGTTTTGTGTATAGACCTGTTTTATTTTGGCATATAGAGTGAAAGTGAGAAAGAGAGAAACAGAGATAACCCCTCTGACATATCTGACCATGTGAAAGAGTACTAATAATATGTTCTAATCTGGGTTGAGAAAGCTTTATAATTTATAATTCTAATATTTTAAAAATTTTCACAATAGAGAATATGCGTATACGCATGTTTGCTTTAGTGGATGTTGATGAAGGAGAGACTCTTACGGTCTAATCAGCTGTATTGAGTTGATGGTTTGTGGCCTTTCACAGAGGTTCCCCACTGACATAGAGCGTAAAAGTATAAAATCCAGTCCTCTCCTCCAAATAGCAGAACTCCTAAAGAGCTTTCCCCTTCTGTTGTAATCAAACTCCTGCTGATATCCTTCCCCAACAGAACATTAACATGAAAAACCTGCCATCCTCCTTTACAAGACCGCATAATGTTTTATCGATTCCTCCTCTTTGAAGCATCCAGACATGTAAAGCTGTTCTCTAGCCACCCTACCTGCCCCCAGCAATCTCTTACCTGCCCTCTCCCATCATTTTGTGTTAACTGTGTAAAAAGAAGCTGGTTTGCATTACCTTTAGAGGCCTGTTGCACGCAGCTAGTTGAACAAACTCAGTTTCATATTAAGTTTCAGGTTGACAAAAACAGATAAAGCCAAACCGATCGAGCCAGTGATCTCAAGATGCTCGCTACAAACGTTGTCTTTCAACTCAGAGTTTGATCCTGAGTTTGTGGTAGAAATCTTAACCCTGAAGCACATGAATGAGTGACGTTTGCCATGAACATCCAATGCATGAAGCTAGGGGAAAGTCGGCACAATTTACTTCTCGCAAGGAAATTCAGTGTGATTTACTTCTCCACTGAAGATCAAGAGATCATTATGAAAATGTGAAGAATTTAAACATTTACACAGCAAGTTGAGCCAGTGCTGCTGCCCCAAAAGTTTGAGGTGACTGATGGAAAAAATAAATGAATGTAATGTGTAACTGAATTCATGTTCACAATAAGAACGTACAGGCTTATTAATTTTAAAGCATACAAATCTGTATTTATTTAAAATGTAAAAGCTTTTAAAGTAAATAAAATTAAAAGCCTTGTATAATTTAATAAAATGTAAGCCATGTTACTTTGTGTGATAGCCTTCAATATAATTTGAACCAGTATAATTGTGAAAAGGTGAAAAGACACATCACACAATAAATGCATGTTTCAAGTGTGAGAATCACCTTATGAACACTTCTGCCAATAGTATTTTTCTGAGGTTCTCAGCATCACTCACTGCAGTGCATACAGGTATAGTATGTAAAGAAATGCAAAGAAACTCAATGCCTTTTTAATCTGCTGCTCAATAGATACAAGGTTCTCCAATCTCTTAAATAAATAATCTTATTATGTATTATATTCTATTATGTTAAAGCTTAACATGTATAATCTAAATTCTTTAAATATATACAGTACAGTACATTTCCCTGTGAAGCGCCCTTTAATTTGGACCGAGAGATACACGGGGAGTGAATTTATTGCATCATAGATGTCACTTTACACACAGCTGATTGGTCCAGTTCACGATCTGTCACTCTTAATAAAACGTGAGGCGTGAGTTACTATGGCGATGTGGTTAAAATGTGATCAAAATGTGCTCATCACAGTCCTGCATGACATTTTTAGACCCATTTGGGCCATAAGGTTCTGGTTCTGGTCTTTAAAACAGCACACAGATCCATTACAATATACTATAAATGTCCCATAATGTCCCATTAATTAAACTATATAATTCATTCACTTACCTATTCATTCATTTACAGTATATGCTAACTCTGCCAAATTTTGTAATGTGCATTTTGGGAGAATTTAGCTGTTATTATCGTTACAAATCTCACTTCCTGAAGTTAAAGCATTGCTGTAATTTAATAAAGGTTCAGTGGCCCCAAAAATGAATGCCAAACTATTGAGCCACACATAAAAATGTATCATACTATTGCAATTTATAACAAAAAAAGTTGGATTTTATTCTGCAGCAAGAGAGCACAAGCCCATTTTTCTTGTACAATATTTTATAAAAATAAGTTTGTTAGGTCTAAATGATAAATTAAAAGATTTACTGTCAAAAATGTTGACACTTTCTGGTTGCTAAATATTAGTGAAACATATCCATGTTAATAAAGTGATTAACTACAGCTGTGATTTTCTGATAGAACATCTGCGTGAACATGAGGGGAACTAAAAATGACCTAGGTACCAGTTTTCAAAGTCATTGCGAAAATAGGTTAGAAAAACAAGGTCTAGGATTATTTGTAGCTGTATTGTACCAAGTACCAATGCAAGTTTGCTGTTGGTTTAATATGATTATTTTCTCCACAGACTTGGAGGGGATGTGGTCGTTCAGTCAGAATCTCACAGCCATTCTAGTGAAACAGGAGCCAAGTCTGATGTCTGAGAACTGCCCTGATAAAGCACCCACTCAGGTTAACACCAGCACCTGCTCACAGCCCCTTACTCTTGCACCCCCACCACAGAGGAATCACACAGGAGAGAAGGTGAGAGCAGATTACATCAGCACAGCACACTTTCTCTGTTGATCAACTGTTTGATACTTGGTGGTCCTCACTACTAATGATATGGATCGTTCAGATGTTTCATAGGAAAAGCTTAAGCTTCATGGAAAATATCAGACATTTTAAAATTGTGATTTCCAAGGCTGGAAATGTCATGAAACTGAATAAAATTATGTAAAGTCAGGAGAAAGTCACTGGAATTTCTGTAGTGAATATACAGTAAATGTTTTTTGTTATGCTCATCATTTGAATAATGCTCCTTGTGAATGTTTGTGTAAAACATGTGCTAAAGCCAGCGTTAGAAATCTCAGAACGTTTTTAATTTTTTATTTAGAAGACATTTATTCACTAATAAGAAAGCTGATATATTTTTTTTAAAGTTAAAAATGTTTTCATGTCCCAGATTAATATGTAAAGTCAACTTCAAAAAAGCTATTTCTATGTTGATTTCACCTAAAAGTGTAACTGTCTCTGTGGCACTATTAAATCAAAATGGCCTTTCCAGCCTGACACCACAATATTGGCTCGACCAATGATGTGAGATTGGGGTGGGAATTCAGTATCTGTACATACAACCAATGGTAGATGGAGGAGTTTTCTGGAATCTGTCTGAAAACAGTGATTATTTTGTATTCCTTTTGATTATGCTTGTAATGCAGCTACAGCAATGCACACTTCAGATGTAAATATAATTGTTTTAATCTGTTAAATCAGTGGATTTGTTCTTTAAAATGAAAGATCTGCCCCTGCAATCATTGTAAAATATGTTTTTAAATACTTACATTGTAATCACAAACAACTGGAAAAGTTCTGAAAAAGCCATGAAAATAAATGGTCATAAAGCATGGAAACCCTGAAAGCTTTGTTTTTAAAACAACCAGGGAAATCTTGCTTCAGTGCTTACATTATGGAAATGCTATCTCAACAAGATAGCTGTTTTTGTCTTAATATCAACAAATGTACGTGAAACTGAGCTTATGACTATGAACCTTGCACACACTGTGGACCAAAGGGACCATTGTATTAGTAGGACAATGAAACACACACACATGCACACCAATGCATCCTGTGCTATTTTTCTCAGCTGGCAGCTTGCTCAACATCTCTGCCCAGTGAGCATGTTCAGGATGCGAGTGTGTGTGCAGAGTTGAACTCATTGAAGTATGGGGATCAGCTCCAGCAGTGTCAGTGTTGAGTTGAGAGTGGATTAGTTGTGTGTGGCTGCTGAGATTTCTTGGATCTGGCAGCAAATTCACTTTGAGCATCAGAGCCATGGAATTGCTCTTCTCTCTCTGACTTCACACTAACACAGGCCAGACTTTCCGCCAGCTCCCATAAGCTCTGCCCTCTTCAGAGAGCAGGTCAGCGGCAGCTGTTTGCTCTTTGAAGATACCTGTCATCAAAATAAGCAAACACATAATGAGCATTTAAAGGTTCTGTACTCAAAATGAATGACAAGGCTCTGTCAAGAATAACTTAATACAGGCTAGATTAAATAATATTCAGAATTGATTGGGTTAAATAAGATCATGTTCTTTATTTATCAAGAGCAGCAAGACACACATGGCGTAAAGCTGTTCTGAAGTCCCACTGGGATCTGCCGGACTGTCAGTGCAGCCGGCAGTGCAGGCCACAGGAAGCGCAATGCTCTTCAGATAAACACAAACCATATATACCGTAACATACCATTATGAACCGACGCACCATAATAACTATAATTTATGATCTGCTTGTATTACATAAGTGTCAAGCAATGCTTTGGAACCTCTTGAGGCCACCTTGGAACCTTGAAAGAGCCAGTCTGACTGCCAGACAGTTAAGAGTCCAACTTCATATTCCAACTACGATAGTGTATGACCTGATTTAGTTATAGTTCAGATTTAATGAAGCTTGACTAACAGGGGTGGAACATACATTTTATTAGTTTTATTTGAAAGATGTTTGCATATGCACTTTGGAAAGATTCTATTTTTATGGATCTGTTTCTTATTGTAATAGTCAATCAGAGCACACACACATACAGTCATAGGGAAACATTAATTATACAGCAATGCTGGATAAGTCAGAGTTAAGTGTCATAATCTTACAGCATTGTAAGTAACAACACTATGCACCAACAACCTTCCAGCCAGTGGTGCACCTCTACTTAAGCAATATCATATAAATAAGAGTACTGATAAAGTTATTTTGTCTAGTTTTGCTCTGCTAATGAAAATAGTTCCAGACAAAACTAAAGCAAGATCAATTGTTGCATGTCTTCAAGTAATGCACAGACTGACAGCTGGTGGCATCAAAGACAAGTGAAGTAGAACAAATAGAAAAGCATCCCAATGCTGTTATACTAAATATCAGCTCTTTTAGAATGGAAAGGCCAGACCTAACTGTTGTATAATATTGTTTAGTGCTACCATATATACAGTGCACTCCACTAATATTGGCACACATTTACATTTATGCATTTGGCAGACGCTTTTATCCAAAGCAACTTACAGTGCACTTATTACAGGGACAATCCCCGGAGCAACCTGGAGTTAAGTGCCTTGCTCAAGGACACAATGGTGGTGGCTGTGGGGATCGAACCAGCAACCTTCTGATTAACAGCCCTGTGCTTTAGCCACTATGCCACCACCACTCCACACTTGGTAAATATAAGCAAAGAAGAATGTAAACCAAAAATATGCATTTATTGTTTATACTTTTGATCTTTCATTCAAAATATATTCACAAAAATCGATCATCTAATGGATGTCAAACAATTGCAAAACACAAAACAAGTTTAAAAAATACATATATATATTTGTCAAATATATGTGTGGCACACTTTTATTCAATACTTTGTGCAACCTCCCTTTGCCAAGATAACAGCTCTTAGTCTTCTCCTATAATATCTAATGAGGTTGGAGAACATATGGCAAGTGATCTGAGACCATTCCTCCATACTGAATCTCTCCAGATCCTTCAAATTCAGAGGTCCATGCTGGTGGTCTCTCCTCTTCAGTTCACCATATTATCTATGGGGTTCAGGTCAGGGGACTGGGATGGCCATGGGAGAACCTTGATTTTGTGGTCAGTGAATTATTTTTGTGTTGATTTTGATGTGTGTTTTGGATCATTGTCCTGCTGGAATATCCAACCACAGCCCATTTTAAGCTTTCTGGCAGAAGCAGTCAGGTTTTGATTTAGTATCAGTTGGTATTTGATAGAGTCCATGATGCCATGTATCTGAACAAGATGTCCAGGACCTCTGGCAGAAAAACCGCCCCAGATCATTAAAGATCCATCACCAGATTTAACCATAGGCATGGGGGTATTTTTCCATATGGCTACCTTTCTGTGTGCGCCAAACCCATCTCTGGTGTTTGCTGCCAAATAGCTCTTTTTTGTTCATCTGACCATAGAACCTGTTCCCATTTAAAGTTCTGGAGTGTCTGTTAAGCTGAAGATGCTTGAGTTTGTTGTTGGATGAGAGCAAAGGCCTTTTTCTTGAAGCCCTCCCAAATGACATGTGGTGATATACACTCACCTAAAGGATTATTAGGACCACAATACTAATACTGTGTTTGACCCCCTTTCGCCTTCAGAACTGCCTTAATTCTACGTGGCATTGATTCAACAAGGTACTGAAAGCATTCTTTAGAAATGTTGCCCCATATTGATAAGATAGCATCTTGCAGTTGATGAAGATTTGTGGGATGCACATCCAGGGCACGAAGCTCCCGTTCCACCACATCCCAAAGATGCTCTATTGGGTTGAGATCTGGTGACTGTGGGTCCATTTTAGTACAGTGAATTCATTGTCATGTTCAAGAAACCAATTTGAAATGATTCGAGCTTTGTGACATGGTGCATTATCCTGCTGGAAGTAGCCATCAGAGGATGGGTACATGGTGGCCATAAAGGGATGGACATGGTCAGAAACAATGCTCAGGTAGGCCGTGGCATTTAAACGATGCCCAATTGGCACTAAGGGGCCTAAAGTGTGCCAAGAAAACATCCCCCACACCATTACACCACCACCACCAAGCCTGCACAGTGGTAACAAGGCATGATGGATCCATGTTCTCATTCTGTTTACGCCAAATTCTGACTCTACCATCTGAATGTCTCAACAGAAATCGATACTCATCAGACCAGGCAACATTTTTCTAGTCTTCAACTGTCCAATTTTGGTGAGCTCTTGCAAATTGTAGCCTCTTTTTCCTATTTGTAGTGGAGATGAGTGGTACCCGGTGGGGTCTTCTGCTGTTGTAGCCCATCCGCCTCAAGGTTGTGCGTGTTGTGGCTTCACAAATGCTTTGCTGCATACCTCGGTTGTAACGAGTGGTTATTTCAGTCAAAGTTGCTCTTCTATCAGCTTGAATCAGTCGGCCCATTCTCCTCTGACCTCTAGCATCAACAAGGCATTTTCAGCCCACAGGACTGCCGCGATACTGGATGTTTTTCCTTTTCACACCATTCTTTATAAACCCTAGAAATGGTTGTGCGTGAAAATCCCAGTAACTGAGCAGATTGTGAAATACTCAGACCGGCCCGTCTGGCACCAACAACCATGCCACGCTCAAAATTGCTTAAATCACCTTTCTTTCCCATTCTGACATTCAGTTTGGAGTTCAGGAGATTGTCTTGACCAGGACCACACCCCTAAATGCATTGAAGCAACTGCCATGTGATTGGTTGATTAGATAATTGCATTCATGACAAATTGAACAGGTGTTCCTAATAATCCTTTAGGTGAGTGTAGGTGATGTCTTATTGTAGTTTTGGAGACTTTCTGACCCAAGACTAATTTCTGAAATTCTCCAGCTGTGATCTTTTGAGAATGTTTGGCCAGCTGAACCATCCTTCTCACCATGCGTGGAGACAATATAGACACACATCCTCTTCCAGGCCGATTCTTAACATTTGATTGGAACTTCTTAATTATTGCCCTGATGGTGGAAATTGCTTTTTCAATGATTTAGCTTTTTTCATATAGCCACTTCCAATTTTGTGAAGCTCAACATCCTTTTGCTGCACATCAGAACTTTATTCTTTGGTCCCATTGTGATGGATGACTAAGTGACATACTTAATACCCTTGTGAAACAGGAAGTTATGGCTGAACAATTTCATGTTCCTAGTCACCCAGGTGCACTAAAACATGTAAAATATGAAGCGGAATATACTTCAGATATATTTTACTCTTTCTAGGGGTGCCAATAATTGTGGCAAATGTGTTTTGGAGAAAATAAAATCTTTAATTATTAGATTTTTCCCTTCTTTCATTTATTTCCCTTCTATTAAAGGTTAGATTTTTGTGAATATTTTGAATGAATGATCAAAAGGATAAACACTAAAAGAATATATTTTTTGGTCATATTTACCAAGGGTGCCAATATTAGTGGAGGGCACTGTATATGCATTATTCAGATGGTAGTGTGAAGGCCTTTACCAGCTCAAATTAACTGGGAATATCATCCAATACTCTGAATAAGTGAAGTACAGCAGTTCCACTGATCTGAGGCCCATGTCACCTCTCTTTGTGCATGATTGTTGGTTGCTGGCCAGACTGCGTGTGGTTAGAAGGCGGGCAGCCTTTGCTCTGTCAGTGTAAACAGTTTGAGTCTGCCTTCAGCTGTGTTTACTGTCTCAGACATCCAGCATGGAGCACATTTATTCTAGTACCCTAAAACAGTTCAGTACCATCAAATACTAAGGAGCAAAGCAGCCAAATATTATCAAAGACCCTTAGATAAAAATAAATATTGTCTCTGTGCTGCATATTCCTCCAGGCTGCACAGTTGACACAGACAGGATGCTTCTTTTAAATATTCTTTGGTGTATAAGCATCTGTTGTGTGGTTTATGTTAATGGTTGTTTTGGTGTTTGTTTGTTTTTGTTGTTTTAGGGCTCCAAAGGCCTTTGCTCAAACTCTGTTCCTGCCATTAAAGCAGAGCCCATAGAGGTGAACCAGTTCCTAAGTGTTCCTGCAGGTAGGTGTGGAATCTCTCTTCAAGGAATATTATGGGTTCAATACAAGTTAAGCTCAATCAACAGCATTTGTGGCATAAATCTGGTTACCACAAAAGTAATTTAGGCTCGTCCCTGAGAGGCACTTTCAATGGAAGTGAATGTGGCCAATTTTTGTAGGGTTTAAAGGCAGAAATGTCATGTGAAGCTTATAATTAAAAAAATGCACTAACATAACATTTTGTGTATAATTTGAGCTGATAAGTTGCTTAAATCGTCGTTTCTGTGGCAGTCTACTAAATTACTGGGATTGCAGGGTTTAAAGTTACGTCGTCATGGCAACGAAGTTGTAAAATTGGATATAACTATACTATACACAGAAAAGTTTAGTAAGTGATTTTATCACACTAAAATCATGTTAAAACATATTGTTTCTTGTGGCTATACTTTTGAAACAGTCTGTATTTTAACATTTACAGACTGGGCCCTATTCACTTCCATTGTAAGTGCCTCACTGGAACCCAGATTTGTGTTTTTGTTTTAAGGAAAGGAGTGATGAGACGAAATTATGTTTTGTGTTAATAAATATTGTGCCACAAATGCTGTTGAAAAAGCTTAACTTGTATTAAACCTGGAACATTCCTTTCAGTCTAAACTCTCACCTGTGCCACTCTAATACCTGTTCCAGTGGTGTGAATTGATTTATCCAGTAGGAGGGTCACTAACACAGTCATCAATTTGTATACAGAATAAAAATAAAAGCAGTTTGTCTGAGATATGATGAGCTATTGGCTCACTGGGACACAAATATACCATGATGTAAAGAGATCAATGGAAAGGAGGAGGCGAGAACCGGCTTGACAATGTAAATAATATTTTAATAATAAACTGAAACAAAAGACAAACACACACATATGACGGACATGTCCGTAAACTATCTCTCTCTCCCGCACGATCCTCTGCAGTCGACCTTTATCCCTCTCGGGAGGCTTGATTGGCCTAATACGGGACCGGGTGTGTACGATCACGACCCGGCCCCGCCCTCCGCCCTGCCACACATGAATACAATTTAACAGCAGTTCAATCAAACACAGTACAGCATCATATCAACTGTGTATGAGACACAACAGGCCAAAGCATTCCACATTTATTGCATTAAGTCTCCTTAATGGCCAATGCAATTCTTTCATCCCTGTTTAAAGATGGCAAAACTAAGCAAATTAGCTCTCTTTTGTCCTGCTCCCCTGCTCTAAGTTCACTTCAGTTCAGGGTTATAAATACTGTAATGATGTGTTCCTTTTCTAGAGGAAATGAGACTTGGAGTGTGAGTGTTTCTTTATTTAACTTTTGCATGCATTTGCCAATCTCTCAGATCTCAACTTTATTCCATTCTGAAAGGCCTAATGATGATAATGATTTCCAACAGTCGCCATTTTTATCAGAATTCTTTAAATATCCCAGTAGAATTATTTTATTATTTTTACGAGTTGCTGTTTTTAGATTATTCTGACATGACAAGAATGTTTCTGGAGTCAAAATGTTATTCTTAAAGGAATAGTTCACCCAAAAATGAAAACGTTCTTATCTTTTACTCTCATGCCATCCCAGACGTGTATGACATTCTTTCTTCTGCAGAACATAAACAAAGATTTTTAAAAGAATATTTCAGATCACATTGCAAGTGAATGGTGACCAGAACTTTGAAATCCCAAACGGCAGTATAAAAGTAATCCAGTGGTTAAATCTATATCTTCTGAAGCAATATGATGTGAGAGGTGTGGGTGAGAAACAGATAACTATTTAAGTCCTTTTTTCTGTAAATCTACTCTTTCACTTTCACTTCCACATTATGTTGTGGTAGTGACTTTCACTTTCACATTCAGCCACCTACTGGTCAGGCTGGTTAAAGGTGGAGATTGATAGTTAAATATTGATCTGTTTCTCACTCAAACTTATCATATAACTTCAGAAGACATGGATTTAACCACTGGGATCATATGGATTACTTTTATGCCTCCTTTATGTCATTTTTGGACTTTCTGATTTCTGGCCACCATTCACTTGACTTGTATGGACCTACAGAGCTGAGATATTTTTCAAAAAATCGTTTTATTTTTTTTTGAAATATTCAGAAATATTATGTACGGTAACATGAATTAATCTGAATACAACTAGTTACACCAACAAAAGTCATTGCAAGTGTTAGATCAAGTATAAATAGATATTTTGTGTAATGATTGCAAGTTATGCTTGTACTACTTTTTGTGTGCACTTCTGAATGTGTGTGTGTTTGAGGTTCTGATCATATGCTTGGGTATTTTTGTGTTCACATGAGCGTTTGGTCATGTTATGTAACAGGGTGGTTGTGATAAAGTCAGGTCTAAAGCCGATACTCTAACTGAATCCAGTATTGCTGACACACATTTTGATAGTATTAATGTCATTATGACACAATCATTTCATTATGTGTAATGCTGGTGGTGCTAGACACATTTCTGTAATCTGGGCTCATAACACTAAGGTTGCAGGTTCAAGTTGGGGTAACAAAAGAACTGGAGAATCATTCAGATCAAAGTCTTTCTCAATCAACATTGGGCCACCATGAAAGGCACTTAACCCCAAGTTGCTCAAGAGTGACTGTCCCCTCTGTTTACTGTACTTCACTTTGGATAAAAATACATCTGCTAATGGCAAGCCAGCTGTAACACCTGCATGCCTGGTGTGTGCGCTCTCTGTTTTGCAGTTTGACATCCTCTCATCCTGCTCATCCAGTAAGAAAAAAAAAAAAAAAACAGAATTAAAGCATTGTTGTGTGTATGTTGGGGCCTGGCCAGACCAAACACATGATCCAATCCAACACCCACCAGGCTTAGCAGCTTTGTGCATGTGTTTGTTTAATGTCCAAAACCTGACCCAAAGGATTAGGCTTTATTGGTCTTTCCTGATGACAGGTGAATGGATAAAAAACAGAAGAGTGTGTCACTTTCTCTCACTCAGGAACTTCTCTGATACTCACTTTGTCTTGGCATTGCTCAAAGATGCATTGGCCATTTTAACACTGACTGTTTTGGCAAGTTGATATATGTCTGTGTATACTATATATTAGTCTGACATACCATATACTCAAGCAGGCATATCTGTGGAAATTGTGCTGTATGGAATCAAAGCTAATCATTAAGTAGAGGTGAACAGGTATCACAGGTGATGTAGGTGCTTCAAGATTATTTCTCTATCACCCAACAGATGAGCACTTGCGGTTGCCGCCCACTCCCCCCAGTAGCCATGGCAGTGACAGCGATGGATCCCAGAGCCCACATTCGCTGCCACCATTAAGCCCTGCACGCCTGCAGAGCCCACATTCACTGCCTCCCTCCAGCCCTGCCCGGCTACAGGCCCGCACCTCCGCAGCAATCTCCTCATCCCCTCTCCTGACCGCCCCACATGTGAGCCACACACAATACATTATACATGACATATCAGTCATTTGTATATGGGATGTAGCATGCTCATTATGTATAATATAATGGATATATTGCAATGCAGAATACAAAAGCCTAAAATATCCATGCATTTACATATGCTTATTATTCTGTATGTAATACAAATGGAAATATTGTAATAGACTACAAAAGCCTATAAAAACATGCAATCATATACTCATTGATGTATACAGAGGGAAAATGCTGAGTTGTGTTTTTATGCAGAAGCTGCAGGGAACATCAGGCCCTTTGATGCTGACAGAGGAAGAGAAGAGAACTTTGATCGCTGAGGGATATCCCGTCCCCAACAAACTACCCCTCACCAAAACTGAGGAGAAAGCCCTCAAACGAGTGCGTCGGAAAATAAAAAATAAGGTATTGCCCATGACAACACAGTATTAAAGGAATAGCACAACCTGAAAATTCTGCCGTTGTTCACTCTCATGTTGTTCCAAAGCCATATGACTTTCTTTCTTCTGCAGAACACAAAAAGAAAATATGTTATGAATAACACAGTCCTTATTCTAAATACAGTGGCAGTTGATAGTGACACCCAGACAAATCAGAATAGTAGGCTGAAGGCATATGGTAGGTGTAAAGTGATCAATGGAAAGGAGGAAGCGAGAACCGGCTTGTCAATATAAATAATAGTTTAATATAAAACTTAAACAAAAGACAAACACACACACATGACGGACATGTCCGTAAATGATCTCTCTCTCTCCCGCACGATCCTCTGCAGTCGACCTTTATCCCTCTTGGGAGGCTTGATTAGCCTAATACGGGACCGGGTGTGTACGATCACGACCCAGCCCCGCCCTCCGCCCTGCCACAGTAGGTTTTGATGAAAAACAACACAATGTATGTAATTTTTCTGTGAAAATCTTGATGTCTCTTGCACATTCATGAACTTGCATTGTATTTGTAGCGCTAATCAATGCAAGTTCTCACATAAACACTATCAACTCCCAATTTATTGAGTAGACGGACGGGATATGCATTACATTTTTCCTTTTGTGTGCTGCAAAAGGAAATGACATGAGGGTAAATTATGGCAGACTTAAAACATTTTGGGTATTCCTTTAATGTTAAATCAATTCCTTCATATTCTCAATCCTCTCATGGACTCATTTACATTTTTTTCATAGATCTCAGCACAGGAGAGCCGCAGGAAGAAGAAGGAATATGTGGAGTGTTTGGAGAAAAAGTAATTCCTCTCTATTAATTTGCTCTCTACCTCTTCCACTCCTCTCCCTCTCTGGCTTTCTCTGTCATTCTCATCTTTTCTCTTTTCTTCTCTCTTTCTTCCAGTGTTTGTCTAGCTTCCATTTGCCTTTCTGTTTTCTGTCTGTCTGTCTCTCATCATTCTCAATTTTTCCATTTGATATTTAATCCTTTAATCCTTTATGCAATCTTCCTGCAAAATACTCTGTATCCTTCATGCTGTTTAATGGGTTTTGTTGTGTGAATGTGGCCTATGGCTGAAGTCCATGGACTCATTGGTGTGTGAGTATATATATATGTATGTGTGTGTGAGTCATTTTCCCTCTGTGCTGCTGTTAGGCTCACAGGTTTTGGCTAATGAGCCAGAGAGACTGAATTTACACTGGACACACATGCACACTTTTGCCACTGCTTACTGTAATGTTTTGTGCTGTCATTATTGAAAATGAAGGCATATGCATTTAATTTGATGATTTAAGATCTGAGCTCAAGGGTCATATAGTTAACAAAAAAATCTTATTTGTTTCAGTCTGTCTTTGTGACAGTATTGTAGCATAATACTCTCTGTCTCTCGTCTGCAGAGTGGAGAACTATACTTCGGAGAACAATGAACTGTGGAAAAAGGTGGAGACACTCGAGAATGCCAACAGGTGAGATACCATATGTGTGCATGTGTTTAATACTACTACTACTATGGCCGTTCATGTCGAGTATGACAAACTGCTTCCCGTTTTGAGCGTCTCTCTTCCAGAAATGACTTGTAGGCCTCCTGAGAGTCCCTGCGGCCGTTGTTAATTGCTGTGCGCCATTTGGTTCTGTCATTTGCAAGTGCCTCCCAATTGTCCAGGTTGATGGAGAAAGCCTGAAGATCCCTCTTAATGACGTCTTTAAAACGTAGATGGGGGCGACCATGTGTGCGGGGGGCATTTGCCAGCTCGCCATAAAGCAAGATTTTTGGAAGGCGAAAGTCATTAATTCGATATATATGCCCAGTCCAGCGGAGGTGGCGTTCACGGAGGATGGTGTACAGGTCACTGGAACCAGTTCTCTCAAGTATGACAGAGTTTGGCACATGATCCTTCCAGCATACACCCAGTATGGAATGAAGGCAGCGAAAATGGAAGGCGTTGAGGCCATGTTCGTGCCTCCTGTATGTTGTCCATGTCTCACTTGCATATAGTAAGGTGCTCAATACACATGCATGGTACACACGAACTTTGAGGAGCAATGAGAGGTTCTTGTTGTGCCAGACACGCTTGCTCAGTTTTCCAAACGTTGATGATGCCTTCCCAATGCGCATGTCAAGCTCTGCGTCAAGGTTATTGTTGTTTGATACGGTGGAACCCAGGTAGGTGAATTTGTCTACCACAGATAGACATGTGTTGTTAATGTATACTGTAGGGTTTAGGGTTGCAGGTTGGGCAAGAATTAGTCTTTTTAAGACTAATCTGCAAACCAAACTCTAGACATGCAGCAGCAAAAGATGAGCAGAGTAGTTGTAGATCTGCCTCTGAGTGGGCAACAAAGGCAGCATCATCAGCATAAAGCAGCTCACGTACCAGAACATGGCGCACTTTAGTCTTCGCCCGCAGTCTGGCCAGATTGAAAAGTTTTCCTGAGCTACGGGTATGTAGAAGAATACCCGAGTCACCAGGGAAGGCATGACGTAGTAGTGCAGAGAAGAAAATTCCGAAGAGGGTAGGAGCAAGGACACATCCCTGCTTTACCCCACACCTTATCTGGAACTCATCAGAGCGAGTGCCTTCAGACTGTACAGTTGCCTTCATGCCCTCATGAAACTCAATGATCACCTTCAGTAACTTTGGAGGGCAGCCAAGTCTTTGTAAAATGAGGAAAAGTCCAGATCGACTAACGTAATCAAAGGCCTTGGTCAAGTCTACAAACACCAAGAACAGAGGTTTATGCTGTTCTATACACTTTTCCTGTAGTTGACGGACACAGAAAACCATGTCTGCTATGGAGCGGCCAGTACGAAACCCACACTGGCTTTCAGGATGGATACGGTGAGCAAGGATTTGTAGACGTGGTAGAATAGTGCGAGCAAATATCTTGCCAGCAAGACTGAGCAGAGATATTCCTCTGAAGTTGTTACAGTCTGCACGGCCCCCCTTGTTTTTATAGATGGAGATGATGCTGGCATCTCTAAGGACATCTGGGAGATATCCACTGTTCCAACACATCACAACCAGATGATGTAGGACAGATGCAAGAACATCACCGCCTGCCTTATAAGCCTCAGGGGGGAGGCCGTCAGCTCCAGGAGACTTATTATTTTTTAGTGCCTTAATTGCAGATTTGACTTCCTCGATGGTAATGTCTGCATCCAGATCAGACATAGGGGGGAGCTCAGGAATAGCAGCAGTTATTGCCAATGTATTGGCTGTGACAGGCTGAGCATAGAGAAGGCTGTAGTGCTCTGCCCATCTCGCCAATTGAGATTCCACATCGGTCAGAAGTTCGGCTGATAGGGAACGGAGTGGAGAGGATTTTTTAGGGACTGGGCCCAAGGATTCTTTCAGACCTTCAAAGACACCTCGGATGTTTCCAATGGACGCTAACTCAATACGTTCACACAATGTGCTCCAGTAAGCCTGCATGGCTGTGCGAGTGACCCTTTGTACATTGCGGCATGCCTGCTTCAATGCTGCCCTATTTGAGCGAGTGTTATGCTGCAGATAGGACAGTCTTGCTGAATCAATTGCAGGTAGGAGCAGGCTGGCATGGGTTTTGAACCAGTCAGGCTGTGATCTGGATCGCTTTCCAAAGATGGAAAATGCAGCCTTTGTGGTAACAGAGTGGAAGTGCTGCCAGGCAGCCGTGATATCTTCATGAGGAGGTGAAGAGTCAAAGCTGGAAGCAAGTAGTTCCTGGAACGCATACTGCGACGCAGGAACATAGGTTGCAGAAATATCCAGACGAGGAGTAGGCTTGGGCCTTGCGTAATGAAACTTGCTTGGGACCATCCTTAATTTACAACGTAGAAGGGCATGATCAGTGTCACAATCTGCTGAGTGCAGTGATCGTCAGTGTGTTACTTCCTTCAAATGCTCACGCTTCACCAGTACATGGTCAAGTTGGTGCCAGCGCTTAGAACGTGGATGACGCCAGGTGACTTTAGAGGAACTTGAGCCCCGAAAGAATGAAGAGGGGACACAGAGTTTGTGGGTGCTGCAGAGTTCCAGTAAGCGCTGACCGTTGTCATTCATGTTGCCATATCCATGGCTTCCCAGAATATCAGGCCATGCACTGGAGTTAGCACCCACTCTGGCATTAAAGTCACCAAGGATAATCAGACGTTCAGTTGAGGAGGTCTTCTGAATAATGGAGCTCAGTTGACTGTAAAATGATTCCTTTACATCTAGTTCGGAAGTCAGCGTAGGGGCGTAAGTGGCTATGATTGTAACTGGGCCACAGTTTGTGTGCAAGCGCAGTGAGGAAAGATGTGAGGAGATGGGGACAGGTTTTTCCACTGAGGACAGTAGCTTGTTTTGAATTGCAAAGCCAACTCCGTGCATTGGTCTGTCACCATCTGGGTATCCGTTCCAGAATAAAGTGTAGTTTTTTTCCTGGACAGAACCAACACCGGTCAGCCAAGTTTCACTCAGAGCAGCGATGGAGATGTTAAGTCGGAGTAGTTCTGCATCAATCAGGGCTGATTTACGAGGTGAGACGCAGTCCATGTCAGAACTAACGCCAAGCGATCGCACATTCCAGCATGCGATGGAGGTATATGCGACAGTTGCAGGATGACGACCAGGTCGCGCCTGCCGTACACGCCGAACCTTGCCGAGCAACGACAGCACTCTTAAGGACAGAGTGCTCCCGAGTTGCCAGTCGTGGAGGCTGAATATTAGACGTCATAATGGAGAGATGAGATGCTCATAGTAGAGAGCGCCCGGGCAAAATTTTAAGTGAAAGGATGCTCGCCCAGGTCAACCTTCCACCTCTGGACTCAATGCTACAAATTCCAACGGAACAGAAATGTGTGACGGTTGGTGTAGTTATGAGTTGCCCCGCAGTGACCAGCTAACTAGGTCTATTGCCCCGTGACCATTGGCGAAGTGCTCTTCTGCTCACCGGGCGGCTGAGATAGACCAACTCAGGTGCTGTGACAGCAGGCATGATCTGATACTCAGCATACCAGCCCCTGCTGCCGGGCTGGCAGGGTGGACTGGATTTCGTCTGGTCTCTCGCCTTTGACCTGTCTGGCTTGCTTGAAGCTACCAGGGGTACAAAAGGCCCCCGCCAGCATAGCTCTCAGGGTCATTGAGACTCACAAGCTGTTCCGCCACGACAAGGCACCAGTCCATAGAACAGTGTGTTTGATAACAGTGAACATTTTATAGAGGGATTTAAAATATAATTGTAACGGTTTGCAGTAAGTGTATGCAGCAGCCTCCTCGTAGTCAGCAGGTGTTGCTAAGTCAGTCCAGATGCTCACAGGTCTATCTCCCCTTCCAATCATATAGTGCAGCACCTTCTCATTCACTCCTGGGTGGCCTAGTTAGAACATAGGCACTGTCAACAGGGTGCTGTCTGTTCCTAGAGAGAGAAAGAGAGTACGCTGTGGGGGACTGGGTGTTATCAAAGTCAGCTCTTTTCTGGTGGGTTAACTGTAAACCCTTACTGCAGACTGCTCTGAATATAGCAGTGGTTCCTCTGTATATGAATGAGCAGATTACCGTTACAGGCGTTATAATTTTCTCAATAATTGGCATAATATTGATTACAACAAACTTAGCTTTTTTATAAAAACAAAACAGTGAACAACAAAAATTATGGTTAATGTAAGGCACTTACAATGGGAGTGAATGGGGTCAGTCCATTTCAAAAGAAGAGTCACAAGACGTGAACATTATACCACGTTAACATGGCTTTAGTGTGATCAAATCAGGCATTTATCGGCATTACGGCATCATGACAACAATGTTGTAATATTGAAAAACTTGATTATTTACTAATACAAATCATATTTTGCCTTGTGGCTCTACATTGTGTCTATGTTAATGTTTATGGACCGGCCCCTTTCACTTCCATGGTAAGTGCCTTCTTGTAACTGCAATTTTCTTTTTTGTTTAATAAATAAGGGATGAGCCGAAATACTTTTTTGTGGCAATCAACAGTATTCCACAAATGCTTTTGATTAAGCTTAACTTGTATTGAACCCAGAACTTTCCTTTAAGCTAGTTAAAAAGCCTGGTGAGACACTAGTATCCAAAGTGTTCTGTAACATATCCTTGTGACCATAATGCTAGTCTTTTCAAAAGGGTCCCTTTTTCTTTCTGTTTCTCTATAATTTGGGGCTATTGTACATTTTGCAGCAATACAACTGCCATCAGTGCTCTATGTGAGTGTGTGAGCAAGAGAGAGACAGGGGAGTCTCAGTATGTGTGTATAAGTGTACAGTAATGTAATCTAAGTTTTATAAAGGATTGACTCAGGCCCCTCATTAACAACACACTTTTAAGTACCACACAGTATGGTGCCTGCCTGCCCCTCATTACAGGATTGTGTGTGTGTGTGTGTGTGTGTGTGTGTGTGCGTGCGTGTGTGTGTGTGTGTGTTGGCTTTCTGCTGATTCTTGTTAGCATGGAACTCTTAGAGTCAGCTAGGAGAATTCAAAGAGACAGCTGGGGGAAGTTTGTGTGTTGTGTGGTGGGTGGGTTGTATATTAATCTGGAGAAAACCACTGGTTACATAATCAAAGTGAGATGATTACCCCTAGTTCAGTAGGACAGTAGGAGCAATCTACTGCTGAGAGCATCCTTGTATATCTAGTCTAGTCCACAACACTCAGTAATTGTGTGATACTGCATGTCTGTGAGAATTGATATACATGTTTCTTTTGGGCTTGTGTGGCCTAATGGTTAAAGCTCTGGGTGGATAAACAAAAGGTTGCATGATTAAACCCTGTAAGGGTTGATCCATGACGTATCACCATTGTGCCTTTGGGTAAAACACTTAAAGGTATAGTTCACCCAAAAAAACATTAATTTACCCTCATGTCATCCTAGATGTCTATGACTTTCTTTCTTCTGCAGAACACAAATGAAGATCTCAGCTGAGATTTAAGAAAATCTCAGCTCTGTTTGTCCATTCAGTACAAGTGAATGTGAATTGTGGGTAAGAAACAAATCAATATTTAAGTCCTTTTTTTTATACAAATCTCCACCTTTAACCAACACCAACCAGTAAGTGGCAATATGCAAAAATAAAGAAGAAGAATGTGGACGTGAAAGTGGCCATTTATAGTAAAAAAGGACTTAAATATTTATTTGTTTCTCACCAACACACCTGGAGGTGCATCCCAATCCATACACTTCTGCATTATTGTACGTAGGGTTGCCACTTTTGAAGTTGTAAAATAACAGCTGTAGCAGTTAAGAGTTATTAATAATAAAACATTTATATCCTTTCATATATGCTTAAATGAGAACTTTTGAAGTAAAAAATAAATCTTTTATATATACAAAATATCCATCCATCCATCCATCGTCAACCGCTTATCCTGTGTACAGGGTCGCGGGGGGCTGGAGCCTATCCCAGCTTATACAAAATATATTTATTTAATTTTTTTTCGATTGTTTATCTTCTTTATCTTATTTATGTAGACAGTACATTTTGGTTTGTGTAATTTTGTACATCTTATTGGACTTTTCAGATGGTCCCTTACCCATAGTAGGCAAACGTTCCTACTTATATCAACGTTAAATTAGCGATCTGGAAAATAAATTATGTAATGCCATCTGACTAGTTTAAACACAGGACAAATTAAATGTCCCATATTGATTAGAAATGGAACACATCATTTAATTTTTAAAAACGGGACGATCCTGTATTTTATGGGATGGGTGGCAACCCTAATTCTACGGCATGCTGTAGTGTGAGTAGTACGTTTACTCTGAAATGCAGCAAAAAATTGTTCTTTTAAGCTACACTATGTAACATTTTTCCCTCTAGTGGTTAAAAAATAAAACCGCTACGTGTCTTGTGGAAGAACATTGTTTTGGTAATGACGTAAGTTGAGCTTTTGCTCTTCTCCTCTGCACCGATGAATGGTCCGAGGCACCGGTACACATGGATACAGGACATCTTATCAGAGTGAATGAACATATAAATAAAGAAAGAATGGAAAAGACAGATATCTGAAAACATGTCATCTGAGCAGATAAGTGCCATATCTTATGCTGTCGTTTTGACTTATTGGAAACATTGATATTTTGAAATAAATTATGTTACAAAAGTTGGGCAACGTTCGTTAACATTAGCTATAATGATTGCTAGTCTGATAAGGTCAAACGTTGTAAAGTTTTTATAACTGCAGGATAGTCTGGACAAATAGACCACAATAGCAACTCATTTATAGATTGTCATTGTTACCAACCAGTGGTCAACATCATTTCAAGACTCACATGTCCTTGGCAAGCCTAGGACTAAAGGATTTAATTATATAAATGATTACTGTTATAAAGAAAAATACACACGTGTGCTAGCAAGTGAATATTTCTGCAACGATTACAGTAAAATTATTGTATTTCACACACACAGACATGAGTGTGTGTGTGATTACACAACTACACACAAACCATATCAATAAAATATCTTACCTGTTGAGTAAGAAAAAAGCCATCTTTGGGTCGCTTTTAAATCCTTTCAGATTTTGGAGTTGTCGCCACCTCTGAAAAGCCGATATTGATTCAGGTTTTATTACGGACTTTCCCTTTTTGCTTGTCGACTCTTCTCTGTTCTGGGTTTCTTTGATTTTACAACAGGTGGTTCCCTGGAGGTTTGATGTTTCGAATGACCCATGGTCAATTTTTCTTGATCGTTGTGACAACAAACATTCAAGTTCAAGCAACTCTTTCAGTAGCCAAAGCTTATTTTCTCTGTGTACGGATATGACGTAAACACACACGGGCGAATGATGTACTGTATATATGCAATTTCCTGTGAAATCCATCCCAACAGCTCTAAAATATAAATAATTATTCTAGGCTTATCAAAGTGTATTTGTGTAAAGGCATGGTTTGGAAGATAGATTTTTGTTGCACTCTCTCATTAATAAACTTTTGTTATTTTTTAACAAATTTTTTTTACATAGAGTAGCTTTAAGTACCCGGATGATGCACTTTATAAACCATCAAAATAGAGTGTGGAATGTTGAACACTTCATGCACTCAGTGCACATGGCTTGCCATATATAGCGGAAGGGACAGTGTTACCGGACCGTGTTGCTGGTCTGACAACACAGTTGTAAATAATGAAGAATGTAGCAGCTAGCAAAACTCCAGAGGAAACAGCACCTTACTAATGTGAGTTGAATGCTTTACCATTACCCCAAGCTGTGTGAATATGTACGGTGTTTGAGATACAAGTTTTGAACTGAGGTCGGCTAATGCTATAAAGCTAGTGGCAACACATCACGTGCGCTTGAAACGTCACGTTCGTCAGCCGTTAAACCGTGAACGCTTGCATGTAGTTAAAAAAAAAAATTCTATTTGGGACAATACTTCCATTTCATACACTACATGGCTGAGTGCATAGTGTATAGTGTGTCGTTTGGGACACGGCTATGGATTAAACCATTGGATTACTTTTAGTGCACCTTTATTTGATTTTTGGAGATTCCAAAAAGATTCTAAAGTTCTGGTCACCATTCACTTGCATTGAATGGACAAACAGCTGAAATATTCTTCTAAAAATCTTTGTTTGTGTTCTGCAGAAGAAAGAAAGTCATATATATCTGGGATGACATGAGGGTGAGTAAACGATGAGAAAGTTTTCATTTTGGTGAGCTATACCTTTAAACCCAGGTTGGCGCAGGGGGATTGTCCCTGTTATTAAGTGTTCTGTAAGTTGCTCTGGATAAAAGTGTTTGAAAATTGACGAAGTGAACCGGTCTTGTTTATTGTTTTATGATATGTTGCAATGGCTCTCTCTGCTGGTGGAAGTAAATCTCAGGCATAAAGACATACACAATCAATACAATAGGAAACCTTTTTGTTGTGGCACAGTGGCTGTTTCATTACAGACTCTGCTGTGTAAAAGAGTAATTATGACCAAATCAATGTCAATGACAAACTGAATTTTACTTAGGAGTAAAATTCTACCAGTGGCTTTCTCCCTGTAATGTGTGACTTTACTTCTTAATTCGTCAACAAGAGGGAGCTCTATGTCCTTTTGTATGATGACTAAGTTCTGTCTCTATATATGCATTGGCACAGTTCAGAGGGAAATACTAGCATACTTTACTGTATTTACCGCCTACTAATTAAAAAATAAATTATTTGAAGCATTGTATAGTATCTGTGTAAGAATAAACACTTCTTATGGGATATGCTTTATTGTCACGTGACCTCACTATATTCAGTGGTGTCCAGTTATCTCAAAGTACTGTTATTTAAAAATTTTAATCCAGTTTTGTGTAAAAATGTCCTACATTTTAGCAGTCCAATTTAGTAATAATTCAAAATCAGATTTGATTTAGCTTCTGATTCGTTTGTCATGCTGAAAACGAAAGGCCAAAAGTCAAGTGCATTCATTGTGGGACACAGTATCTTATGCAGTGTGCGCTGCCTGTATTCTTCACATTTATGCAAATGTAGAGAATCACCTAGATATTCTATGCATACAGAAATATCTACAGAGTAATAATTTGTATCCTCTCATGATATCACTGAGGAATAAGAACTATCTGCTGTTAAATGGACAGTTCACCCAAAAGTGAAAATTCTGTCGTCATTTACTCACCTTCATGTCGTTCCACACCCATATGATTAATGTTCTTCATTGGAGCACAAAAGGAGATGCTAGGCAGAATTTAAGCCCCAATCATCATTCCCTTTAATTGTATAAAAAGAATAACCTAACATCTCCTTTTGTGATCAGTGGAAGAAATAAAGCAATGTCGGTTTGGAAGAAAATAAGGGTGAGTAAATGAAGACCAAATAATTTTTTTTTAGGTAAACTATTCCTTAAACTTGAGGCGTTATTAATAATTCCTCTTTTGTGATGTGTGCCACCTGTAGGTCTCTGCTTCAACAGTTGCAAAGACTGCAAGCTATAGTGAGCGGGAAAGTGCCTAGATCCTACAAAATCGCCTCCACGCAGACTGGAACCTGCCTCATGGTATATACTGTGCACAAATATACTGACACAAACACAAGCACACAGTCACTTTCATGCATGCACACTGGTTCCAATACACACAAACAAATTTTCTTTCCAAACAAACCAGAGTGCTGTATTTTCTTAATAAAAATATTTAGTATTTTTTAGCCTATTTAGTGTAGTCTGACATGCTATGTATGTAGATGCTGGTCAGTGCTGCTCTAATAAGTGTAGTACAAGTAGATGAGGGCTTGCAGTGGGGCGGTGAGCTCACCGTGTGTGTGGTTCCTCCTCCTGGCCAGGTGGTGGTGCTGTGTTTTTTGTTGGTGCTGGGCTCACTGGCTCCCTGCCTGCCTGAGCTCTCCCTCTACTCTTCCTCCTTATCTTCATCATCCTCACACACGGTGAATTCTGCACCGCTGCCCTCAGGTGACCTCTACACCACCAGCCAGGGTATGTTTCATCCCTGCCCCTAAAATTTTAAACAAACTCAATCATTAATGAGGAGTGCACATGACATTTGACCTATATGATTTTATTTTGTGAGCAAAGAATTTTTAGGCTTATACAAATATATGGTAAAACAAGAAAGTGTGTTATGCGATGCTGTTTGCCTTCACCAAGGTGATGTGATGGCAAAGGAGTTAACATGGTAAACATACAGTATATATATTAAAATGCATTGTATTTAGGCAGCTAATAGCAGTGTGTCTTAGGTAGCACCTATTTAGTTCTTCCCACGAGAGACTGAAAGTGTGAGAGTCTGTCCGTCTGTCTAATAAGGGGATCTGTACTGGATAGTATTACTGGAGCTCCTGGCTGACTGTGACTATTCTCACCCTCAGATTACTGTCAGACATCATTGAGAGTCTTAGATTGAAATCATTACTTCCATTTGAGCTGATTTAACAATCCTCTTTCAACCTTACAGTACAGCACACACTGACACAGGCACACACATATAGCGGCACACACACACACAGAGACGTGTCTCTTTCGGCTCTATCAAAGCCGTGCTTGAAAGGGGATTCAAATGCCTCATCCAATTTCACAAGGGCCCTACATACTCGGTCCATGGCTGAAAGCTACTGGGTTGCTGTAGTAACCACAGATTATGGAACCCTTAATGCATGTTGGTTCACCTAAGAAAAAGATTTGCTCTGTCTTTCTCCCATAAACACACAGACATACTCACATAAGCTCTCTCTGCGTCAAAAACACAGTACAAGTTTAGAGACACATGAAGCAAATTGGGCTAGATATAGTGTGACTTTAGTACCAGTAAATGGTTTAACTTTCTTCTCCGTATGTGTGTTTGTGCAGTCCGCTCCCGCAGCCTGCTCTTCTATGACGAGAGTGGCCCAGTGGAGGACGGCTACAGGGGCATGTTGAGTGTGGAGAGGATGGAGAGGGTGCCGCAACATTATGTACAGGACCTGAAAGACACCCACGAGCAGGATAATTCTGCTGTTGTGAGCAGGTACCTGAGCCAAGCCCAACCAGAGCCCATAGGCTACAGCAACACATCAGCGGCCCCTCTCCGTTCCCCGGAACCACACTACCACTCAAGGTGAGACGCACACAGACAGCACTTCTTATACAGTCACATATAATATGTTTAATCTGAGGCATGTTAACAATTTCAAACTGTTTTTTTCGGTATCAGAAATCGTGATCCTGAGGGAGGAGCAGAATATTTCTGACCCCTCCATTGACCTTTGATGACCCTGCACTACACGGTGAACCTTATCTTTTCTCCCCATCATAAGAACCAACAAGTTTCATGACCATGGTCGAACCCATCTGAAATAGATTTCAATGATGTTCACCCACAGAACTGTGAGAAGACAAAACATATTTATCCATCCATCCATTTACCCATCATATATAAATTGGCTGCTGAAACGCCTCTTTACCAGCAAGCACTGAGTATGAAAGACTAAGAGAGGGAAAAAGTAGGCGGTTGTGGGCGCTGCTCTGTTTTATATGGATTTGAGCCTGCAGCTCTAAATCCAACACTTCATTATGCCGGGTGGGGGAGGGAAAGTTCATGAGTGTTTGTTTTGATTTTCCTAAAATGCCATGAGACTGTCCATTTAGAACATATCCTTACTTAAACCCCAAAGAGCTTATTTTCTATTAATGACTCTCTTTTTAACATCTTAATGTTTTCCAGTAGGTGTAATCACAGGTGCCTGACGTCCTTTGCGGTTTGAAGCTTTCTTTAACAGGATTTTCTTGCTTTGCCATCTTGGCTTTTTCCCCCTAATAAGTTAAAGCTGGATTGCACTTGTTTTGCACTAGGAAAACAAATTGATTTAAGTGCCTTCACATTCTTTTTCATGTTGTCATATTTATGATAATCCTAACAGCGTATTTTCTGTCATACATCTCTTTTTCTCTGCTTACTTTTATGTTGTTGTTATTATTATTATTAATATTATTACTTTTAAAAGGCAGAAGCTTTTGTACTGAATTTAAATTTTATCCATAATATATTTCTAGTATTTGCAGCATCCAAAAATAGCATATTTATTTTATGCACAAAAAAAGTACGATAGTTCTTGTGGTCTTTAAAAAAAAAAAAAAGAAAGATGATGTAAAGTTTACATGATCTTGATTTCATAACTGTTAAACAGTTTTTTTCTTTTATCTTTATTTCTGTGTAAAGAATGTCTTGTATATATAGAGAAAAATTAACAGGAACCATCAAATCATGTGCATGTTTAACCATGTTCAATTATATTTGAATAATTTTGTCAAAACTTGTTATATTTTCAATAAATCCACAATATTGGCCATAATAAAAAGGAGGAAAGTTTCAGAACATAGACTGAATGAAAACACCAACAAACAGTTATCACAAATTCCTTTTTCTGATAATGGAATATGCCTTTTAAATGTTTATTTAGACTGTCTTTAATGTGTACCTTAGAGAACTGTTTGACCACTGTAAAATTCACCACATGTATCTAGAAGTCAGTAGTGCAGTTTTTGTAAACATAAAAAAAAGACTCAAGAAAAAAAAAATCTTGTTATTTCATATATGTTGGTGTTTAGTAACAATTTGATCATATCAAATCAGTTTCTTTTGATCTAAATAATTTGTCTTGATGTCCTCTGTCACTTAAGTCAAATGTTTATTTTCTTTATTGTACTGCTAGAAATGACCACTGATAGTCAAAATATTTTAATACTTGAGTCAAGTGTTTGCCTCTAAATTATAGTAATTAAACTTGTGCCTGTCATAAAGGAATCTGTGACTGTCAGTTTAATAAAGGTATTCTGTGGTATCTGTGCCAAAACACAATGGAAAACTGGGTGTGACTGCTTATGAATTTGAAGAACTAGATAGCTTCTTATGTATGTGAAACTGAAATCAGTGCAGTTTAAAGATCTTTACATTTGTTTTATGACAACACCTTTCATCATGGCCTTTGTTACTGTGAGGATATTGTTGAGATTTGATTGTGTGTTTATTTGAATGTTTCAAAGATGCTAAATGGAAATCTTATGTCTTCACTGCACATACTGGGTATACAAATCTAGTATCAAACCTGTATGACAGAGTTTATACTTCAAATGTCATTGTTGCCTTTTTGCCTTTTGTAAATATGACTGATGTTAAATGTTGGCTGTAAATATGGAGGACGTATTTTTATATTTCCAATGCATTTTGGTAAGCACCATGCAGCTTGGGGGCATGTGATATAATTTTTATCTGTGTATGGATATTGCTGTAATGCTTCAGTGCTATATATCAAAGCTCTGAGCTCTTCTTCTGTCTAGCTATTTCTGTCTGTTCTTAAGTAGAATTAGAATGAAGCAAAATACAAAATTTGCAAATGCAACACACTGTCTCCTTGTGTTAACTTTTTGGAATCTTCTTAATGCGTAAAATAATTGTACATTATTATTATTATTTAACTTTAAAATGATGGTGGGTGGGAAAGGTTTGATAGGGCCTTTAAAATCACCATAATTCATTTTCAAGTTATGACCACTAGGAGTCAGCACACTACATGTCCATTACCATCTGCAGCAGTTCAGTACGTGATTTTCAGATAGTGTAGTTTTTCTTTTGGATAACATAGCTGTTAAGGCACCATGGTTAGGTTTTTTATAATGATATTGTATGTAAAAATTACTACACATTTTGCTAATTTATTTATGTTTATTCCTATTTTTTAGGTTTTATAATTTATAATTGTGATTATGGTATGTTTGAAATGGAATCTACCAATATCAGATAATTACAAGCACACTATCTAGTGCAATACTAATATTCTATTGTTCAACGGTGTAGTGTATACTGTGTGTTTGAGTGGATTAACAAAACTGTTTGATTGTTTTTAGCCTATTTATTTTATTTTATACAAAACAAGACTGAACAAACTTCAGTTCAAACAGGTACATTCAATTTAAAATGGAAATTAATGAACAGTAACAACAGCATGAGCCATTTGATGATCTTGTACCGAGGTGAGGCCTAAAAGACTTCAATTAAGACTTTAATTATAATTTTATTTTTCAGAATATTTGTTACATAAAACTATGTTGAAGCTGCAAAAGTAAACACTTCACTTTATAAACTTCACTTTATAAACAATGACTGAGTGTGTCCAGTCCTGTCACAGATCTTGAATCAAACAAAGTAAATCCACAGTGTTATGGCCCTATTAAAGATGTATGTGATTCAAAATCTATAGTCTAGCAATACCTCATTTCACAAACTGTATTAAAAATAAACAACCCACTTGTGCATTACACTATAACGCTTTGGGCAGTTTGTTATGAGGAAATAATTCTCCTCATGGGTCACACACTTTGGACATTTGTTCTGTGATTTCCATACTGATTCCAATTAATGACTAGGCCTCATCCAGTAATCTGAATCTACTAAACCTTGGAATCAATTATCCAGCAGTGCTATGACAGCAGACCTGCACACACATTCTAAATTAATATCATTGACTAAAAATCGCAAAACTATACATAACTTATTTTGCATGTGCAGTTAAATTGTGCTCTTTGGAGAACCAAAAGTTATTCTCGTGTCTTAATAATAACATTTGCTAGTAAATGGGTGCCATGTATTTTTTTTGCTCATAAAAGAACACTTATTTTAACATGAAGCTTGTGAAAAGGTAAAGTGAGAGAGGAGGAGGAGGAGGAAAAGGAGGAGGAAAGAAACATAGCATCACATGTTGTTGGCTGTCTTCCTCCTACACAAATATCCATAGTTCTCCGAACCAGTGTGAAGGCTTGTGCACACCAGTTATAGTGCACTATTGCTCTGTTTTTATTTTAGAAAAGATTACTCTTTTACCTGTAATACTTATTTCAATTGACTGCAGTATGACAACTTTTAATTCATCTACTCTAAATGAAGGCTTTACAAGGAATTATTAAAACAATTGCATTACCAGCAAGAGCAATGAAAGAAGGGAACTTGGGAAATGTATTGTTCCTAACAATCTGTCAACAAACAGTCAGTTCACACACACACACACTCACACACACAAAGCACGCCCCTCCCCAGGGAAAGGGGGGGGGGGTAGGTCATGCCGGTGGCCGGTGGCCAGTGCCTGAGGTAACGCCGGGAGGAGTGTGGAGCGGAGGGGGCCGGGGCCAGGCTAGAATGTCGCACGTTTGTTTTCATTCGTTTATTATTTATATTGACAAGCCGGTTCTTGCCTCCTCCTTGCCCATCTTAACCCCCTTACAACCTCATATAAAGATAGGGCTACTTATTTTTAGATTGCTTTCATCCAAATCACTAATTGTAAAAAAAATTATTACAGATCATAGTTCAGATTCACTCTGTTTGACTGAAATCTGGTTTAAACTAATATATTAGTTTAAATGAGTCTGCTACCCAAGGATTTTGTTGTAAGCATGAGCCTCGCCTAAAAGGTCAAGGAGGTGGTGTTGCTATAATTTACAATGATGTTTTTGGTGTTACTCAGAAGTCAGGATATAACTTCAATTCTTTTGAACTGATAATGCTTAATGTGACATAGTCAAATAAATACTCGGTCATCTTTTGTTCTTACTATATTCTGATTTCCTTAGAGAATTTGCAGATTTTTGAGCCTGTTTTCCCCCAACTTTATTTTTCTCCATTAAGCAACATCTTATGGTGTTTTGTGTTCCTTGCCACATTCATCTTAAACTTACTCACTGGGGGTCTAAATATAACTATAATTATTTTCTGTTATTTATTTTAAGGTGTAACTTACAATCACGTTTTATTATTATTGAATCACACTATTATGACTTGAATACATTACTACATTAAAGTACATTTTCTGTAAAGCTGCTTTTAAATGATTGTAGCGAAATACGCTATATAAATAAAAATGCCTTGACACACACACACACGCACGCACGCACGCACGCACGCACACACACACACACACACACACACACACACACACACGTTGGGTTTCCATGTTTTATGGGGACTTTCCATAGACATAATGGTTTTTATACTGTACAAACTTTATATTCTATCCCCTAAACCTAACCCTACCCCTAAACCTAACCCTCACAGAAAACATTCTGCATTTTTACATTTTCAAAAAACATTGTTTAGTATGATATATAAGGTGTTTTCCTCATGGGGGAAATTGTCCCTACAAAATCAACACACACACACACACACATACACACACACACACACACACACACACACACACACACACACACACACACACACACACACACACACACACACACACACACACTATAACTGCCACTGAAAACAAAATCACATGACTTTTTGCTTAATGCTATTGTACTGTAGAGTTTTACATTATATCACAAGGCTTTCACATGTACTGTGGGTTGTGCAGTGGGAGGGTCTCTTGCCACAGTGAGCTGTGCTTCTCTTCCAGAAAAAGGCCTACAAAAACACAAAATACAAATATTATTTCTCAACCCAGTATTAGGCAAGTGTTGCTATTAAGTGTAAATACAAGTGTAAATATGCAAATGAAGAGTGTTGACACAATGTTAAGCCTGGTCCTTGTTTGTAGGTATGTTGTGATGGTCTGTGCTAGTCAGAGCCAGTGTAAGATTAGTGGTGTGACAGCAGAGAGAGAGAGAGAGAGAGAAAAAGAGAGAGCCCGAGAGAGAAAGAGAGAGAGAGAGAGAGAGAGAAAAAGAGAGAGCCAGAGAGAGAGAGAGAGAGAGAGAGAGAGCCAGAGAGAGAACATTCTTTGTTTTGATTGGTTGATTCTGCAGCGGTAGTAAATATGGGAGGGATTATAGGTTTTCTCTCGTCTACTGTGGCAGCGGTGATAGTGCAGGTGGGCGGAGACTCTTGCCATATTCAGCTGTGCTTCACGGTGGTGGTCGGCTGTAAATTCATTCGAAACTGAAGGTAATGACAAGAACTATCACAAACTGCCCCCAAAAAACTATTCTGCACTATCTCTGCTGTCCGACCTCACCAAAAGCACACATACCCACGTAACTGCTGCACCTCTCAGCGTTACACTTTTTCACCGTTATTAACGGCCGTTTTGTAGTTGGACATGGCAGAGGCATCAGACTCGACCGTTGACGCTTCGTCTCGCGCAGCGCACAGCTCCGCAGACTCACTGACCATGCTCGTGATGCCGCCGACTTTGAAGGAAGTGGTAGAGGAGGAGGACGTGTTCCTGTGTGAAACCGGACAGACCAGAGCAACTTTAAAGCAGCAGGAGTATCCGGGGAACGGGACAGAGAGACTGGCGGTTAAGAGTGAAGGACTGTCTCCTGACAACCAGGCGGAGAGCAGCGAGTTCTTACACCTCACGGTCCGGAAGCAGGTGTCCTACAGGTAAATTCCACTCAAAATAAACAACTGGATCATTACAAATCAAGTAACGATTAAACATCTGATTACCTTCCAACCCAATTCTACTCCCAAGTGTGTCCATTGATGGGCCTTCCTTAGATATCTTGACAAATGACTATCACCTTATGAGAATTTTCTTGGTTACATTTTGGCATGTTGATGTTTTCTAAAGACATGACTGCCAGCAAAAGTGTAACTAACATATTCTTAATTTAACAACTCGCCGAACCAAGTCAAATGAAGGTTTTATTCAGCATGTTTATGTCATTTACGTTTATGTTTTGGTATTTCCTCAGTAAGTAATTATTAGAAATGTGCACCAAATTGTAATATTGAAAGGAGAGAGTGGTGTGAGTGTGAGTGTGAGTGTGAGTGTGTGTGTGTGTGTGTGTGTGTGTGTGTGTGTGTTTGTTTACATGTGTACTTGCTACTTGTGGCTCATTTTGCAAGTTTGATAGTAGTGAGAAACTGGTGAATGGTCATTGTTCAGCAGGCTGTGGTGATCCATGGCTCACTGATCTTCAGGGTCAGCTTGTCATTAATGTAAATTTAAATATCATTGGGTCAGATGCCTCAGTCTCCTTCCACATTGTCAATGTCATCCTCCTCCTCATTTATGCAGCTTTCATACACTGTAAAAAAATGTTCGTCATTTTATCAGTAAAAGACACTTGTTTGGTAAATGAGTAGTTACCTTAAAATACACGTACATTTTTTAAATTATATATTTAAAAAGACAATGGTTTAGTTTTACGGTATTTTTTTTAGATGTAAAAAGTATGATTTTCTGTATAAATAACAGTAAAAATGTATATTATGATTAACAAGAGAGTACATGTACTTTTTTCTGTAAATTATTCTTAAATTTACGGTAATATACAGTAATCAGGCGTTCCCAGATTTCACCGTGTGACGCATTACATTACATTATATTTCATGGGAATAGTTTCTTCTTATTTTTAATATCAGTTATGTACTTTGGGGTGTTCTGTTTTATATTTGATGTAGTTTACTGTATTAATTGAATTTCACATGTGTTACCCTGATGGTGTTTAACGTTTGTGTGAGTGACACTGAGCACTGTCTCATGTTTATTGGTCATTGCTCCTGGAAAGGCCTCTATTGATGAACTTCATGTCATCATATGCCCATCTGTAATTACTGGGGTGATTAACAAAGCGTTATAAAGTAAAAATTAGATTTTTACGGTTCATATATCACGTTTATTATTTAATAATATAAATGACGGTACTGCACCATAAAATATACAAGCATCAAAATTACATCCCGAAAAGCCTGAAACGTGGTTGCCTTATTTTTTAAGCTGAATTTCTGGCAACCAGCAACGTTTTTATAGGATTTTTGTTTCAGTGTAGGCCTGGTGAAGGGGTCTTGTGTGAGTATATTCAGTGACATCAACAATGTGCTTTTGTACAGAATGCCAAATCTAACCAGTAATCACAGTGTTTTTATTTGTGTTTTTGATTGGCTGAAGTTAGGTGCGTGTGTGTTGTGTGTGTTTACACAGTTTAGAAATATATGGGAGAGCAGGCTTGGATATTCAAGAAACGTAATCTGTTAAGTGCTCAGAGTTGTTTGTTGGGTTGTTGTTGTGCTTTTACTGAATTGTTTTTTATATATATGTACATTGGGAAATGCAATGACACATTGGGCGATTAAAAATGCATGTGTTTATGTGATTGTTCCTAGCTCACTCTTTGCTCTCTCTATATTTACTGTGGGCCAACCACTGAACTTGTTATTACCATAAAAAGTCACAAAAAATATTTAATGTAGTAATACTCATGTTGAACTAACCTAGATCTGACCATGTTGAAACTATCTAATAATCAAATAGTAGTATGGAAGAAAGTGAAGGCTAATAAATTAGTCATCTTTAGTTGTGCAACTCGTTTTTGTGTTGGATATAGGTTGCACCACCTAAATGTAGATAAGGTTTTATGGCCTTTTACTGCTTTGTTCTGGGAAATGTAACTTCGACATTTCAGTGGCGCAAAGACAAGGTTAAGGTGGGAAGCATTACTGGAACTCTTAGCGTTTTGTGTTCTAAAACACAAAGAGGAAGTACAGGAATTAATCAAGCGTTATGCTAAATCTGCATCTAGAGCACTGTCTGTTTTTCTCAACCGCAATAATGCAGTAGATTTGCTCTAATCTCAGATGAAACCAGGACCAGCTGTGCTGATTATGTAATAATGTTCAGGGTTTTTATACCACGCAGTGTTAAGTGATGTGACCGCAAATGTGTGTAAAAGTGAATGTCTTTTGTGAGTCTGCTGGTGGACAGGTTCTTCTTTGATCTAAGTGTGTTATGTAAGAGGATGAGGGACATTAGTGTGGAATCAGAGATGGTTTTACAGTGTAAAAAGGACTGAGCCAATGCCTGTATGACCCTGATGCCTGGCAGGACAGATTCTTACAGGTAGGTTAAAAACCTAGAGGACACACACACACACACACACACACACACACACACACACACACACACACACACACACACACGAGAGAGAGAATATCAATGCATGGTTTTACAGTGAGAAAGAGGATCACCACTGAAATAGTCAATAATTGGCGGAAACACAATAACTACCATTATGTCCCTGTAGCCGTCCTCCTCAGTGTTGTTGTTCTGACCTCAGTTATGTGTTTGGGGCAGTCAGCTGTCGATCATCATCATTCTAGCACTGATTAGAGTGGGAGTCAATTAGCTTCTAAAGAACTAAATATGTGGACAACGGCCTGCTCCCACATTAACAAAGCAAAAACGCAATATGTGGCCACCTAATCAAGATACAATCATTTTTTTTGCTTTTTTTGGTTGTTGCTGTTTTTATGTTTTGGGCTTTATTTTCAAACGTAAATGTCTTTCGCAATGTTACAATTTGATCTGATCTCAGTGCTTCTGCAATCTTTTTTTTTCATAAATATTATCTTATGCATATAATTAATGGTCAAGACGCTTTGTGTCTATGTGCAATTTAGACAATGGTTTAAATTAGATTTTAGACTTGCACAGTTGCAAAGAAGATTGTTGTCTCACCTCTCACTTAATGCCACTCTATGAAAGATTGTTTTGTTAGAAATGAAAAAAAAAAAGTACACCAACAATTCGTCTTCCAAACCATGTTTTTGCATTACCCAATTCACTATGGCAGTTTTTCCCAACCACTGGGCCACGGCACACTAGAAAATGCTTAGACCTAAACACAAACAAGTTCTTTTATTACTTTCTGCTATCAAAGCAACTGCAAGCTTTTTTTTTCTCTCTTCCAAATACAGGTTTTCAAAGTTTATTTTGCACACCTCCTGCTTTTTTTATGTGGCAAACTCGTAAAATCGCCCCCTCTGTGATGCTTTCTGCAACTCATGTCATGTGGAGGGCAATGCGGCGCTTGACGCTGGCGTTGAATGGAGCGTTGATGCCTCGATTCAACTCATGGGAAATGCGCTTTATAATGACAAAAGCACATTATTGAAACTCAAAATTAGTATTATTTGTCTATTATTGTGGTCTTTTCTGATAAATGCCATGCTCTGCAAAAATTATACCATAGATCTAGTGTTGTCAAAAATACCAGTACTCCGGTACCAAGTCGGTACTCAAACAAAAAAATTTCTTACGATACCAGAATTTCTAAAGGTACCGGGTCTACCCGGTTCCCAATCAGAGTCGGGAACTTTCCAACACTCACAAGCAAAAGATGATGACAAGCAAATTAGCTGCTGCTGCGGAGTCTCAACTTAATCTTGTCGAAAAGAAAAGTGGAAAAAGCCAGGTTTAGAAATTCTTTGTATTTGAGGCTGATGAAAAGGGAACATCATTACAGAGCGACTTACAGAGCACATATTACAGGGACAATCCCCCCGGAGCAACCTGGAGTTAAGTGTCTTGCTCAAGGACACAATGGGGGTGGCTGTGGGAATCGAACAGCGACATTCTGATTTACAGTTATATGCTTTAGTCCACTACACCACCACCACTCCATAAAACTTATTTGTAAACGCTGCTTTCACAATTTTCTGACGAAAGGTGGAAACACATCAAACTTAATAAAGCACCTGAAAGACAGACACCTGGATTTATTCAAGCAAATATAGCAGGTGAGTTTAAAAGCATATTATCATTTGCTTTAGGGCTGAAACGATTAGTCGACATTATCAGCAACGTCGAAAAGAAAAAATTGTTGAGAATTTTTCGTTGTCTAATAGTCATTTGATCTCATTTAACGTAACATGAAATCATATTAAACTGTAACGATGAAGCCCCAGAGCAGCGCTGCAGTTCACACCTGATGGAGGAGAAGAATTACACAGATCACGGTCCAGATTCACTCTAAACTTTCACATCTTCATTTTATGTAGATCCCAAAGTATTAGGGAATTATAAAAAAAATATTAATTATAATAAATTCAGAAGCACTCTCGTTGTGGAGTAAACGGAGCCGGAGCTCTTTAAAGGAAACATGCGTTACATCTTAAATGCAGTTATTTTAATGTGTTATAGCTTTATTAAAGTTCAAATAATACAGAATCAGCTCATGTTAATAACTATAAATTCAAAAACTGGCATTTCTCTGTGTGGGAAGCACCTCTTCAATGAGTTGCGCGAATGTCCCGATCTAAGGGGGAGAGATTGAAACTGCACCCGGCTGAGAGAGTCTCTGCCTCGGGGACGCTCATCCCTCGAGCGCGGAGTCTTAATGCAGCTAGATTAGAACGCGATGGCTCACGACTTATTTAATCATAATATATGTCACTTTGCGTCTATTATTGTGAATGAAAATTGGCAATATGGAGCTTTATTAATACGAGAGCACTTAGTTTGGAAGTTGTTTTTTATTCATTCTATTGTATGCTTGTTTATTTAGTATTTTATTTAGTACTTGGTATTTTATTGGACCGATAGTTAGCCAGGTAGCTGTCTTAGTATGGTAGTTCGTTAGATCGTGTTAGCCACTCTAATGGGGATTTTTATTATAATCTGTGGTACTGCAGTGCTTTCAATTTCATTTTCGAGGAAGGAAGGACGGACAATGGAAACCTTTTTACTTTATGCTGGTAACAATGCCAATCTCTTAACCAATTACTACCTTGGTCTATTTGCCTGCTAGCAAATTTATAATAGTTTCCACCGTTTGATTTTATCTGATATGATTAGCAATCATTATGTCTAATGTCATTAGGGCTGTCACAATTATTACATTTGGTTAATTGGATAATTGTCAAACAGATGATTGCGATTATGATGATTAATTGTCTGCTTTATGGTGTGACGATTAATTGTCTTGTTAAGGGCTTTCACGATTGATTGTCATATAAATTGTCATATTTTTAAGATGTGCTTTTTTTCTCTGTGTGTGCTACATACACCTTAAGAAGTCACTTTTACAAATTTAACTTCAAATATATAAATCAAAAAATAAAATTGGAATGAACAATGATTGCCTTTTAAAGGGGACCTATTATGCAAAATTCACTTTTACATGGTGTTTGTACATAAATGTGAGTGGAAACAGCGTGTCAAAATGAATGGTTTTCATGACATCATGTTAGAGCAGGCCTTGCCCACGACTGGTGACAGACTCCACCCTATAATCATAGAGCCTCCCCTGAGTGATCTACACACAGTCCGCCATGGTTTTCTGCGCTGGAGCTGATACAGTGAGAAGAATAATGTCTCAGCTTCGTAAGCATCATCAGTGTTCTGTTGTTGGCTGTAAAAGTGAACATGAGTCTTCATGTACTCCCTGCATCAAAGCCACTAAAGACACAGTGGACAAGTTTTGTTTTTGAAGGAAATGTGCCCCAAAGCATACAAAAATGTATGTATGTTTTATGTATATAATTTTACACCGGATTCTCAAGCATGGATCAATACCAACTGTTCGTGTTCCAGCTTTATATCCTGAAGATGTCAGTATTGCACTTTATATTTGCAAAGCGCCTTTCCGAATGTGCTTGTTAACTGATTCCACAGCCAATACAGCTAAAGTTACCATTGTCTCTGATTGTATTCACGGAGACCAGATATTCATATACACTCACCTAAAGGATTATTAGGAACACCATACTAATACTGTGTTTGACCCCCTTTCGCCTTCAGAACTGCCTTAATTCTACGTGGCATTGATTCAACAAGGTGCTGAAAGCATTCTTTAGAAATGTTGGCCAATATTGATAGGATAGCATCTTGCAGTTGATGGAGATTTGTGGGATGCACATCCAGGGCATGAAGCTCCCGTTCCACCACATCCCAAAGATGCTCTATTGGGTTGAGATCTGGTGACGGTGGGGGCCATTTTAGTACAGTGAATTCATTGTCATGTTCAAGAAACCAATTTGAAATGATTCAAGCTTTGTGACATGGTGCATTATCCTGCTGGAAGTAGCCATCAGAGGATGGGTACATGGTCAGGTAGGCCGTGGCATTTAAACGATGCCCAATTGGCACTAAGGGGCCTAAAGTGTGCCAAGAAAACATCCCCCACACCATTACACCACCACCAAGCCTGCACAGTGGTAACAAGGCATGATGGATCCATGTTCTCATTCTGTTTACGCCAAATTCTGACTCTACCATCTGAGTGTCTCAACAGAAATCGAGATTCATCAGACCAGGCAACATTTTTCCAGTCTTCAACTGTCTAATTTTGGTGAGCTCTTGCAAATTGTAGCCTCTTTTTCCTATTTTTAGTAGAGATGAGTGGTACCCGGTGGGGTCTTCTGCTGTTGTAGCCCATCCGCCTCAAGGTTGTGCGTGTTGTGGCTTCACAAATGCTTTGCTGCATACCTCGGATGTAACGAGTGGTTATTTCAGGCAAAGTTGCTCTTCTATCAGCTTGAATCAGTTGGCCCATTCTCCTCTGACCTCTAGCATCAACAAGGCATTTTCGCCCACATGACTGCCGCATACTGGATGTTTTTTCCTTTTCACACCATTCTTTGTAAACCCTAGAAATGGTTGTGCGTGAAAATCCCAGTAACTGAGCAGATTGTGAAATACTCAGACCGGCCCGTCTGGCACCAACAACCATGCCACGCTCAAAATGGCTTAAATCACCTTTCTTTCCCATTCTGACATTCAGTTTGGAGTTCAGGAGATTGTCTTGACCAGGACCACACCCCTAAATGCATTGAAGCAACTGCCATGTGATTGGTTGATTAGATAATTGCATTAATGAGAAATTGAACAGGTGTTCCTAATAATCCTTGAGTGAGTGTATATATTCATACATATATGGCTGATCTCTGGTATTTACGCTGTCAGACATATTAGTTCTGATTTGTTGTTGCTGTAGTATCAGAAGCACAAGCTGTAAAGGCACAGCCCTCTTACAGAAAGGGGACTGGGAGCAGTAGCTCATTTGCATTTAAAGAGACACACAAAATCGGCGTGTTTTAGATTCCACCCAAAAAGAGGCATTTATAACATAGTGAAATAAATTATTCGTGGGGTATTTTGAGCTGAAACTTAACACACATTCTGGGGACACCTGAGATTTTTATATTACATCTTTTAAAAAGGGGCATGATAGGTGTCCTTTAAGGCTTACATACTTAAAATATGTCTCTTTTTGGTCAACTTTAGTTTTGGTCAATTGTACATTTACACGTATGTTCTGAACTCTAAATATATTTTCTGTTTTTTAAAATAAAAATGATTTGCAGACCACTGCAAAATAATCAGTTTCTCTGGATTTGCTATTTATAGGTATGTGTTTCAGTAACATGAACATTTTAGTTTTATTCTACAAAGTACTGTCAACATTTCTCTCAAATTCCAAATAAAAATAGTGTCATTTAGAGCATTTATTTGCAGAATGTGTTTTCAGACCTTGAATAATGCAAAGAAAACAAGTTCATATTCATTTTTTAACAACACAATACTAATGTTTTAACTTATATTGATTTCTGAACTCTTCCTTTGATGGAATAACCCTGATTTTCAATCACTGCTTTCATGCATCTTTCACATTGCTGTTGGGTGACTTTATGCCACTCCTGGCACAAAAATTCAAGCAGCTCTGCTTTGTTTGATGGCTTGTGGCCATCCATCTTCCTCTTGATCACATTCCAGTGGTTTTCAAAGGGGTTCAGGTCTGGAGATTGTGCTGGCCATGACAGGGTCTTGATCCGGTGATCCTCCATCCACACCTTGATTGACCTGGCTGTGTGGCATGGAGCATTGTCCTGTTGGAACAATTGACAAAACCAATGCTCATAGTTGGGGAACATTGTCAGAGCAAAATAAGCAAGTTCTCTTCCTGGACAACCTTGTACATGGCTTGATTCTTTGCTGAAGCACCCCCAGATTATCACTGATCCTCCACCAAATTTCATAGTGTGCAATACACTGTGGCTTGAAGTAGTGTTGTCACAGTACCAACATTTCAGTAGTCTGTACCAATACCAGTGGAATTTCACGGTACTCGATTCCATTTTCGGTACCAAAGCAAAAACAGGTTACTAAACAACACTCTTTTATTAACAAAGTCTACAAAACATTAGCAGCTGAACTAAGAACAAAAATATGCCATTGAACAACACTTTAATTTAAATATATTATTTTTTAATTGTAACAAAACTGAACAATGTATGCTTAAAGTATTTTTGAACACTTATATAAGATTTGCTTCAACTTTTAATTTGATTTTACCAAGTACTTAAAAAAAGCCTAAATAAACAAGCATACAATAGAATTAATAAAAATCAATTTACAAACTAATGTGCAAAGTGCTCTCTTATTAATAAAGCTGCATATTGCCAATTTTCTTCATGATAGGAAATGCACAGTGACATATATTATGATTAAATAAGTCACGAACAATCGCGTTCTAATTTAGCTCGTGCGCTCGAGGGATGAGCGTCCCCGAGACAGAGTCTCTCTCAGCCGGGTGCAGTTTCAATCTGTCCCCCTTAGATAGGGACATTCGCGCAACTCATAGAAGAGGCACCGACCACACAGAGAAATGCCAGTTTCTGAGTTTATAGTTATTAACGTGAGCTGCTTCTGTATTATTTGAAATTTAATAAAGCAATTTTACTGCATTTAAGATGTTACGCCGGAATGTTTCCTTTAAAGAGCTCCGCCTCTGCTTATTCCACAACGGTACATGCTTCTGTATGTACTTTTTTTTTTATTTTTTATAATTTCCTAATATTTTGGGATCTACATAGAATAAACTGTGAAAGTTTAGAGTGCATCTGGACTGTGATCTGTAATTCTTCCTCCATCAGGCGTGAACTGCTGCTCTCATGCGATTTCGTTACAGTTTAATGTGATTTCAGGTTACGTTAAATGAGATGAAACGACTATTCGATAACGAACATTTTTCTCATCAATTTTGTATTTTCGACGATGTCGATAATGTCGACTAAACGTTTCAGCCCTAATGCAAATGATAATATGCTTTTAAACTCACCTGCTATATTTGCTTGAATAAATCCAGGTGTCTGTCTTTCAGGTGCTTTATTAAGTCTGATGTGTTTCCTCCTTTCTTCAGAAAATTGTGAAAGCAGCATTTAAAAATAGGTTTTTATTGATCTATGATGTTTCCCTTTTCATCAGCCTTAAATGCAAATAATTTCCAAACCTGGCTTTTTCCACTTTTCTTTTTGACATGATTCAGTTGAGACTCCGCAGCTGCAGCAGCTTTGCTTGCCGCAATCTTTTGCTTGTTGTGAGCGTTCGAAAGTTCCCGACTCTGCATGGGTACCGGTATTTTTGACAACACTAGCTTGAAGGCATCTCCAGGTCTCCGTGTAACCATTAAATGACCAGGTGGATGATCGGTGATGATCTGGGGGTTCTTCAGAATCCAAATTCTTGAAATTTGTTTTTTATTTTTTCTTTATTTATTTTTTTGCCCAATTTGGAATGCCCAATTCCTAGTGTGCTCTAAGTCCTCGTGATGGCATAGTGACTCGTGGTGGCGGACAAATCTGCACATCTTATCAATTGGCTTGTTGAGCACGGTACCACGGAGACATGGTGCATGTGGAGACTTCATGCTATTATCCTCGGCATCCACGTACAACTCGCCACGTTCCCCAATCAAGAGCGAACTACATTATAGTGACCACGAGGAGTTTACACCATGTGACTCTACTCTCCCTAGCAACTGGGCCAATTTGGTTGCTTAGGAGACCTGGCTGGAGTCACTCAGTACTCCCTGGATTCGAACTCACGACTCCAGAGGTGGTAGCTACCAGGCTCCTGAAAAATTCGGACAAATTCTTAAAAATAATTGTAAATATCATCTTAAAGTTATGATGACCTCACAGTAGAACTGCACGATTAATCGTTAAAAGATTGCGATCTCGATTCAGACACCCACGCAATCTCATTTCTAAACTACAATGATTCTGCAATGTATATTAACATTCCAATGGCATGCATTTGTAAGGCAGTCAAATTTGAATTCAAAATTCACTTCAAGAAGCATTTTTAAATGTTGATAAACTTTATATGGCATCTACAAAACACAGCGCACCTGCACGAGACGCTGAATAAACTGAAACGCAATGGCCAAAGTCGATTGTCCAGCATTGTACTTTTCAAACTGCTGGGTGCATCAACGATTAGCTATGAGTGTGACATAATGTCTGTAGAGTTCAATATTTTAATAGCCACCGATGCTACAAAAATACTGGAATTACCATGATCTCAATAAATTTGCTACCCGTGCGCTCTTTGATCACTGCCAGCTGCTCTGAAATGCTCACATGCGTGTGTCTGACTATGCACTTGTGTCTTGTAATGTATTCAGCGCTCCTGCATGAGACTCTGCGCTTTTCTTAATCAAAATACCCCTCTTTAGGTGTTATTAATGTATACACAGCTGTTAATGAATTACTGGATTAAATCTGTGCTGGCTTTTTCAAGATATTAAAGCAAACACAGCCGTTAATGTATAAGCAGATGGGAAAAATTCTTACAAATTTTTGATTTGTTATGTCTGTTACAGGCATTCAGTCATTCTTACTGCATTAATTTTGATCTATCACACAGTAAAGAGTGTCAAGTATTTAAGTAGATTTAAGTTTGCATTAAATTTAAATTTATTAATGTTTTATATTATAATTCTTTTAATGTTTAACCCTCTGGGGTCTGAGGGTGTTTTGGGCCCTGGAGAAGTTTTGACATGCCTTGACATTTGTGCTTTTTTCAGTCTGATAATACTGTATTCAGCACAAACTGGGCTACAATAATATGTGAGCAACATGTGTGTACATGTTAGTATTTTTGAGAAAATAACGTTTATGCATGGTTTTAAAAAAGATTATAATAAATTAAGTCATTGAAATAAGGCCATATAACACACACTAAACATTTGTCCACAAGACTTTTGACAAAATGATATGAAAACCATCCTGATCACTCATTCATACAAAACAATATAGTCATTTAAACTTTGTAAGACACTTTTAGTGTTAGAAAGGTCATATGCGTGAACTATCATGAATATCGAGGTGATTTACACCTGAGGACACAAAAGACCCCTCCTCTGGGCCTATCAATGAGGAATGTGACAGAGAGAATGAATATGACGAGACTTTATGATCAAAATGAAGTTTTAAGTTAAAAGAAGAAATCTGACTATACATTTTCTTTAAAGACTTTACTTAATTTTAGACCTACACTACAGTTTAAAAGAAGTCTCTTCTGCTCACCAAGGCTGCATTTATTTGATCCAAAATATAGTAAAAACATTGATATTTTGAACTATTTTTACAATTTAAAAGAACAGTTTTCTATTTGAATATATTGTAAAAGGCAATTTGTGATCAAAGCTGAATTTTCAGCATCATTACTGCAGTCTTCAGTGTCACATGATCCTTCAGAAATCATAATTATATGCTGATTTTCTAATATGGCATATGTAAAGTGCATTTTACTCATTTAACCTGAACACATATTTGCAAGCACATGCTTTGTTGATGATAATGAAGCAGCATAAACACTAGTTAAAATTGAATTTGATTATTTTTGTCATATTACATATCATATTTATATCATACAATTTAAATATCTGCGTTAGCCGAAACAGCATTTAAATGTATCTAAACTTTGCTTATTAGGAGTCATATTTCAAATTTCAATACTCTGAATCCTGGCTGGAGAGTCTGGAAACAGTCCCACTAGTAAAATATCTACATGTTTATATAAAATAGCATGTCAACTAATGAAAACTAAATTACTTACTCGTCTGAAATATTATTCTCAACTGGAGCAAGTCACTCTTCAAAATACAAACGTTCATTGGAGTCCCGCTCTTCTTCTGAGGAAAATGTTAACTCATCGTCACTATCCAGGAGTTTTCTCACTTGTGTATCATCCCATCTTCCAAATGCACAGAAAAGTGAATGAATATGCTCACGCACACAGAGACTGCTGAAAGCGCACCCTTTTTATTTTACAAAAGCACAAGGTTTTGTTGTTATTGTGAGTGTACACAAATAAAAGTAGACCCTTTTATAGGCTCTAATGATGTCTTGCATTTATATGTATGCCCCAAAATGACAGAGTATTTTAAGTTGTTTCCACTGTAATGATGGAAAAATTCAGCAGGACGCAGCAGCGCGTCCGTCGACCCCAGAGGGTTAATTGCTACTGTTTCTAAAAAACTTAAAACGCTGTTTACTCTGTTCTCTATTTAATTACTGGCTTTTGAATAATTATTTTACAAGCTTCAAGCAAGTTTTACAAGAGAAACACTGAAGGCCTCATTGTTTACATTTAAATTATTAATATTTATTAAAAAAAAAACTTTTGAAAAATAACTGTATTTTGTTGCATATTTATATATATACCTTTATTTAACCAGAAGAAAACTCGTTGAGATTAAAAATCTCTTTTCCAAGAGTGTCCTGGCCAAGATAGGCAGCAGCACAAATAACAAAGTTGCAGACATAAAAAAAAAAAAAAAAAAAAACATATAACATATAGCATAAACATAAAACATAGAAGCAAGGATCATCCAAATAATTAATCATAACAACTACAGCCAGTATGTGTAGCCTCTATATCATTTAAAAGTAAGTTAAAAGCAGCCAGTGAAACTGGTTCCTGAAGATTTAAGACATTTTGCAGTTGATTCCATGCGCTGGGGGCGCATACATAAACGACCCTTTTCCCATTACAGTCCGGACATGAGGGACGGACAACAACAATAAGTCCTCAGAACGAAGACAATATCGTCCTGTGCCTTTCTTTTTAATATAAGATTGAAGATATGGGGGAAGCAGACCAAGAATACCTTTATAAATAAGAATATGCCAGTGATTATGCCTACGGGTGGACAATGCTGAACAACCAACACGATCATACAGAGAGCAATGATGGGTAAGTGCTCTAAAATTTGTGATGAACCTAAGGGCTCCATGGTAAACAGTATCCAACAATTTCAAGCATTGAATGGATGCATGCATGTATATAACATCACCGTAGTCCAGCACTGACATGAAAGTGGCAGCAACAAGCCTTCTTTTTGCCTCAAAGGAGAAACATGACTTGTTTCTAAAATAAAAACCCAGTCTTAGCTTCAGTTTTTCACCAACTGCTGGATGTGAGGTTTAAAGAGAGAGAATCATCAATTAGAATACCAAGGTATTTGTATTGGGATACAGTCTCAATCTCGAAGCCCTGAGAAGTCGTAATGGATGGAAGGTTTTGTAGCTTAGATTTCGCATTAGAAAACAACATAAATTTAGTTTTGTCGTCATTCAAAACAAGTTTTAAGTCAAACAAGGTAAATTGTACAGTATCAAAAGCAAGTTGTAGCTGACAAAGAGTTTGGTTTGGAGTGGCAGCAGAGCAGTATATCACAGTATCATCGGCATAGAAATGAAAATTTGCGTTGGAGACATTTCGATCAAGAATGTTGATGTATAAAATAAATAGGAGTGGTCCCAGCACTGACCCCTGGGGCACACCCTTGGATATACTAAGAGAGCTGGAGGTGAGACCATCTACTTGTACGCTTTGTGTTCTACCTGATAGATAATTTTCAAACCAGCAAACTGTTTGTTTTGACAACCCGACACTGAAAAGTCTTTGTTTTAGTATTTGGTGTTCCACAGTATCAAATGCTTTAGATAGATCAATAAAAAGAGCTTACAAGCTTATTTGCTTACAAGTTTACATAGAACTGTTAATTAAGCTTTTTGGCATGTGAGCAACTCATGCAGTTTTTTAACTTTTTTTTGCAATAATCAAAAGGTGCTTTTGGTTTATAATTTATTCGTTGCGCTCTCTTGTGGACTTTTTAAATTGATATATTTTATTTACAGCTTTATTGCATTTTTGCATAGATCGAAGATGATAACATTTTGTCAGAACCTCTAGTTAATTATATGCTACTTTGTTTAATACCGTTATGCCCAGGTGTAGTAAATCGCTGAAATAATTTAGTTTTCTTCATAATCGAGATTTATTTCAAGTAAAATATTTGTGATTCTCTCATTTTGAGTTGGAGGTTACTATGGGTTGTTTATGTAAAAATGTGATTTTATACCAAAACACGTTTTTGTTACAGTGAGGCACTTACAATGGAAGTGAATGGGGACAGTGAAAGTGAATGTGGCCAATTTTTAGAGGGTTTAAAGGCAGAAATGTGCAACTTATAATTTTATGAAAGCACTTACATTAATTCTTCTTTTTAAATTGTAATTTTTCAGTCAGTTTAGGGTTAGTTGACATTAAATCATCATGGTAACAAAGTTGTAAAATTGGCTATAACTTTACACAGAAAAGATTAGTACATGATTTTATCACACTAAAATCATGTTTACATGCATATAATTTATGTCTTGTGGCTATACTTTTGAAACCGTATTATTACGTCAAGAGATGTATTGCTTGTTTTGATTGTATCTCTCTTTTCCTATCATGTGTTTTTTTTTCTTTCTCTCTCTCTACACATTCCACCCTAATTGAACATGATCTGCAGCATGCGTGACGATTGGTCTTGCTGAGTCGTGCATAATTTTCAACACACTGGACCAGTATCGCCATAGGAGGGTGTTCAGAGAGATGATGGTAGTGTTGGTTGAGAGAGTTTTGTTGTCAGTGGTTAAACATTTAAACAAGTGTTAATTTGCTTTTTTATATTCTTTGCCTGTGTACCCTGTGTCCTATTTTGTATCTTTTTTTTTTTTATTAGTTATCTTCTATTATCTTGTGTAAATATTGTATGTGGCTAGCGGATGCCCATACATGCGTTGTAAATAGTGTACATAATGTAAATAAAACCGTTTCTTCACCACGGAAGCTGTAGGGGTTGGGTGTCATTTTTTTTGTTCTATCTTTTATCCATTTTATTGATTTAGTCAGGTAGAAGGGTAAAACCTCTTTATGTTACATTTTTGAGTGGCATTTAGTTATTTTCAGGTACAGTTAGATTGTGTATGTTTGTTTATTTTTTTGGCCTTGCTCAACCCTGAAGTTAATTGTGCTTCTTTGTGTTGTGGTGTTTTTTTTTTTTTAATATATTTATTTTATTTTGATATATTAATGTTACCCTAGACCAATGGAACCAGGTTATTGTAAGGTTTTTCATTTTCATTTTTCCCCCACAAAGATTTCAGTTTGTTTTTCAATTGAATTGTTCACATTATAGGTCACATTAAAAGTGGCAACATTTCTGACGTGATTTATCTTTGTCTCATTCTTTTACATCACAAAAACCTGGCATTGTAAAAGGGGTGTGTAGACTTTTTATATCCACTGTAGTATATCATGCTATTTGATAACTGTACTGATATACATTTAAAACGTTCTTCAGATATGGTTGTCATGCAGCTAGATGCAAGTCTACAAGGGTCCTTGTTTTTATCTCCTTCTTTTTAGGCTTACTAGTAAAGTTTACCTAATAACTAAAATAATAATGCCAGCATCTGTGGAGAATCCCAACAGTTTTCTTAACGTTCTCTCTGTACTATAGAAACCCTTCTGATTTTGGTATAGTAAGTCATAGTGAAGGCACATTACCAATTTTCAAACAGTAGCTTGCATTGTTCAGACACACTAGCCAAGTCAGTCACCACATAAAAGCATATAATACAGGAGATGTCCTGCCCCAAATTAACACTGTTGGTTAAACCAGATGTTGACACTGTATGATGTATCAATATTTGGAAAGCGAAAGTGTTTACACATTTTGGGTAGTCAACCTATGAATGGATTACTTACAGTTGTCTCTGTACATTAACCTGGGATAGGAGAAAGTATTTTAAAGAAAAATAGAAAGGTGAAAAATTTAATAATAATAGTAAATTGGCTTAGAATGGAAAAACTATCACATCTGTTTTAAAGAGAATATTTCCAATAAACAAATGTTCTAGCACTCATAGTATATAACCTTATGTGCCAGGTTATCTGTATTTTCTGAGGTCTGCTTAGGTCAACCACAAAATTTGACAAATCGTAAAACAAATCTAATAAAATAATTTGGGTCAAATGCAGGAATGTGTTGTCTGCTGTGTAGATTTACACAGATGGCTAATCCAGCACAGGATTACCATCACATATTATCACCACAACATATTATGGATACACATACACAAACAGAACACTACATCACTCAGGAATATGTGGGTAAACAGAAAACATTACTGGGAAATATGCAGATGTGCTTGTTTACAACAGAGGTGCATGTTAGGGAAGTGCATGGCATTTTGGGATGTCTTAAGCAAAATGTGCACCAATTAAAAGAATAAGGCTTTTTTTTGTTAAGGTCTTTTTCTTTTTACACGTTACCATTGTAGCTATTATTAGGTATAATTTTTGGAACCATTGTCCAAAAATACATAATACATGAAATAAAACGTAGACTGACTGTAATAAGGTCATATGGGTAAATGATCCCTTTAAACATTTTTCAAAAAGAGAGTGGCAGGGTTTCAATGATCACATTTGTTCAAGCTTCAGTGCTTGCAAAATGGTGATAAGATAAGGAGAACTGGGTGAAAATCTCTACCCTATTCCCTAAAGATAGACTTGCATGTACTATCACTACAAAGATCTGCTATTAAAATAGAAAATGTCATGAAAGCATTTTGGACTTGAGTGCTTGCTGATAAATATGTCTTGCTACATCATGTAGATATTTTGAATAGTATGTGAAGTATTATTTTATTCAACTAGTTTTACATGAATTTACTGGTTTTATGGTATGAACTGAATACTGTATTATTATTGTGATCAATGAAGCAGTGTTAAAGCCAGAGATTAAAATCAGAGGAAAATCTGATGAGGGCAGACAGTCATTATTTTTCAACAAGTCTAGAGGGAAGCGTCATGCATTTGCAAAGTGATATTGTTATTTTTCCTTTTAGAGATATCCTATTAATAAAAAAATCTGTGGCATGGGAAACAGTGTGTCTGTGAGATGGTTCAGATCTTTTGATACATCAGGTCTTAATACAGATGACACTCTACCATCTGTTCCTTTATGAAATCACACATGGCCCATTGAAACAGCCTAATAACATTAAAGCCACCAGACCTACATGAATTATGAATTATAGGCTTTGTAGTCTACCAAGCCTGATTAAGATGGAGATGGTGATATTGTTCAGGAAGAGTCACTCATGTCTTTATCAGATTTGTCTTTGATAGAAGGGGAGGAGGGCTGATGGCTCTGAATGAGATCTGTTTTTTGCTATGAAGCACATTGATTTTTCTAAGGCAGTTTATCTGGTTTACAAGGACTGCATACTACATGGGATTTAAATTTGCCACATTATTCACTATGCAGCACATTGATATTCTATGCTATCTTCACTCTAGATCAATGGCACTGTGTGGCAGGGGCCGGGTGTGTATAATCACGACCCGGCCCTGCCCTCCGCCCTGCCACACACTGCTATTATTTGAGCTGCAGGTGGTGTTGGGAATGCATTAGGTTATTGTTGGGTATTGTGTTAAACTGAGAGCTTGCTCTCACACTGAGTGAGCACAATCAACATCATTGAGTGTGTTTACATGTATGATCTTACACCAATTAGGGCCCCCTTGGGAACCCGGGGAAGGATAGGTCCCTTGCACCCCCTTGCTGATTGTAAGAGGCGACAAATGGGGCGACTTCTTTGCCGTAAGTTGCAACCCGTGTCTGGGGAGGACGAGAACCTGCTATTTGAGGAATGTGTATACTGCGACTTACTCCGATCCAACAAAATATTTTGGCTTTAAATTCACATAAACAGGAGGTTGGAAGGACATGGTTCAATCGATCGGCTAGTTAAGATGTACCCGAAAGGGCTTTGGCTTAGGGTCAATTGAGTAAAATTAAGTTCTTGTTCCTTTTGCTCAAGTATATCACCCCTGTATCCTTTGTGCATATCTGGAGGATAACGGTGGCTCTGTGCACCCCCATGTTGAGCTCAGAGGTGGGTGTGGAGCTGGAGTGATGAAAATGTAAAAATGCAATCATTGCTAACAAAAAAAAAAAAAAAAAAACTATGGATGACCCAACAAATAATTTATGACATTTACTCACAAAAGAGTGAAAATTGGCAGAGATTTATACTACTAGAATCGCAAATAACAGACATGCCTCTCCATTTCCAATACAGTGTTTCAGGCATAGCAGGAACAATTATAGATGTAAAAAAGTTAAGATACGACAAATCCTAGTAGAATGCTCCAAGAAAAGCCATGCTGAAAACATAATGCATGCAAATATGCTGGAAAATATACAGATAAAGGCATTTTATCACACATCATTGAACAGCAGCAAAGGAGTTCTGTGGTTCTGCCTTCTGCAAAAGAAAAGCAATCTGCTGCAATTGTGGAGAAGGACATGAACCAGGGTGTTCAAGACTGCCAAAATGTAGCAACTGTTCAGCTAATCACCCTGTCTCAACAAAAGAATTTCTGATTTGGATAAAGGAAAAAGAAATTCAAAGATTAAAATGTGTTGAAAGGATCAGCTGTGTTGAAGAACGAAAAAAGGTTGAGGAGACCCCGTCCTTTAACCTGAGGAAAACATATGCTTCTGTAGTGAAACCAACCATGAGCACCACTGATTACTAGACTGATTTGACCTGGCTGAACAGTAAGAAACAACAAAAGGTCAGCAACAGAACTTCTGACCCAATCAAAAAGAAGAATCAAGAAGCACAAAGTAAAGTAGTGACAAATCAAATCAAACCCAAGCCAAAGAAGACAAAAGATCATCAAATGAGCACAACCAGTCCTCGAGAGGGTAATAGATACAACAGAATACAAAAACACAATGTTTAAAGAATAACGATTTTGAAATGACAGAGACTACATATCCCCAAAGTCGAAGCTTGTCTCCAAAATGCAAAGGTAAGGGGCAGGTCTTACCTACGTGAAAATGAGGAATCCTATAATTCAGTGGAACTGTCAAGGATTTAAGGCAAACTATTCAGAGTTCACTAGCAGCTATGTTGAATCCCATCTAACAATAGATAGACAACTGACAGTGAAAATGTGTTTTATATATATATATATATATATATATATATATATATATATATATATACATATACATATACACTTTTGGCAAAAAATAAACAACGTTCATCTGGTGGATCAGCTATATTATTAAGACAAAACATAATCCACAGCCACATACCATTAAATAAAAACCTGCAAGCGGTAGCTGTATGTCTAACTCTTCATAAAACCATAACTATGTGCTCTATTTATATACCCCCTGATGCCTTGGTGACAACACAAGAACTAAACAGTATGGTAGAACTGTTACCATCACCATACATATTAATGGGGTGACTTTAATAGCCACAGCACATTATGGGGAGGTAAACATACAAATACCAAAGGCAGAAGAATAGAGGAGTTCATATACAATAATGATTTGTGTTAATAATGATATCCAGGATATGGAACATACTCCGCTATTGATTTAACTTTGTGTGAACCTGAAATAATAATTGACTTTTCATGGCAAGTATGGAAGGATCTTTGTGGAAGTGATCATTACCCACTGATTATAAAATCTACTGAAGATGTACAACAAGACACTTCTAGATGGCAATTAAAAAAATATATAATTGGTATAATTTCTAGAGATGCACCGATTACAATTTTTCCGATTTTTTTGCAAGTGTGACCTGCCGATACCGATTTTACCGATTACGATTTTCTTTCTAAGAACTTTTATTGACCACATATACAAACAAAATCTACCTTTCTTCAATGCTAAATTTTATTTTCATAATAAAATTAATTATTAAACATTACAATTTCCCCCAAACTGAACTAAGTTACAGGATCTTCTCTCACTTAAACAACTCTCAAAATAAAGTGCTCTGTGACTAGAAAGAGGTAGAAATAACAATGAACTGCAAATGAGTTGCTTTATATAACAGATGTCATTTTCCACTATATTTATAAATGGACCTTTTTCTCTTTATTACTCGTTTAACAAAACAATTCCAAAGATCTGAAAAACTGAAGTGTCCAATACGCTCAACTTATGTTAGATGTCCAAATATCAGTTGTAAAACTGGGCACTGCTTCGGGAATGGCTTGCATACCTGTCAACACTCCCCAAAAAAACTCCTGTAATTTGTATGGCCCAAACCACGTTATATGAATAATCAAATCAATATATTATTCCAAGGTGGTCCAGTTGCCAGATCTTGAATGAAACGCATCCTACTCACATAATCGACACATCATACAAATTACAAATCATTTATGACCTCAACCTGGCAACCAAAACCCATTTGCGGTGTTGATATCTGCGCAGGCAGTAGACGCGGGATTTTAAATCAAGCATCACAGGTAGATGGGAGGAGAAGACTCAGCTGGTGCTCCGGTGAAAAAAAAAACAAAATATACATGTACATTTAACAACAGCTGGATGGAAGAATTGAATTTCATATCCCGAAGCCATACCGACAATGCCCACGCCTTTTGCAATGTGTGTCGCACTGATTTTAATATCGGACACGGTGGGAAAAATTACGTTAAATCACAACGGCACAATTTGTATGTATTTAGCCTGCCTCTGCCATCCAGCACCTCCCTTCCCCTCTCCCGGATTTGTGTACCCAAGTGTTGACAGATAACAGGCTGCGTGTGTTACATGACACGAGATTAAACAACTCGGGCAACGTGACGTCGGAAAGTACCTCCTACTCTGTATCGAGGAAATTTATCAGATTTCTGAAGCCTCTGTCCTCAACTATGGAGAACAGCTGGTCATCCAGGGCCATGAATTCCATAATTTTCCTCGTAATTGCTTTGGTATTTTCGTTGCTCATTACAAGGGATGATAGGAGAGGCTGCTGACTTGTGACTGGCTCTGAGCTCTGGCTAGCTTTAGCCGCATTCACTTTTTAGCTTCTTTTTTAAAATGGGCATTTTCAGCTGGGTGATGGTGTTATAAATGTCTAATTAGCTTTGTTGATCTGAAAGTTATTTTATAGTTATAAGTTACTTTGGCCTAACAATTATTAAACATTTCGAACTTTATGTATTCTTCACTCACAGTGAAGATCTACCACGCCAATGACATATTTACATGCGGCTGTGACGTTATTGCCTGCGCCGCTGGCAACAAAACGGACCGGCTTGGAATTGATAAGACATGAGGCCGATCACCGGTCCGGGCCGAGCATGCGGAAAATCGGCTAATTCCGGTCCCTGGCCGGTCGATCGGTGCATCTCTAATAATTTCCAAAAACTTTGTTATGAGAAGTTCAACATAGACTGGCAAGAATATCAAGATCCATTAAAGAAATTCACCGATATACTGATTGATATAACAGAAAAATCTGTGCCAAAAACATCAAAAAAGTCATGCCGTCGGAGAAACCCATGGTTAAATTGAAGACTGCAAAAAGGCTGTTGCTGATCGCAAGAAGGCAGAATTAACCTTTAATCAATATCCAACAGCCATAAACCTCATCAGATTGAAAATGTATAGAGCACAAGCATGAAGAATTATTAATGAAACAGAGGCAGAGTTGGAAAAAATACGTATCAAATTTAACGTCACAGACACCAACAAAGAAAGTATGGGATATTATACGAAAGATGAAAAATAAGGAAGGAGGACTACAAATACAACATATAAAAAAATCTGGATTTTTTATTAACATTGAAACAGGATATTGCTAATAAACTGGCAGAAACATTCGAGAGAAATTAATCACTAGAAAACGGCCTTCCCAGATTTAAGGAAATACAAATAAAACAGGAACAGGAAAAACTTAATTTCTCTTCGGATAACACCAAACTGTATAATCAGCCTTTTACAATGGAAGTACTTCTGAAAGCTATTAAAAACTCCCAACAACACTGCAGTTGGACCTGATACAATTCACTATCAGTTCCTGAAACATCTACCCCAAAATATACTATTGATCCTACTGAATATACTCAATAGCGTTTGGGAATCAGGAAAAATACCATCTAACTATGAAGCAACCGTTATACCAATACCTTAACCAGGAAAATGCCATACTGACCCAAACAATTATCACCCAATGCCTTAACCAGCTGCCTATGCAAAACCATGGAACGACTGATCAATGATCGGCTGGTGTGGATTTTTGAAAAAGACCAAAAGATCAGTAAATATCAATGTGGATTTAGACGAGGGAAAGTACTCTTGATCACCTTATAAGATTAGAGTGTTTTGTACGAGATGGTTTTATTAAAAAAGAACATGTAGTAGCAAAAACATTTATTTTGAAAAAGCTTATAATATTACATGGAGGAATGGCAAGATTTGTACAATATGGGTTTCAGGGGATGTCTACCCATTTTGTTTCCAATTTTTTATCTAATAGAGTTTTTATGTTTGAGTAAGAAATGTGCTATCTGAATTGTATGTACAAGAATCAGGAGCGCCCCAAGGAAGTATACTTTAACTCTTTTTAGCATTAAAATGAACTGGATTGTAAGCGTTATGGGGCCCAAATATATTCCATAGCCTATATGTAGATGATGTGTGCATTTGTTATAAAGGCAAAAATATGAATGTGTAATTGAGAGACAAAATAAAAATAAAATGTATTGCTGGTCAGTTCAAAACAGATTTACATTTTCTCAATCAAAAACTGTACTTATGCATTTTTGTATTTTGCGATCCATGCACCTCGAGACAGAACTCTTTTTGGAAAGGGAACCTATAAAAGTCATAAAGGAGACAAAATTCCTAGGACTTTTGATAAAAAACTATCCTTCACCACTCATATCAAAATGCTGGGGAATAGATGCTTCAAAGCAATGGATATTATAAAAGTGCTAGCAAGGATAAAATGGGATACAGATTTTGAAGTACTCTTGAGACTCTATAGGACACTTGTTCGATCAAAAATGGACTATGGGAGCACAGTTTATGGATCTGCCAGGAAGTCATATATTAAAATGTTGGATACGGTACATCATACAGTATTGAGACTTGCACTAGGAGTATTTAGGACCTCTCCAAGCATGTTCTCTTGCTTGTACAAAAGCAAGAGAACCATCACTATATAACAGAAGGTTGAAATTGGCCCTTAAATATGCGGATAAGCTAAAAGCTAATGAAAGTAACCCAGCATATCCTTCAGTCTTTCAACCTCATCATTCACACCTGTATGAAGCCAATGCCCTGGTACATCAGTCCTTTTGGAATTCGCACTTGGAGAACATGGACATTGATCTGGATATCTTAACATCAACACATTTGTGCCCTATACTGCCCTGGAATATTAAAAAACTAACTATCATTATGAACCTGGCTCAGTATACTAAAAATATGAATCATCCAAATGTCTACCAGGAGAAATTCTTGGACATAAGATGCAGCTTACCATCTCATGTACCAGTGTACACAAACGGATCAAAGTCAGACAATCATGTATCTGCAGCAGTAGTGATTGGCCCAAAATATTTTGGCAAGTGTATTCCTGAACAAAGTTAAATTTTCACAGCAGAAGCTTGTGCATTATTACTAGCTTTTGAACAAATAGAAAAGGAACAACAACGTCAATTTCTAATTTGTACAGATTCTAAATCCTGCTTGCAAGCACTCGAAGCTCTAAAAACAGAACACCCTACAATTATTAGCATAGTAGGAAAAGTGAACTCTTTGTAAAAACAAGTTTTCAATATTGTCTTTTGTTGGATACCAGGCCATATGGGATTGGCTGGCAATGAACAGGCAGATAAAGTGTCTTAAGGAAGCACTTCAGTTGGACATGACAGAAAATGATATACCAGCATCTGACGTTAAACCCATATTGAATCTGTGCATTCACAACAAATGGCAAATGGAATAGAATGAATGCATATATAACAAACTACAGGAAGAGAAACCAGTACTAAATCAAGGAGTTTATTATTTCCTCTTTGAAAATAGATATGACCAGGCTGGATATACGAGATGTCGAATTGGTCCCACAAGACTCACTCATTCATACTTATTGAAAGGGGAATAGAAACCGGTTTGTGATTGTGGCAGAGGAGGTATATGCCGTAGTAGAGTTCTCGCCACTAACGTCCACCCCAACGGAGCAGCTGCGGCCATCTGCCGGGAGATGAGGAGCCCAGCCGCTTGGAAGCGAACGACGGCCACCGACCGCGAGGGGAAAAGGGGCTCCTAACCGACCGCCTGGAGCAGTCGGGGCCGCTGCCAGGGGCGGAGGAGTCCCCGACCAGCCACTGAAACGCGACTGGGTCTGAGACCGCCGATCGCGAGCGGGGAGGGGCTCGCTGCCGACCGCCTGGAGTGGGAGAACTGCTGCCACTGTTCCCCAAGAACAGGGGCTGGAGGTCTGCCTCCGATCCGCCCGGAGAGGCGCGGATGTCGTCCGTTAGAGGGTGGAGGATGTAGAAGCTACGGTGTATCGGAGAACTGGCGAGTAAGTGTTTTTTTTTTTTTTTTATCTCTCTCTCTCTCTCTCTCTCTCTCTCTCTCACTGCCGCTCCGTGTTGGCCTTTTCCCTCTCATTTAAATTTTACAGTGTTTTTTTGGGGGGGGGTACTACACTGTTACAGGAAGTACCCCCCCTATTTAATTATTTCTGTTACCCTCCCCTTGTCCCCTCCCTCATCCAGGTAGACGGGGATGACCTGCCGGCAGACGGGGCAAAAGGCATGCCCCTCCCCAGGGAAAGAGGGGGGGTGTACGTCATGCCGGGAGCTCCCCTGCCTGAGAGAACGAGGGAGGAATGTGGCAGGGCGGAGGGCGGGGCCGGGTCGTGATTCTACACACCCAGTCCCTTATCAGGCTAATCAAGCCTCCGAGAGGGATAAAGGCCGACTGCGGAGGATTGTGCGAAAGAGAGAGATCGTTTACAGACATGTCCGTCATGTGTGTGTTTGTGTCTTTTGTTTCAGTTTATTATTAAATATTATTTATATTGACAAGTCGGTTTTCGCCGCCTCCTTTCCATTGAGCTTCTTTCCATTGATATATGTAAGAATTTGTAAAACCTATTTTGATAGAATCTAAATGATATTAGACCACTTTTATTCAGAAAATATATTGATGGACATTTTCAAAAAGGTCTCTCCGGGAATATTTTTTAGAATTCCTGTCACATACTAATCTGAAAAATTCGATATAATTGTTATTACAACTACTTTTATTATTGTTATATATGTGGATTTTTGTATCTGTCAAACTATTGTAAATATTGTTTAATTTGAACACTGTCGTCTCTGCCATGAATATGACCATTGCTGCTGAAATGGCATCAAAAATATCAATAAATACACCAATTAGGCTTAATAACCCAACAATTTTTTTAGATCATGTAAAATCCTTAAAGTGTGTTATTTTATCAGGTTCAGGTTATAAACTGTTTAAGCGAAAACCGATAGGAACATGTGGATTTTTGTTCATTACTCGACTTTCTCTCTGCTTGTAGGCTAAACAACTTTATCAGTCTTCTGCCAGCTTATTCAATGCAAATGTCTGTTTACATTTTTACACCAAAACAACTATTTATTGATAGATAATAGCATATTTTTGTGCATCTAAACACACTCACTGTTGCTCCATACTTGCCTGTTTGAACACTCACCAATATGAACAATGCATGATGAGCTCCCTCACTCATGATTCAGCTCTGTCCAGTGGTCAGTGTCCACCAAAAACTTCAGTTCAACTTTTCAGTGTTTGATCAAAAGTCAAGTGGACTCAATCTAGCTGCTAAAGGAACAACTTCCCGCAGAGTTTATTTCCAACTCTTTTTTTTTTGTTTTGTTTACACATCTACCTGTAACTGTCAAGTAATCCTGACTGCCTTGATTGCCTGAGCTATCTTCGGAATTGCATAATACTAACTACTATTTTTGCAGTATGCATTATGCATACTGTAATTTTCTGTATGCATGAGGTGCTTCTCAGTAATCTGTTTGATGCTTCTTCTTTTCCCTGCTCTCTGCCACCCAGCCTGTGACCTGTAAATCAACCTAATTCTTCCATAAAAAAATATATCAGTTCTCTAAATACACTATAGGAGGAGGAAAAGATACACAGAAGCGTCCTATGCCTATTTCTTTTTTTCTTTTCTTTTCTTCTTTTCTTTTCTTCCCTTTTCTCTCCAATTTGGAATGCCCAATGCGCCCTTAAGTTCTCGTGGTGGCATAGTGACTCACGTCAATCCGGATGGTGGAGCATGAATCTCAGTTGCCTCCATGTCTGAGATGTCAATCCGCACATCTTATCACGTGGCTTGTTGAGCACGTTACCGTGGAGGCTTTACACTATTCTCCTCGGCATCCACGCACAATTCACCACGCGCCCCACCAAGAGTGAGAACCACATTATGGCGATGAGGACGTCAACCCAGCATGACTCTACACGCACATGTCAGGTGTTTCATTTTTCATCTCCCTTCAAATCTGGCAAAACCATCATGTTTTATATTTGCTGTTTGTATATTAATTTAACATACTTGCTTTATTTAGATTTATTAAGAATGCCTTGAATTCCAACAAAACACCTCTCTTAATTGAACAGTCATCGTAATTCATTTTAGAATGTCTTTCTTCGATTTCCTGCATTTAATTCTGCAGAGATCACAAGGATGCACAATTCTTGCACCCATGGAACACCAGAATAATCTGTTACATGTTTGCCAAAACATGCAATATACAGCTGAGCACACTGCACAGAATACTGTATTCCACAATGCAATATGTTCAATTTGACCTATTTCCAGTGTTACAGAAATCAGCTGTGACATTTAGCTTTTCCTTCTTAACTCATTATTTGATTCAAATTTTTACACACAATTGGATTAAAAATGACAAAATAACTCTTGTTTCCAAGAACTGGACATCATTTATTAAATTGAAAATATGTCAACATGTGTTGGTTTAGATTTCAAAATTAAAAAAATTGCTGCCTCAAGCATTACGACCAGGGATTTTACGGCAGTGATGTCGAATGCCCATTGGCTCTCAAGTGTCTTGCGACATGCCATATTCTGCAATGTATATGTTTGAATGAGATAATGCAGCGCCATTCTGGAGTGCATCAGGAGACAATTTACAGCAATTTAATAATTTAAATGCTGTCAGGAAACACATCGGCCCTTTGGACTACTTTTGTACTGAATTTTAAAATTTTTCTGAATAAATTATTGGGATTAAATTGATCTGCCTGTTATGTGTTTTATATGCTTAATAAATGGTAATGGTTAGGTTTAGGAGTAGGTGTGGGATAAGCGGCTGTAAAATATATATATAGATATCTAAATTAATATATTGTAACAAAATGTATTGTGACTGCACATTAATCTACTTGCATGTTTTTATATTGTTGAAATGTGAAATTGGATACTTTCAAATGTCCATATTGTACAGTTTGCTGTCTATCCAAACATACAAACATGTACATTTCAAATTTTGCAAATATTAATGTACAAATAGCTACGTGTATTAATGAGATCATGCTGTCTTCTCTGAAATTTATCCGCAGTGGAGATTTTAGTTTTTTGGTTTCTCAGGAACCAAAACACGCAAGACTGTCTCATTAAAGGCAGATAATGACACAGGTTTCCCTTTACCGCTGGCAGTAAGAGGCCCTAAATGGACAGAAAATATGTTCTTCCACAGAATAGCCCACTGCTCAGTAATGAGATACCTTAAAGGTCAGGTCATAAAGGGGAACGATGCAGTAATATAATTGTAAAGACTGGCCGGACAGGTCATTGCAGTGAAAGGAAGATAAATCTCGTTAGAGACAAGTACATGTTTTGTGAAATAGAGCATTTGGATTGATTTTTACTGTAGGTAGTATGACCATTCACATCTCATAAACAGTGTTCCTGCCTGTCCTGTCTCTCTTCCTGCTGTTACTGAAAGTTATTTTCCACTACCACCAGTGTGTTTCTAAGACAGACTTATGTCTACATCCATGAACAGTATGGCTGAAATATCAGCTGTGACAGAGACTGCTACATTCTTTAAAGAGAAGGGAAAACTACATGGTCTTGCATAGCCAGACCTTTGTCTAAATGGCATAAGGTCTGCAGCTGGTTGCAAAAAAATAATAATCTTGAGGTTTCTTGCAACTGGGCCATGGTCAGCTTATTCTGACCAAGAACCACCTGCTTAAACTGTCTTACAGATTAAACTCTAGGGGTGGGTTTACCTGAAATAGATTCTACAGTACCACAATAATAAACCGGCATTGAAAAAAATCAGTTTTTTCAATGCCGGGCAGTCGCCATGAATGGTTTTACAGAAAACAGAAAAAATATTGAAGAATGTATGTATATTTTGTAATCAGAATTTCTGAAAAGTGTTAAGTACTGATTATATCACAGATATGAATCAGAAAACAAAGTGGAATATACAGTATGTACACCAGTAAAAACAGGATTTATTATGTAATCTCAAATTTAGAGCCTTCACTGATTCAGTTGCAGGCTCTACTGTAACAGTGACAACAATAAGTGGCAGATATCCGAATGCTTGTGAATCTAAAATGCAGCTCAATATGGGCTCTATTCAGGCCAAACTGGAGATTTGCCTCTGTGACTGCATGTCTAGACTTATTCAGCCGTAAAGGCCAAGTCACACGCAGTGTACTGAACACTTTCTTTTAGACATAGAAGTTCATAGACGCTTCATCCGGTCTTTATGTTCATGTTTATGCTTATGTTCATTAGGGATAGTCTACAGACTCTAATGAAAGAAAAAAGTACCATAATAACCAAAAATAAAATGTTTTTTAGTCTACATCCTGGACATTGGTCTGCTGCTAACAAGTGCCACATCATCATGGAAACCACTTAAGTGATTGAGAGGAGGTTACTCACAATTGACTCACCTACGCTGACCATGTTTACATGCACTTAAGAAAACGGTTTATTCCAGGGTTTTTGCAGAATGCGGCATCTGAAACGTCATTGAAACTAGAATGCTGATTTACTTACGGCGCTTAAGGATTAAGAGAAGGGGGGCCTGGGTAGATCAGCGAGTAAAGATGCTGACTACCGCACCTGCAGTTGCGAGTTCCAATCCATGGCATGCTGAGTGACTCTAGCCAGGTCTCCAAAGCGACTGTAAAATGGCAGGCAAATGAAGGGCACACTCATAAACCTATCAGTACGGAGTAGAACCCTTTGAATAGAATAGTGAAAGTGAGAATGTGTGTGCATTTAATTTTATCACTGGTCTCCTCATTGGTGATATTTTGTCATAAACCATACATCATCATATGGTCTCTGTTAATCTTGAGTAAAATTTGTTTAGTAAAAAAGGAAATTATTAAGTAAGATGACATGGAAATGAAAGGAAAGAGAGAGAAACAGGCTTTAATTCTTTGAAGACCCTTTGAAGGTCTCTGCATTGTTCTGTCTTTTCTGAACACTGAAGTAAAGCAATTATTGTTAATTTACTCTTTTACAAAATGATTCCATTATTATTTTTATCTGACTAAAATTTTAAGTTAACCTCTAATTTAGATTACAGCTCTAATTACTTTCTGATCATTCTATTAATATAAAACTTTTAGGCTATTGATTACTCTAAATCCTCTTCTATTTATTGTCCTTTTGATCTGTAATTCAAGCAGTCTTTAAATGACTTTCTCCTACTAGACTGTCCTTGGTGGCTGTCTTACCTGGTTCTCCTGAGTGGTTTACTCAATTTAAGCTCCAATATTCTAACTGAAATTCTTTAAATGTATTTCTCCTGCCCGGCTTCTCTAGGGTGGTTTCTCCTATATTAAAGCTCCAGTTATGATATAAATGATTAACTGAAATTCTTTAAATGTCTTTCTCCTGCCTGGCTTCTCCAGGGCAGTTTCTCATATATTAAATTTCCAGTAATGATTATAAATTATTTTGGAGGAATACAGAATAAATCAAATAATAACAATTTATTTGCCAGTTAGGATTTAAAACACAAGTTACAGATATTCAAATCAAAGCCAATTTCACAAATGATCAGAATAAACAAACATTCCAAAAAATAAGAAACAAGTCAAAGAACATACCTGGCAGTTGAAAACTACATGCAATTGCAAAGCATGGGAGATCTGAATGCAGATTCCTAATATTAAAGTTACACACATTAAGGTGTGGGTTCTTCTGACTACAGAGAATCTCGAGCTCTGGGCCAGCTTTCCTTAAATATCCAGACAGAATAAACATTGTGTACGAAATGGTATTATCCTTTGAACAATGAGAATTTGGGGGTGAATGGGTTCTTGGCTTCCTGGGGTTTAAACCTCTGGGGTCGACAGACGTGCCGCCGCGTCCTGCTGGATTTTTCCATCATTACAGTGGAAACAACTTAAAATACTCTGTTATTTTGGGTCATACAGATAAGTGTAAGACATTATTAGAGACTATAAAGGGTCTATTTTTATTTGTGTACACTCACAATAACAACAAATCCTTGTGCTTTTGTAAAATAAAAAGGGTGAGCTTACAGCAGTCTCTGTGTTCACGAGCATATTTCTGAAACACGTCACAAGAATTTACTGAAACTCCATGAATACTTATCACACAAACATGAAACATATGTCTAAAGAAAGCTTAAAATGTCTACTTCTAAATAAAACTATTCAAATTTAAAACAGATATTCTCCTGCAATGTAATCTGTATGAAACAAAGCAATGTACAGTTTCTCCTGTCTCAGCTAATTATCCCTAATGTGATCACACCAACGGGCAGAGCGCGCTATTCATACGGTAATGTGAAGAGGTGATCAATGCAAATGGTAAATGCCCCCGACTGTGCCTTGAAAACATCAAGTTCACTTTTCTGAGCGTTTGGAAGATCGCACGATACACAGACGAGGAAACTCTTGGATAGTGACAAAGAGTTAACATTTTCCTCAGAAGAAGAGCGGGACTCCGATGAATGTTTGTATTTTGAAGAATTACTTGCTCCAGGCGAGAATACAATTTCGGAAGAGTAAGTCATTTAGTTTTACTTACATTAATTGACCTGCTATTTTATATAAACATGTACATATTTTACTAGTGGGACTGTTTCCAGACTTGCCAGCCAGGATTCAGAGTATTGAAATTTGAAATATGACTCCTAATAAGCAAGTTTTAGTTACATTTAAATGTTGTTTAGGCTAAGGCAGGTATTTAAATTGTATGCTGTATGAAATTAATATGTTATGAGATTCATGACAGCAAGTGCGACTGGTATATTGTGTCCCAGTACCCTTCAACATCATATACCCAATAAGGTGATCCCATTTGATGATCTGATCATTCACTACTACACCAATAGAGTGTATAGTAGTGGAATTTGGAAATACTTGATCTGGAATGGATTAAAGCAAAGGTGACAAAAAACCCAAGGCAACCAGTACATTCATTTCCAGTATACATCATAATGGTAGACTCAGAGTAATTGATATCTTTCATTTAGTCTGAAATCTGTTTAAATCTAAGATTTCTATTAGGTCACTTAGAGGTCTAAAATAACTCTCATCATTGCAATGTTTTGTATAGGCAGATAGAATATTGGATATGTTGTAAGTTACGTGAGTCATCACCAAATTTACATCATGAAACAAAGTCTTATTAATGTTCCCTTTGATTAGTCAACCAGGAGGAATTGGGTATAGCTTTGGGCATTGGTTTACTTTACCCACGGGTGGTTAAATTAAAACAGTGATTAGCAGTCCATGAACAGTTTTGTGGGCTAGTGAAATTGTTCTTGCTTATTTTACTTTTTCCTACACAATAAATCGCTTCCTTTCAGCTAGTCCAGATTAAGGTTTTGGGTCTATTGTCATAGGGTTTGTATAATGTTAAATGTAATTTATGTGTGTGGTGTTTAGTGTTTCTGTGTGGGTGCACCTATTTGTGGCAGGTTCCAAATGGTTAACAAAATTAAGATTTTAGGGTCTATGCCATCATTGTTTTTCTCATATAAAGTGTGCATCCCACCTTCTTTAGCTCCTAGATATAATTTTAATTGATACCAGGCAGTGATATTTTGCTGGGATGGCCATGCTGGTGTGTGTATTGACATGTTTATGTATGCGGGATGGGTGGAACCTAATTTTCAACAGATTTGTGCAATTTAGTTCCAGGGCTACTCCGGGAGGCCATGTAACAATTTCTTTGGCTGTAATGAGAATTTGTGAGGTGTATGGCCCCTTTGTGTATTTCCATACCCATCTGCCGCATCCTAATGTGTGTGTGAGCAATACCCTTTGACCCAGCTTGATGCAGGTAGGTCTGGACACCTGCCTTGTGTCCGGTCTCCATGGGATTGCAGAGGTTATACTGAAACAGAAACAAATACAGTTTATTGGTTAGCTGAACCTTTGTACAGTTTGCATTGAGACATGTGAACATGTGCTGGGTTGGCACCTAGCCTTACACAACCAAATTGGCCCGGTTGCTAGGGTGGGTAGAGTCACATTGGGTAACCTTGTGGTTGCTATAAAGTGGTTCTCGCTCTCGGTGGGGCGCATGTAGAGTTGTGTTTGGCTGCCGCAGAGAATAGCGCGAAGGCTCCACATGCGCTATGTCTCCACGGTAATGTGCTCAACAAGCCAGGTGATAAGATGTTTGGATTGAAGGTCTCGGACGCAGAAGCAGCTGAGATTGATCCTCTGCCACCCGGATTGAGGCAAATCACTATGCCACCACAAGGATTTAAGAGCGCATTGGTAATTCCAAATTGGGGAGAAAGGGGGAGGAATAAAAAAGGATTAAGAGAAAAAGTTTCAACACACCTAGGTTTCTCTAGGACAGTGTTTCCCAATCCGGGGTACGTGTACCCCTAGGCATACGTGAGGTGACAATGGGGGTAAGTGAATAGAATTCGGAGATTTACTTTTTATTTCATCACCATCTAAAATAACATTCAAACCCAGTTCCAGGTGTTTCTCACTGGCAAAAATAATTTTGTGTGCCCCCTAGTGTTGAAACACCAAAAAGGTTATGTCATAAAGGTCAGATAAATATGCAATGAAATAACCCTATCTTAAAAAAATGCATTTACTTATATGTTGTGCATCACACAAGTATATTTTTTTCACCAGCCCAGCACACTGCTAGGTGACTAGCTTTGAGGTAGTAAATATAATTAATACTTCACTGTTTTACCAGATTCGCACATGATCGCAGTTATATCATATCTAGCATACCCATCTCAATCGGTAAGCCATTTATTCAGTTTGTATATGATTCATATAACATGTACAAATATAACATGTTTAATATAAGGGAGTTGTTTTTTTGTTTTGTATAATTATAATTTTTTGTTTTGCAAAGTTTGCTGCTTCAGTATTTGTAGATTTTTTTCACATGTTTCTATGGTATACTGGAAAACAATGATAAGAGTTTCATAAGTTTTAAAGGCTTTTATTTGCAAAAACACTCAATTTATGTAAATAGTCAATATTTACATTGTTGACCCTTGCTCTTCATAACCTCTTATTAGTGCTCTGATTTGATCACAATTTGTTAGGTTCTGTTTGTCCACTCGCCTTTTGAGGATTGACCACAGGTTCTCTATGGGATTAAGATCCGGGCAGTTGCCTGGCCACGGATCCAAAATTTAAATGTAATGATCTTCGAGCCACTTCATTATCACACTTGCCTTGTGACATGGTGCTCCATCATGCTGGAAATATACGGATCTTCACCAAATTGCTCTTGCGTAGTTGGGAGAAGTTGCTCTTGCAAGATGTTTTGATACCATTCTTTATTCATGGCAGTGTATTTGGGTAGAATTGTGAGAGACCCCACTCCCTTGGATGAAAAGTAACCTCACACATGGATGGTCTCAGGATGCTTCACTGTTGGCATGACACAGGACTCATGGTAGCGTTCACCTTTTCTTCTCCGGACTATCGATTTTCCAGATGTCCCAAACAGTCGGAAGGGGGCTTCATAAGAGAAAATATCTTTGCACCAGTCTTCTGCTGTCCAATCCTTGTACTTCATGCAGAATTACTGTCTGTCCTTGATGTTTGTCTTGGAGAGAAGTGGCTTCTTTGCTACCCTTCTTGACACCAGGCCATTGTCCAAAAGTCTTTGCCTCACTGTGCGTGCAGATGCACTCACACAAATCTGCTGCCAATATTGAGCAAGCTCTGCACTGGTGGTGACACAATTCCGTAGCTGACGACTCAGGAGGAAACGGTCCTGGCGCTTGCTGGACACTCTGGGAGGTCCTTAAGCCTTCTTCACTGCATTTGTACCTCTCTCCTTGAAGGTCTTGATGATCCGGTAAATGGTTATTTCAGGTGCAATATTCTTTGCAGCAATTTCCTTGCATATGAGGCCATTTTGCTACCATTTTGATGCAAAGCGATAATGGCCTCATGTCTTTGTTTAGAGGTAACCATTGGTAACAAGAATACAATGATTGGAAGCATTTCTTACCTCCTTTTATAGCAAATATATAATCTGCTCTTATAATCCAATCAGAATGATAGAGTGATTTCCCCTGACTAGTACTCGTTCACACTTTCACAGGTGCTGCTGATATGATTAGTGAAAGGATGTTGGCTGGTCATTTTGTGCCAGGACCAAATTTTTGTTTTTCATTTTTTGGCCAATGAAGCTTTTTGCAATTATTTAAAATGCATCTGATCACTCTGACCTATAATCTAGAATCAATGTGAATCAACACCACAACAACCGAAGCAAAACAAATTGCGAAACACAAAATGTATGTCACCGCCAATACTTTTGGCCAAGGCTGTACACTATAACAGGTTTCCCACGTATCCTGGAAAACCTGGAATTTTACAAAGCAGGTTTCCAGTCATGGAAAGTCATGGAAAATGTAAAAATTCCTAAATGTCCTGGAAAATAATTATTTGTCCTGTAAAATATTTTAGTATGATAAAACGGCTGTGACAAAAATTGACTGGTGCTTGCAAGGTTTTTGTTACATGTACAAAAACATGTTAAGTATTGGGACTCAGAATAGAAGTCAAATACACCATTTTTTAATGTGTTGTCCCTGCCGGCTGCTGCGTATTGTGAAACAACATCAATGGATAAAGGCGCTTATACACTCGTGATTGATTACAACAGCGGTGTTCTTGGCAATCGTAGTTCAACCGACGCAGATTGCTTGATTGGTTACAGCTACAGCCAATCGCATGTTTGGCTACAGCAGCGCATGCACAGTGAGAAGCGGCACTCGCAAAACTTCTCATTCATTAGGGATGGGCGATACCACTTATTTTCTTTTCGATACGATACCAATAACTTCAAGTCCAATATCGATGATACCAATACTGATATTTCTATAAATAATTTATTTATTTTTTATTATTATTTCTTTGGATAAAATGGGTAAATAAATTTTTTTTTATTTTTTTGTCATAATTCAAGTCATTTTTGTTATTTTTGAGCCTAAACTCTTAGACTTCTGTTTTGTTAACCCTTACAAAATTAACCATGGTTTCACTACAGTTACTATAGTTTAACCATGGTATTTAGTTAAACCATAGTTACCACACAATTAACCATGGTTACTACTACAATTTTACTGTAGTAAAACCATGGTTTCAGTCCAAAACAAAACAAAAACAAACATGGTTACTATAATATTACTTTAGTAAAACAATGTTTAACAATTTTTTTTAAATAAATTATTAACAACAATTACACACAAACTCATTATAAGAAATGTCACCTTTAGATATGTTGTTATTTTAGTGTGCATTTACTCCAGAAGCTGTTTCTCAGATTTTCTATCATTTCCTCTACAAGGCACTGATCACTCTTGTTTGAATGAGACTTGTGATGGCGCAAGCGCTTGTCTACTTGTGTCTTTTAGCATGCATGTTAAGATGAGCAGAAGAAGAAATAGTTCCCATCCTGCACAATTATTTGCTAATATGGCCTAATCCTTTTTATTTTTTACAATACTTTTAAGCTTATGATTATTTTTCATGTTTATGGTAACCAAATAATAATATCCCTAGTTTTAAAACCCCCCATTTAGAATCTATATTTTTGTTAGGATCGATATTTTTGATACATCATCAATATCAAAAGTATCGATACTTTAGGATCGATCCGCCCATCCCTATCATTCATAAACAAACTGAATGACCTGGTACATGTACTAGCTGACTGAATGAGAGGGGCATGTTGTTCGTTTACTTCAGCATTGGCATGTGAGTCTACCTTGTTCATCACCGAGAGAAAAGGTGTTAAGATCTATTAATGCGTAAAAGTGACTGATACTCAATGAGGGGCTTTCACATCACTCATATCAGCACTGCCAAATACATTGAAGTCTATAAGGTCAGCACAACCTCGGCTGTAACTTCACACCAAATATATTTTTCAAACGTGAATCATGTCTTTGAAATCAGAAATCATGTCTTTGAGAGTACGAAGCTAAAACAAATATTGTAAAACTGTCCAATTTTATGAAGAGTTATTGAATGTTCCATTTATTTTAATACATTTTTACCTTATCGTTTTCGAGTATCCAGAGACCCCAATTATTGAACAGTAATTACATTCACCAAAAAAAAAGAAACCCGCTAAGACCTTAACATAAACGAGTTCACCCAAAAATGAAGATTATTTAATCATTTACTCACCCTCTTTCCATCCCAGATATTTGTGACTTCCTTTCTACTGCAGTACACAAATGAAGATATTTAGAAGAATATTTCAGCTTTGTAGGTCCATACAATGCAAGTGAATGGCTGCCAAAATTTGTCAAAGCAATTGCTATTTTTCTCTTCCAAATAAATGTTTTCGATGTTTAGGGTGCACACCTCAGCTTTCTTCTGCCAAGCTCTTATATTCACCCCTCTGTGACGCTTTCTGCAACACTTGTCATGTGGAGGGCAAAGGAAAATTATTATTATTATTATAAGAGGTGGGTAGAATAGCCAAAAACTGTTCTCAAGTGAAAGTACAATTACTTAAAAAAGATTATTACTGAAGTAGAAGTAAAAGTACTAACATAAATAATTACTTGAGTAAGAGTACTCAAGTATTAAGTCGTTACTTTTACAAATGACATAATGGACATTAAGTCCCCTATATTCCATTACATTATACACATTTAACATGTATTACAGAATTATTATTGTTATTATTATTATTATTAATGAAAACTATGTCATCATTCACCATCATGTTGTTCCAAACCTCACTCAAAAGTCACTATTTACTTTCCGTGAATTATTATATTTTTTCTCCATATTTTGAAAGTGAATGTTGACAGAGACTGTCGGTCTCTAACATTCTGTCTAACATCTTTTGTATTCCACAGAATACAGAAGGTAACACAGGTTTAGAACAACATGAGGGTTGGGAAATGATGACAGAATATTAAATTATGGCTGAGCTATCATTTTAAAGGGATAGTTCACCCAAAAATTAAGATTATTTAATCATTTACTCACCCTCTTGCCATCCCAGATATGTATGACTTCCTTTCTACTGCAGTACACAAATGAAGATATTTAGAAGAATATTTCAGCTCTGTAGATCCGTACAATGCAAGTGAATGGCTGCCAAAATTTGTGTGCTCCAAACAGCACATAAAGGAATCATAAAAGTAATCCATAAGACTCCAGTAGTTTAAATCCATATCTTCAGAAGTGATATGATATGTGTGGGTAAGAAACAGATCAATATTTGTCATTTTGTTGCATTTTAATGTGAATCACCAAAATACAAGAAAAATGTGTTTCTCATCCACTTCTAGCACATCACTTCTGAAGATATTAATTTAACCACTGCAGTCTTATCAATTATTTTTATGCTGACTTCTGTGATTTTTTTTTTTTTTTTTTTTCAGCTTTAAAATGTTGGCACACTTTCACTTAAAAGTCATACACATCTGGCACAAGGGAGAGTAAATTATGAGAGAATTTTAATTTATGGATGAACTATCTCTTATAAGGGCTCTTGTCAGATCTGGATATATTTGTCAATAAGAAGAGTGTCACGTATCCACCGGACTCCCTCTCCCTCACCATATGTCACCCGCTTTCACTCGCCTTAGTTCTAATCATGTATACCTGCAGCTCATCATCACCTTGTTTGGATATGCACTTAAACTTCACTCTCAGTCAGCATCTAGCCTAGTTGTAAAATAACTTGGACTCCCCTCAGCCGCTGTAGAAAACTGCTTCTCAATTTGATACTTTGTCAGCGACCTGTTTTGGAGATACAAGATAAGTCACTCGTGAATTCTATGATTATGCCAAATCTACCTGTGTTAACCTCACCAGTTTGTCTACGAACTGTTCTAGATAAACGTTACATGTGACTTTGAGAATATGGCGTTTCTACTCACCTGTGCTTATCTCTTCTGTTTGTCTACGATATGCTCCAGACGTGCAAGATAAGTGACTTTGTGAAATCAGAGTTTACTGCATATCTTCTTGCCTGTTTGAAACTTACCCGTTACACCACAAGCCTCTTCTGAATGTTCAGGAAACGTGACTTTGAAAACTCTGAAAATACTTTGTGTTTCGCTATACTAACCTGCTCCTCTGTTCATACATGTGACTCACCTGTGATCCCATCTGATGTTAAAGTTACCCGTTTGAGCACAATTTGATCTGCAAATTTACCACTTATGGATTTGTGCCTTCTGCCTTGGCTCTATGATTGAATATAGACTGTCTCTAAAGACTGTGTACCACACCAGAAAACTTGCCTTGCTTGCTTACCTGCTTTTCCAGTGTCCTGTGCAATAAACTCCCGCATCTGGGTTCATCTCAAGCTTCAGAGTCAGCATGTCATTACAAAGAGAGTTTTGGAAACATTTCAACCCCTGTCGTGGAACACTCGCTGGGTCTGAAACCGCCTTCTGTCTACTATATATTGTACTTTTTCGGGTGTACATCATTTTGGAGTGTCTGAATTCTGAGTGAGCCACTTGTTCACCTACTTTTGTTCACTCATTCTTACCCACAATGCAATCTAATTTTGAGTGTACATTTTGATGTACACTCGATGACGGTTAATTGCCCATAATCCACTGCGGAAAAGACATACAAGCTGGGAGTTTACTGCTTCACTCCTTTTTACTTTTTGATAAATCATTACTTGATTAATAACATGATAACATATAGAGAGGTAAAACATACATTACATTTATTTATATTTATACAGAATTTTGCCATTAAGATGAAGAATTCTTATTTACTAAATAATTCACTATTATTTTGACTCCAGAGACTGCACGCAATAGAAATTATAATGTCTGTGGATGTTTTAAATATTCTGTTAGTTTATGATAACTTTGGTGCTGTTTATGGTCAGATGAGGGCGCTATGTGCCCATAAATGCTACCCAGATTGTATGAAGTTTAAAGATACTAAAGTGTAACAAATAAATCCAATAATGTACATTTGATAAAATGTGCTTACTTTTGATATTAAAAATGACAAACAGAATGAAGATTTATTGTATTAATATATAATTTAATAAGAATAACAAGTAAGGCCCAAGTATTTGAAAAGTTCATATGTGACATTGTTTCAGTGACAGTACCAGAGATCCAACACTAGGTTTATATGTCAGCCTCTGAATTCACTCATTTAGTTCAATCAATGCTGAGATATAGTACTGCCATTCATTATATAGGAAAAAGTGAATGAGTGAACTATTTTGGACACAGCCGCTCTCTTCGCCAAATGATCAGCTCGTGCCTGCCCATCTTGCTGTGCACACGCAGAAATGCTGTCTATTCGCGCTCCAGTTGTCAAGCACACGAACGACAGAGCAAAAGGCATGTACACTTAACCCTCTGGGGTCGACGGACACCCGGGCGCGTCCTGCTGGATATTTTCGTCATTACAGCGGAAACAACTTAAAAAATACTCCATCATTTTGGGGCATACAGATAAGTGTAAGACATCATTAGAGACTATAAAGGGTCTACTTTTATTTGTGTACACTCACAATAAAAACAAAACCTTGTGCTTTTGTAAAATAATGAAAATAAAAAGGGTGAGCTTACAGCAGTCTCTGTGTTCACGAGCATATTTCTGAAACACGTCACAAAATTGAACTGAAACTCCATGAATACTTATCACACAAACATGAAACATATGTCTAAAGAAAACTTAAAATGTCTACTTTTAAATAAAACTATTCAAATTTAAAACAAATATTCTCCTGCAATGTAATCTGTATGAAACAAAGTGATGTACAGTTTTTACTGGTTCATCTAATTATAGATAATGTGATCACACCCACCAGCAGAGCACACCATTCATACGCTAATGTGCTGAGACGATGAAGGCAAATGGGAAACGCCCCCGACATGAGGTTTGATGTAAACAACTCACTTTACTGCGCGTTTGTAACGATACACAGGCGATGAAACTCCTGGATAGTAAGGAAGAGTTAAAATTTTCCTCAGAAGAAGAGCAGGACTCCGATGAACGTTTGTATTTTGAAGAGAGACTTGATCCAGCCGAGGATACAATTTCTGAAGAGTAAGTCATTTAGTTTTCTTTATTAGACATGCTATTTTATATAAACATGTACATATTTTACTAGTGGGACTGTTTACAGACTTGCCAACCAGGATTCAGAGTATTGACATTTGAAATATGTCCTAATAAGCAAGTTTTAGTTATATTTAAATGCTGTTTCGGCTAAAACAGGTATTTATATTGTATCGTGTTTGATATAAATATGATATAAAAATAATATGAATGTTTAGATGATATTTTATCTAGTTTATAATGCCTCGTTATCATCAACAAAGCTTGTGCTTGCAAATATCTGTTCAGGTGTAAATGAGTAAAATGCACTTTAAATATGCCCATATTAGAAAATCAGCATCTTATAATGATTTCTGAAGGATCATGTGACACTGAAGACTGCAGTAATGATGCTGAAAATTCAGCTTTGATCACAAATTGCATTTTACAATATATTTAAATAGAAAACTGTTCTTTTAAATTGTAAAAATACTTCATAATATCAATGTTGTGTCTGTTTTTTGGATCAAATAAATGCAGCCTTGGTGAGCAGAAGAGACTTCTTTTAAACTGTAGTGTAGGTCTAAAATTAAGTAAAGTCTTTATTTAAAGAAAATGTATAGTCAGATTTCTTCTTTTAACTTAAAACTTGATTTTGATCATTAAGTCTCCTCACATTCATTCTCTCTGTCACATTCCTTATTGATAGGCCCAGGGGAGGGGTCTTTTGTGTCCTCAGGTGTAAATCACCTCAGTATTCATGATAGTTCACCCATATGACCTTTCAACACTAAAATTGTCTTACAAAAGCTAAATTACTATATTGTTTTGTATGAATGAGTGATCAGGATGGTTTTCACATCATTTTGTAGCAAAATCTCTAGGCTACAAGAATCAGTTCTCAAAAGGCTTGTGGACAAATGTTTAGTATGTGTTATATGGCCTTATTTCAATTAAAGCATCAAGCTCTTCAAAAGCTGTAACTTCGGCTAAATGTGGTGGATGATGACAGTAGCTGTTTATAAAATCGACTGTGATAGAATGTATATATTTTCTGTATAACCAAGTTACATTACACTAATGAATGGAGATTTTTGCATTATCTTAACATTGTTTATAACTGTGCAGGCAAGATCAAGTTAGCTAAAATTACACAGATCAATCCTTATGGCACTATATTTCACTTGCTTTGCAGTTATGTAAGCTTACCTGTCCAATAAGAAGAATGCCAATTCGGGGTTGGTTTTGATCCCCAAAACCAAACTAAGGTCCCTCCAGGAATCAAATGCCCTGCTGATGTTCATTTTAGTTTTTGCTCGACCACAAGCATGTTCCTGCTTGTCCAGATGGGATTCGGTAGATAAAAGTGTTTTTTTTTTTTTTTTGTGGCTTTCTTGGAGTTTGTGTAGGTGTCGGTGTTGTGCTGGGAGCCATACGTTTGCTGGATTCCATCTCTAAGATAACGTTGCCTTGTTTTACAGACTGTTGTCGCTGTTGAATAATGGAAGAAAAGCTATTACTGTCTAAGGCAAGGCTCTCAGGAGTGCGCATAAATGTCACATCCTTTGGATTTTCCAGGCAAAAGCGACCCACTCCCTTCATATGCAAATCAGTCTACAGGCTTTAAAAGGCAACCTAGGAAGTCTGGGAAGGGCAAATTTTTTAAGCTGCATTACAAATCTTTCACACATTGGCAAAGAATGGCAAATATAACATGAAAATTGTTACATATTGCACCTTTAAACTAAAGTTTCTAAATGTTTTATGAATTAATTTGATTATACACCATTTTGATGATGAAATTAAATTCAACTTTAAAAAATGAAAATCTAAAATAAAAAAAGCAAAAAAGGATTTGGAAATAAAAACGGATTTCAGAAGGGCCCTGTTTAAAAAAATTAAGCAATGCATGCATAATTGAGAAAATCTTGCATATCTTTTAATTTATTATTTACATTGAAATTTAACTTTAAATGGGCTAATAGCATATTACTATATTAGCATATTTTTGCTGGGGTATAGACAAAAATGAAATTTTACTGGTATTGGTACTGACTACTGAAATTTTGGTATCGTGGCAATGCTAATAGACATACAGTCTGTTCAATAGGCACTACTGTATTAAGGTCATATGTCACGTCTAATATTTTTTTACATATTTTGTATTGCTGCAGTTGAATGATCGACACCAATGTATGCAAAAGTAAAACCCACAGAACAGACTGTACATCTATCATTCACAGATTCACTTCCATTTGTGAAATTTGTAATATGCCGTGTTCCTTTACCATTATGTCCATTAGGTGTTTAATGCTTGTGAGACATAAATCAGTTTAATTACTGTCTGGTTGTTTTTCTAACAGTTAAATATACAAACAGTATATATTTGTGTCATTATAAGAGGTACATATTTGAAAGATATTTGAATGAACATTTGCAGCATACATTTTTTAAATGAAAACACCTGTCGGAGTACTCAGTCTTTGTGTCCCTTTTAGAAAAATTATTTCAGATTTTGACAGGACGTGTAATCCTACTATTCACATGATGTATAAAGCTTGCAGCAGTGTAGTCTTGTAACCCCGGTTTTGTATGGCTCTTTAGACAGAAGCACTTATAAAAGGTCTTAAAAGGAAGTATGACTATGAAGGTGAGATGGTCATTTTAGTGTGTTTTGCAGTTATCTCTTGACATGCTTTGCCTCGGCACTATTGCTACAAGAGCTTTACTCTGCAACCCAAGAAATATCCCTACTTCTTTTTCTACTCTTCCATCTCATCAGTCCCTTTCTCACACACTCACATCTAGGGGTGGAATCACAAGGCAACTAGTGATACAATATAATCAATATTTAGTTCACAATATGATATTGCGATTCTTTATATTTGGTGTACTGCGATTCAAAACAACGATATTTTGGGATATATCACTCAATGTTTCTTTTCGTCTTCATCAGACTTGAGAGAATTGTTTCCAAATCACCAAATGCATTGTTAAATTAATATAAAAGTGCCAATGTACAAAACAAGCCAAGTTTATTTCCTAATATCTATGGACAATGAAAAAAGAAATAAGCATATAAGACCATAATGGCTCAATGTAGGTCAATGCAGCTAGTCTTTCCATCAATAAATGATAGGATTTATTAATTCATTAGTAGGCTAAACACTTTAAAAACTTTAGTTATTACAACACAGTTTTAATACACAAAAATAAAATAGATGTCACCTAAAAGGTTAGCCTATTTAATATGATACTAACATTTTGTCACAATACCTAATTTAATGTCACTACTGTAAAATCGTAATACATTTTAGTAGGGGAGAGTGATTATGGGTAAAGCATGATAACTGTACCTTCTAAGGAACTGTTGTTGATTTCCTAGATCTCTTTTTTTCCCCCCATCAACATAATATTAACCCTCTGGGGTGTGAGGGTGTTTTGGGCCCTGGAGAAGTTTTGACATGCCTTGACATTTGTGCTTTTTTCAGTTGCTTAAAACACATTAATGGCTAAAGTGTGATAACACTGTATTCAGCACAAACTGGGCTACAATAATATGTGAGCAACATGTGTGAACATGTTTGTATTTTTGAGAAAATGACGTTTATGCATGGTTTTTGAAAAAACTAAAATGTTAAGTAATTGAAATAAGGCCATTTAACACATACTAAACATTTGTCCACAAGCCTTTTGAGAACTGGATCTTGTAGCCTCGAGTATTTGCTACAAAATGATGTGAAAACCATCCTGATCACTCATTCATACAAAACAATATAGTAATTTAGCTTTTGTAAGACACTTTTAGTGTTAGAAAGGTCATATGCGAGGAGGCGTGAACTATAATGAATACTGATTGTAATTCACACCTGAGGACACAAAAGACCCCTCCTCTGGGCCCATCAATGAGGAATGTGACAGAGAGAATGAATATGACGAGACTTAATGATCAAAATCAAGTTTTAAGTTAAAAGAAGAAATCTGACTATACATTTTCTTTAAATAAAGACTTTACTTAATTTTAGACCTACACTACAGTTTAAAAGAAGTCTCTTCTGCTCACCAAGGCTGCATTTATTTGATCCAAAATACAGTAAAAACATTGATATTTTGTTTCATACAGATTACATTGCAGGAGAATATTTGTTTTAAATTTGAATTGTTTTATTTAAAAGTAGACATTTTACGCTTTCTTTAGACATATGTTTCATGTTTGTGTGATAAGTATTTGTGGAGTTTCAGTTCATTTTTGTGACGTGTTTCAGAAATATGCTCGTGCACACAGAGACCGCTTACAGCTCGTCCTTTTTATTTTCTTTATTTTACAAAAGCACAAGATTTTGTTGTTATTGTGAGTGTACACAAATAAAAGTAGACCCTTTATAGTCTCTAATGATGTCTTACACTTATCTGTATGACCCAAAATGATGGAGTATTTTTTAAGTTGTTTCCGCTGTAATGACGTAAAAATCCAGCAGGATGCGCCAGCGCATCCGTCATCCCCAGAGGGTTAATGTGGAAAAATGTATTGCAAATATCAATACAATATCACGAGAAATAAATATCATGATACTTTAACATATCAATATTTAATAATATGTCTGATCTGTCCTCACTTTGTCTCTTAGCTTCACATAATCTGGCCACTGTGACCCTAATGTAAGATGAGCAAGAATCATATTCTCAACATGAGTGTGTTCTGTTGAAAAAAATGCTTGCGAAGTGAGAAATCAGGTTTTAATGGAAAAAAAAATAAAAATGTATTTTATTTAATTATTTTTAGCAGAGAAGAAAAACAGGCATGTGTATTCAGAATTAACAGTAAATGAGCTGTGCTGACCTTGTCTGAAGGAGAGGACAAATAAGCACATATTCCCTTTTCAAATGTTCAGTGATTATTATTTTAGGCATTAGATTAGTGATTTAGGCACTCCATGAGCATTTGACAGTCTTCTGTTTGTGTGGGTTTTTTGGTTTGCTGTAGAGAATAATAGGCTACCACTGTTACGGACAGTAGAGAAGTGGGCGTTTGCTAATTGAGTCTTTTTGTTTATCCCACCCTCATCTTTCTATCCCTTCTTTCATCTGTCTTCATATTCTCTGAAGCTACTCAATACTCACTAAGCTACCTAGGCTCCCGTAATTTCCATTTTCTTATCGAAAAATGTATTGGAAAATTCACAATTTTTAATCCACACATTAGGTTAAAAGATGTTTGACCTGAGCTTAGCTGCTGTGTTAATTTTTCATGTACCATTATGATTTGTAACAAACTTATTTTTTGTTTGATAGTTTTCCTAAAAATGTATGTCTACATATGGGCACAGCAGGACTGTCCCCATATGTAAAAGTTAAAAAGTTAAAAGTTGTGAACATTTAAATAATACCAAGCTATAGACCATTTCAAGAATGTAAACAAAAACAAAGGAATTAGAACGGTCCAAACGTATTTCTGGACACTTTCAACAAAGTCTCTATTTCAAGTTAAGTCTGTCCACTCGGTGGCAATTTTTGGAATGCTCTTGGGCAGTTTGGGTAGCTATTTTTTCTATGTTAACAAGCATCATGAAAGTGCAGCGCCTATCTACTTGGGAAAAGACTGAAATCTACACTATGTTTGGTCAATATTATGATAAAACAACACATTTCAAATAAGTAATATAATCTGACAACACTCTGTGTGGCAGGGTGAGCAAGAGATGGACACAGTGGGTTGTGGCGTCAGAGAGGCATTTATTTAAAATGTCCAAAACAAAGGGGAATCTGGGGCCTTCACAGTGGAATGGGCTAAGTGAAGGAAAAGGAATGAAGACGGGGAATGGTCCAGGTGATAGTGGGTGGTTTCAACGTGCTCCCCTCCTTGGTCCGAGGTGCGTGGGGTGGTGGCTTCACTCGAGTGGCCAGGCTCACCTGGTCCTCTGCACTTGAGGGGTATAGCGGCCCAGCATTCTTGCCTGTTGGCTGCAACGCCTGCTCCAATCCCGGCGTTGAATCCAACTAGCGCTTGGATTCCTGGGTTGTTCCATCTCAACTGGTCAAATAAATTGTGCTTCTTTAACCCTCTGGGGTCTGAGGGTGTTTTGAGCCCTGGAGAAGTTTTGACATGCCTTGACATTTGTGCTTTTTTCAGTTGCTTATAAACACATTAATGACTAAAGTGTGATAACACTGTATTCAGCACAAACTGGGCTAAAATAATATGTGAGCAACATGTGTGAACATGTTTGTATTTTTTGAGAAAATAACATGCATGGTTTTTGAAAAAACAAAAATTTTGAGTCATTGAAATAAGGCCATTTAACACATAATAAATATTTGTACACAAGACTTTTGAGAACTGGATCTTGTAGCCTAGAGTTTTTGCTACAAAATTAACTAAAACTTGCTTATTAGGACATATTTCAAATGTCAATACTCTGAATGCTGGCTGGCAAGTCTGGAAACAGTCCCACTAGTAAAATATGTACATGTTTATATAAAATAGCATGTCTAATAAAGAAAACTAAATGACTTACTCTTCTGAAATTGTATCCTCGGCTGGATCGAGGCTCTCTTCAAAATAGTCCCGCTCTTCTTCTGAGGAAAATGTTAACTCTTCCTTCCTATCCAGGAGTTTCATCGCCTGTGTATTGTTACAAACACGCAGAAAAGTTGAGTTGTGTTGTGTTTACATTAAACCTCCATTTGCATTGATCGCCTCAGCACATTAGCGTATGAATGGCGTGCTCTGCTGGTGGTGTGATCACATTAGCTTTAATGAGTTGAGCCAGAAGAAATTTTACATCGCTTTGTTTCATACAGATTAGACAGACAGTTTTATTTAAAAGTAGACATTTTAAGCTTTCTTTAGACATATGTTTCATGTTTGTGTGATAAGTATTTGCGGAGTTTCAGTTCATTTTTGTGACGTGTTTCAGAAATATGCTCGTGAACACAGAGACTGCTGTAAGCTCACCCTTTTAATTTTCTTTATTTTACAAAAGCACAAGGTTTTGTTGTTATTGTGAGTGTACACAAATAAAAGTAGACCCTTTATAGTCTCTAATGATGTCTTACACTTATCTGTATGCCCAAAAATGTCTGAGAATTTTATGTTGTTTCTGCTGTAATGACGGAAAAATCCAGCAGGATGCGCCTATGCAACATAATCTCAATGTTCTCTATTTGCACTGTCAAACAAACAAGTGATAGCCAGTTCTGATCAAATTTACCACTTAAAAATTTGCATAATTAATTCTGATTCAAAGTAAAGGCCAGCATCATCCAACCACTGCCAACCATTTAAAATAAAATTCAACATTATACATTCTGAATCTATGTACTGAATACCGTTATCCCATGTCTGCCAAACATGTTGAGTGATTCAAACATAATCTGCAGCCTGAAACAGAACTTTTGATCAGATGATAGGATTGAATGTACTTGGCTACATTGGAAATTTATAGGATGCTCACTTCCTCCATATTTAGTGAATGACTTAACCTCCAGTGTGCTGTCTGTCTGCACTGGTCAAAATCACATTATTTTCATCCAAACTCCATATAAAGCCTCTGAAAGCAAAAAAATTTCATCTTATAGATGAACCCATTGATTCGCAATGTGACTGCACAATATAAGATTTCTAAGGGAAAAATAGCCCGATAGTCCACGTCTGTGGTCATTGTGTTTAGCAGTGTGCTGTTTCATGATAAATTGCTAAAAAAAAATTAAATGGCATACTGATTAAAACTCAAACAAGTTTCAATGTAAAAACATAATAATGTTTCTTACCAGATATAGTTTTGTTGGCGTTTCTCCCAAAGATTAACTCTACTGAAATCGGTTCATGTTGTTTTGTCACATGAATCAGTGTGTCAAAAATGTTAACCCTTTACTGACATCCCAGAGTGTCCTGAAGTCGGTTTAAATGAAATACAATTATGCATGGTGTATAGTGAAGACAAAACACACAGTCCACACAGAAGAACACGGGGTCACATGAGGTTAATGTCAGAAACGTATTCTGATGATAATTTGGAATGTAACACCATTGAATAATATTAGTATATTGAGACTATTATTATTATTAGAATGTTGCTATACAAAAAGTTGGGTTGAGTAAAAAATATTTGAGTGAAATTATTTATAAAAACGGTAGGATCACACAACATTTATGTTATGTTAAGTGCCATTTTATGAAAAGGTTATGATGCACTTCTAGACCTTCGGATGTCCAATGGTATCATACTTTGTGTTACTTATTTCCCAGAGAAAAACGATTTGACTACTGATAACTTCATGCAATATATAGTGTTTAGAATTTGCAGTGTTGCTATAAATATTTTATATTCATATTTTTTTTTTTTTTTTTTTTTTTTTGCTGTTCACGCGGTCATCATAAAAACTGATCGGTTTCTAATGTGAGGAGAGAAAGAAACATTTGTATGACAATAGCCTATCAGCATTATAACGAAATGTTCTGAACATGAAATATCAACATCCTTTATTAAAATTAATAATGTACATTTTCTTTTATTTCTTTTCACCACTTTTATAGAAACTGCACCATTTTTTAATATTAGATACCCTGTACATACAGTTTTTATAACATGTTCTTGTGGGTTCGTGAGAGTGTGTTTGTGTGTGTGTGTGTGTGTGTGTGGGGAGCAAGCGGGTCTCAGCTGTACTGAAGGGTGCGTGTAATAGCTGTAGATTGGAGTGTATTGTGAGTGAGTCAGTGTTCCCTGCAGGTGCTAGTTTATCAAGAGCTCTCCTCCCACAGTCTTGAGCCATCACAAAACACCTCTGCTTTCCTCTTCTTGTGGAACAAGGGTTTTCTTCCTTAAGTTTTGACATTGTTTGTTTTTAAGTGAGAGAAGCAATAATCATGTGTTAAAGGAAATTATCGAGTTCAGATAGAAATCTCACAGCACCAGTTGTGGCAAACCACTCGAGTTAGGATGTGCCGTTTTATGAGTCCTGTTCATTAGTTTATTGCAGGTGTAACCAGGTTGAAATTATACCTTTACTTTTATGGTTGAAATATCACCAAATCCTGATGAACATTGTTTTATAGATGTTTAAGATGTGTTTTATTGCTTATATGCATGCCTAGATGTTGTTTCCAGGTTATGTTGTTAATACCTGTACTGTCACTTTAAGAGGTCGTCATTAATGTGCTTCTCTCAGTCTGCGCCACCTTAGCTGAGAGGAGGTAATGTATTATTTTGCGTGTCAGTTTAAAACATTTATTTTAGTTTTGGACGATGTAAACTTTGTTTTATACATATTTAAATGTTAGTTTTTAAGTTGTGAACATGCAGTTAATGTGTTTATAGAATATAAACCTTGTAAACAGACTTTTGCAAGCTTTAAAGTATACATGTTTCCACGTGCTAGTCTACAGGGTTTTCTGTATGTTTGTCTACTAACAGGAGCTTGAAATCAATGTACTGCGTGGAGGAGACTGCATGTGACGAGTTTTATGTATTTTTTTGTTGATTTGTACAGGTATGTGTATAATGTTCATTATAACTAATTTGACAGTGTTTACATTGGTTGTATTGAGAATGTAAAATAATTTCATGTTGTCTTTTATATTAAGCATTTTATAATTTTAGTTTAATGTGCTTCTCTCAGTCTGCGCCACCTTAGCTGAGAGGAGGAGCTTGAAATCAATGTACTGCGTGGAGGAGACTGCATGTGACGAGTTTTATGTATTTTTTGTTGATTTGTACAGATAAATCCGCTGTTCTGCCTTCATTAAAAGGGCAACCAGCAGTTGGTCGTGGTTTGAGTCTTCATTCAACACTACAAGAACACAACGCAGAATAAATAAGGGTTGATGGACGTGCATTAAATTTAACACAAACAGTTAAGACAAGGCACGCCCGTTACAATGGTGCCGTGACCTTTCAAGGATTGGTCTGGAGATCGACGTCAGCTCGTTCGCCGTGGGAAGCTGCATTGACTTTTACTGTGGTCAGGTATTCACTTGGACTGCAACCTGTTTTTTGTCGTCTTCAATATAACAGCATTTAAGAGAGCATTTTAATGATATTCACTTATTGCTGATAGATGTGATTTATCTAGAGTTGATCTTTGTGCTCTTCTGGTTTAACCATTAAGATTTTATTTTATTGTTTTTTTTACTCTTCTGTGTATGGAGTGACTGAAATATGGCAGAGGGTTACACATATTTTGCAGAGGGTGTAGTTGACAATGCTGAGCGTGACTCTATCAAAGACCAGTTTGGTGTGGGGAGGGGTTTGTTTTTAGACCATTAGAATCCAGAACACCAGGGCCTAGTGTCACAGCATTACACACCCCACAGTTTACCTCTACACGTTATGTGGATCGTGCTATGCCAAGTCAAGTTGAGCATAATCCAGACATAGGCTCACTCATTACACAGTTAGCTGAGAAGCTAGGTGAGTCCATTACAGCTAAGTTACAATCTGACAAGTGCACACACAACACCAGTACTCCTGTGCAGCCCTCAGAGATGACTTTGCCTAACGTTAAGGTTGTCATGCAGTCAGATGTAAGAGAGCCTCCTATATTCAGGGGTGATAGCTCAGACAAATTCACAGTTCATGAATGGGAAAATCTTATGACTCTGTATTTAAAAAAAGAGCTATTCCAGTGATTGAACATTCACAAGAAGTCCTGGCAAAGCTTATGGGCAAAGCAGGGGATGTGGTGAGGATAAAGCTGCGTAACAACACATCTATTGATCATGCTGCAAATCCCTATGTGATTTTTGATATTCTAAAACAACACTTTAGCTGAACTGACTTACTCAAGCATGCCTTTAGCAGATTTCTACAATACACTGCCCATGCCAGGTGAAGATGCTATGGAATATTGGATTCGATTAAATAAAACAGTTGATGTAGCGGATGAGTATCTGAGAAGGCAGGGCGAAGCATTGATGACCGGGCCATGAAGTCAGTATGATGTTCATCAAATATTGCCCAGACAGGTCTCTTGCAAGTGTTTTCAAGTTCAAGTCTGCAGAGAAATGGTCAGCATGTGAGATCCAAGAGAGGCTTGATGAGCACATGCAGGGACAGAAAACTCAGGCTGCGACTGTTAAGCCACTTAAGCTGAGCACAGCAGAACACAAAGTCCTTTCCCAGTCTCATCTGCCTATGGCTGACAATACACCAGTCCCAAACACCACTGTTCCGTCAGTGCCATCTCCGATTGCAGGTGTTGACAATGTCTGCATGAGGAGTTTGGTGAACTTGTTAGACCGACTGGTTACACAGCATACACCAGTGCCGACTAATCCCAGATTTCAAGCCACAGTGCCTCACTCTTCTCAAAAAATGTGCAGGGTTTGTAGGGATTCTGGTCATTCTACATTGTCTCACTGCAGGCGAGAGAACAGGTGTTTAAAGTGCTTATTACCTGGACACTGGAAGAGGGACTGCCCTGATCAGACCAACCAGCGCCGCTCTAAACCTTCCAACAGCGCTGGTGGACTGGATCAGCAGTTAAACTAGAAAACCCACATCTTGGGAGGGGCGGTGTGGGTATTGTGGATGAATCCCTCTCTGAAGAACATGACCCAGCTCGCTTATATGAGGACTGCTGTGTCAAAGCACCTAAGGGGACCCGAATAGTCATTCAAGCCACACAGAAAATCGAAACATTCAGCGAGTTGTTTTATGCTACTGTCCTTGTCAATCACAGTGTGCAGCTTAAAGGCATGTTGGACTCTGGCTCTATGGCATGTAGTATCAGTGAACATGCGGTGGAGAAACTTAGCTCTAGTGGTGTTTTGCCCGAGAAGCAGCACTCTGTAGAAAATATAGTTTTGATTGGCTGTGGTGGTCTGCAGACTCGACCTGAGGGTTTTTATGACTTAGAGATGCAACTTTACGGCACTTGCTTCATTGTACCTACCTTGGTTGTGCCTGGTCAGCATGATGATCTCATATTGGGCTCAAATGTCATCAAACACGTGATTCATGTTCTGAAAAGTGATAATGACTATTGGCGCATGGCTTACAGACCTGAGCATCAGTCTGATCCCGATGTTGAACAGTTCTTGTCGATGTTCACCAATGTTGAGCGATGGAGAGGGAGTGAGGTTCCTGGAAAAATAGGCACTGTCAAGCTCACCCAAGCAGTGATGCTTCTACCCAGGCATGAACACTTGGTTTGGGGTAGACTCCCTTATAGCGTGCCAATGTCACCTGGAAGCACTGTTGTAGTAGAACCAACCAACTCCAAAGCCATGCCACGAGGTGTTCTAGTGGGCCGTCTTGTTACACCTCTATGGGGTGATAGATGGGTGCCAATGACAATTGTTAACCCATCAGACAAAGCTGTCACATTGAAGAGAAATTGCAAATTGGCTGATGTGTTTCCATGCTTGGCAATCGAGGATCTAGCTGCATCTCAGGGTCTACATGTGCCTTCAGAAAAACACCCAGACGTTGACAGCAAACAGCCTGACATTGTAATACAGCAATCTCATACGGAGAAACAAGTACATGACATACCATAGCGGCAACTTGACACATCGCCCAGTGCCCATTTAGCTGATCAGTTGGCTAAAAGCCTGTCAGAGTTGGGTCTCAATGATGTTGACATAGATTCTTGTCAGGTCAGTCAAGACTGTAAGTCTAGGCTCGCACAGCTATTAATTGAGTATCAAGACATCTTCTCTAAGCACTCATTGGACTGTGGTGAGGTCAAGGGATATACACACCGTATTCATCTCACCGATGATCGCCCTTTTACGCTTGCCATACAGGAGAGTCCCTCCTGCCCATTATCAGAATTTGAGGCAGGTTCTCACTGATATGGAGGAAAAGGGATTATCAGGAAATCCTCAAGCGAGTATGCTTCACCACTGGTGATGGTGTGGAAGAAAGACGGTGGGTTGCGGATTTGCACTGATTTCAGGTGGCTGAATGCCCGAACCTTAAAGGACGCCCATCCCTTGCCGCATCAGTCTGACTGTCTGGCTGCTCTTGGTGGCAATTGCCTTTTTAGCACAATGGACCTCACTTCTGGCTTCTTCAACATCCCAATGCACGAGGATGACAAGAAGTACACAGCTTTACAACCCCACTTGGACTGCATGAATATAATCGGATGCCACAGGGACTGTGTAACAGTCCAGCATCCTTCATGAGGATGATGATTGGGATTTTTGGGGACATGAATTTCACAAAACTCCTGTGTTATCTTGACGATCTTCTCATCTTTGCATCGTCAGAGGATGAGGCCCTGTCCAGACTCCAAACAGTGTTCCAGAGGTTGCGGGAGAATAACTTGAAACTAGCTCCAAAGAAGTGCCATCTGCTTAGGGAACAAGTCAGATTCCTTGGACATGTCATTAGTGGCGAAGGTGTAGCAGTCGATCCTGACAAAGTGGAGGTCATCAACAGGATGACAGTAAAAGACCTCATGGAGCATGATGAGTGCACGCCTTCTCCCGAAGAATCAAATCTTTCCTTGGCATGGTATTTTACTACCAACATTTCATCCCAAACTGTTCCTCCGTTGCAAAGCCCTTGTTTGCACTTACGGCTGGACAAAAGAGGCGGGACGGTCAGCTAGAGATAAGAAGCCTTCAGGGGCCTATCGCAAGCTTACTCCCGCAGACTGGTCGGCGGAATGTGGAATCGCTTTTGATCGGTTGAAGACCATGCTGTTGGGATGTGTTGTGCTGGCTCATCCAGACTTCGATGAGCCATTTATTCTGTCAGTCGATGCTTCATTGAACGGACTTGGAGCAGTGCTCTCTCAAGTGCCACAAGGAGAGTCTAAGGCTAGACCAGTTGCTTTTGCAAGCAAGACCCTCAGTGCGTCACAACGGAAATATCCAGCTCACAGACTGGAGTTCATGGCTTTGAAGTGGAGTGTCTGTGAAAAGTTCAGCCACTGGCTGAAAGGCCGTAGCTTCACAGTTTGGACGGATAATAATCCACTAACATACCTTCTAACAAAGCCAAAGCTTGACGCATGTGAAATCCGCTGGGTCTCTAAGCTTGCATCTTACTCCTTTGATCTCAAACACCTGCCCGGAAAAGGAATGTGGTGGCTGATGCCTTGAGTCGTGACCCCTTTACAAAGCCCATTTGTCAGAGGCTGCTGAAAGAACCATATCCCACACTGATTCAGGAAGCTAATGGGATAGAGGAGGATTCTGTGCAGGATGCTTTCAGGGTCAGCTGCCAGTCTCAACGCTACAGATCAGGGGACCATCCAACATTCAAGGTGGCATGTGATTCAGCTGAGATCAGAGCTCTTTGTCAGGCACACTGTGACTGGATTGATGCAGCAGAATCCAGGGCACTCTACTTGGCCCAACACGTCCAACAGCTGTCGAGTGGTCAGGATGTTACGCCCATGTTCTCCGCTCAGGAGCTGCAGCTGAGTCAAGAGCAAGACCCCGGCATTTCTAAGGTGTTACCTTTCATTGCAGCAAGGAAGCGACCATCAAGGCGGGAAAGGCATGGCGCTGATTCGACTGTCCTCAGATTGTTCAAGCAGTGGGACAAGTTGGAAGTCCATGACGGGATGTTGTATCGGGTGTCGAGAGATCCTGTGTCCAAGCAGAGAAGATCTCAATATGTGTTGCCTTTGAGTCTAAAGGAAAAGACATTGTTGGGCATACACGATCTGGCAGGCCATCAAGGTCAGGATCGTACTCTCTCACTAGCAAGGCAGCGATTTTATTGGCCTGATATGGAGAGGGATGTGAGGGCACATGTTAGATGCTGTCAAAGGTGTGTGTTTGGGAAGTCGCCAGAACCTGCTGCTCGTGCTCCCCTAGAGAGCATCAAGAGTTCTGCCCCGATGGAGTTAGTGTGCATGGATTTTTGGTCGGCGGAGGATAGTAAGCAGCGTTCTGTGGATGTCCTAGTGGTCACCGACCATTTTACCAAACTTGCCCATGCATTCCCTTGTGCCAATCAAACGGCAAAGCAAGTTGCTAAGAAGCTCTGGGACAATGTGTTCTGTGTTTACGGTTTCCCTGAGAGAATACATACTGATCAGGGCACAAATTTTGAGAGCAACTTGATTGCAGAACTCCTTAGTCTAGTTGGTGTTGCAAAGTCTCATACGACAGCCTACCACCCAATGGGAAATGGGGGAACAGAGCGATTTAATCGTACTTTAGGGAACATGCTCCGTACCCTTCCCCTTAAGGAAAAACATCAGTGGCCACAACAAATTCAGACACTCACATTTGCCTATAACGCCACCGCTCATGAGACTACGGGTTACGCTCCCTTCTTCTTGATGTTTGGGCGTGTACCTAGATTGCCGGTGGATATTATGTTTAGGAGTGTTTTGAACGACCCAGGGATTGTTGACTATGACTCATATGCCAAGTCCCTGCTTTCTTGCCTCAAAAGTGCTATGGAAATCGCTCAGAAACATTCTTCCACTGAGCAACAGCACCAGGCCCGGCAGTATAACAAACGAGTCAAGGGTACTTACCTCTCTGTGGGAGATCGTGTTTTGGTAGCAAATAAAGGAGAACGAGGTAAGAGGAAGTTGGCTGACAAATGGGAGGATGGAGTGTACACAGTTGTTGGTGCAAATCCCAATATCCATGTATATAGAATACAGGATGCAGAGGGACACACAAGAGTTGTGCACAGAAATCTTTTGTTGGAGGTCAACTTCTTGCCAATCTCTGGAATGGTTGAGAGCCAGGATAACCATGCAAATGATCAGTCTTTTGTCAGTGAGGAGTCTACTCAGGGAGACTGTAGTGATGATATATCTTCAGTGTCTGAGTTATTGCTTCAAGATGACAGGGCACAGAACCTGTCAAATTCCAGAGATTGTGAGAGTCTTACAGTTTTGTCACCTCAAGTCCAACTTGAATCTGAGTCGGCTGATTCAGAAGAGCTGGACCAGTCTAGTCCATTTCACAGTCCTGTTGGTGCCATTGCTGATTACCCATCCATTTCACCTGCACCACGATCAGATATTTCACATTCACCACATGCTGACACATTGGTTCACATTGACCGAACACACAGACCACAGCTGATGGTCATGTTAGAACACGTGCAGGGAGAGTAGTGAAATCAGTGAACAGACTAATAGAGTCCATGGTTCAGAAACCATTTTTGAGGGGTTCAAACATTTTGTTTGGGAGTCGTTCATAAAGTTTTGCAGATATGAGTCTTGATATATGTTGATGTTATTGTAGTATATATATATATATATATATAGATATATATGTGTATGTATTATTTTTTTTTTTTGGACTGGGTTATGAGCATTGATACTTGAAAATGTATGTAGGACAAGTGTTTTTGGCCAAATTTGTGTGGCGTATCAGGCGTCGCATTGATCTAAGGGGATTCAGAGACCTGATCAACCTCTTTCTTCCCTGAACCTTGTATGTGAGGTGACTTCTAAGTTGACTGTGGACTAGGTCTATTTTTTTTATTTAATTTGGTTCAGATTGTGTCAGTAGCAGACATACTATGTGTTCTTTACAGTCCCGAGACTCCACTTTATCAGGATGTTGGTGAATTTCAGGAGGGGTGAATGTAACCAGGTTGAAATTATACCTTTACTTTTATGGTTGAAATATCACCAAATCCTGATGAACATTGTTTTATAGATGTTTAAGATGTGTTTTATTGCTTATATGCATGCCTAGATGTTGTTTCCAGGTTATGTTGTTAATACCTGTACTGTCACTTTAAGAGGTCGTCATTAATGTGCTTCTCTCAGTCTGCGCCACCTTAGCTGAGAGGAGGTAATGTATTATTTTGCGTGTCAGTTTAAAACATTTATTTTAGTTTTGGACGATGTAAACTTTGTTTTATACATATTTAAATGTTAGTTTTTAAGTTGTGAACATGCAGTTAATGTGTTTATAGAATATAAACCTTGTAAACAGACTTTTTGCAAGCTTTAAAGTATACATGTTTCCACGTGCTAGTCTACAGGGTTTTCTGTATGTTTGTCTACTAACAGGAGCTTGAAATCAATGTACTGCGTGGAGGAGACTGCATGTGACGAGTTTTATGTATTTTTTGTTGATTTGTACAGGTATGTGTATAATGTTCATTATAACTAATTTGACAGTGTTTACATTGGTTGTATTGAGAATGTAAAATAATTTCATGTTGTCTTTTATATTAAGCATTTTATAATTTTAGTTTAATGTGCTTCTCTCAGTCTGCACCACCTTAGCTGAGAGGAGGAGCTTGAAATCAATGTACTGCGTGGAGGAGACTGCATGTGACGAGTTTTATGTATTTTTTTGTTGATTTGTACAGATAAATCCGCTGTTCTGCCTTCATTAAAAGGGCAACCAGCAGTTGGTCGTGGTTTGAGTCTTCATTCAACACTACAAGAACACAACGCAGAATAAATAAGGGTTGATGGACGTGCATTAAATTTAACACAACAGTTAAGACAAGGCACGCCCGTTACACAGGCAGTATCTGTAAGTGTTCTTAAGGGATCAGTGAGATGCTCTTGAGAGAGAGCGAGAGAGACTTCTCGGTAGGTTTTGTCAGAAAAAGTCCTACAGCTAGTGTGAAAGAGGAGGTGGTTACAGTTTGGTGAGAGCTGGGACAAAGACGATCACAAACACATGCAGGTTTGTAACCGAAATGATACCACTCTGTGACTGACACAGGAGAGGCTCTGTCTGAGTGTGGGAAGGTGATTAATTATTCAATTATTTTTCGTACAACACCGATTACACACACCGCTCCAGTCTTATGTCTGTGTGCATATCTGTGTGTGGTTTCTGTGTTAGGCAATCCGAACCACAGTATCACGTCGTCATGACGATGCCGCAATCAAGCCAGTGAGGCCTTTACTCTTGTTTCATAGTTAATCGATCCCTGTAGTTGATAGGCGGTCACTACAGTGACAGATGTCATGGTAACTTTGGCCTTGATCTCACTCAAGCAGGAGTTCATACACTATGTCGAACACATTCTGCAGTGGAAGATGCAGCACACACCGGCACATCATCACACACCTAAACACTGAAATGGTGATTGAGAACTAAGCACAGTTTTCTTGATAAGTTAAAGTAAAAAGTGTGTGATGTACTGGTGGGCTGAGCTGCTCTATATGTGGAGGATTGAGATGAGTGAAAAAATATCACTGATCCTTGTAGGGCCTTTCTGTGCATTAGTGGAGTATCTCTAAGAGTTTGTAGGATTTTACTGCAGAGAGACAGAGGGATGGAGTGGGATAGAGAGAGAGCTACAGAGATGGTAGAGATTTTGCCAGAATAGAAGAGTACAATCTCCATCTAGTGGAGAGAGGGGAGTTAGCAGGAATTGGAATGGCTCTGTCCTTTTATTAAACAGCTTTAACATTAAGTTGTAGTTATATGCATAAAAAAACAGGTGTTTTACACCAGGCATTGAAGTTGTTTATAGGTGCAAAATTTTTTTGCATGTCTTCTTGGTATTTATTTGGTTAAGGCATGTGCATGCGAGTATTATTTGTTGCATTTAAATTTAGTTTCAACAAAGTGAATTCACTAAAAAAATGTTTGATATGCTTTAAGATGCAAACTATATCATGCAACACAATGAATTGAAAGATTTATCTCTTGACTGTCATGCCGTTATACTAAATAGAATGGGAAATAGGAATGACTTTTTTTCTGCATAAAGGTTTTTTTCCCAAAGGTTATTTAGTTACACTCATGTGAAAGTGCTGCAGATGAGAAGCCTTTAGCTCAGGGGTGGGCAACTATTTTGGTAAAGGGGTCACATCTGGCTTTAAGTAGTGTTTAGGGATACAATGTTCTGCATTGATTTGGTTTTGTATCTTTTAAAACCAGAAATAGTTGTGTACTCAATTTTCTGATTTTTCTATTTTCTGTGACTAGTGAGACTATTCTGCAATTGCCTAAAGTATTGTATTATTCAACAAAGGTAGATACTTTTCTATCAGGCATTAAAAAACTGAATAAAGGCTGAGCTTATACATTTATTTTACAATCTCTAATTCCCTGTTCATTTATTAATCAATTTAACACTCTCTACATCAGGGGTCTGTTTTAATAATATATATATTTTTTTTAATTTATAGAACTTTTAATGTTTTTTGCAAAGCGGGCAAGTTCTAAAACATTACCAGTTTATATGCTAAAAGGGTCATGATGCGGATCTCCTCGATGGTTTGACTTTCATCACACAACTGAATAACACAGGATGCATGACTATGATAAATGATTACTGCAAGAGTTAGATTAACATACAAGTGCAAAGGGACTTCAACATTTCTAAATTGTACAAATAAAAAATATATATACATATTCGTCTCTGGCTTGCCTTTGCTCGCACATCAATGATTACCCCTCCATATGTCAATGATGCCGATATCTATTTCTATATTTAATTTAATCACTGAGAAGGTTTGCCTGCAAAATGAGTAGCACCAAACGTCACAAGCAGCCTCAAGAATGGACACAGAGTAGCCGTATAAGACTTTTCCCTGAGCAGAATATTGCACTACAGATCGCTAAATTTGTTCAAAGCGGAAAGCGAGAGACAGAAAAAGTGCACTCGTGTGCATGGTTGCCAGATTGCACAAAATAAGTAGAACATTAGGTGGAATATTTCCGAGTTGCATCTCTTATCTGGCAACCATGAGCATGTAAATGATTGTGGAGGCGCGTGATGTCACAATGCAAGTTAACTTGAAATATCCAAACGGGGGAAAAAAACGGTTTTACGATAAATGACCCGCTGGCCACATTAAACCATGTGTAGAGCCTGATCCAGCCCGCGGGCCATAAATTGCCCATGTCTGCTTTAGCTGTTTGCGAGATTATCATTAAATCTGCCTCAGCAGTCCTAAATAGTCGATCACTTGGGCGGCCTCCGAAATATCTTCAATGGAAGAACCATGGCATTGCTCTTTCCCTGCTGTCTGCGACCCAGTCCGAATAGACCAGTTGAGAAACACTACTTTAACACACAAACACACACACACACACACACACACACACACACACACACACACACACACACACACACACACACACACACACACTCACACTCACACTCATGTTGTGTTTCCATGTTTTATGGGGACTTTCCATAGACATAATGGTTTTTATACTGTACAAACTTTATATTCTATCCCCTAAACCTAACCCTACCCCTAAACCTAACCCTCACAGAAAACTTTCTGCATTTTTACATTTTCAAAAAACATAATTTAGTATGATTTATAAGCTGTTTTCCTCATGGGAACCGACAAAATGTCCCCACAAGGTCAAAAATTTCGGGTTTTACTATCCTTATGGGGACATTTGGTCCCCACAAAGTGATAACTACACGCTCACACACACACACACACACACACACACACACTCTCATGTCAGACCCCCTTGCCTCACTTCTCTCTGACGTTTTCTCCGCTGCATTTGTGTGTGTGTGTGTGTGTGTGTGTGTGAGACGCAAGTTGACGAGTCTGACAGGCAGACAATGAGGAAAGGAGATGCAAATGCACATGTGAGATTCTCCGTCCAGTTGCATTTTTTTCTCAATACCGTAGATAAGCAAATGTACATGTATGATAAGCATCAATTTTCAAACCGTGGTATACCATGAAACCGGTATACCGCTGCAACCCTACCCCTCTGGTAGTTCCAGAGTACTAGGAAGTAGAGATGCACTGATCTATCACTTTTACCAATTAATTGATTTTGGTGACAGGCAAGCATCTATGCCAGTAGTCACAATTATTATTATTATAATTTTTTATTTCTCTGTGTGCCTCTGTAGCCAGCATTGGAGGATTCTACAGTTAGAACAACTTGGTTCAGCAAAGTCAACTTCTAGAGGAGAAATAAAAACACTTACTGACAATATTCATACATAATTTATTCATCACTTTAAAGCAGATTAGATAAATCAAGTGTTCTTAATTGACAGCATTATAAGAAAAATTACTATATTGTTATTGTTATTGTCACTCAACCATATACACAAGTGTAACAGTGGGTGAAAGTATTGGGTGCAGTTCAAATCAACATACCAGTATGAAAATTACAATAAACATCTGATTTACACAACAGTTTACACATCAACACAATTGTGGAGCGGAGGGGCGGGGCCAGGTCGAAATATCGCGCGCCGGTCCCCAATCGGCCTGATGAGGCGCGCGAGGGATAAAGGCGGCCGGTGACGATTGTTCGAGAGAGAGAGAGTTACGGGCATGTCCGTCATGTGTGTATGTTTATGTGTTTTTGAGTTTAAGTTTCTCATTAAAATATTATTTATGTTGACAAGCCGGTTCTCGCCTCCTCCTTGCCCATCCTTTAACTGTTTTACATTGGTGCCGAAAGCCGGGAAGGAGGAGGGATGCCCGTCGCAGAGTCCTCGACACTGCCGTCCACCCTGGGGAGCGCCGCTGCCATCTGCCGGGTGACGGAGTAGCCCGACCGCCCGGATGCGAGCAACGGCCGTCGTCCGCGGGGCAAGTGGGGGCGGAATACCCCGACTGCCTGGAGCGAGGGAGCCGCTGCCGGGGGCGGAGGAGTGCCCTGCCATCCCCAGAGACGCGGAGGGGTCGAGGGAGACCGCCGTCCGCGAGGGGAGGAGGGAAGAAACTCTCTGACCGCCCGGAGCGGTAGGGCCGCTGCCAGAGGAGGAGGAGTGTCCCCATTTGCTGCCAGGAAAGTGGAGGCGCGTTCTGCCCGCTGGGGGTCGAAGGTTTCACTCTGGTTCGCCCGGGGTTGGAGCGGCTGTCGTCCGCCTGAGTGTGGAGGAGTGTTCGAGGACCACGCGACGGTACATCAGAGAACCGGTGAGTGAGCTTTTTCTCTCTCTCCTCTCTCCCTTTCGCACCGTGTTGGCCTTTTCTCTCGCCTATTTTGTTGTTGTTTTGGTGGCACCCTGAGATAACGCCGGGAGGAATGTGGAGCGGAGGGGGGCGGGGCCGGGTCGGAATATCGCGCGCCCAGTCCCAAATCGGCCTGATGAGGCACACGAGGGATAAAGGCGGCCGGTGACGATTGTTCGAGAGAGAGAGAATAACGGGCATGTCCGTCATGTGTGTTTGTTTATGTGTTTTTGAGTTTAAGTTTCTCATTAAAATATAATTTATGTTGACAAGCCGGTTCTCGCCTCCTCCTTGCCCATCCTTTAACTGTTTTACAACAATATACACCTAATAATATACAGTATACACAAACCAAGAAGACTACATACAATAAAAATAATATACAGTGAAGACAAAATAAGAAGACTGTATACAAAAAATGTACATATCCACTGTATAACGAGTCCAAACGAGCAACTGCTCCAAAACCACCATAGCAAAGCCAGACTACAGTTTGCAAGTGCACATGGGGACAAAGATCTTATTTTTTGAAGAAATGTCCTCTGGTCTGATAAAGCAAAAATTGAACCGTTTGGCCATAATGACCATTGTTGTGTTTGGAGGAAAAAGGGTGAGGCTTGCAAGCTGAAGAACACCATCCCAACCGTAAAGCATGGGGGTGAAAACATCATGTTGTGGGGATGCTTTGCTGCAGGAGGGACTGGTGCACTTCACAAAATAGATGTCATCATGAGGAAGGAAAATTATGTGGATATATTGAAGCAACATCTCAAGACATCAGCCAGGAAGTTAATGCTTGTTGTAAATGGGTCTTCCAAATGGGCTATGACCCCAAGCATACCTCCAAAGTTGTGGCAAAATGGCTTAAGTACAACAAAGTCAAGGTATTGGAGTGGCCATCACAAAGCCCTGACCTCAATCCGATAGCAAATTTGTGGGCAGAAATGAAAAAGCATGTGCACACAAGGAGGCCTACAAACCTGACTCAGGTACACTAGTTCTGTGTGGAGGAATGGGCCACAATTCCAGCAACTTATTGTGAGAAGCTTGTGGAAGGCTACCCAAAATGTTTGACCCTAAGTTAAACTATTAAAAAAGGCAATGCTACCAAATACTAACAAAGTGCATGTAAACTTCTGACCCGCTGGAAATCTGATGAAAGAATTAAAAGCTGAAATATATAATTCTCTATACTACTATTCTGACATTTCACATTTTTAAAATGGAGTAGTGATCCTAACTGACCTAAAACAGGGAATGTTTTCTAAAATTAAATGTCAGGAATTGTGAAAAACTGATTTTAAATGTATTTGGCTAAGGTGCATGTAAACTTCTGATATTGATATATTATGTCAAAAGTTTACATACACTTATTTCTAAACTTTGTTTTTGGTAGCATTCCTCCAAACATAATGATGGTCATTATGGCCAAACAGTTCAATATTTGTTTCATTAGACCAGAGGACATTTCTCCAAATGTAAGATCTTTGTCCCCATGTGCACTTGTAAACTATAGTCTGGCTTTTTTATGCCGTTTTTGGAGCAGTGGCTTCTTCCTTGATGAGCAGCCTTTCAGGTTATGTTGATTTAGGACTTATTTTACTGTGGATATAGATACTTGTCTACCTGTTTCCTCCAGCATCTTCACAAGGTCCTTTGCTGTTGTTTTGGGATTGATTTGCACTTTTCGCACAAAACTACGTTCATCTCTCATATATACTGTGTGTGTATAATAAATATATATATATATATATATATATATATATATATATGTATAAGATGTATATAATACACTCACCCACACACACACACACACACACACACACACACAATGTTCTCAAAGCCACAAGTCTAAAGAAGTTGTGTTTCAAATTTGAACATGATCTAACAAAAAATTAGGTTCCTGCAAGCTTTTTTCTCTGTAAAATTGCTGCCGGTGTACAGAGTAAAATTAAGGCTGCACTGCTTGGCTAATATGAATAAAACTATGCCGCATTTAAAAAAAAATAAAAAGACTTTCGAGACAGGCTCATTTTGTTTACAAGACTCTAATATATAAGATAATATACAGTTTTACAACATGAATGCTGCTCAGATTGCATAGTTCGTTGAAGAACGATGATGAAGGGTAGTTGTTTCAGGCGAGATCTCATGTAAACAATGGAGAATATATCAATATTTCTCAGATTTATCACTTTTATGGACAAAAAGTGCGGTGTGGATTTTTGCAGATAACCGATTGTTCCAAAATTATTATCGGTGCCGATTAATTGGCAAAACAGATATATCGGTCAACCTCTTGTTGATTTAGTACATTCTTCCTCTATATGTGCCGGCACAGTTTGATGCAATGCAAGATTCTTCATAGAGTACACTACACCAATGCCAGACTAGCCAAAATATAGCGACATTTGCAATAGGTGCAGACAATCTCCAGCCAATTACACTCGCATGTTCTGGTCCTGTCCTGGACTGACAGAGTTTTTATCTTAAATATTTGAGACTTTTAAAAAAAACTTTAATATATTAACCTCTCCAAATCTTTTTACAGCTCTGTTTGGAATTCCTTTGAAGCCTAATTTGCCTTGAAAAGAGGTTGTTGCTTTCACAACACTATAGGCCAGGAGGCTCATTCTCTTTAAGTGGAAACATGCATCCCCTCCTTCATATGATAGATGGATATAAGAAATTCTCTTGTGTTTAAAGCTTGAAAATATATATATTTATCTTTAAAAGGGTCTTATATTATTTTTTCGATCAATTAATTATTTTAATTGCTTTTTCGTTTAGTTTGGAGTGCAATTTGAATTTAGAAATGTATTTGATTTAAGTTTTTCGTTTTTTAAATAAATACATTTTCAATACAAAATCACTAAAGCAAGAATATTCACTGATCCCTCAGCCAGGGGGATGCTGATATAATTGGAATTTGTGTATTTTCCCAGACGACGAAATACCCGACCGGTAGAGAATGCACAGATGAAGTAGGTTCTTTGCCAGAGAGATGATAACAACTGTTGTAAAGCCATCTTTTAAAAAGTTGAACAACACACATTTTAATTTCACTTAATTTTTTTCCAGTTTCATTTGAATTTTTTGTTAAAATAAATAAAAAATAAAGTTCAAAGTTTGAAATCAAGGTGTCTTGCTTTATTGTGTTGGCTTAACCCTAACCCTGCTTAACGAAAATTACCCCATAGTACCACCTCGCGTCCAAACAGTGGTAATACCAGAGTTCGTCAGTTTGAATAATTAAATACCGCATGGACCAACCGTGTAAACGATCATGTCTGTCTGTCACTGACAACATGACTTCGCCACTTCGTGTGGAGTTTTTGTTTTTCCTGCCACCAATCGAACAAATCCAAACTTGGTCGACCAAGACTGTTCTCATCGACTAACTTTTGGTCGACTATTAGTGGGCAGCCCTACAGAAATCCCACATATTCATCAATGAAGTAGGGCAACATAACTTTGCCATAAACACACCAGCGCATTAGTTAGTCTTTCATGTTTGTCCGAAGCACTGAATGCTTTCTTAAAAATGGAAGGGAGCGTGTGCAGTTTCGGGCTCATCTGTGACTCTGCCTGTTTTGTAAACAATGCCTGTTTCCCATTTTTTTTTTTTACCATCGCAGAATTTGGTCTAAAAAGTTCCTAGACAGGAGAATTGGACTGATGCGGCTTGTTTTATACACTTAACATTTTATACTACTGTCCACAACTGATTTAACATACTAACAGATAATAGGAAATATTCTCTCTAGAAAGTTGACCAACGTGAAACACAGGCACAGTGCGTCCATCTACAGAGCCTTACAGGTACAATAGCGGATGTTGTATCAGCATGTCTATTTAATGCTTTGTTTTCTTCACCATACCTTTTGATCCAGTTTCATCATTAAACTTGAGATGAAACGCGGTGCAAATGCTTACTGAACATGTTTGGCGAACTATACGGTTCGATTTGTTACCGTGAACCATTACACCCCTAAACTTGATGAAAACGTGTATTTTTTGGTAGCACAGTAAACAGCATCTGTTATTTTATTAATTCTGCCTGCTAGTAGCCTTTATGTCTGTTCCCATCATAGAAAGAAAATGCTAAAAGTTTTTAAAATATTCTCTATATCAATTTCAAAACCTATCGCCCGATTAATCGGTTATTGGCCTTATCCACCATCAGTTATCGGTATCTGCAAAATCCACTTACAATCGACCACTACTAGGAAGTGAAGAAAATTATCCATCATGAATATACGTATACAAAAAAGTGGCAGTTTGGGCCTCATTTTCCTATTTTATTCTTTAGACGCAATGCTCATAGTGAGAGCTGCAGATAAAACAGCAAGATGTGATGCAGCATTCAAAGATGTCCATCTGACACGTGTCTACATACACAGTAGATCAACAATTAAAAAATTACTATGACATAATTAGCTATATCTCCCCCTCAACCCTGAGTACTACTCGCATACTCAGTTTATTTATCTGTCAAGTACTTGAAGTCAAAATGTCCATAATTCACATCCTTAATAAAAGAAAGTGACTGTCAGTGGAGATGCTTTATAAATGGTTTTCTTAAGCATTGTATTTGTTGCTGAAAAGGTGTGAGTTTGTGTGTATGTGTCTTACTGTGGCTGCTTAATTTCTTTTACATCAAAAAATAAAAGATCAAGTCAGTCAATTTCCTTACTTTCCTCTTTAAGATTCAGGTAGAGCTCCCTGAGTGCATGTGTGTGTTTGGGGCTCTCCTCTAAAAGGTCTAAAAATAATTTCCCAAAGGTCCCGTTTTCAGTGTGTCTGTGTGTGCCTTCTGTCTTGTCAGCCTGTTGCTCGTGTTCTTTTTGTGGTAGTTTCTTTTACCAGAATAAGGTTTTACTTACCCTTAACCCATCTCTCTCTCTTTCTCTTTCTCTATCTCTCACACACAACACAAATATACACACATAAAAGGAAGTGCCATAACAGGAAGTAGGGGGTGTTGGGGAAGAAAGATTTGGCTCATAGAAGCTCCGACTGTGTGGGTCAGTGACTCTCTAGCTGTGTTTGAGAGTGTTAGTGCATGTGTATGAAAGTAAGTAGGCATGCAGATGTTTGAGGAGTAGATCTGTCAGGCCTGAGACAGAGACAGACAGAGAGATGTGGTCTCACAGAGGGAAATGGGTCCTGCCCCTCACTCCACCCCTTCAACCTGATCAGAGGTAAGACTGAACTGCAACTGCTTGAGTATAATTGTCTACACCAGCTTGTGTGTGCACGTACCTCTATGAGCTCAGTTTTGATGGCTCATTCTGCTTGATCCCGCTCATTTAGCTGTAAGAATAAAGGTCTTGTGTCAGCATCATAAAGACATCAAAATGTCAATGCCAGACCTGTAGCTATGTGCAAGATCTGCCAGTGAGTACATTGTATGTACTATAAATAATAATAATAAAACTTTATTTTCTATAGCACCTTTTAAAATTTGCATCTCAAAGCACTTTAAAAGAGAAAAATGAAAATCCATTAATACAAGAACTTATAAAAATTATAATATAATACAAAAATCACAGAAAAGAAACCTTAAAAAAGTGAGTTTTAAGAGAAGATTTAAAAATAATTCAGCATTTCAAACCTCAGAGGGAAGAGAGTTCCACAGTTTTGGAGCAAAAGAAGAGAACACCCAGTACCCCATAGAATGTAGACAAGTTGGAGGAACAGTTAAAAAAACAGATTCGAACGAGCGGAGATCACACATTGGAGTGTAGGGTGTTAAATGTTCAGACAAGTATTGTCTGATCTTCTAATGCGAGTATGTGAGCAATGGTAAAGCTAAAGCAAGACTTGACTGACTGTGTATGATAGTTAGCTGTCACACTGATTGTGGCTGATAAGTTTTGTCAGGACAAGCAGAACTTATTATTAAATATCTGCAATCTTGTCCAGTTTGCCTTGCTTCTGCTTAGGGTTGCAGGAAATTGGTTTTACTGGCTGGTTGCCTTTTTTTGTGGATATATTTAGGTCAGACACCATTTACTACCAATTCTGCATATGGAAACCATCTCTGACCACCAACTCTTATCTCAGTCTCATCACACAAGTGTGTCTGTGTGAGAGAGATTTAAGAGTTGTGAAGGAGTTCACAAAGTAAGTAAGTAAAAAGTAAGTTAGTAAGTAAAAGTATAGACTAAATAGTTCCATTTGCCATATTTGCTGTGGGAACGTCTCTGTTAGGGCCTGATAACCTCCTGCAGTTTATTTAGCGCTGGTATTAAACTGTTCTGATACTTGTTTTTTTAGCGCATGCTTGTTATTCAAAGTCGCATACAGAACACCAATTGCAATCACTGTGGAGCAATCTGCTGTTAAAACCCCTGCTAAAGGGCACAGTATGGTGTTCGGATCAGATTCAATTCTCAGGGTTTCAGGGGTTACACACAATTGAGTTCTAACCTGCAATGTTTATTTGACCAATTCAGCTTCTTAAAGGGTTAGTTTTCCTTAAAATGTCATCATTTACTCACCCTCATGTTGTTCCAAACTGTGTGAACTTTCTCACGTGGAATGCAAAAGAAGCTATAGCCTATTGCTGAATGTACAGAGAGCTCTGATACATAATGGTTACTGGGGCTGTCAAGCTCAAAAAATTAACTGAGAAATGTTTTGATAGAGCCACAGTGTTACGCTTTTAGGTGAATCAGTTATAGTTGAATATTAAGCTAGTAAATGCAACAAATCAGGTTTAATTAATAGTACGAAAATACTGCAAAACAAGAATAAACTGATAATCCAAACTTGCAAAACTTTTCAAGTGGAAAAACTGTGGCCTGCAGCTCTGCAGTTGCTCAATGTACCCACAAGGTGGAAATCTAGTCTAGAGTTATTTTCTCACAAATTGTATATTTTGGACAAGAGCCTAAATAAGTGTGAAGGGATATTTCATGCTTAATGGAGATGCTTTTCTAGAGCATGTACATGACCCTGCTGAGTTGCAACAGTGAAAGTGAGTAAGGACTGATTTGCACTGGAAATTCCTCCCTCTTCTTGGTGCAATAGATTTAGGCTGAATTCAGGTCACAGTGGATCCTACACAGTTCTGTTTCCTACCCTTCATATTCAGCTGTCCTATTTTCACCTCCTCTCTCCCTTCCTCACCCCCCCCACCCACCTCTCTCTCTCTCTCTCTCTCTCTCTCTCTCTCTCACACACACACACACACACACACACACACAAACATACATACACTGCTGACAGAAGAATAGCAGGAAACAATATTTAGTTTGTGGTCCAACCATAATTGTGGACGACTCCCATGTTAGAGACATTTCCTTCCTTCACAGGAAGTCAGTAGTGAGTGTGAACTGGAGTTAGGTGATATGAGTCATATACTGCTGTCTTATTCACTGTTTACATGTTTACAGTATACACACACACACACACACACACACACACACACACACACACACACACACACACACAGACAGACTCTTCCTTTTTTGCACTCACCTAATGATAATACTTCCCTTTTAGATTAATGTGGTTCTGTCTGGTGTGTGTGTGCACACGCGCTTGGAGGTTCGGACAGCCATGAGGCGCTGCAGGGATGAGATGGATTCTGCCTCATCGGCCCGTGATCACAAATCACTCTTTAATTACATCCAAAAAGTAACCTACAGTGCCACACCTATTACCATCATTAGGGGAAAGAACGGTGATCCAATCTCCAACCCCCAGGAACAGGTTTGTAGATTTTCTGAGCATTTCTGTGAGGTCCTGAGAGGCTTCCGAGCCCCAATGCGGTTTCAGGAAAGGGCGGTCCTGCACAGATTTTCTGTCCGTCTGCTACAGCAAAGGTGTAGGGAATTCCAAAAAGACCTACATCTCTGCTTTATTGACCTGGTCAAGGCCTATGATACCATCAGTATTCCTGGGCTCTGGGTTGTTCTTCGTGCTTTCTGAGTCCCTGTCCCTCTGCTCACGATCATTAAGGACCTTCATGTTGGTGAGCAGGCCCGGGTAAAACTTCGTGGCTGGGAGTCAGAGCCATTCCCTGTACGTTATGGGGTGCGACAGGGATGTCCTTTGCTCTCACATTATTTAACATCTATTTTGACCACGTAGTTCGTGAAGACTTCATTTGCTGTACCGGAGGAATTGTGTACTGATACAATGGGAGGCTGATCGATGCCCAGGTGCGGTCAAGGGATGGCTCCCTATTGCTCAACCATGTTATGTATGGCGATGATCTGGTAATTGCTGCTTACTCCGAGGTGGAGTTGGGGGTGCTGCTGCTGAATCTGTATCTTGCCACTAAGAGGTGGGGCCTTACCATCAGCCCCACCAAAACTAAGCACCTGCCTGGGTACTTTGTGCCATCGGACACATAATTTATGTGGACCATAAATTGTGACTGGAATATGAAGTATGCAATTCATCTATGGTAAGCCATAAGGCACTTATGTCATAAAATGGAAAGCAGACTGATACCTCTTTGCTTTCACATTGCACAAATCAGTCGAACCACAAAAGGTTTGAGACCACTTGGGTTGTTCACATATACATGTTATATCACTCTGAGAGCACTTGTAGTGCTCAAACAAACTAGGTGTGAAAATGCCCTTTAACTCAAGAAGACCACCAGTTCCATATGTCTATAACAAGTGATATTTTAGAATAAACTAGACAACTCTACTCTGACTGCTCTTTGTACTTGTTTCTCTCATTTTACACCCTTCCTCTTGTGCTTCTTTCAGAGAAAGAGAGGGGGAGAAATATATAAAAGTATGAGCTCAAAAAGCAGTCAGGCATCTAGACGGGCAACTACATTTGGGGTCCAATGAATGAATCTCTTCTAATTTTGACACTTCCTGGTGTGGCGCAATATCTCTTGAGTGCAGCCGGCAGCTAGAATGTGTGTGTGTGTGTGCATGTGTGCGCATGTGCAGGCAAAGGCACATGTGTAAGTGTGAGTGACAGCCACGGTGAAAGGGGACCAGGAGACAGACACTTCAACAGAAACAAACACCAGAGTGAGAAAAGAGAGCGAAGAGTGTTTGACTGAGTGAGAGATAGAAAGAGTGTGTGAAGGAGAGCAAGAAAGACACGAAGAGAGGACTGGAGAGAAAAAAATTATCTTTGGTTTATGACTCTGCTTAGACCAGCACTGTAAGAACACTGAACTTCCTGAGAGAGAGAGAGGGAGAGTGAGGGGGGGGGGCGGCAAGGAGAGGGGGAGAGGAATGTGGGGGTTTGGTTATAGGATTAAGGATCTTGAAGACTAAATGGGAAGCGGATCTCATGTGGAGGTCTGCGAGGATCTGGAGGACTGAACGCTGTTTGTGTTATCCTCCCTCTCTTTCCAAGCGGTAGAGAGCAGGATGGTGCTTCAACCCTTCTCTTCATGTATTGTATGTATTCATGTTTTCCTCACCACGAGGACTTTCTGACTGCATGAGTTTGTGGGATTGGTTACTGTTGTTTGAGTGACAGCCAAGGCTCCGGATGGAGCAGGAGCTAGGATTGGTTCCTTGCGAAAGGGAAGAGGTCACAACCTCTTTGGCCTCCACATCTGCTTCTTCATCGAACTTTGACCTCCCATCCATCCCCCTGCCAGAGGGGGAGAGAACCGTGGTGGGACGCCAACACAGCAGCAGGACTTTTAAAGGGTTACGGATGTTTGGAAGGAGGTGAGTCAGAAACGCAACTGATGAGTTGAGCTCTGTGCATATGAAGGCACATGTGTGAGTTTGTGTATGTGTAGGTAGGTGTAGAGAAAGAATGTGTGTTTATGAGACATTGTGGTGTATGTTTTACTCAGCTCTGTGTTCATGTTTCCATTGAGTTTTTCAATCTCAAATCTGAGCCGTGTACTGTTTGCAATAACAACACATCATGTTCGTAACACTATTCGTTTGATGCTCGGTGACAGTTTGCCCATGAGTGTGTGTTCTGGTGTATTATGAAGCTGCAGTATGAATGCAAGTTAGGCCATGGTGCTATTGTCATTCATGTAGGATGGCTGAATTACAGACACTGTTTTATGACTTTCATTTTGACACTGAATCAGTAGGGATTGTGTTTATGTTCTAGTCAATGTATAGTAATTCTTATTCTAATATATGTAAAAACAGTAGAAGAGTATGGAATGACCTCATTTAAATGGCTAAATAAACATCTCTGCTGGAGGCCTAAAGACAGATGTTGTCTCTAACCCCAAAGAAATAAGAGGTGTGACACTTCCATTTATACTACTCATTAGTCACCCTCTCTGTTTATCATCTGCATTCATCCTCTCCATCAAACACTTTCAGAAAGCAAATAGAACATGTAAACATGTAATGGACTGCTTGCTGACTGAGAGAAAGAGTTGGAGAAACCCATTCCATCCAACAAACTTATTAAATGTCTTTCAAGTAAAGAATAATCTAGTCAGCCAGTCATTATCACAAAATATGTGCAATGCAGAGCTTAGTTGTCTTGTGGCACTCCTGATGTTTTTTTTTTGTTGTTATTTTTGAAATCATGATTGGCTGACTGTGGATTATCCCACTTATTACGCAGTTGTTTTAAAAATAAATAGTTAAGTTAGCATGAAATAATTGTTTGAGTTGAAATTACATTACCATGTAAGAAGAATGAGATGGTGGATTCTCCAGAAACAGGTGAAGTCTACCTCCAGTTATGTAAGGTGTTTATATTGTGAAAACTGCTCACAGGGCTGGGCGATATGGCAAAACATATTATCACAATATTCTTTTTCATATTATTCAATATCGATATTTATCACGATATTCAATCACGTTTGCACATTTTTTTTTTCTAAATGGTCTTTACAACTTTTATAGAGTTTATCAATTGAGTGCAGTTACATATGAATGTTAAAAGATGATCTGTTCATTTTGAATCATAATGATAATAATATATATATATATATATATATATATATATATATATATATATATATATATATATATATATATATCATCATAATGATAATATATATATATATATATATATATATATATATATATATATATATATATATATATATATATTATTATTATTATATTATTATTATGATTCAAAATGAACAGATCATCAAAAGAATATCGTGATAATATGTTTTGCCATATCGCCCAGCCCTGTGAGCAGTTTTATATATATATATATATATATATATATATATATATATATTATTATTATTATTATTATTATTATTATCATCATTATCATTCAGGGGTAAACTTTTGAAAATGTAAGAGTCTGAATGGACCATTTTTCTATTTTCAATAAAGTGAGAAAGACTTGGCTACAAACTAGTAATTGTTTTGTCTTTCATCCTTGTCAGAGATGATGACATCTGAATAATTTCACAAAATTAGAACAGAAATGTATTTGTTTATTATTAAAGGCTTGGAACATGCTGATTAATAAAACTAAATTCAGAAAGAAAAAATGTTATGGTCTAAAGGCGCTCTGGAAACACAGATGGAATCAATCTGGGGTCCAGAACGCGGTGTCATGGGTAGCGGGGGCAATAGAAACTTCATACAGTCTGAGGCTGTTTCCACTGATGTGGAAGAAATCCGCATAAAGCCACTAACAATACTAGGGAACCGCTTGCCCCACGCTGCTGTCAATTTTACAACCACCTCACGAGCTTGGAGCTCGGCTTCCATAGGAAGGAATTGAAAGCGCTACTACATTCGCTCACCACGCGCCAGTGGAAACATACAATAAGATAGCCAAACTGCTAGTGTTTTTAGCAACATGCGTGTCTAGGTGTAGAACACAGGCTAAATATAAAAAATTACTCAAAAGCTTATTGTTGATATCATGGAGTTTTTTTAATCGCGATAAATATTGATATCGTTTTATCGCCCAGCCCTAACTGCTCATTATCAGGCTTACTACAAGACTACTTGACAAATAAATAAATGCATGGGCATGGAATATTTATTTGGGTTTTATTAGCTTTCTTGTAGAGATTGAAGCGTGATAAAAAAAAAAGTAGGTAACGTGACATTCAATACACGGATGACAGGTCTGATAGCTGGATGATGTGATTGACCAATCAGAATCTAGTATTCCAAACAGCCGATAAGATACAGATAATTATGTAAAAAAAGAACTAAGGATTCAACCTATCTGTGATGTCTAGAGTTCATCATCAGAGACATCATCGAGTGTAGCAGATTGGTAGTATCTGATTGGCTATTTTGTTACACTATTAATGTCATCTCTGTGAGGTTTGACTGAAGCCCTTCCAGCATGATGATGTTTTCATCTCCTCTGTTCTCTCTCTCTTTCTCAACTCTGCATGTGTGAGCATGTTGAGCTTATTAATTGATGCATAAGGATGATCGAAGGTGTGAGAAGAGGATTGTCAGTCAATCTGAATTATTAACTTCCACTGGTAGAGCTCTGTTTCTGTAAGTCTGTGTGGGTTCAGTTACTGCTCAACACAGGAATAATTAAGACTGCAGCCACCAGAGCAAGTCTTTGTGTGTGAAATTGTCTTCACCACATTGTATGTGAGGTTATGCTGCAGTAATGTAAATTCAGCTTAAAAATGTTGATCTTTTATTTTTTCACATTTTATGCTCGCTCTCGCACTCTCTCGCTCTCTCACACACACACACACCTGAGTGAGTATCTGTCATTCTGTCTGTTCACATTTCCTTGCTTTTTGTAAACAATCCTAGAAAGAATTGGTCATGGAACCCCTCCTTCTGTTTGTTTGTTTTTGTTTAACCTTTTATTGAAAAGTTTAGTTTAGCGGGTTAAGGGGTATTATGATCATGCAACTATCTGCAGTAAAATACTGAGTTCCTCTGTCACCATGGCAACCATGTGTCAGTCTGGCAGAACCCAGCGGAGACTCGTTCATCATGTCAGACACCAGCTATCTGGGTCATCTGTACACACATACACACACAAGGGTCCATATATAACCCCATGATTAATGACAAGTGAGGCATGTGATGGGAAGTTTTGACAGCACTGACTTGTGTGTGTTTGTGCATGCGTGTGTGTGTGTGTGTGTGTGTGTGTGTGTGTGGTGGAGGGTGCCAGGGAATTTCTGCCTGTCTGATCTGATGTCTTCTGAGTCTTCTCTTGCATTACATATGAACAACATTTTCTTCTAGTGAGTGTGAATTTGTTAAAGCTATTCCATTGAGTGAAGATGAAAGAAAGCGAGATAGATTGGCAAGCTAAGCCCTATAGCTGTCATATGTATGCATGTGTGTGTCAGAGTCTGGTTATGTAAGAGCACATTTCCTTCATTCAATTAGCATGCTGTTACACTGTAAGCTGGATTTACCAGTGCTTCTGACATAAAGTCAGATTTACTGCTTCTCTAGTAATGCTCCAGCTTTGGGTTTGTGAATAGGAGCAGATCCCAGATCAGTGCACAAACATGCTTCTAGTGTATTATCCACAATGTCTTTAATAACTGCTGACTCTTCATGCTTGGAGGAAGCTTTGGGTGATGGTTGGTATTCATGTTTACATACAGATGTAAAGAGCGCAGTATTTAAATGCGCACACACACACACACACACACACACACACACACACACACACACACACACACACACACACACACATTGGTGAGGATATCTTTATGAAGACTCTCCATAGACATCATTTTTATACTTAACGAACTATAGATTCTATCCCCTACCCCTAAACTCGTTCTGCATTTTTACATTTTCAAAAAACATAGTTTAGTATGTTTTAAGCTATTAGAATTATGGGTACACTAGAAATGTCTTCCTAAACCACATTTATAGCATAATACCCCTGTAATTACCAGTTTGTAACCTAAAACAATTTCCTTGTAAACCACCCAAACTCGCCCTAAATTCACCTAAATTTTCATTACATGTGTGTACAGAATACATAACCAAAGCATCACAGCAGCATCTTGCACCTGTGAACAAGATTAATGGCACCAGTTTAGACCGTTTTGTGTTTTCTACTTTTGAGCAAAGACATTATCCTCCAGAGATATATTATCATACAGCAATGTTTAGTTAGCTGCTGTCAACAGAGATGCTGTGTTTTGTTTATGCGTGTCTAAGCGGCTGCTGTTAAACAGTGCACGCGCTCTCTTTGGACTGTAGTGTACGGGTTACCCCCAGGAATGCAGGACTGAAACTACTGTACAGTGGAGAGAGAGACTAGAATATATGAATGAAAGAAGAAGACATATACCTCTGTTTTAATGATGGGCATAAAGAGAAGATGGACACATCTCACATGCGCTTTTGATCATGTCATTTAAGAACTAGTTGTTCGGTTCTGATCTGTAGACACTATGTGGAATTTATGAAAATGGGGTTTTCACTACCTGTTTTTTGGGGAGTTAATTCAGTTGTCACTCCCATATATTACTAAAGTGTGTGTGTACACAGTGGTATTAAGCACTTAAAGGTGAAGTGACAACCAAATTTAGCTGTAGTGTGTACGTGGCCATATAGTAGTCTGTCACACATCTAATCGTCATATGCACACACAAGAGTTTATCTTAGTCCATCTCACCAGTGTTTTTTAATTCATGGAAGAGAGAATATTGCTTGCTAACAAATAATCATATTTACCCTAGTGCAGTGGTTCTCAAACTGGATGCCTCCAGGACTGGCTCCAGTATTTTAATAGCCACCAGTTAAAATGACTGGCAGTACAGAGTACTGACTCAATTCTGTACCTGCACACTGTTTGTCTACAGCTGGAAGCTTTAAAAATACTCGCACGCGTAGGTGCTTGTGCTCTCTATAGAGCGCTCTTTTCTCGTGGTGAATGCAGCTGCGCGCATGAACATTTAAAAGCGCTTCTTGACACGGTATCAATGTAAACAATGTATTATTGGAGTGTTAACAGATGAGACAAAAATCTGCGGCGTCTTGACACAATATTAATGTACGTGGAAGTCAGCGTCAATACTTGCTGAGCTACACAGGCCCCCGTATTGAATCTTTATTAATTATATCTAATAATCATACATTAAATTGAAGTTGTTCTAAATGATGAACAAATTGCTGCTGTTCCTAAAAACTGTTTTCTCTGTTCTCTATTTTATTACTTTTATTACTGAATAATTACTTAAAACTTTAAGCAATGTTTAGGAGAAACACTTGATGGCTCAATTATTTTAATTTAATTTTTTAGTATTTATATCAGTTCTAAACTTTTTAAACAAAGGAGTCTTAATCTGTCATAAGTTAATATCACTCATGTGGGTCCTGACTCATATGACTTTCTTTGTTCTGCAGTATACAAAAGAAATAATGTAATAAATTGTCCTGTTTGCTGAATTCAATGCAATGGCAGTACATAGTGACTCATTAGTGTTATTGATGTGTCACCATACTGCATTTTCAGTGTTGTTTACTGTACTTTGATTTGATTTGAGGATAAATAACAACTTTAATTTTGGTCTATTCATAAAAAGTGATTGTACACCATCAGAAGACTTGGAATATGATGCACGAGTCACATGGACTACTTTTATGACACTTTTCAGTGATTTATTAAGTGCTAAAGTGAGTCACTATGCACTGACATTGTAGTTAATTCAGCCAATGGGACATTCATAAAAAACAAAATGTTGTGTGTGTGTGTGTTCTGCAGAAGAAATAAAGTCATATGTGTTTGGAATGTGAGGTTGAGTACATAACATATAATTTTCATTTCTGTGTGAAATTTTCATGTAAAAGCAATTGTAGTTTTCAAGTGTCGCACTCTTTTTTTAAATTTAAGTTCTATCAACCCTTAACAGACCTCCCCATGCCCACCCTCAACTTAAACCTGCCTGATCCATCACCATCGCCCTTACTCTGGGACCTCATAATTTACAAATGAACCAATGCACACAGGTGATTTGTGTGTACGTTACCAGTATCAGAGAGAGACAAAGAGATATGAATAATTGAGCACTGTGAAACAAAAAATGTTTTCCACTCATCTATCTTCCTGTGCACTTCTGCGGGGCCTCACTTTAACTTGTGTGTGTGTGTGTGTGTGTGTGTGTGTGTGTGTGTGTGTGTGTGTGTGTGTGAGTGAGAGAGAGGAGAAAAGAGGTGAGGAGGTAGGATGGACAAAAAGTGCACTTGAAGTCATTTTTGAGGCATTTAAGCTACATACTGTTGTGTTTGTATTTGTTTGTCAGCATATTGAAAAGCTCATCGGTTATTTAATAGATGTTGAACTTGCAGCCGAAGAATTTGTTGTTTACTTGAAGCATACCAGATAATACAGCTTCAGATTGATGGAGAAAATAGGAAAAAAATGAAAGAGGCAGACAGAGATGGTAGATATGACAGTGCAGACGTCAGCTTAAAACAGATAATTGTAATCTGTCCTTTCTCTTCTCTGTCTGCTGTTCTCTCTGTTTCTGAGTTTCACAGCATGATGGCCCATTCAGAATTACAGCAGAACCAGCAGAATGGAGCATCCTTCTGTCAGCACCTCACAACCTGACTCTCTGACAAGTTCACACTGAGAGAGAGACAGACAGACAGACAGAGAGAGAGAGAGAGACTGAGAGAGAGAAATTGAGAGCATGTAGGAGAGAGGAGGGAAGGGTTTTGTCAGTTCATTTGAGTCATTGTGTACGTGCAAATGTGTTTTATGTCTAATAAAAGCCATGCATTGTAAATTTGTGTCCGTTTGTATTGTGGGTATAACAGATTTGTGTGCCTGATATTTGGTACAGCAGTGAGATGTCAAGTGTGTGGGCGTACACACACAAACACACACAGTTGCAGTAGTTCCACAACAGCAGGTGGAGAGCAATGGATTGAAACTAGGAAGGCTGTTGTAAAGAGCAGAGTGTTCTTCTGTCAGTGTCTGATGGGAGGGCAGTGCGATATCAAAGGCATACAGCTCGTAACTTTAGCTGTATTAGCCATGGAATCAGCTAACAAGCACATTCGGAAAGGTGATTTGCAAACATTCACAAAATATAAAGTGCAATACTTACAGCTTCAGGATATAAAGCTGGAGCATGAACAGTTGGTACTGATCCATGCTTGAGAATCAAATTTTTAAATAATTCTGCTTTATATTGACACTTCACACAGCAGTCTGCTGTAAAATTATTTGCACAAACATACAAACCTTTTTGTTTTGGGGCACATTTCCTTCAAAAACAAAACTTGTCCACTGCGTCTTCAGTGGCTCTGATGCTGCGAGTACATGAAGACACATGTTCATTTTTACAGCCAGCAACAGAACACTTATGACTCTTACGAAACTGAGACATTATTCTTCTCAATGTATCAGCCCCAGCGCAGAAAAAAATTGTAGATCACTCTGGAGGATCTAGGATAATAGGGAGAGTACGTCACCAGTCGTGGCGTCAAGCAGAAACGAAAACCATAAATTTTGACACACTGTTTTTGATTTCTAGAAATATAAGAAAGAGGAGTGGGTGGACTTTTAACATTGTAGGGAGGTTGTGTTCAAGGGTGGTTTGTTCCTCATTTTCATTTGATGAAATGTGTCGCCACATTTACATTCACATTTAGTCATTTAGACATTAAATTACATTTTTAATAAATTATGGTAGCAAACAAACTCGTTGAAAATTATTATTTATTTATTTTTTATTTTAAATGAGCCAGCACTGATATGACTTTGGTAAAAATAAATGAATCATACACACATTCCTTGAGCTTGTAAAGACCTTCTCCATTAGATTTGTAAATATTATTTTATGACAAATTCATGTTGGTGCAGGACCGCTTATATAAGCAGATATACAGGTCCATGCGGTACAGTTTCAATTTAATTTATGATAAGAAATGCTTAAACTTATGATTATTGTTTGCAGTTATACTGATTTAACAAAACAGTTCAGAAATATGCTTGCTCTAGCCTTCGTTTAAGTAATGATCAATATTAGTAATGGCGTCTGTAAATGACAATAAACTAGGGCTGTCAGTTGATTAAAATTTTTAATCAAATTAATGACATGTATACCAATTAATTAATCGCATTAATTTCAATTAATCACATGTGCTGTATAAATATTTGCTGAGAAAGACACTCAAAAACAATAATTCCTTATATAATGATTAAATAATTCTAAATAATTGTATTTAAATATTTATAAATACATATATGTATTATAAAAATAATAATTGAGATTATTAAATGCATTATTTTGGCAGACAAGTAAAACATATACTGTACATTTTAGGTACTTTTACAATTTAGGTGGACTCCAATTTAGCTCTTCGTTAGTTTTGGATTTAATTTGTTTCTCATCTAATTTCATGCTGAAGTATTAATTCAGGTATTATTAATTCATGATCATTCATGCAGCATTACTATTAAGTGTTACCTGCTTATTTGACATTTATGTATACATAACCTCATTAATCTTCATGAGTTTCGCTACTTTGTGACATCTTAACACCCCTCTTTCCCAAAATATTTTTTGTTTTTCAAACAAAGTGACGGCCATTGTGGCAGTGATATACTGTACAGTGTCATCAGCTGTTTTTTGAATGTTGAGATGATCTCAACTGATCGGGTGGAAGTTAAGATAATAATAATAATAATAAAAAGAAGAAGAATAAAGAAAAACATTTGGTTTCAAGGATACACTCCCAAATACAAATGTTCCACTGAAGTTAGAATTGTTAGAAGTTGCACAGCAGTCACTTTTTTATTCGTCACTTTTTTCAGTTGACAGTCTTTCGGATTGCGTTTGTTCATTTAATGTCAAATAAAAAAATAAACCGCAAGAATGGCATTCTTGCATTGTCATTTAGGGGTGGGCAATATAGCCTACCTGGAGACACTATACACTGGTAGAAATGCCTCTTGGCACAGCATGGCAAGAAATGTGCACCACATTCTATTTACATACACGTAGGCCTACGTGCTAATTCAGTTGAGAAATGGAAAAGGAAGGCGGAGTGGCTGGCTCCTCAAATCACTGTGAATGAAAAGATAAGTAGTAGATTGTGAAGAAAAAGGTCAGCCTCCGTGGTGTGGAATTTGTTTGGCTTTATAAAAAAACTATAACAAGCACAAAACAGCGATTTACATAATGCGTATATGTACAGTATATTGCTAAATATAGTGTATATCATAATACGTAAATATCCATGTGTACAGCTTCTGTGCATCTCCAATTAGTCATGGCTTCACATGAGACTGAGAGAATTGAAAAGGCTCATCAGACAAGTGTAGCTGTGTTCCACTTGCGTGCTCCACAGATAGCGTTATCCGTGGAGCACGTAAGTCCAGCAGGATTCCTGATGTTTTTGCACCAGAGACAGTAGAGAGCAGAGCAGGATCAACCAAGCTACTCAGTCCGGTTTCTCTCAATGTCATGCAGGCTTTTAAACTGCACATCATCACACTTCCTAAAATTCTGTTTGTATAATGATATATATTGGGAAACAAAACGGGCATTTTTACCTTCATATAATCATATATTCTTTATAAAGATTACTTAAATCATTAAAGAGCCTTATGAAGTGTTTATTATATACTATAATAATAATAAACAATATTAGATGGAAATGTAGCTTTATTATTGTAAGGTTCATTTAAGACCAAGTTGAGAGAGATTTCTTTTTTTTACTTAACATTTTTATTGGTTGATTCTCAAACATAACATAGAACAAAGCAAAATATACATGCACAGAGTCAACCATTATCCCCCTTAACCCCCAGTAATTTCCTATCCCCCTCCCAATCCCCAACCCCCAACAAACATTCCCGTGGTCCAATCCTGAGTATGCGAATCAGAATCAGAAAAAGCTTTATTGCCCAGTATGTTTTTTACGCATACAAGGAATTTGTTTTGGTGTTGTAGGCGCGTGTCACACATTCTCTAAATATAAAAAACCAAGTATTAAAATATAAGCAATATAATAGAAATATGTCCACACAGTATATATTAAAAGTAAGAATATAAACAAAAGAGCAGTAGAGTAAGTACAGTGGCATGTAGAGCCAGAGGTGGAGAGTGTCAGGGTGGGTACTGGGCCTTGTTGATAAGGCAAGTGGCGGATGGGAAGAAACTGTTCTTGTGGCGTGAGGTTTTTGTCCTGATGGACCTCAGCCTTCTGCCAGAGGGGAGTGTCTCAAAGAGATTGTGGCCGGGGTGGGAGAGATCAGCCACAATCTTTCCAGCACGCTTCAGGGTCCTGGAGGCGTACAGGTCCTGGAGCGGCGGCAGATTGTGTAGTAGTTTCTACCCAATTTTTGAAATATCACTCGAAGTCTTAGGGATTTTGATTTCAGAAGAATATCTGAATATTTATTATCATACAATAAAGCCGAGTTGCCTGCAGAACAACTAAAGCATCTCTGGGTTTTGGTTCACTTAAATACATGTCACAGACCTCTAAATAGGTACACACATATGTTGAGCTCAGTCATGTGAGCACATATTTGAGGCTATTTCTGTTCCTGCACAGGCCTCTAAAAACACACACACACACACACACACACACACACACACACACACACACACACACACACACGTAAAAGACCTGCTTGACCATCAGAAATAATTATAGAATAAAATGGCATTGATTACACCTGATTAATGTATACTTAACTTGATAAAAATACACCACAATTGCAGCCAATCACCTTCTCTGCAAACCGGATGACACGCTGCAGTCTGCCCTTGTCCTTTGCAGTAGTAGCAGCGTACCAGATAGTGATGGAGGATGTGAGGATGGACTCGATGATGGCTGTGTAGAAGTGCACCATCATTGTCTTTGGCAGGTTGAATTTCTTCAGCTGCCACAGGAAGTACATTCTCTGTTGTGCTTTCTTGATGAGGGAGCTGATGTTCAGCTCCCACTTGAGGTCCTGGGAGATGATAGTTCCCAGGAATCGGAAAGACTCCATAGTGTCGATTGTGGAGTCACAGGGGGTGATGGGGCAGGTGCAGGTGAGGCTGAGTTCTTCCTGAAGTCCACAACCATCTCCACTGTCTTTAGAGCATGGAGCTCAAGGTTGTTTTGATTGCACCAGGTCACCAAGTGGTCAACCTCCCACCTGTAGGTGGATTCGTCACCATCAGAGATGAGTCCGATGAGGGAGGTGTCGTCTACGAACTTCAGAAGCTTGACGGACTGGTGACTGAGGTGCAACTGTTAGCGTACAGGGAGAAGAGCAGAGGAGAAAGAACGCAGCCCTGGGGGGATCCAGTGCTAATGGTCTGTGAATCGGAGACGTGTTTCCCCAGCTTCACATGCTGCTTCCTGTCAGACAGGAAGTCAATGATCCACCTGCAGGTGGAGTCAGGCACACTTAGCTGGGAGAGCTTCTCCTGGAGCAGAGCCGGGATGATGTTGTTAAAGGCAGAGCTGAAATCAACAAACAGGATCCTGGCATAGGTTCCTGCAGAGTCTTGACTGCTAAGTCGACTGCATCGTCTACAGACATGTTGGCTCTGTATGCGAACTGCATATAAGAGAGAGAGAGAGAGAAAGAGAGAGAGAGAGAGAGAAAGAGAGAAGGGTTTCTCTCCACATGGCCCTCACGAGAGCCTTCCAGAAATGTCATGTATTTGTCCTATTTCTTACCATATGCATCTAATCTGCCAAGCTGTTTGTATGACATCTTTTCAAATGCTGCCACTTCACTTGAAATGAAGGAATGCCAATCATTACACTAGTTTGGACACAGCTTTCTGTATATTAGTCACCTACTTTAATAACCGACCCAGTTTACATAGTCTAGGCCAGAATTAAATTTGAGTATGTAAAACCTCACAGATAAAATTCTGGTCTCTTTGCCAGAATTCTTGAATCTTAGCGCAATTTTGCTTCTATTCATATCAAATGCCATTAGCATTACAAAAAATGTTTTAACATTTTGAAAAATATTACCTAATTACATGAATACTTGCATTTTGGATACTGAGCAGCTCTGATTTCCAGCCACATGTAGAACCAGGGTTTAACAAAGTTCATAAGTTTTCATTCAGTGCTTCATCTCAGGCAAATTAATGAGAAATAAATTCATTTATTTTTTACTTTGTGAACAATACTTGCGCTTTGTCCTTTTACAAGAGGGTTAGCTGCTTGGAGTGAGATGATGTGAGAGATGAATTTACAGTCCTATAGAAAGACACTGGATTTATTGTGTTACAATGTATGTATTTCTCATTTTCACCAACATGTTAAAAACCAAAAAATTAGGGAATTTCGTACTCATTCATGGAATGTGTGAGGATACTTAAAAATGTAAGTAAAACTTGCAATCCCGCTCTGAAATTCCTGCAGTGGGTTTTTACAATGCAGTTTTCTACACTAATTCTGGTAATTATTGCTGCTAGGATGCTTGGAAAAGAGCGAGGACAGTTCTAGGAGAGTGTGCTCGGTGTCTGCACGCTTTTGAGCGCTCACGCATCTGTGCCTTGGCGCGCCCAGTTTATTATGCGCTCACGAATGTTTGCAAGCTAAATATATATTTGCGCTCGCTCGTCTCGCAGCCCTCAGTTAGAAGATAGTGTTCGCTCCATGTAATTTTTGTGCTCTCTTGCTTGTTGTCTGCTTGCACTAACATTATAAATGCAGCCAGTGACAGTTCTTGCAACCGGCCTGAATCCATCTCACAGTGGCCCCACGCCATCAGTCAGTCCTTATTGTTGAGCCCTGCAGTGACTCTTAGTGGTGGGGATGCAGCATTATTCAAAATCAATAGTTTTAACTTATAGATGCAATTGTAGAAATTTACTATTCACAATCAGCCATGATTAATTTAATAAAAGAGTGAAAGTGTCCAATAACAGGGCGGCTACTGAGATGTAGCACTGGGGAGATGGACTGGCATTCTATTACACAACATGATGTTCTGGGGTTCAACTACAGGCCACATGCACACTCTTGCTGTCAGGTTTCTCTTTTGAGGTTTTTGTTAGAAGTACTATGTTATACGGCCCATGAGTATGTGTGTGCATGTAGGCGTGTTTGTTGTCTATGTATGTATGCATGTTGAAGCAACAAAGGAGACGGTAATGTCCTTAAATTCACATGTGAGTGTCACATGATAAAAGCAGTTTATGAGAAGCGTTGGTTTAGGAAATGTGACAGTTCACCCCATCGTGTCGTGTGTGCATGCATGTGTGCATGTTCAATGATCAATCTTTATATTCACCTCTGATCATGGTTCAATTTGTTTGCCTTTAAATTAATAGTTAACCCAAAAATGTAAAACTATATCATAATTTATTCTCCCTTATCTCATTCCAGACCCATATAACTTTTTTTCTTATGCGGAAACACACACAAAAAAATGTTGATTGGCTGTTGATAGGGACTCAATTTAAAGCTTAAAAAGCACCCCAAATATTTTTTTCAGCGAATCTTCCATTGCATATTCATGAATGCTATGAGAAAACCTCGTTCTCTGCGGTAATGCGATAACTTGCAGCGTTTATTGCAGAAAAGAACAGAGCAGGATTTCCACCGGAAATTACTTAACATTTTAGTTGTTTTTAGCAGAACTTGTTGCTTCAGAAAACTTGGAATATGACACACAAGCCACATGGACTACTTTTATGAAACAGTTGGTATTATCAACTCTCATTGTATTGATAAAAATGGGACCAGGATATAAAAACTTTTTGTCCCCTTTTGTCCTCAACATTGTAAAGAAAGTCATACGGGTATGGCAGAAGGGGAAGTCAATTATGATAATTTGTATTTTTGAGTGATTTATCCCTTTAATTGCATAATAGAGTACTTGTGGATAGAGACGGAATGTTGTCAATAAATGTATCTCTCTGGCTGTTTCTCAATGTTCGTTCTGTTTTGTTCTTAAAATCTTGTGTTCGAAGTAATCATCCACCTGAATCTACAGTACATCACAGCACATTTTAAACTCTCATTCGCTCTATGTCCTACTGTCCTTCGGAGATCACTTTTTTCAAAGTAGATTAGCAAGACTAATTTTCTTTAGAATGCAAGTCTGTTCTGTGCATTCTTAGCACTGAGATACACCCTCTCAATATATTATCCTAGTGCACTACATATTACTCAGTGCTTTGCTGCCATCAGCTGGAGAACAGGCATACATGCTGGCAGAATGTAAATGTTGCATTTGCTTTTGAGGAACCATTGAATACAGTAGTGATTATACTGACAGAAGCTTTGTGCAGAATAGCTAATAAGGACAGGCCATGTTTGTGTGTTCAAGTGTATTTAGCTGCATGTTTTTCACTGGGGAGGAAATTTTAATTGTGAATGGTACAGTATGTATTTATAGTACAATAAATTATTGTATCTCAATAGATCTAGGAAAATTGGATTCTTTATTAAATAACACCTGAAAATCTTTCTAATCTGTCTGGTAGTGCATGACACACTAAAAGTGTAGTACATCTGTAATGACAGCAGCTGACCAGCAGATGCTTCCCTCTCCCAGTATCTGCATCAAATTGCCATACAATGGTGCACAGAGGAGAAGAATGGCTGCTTAAATGACTGACAGAGGCTATGACTGACAGCGGGACTTAGGTGGTAGCTATGATGATTGTCATGTAATGATGTGCTGTGACACCCAGACAGAAGCAGCGACAGTTACCATGGAAGATGGTTAAGTGATTTCTGAGATGCCACAATCAGTTCACATAAAACATATAGCCGAAGTACTCTAATAGATGTTGCTTGTGTTCTCTGGTTGCATGGTGACTCACACTCCCTCTCATTCCTCCCACTCCTCCACTCGAGATGGAGCTCTAAATATAATCTCCTTGTCTCATTTTATGAAATGCTAATATACAACCCTTGTGTCTCAATCTCTTCTGCCACCATGTCGGAGTAGTGTCTACTAAGCAGTTTAACATTGTCATAATTAGAAGTCAGAGAGACACTGAGCAGGACCTTTACCATATAAGAGAGATGCACACATCATAATTCATGTGACAGCTCTTTGATGAAGCATCTGTATAGAACAGACACCATTTGTGTGTGTGCACATATGTATAGACCAGTGGCGGGCCATGCATTAAAGTCTAGGCCTTCCGTGTGAATTTCATTAAGAAAACATAGTTTTACAATGAATAAGACACCCTATACCTTTGGGCATCATACATTTATGTTGCAGCTAACTAATAATACCAATTAACATTTTAAAAACACGTCCACGCATGAAAGCCAGAACTTGAAAGGACACTAAATGCTCAAGCAAGCCTAATTTTAACTGCAGCATGACTGTTTTGTGAATTGAACGTCTTCGGAACAGACAAATTTTTATATGAATCTACCAAGGAGGTCTATATGTATCTAATAATATTTGTGATTTAAAAGTTGCTTGCAATAAAAAATTTCATTTCGTCAGGGTACACGGTTATGCTGCATTCTGTTAAAGTTGGATGTGGGATATTCCTACTTGATTTCTCCAACCATAAATGCATTCCATTCCCCGATATTTGGAACTGCAACGCTCCTGTTAGCTTAGCAGGAGTTTGACTGTCATTAGAGATGTCTACTAGCAACACAACTGATAAACAATACTGCAGCGCTAGCATTTGTCCTTCAGGGTTTATAATTATCAAAAGAGATTATAATGTTTATGTGGCAGCGGGGACGTGGTCAAGCGGCCGTCGGGGAGAGGAAGCGGTTAGGGCGCTTGCACCTGAGCTAAATCATGTCTAACACCGGTGTCTAATTGCAGTAAGCGCGGAGAGTTCGGCATATAAGCAGCCACAGAACAGAAAATTTATTTTCTGTAATGGATAGTCGGTAATAATATTTGTGGGCATGATTGCCGTTGGCACTGTAACTTTATATTTGAGGCCTATAATAATTTTAACTATTAGCTTGTGTGTTTGCGTGTATTAGAGAGAGCGTGCATTAAGATTTACACACACACACACACACACACACACAAACAAACACCACTGAAAGTAGGCCTATATACACTTATTTATTTATTTTAAAAAAATGACACACTTGTTCAATACAGAATCATGCTCATATAAATGCTTTGGCAATACAATGTACAATTTGTCATGCCAATAAAGCTCATTTGAATTGAATTGAATTGCATTAGAGAGAGCGCGCGTCAGAGAGCTTAAATATTGGCCTCGGGCTGAATAATTGCATTTGTTTTCGGGCTGGGGTCGGGCTAGGGCTTGAACACTACGGGCCAGGGCCGGGCTAGGGCTGGAGTTTTTGGCCCGTGCAGGGCTCTACTTTGTATATCTCCCTGAGTGTCGACATGTTTGTGTGACATCATGCACCTACATCTCGGTGAAATCGGAGTTGAGAATTTCTGCACGAGCCTTCAAGTTGTAATTCTGATTAAAGATGCATTTCATTGCACTTTTCCTAGTAGGAAGTTGTAAAATCCAATTTTTATGCATAACACGGCGGCTCATTTTAGCTTATTGCGGCACATTTCCCGGCCGACCCACCGGCCCGCTCAGTTCTCCCGATGGCCAGTCCGTCCCTGATCAGCCCCAAAGTGTGTCAGCCCACCGGGAAAATGCCCGGTATGCCAGATTACCAGTCTAGCCCTGGTATTGACAGAGGCAGGGTGAGTAAGTGTCTGTGCGGGTTCAGGTGTGGGGGAAGGAATTATATGAATGTGTTTCATTTTCTTGTTCTTACCATGGTTTTCTGACACCTGTTAACAGATCTCTCATAGCTCGTAGCATGCTTACTGTAACCCTTTATATTCTTTCTTTCTTTCTTTCTTGATCAATTTAAAATGTTCTCATCAGCTTGTGTGTTTATGGAAACAGAAACTGTGAAACTGAGAGCGTGGTTGTGTGTAGATGCAGTAAATGGCTCCATCTGAGATAGATCTATCAGTCATCATTGTTCAAAAAAAACTGCTGTGGTCTGACCACACGGGGAGCGTTCAGCATTCTGACACATGCAGATGCTGCTTGTGGCAGTGGCATCACACATTTATCAAAGTGACTGTTGGTGTCTCTCTGTCACATTAGAGTATAGGCATCAGCTCAGAAGCATGCACATGCAGATCTCATATATATATACCCTTTCCCCCAGCACAAACACACAGATGTAAATGCATACGGATGGCCAGAAGATGTTTGTGGTAGATGTCCTCCCCTTAGGAAACTCTTTGTGTGTAAACGAGTACATTGCTCGTGGGCTGGTGGTGGCGTTGAGAGTTTTCAGCCTTCTTCAGCTTGCATTCTGACTTCATTTATTGCATGATTATGTTAATGTCTCACAAAGTGCTGTTGTGAGTGTGTGTGTGTGTGTGTGGTTGTTAAACTTAATCAGTGCAAGAATGTGCATGTAAACGCACTCAGTTTTGCACTTTCTGGTGAAATCTACCAACAAATGCTTTCTTAAGGCGGTTGCATACCGCACGAGAAGCGCTGCTTCGTGACTAGGACGTGGCACAGGTATTAAACACAGGGCATGTCGATGCAGTTCATGTGGTAAAAAGTACACACTAAAGTTACAAAGGTTTTGCCCTTCTTCAAGAAAGAATAATGCTAGAGTAAATAATCTATGTCCTTTGATAATGATTTGGGTTGAATTTAATGGAAAATATGCGAGTTGCGCTCTCTGATGTGGCAGAAATTTGAGCAGCCTCTAGAATCGTAGCTGTCTTTCGCAGTGTGTGCATACCTTCATTTAAAACAGTTGTTTCGATCTTTAAAATGCACCATGTTGTCTGCCAGACGCATCTGGTGTGTGGCCCCATTTACAGTTGACTGCATATTAAACAGGAATATGAGACAGAATTATAACACGCTTAATAATACATCAGCTTATAAGCAGCTCAGAATCATGCCATATGACATTAAAACTCCCAAATGACAGATACCGCAAATTTACATTCACCTAATTCATTTATTAATGTAATATTAATTTCAGTTTTTTTTTTTTTATATTTGCTCTTATAATATACATTCATAGATGTTAATGGGTCTGCATGCACAACACATGTGTTCAGGTTTTAGATTGTTAGTTCTACTGTAGATCACAAGTCCTATAAATAGTCAGTGTATACAAGCAAGGTGATTGCGTCAGAGGAAGCACGCTTCATCAGTAAAATAATTCTACTGTCTGTGATCCCTCCCTCTGTTTCTCTCTTTCTCTCTCTCCCACTCTCTTTTGACCCTCCTAGTCTCAGGGCAGACTGCCTGCTCTCCCAATCCCTCTCTCTCTCTCTCTCTCTCTCTCTTTCTCACAGCAAGTACAAGTTTTCTGGTTAGGAAAGAAGACATCTGGATGATTTTCACTCCTCTATCAGGTTGTACGTTTCTGTTCTAAGAGTGTAAGGTTGTGGTTTAGCCGATTTGGGGAGTTTTTTGTCATTAGTAGAGTGCAGTGCTGTATCCTGAAGACTCTTTGATTTGTGTTAACAGTGCATGTGTAAGAGTGAGGCACGTGAGTTGTATTAGGTGAATCTGGTGATTCTCATCTTGGACTTGCAAAACAACTGCAGCTTAGGGTAACAGTGACTGTTATAATCACATGGCTGTCTGTCTGATTCTATCATCAGCTGTTGCTGTAGGCTAACAGGATTGTTTTTCATTTCTTTGTGGTGTGTAGTTTAATGCACCCAATGCTGGAATCTATTATATATGTGTTGGAGAGAGAAAGGAGGAACTTACAAGCTGCTGTTTTTAACAGAACTCTTTCTTTTGAGCTCTAAATGTAGACCACAATACACTTTGTGTGTGAACATGTTTGTGTGTTTGTTTATAAGACACCTTGGTATATCTCTGAATGAAAATAAGGGTAGAGCGAGCAAATGATTAAGCTATTGGGTGTGTGTGTGTGTGTGTGTGTGTGTGTGTGTATTTTGTAAAAAATTTCTGTGACTATATAGTGCCGATAATTACAGAGCTGTGATGACCCTCTTTTGAGAGTGCCTTACAAGTCAAATTTGAAGGAGTGGGTGGATGACGTAAAGCGATGGCCCGAGGTTATGTTGATATCATTAACTACTTCAAGTTTGTTATGACAGCCAACAACTGCACGTTTAGCCTAAACAAATTTTTACTCAACAAACACTTAAAATGGTGGTTGTTCTCTATCTGAAACACTTGTATTGGTAGTTTTTACCTATCTTCTGGAGACAGGAACTCCAGATTATGAAAAAAAAACAACACTGGTGCGGGATCGGAATTGGTGTCGTCCAATACAGAGATTTCCGGTATCGGATTGGAAGAGACAAAGTGGTATCGGTGCATCCATAATTACTGCTGGACAGTCCAGCAGTAATTATGGGCGCACCGATACCACTTTGTCTCACCGGAAATCTCGGTATTGCCGATACCAATTCCGATCCCGTACCAGTGTTGTTTTTTTTCATAATCAGTTTAGAATATCTTTACATTATTGTGTAGAAATAATTGGGAGTACTCTTTAATATGTAAAGAAACTTCACATTATTTCAAGATAAATGTATAGCTTATTAAAAACATTTTATTATTAACTAGTCTACTGGATAATGTAGCAGCAATATTAACAGTAATTCCAGTCTTCAAGTCTTAAAAAGAAACCAGTGTTTTATTTTTGCCTTTTTTTAAATTTTTTTTAAAATTACATCTGGACTTTAAAGGATTCAGATCTCTTTTTTTGTTCAATTTAGTTGCAAGACATCTGTCCAATTTTCATTCACACAGTTATTTTTTCGAACCCAAATAACTCAACTTAAATATTGTTATAAATTGTAAACGAATACTAATGATAATAAAAACAATAAGAAATTGTTATTATTGACTTGTATAATATTACTATTATTATTATTGACTTGTAACTTTAAATACAACAGTTATATATATTTAAATCATTCACTGCTTTTATTTTGACATTCTGAACCAGGATGTCCTGTATGTGTCTGTTTTGTAGTTAAATTCGCTTCTTACAGTTTTTTCAATCGCTAACAAGCGCTTACCCATACTTCAGATACTTTTTCTAAACTCTTAACACAGACTCACACCTACAAAACACAATTGGCCAAATGGATCATTTTCTTCTCAAAAACACATTTTGTTAAATATATACTAACTCTTCATTTCAAAATAGAACACATCTTTCTCTGCACACACTAACTTTACCAAAACACTGGAAATCTGACTCAAAATGAAATTATTCTGTCAAAGAATAACACTTGTTTTCACTTCACAAGGTACATGCAGTCAATCAAAATACACCAGGTTTCAAAATACTGGCTATTTTTGACATTACAAAAACTGCATAGACTTTTATGTTTCAGTTTTACAGGTATTTGCATGCAAAACATGCAATCCACCATTTTTAAACAAAATTTCTTGGTTGGGAACTGTATGTCCACATGTACAGTAATGTTCACATTCAAAAGCATTCCAGTAAAAAGCAAATTCGTTTTTTTTCCCTTTACTGTTTACTACAGGAGGTACAGTAGAAACACGGTATGATAGAACAGAAAATGTTTTACAGTATTGCTTACAGTGAACAAAATATCCATGAAACACACAAGAGCATTCTGAACAAAAAAACAACAGCATAAAGCCCAGATAAAAAGGGGGGAACTAAAAAAAGCACAAAATTACTGCATATCTCACTGCTCCTGCACCTCTCACTGCATCTCTCACTGCTCCTGCACCTCTCACTGCATCTCTCACTGCATCTCTCACTGCTCCTGCACCTCTTACTGCATCTCTCACTGCATCTCTCACTGCTCCTGCACCTCTCACTGCATCTCTCACTGCTCCTGCTTCTCTCACGGCATCTCTCACTGCATCTCTCAATGCTCCTGCACCTCTCACTGCATCTCTCACTGCTCCTCTCTTTGCTCCTGCACCTGTCACTGCATATCTCACTGCTCCTGCACCTCTTACTGCATCTCTCACTGCATCTCTCACTGCATCTCTCACTGCTCCTGCACCTCTCATTGCATCTCTCACTGCTCCTGCATCTCTCACGGCATCTCTCACTGCATCTCTCAATGCTCCTGCACCTCTCACTGCATCTCTCACTGCTCCTCTCTTTGCTCCTGCACCTGTCACTGCATATCTCACTGCTCCTGCACCTCTCACTGCATCTCTCACTGCATCTCTCACTGCTCCTGCACCTCTCACTGCATCTCTCACTGCATCTCTCACTGGGCCTGCTCTTCTCCCTGGGCCCCTTGCTCTTACTCTTCCTCGTCCAGACATTACAGTGTTTGTCTTTTTCTGTTTCCAAAAACATCACTCCTCAAAGTTCTCCTTTTACTGTATAAGTGTCAATGTAATAGAAAAAAATAACCCCTGCCACTGAGTCTAAGCCAGACTGGAATCAGCTGTGGTTGGCCCAATTTACCCAACATAAATCAGCTGTGTGTGCGTCAATTATTCAATTGTTTGTTTATTATCAGCTGAGATATTTTGTTTTTGAACTGATATCATTGCAGAAGCAGAGTTTTTTATACTGTATCTAAGGTTTGGAATATTGTTTTTGCTATTGTGGGATGGTGTGTGTTAACATTTGTAAATACTACAAAAACAATCCATAATTTTGTTGGGAGGTATAGCTTGTCTGTTAAGAAAATGTAAGCATTGTGGAAATGTGTTCACTGACTGCATATTGTGTGAAAACGACATGAAATGTGTGAATGGTATGGCCACAAAAGACCGATGCTGTGCTAATTGTGTTTAGAGTTTTGAAAATGTGACAACTGGTTGGACAAACGCTTGTTAGCGACTGAAAAAAACTGTAATTCAAATTCTGGTAAAATGCACCTCCGGTGCCATTCTAAATGCATATTATAAGAACTATTGAGCATCTACATCATCATATTTGCACCGCCTCTACTGCGTGACATCATCTTAAATGCGACAAAAAACAATAAACAAATAACACAAACACTAGTTGTTAGCTACTAGCTCATTGTGCTGCATAAAGCAGTTGTTGCATGGTGATTTTACACAAGTGTAACAGTTAAATTGGCCGGGTTGTTTTAGAAGCAAGCTTTCCAGTAGCTGTCAACTAAATAAAGTGATGCTTTCAAGCAGAGTATAGAGTTAACATAACAAATTGTACCATCCTCCATCGTGGCTGAGTCCAGGGCACTCTCCATTCCATTGCTTGCCGGTCTAGATTGTGGCCATTTGGTCGAACCACTTCCGGTTTCCTTGATGGTTCTGTAGTCACTTTTAAGTTTAAATTTTTTTTATTTTTACTTTTCCCTACACTTTTGGTAGGTCTGGTGTTAGCCATGTGCGGCCAACAGCTGAGACACTTCCTGAAAGACATTTTCGTTTCGTTTGTCACTAATGAGAGGAATGTCCGCACCTCGTTTATTGACCACGATGTGGTTTTGCGCACAGCCATTTCTTTTTACAATTCGAAAGTCACGTGAACAAATGGTACTGCTATCGCTGTTGCTAAGTTTAAAACTATCCCGTGTTGAAAATCCAGTGACACTGGTAGTGACGATTAGAGGTCGATTGATATATCGGTTTTGCTGATTAATTGGCACCGTTAACGATTTCTGGAACTATCAGTTATCTGCAAAAATCCACACAATAATTTTCCACCATTGTGTCCTGTGCTGGAGTGGCTGGGATGGGTGCGCTGTCGTTACGGTATGAGTTCGGCCTCTAGAGGCGAAATAAAAACTTTCACTGATGCCTCTTGTTGGTTGTTTTGACGCGTGAATGCATGTTGAATGCAGCGGAATGCTGGATGGAGCTGAACAATGCAGATTTAAAACAACAACAACTAAAAGGTATGTATACAGTACATGTTGTCATATCATTATAAAGTAATTAATATCTTGAATATTTGCTGCATTAATAGAGAACAGCAGTATGTTTGCAGACAAGGCTGAGAAGATGCTAACATTAAAGCTAACCTCAAGCGGTTAGAACAATGTGACAAAAAACACACAAGTCCTAACCAAAGGTTTAAATAAAATGATTACTTACCATCTATTTGCATTTGTTTATATGCTGTCACATTTATGCTTTAGCCAGCTAAGTTGTATATTTAAAGGTAGTGAGAGATTTGAGAAAAATATCTTCATGAAGTCAAGAGAAACGTATACACAAATCAGAAACGCATCTGATTTTAATAAAATAATTTATCCTCACATACTTTTGTCATTTAGATTAGATTATCATCAAGTGATCGGTGTGTGTGTGATGAGTTTCTTTGAGAATGTAAACAAGCGTAACAGCACAAAATACAAACAAAAATATCACTGAATCTTATAGAAGCGTTAAAAAAGCATAAGACATTGCAATTCACTATTTTGCCCTAGTTTCACATTAAATACCCCATCACCAGAAGTGAAGTGATCAGCCACTTGAAGACGTGCAATAGCTCTGTGAATCACAAAAGGTTGTGTTTAATAAGTAAATATATAGTACGTGCAGCTCCATCGCGTCAGTAAATGCCGCTGATCTGTTTACACACACACACACACACACCCACACCCGCGGCTGTTTTTAGCCTTCACGCGTTGCGCAATATTTGAGCGCTACTCATGAACAACATCTCAGATGTAGATGCTCAATAGTTCGGTTCACTTACAATATGCATTTAGAACGACACCGGAGTTGCATTTGACCAGACTTTGAATAAGAAGCGAATGAAACTACTGTGAACTTGCCTACAAACAGACACATACATTCCTGGAGAGTTTGGATGGAATGTCAAAATAAAAGTGTGAGGGTTTAAAAAGTGCACGATTTAAATATATTACTGTTGTATTTAAAAATTAAAAGTCAATTATAATAATATTAATTGAACTATAAATAATAAAGAAACTATTTATTATTATTATTATTGTTATCATTAGTATTTGTTTACAATTTATAATAATATTTAAATTGAATTGGTTCTAAAAAATAACTGCGTGAAAGAAAATTGGACTGATGTCTTACAACTAAATTGAACAAAAAAAGAGATCTGAATCCTTTAACATTTTTAGAAAAAATCTCAAATAAAACACTGTTAATTTTGCTGATGCATTATCCAGTGGACTAGTTAATAATAAAGTGTTTTTAATAAGCTATACATTTATATTTAAACAATGTAAAGTTAGAGGTTTGTGTTTCTTTACATATTAAAGAGTACTCCCAATTATTTCCACACAATAAGGTAAAGATATTCTAAACTGATTATAAAAATACAACACTGGTATCGGATCGGTTATAAAAACTATCGGCAGATTAATTGGTTATCGGCTTGTCTTCCCAACTGGTTATCGGTATCGGCAAAATCCTATATTGGTCGACCTCTAGTGACGATTCTCTCTGACCAATCAGTTATCTGAAGAGTTTTGATGTCACATTTAGGCTCTGCTTGCTTTGAACCTCGACCGAGGTGGTACTAAAAAAAAGTACCAGGTACAGTGGAAATCCCCCAAAAAGCGAGTCAAGTCGAGTTGTACCGTGCAGTGGAAAAGCCCCATAAATCTTCTAGCAGAAGGATGTAATTTAGTGATTTTAGTTTAACATTTTAATAAACAATTGTGACCTTTATATTTCTGTGATGAGGTAATTTTGTTATAAAATCAGTAAGGCTCTTAAAGCTGTCCCATATTGTGAATATAACCATGGCTGAAGGAGTCTTAACAATCTGTGACTATTCACAACATAGAACAGCCTATAGGCTTAAAGGTGCTGTAAGCAATATTTATTCATGGAAAATTATGCAAAATATTATATTAATGAAATAAGTGTACGGAGATATCTCACCAAACAGCCAACAAAAATGTGTCCACAAATCGTTTTCACCTGTCAATGATTTTGCTTGTTCTCATAGCGTTGTATTTGAAGCAGATCATTGAGGCTGTATGATACATAATGTTTGTCTGTTGAGGGCATTATTGTGCCACTGTTGAATTTGTCAGCCACAGGAACAATGCTGCACTTTTGCTTGGTTTTGGTAATTTTTTTGGAGGGCGGGGTTTAGTATAGAGGGGGCGTTGTTAATTCAACAGCTCAGTCACATGAAAGCTTCAGAACGCTGAAATCGCTTACAGCACCTTTAGTAACTTATTACTTAATGTGGCAAGTTGCAATGTTGCTGGACTAATGTAAACAGCATACAGTCAGGCTAATGAACTACATTACAGAAGGGAAGAGTTGTTTAATTCAGTTTTTATTAATAAATGTATCTTATTACTAGGGCTGTGTTTTGATGACATTTTTGTGTGATTAATCACAATTAAATTATGGTACATGAAACATTATAACAAACATTAAAAAAGTTATTATAAATATATTTACTTTGTCTCAAAGAACTTTTCAATCATTTATTTGAATAATTTAAATATGTACAGACATTTATCTATTTTATTTAAAAAACTATTTGCAGGTGGAGTTAATTAGACACATTTGTACAGGTATTAATATTTGATACAAGTGTATATATATATATATATATATATATATATATACAGTACATGCCATAAAATCAGTGGACATGTTGTAATTACAATTTGGGCAAAATCATCTGGTGTTTTCAGTAGAATGTTTTTAATAATAGGATCAAATGGGCAGATAAAATTCATATAAAACTTTATTGGCAAGAGAAACTAAAGTGTACATTGCCAATGCATTATTAGACACTATACATACAGATATAAAACCTACTGAATACTGAAGTTTAATTTGCTGAAGTCTAAAATCTCTAAACTATTATTTTCTCTGGCCTACATTTAGTCTCTAGAAGTATACCTGGCAGTAGCTTGCTGAATGGCCAGGGCTGTGTTTCCCAAAAGCATCATAAGCCTAATTAGATTGAAGAAACCATTGGCTTCAGTGGTCTCTACGATCAACTTAAGCTTGCAATACTTTTGGGAAATGCAGCCCAGGTCCATCCCCGTCTATATGGCGCACACTCTGGGTCTCACTCGGATGGTTTGGCTTTTGAAACGGGTTCAGATGAAAGTCAGTGAGTCACTCGCCCGCTTGCGGATGAAGAATCTTCATTCTCCGTACAGTAAATTTGCTCCCTTGTTTATAATTTCCATGACATGTGTCGTGTATAATGAATAAGCATGCACTACTTCACACAATCTTTTTACTGTGTTGGGATGTGCAGTTGAGTTGAGCGAGTACCTCCCTGAAAATTGAAATATGCCAATGTTAGCATGAAAGTGGGGAAAAACATTGAGTAAGTTTCATCCATTGTACAAAAGTGCCTGGGTTTATTCCTGGCAGGCAGCAGATGTCCTTTCCCCGCCCCAACCCTAATCGGAGCTTGTAAAGCTGCTTTGCCTACCAGGAACAACTCCTTTCTCCTATTGCGTGACTTTTCAGGAAGTAAAAAATAAACAGATACTGCATTAATTAGTTTAGTTTTTTTACACATTATACAAACAATATTTATCACCGAAACATGTTAAATTTCCCAGCCCTACTTATTACTGATTAATGCTGTTGTAACTGTTTTATAAAAATAAACACTCAAGGATACCTTACAATAAATTTTAGGCACTCCTAATAGGTACAACTGTGAGTGCACACAGTTGGCCATTCACTGGTGGAAAGTTCTCCTAATGAGGTCTAGGAAATGAGAGCAGACTAAATGAATGCTCCACAGAGTGACAGCATGGGGAAGTAATAAGAGAAGCAAGCACAGACCAAAGGAATGAGACATGATGTGACAGCAACACTTTGCTGTTGCATGCTGTGTGTACAAAAACAAAGGACACAAAAGTTATTGAGGTACATGACTGATCATACATTATTTAAAATATATAATTACATTATTAAAGAAACATATCACTTAGTCTACTTATTTTCTGTGTGTGTGTGTTTAACAATGCATTTATTCAAATTAGCGAAGTAAAATCAAATTAAAATCTGAGGAAAATCAGAAACGCAAGCAATTAATTATACAGTAAGTAGCCTCAATTTTAGCAGTGTGCTGCAGTACAAAATTTCAGCTCCTTTATTCAGTAATATTGTCTGTCCTGTTTTTATGAATCTGATCTATTTACTTTCTTGTTTTTCTGAGCACAGTGTTAATTATTTTTGTACTTTATTGATGTCTCTGCTAATATCATCCTCATTGTATCCTCATGTTTGAAAAAGAGATTAAATTGCTGTTGAATTGCTGGGTGATTGCTTTTGTGCTACCGCATATGTTTATCGAATTTGAGTAATGACTGAAATTTCAATTAAGTCTACTAATCCAATACAATGCTAATACAGTATTTTATTTTTTTTTTAAAATATCTATACAAGTCATATTAACCATCACCCTGATAATAAGTACAGATAATTGACTGTGTCTCTTTGTGGTTTAATTCAGGGGCCTTTCACACTGGCAGTTTATACTGAATAAAATTATGGTTTGTGTGACGAGGCAGGCAGAGATTGAGGATCTAAGAGAAGCTTTATTAAAATAAACAAGAAAACACAGAGTAAAGAAAAACACAGGGATCCTAGCAGAGAGCATAACAAAACATGCAAGAACTGACAAATAACCTGGGGGAAACAAGGGCTTAAATACACAAGGGAACGAGGAACACCTGGGGAAACAATCAAGGAATGAGAAATAATCAGGGAGAACCAATCATAAAATGAAACTACAAATAACTACAAAAACCTAACAGGAAACAGGAACTAAACAAGAACTTCAACATAAAAGCACAAAAACTGAAGACAACAGGGAATATGTAACAGAGCCCCCCCTTTAAGGAGCGGATTCCAGACGTTCCAAAAAAACAAATAGCCTATGGAGTGAAGTGGAAAACAAGAGGCTCGGGTGGGCACAAGGAGCAAACAGGCAGTCCTAGAGGGCACAAGGGGCAAGGAGAGCAGAGGAACATTGCAAGGTCAGGGAGCAGATCAGGTGGAACACCAGGGTCAGGAGGCCTGGGAGGTGGCCACAGGACAGGGACCGGGTCAGGAGGCCTGGGAGGTGGAGCCGCTATAGGAATAGTCTCTGGGGGCGGAGCCGTAGAAGGCGGAGCTAAGGAGGACTCCGGGGGCGGAGCCGAGGAAGGCGGAGCCGTGGAAGGCTCAGGAGGCTGGGCCGTGGAAGGCTCAGGAGACGGAGCCGTGGAAGGCGGAGATTGGGGAACAGAAGCCTTTCTTCTCCTCCTCCTCCGGACTAACGAGGCTGGCAACGCTGGCTCTGGGACGGACGAGGCTGGCAATGCTGGCTCTGGGACGGACGAGGCTAGCAACGCTGGCTCTGGGACGGACGAGACTTCCGGCGTTGGCCGTGGCCGTCGTGGGCTCATTGGCCGTGGCAGGCGTGGAGGGATGAGGCATGGAAGGCTGGGGAGCGGCAACTGTGGGAGGAGATTTAAAGCACTCTTCCTCTACGCCCACAGTGAAAGGCGAGCCTTTCAGAGTTCCACGAACTCTGCGAGCGTCCAGTGAGGATCCGCTGGAGGCAATAGATCCTTAAGTGCACTACTGCAACCCGCCCTGGAGAAAACCACCAAAGAGTAGTTTGGGTAGTGCACTAAATTCGCCAGCTCTAGAAACTCACGGACATGATCCTCAACTGGACGGTCCCCTTGCTCGAGGAGGAGAATTCTGACGGCTGCTAGATCCATCTTGGGTCAGTTCTTCTGTGATGAGGCAGGCAAAGAATGAGGATCTAAGTGCAGCTTTATTAAAATAAACAAGAAAACACAGAGTAAAGAAAAACACAGGGAACCTAGCACAGAGCATAACAAAACATGCAAGAACTGACAAATAAACTGGGGGAAACAAGGGCTTAAATACACAAGGGAACAAACAAGGGAACGAGGAACACCTGGGGAAACAATCAGGGAATTAGAAATAATCAGGGAGAACCAATCATAAAATGAAACTACAAAGAACTACAAAAACCTAACAGGAAACAGGAACTAAACAAGAACTTCAACATAAAAGCACAAAAACAAAAGACAACAGGGAATATGTGACAGTTGCATGAAAAATTTGTAATATTTAAGCTGTTTTTCAGATCAGGGAGTGGACCATTGTACTGAACCAGAGATTATGCTCTGGTTATTATGCATTCTGAAAGCTTTTCTTCTGAATTAAAGGAATGTTCCAGGTTCAATACAAGTTAAGCTCAATCAACAGCAATTGTGGCATAATATTGATTACCACAAAGAATTTTCAAACTCATCCCACCTTTTCATTAAAAAAATTACAAATCTAGGTTACAGTGAGGCACTTTTTAAAGTTAAAATACTAACTTTTTTTTAAAGTATAGCCATTTATATATAATTCATATATTGAATTAAAAACTGCCCATCAAACCACCCCAGTTCCCTGTGGAGACCACCTCTCACCATCCCAATTCAATGAGGTTGCCAGGTTGCAAAAGGAGATTTCTGTCATGTTTTTGCCTCTACCCGGTCATGCAAACCTCATAGAACACCACATTGAGATGAGTCTGTGGGTGGTGGTACGTTCCCACCCCTATTGGTTACCGGAACACAAGAAAAAAGTGGTCCGGACAGAACTCACGGTCATGCTCGAAAAGGTCTATGAAGGCTTTTGGGTTGTCCTGGGTTCCCATTTTTGCCAGCATGATCTGAGGAACCACAGGCACAGTCGCTGCTGGAGTACCCCCCTTTGGCAGCAAGGTCCAGATCACCTGTGGGTTCTCCACCTGGGCTTGCATCAGGGCCTGGAACCGTTGTTCCTATTCCGACCGCAGCTCCAGGAAGGCCTGATGTTCCATCTGGTGGATGCCAGCGAAGGTATTGACGATCTCAGCCAGCGGCGAGGACTCCATGATGGCGATCTTTCTCATTTCCTGGGTTTCGGCACCACTGTAGCAAATCCCTTAATTTCAGGGAATGAGGTAGCGGGATCCGGCGTACTCTGTTCCACAGAATAAATATTTATTTACTTTGCTTTTCAGCAAACACTCTAAACATTCCACACACATGGGCGGTTGAAGGAGGACTCTCTCTTTCTCTCTCTCACTCTCTCTCTCTCTCTTTCATCTGCCGCCATCTCCTCCCCTTTTATCTCCGCCAAAGCTCACGGGAAATAGAAACAGGTTTTAGCACAGGTGTAAATCCTTTACCACTCTTTCATCGGACCTCACTCTCCACAGATCGGCACTCGACCACACCCCTGCCTCCACAATCACTTTCTAACCTTTTCTATGTAAAGTTACAGCCAATTTTAAAACTTTGTTGCCATGAAAATATAAACAAGCCCTTAAACCCTAAAATGACTGTAGAAATTGCAAATTAAACTACTTTACAGCTCAAATAATGTGTTTTAACAACACAATTTTATAAAAGCACTTGCATTAATTCTAAGCGTCACATTTCTGCCTTTTTAAACCCTCCAAAAATTGGCCCAATTCACTTCTGTTTTAAGTACCTCTCTGTAACCTCCATTTTTGCTTTTTTTTTTTTAAGAAAAGGATGGACAATCAAATCAATATTATACCACAAATGCTCTCAATTGAGCTTAACTAGTATTGAACCCGGAATATTCCTTTAATAAATATTTGTGCTACAAACTAATACTGTAACCTAAGTTGCATCTTCAGACAAATGTCATACCAGAAACTAGCTTCAAAGATTTATATTTACCCTTACATTTCATCCATTATCAAAACCATACTTGTACCCATGGAAAATGTGTTTGCAGAAATGCCATATTCCCATAAACCAGGCTGGAGGCGAAGGATTAGAACATGTGTGCTATAGAAATTAAACAATAATTTCTCACCTTTTAAGACGTGCCAGAAAGAGAATGTAAAGTGTTGTGATGCTAAGTTCATCTTTGCTCAGATTCAGTTGTAACCTACTAGTCTATACAAGCGCCCCTACATTTTTTGCAACTGCTGAGGTAATAGGAAAGAGGCCATGTCTGACTCATCCACTCAGAAACACAGTGAATTAGGGTTTTCAATGAATCCCATTGCACTGAAATTCACAAAGGGATTTTAGTAAAGGGAAATATTAGCACTTAAGAATGTGCATGGGGCTATTGTTATGGTACACACTTCACAGAAATAAAGAGACAAAGGCAAGGTCAGACCTTCTCTTGTTTTAATGGCCTGCAACAACTAGGCAGATGACAGTCAAATCACTAGAGACCAACTGCTGTGGATGTTTGAATCCACTGACAGCTAAGACCTACAGCTAAGACCTAAACTAGGTGTTGATCTCATTAGATGTCTGCTTACTGACATCTCATCTGACTGTGTGTGTGTGTGTGTGTGTGTGTGTGTGTGTGTGTGTGTGTGTGTGTGTGTGTGTGTATCCATCAATCATCTTCAGTTTCTAACTTGAGTACTTCAACGTCTCAACCAAGACCTCCTCTCCTTGATATATAGCACTTGTTTCTCTGAACTACCGTAGCACAGGTAGTCTCACAGGTGTCTCATTATGTAATGTATTTCTGTGTGTGTGCTGAGAGGTATGTCCTTCACTTTACTAATAATGCAACACTAGCACAGCCATTAGCATAGTTGATTTGTTCCAATGTATTTTTGTGTATTTAAGACACAGAGGATTGTCATATCCAGAAACTGCCTGTGTGCCCTCATGTAAATATTTTCTCAAGCAGATACGACTCTCTCTCTCTCTCTCTCTCTCTCTCTCTCTCTCTCTCTCTCTTGCCCTTTCTCTCACATTTCTCCTGTTGTTCTCTCTCTATCTCTTACCCTCTCCCTCTATCTCTCTCTGTGTAGCTATAGATATAGATATTGTTGCACCGATGCATCGGCCAAAGATATTTACTGTGCATCTGGAAAGTATTCACAGCGCTTCACTTTTTCCACATTTTGTTATGTTACAGCCTTATTCCAAAATTTAATAAATAAATTAATTTCCTCAAAATTCTACAAACAATATCCCATAATGACAATGTGAAAGAAGTTTGTTTGAAATCTTTGCAAATGTATTAAAAATAAAAAACAAAAAAAATCACAAGACATAAGAATTCACTGCCTTTGCCATAATACTCAAAATTGAGCTCAGGTGCATCCTGTTTCCACTGATCATCCTTGAGATGTCAGAGCACAAACCAAGCCAAGTCCAAAGATTTGTTTGATTTTGTCTTGAGGAGACCTCAGATACAGGATTGTTTTGAGGCACAGATCTGGGGAAGGGTACAGAAACATTTCTGCAGCATTGAAGGTCCCAATGAGCACAGTGGCCTCCATTATCTGTAAATGGAAGAAGTTTGGAACCACCAGGACTCTTCTTAGAGCTAGCCAACCTAAGCGATCGGGGAGAAGGGCCTTAGTCAGGGAGGTGACCAAGAACCCGATGGTCACTCTGACAGAGCTCCAGCGTTTCTCTGTGGAGAGAGGAGAACCTTCCAGAAGAACAACCATCTCTGCAGCACTCCACCAATCAGGCCTGTATGGTAGTGTGGCCAGACGGAAGCCACTCCTCAGTAAAAGGCACATGACAGCCTGCCTAGAGTTTGCCAAAATGCACCTGAAGGTCTCTCAGACCATGAGAAACAAAAGATTGAACTCATTGGCCTGAATGGCAAGCATCATGTCTGGAGGAAACCAGGCACCGCTCATCACCTGGCCAATACCATCACTACAGTGAAGCATGGTGGTGGCAGCATCATGCTGTGGGGATGTTTTTCAGCGGCAGGAACTGGGAAACTAGTCAGGATCGAGGGAAAGATGAATGCAGCAATGTACAGAGACATCCTTGATGAAAACCTGCTCCAGAGCACTCTGGACCTCAGACTGGGGTGAAGGTTCATCTTCCAACAGGACAACGACCCTAAGCACACAGCCAAGATAACAAAGGATTGGCTACAGGACAACTCTGTGAATGTCCTTGAGTGGCCCAGCCAGAGCCCAGAAAATGCATATCATTGATTTAATCATAATATGTTAAAGGTGTCATGAAAGGCAATTTTTTAAATTATTTTATTATCTTTCATGAGTTCCACTGATAATATCAGTAAAGTTTTTGCACCAAAACTGTCATAGTTTAATAATAAATGATAATTTTCCACCCTGTTTCTGGCCCTCTGTCTGAATCACTCTGTTTTGGCCACAGTATCTCCTTGAAACTTCAATGTAAACGGCCACTGTTCTGATTGGCTAACATCGTGCAGTCCCTCAAATTCAGCCACATTTGAAACTCAATAAGAAGAGAATAAACAAGCTCTCCACAACAGTATAAAACTAAATTTCAGGGTTTACTTACAACGCACACCCAATACATTGCATCAGAATATTTTAAACTGTTCACTCAAGCACATCAGCACCATAAATTAAAATCAAACAGTCATGACATGAAATATTCATGAACGAAAATGGTTACTCACGATTTTGCTGTCAGGTCCATATGTTTTTAACTGCTCCATTCTTCAATAAAAGTTCATTTGCAAAGCTTGAATCATATTATGACTGATTCACAAGCAGTCCATGCTGCTGATATGAGCTTCACATACACAGTCCATAGCACAGGGAAACACGACGCACACACGTAGTTGCACTGAGACATAGATCATGAGAAATGCATCCAAATGGTCAAAGACGTCCAGCTAGTGCTTGTTTATATACACCAACAATTATAAATAGCACAGATGGTTCATCCTCTGTCATATGAATTGTAACTTGACACCGCATATTTTAAAAGTGCCGTGATAAACATGACAATGGTCAAAGACGTCAGTGTTATGAATGTTATATGCAACAAAACAAAAAAAAAAACTGAATATATCAGATGGGTTTTGTTTGGTATTCAGGAATAGCTGGTCAAACTAGGCCTGTCTGATTACAATACGAACCGAGTTCCAGTGGGCAAAGCCAAGGGTGCGATGACACAAGTTGTGGGAAGTGGACGTCATGAACGCACAGTTTTTCAAAATGAGACGTTAATGAGACACCAAACTAAATTGAAAATAAACCTTATTTTCAAACAGCTTTCTGAACATCTGCTAATGGCCGAACTAACAGATAGTCCCACCATAAACTCACGCCACCAGTTAAGTCAATGTTGATGTGTCGGGCTGGCTGGGTTGCTTGAGCAAACAGAGCAATATTGAAAGTGCCAAATAGTGACAGTTTTAATAATTTTCAGGATCAACAAATTAATTTTTTATTTTTATTTTTATTTGTCTCTGCATTTTATGCGTGGATAGGAGAACATATTTTAGCCCGCTATTGCACACATAATGAAATCATTTTTCTTGCATAAAATTAACCTCATTACTAAAATCAAAAACAAAATTAGAAAAATTGTTTAATATGATAATTTTAGGTATGTTATTTGCAGGCAATATTATACAAAAATCTAAATAAATAAGTGAAAGGCAGGTTTTTATTGAAATTGTAAATATTTAAAGTTAAAATGAGCGACAAAATTTTGTAGATGTCAGAATAATAAAACTTTTAAACACAACAGTTAACAGTGCTTTTAAACTATTTTATTTACACTTATGATTGGCATAATATTCAGAACTTTACACTTAAACTGCAATAAGTTACAATTTTACGGAAGTGTCTCCTAACTTTTATTCTCTATGTTGTCTGCATGTGTGACAACAGCACAGGTGAGTAATATCCTTTCAACTGTTGCACAATGTTGCATCTAGGCAACAAACACATTTAATCAATTCCTCATACTGTAACATAAATAATAAATATGACTCTAAATGTTTTAAAATAAAATTTACTCACTAACAAATGAGGATTATATTTTTATTTAGTGAAGAATCAATGAGACTTTAGGCTAGTTTTCCAGAGCAAAAATGTGCATCCACAACACTTTATTAAAAATGTATTAAAATGACCACCAGGATGTATATTGACCATGAAAAAGCATTTTGTTGTTTAACTGAAAGTCATTCCTTCATTATATACCATTTTATGTTATTAATTTATAGCGATGTTATATGCATTATGTGTTTGCATATAGTGAAGAAAAGGCAACATAAAAAATGACACGCATCAATTTTAAATTGCACAGTGTGTCAACAGTAAATTACTATTGCTGTTTTATGTTACTATAATCTAATAGATACACAATTGTATGACCAATCAACAAATCCCAGTGTTCTACAGTATATTTTAGTATTCAGTATAACACAAGCAAAATGTTTATTCATCGTTTTTCACGCTCTTATGCGGAAGGTGGAATCACAAAGTCACAGTTTGAAACTGCATCTCTACAAAACACACACATACACATTTATTTCTGTTCACATTGTCATTGCAGTGTGTGAGATGAAGATAAAACACCCCGGCTAATACTCAGAACCCTTCCAACCCCCCCTCTCTCTCTTTCTCTTTCTCTCTCTCTCTCTCTCTCTCTCTCTCTCTCTCTCTCTGTGTGTGTGCTACCTGTGTAAACTAAAGAGACTAGGCAGAACAGAATCAATAAAGAAAATTCCTGAAGCTGTTATACTTTACAGACACAAAGTGTTATGTGTGCATGTATGTGTGTTTATGTGAGGTGGAGTCCACTGGCCACAGACAGTGTAAGAGCTTCCTCTTTCCCATGGTCTGGGGCACAGCCCAAGAGGGACAGCGTTGTCATGATCACGCACAATCTAACACACATCACACAAACTCCCAAATGGTGAGCAGAGAAGTTTTCAGATTTCAGAAGGACACACATGCATGCACAGTGGACCACAACTTACAATAGGTAGCAAAGTTGACTTTTGGAATCAGTTTGAATAATGTGTGTCTGTGTTTGCATGCATGTGTGTTTGAATTTCCTGTCACACTTGCTCTGCACAGGCTTTGGTGGTTAGTTTTGTCAATAAAAACAGTTGAGTTTAGAACATTGTAATGGAGTGTTGAGTGATTTGAAAGAGTGTGTTTGTTAGGGATGACAAAAATACCAGTACTTCGGTACCAAGTTAATGCTAAAAAAGATGTCACGATACCAGTGGTTCTGCAGTACCAGTAGTACAGAGCACCGACTCTTTTTTTTTTTTTTTTTTTTTTAGGAAATATTTCATTCACAATTAATACAATTAAAATCATTATATGTCTTAGTGTGATTATTAAACCGTAAATCCTGCAATCTTAGTCTGCATGAGCTGTGTGCTTTAAAGTGAATGTGTAAAGCCAACTGCTAATCCACTGGAAGCTCCACAGACATTGAGATTCATATGCATTGTATGAGATGACAGATCAGAGCACTAATCTACTGTGAACCACACTGTGAAGCACATGTATACTTTGTCCTGTCATGATTAATAGATAATCGACTGATCGTGATTATTTTGTGTAACTGTAGTTATTTATTTATTTAGTTTTTATTTTTTATTCTCAATTTGGAATGCCCAATGCGCACTTAGTCGTCATGGTGATGTAGTGACTTGCCTCAATCTGGGTGGCAGAGGACAAATCTCAGTTGTCTCCGTGTCTGAGACTGTCAATCCACGTATCTTATCAAGTGGCTTGTTGAGCGTGTGTGGAGGCTTCACACCATTCTCCGCGGCATCCATGTACAATGCACCCCACTGAAAGCGAACCATATTAAAGCGACCACGGGGAGGTTACCCCATGTGACTCTACCCTCCCTAGCAACCGGGCCAATTTGGTTGCTTAGGCGACCCGGCTGGAGTCACGGATTTGACTTTGCAACTTATTTTTCATGTAATTTATATGTTTTAAAAGCCTTAAAAGGAAATCATATATCCCTATTTCATTATCTGATTTATATCTTTGAAGTTAAATATGAAATATGACAATTTATATGACAATTAATCATATAAAACAGAAAATTAATGGTCATAATCACAATTATTAGTTTGACAATTAATTTGTCAGTCAAATGTCATAGCTGTGACAGCCCTATGTATACTTTATATTTATATAATTAAATCACAGCATTTTCGCTTTAGTGATCACACTGGGCCATGTAGCGTACTGCTTATTCCGGAGGTGTGACAATTCATCAAAATAAAAGCTTGATTATAAACAAAAAGTTGAAGACAGATGATAAATGCATGAAATTTAAGAAATTGCAACAGCAATATATTACAACTGAATAGTAAAATATAATATTCACTGTAGTATTAATAATAATGGTAATGATAAATAAAATTATTAATAATACTAATAAAAGTTAAGCAAGAGTGCTGTTGTACTGAAATTTTTATTATTTGATTAGACACCATTTTGATTATGAAATTAAATAAAATTTACAAGCATGAATTCTGGCAAAAGAAATTACAGATTTCAGTTGGGCCCTACTTAAAAATATTTTTTATATTTTTGATTTTGTATCAAAATTGGTACCGAGAACCATTACATTTCACTGATAGCGGTACCAAAAACTGAAATTTTGTGTGTGTAATGTGTTGGATGAGGGACTTGATCGACCTTTGTATAAAGCACCTGTCTTAGAGGTATTATAATTTATGTACACATCTGTCAGTCTCTTTCTCTTTTTCTCCTTCACTTACACACTTTCTCTGTCTCAGTTAAATCTTTGCTTTCATTAGTTCAATATTTCAGGTTTTAAAGTAGGTTCTTTAGATATCATATAGGTAGTTATAGCTAGATTGCTACATAATGTCCTTTCCCATCTAGAGTCCTGGTACTTTCCCTTTGTAACTTGCTAGATGAGAACTCTTACGAGGAACGGGACACCCGAGGAGAATTTCCCCCTCTTGCATTCGCATTCACAAAGGACCATCGTTGTGACGTCATCTAGTATCGACCATTTTTATTCTGAAAATATTTGCATGCGCGTTTCAACAAAATCAACAACACAGACGGTGGACGGCAGGATCAGAGTTACACTTATGTTTGTGTAGGGCTGTTTTATACAAACTTTGGCTACATCAGAAAATGTTGTCAGCTGCCTGGTTAATGTATAATAAAGCAGTTAATGGTTTAAACAACAGTGTTATTGGATGAATAGAACTCTCTGAACAGTTTATAAAGCACTTTATTTCATCGTACCTTCATCCATCCTTATACAGCCTCTGAAGGCAGCATTTTCCAGTTTTCTGACGCAGCCTGTGTCTTTAAAAGCATCTAAAATGGGCTTTAGTACCGCCATTGGAAAAGGCCCTATTGTTTGAAAAAGTCCAGCTGTGCAAAAAGTCACACAATGTGTAGCTGAGGGTTTTTTGTGTTAGTTTCAAACAACTAGTTTAAAAATCCTTTTAAATTAGAATACAAATAAATAAATAATTGTATTTATTTATTTTTACCAAAAGGTTTAAATGTGTTCTTAGGACAAATGAATTTTTTTTTTAATGAAAGTCAGATCAGAGTATCAATTTTATCAGGGCAGATTGTCACATGTGTTTTTAAAGTCAAACGTGTTTTAATACATTTATAACATTTATTAATTAATATTTAATGGCCAAAACAATGTTTTGATTTTGTTAACTTTTCCATTTTTATTGTGTAGAATTGTTTTGTGCTTTGTAATTGTTTTACTTTTCAAATGTAGTTAATGCAAGGGCAGATTTAAGGAGAGATACAATTTTGTAGGTTGTGATGGTGCTTCATCACATCGCAGTGTTCACATATCACTAAACGTCAACATGTGTTCAATGAACTGTGTCTTTTTTCTTCTTCTTTTCCTGAGGAAGAATGGTGAAAATGTTGATCTGTTTAAGTTCAAATTACTTATTATTTCAAAAATACATTTTAAATAACTAATTTAATTTATTGATTTAAGTTTAATTGATTAATTATACATTATACATTTCTTATTTTAAAAAGCATATTTAAATAAACTTCACATGAGTTTATAATAAACCCACTAAAATGAACAATCTGTGAATTATATAATTATAACATTACGTATTTGGAGTGGTGGTGGCGTAGTGGGCTATAGCACATAACTGTTAATCAGAAGGTCACTGGTTCGATCCCCACGGCCACCACCATTGTGTCCTTGAGCAAGGCACTTAACTCCAGGTTGCTCCAGGTGGATTGTCCCTGTAATAAGTGCACTGTTAGTCGCTTTGGATAAAAGCGTCTGCCAAATGCATAAATGTATATGTAAATGCAATTGAGCAGAGAATTTACGGCGAGTATCTTAACTGACACTGATATTATTGTGGCCAGTTTGTGCAGTTTCCGTGATTTGGCTCTCTTTTATAATTTTATTTTCTTAACTTCCGTCGGATGAAAAAAAATCTACATCCAAATTGAAAGGTGTGCAGCAGGCATTCTAGACGGAAGTTCGAGTAGGTCAAAATACATGAGGAGAAGCGTTGTGAAAAATGAAATAATCAGCAATCACAGACATTCACATTTGGATGGGTTTAGATTAATCAGAGGACTATTGAGTTAGCCGAAAAATGGTGGCTAATTTGCTCTGGTATTTTTACAGAGGTTGTGTGAGGAAAAACAAAGACTTTTAAGATTCAAATGGGTTTAAATCACAAAGTACATCTGTGAAACACAAATTTCTCTGACCTCAGGGAAAACTAGTCCGTCTTAATAGGGCTTAAGATGTTATGTTTCTATTCCAAATCACTGCTGACATATCATTTAAATATTACACAAACTCTTGTTATTGAGAAAATGGACTCTAATTGCAAACAGTATTTAGACATTTGTTTTGGCACAATTAGAATATATATATTCAAACATACATTAAATAATGTTCATTCAAGTTTTTTTTTATGCTACAACTGGATAGATAAGAGGAGACCTTATCAGAGGAAAAGAGCCTTATGCAAAGTAGCCATTTGAATAGACTAGCCCATTCTGACAGAGATTAGCCAGATAGCTACAGCAATTTGTCACACAGTATTAAAGATCATGACAAAAATATTTATTTTTTGAATTTTGTGATAAAATTAACATTTTAAAAGCTGATAATTAGTTTTTTTAAAATAACAAAATACTAAAATTGTGTTACTACACGAAAAGCATCACACTTTATAGAAGTGTGAATTTAAAAAATGCTGTCTTAGACAGAACTGTGCAGATTGCATTTGGACATCCTCAGACCACTTAGTGTCTCACCACATTTGATGATACAGTATGTGTGTACCTGTGTTTAATGGTTGATGAATACAGTGTAGCTTCTTGAACTGTTCTAACAGCTATACTGTCTTGTGTGTACAATGTGGTGACACTTGATCTATTTTAAAGCAATATCTGTAAAAGAGTACTATTGGTGATTTAAAGGAATAATTCACCCAATAATTAAACTTCTATAAACATTTGCTCACCCTCATGCCATCCAAAGATGTTCATGGATTTTGTTCTTCTGCTGAACAAAAATTAAGATTTATTGAAGAATAACTGGTCACACTTTATATTAGGTGGGCTTAACTACTGTATACTAACATTAAATACATACAAGACTGTGTATTTACTGTGTAACCACATGTTGTTCTGCAAAATTCCCACATTTGCTGCTACTGAGGTTGAGGTACGGGTAGGTTTAGGAGTAAGGGTAGGGTTAGGATTAGGGGTTAGAGTTAGGTTTTGGGATAAGGGTTGATTTAGGGGTAACGTTAACAGTGTAACTTAAAATGCAATTAAATGCAAGTATTTTAAATGTAATTAAATTACAACAACATGTATGTACATAAGTATATTGTATCAAATGGTTAAGTACATAGTAGTTAAGGACACCTAATATAAAGTGGGTCTGAATATCTCATCTCTGTTGGTTCTTACAATGTAAGTGATTTGTGACAAAATGTTGAAGCTTAAAATGCACATAAAGGCTGCATAAAAATTATCCGTACAAATTCAGGGGTTAAATCCATGTCTTCAGAAGAGATTTTATATGCGTGTGTGAGAAACAGATCAATATACAAGTCCTTTTTTTTTACTATCAATCTCCACTTTCACATTCTTGTAAATATTTAAACATTGATTTGTTTCTCACCCACACTTATATCACTTCTGAATGGATTTAACCACTGGAGTCTTATGGATTACCTTAATTCTGGGTTTATGTGCTTTCTGGAGCTTCATAATTTTGGTTCCCATTCACTTGCATTGTATGGACTTAGCTGAGATATTCTTCTAAAAATCTTCATATGTGTTCATCAGAAGAAAGAAAGTCATACACATCAGGGATGGCATGAGGGTGAGTAAATTATGAGAGAATTTTCATTTTTGGGTGAACTATCCCCTTGGCAAATTCTGTATACTCTTGTGTTTTATAGCACTAAGTATGGTGTGTTATCTTTCTGAACTCTCAAAGCAATTCATAGAAACCTTGCATGTTTACTTAATTTGTCCAGCACTACAGCTACATGAAAATAGGTCTAAATTATGGTGATGTTGACATAAAAAATAAATAAAATAATAAATGTAATTATACAGATGTACATGAAGATAAATGATGAGATTCATAGCCATTGTTTTATTTAATATCCAACATCAAAATAATGTGTATATTAAAAAATCTTTAAGGTAATGTGTGGAAAATTTAAAACTGTCAATTTTGTTTCCACTAGTTTTCCATCAAATATTGACATGCATTTAGGAATATGTCTCTATACACTTAGATTGTTACCACTGAGCTGACAGCACTACAGATGTAGAATTTTTGTTGAGTTAACTTGTAACAGTGTGTCATTCACAGCAAACAAACTCATCATGCAAACAAGCAGTGGTCTTTGCATTTCAAATAAGGCTCTTCTCAGGCGTTGAACAAAACTGCCCTGTTAAAACCAGCATATGCAAATCAACACCACAATTAATGTATACATTAATATATATTTGTTTTAAGGTTTTAGACTGCCAGCTTTTAGACTGTCAACAATAATCAACACATCCTCTCAATATAGGGATTTATAGAATTCAACACAGTAGAATGGCATTCCTAAATTATTTTATTGCTGTTTTATAATGTAAATAAAATAATAAAACTATTTTAATGTAAACAGACTTTTTTGGCTCAGTCGGAATAAACCTAAATGGAATGCTGTAATGGACACTTTTCACTTTTAGTTTATTGTAGCTGTAATTATAATCTTGGTTATTTTTCCATTGTGCAGCCCTGCATCATAGCAAATGTCTTTATGTACAGTATGTATAAGAAGTGTTACATGTGAAGTTTTTATTAACCTCTTGAAGCAGCCTTAACCTTTAACTCTATGACCACAGCAATCTATCAAACAACACTAACCCACCCACACGCCATCCTCTCTGCATCTGTCTCGCTCTCAGATAGCACTTTCATCTAAATATGGTGTTAGCGTTAGCTCTACTGTATCACACACATTACACTGTTTTTACATGTTCCTCCTCGTGCCTGGTCAATCGACCGTGAAAGAGTTTGACGCATGTGCGCTACAACTGCTTTGTGACACTCTTTAAGTACTGTCAATGGCTAGCGCATACACAGACGATGCGCGCAGCTGAGGACCACGTGCGCGAGTCAAGAATATCTAGGCTGCAAGTGGTCAAGCCGCTTGGCTGTGCTGATGATGCAATTTGCACCACATATACTGTGCACGGAGCATTCTGCAACGTGCACACCCGAAGTATACTTTGGCCTTAAGACATGACATGATTGTCACCTTGTGCAATTGTGTTTGTGTGTGTGTGTTTTGTTTGGCTAACGCACAACATAAATATGCTTTACCACGCAGAGTGACAGAAAATGCAGTTATTTTTTTAATTTGCAAGATTGAAATGTTTTTTTATGTGATTATGCAGAATATAAAAGATTCTTCTGTTTTGCCACAAAATCTGTTTCTATGATGTCAATAGCGTGCATACACATGACATTGGTATTGAATGGTTATTTGGCCATCCAGAGTTAAAGCATACATGCATCACAACACCATAATTACGTTAAAGGCACAGTCCCCGTAAGTGGGTTAAGTGCCTTACTCAAGGTCACAGTAGTAATAGGTAAAGGATGGATCCTTATTAAGTTTACATTTGTTTACCAGCCCAGATCTTTAACTTCTATAGGCAATACAGCACAAGTACTTCCTATCAGCATATGGACAAAATCTTATTGCGGGTTTTTAATTAAATGATGTAAAGGGACTCTGACCTAAAAATTTATATTTAGGCTACCTTTTGTGCACTCTCTGTGTGTATTTATTTGAATTTATAGGTCATTATTTTAATTCATAGATCATAGAACATCATGGGTGGTGATAATTTAGTCCTTAAATCATTGTACTTCAGCATTTACTGAAATGTACAGATGATACACAATGAAATATTCATGGTGCCCTTGTTTCGAAATTTTGTGAATTGGCACACCAGTTGTCTTTTGGACTGGACCTTTTTAGTTCTTCTTGAGAGAATTGTCAAAGGCTCAGAGACAATTTAATAGATTACTTTTTGTCTATATAGCCCTCTGTCTCATATAGTCACTCTGATTTCATTTATAACCTGCTCTCACTCTTTATCACATTGCCAGTTTAATCTCTCTTCAGAGTACCCCAACTCACACACAAAAAAACATCTTAAAGACACAAAATCTTCAAGTGTTCAAGCTAACATGCAGGCCATTTCTAAATATTAAACGATCACACTAAATTAGGGATGTCCTGATACCGCGCTCATGTACTGGTTCTGGTACTCGTGAAAATGCTCCGATATCATCTGACGTATGAATGTCATTATGTAAACATTCAGCCCACAAATTAAAATCACGTTGTGTCCTAGTCAGATTATTTAACTGTAAAAGCTGTGATTTTAATGAGATAAATATATAGTTTGATATAATTAATATGGGAATGCTTGTGAGTATGTAAAGTGTTGTGCTGATGCCGGCTGCTCACAACTTTTAAAACTGCTCCTCCAAGGCTCATACAAGGAAAACACTGTGAGCATTGTGCGCTCTGTTAGTAGTAGATGACAGTAAAATATACAGTGTACATACTTATTTAATTAAATGGCAGCCTTTTGTTTTAATACTCACTTTGAGTCATGTATTGACCAGCTTTTCCATAATGTCAGAGCACCTTGGTCAAAACAACACAGAAACACTCCATCAAAATAAAAGCTAAATCTATAGGAAGAAATTATGACAGAAATATATCACTACTGTAAAGTTATGTAATATTTAATAAGACTTCTACTACTACTACTACTACTAACTAATAATAATAATAAATCATTAGAAATTGTATTCAATGTGGTTTGAACATTGAGGGGGACCAAATGTGGGTACGGCGGGGAGTTGGTTTGGGAAGTGTTGGAATGTTTCATTACAACACATTACACAATGCATAATAACTGTTCAAATTAATGCACAGATAAATAAAGTGTATAATCAATGTAGGGATGCCACAGTGTGAGTTTTTGACTGTTAGATTACCGTTTGATTAAAGATTTTCAGTTAACCAGTTTTACAATTATTTTATTATGCAACAGCACTGATGCAAAAAATGCATATGATATAACAATTGTCTAAACATCTAACTGGACGTATTTCTGGGGGATATGTGGACACTAAGGGAAGCCCTATAATAAGAAAACTGATAAATACACACACACACAAACACACAAAAAAGGAGGTGATAAGAGATGCTCCAATCTAGGTCACAACACAGATTATGTGCAACCCAACTCAGCGAAGTGCTTATGTGTAACCAGTGATTCAAAAGTGCATAAATGTAAGATTATTGTGGGTGCGCAACATGTAGTTCACTGCATTAAAATGTTTTTTCTTCTGCATCAGTTTATTAAAGTAATCTGTTGTTCTGTCAGACACCCCAACATAAAGAGTCAGCAACAGACTCTAAATACTGTCCGCAACATCTCACAAATAAACCTTTGAACTATGAATAATAACAGGAACATTTCTTACTTTTAAAGTTTACTCACTGATAGTAACTACATGCAAATGCACCACACAGTGCCAGCACGCTTAAACATTACAAAAAGTGACATCTATAATTCATCACTTTAAAATCAACACAGCTAAAAAATATTAAACTTATTAGTTTGTTGGATGACTAGTGGAGCATCCTGTCACATTTGTAGAAAGTGTGTCTTTCTAGGACTTCCATCTGCTTGTTTTACATCTGTTGTCTTCAGTCAGTCATTTAATGGTGGATATGTGTGTGGCAGATTTTGGAATTTGTGTGTTTAAGCTTCAGTTTCATGTGAATTGAACATTCACCTGGTCATTAAAGCACCACGCGGCCACCTATCGTAACCATAGCAACAGTTCCAGTACCCCAAACAGGCACAAGAGTTTTTGCATTTAGGCTTACAAATTCTTCTTATTTATTTTTTTTAATATTATATAGTTATGACATTATATATAATATATTTTTGCCACATGTAAATAAAGCATTTCACAGTTTTTAACCATGGAATCTATTTTCTATGAAACATTAACCCTAATGCTTTTCTGAATGTTTGATATGATACAGTGTATAAATATTAAGTGTATGCATTGAATTAGGGATGATGCGATTATATGGTTTTACTATTAACTGTGATTTTGAAAATATCATGGTTAAAAATTACCCTTTCAGAAAATTACAATTCTTTCCTGCTCATCTGATATGCCTGTCTGCTCTCCTCACCTTTAACATCTTCACTAACTCCACATATGGTTCATGTGATGTATTTCAAATCACCCCCTTGAAAGCATTCTATGCCAGTGATTGTGTTATACTTAAGCAGTATCTAAAATCTATGATGCTTTGTTATGCAGCACTTTATTTGACAAAATATATCAATGTTGTATTTTGGATTGTGCTGTGAGGTTCTGTATATAACCACTTCATTTGATAAAAAGTAATGCAATATTATGTTGATAATTAATTGTTATATTTTCATTTGATTAAAGTTTTAATAAAAAGAAGAGAAAAAAGAAGAAAAAAAAAAACAGGTATCAGACGTGGTGTACGTGTTGCGTTGCACAGGAGGGAAGACGTTTTTTTAAAGGAAGTATTGCATTTAGGGATTTTTTTTTTCACTTATTTTTTCCTTCCGTTTTCAAAATCAATGCTGAATACACAACCCTGGATGTGACACGGGGTGCACCAAAATTTTAGCCACTTGCTGAAAATTGTATGTTAAACAGTTACTTTAAGAGATCAGTTAACAAAAATGTTGACATCGAGACAAAGCAGTATGTATGTGAAAAGATCAAGGTTTGTAATTTAAACTTCAACTATGTGAAGGATGATATTTTGCTGGAAAAGAAGTCCCATTTACTGCTAATGAGGCGCACGCACCCTCTCAGTGTGTTCTGTGTGATGAGATTGTCAAGCCCAAGTGGGCAACGTCTGCAACTGACAGATGTCAGGTGCAGTTTTGTGTGTTCTTTTTTTAAGAACACATGACCTATAAATGCTTCACAGGGTGCAGAAACAGGCAGTATCAGAGATTTGAGATATTTGAGATCTGTCAACTGTATAGAAAAGCATGCTAACTGGTTGGGAGGCTGTTGCAGGTTTTTGTTTAAAGGTAAAGGTTTAAACAGTATGTAGCCTTAAAGGGAAAGAGGACTCCCCTCTGTGTGTGACCTTCCCATGTCTGATGAAATTTGTGACAGATGTCAAAATACATACTTGCACAATACATGTACCTCGCTCTTGAGCTTTGATCCCGTGGTGTTGCCAGGTAGCCTACTCTTGTGAGATTATTTGTGTGTGTGACTCATACCTAAAAATATATGTAACATTGTGTGCGCTCTGCTCTCAATGTGTGTGATTTGAATTAAACTCATGCTCTTCAGTTTAATGAGGCAAGTTTCCATTTACCGGTTGGTCTAACAACTTCCCCATACATGAGTCACAAACTTAATTGCCACCCTCTCTTGGCCTGTCTCTGCTGATTTCAGCCCACAGATCGTTGAGGCCTAAAACAGCAGGCAACATGAGTTTGTGTTGAGTTTCTTAGTTGTCTTTTCCTGTTATATCGGCCTTCATTAGTTTACATGGTTCACGTTTTTTTGTTTCAGAGTCCTTGAGGCAAATGGACACATCTCTCTGCATTTTAAGGGGCCAACCTTTTTAAACGTGCCCTCCTCTCTTTCTTTCTCCCCCTCTTTCTGTTTCTCTATTGCAGTGCAGTGGAGTGGATATAGCACTGTGACAGAAAAGGGGAGTATGACTGGAGATGAAATACAAACTCTTGTCTTGATACAAGAGAAGTGGCACTTCTTAACAGGGTATTTGGGACAGATAGAATAGTACTGTAGTTTGCAGGTACATAAACCATCTAAATAAATAAAAACAATATATGCTTACAGTAAGTATTTGTAGCCATGTGTAAAACAGAATGTAATTTTGTAGTAGTTTGAAAACACTGAGGGAGAAATACAAACGACAGAAAGATATGTATTTCCTAAAAAATTTAGAAAGGGGCAGATGTGAAATGTTTGTCTGTGTACCGCAACTGCTTTCGGGTCCTTGAATAACATATAACGTGCGAGTAAGGTCAGCCGGTGGACTTTCTAGTCCCTTCTAGGGTAAAATGGTGCCCCCCTAGGGAGTTGGTGCCCTACGCAAACTGCGTAGTATACCTGTAGGCAGCGGCGGTACTGATAATAGAATATAACACCATATCAAAGAAAAATAAATCACAATTTGCCAAACTGCAGCATCCCACAAATTTAAATAAATGTAAAAAGAAGGAAGCTATTTCACATGTACATTTAAAGTATAAAAATTTTTTCAGGAATCGGAGCAGGAGAGCTACTCCGGATGCTACTCGCAGGAGAGCGAGTGTTGCCATCTTCACCACCCTGGGAGAGTTAAAAAAAACGCAGATATTTTTGTCTGCTTTTCAGGTGGTTGACACGACGTATTACCGACGCGTGCTCTCTGTCCGCTGGTGGGAGTGTGTGATGGGGCGTCGACTCCAAAAGAGTCGATTCCTCGACTTTGAATAGCCCCAGAGTCGGGGTGGACTCCAGCACAGGAATCGACTCTCGGTGTCGACTATGTTACTGTGTCTGAAATCACTCACTTGTGAGTGTCTAATCCCTATAAAAATTATATTTTTGCAGTAAAATCGATTAGATTGTATATTTTTTACTTAGTGTAATACTATTTGTTATATGTTGAATTAATGTGACGTCATATCACGACCGTTGCAGTGTCCGAAGAAATTCGCATGCTCAAAGTCTAGTGTGACCGCGGCATTACACCGCGTCAGAAAGCTGTCGCAGAAACTTTGCATTTATCCTACATGTAGCTTGTAGCTTATCTCTTTAGAAATAGATTACAGTCACAGTGATTCTAGTTTGTAATTATGCAGACCTCCATGCCAGAAAAACTGGAATTGAATCGAACACCGCTATGCTCACCTGTGTGTGCGCGCACATGTCTGTGTGTGTGTGTGTGTGCGCGCACATGTCTGTGTGTGTGTGTGTGTGCACGCACGCATCGGGGCGGAACTCCGCCGTGTGTGATACAGAGAGCGCAGAGGAAAATTGTATAGACCTGTTCTATAGGAAAGGTAACCTTAAATGACTTCTGTTGTGATATAGCCATATATAGCCATTGCCAGCTAGCCCTGTTAAATTAGAGAGATTTTGAATTTTAATGGTTTTATTGTTCAGTTTTTAAGGGCTGAGAAAATAAACCTGTGAAGGCTAAAAATATTGAACATGTATCTTTATATATGGCTGCTTTGAATATTTGAAATTACATTTGTGGCTGAGTCATCATCAAAATATGCCATGCATAGTAACTTTTTTGCAAACAGTCAAGAAATTTTATTTGCACTAATTTAGATTATATATTTGGTACCAGTACTGTATACTTTTCTATTGTAAATTAAGCCATATGCATTCTTACATTATAAAAGAAGCACTAGTGTCATCCACCAGGAAACAATAAACTTTAAAACAAACAAGCTTCAAAATTTGAAGATCAATGATAAAATCTTGCTTAAAAATGGACTCTGACAATGTCATTGTTATATTCGTGGTCTATTAATGGAAAATACATGTTTACATAAATAATGTTTCTGCTTTTATTGTTTATTTGGATTACAGAATAATGTGTCAATCATGTTGTGTATTAATGGCACACAGTTACTCAGTTGTGACCTTAAGGCGTGTGGGATCTGATAACAGGCCTGTGAGCTCACATGAGTTATGAAATATTATGTTGTTTTGAAAACATGATTAGTATCAATGTGTTGAAAAAAAAAAAAACACAAAATCCACGTTTTTCCAGTGTTTTTAAAATGTTATAGTGCTTCGATTGTCTATGTTTTTGTATTCGATTACAAAAATATGGTTTATCATCAGAATTCTGCTTAAACACAAAAACACATTTAGATTTCTTTGTTGGTTATTATTTGTTGAAAGGAGAGATATTATACAGTGCACTGTCACAATCTAATATTGAAGTGTTGCATAAAACATCTTATTATTCTTCTCTCTCATATGTGTTTTATTCAAAGATGCGGGTTTTAATGAATGTTAAGGTCTATGTGCTGATCTTATCATTTGAATATGTACTGAATAAAATACTTAATTAAAAGCATTAAAGCCATGCAGGATTTCAGGACTGTAGGTACATGTGGTTTGTGTTTTTAAATGTTCAGCTACTGCTATTATCTATATTTTAAAAAAAATGTAAATTGCATAGTGTTTTCACATTTGAAATGTGCATTGATAGGAATACCACAATTAATAACCATGATCATGCAAAACTGTCATGCACACACAGACATGTGTACAGTAAAGTATGTACACTCTGTGGTCAAAAAAGCATTTCTGGTTGTTTTTAGGAGTTGTAATTTGTGCTTATCGCTGCCTATTTGGTGTGTGTTCGTTATCAGGTTGCAAGTGCATGTGTTTGATCAACCATGGGTGTGGGTGTGATGAATCCACTTAAAGTGTTTGGTAGTTTAAATGTCAAATAATCACGTATGCTGTTGAAATGAGATGGTGGTTTAACCCTTGATAAATATACTCTTATCCTCTCTCTCTCTCTCTCTCTCTCTCTCTCTCTCTCTTTTCAACTTCTCAGTATTGTTCTACAAGATATAACTCTAAATTACCCTGCAGCATTACTGTAGACTATTGACATTTTTTTTATGTTAGTGTGTGTGTTTGATGAACTGCAAGTTTTTAAGGGTGATCGAGGTTTTAGTGGCATTGTTGATAAGTTCATGTAGCTCAGGTCCTGGTAGAGGATGGCGATAGGGATAGTAGAGATATGCCTTAGAGGTAGAGGTTTAGGTATACTTTAAAGTGATAGTTCACCCAGAATGAAAATTCTCTCATCATTTTCTCAACCTCATGTCATCCCAGATGTGTATGACTTTCTTTCTTCTGCAGAACACCAATTAAGATTTTTAGAAGAATATTTCAGCTCTGTAGGTCCTCACAATTAAGGTGAATGGTGACGAGACCTTTTGAATCCCAAAAATCAGTAAGTCGGCAAAAAAGTTATTTATATTCCAGTGGTTATATCCATGTCTACAGAGGTGATATGATAGGTTTGGGTGAGAAACTTTTCAATAGTTAAGTCCTTTTTTACTATAAATGTGCACTTCCACATTCTTCTTCTTTTGTTTTTTGGTATTTGCATTCTTCAGGCATATCGACAGTTACTGGACGGGTCTGGTCAATGGTGGAGATTCATAGAAAAAAAAAAAAGGTTGTATTAAACATGCTTACTAACAATTAAGAGGACAAAATCATCTTTTAATCTAAGAATTTTTTGATATTTTAAAATATTTTATATTATATTCAACATTATCAGATAAAACAATTTTGCGGTATAGCTGCTAAAGTAAATGTATGTTGTTTTGAGGTTTAGATATTTATATTGGAAAACAAGCCAAAACCACAACAAATAAAACATTTATTTTGTTGAGGTGTATATTGTGGCGAAGACTCTCACCTTTTTGTTCACGTGATTTTGATCCATCTTTAACTGACAAATAAAACTCTTCTTGAAAGAGCTGCGTATTGCAGATTTTCTTACCGATAAGATACAAACCGCAACAAATATGTTATGATTCACTATGTCATACGCAATCACATAATAATTTAGCTGCAGCAAGCGTGTGCGAGTGACAATCGCCCCTGTGTCTACTAAGAGGCGCTGACCGCACAGATATATGCCAGTTTTGGAGTTTGTACTTTTTTACATGACCTGCTTCCTTATTATTTTAACTTTCATAAGGGATGCATTAAAGATATAATGGCTGGATTTTCCTTTAAAGATGCTGTGACACAAGTTTTTAAGCAGAACTGGAACGGCAGCTCCGGCTCTGCTTATTCCACAGTGGGAGTGCTTCTGTATTTTTCTTAGTTTGTAATTTTTATAATTTCCGATCAACATCACCTGAAACTGTTTGTAAAGTTTAGAGTGCATCTGGACTGTGATCTGTGTAATTCTTTCTCTCCTCAGTCAGTCGCTAGCTGAAGTGCTGCTCTTGTGTGCTATCATTAGAGTTTAAATGATCTTATGCTACGGTAAATGAGATCAAACGAATCTTCAACAACGAACATTTTTGACGACAATTTATTATTGTCAACATTGCTGATAATGCCGCCTAATTGTTTCAGCCCTAATACACATCTGGGATGGCTTGAGGGTAATGATGAGAGAATTTACATTTTTGGGTGAACTATCCCTTTCAAGTCACTTTGGATAAAAGTCTGCCAAATGCATAAATAAGTCTATCTGTGGGATCAAAGAATAGAGATGACTGCTATAAATATCACTTCAAGGTATACCTTCTCCTTGTAATGTTATGAGTGCAGTTAGTTAGACCAGGACTGCATTATTCTCCTGAAGTGATTGCCGATCATATGTCATCAATATCATTTTAATTTTAAAGTTTAATTATCTTGTTTAGATTTAGTGAGATGCAGTACTCTGTTACATTGGTACAAAGATTTAGATGTCTAGGGCAGATGGTTTCCTTCAGTCTCATCTGAGTTGTTGAAAAAGTCACACAGGTGAGGAGAATAGAGCTGATAAGAGCTGAATGGAGTTGATTAAGGTCAAATAGTGACTGGAGTAAAATAGCATTGATTAGAGCTGATTGGAGAGGTATTTCTGTCTGGTCTGAAATGCCATCATGGTTATTGTGCCTAAAAAGATGTAAAAGGAACAGCACTGCATTCTTGGAGAAAGTCAGGCCATATTTGTTAATTTATGTTGCAGCATGTGTATAGTGTGTGCTGACTGATTCGCTCTTGCACCCACAGCATCCTCTCCAGTCCAATGGATAAATTTTTTGGTCTGCGTTTTCGACGAAAAGCCTCCCAGCCAGGCAGGTGCAGGCGCTCCAGTGTGTCACTTCCTGTGAGTAAAGCACGCCGGCGCTCCAGCGTAGGCCTGCCCTCGACCTGCTTAACTCAAAGACGAAGATCCAGTGCTCAGCTGCACGGAGGCCTCCAAACCAGCCATGTGCAGGCTGAGTTCTTAAAGCGCAGAAGAGGAAAATTTGCCAGGAAGAAGTCAAGTGGTGCGACAGCTTGTCAGACCCCCAGGTTTTCTATTCGACGAAGACAGGCCACCAAACACCACAGCATACATGCCCAGCTGCTGGGGCCATCACTGCTCTTGGCTAGTTTGGTGCAAATGAGTGACGATCATGAAACGGAGGATAAGAGTGTAGAGGAATACTCCTCTGCCTCCGATAGCGACTGCAGCCAGGAGGAACAAGAGCCAGCAGAGATGGACTTGGAGTCTGATAAGGATTTGACATGGTTAGCTCAGGGTTTATTGGCAGGGGAAAGCATTCAACCCCGCCCCCTTATACGTGCACCACGTTGCCTGCGGCGAAACTCCTCACACCTACTTCCCGCTGAGGCGGTTTACCGAAGCCCGGCTTCGTATGGGCTGTACGGACATTACCGTAGGACCAGTCAGGGACAGGGACTGTATAATGTGGGTGGAGTGTGGGCAAGGAAGCAAAATTCTTTTACTCGAGGATTGGTTGCACTGTACAGGAAGGGCTCCTCCGGTTGGCCAGATCTCACTCTTTCACACACACTTCAGGGAACTTTCTACAACCCTCAGACTGACACATGGAGTGGGTTCCTCTCGTATGTAGAACCCTAACTATGGCTGTATGTATGTGTTTGTATGTGTGATGGAGATGCTTGGGATCTTATTGCAGAAAGCATAAAGACCTTGTTGTTTGTGAGTGTTGAGTGTTAGTGTGAGTGTTGAGTGTGAGTGTTTATAGTATGTCACTAATTTTTTTAAATCAGTTTATTGAATTTTAAAAAATTTCCTTAATATAACGAACACAGACAAAGAGTCTGCATTTGTAAAAAAAATAAAATAAAAAATTCCAAGATGCTGTTTATTGTGCAACCAAAATCCCAATAATAACCTGAAAGATTTGGTGCATAACTTGGGACTTTTCACAATAAACAAGCCCAAAACACACCGGGGACTCTTATTTTGCAATGACAGTGACTTGTCTCTGTTACAGTGCTCTGTATATTAATATTTACCAAATTATTATTTAACAGATATATGATTATATATATATTTCACCAGATGAGGTTTAATGATGAACAAGGTTTATTATTATTCACAAGATATAAAATTAGACCCTATTTATATGCTGAAGAGGCAGGTTTCCATATAGTTGCTTTTTCCGTTACATCCATTCCCATCAATTTAGAACACTTGATTAAACAAAGTTGTTCTCCGTAGACTCCTCCAGTGCCGGTCATAAAACATTTTTTTTTTATACTGTCGGCGTATATTTGTGGAGATAACCGATAGTTTATAAACGCAACTATCGACACCGATTAATCAGTAAAAACGATATATCGGTCTACCACTAATTCTTAGTTACTGGCTAATGACATTTTACACTTGCATCTTTTGAGATGTCAAAAGACTAAATGTACATGCAAGAAATAGGATTGGTGGAGTTTGAGAGCAGTGACATTATTTTTAGTTATTTCTATCTTTTCCTCTTCTTTTGTTCTTTTGCTTTTAATTTTCTTAATTTCCATCCATCCATCCATCCATCCAGGCATCCATCCCTTTAGATCTAATTTAACTTTATACAGTTGCCCTTGTGACTCAGAAACATGATGATTTTAATGTTTTGTTCTTTCTGTACAGATTTACTCAATGTGCATATTTTTGTCCTTCTGTATGCTTCTTGGCTGTACATGAAGCTTCTTTTTATAATTTTTTGCTTTGTGTTATTTTACAGAACCTGACTTTTTTTGTGTTTGTTTGTAGGAAGGCCATTGCCAAGTCTGGTCTCCAGCACCTCTCATCCCAGCCCGCTGCTTCTGTGTTGGCCATGGGTGATACAGATAGAGAAATCCGCAGCACTGTGGACTGGAGTGTGAGTAGCATGAATACAAGTAATCCAGAGGTCAAATCTCCATTTATTTGTACTGTTTATAATTAAACAAGTGTTTCCCCTCTTCCCTTTTTATGATGTATAGTGTGATATTGAGAAGAATTCTATTTCACATTTAGATAGATACTTTGTGTTTGTGTGAGAACAGGAATCAGCTCTGTATGGGGAACACATTTGGTTTGAGACTAATGTCTCTGGGGACTTCTGTTACGTCGGAGAACAGCACTGTTATGCCAAATCACTGGTGAGTGTGTGTTTGTGTTTGAAGGAATGATGCAATGAAAGAGTTAAACAGCAGAAAGTCAGAGATGTGAAATGAGATATAAGTAAGGAGAGTGAACATAGGAGAGTAAAGATGGACAGAATACAGGGACATGGGTGGAATATGTGCCAGACCAGAGAAACGTTATGAAAAAGAACCAAGAATCAGATATTTGGAGGATAAGGGAGTGGATAGAAATGGATGGATGAGGAAAGGGAAAGAGACAGTTTCTCCTTCCATAAAAGTTAAGTGTTGCCCCCTGGAGGCTTGATTACAGAATACATTGACTAGTTTGTGGACTTTCAAAGTTTCAATTCATTTTGTAACCAATTATTTTGAATCTGCTTTGTCCTGAAGGTTTATTTATCATGCCTAAACTGGGCTCTTATTCGAGACTGCTTAGGAAGATATTCTACATTAAATGGAGATCACCTGTGACCTCAGAGTCTAAATCATGTTTTCTCTTTCTCTCCCTCCCCCATTTTCCTGTTTTTTGATTACAGCAAAAGTCTGTTGCTCGTAAAAAATGTGCCGCTTGTAAGATCGTAGTACACTCCATCTGCATCGAACAGCTGGAGAAGGTGAGTGCCATTGCCAATGTCAACATAGAGCTAGAGGCATGATCTGACACTACATCACAAACCATACATGTTCCTCCCCTCCCCAGTTATTGGACTGGAAAGCTCTGCCTCAGGGGGAGGGGCTTGATGAGCTGCCTCTCAAAGACACATCATTCAGAGTGAGAAACCCCTCTAGCTTTCTCTCAGACTCGGCTGGGGCTAATGGATCACTCACACATTCTGATCTTAGCAGAGATTGATGACTGTCTTGCATGATAAACCTTGAACATATGTACCCAAATCACAGAGCCCTGTTAACATCTAAAGCCACATTAGCGCTCAGTCCATCCAGTCTGTGAAGGTGATGGCTTTTGTCTGTCTGATTACCAGATTTATCATTTGGAAGATAAATGTTCAGATAAAAGCTGAACGCAGGGTTGTTAAAGGATTAACCGAATAATGTGGAAAGGTTTTCTTGCCAGACATAGCTTTCTCTCAGCAGTATATCACTCTCATTTTGATTGGGCAATTATCCCAAACATACTTTTTTGGTACATCTGGGTGGAATTTTAGTTTTCATCCTTGAGGCACAGATTCTGTATGTGCTGAATTTTGATTTGTATGGTGTTTTATACAATTTATGTCAGGTATGTGGGGCTGATCGTGATGGAATGGTATTTAATCAGGGATGATTTTAATTCTACAGTAATTCACACTAACCAGGCTAACAAACTCAAAGCCGAACAAGCACTACTAGAAGACAGACAGTAGTAAAATGTTACTTTAGGTTTGGCAGGATTCTTCCTCCTTTATTCAATACAGTTCTATCCTCTTATTCAGAAATCGTTTCTTTCGCCATATGGAAATATGGTGCTTAATGGGGAATTTCCAAATCTGAAAATGATTTCTGGGAAGTGCTTCTTCTTTGTGATGAGCTATGTTTCATTTGAGCTGTCATAGTTGAAGGTAAATGCAGATTAGTGTTGTTGAAAATACGGTATTGTGTTTGTCTTTCAGATAAACTTTAGATGTAAACCATCTTTCAGGGAGTCAGGATCACGGAACATCCGGGAAGTGAGTTTCTTTCTTTTCTCTCCTCACTCTTTTTCTCTTTTCTCATCCATTTCTTGGTTTGATTTCTTAATCTTTGTTCTCACCTATTGTTCCTTATTTTTCTAATCTGTTAAACTGATTTAGATACAAGCTGTCAAGAGTTCGATATAAACAGCCAACAGCAGTGCTCTGACAATCACTATTATATTTTTGTTATATCTAAGTTTGATTTTCACATACTAAGCTCTTCATTTTTGTTTTTTAGTTTCATTTTAGTTCTACCCAACAGTCTGAATGTGCCCCATCTGATGTTGTTTGCTGTTTACATCTTGATTATACTTGCGTATTCTCAGTTCTTGCACATCCTTACCTTCTGTTTTCCTTTTACGATTCCCTTATATCACTCCCACTCTTCTCCTCATCCTTCCATCGCACTTGTCCTCCATGTCCTGCTCCTCTTTTTGACCTCTGTCTTCCTGTCTTTCATCATGCCTTGATGGGTTAGTGCGCCTGGCGGCGCAGAGCTTTCAGGGGTCGCCATGCTCTGGAGCAAATGAGAGGTGCTGCAGCTAAATGTAGTTCACACACCTCTATTACACAGGTATCACACACGCACGTTTACTTATCTATCTAAATGAGGATTGTTTTTATAAAATTACTTTAGACTAATCCAAGCCCCCTAACCCAACTCACTGGTATAAATATATACTCACCGACCACTTTAATCAGCCGATCATGTGGCAGCAGTGCAATGCGTTAAATCATGCAGATACAGGCCAGGAGCTTCAGTTAATATTCACATCTACCATCAGATTGGGGAAAAATGTGATCTCAGTTATTGTGGCCGTATCATGATACTTGGTGCCAAACGGGCTGGTCTGAGTATTTCTGTAACTGCTGATCTCGTGGGATTTTCAAGCACAATAGTCTCTAGTGTTTACTCAGAATGGTGCCAAAAACAATAAACATCCAGTAAGCGGCATTTCTGCAGAAGAAAAGGCCTTATTGATGAGAGAGGTTATTAATTGAACATTGAATATGAACATTAACTGAAGCTCCTGCATGATTTTATGTATTCCACTGCTGCTGCATGATTGGCTGATTAGATAACCGCATGAATAAGTAGGTGAACAGGTGTACCTAATAAAGTGATCACTGAGTATATACATTTGTGTCCAAAAGTTTGGAATTATGTACAGATTTTGCTCTTATGGAAAGAAATTGGTACTTTTATTCACCAAAATAAAGTTAGGTGTTAACACCCCACCAAAGTCAGGACATTAATAATGTGGAAAAATTACTATTACAATTAGATTTTTTTTTTAACTACTTCAAAATGTTCGCATCAAAAAATTCTCCACGTGCAGCAATAACAGCTTTGCAGATCCTTGGCATTCTAGCTGTCAGTATTTTCAGATGCTCAGGTGACATTTCATCCCACGCTTCCTGTAGCACTATCCAAAGGCGTGGCTGTCTTGTCGGGCACTTCTCATGCACCTTAAAGTCTAACTGTTCCTACAAAAGTTCAATGGGTTTAAGATCCATAACACTCTTTTCCAATTATCTGTTGTCCAATGTCGGTGTTTCTTTGCTCACTCTAACCTTTTCTTTTTTTTTTTCTGTTTCAAAAGTGGCTTTTTCTTTGCAATTCTTCCCATAAGGCCTGCACCCCTGAGTCTTCTCTTTACTGTTGTACATGAAACTGGTGTTGAGCAGGTAGAATTCAATGAAGCTGTCAGCTGAGGACATGTGAAGCATCTCTTTCTCAAACTAGAGACTCTGATGTACTTATCCTCTTGTTTAGTTGTACATCTGGCCTTCCACAACTCTTTCTGTCCTTGTTAGAGCAAGTTGTCCTTTGTTTGTTTAAGACTGTAGCCTTCAGTCCTCAAAACAGTGATTGACAGACGAGTTTCTAGAGAAAGCTGTTTCTTTTTTGCCATTTTTGACCTAATATTGACCTTAAGACATGCCAGTTTATTGCATACTGTAGCAACTCAAAAACAAACACAAAGACAATGTTAAGCTTCATTTAAAAGCAGACCGGTCAGAGTGCCCATGATGACCCTGTCCACAGTCGAAAGCACCTACAATGGGAACGCCAGCGTTGTTACTGGACCTTGGAACAGTGGAAGAAGGTTGCCTGGTTCGATGAGTCACGTTTTCTTTAACATCATGTGGATCGCCGTGGACGCGTGCACTGTTTACCTGGGGAAGTGATGGCACCAGGATGCACTGTGGGAAGACAACAAGCTGGGAAACCCTGAGTCTGGCCATTCATGTGGATGACAATTTGACACATGCCAACAACCTAAACATCATTGCAGACCAGGTACAACCCTTCATGGCAATGTATTCCCTGATTGCAGTGGCCTCTTTCAGCAGGATAATGCACCCTGCCACACTGCACACATTGTTTGGGAATGGTTTGAACCTGATAAAGAGTTAAAGGTGTTGACCTGGCCCCCAAATTCCCAAGATCTCAATACAATTGGCCATTTGTGGGATGTGCTGGACAAACAAGTCCGATCCACAGAGGCTCCACCTTGCAACTTATAAGACCTGAAGGAACTACTCCTGATGTCTTGGTGCCAGATACCACAGGACACCTTCAGGGGGCTTGTAGAGTCCATGCCTTGGTTGGTCAGCGCTGCTTTGGCTGCATGCGAGGACAAACAACATATTAGACAGGTGGTCATAATGTTTTGGCTCATTAGTGTATGTGTGTGTATATATATTTATATATATATATATATATTGTGGCGCACAGGTGGACATCATTCGCCTCTTATCTTCCTGGCCTCGCTCTGCCCAGATGCCGCCCCTACTGGCCACAATATATATATTGTGTGTATATACAGTATATATTTATAAACTGGTGGCCAAAAGTTTGGAATAATGTACAGATTTTGCTGTTTCGGAAGGAAATTGGTACCTTAACCAAAGTGGCATTCAACTGATCACAAAATATAGTTAGGACTTTACTGAAGTAAAAAACAGCACCATCACTATTTGAAAAAAAGTCCTTTTTGATCAAATCTAGACAGGCCCCGTCCAGCAGCCATCACTCCAACACCTTATCCTTGAGTAATCATGCAGCTGAAAAAAAAATACACCTGAAAGCTATTTGGTTCCTTAAATTAGCTTAACAATGTCTTTGTTTTTGATTTGCCACAGTATGCAATCGACTGGCAGGTCTTAACAATATTAGGTCAAAAATGGCAAAAACAATTCTCTAGAAATTTGTCAGTCAATCATTGTTTTGTGGAATGAATGCTATACAATGCTTGAAATTGAGAAAAAAAAAAGGTGTACACTACTTTCTTCTAAGACAACTGGTTCTAACAAGGACAGAAAGAGATCTGGAAGGCCAGATGTACAATTAAACAAGAGGATAAGTACATCAGAGTCTCTAGTTTGAGAAATAGACACCTCACATTTCCTCAACTGACAGCTTCATTGAGTTATACCCACTCAACACCAGTTTCATGTACAACAGTAAAGAGAAGACTCAGGGGTACAGGCTTAATGGGAAGAATTGCAAAGAAAAAGCCACTTTTGAAACAGAAAAATAAAAAGAAAGGTTAGAGTGGGCAAAGAAATACAGACATTGGACAACAGATAATTGGAAAAGAGTGTTGTGGATATTAACCCCATTGAGCATTTGTGGGATCAGCTAGAATGTAAGGTGTGTCAGAAGTGCCTGACAAGACAAGTGCTGCAGGAAGTGTGGGGTGAAATGTCACCTGAGTATCTGGACAAACTGACAGCTGGAATTCCAAGGATCTGCAAAGCTGTCATTGCTGCAAATGGAGGAGTTTTTGATGAGAACTCTTTGAAGTAGTTTAAGAAGTTCTGAAAAAAAAAAAAAAAAAACAGATTGTAATTTTCACATTAATAATATCCTAACTATACATTGTGATCAGTTGAATGGCACTTTGGTGAATAAAAGTACCAATTTCTTTCAATAAGAGCTAAATCTGTACTTTTTTCCAAACTTTTGGCCACCAGTGAATGTGTGTGTGTGTATATATATACATATGTATATGTATTTATACATACATATATATATATATATATATATATATATATATATATATATATATATATATATATGTATATGTATTTATACATATACATTTTCAGTAACTTTTTTCTCCCTAATGATGCTGTGGAGATTTTGTTTTTCAATTAAAACACAGCTCCTGAAGTGCTTTGGTACCTGTTCTGCTGTCTTTGCCTGTTCATCTCTCAAACCATCCCCACTCATCTTCCAAACACACTGTATGCTTTATTCTGTTATATAACTGTTTGTGCGCTTCTTAACACAGACTGTCATATTCTATGAATAAAAGAGCTATGTAAAATCTTGTGAACTGTTCGTATCGCAGCCTGCAACAGTGCGACACCACTGGGTTCACCGGAGAAGACAAGAGGGCAAATGCAAACAGTGCGGAAAGGTGGGTATAATGAGTCTAAATAAGAGTGTTTAGAGATAAAACATTAGACATATTACATGCATCACATAACAAAGGCTAATAACTGAATTCTAAAGCATTTAAAGGACTTATTAGATGTCTGTTCTCTAATCTCTTCCTGCAGGGGTTTCAGCAGAAGTTTGCTTTTCACAGTAAAGAGATTGTAGCCATTAGTTGCTCCTGGTGCAAACAAGCAGTAAGTCCCTCAGCTTGTATTTGTTTGTGTGTTTCAGTATTGTAGAGCATGTACATTTTTGTGTCAGTGTGTAACTACTCTTCTCTCTCTCTCTGTCTGTGTACAGTATCATAATAAGGTGGCATGCTTTATGCTGCAGCAAATAGAAGAACCATGTTCATTAGGAGCACACGCCGCCGTTATAGTACCACCTACCTGGATCATACGGGTTCGCCGACCTCAGGTATCCACACACTACACCCTGTTACTTTGTAGCATTGTGCTGTAATGCTTGATTTGTTCACATTTTATGTGAAAGATCAACGAACTGTAATAGATAATTAAATACATTTTGTGGGTCTGTAAATTATTGACCAGTGCTGTCAGCGTCTCCTGTGGTTGAATAAAATGCAAAATGCTTTGTGTACCCACCCTCATTCAGGCCTATACAAGCAATATGACACACTGGTCATTTTCTGGGTAACATTTAATTCCACAAAATTTACAAACTGATTTTTCAAACGTCATCATAGTTTTACATGCTTTCTAAAAAGAAATTAAGAAATGTTCTGCTCTGCGTATGCTTTGCTTAGAAATCATTTTGTCTGGCCTTGAACTCCATATTTACTGAATGAAAGAGCTGTTCAGCACAAATTGAAATAAATAAAAAGTTACAAATTTGGCAACTATTCTGTGTTCAGCCACTAGCAACATTACAGTGTGTTTTAAGCATTATTACATTTTATTGAGGAGCTGCTTTGTAATATTTTTGTTTTGCTGTTTTTCAATTCCAGTCATCACTAAAGTCAAGCAAAAAGAAGAAACGAACATCTTTCAAACGCAAATCCAGCAAAAAGGGAGCAGAGGTATGTGTCAAACCAAAAAATTGTCTTTGTGGTTCCACAGGATGACCCAGTAAAAAACAGCATGATTTATCTTCATCCCATGTCTCTCTCTCTCTCTCTCTCTCTCTCTCTCTCTCTTCCAGGAGGCTCGATTGAAGCCCTTCATAGTGAGGCCTATTCCCTCTCAGCTCATGAAGCCACTACTGGTATTTGTAAATCCAAAGAGTGGAGGAAACCAGGTCTGTTGATAATGATGATGATGATACCAGACCAGTCTGACTGTGTATGAAGGTGACGTGTATGAAGTGCACTTGTTACAACAACAGTTTGTCTCTTTTTCTCTTTGTCTCTCTCTCTCTTAGGGATTTAAAATAATTCAGTCCTTTCTGTGGTATCTAAATCCTCGGCAGGTCTTTGATCTCAGTCAAGGGGGTCCTCAGGAGGGGTCAGTACCTGTATTTGCATGCCCTCAGAAGAAAAGTAGTAAACTCTGCCATGTTTATATTGTAACGTGTATGTTTATGCGTATTTGTAGGTTGGAGATGTACCGCAAAGTACACAACTTGCGAATCCTGGCTTGTGGTGGGGATGGCACGGTGAGTGAGCATATATGTGTGAATGTGACAATAATCTGAGAAGAGTCATGTGGATGTTAGGTGAGGTGAGTGTGTGTAATAATAATAAACCCCTCCAGCATTAGGCAGCACTGCATTCTCATCTCCCTGCCTGTTAGCTGAGCAAGAGATGTTTTTCCTGTCTTAATACTATGACACTTTTTTGAGTCACATGTTTCAGTTTTCTGACATGCAATGCTGATGTGTGTGTCCTGGTTTACCCCATGCTGTCACATCTCTGTAATCCGTCTGTGTGAGTAATTAAGAGCATTAAATGTTGATCTGAATGCAGTCATATTTCACACTGTGACTTTGATCCATAAGGGAGAAGTTCAGGAATAATGCCATAAGCCCATGGAAATAAGTAGTTTAATTCCACCCATCCCATCACTCCTCCCCCATGCAGCTGAACTGCACTTTTTTGCAGTTTTGAGGAAAACGCACCATAGATTCATACTCTCTCATAAATACTCTCTCACGTTTTTTTGTGAGGTTCTTACTCTCTGCACTGTGTTGGTTGTGATTTTACAATACAAGATATCTAATACTAACTAGTTTGTTTTTTTACTGTAGGTACTGTAAGCTCTTTCTCTGTCACAAACACACACACACACACACTGACATTAAATTATGTTTTGTCTTAGGTGGGCTGGATATTGTCCACTCTTGATCAGCTGCAGCTCAATCCTTCGCCTGCTGTGGCAGTACTTCCTCTGGGCACTGGAAATGACCTCGCTAGGACACTAAACTGGGGTGGGGTGAGTAAAACTTCTGTCACAAATCTATGGTAAAGATAGAGAGGTGCGCTTATTTGGGCAATATATGAGCATTTTTGAAAGTCTGTGTGTGTGTGTGTGTGTGTGTAGGGTTACACAGATGAACCTTTGAGTAAAATTCTGTCTCACGTTGAGGATGGAAATATTGTTCAGCTAGATCGATGGAATCTCCATGTGAAGCCCAACCCAGATGCGGGCCCAGAAGAAAGAGACGAGCAGGTGACGGACAAGGTAAGAGCTCTGGAACCCATACAATCTCTTGCTTTGCTGTTTTACACACGGTCAAATGCAGCAGTATCATCTGCATCAGCAGCTGAAGTGTGATAGTCAGATTTATCTGTGCTCCACAGCTTCCCCTAGACGTCTTCAATAATTATTTCAGCCTTGGTTTTGATGCTCGTGTGACACTAGAGTTCCACGAATCTCGAGGTTGGTGTAAAGGCATTAATCTATTTTTTATTACATGTAACCATATATTAAGACTTTAGAGTAGAATCTTGTTTGCATGTTTGTGTGCATGTGTCATTTGGGGTTTGTAAGATAAGATTGTTTTTAATAGTAAAAAAAACGTTTTGCTAATTGAGATTAATTAATTCTCTCTGTCCTCAGAGGCCAACCCTGAGAAATTTAACAGCCGATTCAGAAACAAAATGTTCTATGCAGGGGTAAGTGAGACACATGCACTCTCTCACAGTCAAATGGCCACATTCTCAGACAAGTTATTTATTTTATTTAATATTTAGTTTTAATAGTAATATAATTATGATGTGAGTGATGAGTGGGATGGTGATGTGCATAATGATTTTTCTTTTTAATACAGACAGCATTTTCTGATTTCTTGATGGGCAGCTCCAAAGACCTGGCCAAACACATCAAAGTGGTGGTATGTACAGAGATTAGCTACACAAATAGCCCTTTGTGCAGCGCAAGAGAGGAAATAGAATGCACACATGGAAATCTGTGTGTTTTGAAATGCTAATAAGCCGCTGTTGTTTTAGGTCTCTGAAGTATTTGAAAGTTTTTTTATGCATTTCTTCATCTTGGGCTTTAAGCACCAAGAGATAAAGTGTCTACTTCAGTGTTGAAAGTTTTTTTCAGCTGACTGTTTTATTGTTCTAGAGGCTTAAATTAAATGTTTTATTGCTTTATCTCACTCTCATTCTCTATAGTGTGATGGGACAGATTTGACCTCTAAAGTCCAGGATTTGAAGCTGCTGTGCTTGGTCTTCCTCAATATCCCCAGGTAACACACAGCTCTATATACCTGTAATAATAATCTATTCTTGTATCTGCTCCAGATATGACAGTGTTAAGTGTTTGTATATTTGTGTGCTAATGTTTATTGCAGGTATTGTGCAGGCACTATGCCATGGGGCAATCCAAGTGAGCATCATGACTTTGAGCCTCAGCGGCACGATGATGGCTGCATTGAGGTCATTGGATTCACAATGACATCACTGGTATGCTTCACCTCATTACATAATTATTAATTGACCTCAAATCAGAAATATGTCTTTTAGACACTCTCTCTATATTGTGTCTGTAGGCCACATTGCAGGTCGGAGGTCACGGTGAGAGGTTAAATCAATGTCGTGAGGTCACTCTTACCACCTTTAAGTCGATCCCCATGCAGGTGGATGGAGAGCCTTGCAAACTATCCCCATCTGTCATTCACATCTCCCTTCGAAACCAGGCCAACATGGTGCAGAAAACCAAAAGACGCACATCGATACCACTGCTCAATGAGTATGTGCAACATGCACACATTTGTGAGAACACACTCATTCATGGCTGACCACAAAATGATTCATCCCTGTAATTGTCTCACCCTCTTGTTGTTGCAAACCCATATGACTTTCTTTCTTCTTTGTAACTCAAAGGCAGGTGTTAGGCAGAATGTTAACCTCAGTCACCATTCACTTTCATTGCATGGAAAAAAGATGCAATGACATTGAATGGTGACTGAGGCTAAAATTCTGCTTAACAACTAATTTTATGTTCTACAGAAGAAGGAAAGTAATTTTAATTTGAGGGTGAATAAATGAAAGAATTTTCATTTTTGGGTGAACTATCTTATAAGATCAGGGTCATATTGCAATTTCTGAATGTGCTTTATAAAGCATGAAGGCTCTTTAAAAGGGCAACTGGCTAAAATGTCTCCCACCAAATAACAAATGTCTGTGTATTTGGTTGGAGGTGATTTTATAAAATATTCAGAGTGAGCCAAACGTTTAACTCTGCCGGTTTGCTGTCTCTCTATTGAGCTGTTACTAAAAGTGAGAGGTTTAGTGTGATTTATAAGCTCTCTCTGTCTCATTGCTTTTCTCTGAAACTGTAAAAGTGAATATATTACCCTCATAAAAGCTTACTAAGGACACAGAAGCTTGCTTTAGTCTTGCCAAATTAGATAATAGAGATTTTGTTAATTTCACACCTGGCCGGTTCTGCGGGGGAAAGCACTGTATCGACGGCAGATAGGCCCTTAATATAACCCCCGGTAAAATGCCAAATAACAGAAGTGGGTTTAATACGTTTTGTGACAGTAGTGCTGTTTGGTGAAGCAGAAGTCAAGGGCAGAATACTATACCTAAACAAGACGGCACGCTGACTCACTTTTATACACTACAGTTATTGAAAGTTTCAATCTGTGAGATGTTTGTGCCATAGATCCTGTTTGATTATTTATGTGTTTTTCTGATTGGATTTTTTTTTCCTGTCCAGCAGTCAGCAACCATTTCCAGAAAGGTTACGGATCAGAGTGAGTCGCATCAGCATGCACGATTATGAAGCTCTGCACTATGACAAGGAGAAACTCAAAGAAGCTTGTGAGTATCAAATGCACACACATATAACGTTACACTCAAACATTTTCAGTCCAGAAAATACAGTGGTAATTCTTAGTGTGCTGTGGCAGCTCAATGCTATGAGTGTGTAAATGTAAGTTTTTAGCACTAGGTGTCATCACAACACTGCAATGAGTGATTAAAGTCTCTTGTGCAGACATTTAGTGGATCTCTGAGAAACATTTCAGACATGTATCAGAAATAGATTTAGCTTTGGGTTTTGACACAGAATCTTTTCACAGAATCTATGTAACATGGGATCACGTGTGTGTGTGTGTGGTATTCTGCTAGTGTGAGAGTTAAAAACATACCTGCAGGTAGGTGTGTGTGTGTGTGTGTGTGTGTGTGTGTGTGTGTGTGTGTGTGTGTGTGTGTGTGTGTGTGTGTGTGTGTGTAAAATGGACAGATAAAGGAAAGACATGGAGAGATAAGCTTTTTTACTGTTCATGCAGTTTTTCTGTACTCTTCTCTGTGATCCAAAAATATAACACTCATTCCTGGATCCCTTCTGCATGCTGCTGTCAACCCCTCTTCACTCTTCTGAAGAGTTTTGACAATACCATCAACTGCACAGAGACGGAGAGCAAACCTGAATAGAATTTGGGAATGACTGTTCAGATGTTGCTAAGCAACCCAACATTCCTCAATGGAAGAGACCTCTCCCATCTCTCTGTTCTCTTTCTCTGCTAGTTTCTTCCTGCTTCCCCTGTTGCTTTCTCTCTCACTTCCTCCCCAATTTGCCAGAGAAGCTTTCCATCCTCTTGAGAAAGCTAATTTAATTCAGAAATATTGCCGTGCCTTTCTGAATCCTGTGAGAATCTGCTGGATCTGTGTCCCTATACACAGTATGACTTCCACTCCTTTAGCAGTGAAACATACTGTATCTTCATCATGTCAGGCCTGGTTGGGTTTGTCACTGAAATGAATCGATGCATAGCTGTTACAGTTGTGATTAGGGCTTCCAAACGTCCCATATTTAAGGCAACAAACTTGCATTCCATATGAAATCAATATGGATTTGTCACGTTTTTTTAGCATCTAACACTCAAACTGCTAAGAATAACTCACAAACTGAGAGAAATGGACCTGAAAAACACCTTTCTCATGAGTTGTGTGATATATTGGCTGTTGCTACATTACGTGGATACCACACTTGGCCGGGGGGAAACATCAATAACAGTCAGTGCCATTTTCTGGTAAGTTTTCTGTCAAAAGCAGGAGAATGTTGTCAAACATATTGTATTCGAGTGCATGATAGTTGTGATCACAAGTGGATTCACAATTCCAAATCAACAGTAAACGTAGGGCTGGGTATCCAGTTCGATACATTTTAGGCACCGACCGAATTGCCTTTAAACAATCGAGTATCTAAAAATGTCTTGTCGTTCGGTACCAAATTTCAAAACCTAAGGGGTTAATCTTGTCAACGTCAGTTATAAGCATGTAGCATGCTAGATGTGCCCAAATCTAAAAGTGCTGGTGATTGGCTGTGTTTAGGCATCAAGGAAAAACACTTGTATCAGAAAATGGTTTGAGTTCCAGGACTGAGAAAGAATGTTATCAGTAACATTGCTAACACTGTTCTAGATTACAGAGAAATACTAAACCGTAATAATGTAATAATTTTTACAAGAGCACGCACAAAGCGAGCCGCAGCGACACTGGGAAAAGTGGTAATGATCATTTTGTTAATTTATAGAGAGAAATGCACATTCGGGTTGAGCAAACAGACGATATTTGGCTTGTTTTCCCATTTATCTATTAAATTATAATAATTATTATTATTATTATTATTATTATTATTATTATTATTAGACTATTATTATTATCAAATGAATATTAAAAATATTTTTCCCGTAGACACAAAGACACATGTTTATTATATTATTAAGTACAGATGACAGGAAAGCCGTATATGCGCATATATGACGCGCTGATATGGAGACGTGCAGTCTCGTGGAACATGCGCATCTAAGGATCTCACAATTTGTTTCTGCCTTCCGATTTGTATTTTTTATGAGTGCTGCAAATGACCTCAGACATCTCAGTTCAGGAGGTGCTTTGAGTTCAATTCACTTTATTTCCACAGAGCAGTTTATTATGAACGCAACTCTGCAGCCTTAAAAATAATACAAAATGTATAAAATAATACAAAAACAGGATTTATATTTCAGTGATTACTATCATCATTATATTTATTATTTTTACATTTATAATTGTTTTTATGTCTTCATTTGTGTAAGTAATTTTCCACCTGCATGTTTAGACGGATACTGGCCTATATAATAATTTATATATATAAATTATTTTATCACTTTATTATTTATTTGTTTGCTTTTTGGTTTCGTTTGGAGTGCAGTTTGAATTTAGTAATGTATTTGATTTAATTTTTCGTTTTTTAAGTAAATTATTGAGTTTTCAATGCAAAATCAATAAAGCAAGAACATTCACTAATCCCTCATCCCGAGGTTTCCGATGTAATTGGATATATATATCGTGAAGGAGGGAACTAAATGAATTTATTCACACACATGATATATTTTCCTGGATAACGAAATACCCGGCAGGTAGAGAATGCACGGATGAAGCTTCTTTACCAGAGAGATGTTCACAACACTTGTAAAGCCATCTTTCAAAAAGTTGAACATCACATTTTAAATGCACTTATTTTTTTCCAGTTTCATTTGAACTTTTGTTCAAATAAATACAAAATAAAGTTCAAAGTTTGAAATCAAGGTGTCTTGCTTTATTGTGTAGTCTAACCATGTTTACCGAAAATTATCCCATAGTACCACCTCGCGTCCAACCAGCGCTAATACCGGTGTATACCGAGATCACAGTAGTCATTTACTTTCTACTAGGGGTGCATGGTTTACCTGTACTGATGAAGCATCGCGACACCAAAAAAATGTAAATGGTACGATATCATCTTGTTGCTAATTTTTGTACCATATTGCAGAATGCTGTCATTAGCTAAATTATATGAGGCGTGACAAATTTGAAATTAAATCAATGACAATTTGAATATAATATAATCTGGATATGGCAAAGTGTGATAATAAAACAGAAGAAGGATGTAATTTAATTAAACATTATTCAGTCACATGTGCTGCACGCTACAGAATGAACAAAATCTCTGTCATATGATTCCCACACAAACATACACATACACACACCACCCACTGCTGCTGCTTAATTTTCATGCAGTGTGTTTAGAATATAAATGGCTGTTAACATTTAAATGAACTCCTCCGGTGCAGCTCGGAGATTTCAGCCCAAGAGTTGCGACGGGAATATTCCTGCATTAATGGGAAACTTTATATAAATAACCCGTCAAAAAAAGGAAGAACTCAAATGTCTGTCAAAATAAAAGTCCCACTAACATGAAAGCTCTATTCAAATGGATATTGAAATTTATCGATAGAAAACTTTAACTTCTGTATAAAAATTTTATATTCAAAAAGTAGCAATAATGCTCATAATAACAATTATTTAATATTGAATAGTTGAATTATTATTATTATTAATAGTAGTATTATCTGTAAGCAATATACCAAAGCAAGCAGCCTTGTGCCACAGGTAATCAGATTAGTTTTTTCATTAGTGTATTCATTAATAATGTGAAGCTCTGTTTTGAAGCATTTTATTTGACCAAAAATAAAATAGAAATTTTTGGTAAAAATATACATATATTTTTTGTTTTATTTGTTTGATTAAAACTGTATGTATCAATTTGATTAAACACAATTTGATCATAACATTTAATTAACATATTTAACATAGAATCCAGAAAATTACCTCAGAAAACACATAATTTGTATCTGTAAGACTTTATGCAGTTCTTTTAATCAAGTCATTTTCTGTGTAAAGTCTTAAAAAATCTGAGGCTTTTTATTTGTTGATTAATGGTTCGATTTAGTATCGATACCGAGGTACCAGGGCTGGTATCTTACCGAAGCCAAAATATTGGTATCTGAGCAACCCTACTTTTTACAAACTGATGACCCCAATTTTTCTGATTTACAAGAACAAGTTTTTGCATCCATCCATCCATGCTGGTTTTCAATAATTTGCCTTTGTAAACAAGCTCTAAGTAGACCTCTTTAACCATTGTGCAGCGTGTTGCGCAGGAGCCCTGCTGGAAAAAAAGTCCCTTATTTAGAGCTGGAGAGTCCTGTATCTGGCTGTGGTAGAAACCTGGCAATCCTAGTTGGGATCACATTAAGGGATTCATCCATGCTTTCACCATTTGCATCTGAAGTGACTTGGACACTAGGATGTGTATATACATGAAAGGATACATTCACCCTCAGCAACCACTGCACAAACATCATATTCTCCTCCTCTTAATGACAGCAGAGTCAACAGCAGGCTTATAGCCTTGAGTCTACAAAATGCCTGCAGAGATATTGAGTCTTGTAGAGACTAAATTGCCACATCCTCCCCATCACATCCTATTACTGTTTGACCTTGTTTCATGGGAAATCTGAGGATTCATTTGAATGAGCTTGATTTGGTCTCAGCATGCACTTGTTGGACATGGCAGACACAACTGTCATAAATCATATTCATCAACCGGTGAATAGAAATATTCATTAAACAGAGATTAATTTGGCAAAGTTGCCAAAGTTTGTTTGTTTGTTTTCGTTCTTTCTTTCTGCACCATACCTCTCTTCCTCTCTCTTATATTATTACTCCTTCTCCCACTGCTGATCAGTATTTCCAGAGAGAAACAATTTGGGCCAAGTTTTTCACCAAAAACAGCAGCCTGTTACTGTGAGTGATTGAATGATTCTGTTTATTCTTTCCATCTTTCTTTTTAACTTCATTTTTTTCTCTCTCTCATCCTTAACTCAGCGATCCCAATGGGTCTCATCGTTGTCCCTGGAGACAGTGATCTGGAAACCTGCCGCACTCACATTGAGAGACTACAGGAGGTAAAAAATGAGGGGGTGGGTATAACAGATGGAGTGGGTTATGAAATAAAAAATTTGAAATTAGGAGGATAGGAAAAGAGAAATGAGGAGTGAAGTGTTGGTGTTTGATTAAGTGAGAATCTAATGACAGAGAAGTTTTATTCAGTGCAACAGATAGTATGAACTATAGACCTTTCATGTCATCTCATGCTGTCTTTTGTCTTTTCTTTAGGGAACAGTGGTTAGATAAAGAATTTCACTTTCATCTATGAAACTAAATGGTTCCCCAACCAATCTGAGCCTTTATCTAGAGAAATATGCAAATGATGGCTTGTTGTATTTGGCATATGGAAGGCAAGAGCAGGAGAATATATCTTAAAATCTCTCACATACAGACACACACAGGCACACACACTGCCTGTCTTCAGCAGTCTTTAATGAAATACCCTATGTGGTAAAGTTGTGTGAAAACTGGTGTGATTAGAGTCTCTGTGAAAGTTGGTATTCTTTATTCTCAAACTCAAATTCACATGCTCATGTTCATTCAATCAGTCAGCAGATGATGGTTATGTGCTATAGCATCTGTTATATTGTTGACTAAAGAGGGGTGTGAGGTTTGAGGTGTGTGTGTGTGTGTGTGTGTGTGTGTGTACAGTATGTGATCTGATCTAATGTGTAGAGTGTCTGATCTATGGGGTTTGTGTGTGTATCTAATGGAATGGGGTCTCCCGCAGGACTTTGTTTCATGTCACCCATCTCTACAGCGACTGGTGCTCCAGGTGGGTAATACACTCCAGAGAGGTGAGACAGGCACACCTGGAGCACTTTCAGGAACAAGACTGGAAATACAGCTTGGTCACATGTACTAAGAATCTGATGAAAATTCCTTTGATGCAAACCTTAGTTAATACTAGCACAGCACATTTCTGTACTCTAAAAGTAGGCTCTGAGTCAGAAATGTTTTCTATGAGTGTGCGTAAATCCCCAGAGAGATAAATTACACAAAAGAGTTTGTTTTCAGATAGAGCTTAACAATATCCCTAAACCAAAGTATTCCAGAACCCATCCTAAAACTCTTCCACATCCTCCTGAGTGAGATTAGAGCACTCTAGCACCTCCTAAACACTGGTCTGTTTGTAGACGTAAATAGGACCCTCATTAGTACGGCATTCCCTCATGACAGATGTTATAGCAGAAACTTCAAATAGGCACAAATTACAGTAAGCTCAGTAAGCTAAATCCACCAGCTCAGCCAACTGTTCCCGAAATATTTCCCCTGGGTCCTAAGTGCTCCCATGTGCTTTGTGTGAATGGATGCTGTTGATCACGTTTTAGCCTCTGTTGGGAATGGCAGCTTTATAGTTATGGTGCATGCAGGTGTTGTATTCATTTTGTGCTTGTGGATTCTGTGAGGAAAGTCTTTGTAGTGTGTATGTTGTGTTTAGATATAAGGTTCTGACTCAGTTGCATGAATTTCATGGCAAGTTATATGCAGTTGATGTTCAAATGGCACTTTGAAGCTTTATGGAAAGAGATGTAACAGGAAATTATGAAAAATCGGTTTGTGTGTGCTGAAAATGGTGAAGTTCTGCAATGTACAGATGCTGTTTGTCTGCTCTGAGTTACATGAGATGCCGTTAATCATGACTTCTTTCCTCGTTTCTATCACTTCCCCTTTCATTCTCAGGAAGGTGATGGGACCAAACCTAAGGCTTTGTCATCACAGAGGCTGTCAGCAAAATGGTGCTTTCTCGACTGTGAGTTTTCTTTTATTGCAATGTGTATGTTAGAATTCAGAAGTGCAGGGCTGGAATGGACCGAGGTCTCACTTCTTTTTCTGTGACCAACACAGTGGCCTGCTACAGCACAGAACAGTTCATGCCATTATGCTCCTTTAGGATGTGGACTGGAATTGTGCTTATCAGTGCACAAAGCGTTATATTTTCCCATGTGAATAAAACTGCAGAGTAAAGGTCAGAAATTCAAAACATGAGTCAGGCCTACAAAATACTTTTAAGTGCCACAGTCAGCTACAGTACAGTTGAGAAAGAGCACAAAAGAAATAGTCATGAGTCTTCATATTAAAGAAACAGAATATACTCTGACATTTCAGCTATAATAAGGATTATCATTAGAATGATATTTGTCAGCAGGAGAATTTGAGCTGCAGAGAAAGAGGTAGGAGCTTATTTCTGCATATTAACGGCATGTCTGTCATGATGAACACTCTGTGTGCTTGTGCTCCACCAGGTCACACCTGCAGATCAGCATCAGCTAAAAACATTTATGAAAGAGCTCATTGCTCATACATCCAAGCACACAATCGCACGTGTGCCTACAAATACACGCACACACACACACCTCTATGCCTTAATTTGCAATTAAGGCCATTGAGCCCGCAGGATTTATCAACTCTTTGGAAACAATTAATGTCTGTTTTTTTGTTTTGTTTAGTTTTTTCCATTAAATGCCATGGCAGAATTAAAAATTGTAAAAAAAAAATTCTCAAATAAAGTTGTAATCAGTACATATTGCTGATTATGTTCTCTGACACCTAGCATTGTAGATGTGTTTTCAGTGACCGATTGAGATTGTAGAAATACACTTTTCGCAGTCAGCCTCTATGGAGCGAAGCAGTTTATATCTAGATAGATGAATCAAGTTGTACAACACAAAGTTAAAGGAATATAATGATATTTATAGGGTAATATTCATATTACACACATTCGATGCACTGTGTGAATTAATAAATGGTGAAATTGCCCTAAGATAATGTCTGCATCGATTTTCTTGTGAAGGTCAAAGCGATGTATGATGCTTGTTTTGAAATGTGCGTTAAAGCCCTTTTGCAAATCTTGTAAAGTGAAAGGGCCTTTAGGCGTCTTTTGACAGCATCTCAAGACTCTGGACATTAGTCATCATTACACATTAATCCTCCATGACAGCAACCTAAACTGCTACACATCAAACTGACACTATCTCAGTACTTCCATCTTTCCACCATTTTTATCATCCCTCCATTCCAGTCCCTCCTTCCACTCCTCCCACTGGCCCAGTGCAGAACTCATCTGCTCATTCTAAGACTAAAGAGCTTCTGAGGGCTTCATTACCAGATCTGAGTGCGGCAACATGAGACAGAACTTTTTGGAGTGATTGTGACAGCACTTCTGATCTCTGCTCAGTTTAATGAAGTTGCTGTCGAAATTATTTCAAGTCCAGGTTTGATTGTCAGTGCTTCCAAGCAACACTTAGGGGCAGTATATATACAGCCAATACATGGGGGAATCATGTCCACACTGTATGTGCAGTAACTGTTATTTACTGGGATGAAGACAAGCTGTTGGAAGTGTGTGCATTGTATACACTCCACCACAGTTCATTATCCCTCTGTGGGATTCATTTGCTTTTGTGAGATGGGATATCTGTGGCAGTTTCTTTTCCTGTTCATTAAGAAAGGCATGAGGGGAGTGTTCTGTATGTGAATGTCACACACAAACACAAATCCTTTGAAACCATTTGTCCAAATAACTGGATTGACCCTTTTTGGCAAAAAGTGTGCATGTCCATGAATGTCATGGGTTCACCCAAAAATCTAAATTATGTCAGTTACTTACCTGCATGTTGATCCAAACATGTATGAATTCCGTTCCCCCTTCGAACACAAATGAAGAATGTTTGAATATTTGCCTCAGTCACCATTCACATCAATTGCATATTTTTTCATACAATGAAAGTGAATGATACTTCACAAACATTCTAACCCTTCCAACTTCATTAAGAGGCTAACATTCTGCCTTACATCTCATGCCTTCTGCCTTACATCCCATGTGTTCCATAGAAGAAAGAAAGTCAGACAGGTTTGGAACATGAGGGTAATAAAAGATGACAGAATTTTCATTTTTGAGCAAGCTATCCCTTGAAGCATGTGATAAGTGCTTTCTTGTTGAACAGATGCATTGCATTTGCATATCAGTTAATCACAATGATAAGCTGTTAAAACATTATTGTGGTGTAAATAAACACTTCATAAAAAGATCAAGAGAGCTTTTCTCTCCTGTGGTCCAATTTGAACTTACTCTTGGAGTTGTTGGACCTGCTCAGTGGTCTGATTTTGTCTATATTTACAGCTACAACAGCAGATCGATTCTACAGGATTGATCGAGCTCAAGTGAGTCCTTCATACCAGTCTTTCTATTCAATATCTATAATTTTAACAACTTTTGAGTGTCAATTCACATTTATATGAGGTCTGTGTGTATTGTCTTCTCAGGAGCATCTTAACTACGTGACCGAGATTTCTCAGGATGAATTGTTCGTTTTGGACCCAGAGCTGGTTGTCACAGAGACAGTCAGCACATCACCAGGCATGCCAGATCTGGTGGACTCCTCAGGAGACATACCGTCTGTTCCACGCAAATTTGACTTTCCCTCATCCTCCTCTTCTCCATCAAACTCGCCTGGACCAAGGTGAGACACAATAAACACACACACATGCACAAACATCTGTAGCTGTACATATGCATCTAGTGCCATCCTTTCAGCTAATCTTTGTCTTCTCAGTATATTTATGCTTTTGATAAATTAGATCTATAAATTCTACAAACACTTAAAACCAGGAGACATGTTCGTAACTAGCAGCAGCTCATAACTCAGATTGCTCTTAATGAGACCGCAGCGTCTGCTTTGGAATCTGCCATCAGGGAGCTATAGTGCACTGAGCCGTCTGGTGGCACTGTGGTTCTCACAGTTGAGCTGCTTTATACAAACACTAGATTAACAACATTAATTCCACTACACTGAGAACTGTAAGATTAACATTCACCTAGGGCATTTATAGTTGTAGCTTCTGAAATACTTTTTAGATGAGCTTGCACAAATCTGTGGGCTAGTTCATATGTGAATGTATTTGCATGTTTAGGGATGAAAATGTGAAATTGGGTGGGTGTGGATGTACTGTATGTGTGTGTTTCAGAGTGAATAAAACAGAGCATTTCCTGCAGTGCAGAGCTTGATCTGCTACAACCTTTTCTTATCTCTCTCTGTGTGTGTGTGTGTGTGTGTGTGTGTGTGTGTGTGTGTGTGTGTGTGTGTGTGTGTGTGTGTGTGTGTGTGTGTGTGTGTGTGTGTGTGTGAGACCTAGAAACGGAAACTGAACACAGACAGTAATCTAAATTTCTGTTTTTCTTTCTTTGTAGTTAAATTTCTTTAGCTGTAGCTTCATCATGTAATATTTTTTATAAGTTCATGTGTAGTAAAGAAAATGTTTGTTAATATTTTATATTAATTTTTACAATTTGTTGTAAGAGGGATGCTACAGTAGCTGTTGAAACTCACAACAATCAATATGTGTTTCTCTCAACAGCTCCTACACCAAAGGGTTTAAATGCAATGTATATGTTTTGCAACAGAGCATTTGGACTCTGGGCAGAAGGAAGTGGTGTAATGGATCTGGTTGAAACAAACACAGTCAAGTGCAATGCATTGGGCATAAATCTCCTCTGATTATGTCATGATTGTATAACCCATTTGATAGGAGCTTTTATTTCTGGCTCCCAATGGAAAACATTGAGCGAACACTCAATGCACTTTCAGTCCTTTGTGTGTCCTGATGATGATGCTGCTGCTGCTGCTGCTGTCATGTGTTCTGTAGTTGTGTGGTAATGATCAGCCTTTTGTCCTTATGTGCTGTGTCTGTTTGAGAAAGAGCACCATGCCCTGATATGTTCTATATCTTTCTTTATTTAAACATCAGAATGACTAAAAATAAATCTATAGAACTCAACAAAGCCCGTCCACTTTTTCAGCCATCTTGGTTCTGGAAGTATAGTCATTTCCCAATTCATTTTTTCCATAGAACTCTTTTATGAAGGACTTTATGAAATCACTATGTCATAAACCAAACCAGCCATCTCAGAGGTGAATCGGAACATTACAAACTTTGATTTGAAATCAGACAAAAAGACGAAGGTTACAAGAAGGTTGTGTACTTACAATACAATAGAGAATTAACTACAATCCCATGAAGCAATGCGAATGACATTTTTAAAAACTATAATAAAAAGTATATAAACTATACATTTAAGATTATTGCAAACTATTGAGATATATACAAATATATAAGTAATCTGAGAGTGTTGGGAGATTGACTCGATTGCATCATTAGGTCATTAGCTCACTGTAGGTCTGTCTTTAGATGTGTACAGTACAGATTATTGTTAAAAATCAATTCCTCTATGGAGAAAATTAATATGATTTTTACTTCTGGGACCTAACTGTTTTACTGTATTATTATCATTTAATCAGCATTAGATACTTTGATGTACTACAGTTCCCTCACATTTTTTTAAGGTTCACTCTCAGACACTTGGGTATTTGACATCAAAGCTGAATGTTTCTTAAATCAGTCTTGTTTTCTGTAATAATTGTATATAATTTATTGAACTCTGTTGTGTCATAAACAGCACAAGCATACAGTATAAACTGTCTTCCTGCTCTTTTTCTGTTATGATTTGTTTTGGGGTATGGGTCTGGCTTTTTTTTCGCAAAATGTTGTAAACACAGCAGCATAAACAATTTCAGATGTCATTATGGCCATCTGCTGGGCTTTTTGCTGCAAGAGGCTTAGACATTTTCTTATTTGTCAATACTTAAATCTGGTGTCTGCAGTCTTAATGGCATGTCTGTTATGTCTAAAACAGAAAGCGTCTTTCAAAACTTCAAACTTTGGCTAACCTTCACTTCTTTACTCATTTCTCATAATTTTGTCTTATATATTTGGCATGTTCTTCTATTCATTTGTATATTTTGTTTCATATTTTTCATTTTTATATATATATATTCTTCAGCTCTTTTTGTTTTGGGTGCATTTTTTGCAACTTTTCTATCCTTGGTTTGTTTTCAGTCACACACGTATTGCTGCTGATGCATTTCACAGGGATCATTATCCATTAACTCCCTTATGGAAGAAGTAATAATATCTACCCAAGCCAACACTGAACATGCTTTTGTTCAATTCAAAATCAAACAGAATCACTAAATGACATTAAATTAATAAGTGGATGTATTTGGCCTTTTTTGTTTTCTATGTGTGGAGTTTGCCAGGGTGAACTGTAGGTGAATAAAGTGACAGACAGCATTGTCTTTTTGAGTGTCAAGAAATATTGGGTCTCTCTCTCTCTCTCTCTCTCGTTCGCTCGCTCGCTTTCATTGTCTCTTGTCTCTGTAATGTTTTTCCACCAGTTATGCTTTTCTATCAAATGAGATCAGACTGCTACAGGGGGATACATTCAGTGGAGATGAAAGGATAGTCTAGCTTTGTTTCTTTCTCTTTCTCTCACATTATTTTTATTTTTATTTTATTTTTTTCAATCAGAAATAACATCTAAAGCTATTGGATTTTTTTTTTTTGTCAACCAAACTGTAATGTGTAGTGTAATGTCTCAGCCCGGAAATATATTCAAACCAAATGCAGACGTGAATTCATGACCAACGGATTGGAAGTATTGTATGTGTTCCTTATATGCATACAGTACTAGCTGCATTGTTGTAGTGATAACAAATCTCAGTGCTTAAGGGAGCTGTGCCATTAAACTGGATGTGTTATTATTCTGGTAGACTTCATGTTGCTTACTCTGTAGTAAGTTTCTCTTTAAAACCTGACAGAGAAAAATGACCTTATAAGTCAGTTTACACCAATAACTGCCATAGCACAGCCATTGTGACAATACTGAGAATGTAATCTGTACTTTGAAATGCTGCCTTACACATTTTAGAATGTAGCAACATATGAAATTGAGATCACGAATCACAGCAGTAATTTTCATTTAATATTTTAGGCTTTTGATAGTTGCTGAAATAATGACTGGCCTTTGATAAAGGAGCTCAGTCACATTTTAGCGATATAGTCAAATATTCAACTTGATAATATCTCTCTCTCTCTCTCTCTCTCTCTCTCTCTCTCTCTCTCTCTCTCTCTCTCTCTGCCTCGTTCCTTGTTTCTTTAGGGTTGCAAAGCTCCAAAGGAAGCGTGTTTCCAGTGACAGTTCTGTGGCTGAAGCTCTTACACACAGTGCAGTGTCACACAGTGACTCACTCAGATCAGCCAAACCAGCTCTCAGCAGGTAAGAGGAACAGACAGAACATTTATGCTCTTCCAGAACACGTATAGTATCTGAAACTAGAACCAACACGAATAAAGCCTGCTGACAATTTTTTATTAAATTGTTCTTTCTCTTTATGATTACATTTAAATGACCCAAAGCAGAGGAATGAGAGTTCTATGAGAAATGCTGATCTGTGAATCTTGAGTGGTTCTGTGAGAGCGTTCTCTTTAGCTAATCTTTATTACAGACAAAAAACTCCTCTCCCTTCTTCTTTTTTTTCTTGATTAATGGCCATGAACTGGGTTTGATGGCCAGTATGACAGTATACCTTGCAATGGTAGAAACATGGAGCAATGCAAAAATGCAGAGTTATGTGTCTCAAATAAGTTGAAATGAGGAAGGGCGTTTATTAATGGGTGTTAATTCTTATTTTTTTTCTTGTTTTATCGTAAAAATATCTAAAAAAATTATAAAATAAAATAAAAAATATTTACTTGACAAGCAAAATTGCACAAGATATTTTATATTTTTTACATAGAAATCAAATTAATTTTAGTGAGGTTTATGCTTAACACATGAAAAATCTATTTGCCAGTGGGGTAAGAAAAGTAAACTTATTTAAAAGTGAGAAGAAATATATTTTTCTTTCACCACTGGCAGTTTTTTTTTTTCTTGTTTTAAGCATGAAGTTTACAGATGTCTCTGAAAACAAGAACTAACAAGGCCATTCCGCTTGTCAAGTAAACATATCTTGTTTTAAGGATATTTAAATATTTATACTGGAAAACAAGACAAAAAGACTAATTAAGAAAATGATGTTTTTGCGGTGTATTGAATTAATCTGATGTGCGGTCACAGATGTGTGTATAGACTATTTTACAACAGTTTTGAAAGTGGATCAGAATAAGTTTTACTGTTTTGAGTTTTTTCTTTTTAACTCATGTACTACATAATATAAAGCTGTTTGTCCACTAGTGTCAGACTCATTGTTTATTTGTAATGAATAATCATACCTTTTGGTTTACGTCCATCAAGTTTCAAATAAAAAGAGAAAATGAAGATGAAGTACCTTTCATTCATGAAGTATTTAATTAATATATTTAACATATATATTTTAAAATGCTTGGGCCTGTTTTTGTATTCAACTTTGGCTGTGGCCAGCTGGCATTTTTTAAGGCATACATTTTCCTTGCACCCCAACCGTGTGTGTGTGTGTGTGTGTGTGTGTGTGTGTGCACGCCCAAAAGGTTTTAAAGAATCCCACGCTGCATTTAAAAGTCTCTCATTTCCCATGAGCAATTCATGAGAGTTGAATGAAAGGTAAAACTGTTTTCAGTCACATAGAGTAAATGCAACCAGGCTTATATTTGAAGAAAATAATGAATTACATTTATTATATTTTGTTGTAATAAGTCTAGTTATTAATTATTGATTATATTAGCTGAAAGTATGTTGTGGTTGTGTTAAAAATATTATTTGTAAGACATATGTAAATTTTTGCGCTCATTTTTACGCTAATTTATTTTCACACTTTGATCAGGAAGTGCAAAATAAATGTTTGTGCTGAAACAGCATACACAACCCCTGAATCCACTGACCCTCATGTTATCTGGCAGGAATTAAATACATTAGCCTGTTTTGGACTACTTGCACTAATCCTCGTGACATACTGTACATTATACAGATTTACAATGTGCCTTAGTTGCCTAGTTAATGAAATGCCACTTAAAATGATTGTGCAGGAGAACATTTTAAGTTCCGGACATTTTTAGAGACAGGGGAAGAAATATTCGGAACATTACAGTGTACAGCTTCTTCAAAATTCTGAGAACACAATGGCTGGTATACACTTCAAGCACATTTTACCGTTTGCCCTCACACGGAGGTCCGTAGCTGACATTAAACCACAGTTCAGCTTAAAGGGTTATTTCACCCAAAAAAGAAGGATTTCGATATAAGAGAAGAGAAGATTGAGTTTTTTGCTCAGCCCTATTTGTTTGAACCTGAGTACATCAACCAGGAACTCTGGGAGATGGAGGAGGCTGCAGCAGCGGCACAAACAAAATAATCTGGTAGATGGAGAGTACAGAAGACGTGGTGGTGCTCATGCAGGAAATGCGAGGTAATGCAAACAGAGGCTGAGAGTGTTTGCTGCCATGAATGGATGATTGGAATGACTGGATAGATGCACAAACGTCCATTTTAAGACTAATACAAATCTACAGTATAGCTAAAACAACTCACTTCTTTTCACCGTTCTCCTTTGCTGTAAACAGCGCACGCTTCCGCGTTCATCAATTCTCACCAGAGGTTATACTACACCTACGTCATATCGGAACTCGATTCTCTTGTGAACATGTGGACGGCCGTTACCGGAAGCCAGTGATTATAGTATATTATATAAAGTTATAAATATGGATATTTTTCTTACAAAAATGTATCTTCACTTCAGAAGGCCTTTATTAACCCCCTGGAGCAGTATGGATTACTTTTTTGATGGATGGATGTGCTTTTTTGGGCTTCAAAATGTAAAGTACCATTCACTCACGTAAAGCTTGGAAGAGTCAGGATATTTGTAATATTACTCTGATTGTGTTTGGCTGAAAGAAGAAAGTCATATACACCTAGGATGGCTTGAGGGTGAGTAAATTATGGGATCATTTTTCATTTTTAATTTAATTCATTTTTGGGTGAACTAACCCTTTAAACCGCACAAGACAGAAGGTTGAAGGAGACTAGTAAAGGGTGTCAGCACCAGCAATCTTTATATGAAACAACTACACGCTTCCAATACAGTGATGCTCCATGTGTGAGGGAGCCTCAGGGAGGACAGATAGACCTTATGAACGCATGCATCACCTTATTTTTATTAAATGTAAATTTTAATCTTTAATTTGTGTCACTGTTTCATGATTAAGTATATCGATATACAGAACATGTATGTTGAAGTGTAAGAGCATAAGTAGAAAAGCTGTCAAAGATGAGTTATAATGTTTAAAATAGATTAAATATACAGTATAGTGTTGTTAAGTATATTTGAGCACATTTATTTATTTATTTTGACAATAAAACTGCATCATTCTGTTATGTGATTTTTAAAGCGTGCAGAGTAAGTCAATCCATCTGGTATATTTAACAAGAGTAAAGACATTTGCAATCATGTTATGGTGTAATTTAACATCGAAGCTCAACAGGTATTAAATATCATCAATGAATGAATGAGTGTAGCTACATTTGGAAAGGAAAAAATATATATTTAGAGGCTAATTTCAGCAAATTATAAATTTGAGATGTCACATTAGTGCCAAAAACATTATTTATTGTTTTAATCAACTGAGAGTCATAAAAAATAAATAATCTGCCCTCCCATGAATTAGCCTCTGCATGTAGGCGCTTTGAACACTATAACTGGAAATGCCTTAGCCTCACTATGTAGATCACGGAAGCAGTTTTGCAAGTAGTCTATTTGATGTGATAGCTTGTTCACCGGCATGTGTGGCTCCCAATGATTTTTAGGTGTTAGCTTCATTAACATAATCACTGGCCAGGCAGAGGGAGACAGATCGCCCATTAGCACCTCTCAGTGGGAGGTGTTAATCACTTGACTGTCTGGACTCCCATCTGTGTTAATGCTTTGAACCACTGAAAATACACATCCTTACTTGAAATTATCACTGGCTGTAGGTAGGGTGGGAACATGCCACCATGGCAGTTACCAATGAGTGCAGTTCATGTATAAAGTGTTTTTTTGTCGGAGGATGGAAGCAATTTTTTTATGCAGTTAAAGCATATCATCTGAAAAGCGCTCGTTGAAGATGCATTTGGAGGAGAAGTTCATTACTGTTTGGAGTCAGCACGTTTGTTTGCATGACATATCTCATATGTCATATCATGATAGACCATTAAAAGAAAGAAAAAAAGTTGTTTGAGATCGCTGCCAAACTGAATGTACATGGTAAGGAACCGTTTAAATGTACAATAACAATTATGAATAGCCAGGTTGTAATAAAAATCTATACTACTGCTGCAGTGATAAGGCACAAAACAAAGTTAAAGGCAGTCATTACGTGTGACACGTTCCCTCCGTTTTTATTCTGTAAATGCTCACTGACTAGGAGGGCAAAATTAGAAACAAAAATCATGAAGTGTGACACCTCCCACCCAAGTGAAGTTGTGTTGAGTCTGCTAGTGTAGAGCCAGCTAAAGTCATCGTCAGTGCCACACATCTGAAGTTTGAATGCACCGTTTTCCATTTAGAATGTGAAATAAATTTGACCAACAATCGAGTTTTGAATTTGAATTTGACAACCTTAAACAGAACCGATTTCTGGAAACAGATAAAAATGTAACAAGCGGCTGTGGGTCTTCAAATGTTACAGTAGCTTTCACTGCACAGAAGACAATAGGGTTATCACTGCCTGACTGCTTTCTATTCAGAAACCACAATCACAGATCTCCCCCTTGTGTGAAATCTGCTCTGTAAAGCAGCGAGTGCTCTCCTGGGCTCACACTCTCTTGTGTGTTCCTTAATGACAGGCTCTTTGGAACCTATTAAGTTCTTTTAGGGGCAGTGATAGCTCAGATCTATAAAAAAAGGACATTTTGCTAAAAGAAACTGCAGTGTCAGTATAGATGTCTGTGTTGTGTTATGTAACTTTCGTATTGGTAATGAACCGGTAATCTCCTCCAGTGGGTTCGCAGCCACAACCCTGCCTGAAGAGAGGAATCATTGCTCTAGACCTGAGATAATAATATCACGGCTGTTTGTCATGGTGCAATGTGTCTGTTATATTACATCACATGCACATAGATGCTCTCTAAGGCTAAACCACAAAATGTCACAGAAACCAGTGTGACACCAGCCAATTCAAACACTCGGTTCTATTCAATCTGTTTATTTTGTCTCTTATCACTAATCACTTTTATGTTAAAATATTTTTTATTGTTTATGTTCATGTCTTCATCATTTCTTATGTTCCCATTCCCATTTGTTTTAAAATTTAATTTAGTCTTTTGTTGTTGTTGTTTATTTTTTTATTTTTTTTGAAGGGCTGGGGGTGTTCATCGCTCAAACACAACAGCAGCAGATTTCAAACCTACCAGCAGGTGAGACAAAGCTCTCCTCCACTTTGTTTCTGTATTACTCCCATCTCTGTACCTTTTACATGGTCTATTTTCAGAGCTGCTGTAGATGTTAGTGTTAGAAGTGTTCAAAGAGCAGCTCTGCTCTTTTTGTCCCAGAGGGTATTGTTACTGGGGGCCTGTTGCTCTTCCTATCATGGTCTATGAGTAAGTGTCATTGCTGCAATGAGCAAATTAACTCCAGCACAGCAGGACCACACCATATCTGCTGCTGAATATTATTTTTACTGGCCTTTTCTGTTTCTTATTAAGCCCAAGCTGTCTTTCCTGACACAACTTCAGAGTGTAGAACCAGAACAAGGACACACAAAGCACACTCAAACTGGCAATTATTTGCTCAAACATAGACAATAAGAGTATTATAAACCCTGGGCTGGTCTGGTCTTGTCTGGTCTAATTGAGTCTGTGCTGGCCCTGTCTTGTCAATTCTAGTTTGTTTGGCATGATTTGGTTCTTGTTCCGTCCATTTGTCTAGTGTGATGTCTGTCATCTCTGACTGCTGTTTGTTGGAGGACAATTTATTCCTGCAGAGAGATTCTGGACTGGTCTAGCATGGCTTAGACAGGCACAGAGACAGCCTAAAAACCTGTCTATTATATGAAGGGGTCTGCTCTTATGTACTGTGTCACTGTGTGGCAAGTTCAATTAACAGTTGCTCCACTTTTGGAGTTTCAGTGTAAAAATAATAATATTTAAAAAATATCTATTTCAGCACTGAATTTGCCTGCTTTAAAGGAATGTTCTGGGCTCAATACAAATTAAGCTCTATCAACAGAATTTGTGGCATAATGTTGATTACCACAAAATATTATTTGAACTCGTCACTCCTTTACTTTAAAAGCACAAATCTGGGTTACAGTAAGGCACTTACAATGGAAGTGAATGGGGGCTAATATGTAAATGCTAAAATACTCACCGTTTCAAAAGTATAGCTACAAGGCATAAACAGTGTGCATGCTAACATGGTTTTAGTGTGATAAAATCACTTACAGACCTTTCCTGTGTAAAGTTATAGACAATTTTACAACTTGTTGCCGTGACAACATAACACTGTAATCCCTAAATTGACTCTTAAAAACGATTATTATTATTTTTTAACAGAAGAATTAATGTAAGTCTTTTTATAAAATTATAGGCTTCACTTTTCTTCCTTTAATTGAGCTTAACTTGTATTGAACCCAGAACCTCCTTTAAAGCAGGAAAATTCAGCGCTGAAATAGAACTGCATCTAATTCAGTATTTTCCTTTCCACATAAAAATGCATCCTTTCTATGTACTATGAATAAGGCTCACTATAGATTCAGCTTTATTCATAAAACTGCCCACCACAATGAACACCGCATTGTTATTGCATGAGGAAAGCAGGCAGTTAACTGTATTTTATTCAAAATAGATATGAATATTTTCTATTGATCATGGAGGTAAAATCAAATAATAATTATATATTGATGAAATGTTGGAGAGCGTTATAATCTGACAAATATCCAGATGTGGGGTGTAGTCAAGTGAACTTTTGGTGAAAGAGATTCAGGTGTTCAGCAATTATTTTGTGGGCATGTTTACGCTGTCGCCTGACATGCATACAGTATATCATTTAGGGAATTGAATGCTAAACCAGTGCAGACAATGCATGCAAAGAAACAGTGCTTTTACCGGCTCTGATTCATTCTTCAAGAATGAATCTTCAACTCCTCTATTCCCTACATTGTATAGCTCATCCATACCTCAAATCAGGCTAACAAGTTTGATTAAACCATCAGCTTCTTGCCCAGGGACATTGATTGGATTTCTGTTGTTGTTTGATTTTGAATGGAAGCTGTAATTAATTAATGTGGGTTTTATGTCTTGTTTTCTGTCATACATAAATGAGGGATTTGTGTTGTCTTTTGAAATGGAATTAAAGCCCGACCCAGGAGACAATGAGACTGATTCACATCTGATACTCAAAATAAATAACAACGCAAGAGAGAGAGAGAGAATGCTATGCTAAGTAGACCATCTTTAATTGTCTGTAGCTGGTAAATTGGAGGGAACATAATGAACATATAAAGGTTATATTGATGAAGAGAAACAAAATGGAACAGATATGCAAGTACAGTGAGGGCAGTTTAATGGGACAGTGCAGCCTTCATTATCATGCTGAGATCCCAATGGTACCAATGCCTGATCGGTCCCTACAGAGCTGAACTTTGACCATTAAAATCTTCATAATTTGAAGTCTCCTCTAATGGTGTTGTATTCACAGCATGGACCATCACTCTCCGCATTAAGTTTTTGTTTTATAAAACTACTTTAAATCTCAGTAGTGATTAGAAAAGGATAATTGACCCAATGTCACATTTCTACACCTTACATAAATAAGCTAAATTACTAGCTATTACAACAACCCATTAAAGCTGCTGAGAGCAATTTTGTGTTGAGTGTGTGCATCTCTCTCTCTCTCTCTCTCTCTCTCTCTCTCTCTCTGTGTGTGTGCGTGTGCGTGTGTGTGTGTGTGTGTGCGTGTTTTTGTGATTTACGAGGACAAGTTTGTAAGTTACAAATTAGTAATTACAAGGGTATTATGCTATAAATGTGATTTATGAGGACAATTCTAGTGTCCCCATAATTCAAATCGCTTATAAATCATACTAAACAATGTTTTATTGAAAATGTAAAAATGCAGAAGGTTTTCTGTGAGGGTTAGGTTTAGAGGATAGAATCTATAGTTTGTACAGTATAAAAGTAATTATGTCTATGGAAAGTCCTCATAATGATAGGTAGACCAACATGTGTGTGTGTGTGTGTGTGTGTGTGTGTGTGTGTGTGTGTGTGTGTGTGTGTGTGTGTGTGTGTGTGTGTGAGCGTGTATTTATCACTTTGTGGGGACCAAATGTCCCCATAAGGATAGTAAAACCCGAAATGTTTGACCTTGTGGGGACATTTTGTCGGTCCCCATGAGGAAAACAGCTTATATATCATACTAAATTATGTTTTTTGAAAATGTAAAAATGCAGAAAGTTTTCTGTGAGGGTTAGGTTTAGGGGTAGGGTTAGGTTTAGGGGATAGAATATAAAGTTTGTACAGTATAAAAACCATTATGTCTATGGAAAGTCCCCATAAAACATGGAAACACAACAAGTGTGTGTGTGTGTGTGTGTGTGTGTGTGTGTGTGAGCTGATGAAAGTCAGTAATTACAGCTGCTGTCTGGGTTACATACCATGGAATGGTTCAGACGTGTTTCAGGCTGCATGATTGTGCAAAATTTCAGAATGAACGTTTCAATTCATGAGTTGGAATTTGAATTGAATTGGCCACGCAACACAGGAAGTTGAATTGGAAAGATAGGAATTGGAATTTACTGAATTACAATTCAAAGAAATTCAACCCAGTCACACTGGGATGACATACTGTTTAATTAGTCCAAGACATGTTTTGTGACAAATAATTACGTTATTTATTTATTTTATTTTTACCAAGTATGACTATATTTATTAACTTAGACATAATATTTTTCTCTGTAAAAATATATAAATAAATAAAATTAACATAGTCATCAAAAGATTTAGTTCTTGAGTATAGCACCAGAAATGGTCTAACACATTGTTTTCATTTAATGAATAATGGTTCAAAATGTACATTTATTGATTGCTTTGTAAATTAAGCAAATTAGTTAATTCCTGGAAATGAAGTGCTCTTCCACCTTGGTCAATAAAATGAAAATGTATTAAATATAGTGGAATAAATTAAAAACAAAATTCTACATGTGGCATTTTAAACATTATTATATTTATTATTGATTTTAATACTGAAAAGTTATGTGTTTGTAAAACGTAAAATGATATAGATTAATTCAACTTAAAAAGTAATGTAAACTTAATTTAAGTAAATTAACTGAACTTGATATGTCAAATTACCATGACTTTTACATATTACCCATTATTTTTTTACACATTACACATTTATATTTAGTTACTTTAAGAAGATGTATTAAACTCTGTCAACTTTGTCCTGTGACAATTGCTTCCTTTATTTACATGGTTTTAAATTGTTGAATATTCTTAGTATCTCATGCAGCTTTCTACAAACATATATTTCATGGAGAGCAATGTGTTCGCTGTCTTAAACCAACAATATCAAATTTTTACTTGTCAAATATAAAAATATAATAACATTTAAAGTATTTCAAAATGGCATGCATATACCTCGATACTTGGTACATAAAACACGACAAGGTTAACAATTAACATATTGATAATTTTATTAGAGAAACAAACTCATCCTGACATCAAAACAACCAATTACCTACCATGACAGCAAAATTAACTATATAAATAAACCATGCCAAAGGCAAAACAATGCAACCATAGTATTCATGCCCCAGTGCATGCTGGTTCAACTTAATCAAAGTATGTTGTAATTAAAAAGCTGCATTGAGATGCATTACTTGTGTTCCTGAAAGTTTCCAAACTGAAAAAAAAAGAAAAGAAAAAACTACAATAATCAAGAAAATCTTTCAATGTACAGTGTAATATTACTGGAAATATCCCATTTGTTATCCATATGATAATATATTTCATGTTAAACTGAAAAATGTTATGTATTATTAAAAATTTAAAGTTAAAGATAGTCATATGAATTTCTTTGTATTTCATCCAATTTTAATTCAACTTCCTTATGTTCAAATTTCAATTCTACATCATTTTTACTACCTCAATTCAAATTCAATCCAAGGCTGGGGGAATAAATCACTACCAGCCTTTTCTCCTGGCATGATGGTTAGTTGCTGTTGCCCTGATTTATGTTACAGTTATCAAGTTGATCTGATTGGGTACATATATGCTCTAGGGTTGGCCACTAATCGCAGGGTTGGCAGTTTGATTCCCGGCCCACATGACTCCACAAGTGTCCTTGGGCAAGACACTGAACCCCAAGTTGCTCCCAATGGCAGACTAGCGCCTTGTTTGGCAGCTCTGCCGTCATTGGTGTATGAGCGTGAGTGTTTGTGAGAGAATGGGACACAGTGTAAAGTACTTTGGTAACTGCTAAATTTAATAAAGGCGCTATATAAGTGCAGACCATTTACTATTAGTAATACAGAAAGGCCTGAGTGACATTATGGCATCTTCCCTCACCTTGCTCTGTAATGTGAGTCAGAGATGCCTGGTCTTTTGAGGGGTAGTAGGCTGTTTCTCAGCTAAATGGATATGGCTAAAGAAAAATATGGGTTTTTAGTACTTTAATAAGTGTAACTTATTGATGTGATCCTACTTGAGGTGGTCCAGAAATTGTATTTTATTTGAAATTGTGTTTTTCTCACCCCATTAAGATGATGTTACTGCGGTGCTGCTGTGAACTCGGGCAACATAGGCAAATATATAATCAGAAATGTCTCTACTGTGCATTACTCAGACATTTCCCATGGCTGACCCGAGGAAACGCATCAGGGTATTTGGAAATTATTGCTATGACAGAGATGGCTATATGGGAAGTTAAAGTATGATTGATAGAGATGGTTTTTGATAGCTGAGAGTTGCAGCTTGTGGTTTCAAGGGTTTGAAATCCACTTACCTGAGCAAACTGCATTAGCTTCGCAGTTGCGGTTCAGCAGGGAAGACATGCAGATATTACAGAAAATGTGCGTGTGTGTGTGTGTGTGTGTGTGTGCGTGAGCGTGTGCGTGTGCGTTTAGCCAAGACATGTCAGAGTCAGCCTAGATTTATGAGTCTGTGAACTGCTTTTAATTATAAGACACACTCAGATTCCTGAGTGAGTCATTTGTGACTGGCACTAGCTCTCACACACACACATAGATAAATCAGAATGGAACAATGTTGGTAGCATTGGCTCATGTGCTTGTGAACTCCTTTACCTTTCATTCGGTCTCTCTCTCTGTATTCATCTGAGCCAGTGTTTGAGGTGAAACAGGTTTGTTGTTCTTCAATTGATACGACCCCTCTGACTCTCTGGGAAAGGAGTGCACTTCATTATTATTTACCAAAAAATCCCTTACTGTTATCTTTGATATTAAACCGATACACCATTTATCTTTCCATAATTCCATGCTGTTTTGTAACTCATCGAGTAAAGTAAGAAGGCCTCTAAGAATGTCTTTGCATGTGTTTTTATATTTGGGATGTACCCCTTTTGCTTTGATGACAGCATACACTTGAGCTGGCATGGACTACAGTTGTTCCAGAGTGAAAACATTATTTTTAAATGCTGGTAACCAGTTAATAACCGGTTAATTTTGTTCTGATAATTTTTTTCATGATGCCAAAGACCAAAAGGTTTATCACAGTAAATTGTTTCTAGTTATTTTTATATTAACTAAATTATGATTAGTGGTGAATGACACAATTGTTGCCTGAAAAAAATTAGGCTTCTCTCGTTTTACTAGAACATAAGCATGCACTTCGATTCTGAAGGAAACCGCTAGTTGGAAAAAACATCCTGCCCGCAAAATGTGATGTTTAGTCCAAAAGCGGCCACTTAGTGTATGCATGCAGGAGAGAGAGAGAGAGATTTAGGCAGTTATATTGATTTTAGGTGGCCAAATGAATATTTTAAATATTTATGGGAAGAATTCCTTTAATGAAAAGACATTACTTTATATAGGCTTCTGTATACTAAGCCTGTTGTGATTTCTGTCCTGAAAATTCCGCCACAGTAAAAAAATGTAGCATTATTTATGTTATGTTTTTATTGTGAGATCTGGAAACACTGCAACTAACATCACCCACAATTAGCACAATGTACTGTAAAAAGAACAATATTAACAATTTTTTTAATTTAGTTCTAACTGGTTACCATTTGAAAAAGCGGCAGTGGAACGCTGGACCGGGGGAAAAAAAAAAAAAAAAACGGTTTTAGTCTCTGGTTTCAATGTAAACAAGGGAATCTGACCTTTCATATGAAAGGAACATGGTCAACCTAACATATTTGCTTATTTGATTAGTTACCTAAAAATTGTGCAGCATAATGTTTATCAATTTAAGTGGTTTATTTAACATTTTTCATAATCTTAAAACGTTCTGTTTATTTCGAGGTTTAAAGGTGCTCTCGGTTATTTTTTGAAGTATGTAAAAGTATGGCTTACACTGACAACTAATCTCTGGATGCTGCATCATTCAAACACAGTAGTTTTCAGTTACAGATGCCACTGTAGAAAGTCACTATGCATAGAAAAACCAGGATTAATTTAATTCACTAATTAAATTAAAAGAAAGTGCCCACAAACAGGGCAGCTACTGAATTACTATTAATTTATTTAGAAGTAAAAATGAGGAAAAATTTTAAATGAGGAAAAAAAACAAGAACACCCTTTAAATCATAATTTGAATCCCAGATTTTCAATATGGACTTTTGAACCCCACTGCCTCTCCTTGTACTGAGATTGCTGTTATTAGCAAATTTAAGAATCCAGGCCCCTGTACTCTTAGACACTCTTAGATACCCAGACACCTCTCTCTTATTGTCTCAGTCTTCCTAGTGTGGGACACACACTGATTTCTGTCAATATACTCCAGCTCTTTGTTCAAATATTCATCCTGGTGAGAGCGCACAGAAAATGCTCAAGTCAGATGGAGGTATGGCAGGGAAAGAAATAGAGAGGAGGTGTGGTGTCAGCAATGTCATGATCATGACACAGATTGTACAGACACAAAGGCAGCACTTACAATGCCATTAACTGAGTTTGGGCTTCGTCCTCATTCATTTCATGCTGTGAGAGAGTAATATCATAAAGCTCATTAGATGTATTATTATAAATTCATTACGTTCTATCTCTGAGCTCATTCATCTCTGAGATCATAAGAATAAATGTAGTATATTGTGATTGACAAAAAAATTTTTTAGCCAGAGATGCTGTGTTTATAATATAGTCAGGTTAACACTATACTGGCCAGGTATCCTGCCACAATTAATGAACAGTCATGAACATGATCAAAGTGTGTGTTACAGTAACTCAACTCTTTTGTTCTGAGACAAAGATCATTGGGAAATCCTGAACAATGGGGGGAAACAATTGGAGATCATGGATGTTAAGATGAATGGGTTTCAATTTGTGCATAAATAATTTTAGAATCAGAAACATACTGTGTTGAGGTCCTGCAGATTTATGTCTGATGGTTTGAAGTATTCACCGCGCTTCACTTTTTCCACATTTTGTTATGTTACAGCCTTATTCCAAAATGGATGAAATTAATTATTTACCTCAAAATTCTACAAACAATACCCCATAATGACAACATGAAAGTAGTTTGTTTGAAATCTTTGCAAATTTACTAAAAATAAAAAACGAAAAAAATCACATGTACATAAGTATTCACTGCCTTTGCCATGACACTCAAAATTGAGCTCAGGTGCATCCTGTTTCCACTGATCATCCTTGAGATGTTTCTACAACTTGATTGGAGTCCACCTGTGGTAAATTCATTGATTGGACCGGTTCCTTGGGAGGATAGAGTCACACGGGGTAACCTCCTCGTAGTCGCTATAATGTGGTTCGTACTCGGTGAGGCATGTGGTGAGTTTTGCATGGATGCCGCGGTGGATGACGTGATAAGATGCACGTGTTGACGGTCTCAGACGCGGAGGCAGATGGGATTCATCCTCCGCAACCTGGATTGAGGCGAATCACTATGCGACCACGAGGACATAGAGTGCATTGGGAATTGGGCATTCCAAATTGGGAGAAAAAAAAAACAATAGATATTATGACAAAGAGGAACATAAAGCTTCTGACTGTTTATTTTGTTTCTTAAACTATTAAAAGTATTCTCAAAATCACCAATAATAAATTAAAAGAGTGTTACGTGTGATATGTTTTTTACCCACTGTTTCACATCTCTTACAGGTTTGAAAAGAGCACCCAGAGCAATGCAAACTCCGGTAAGGAATTTAAGTAGTGCTCTTGTTTCACTTTCAGCTCTTCACAAGAATGAACACAGCAAGATCCTAATTTAAGTCTTTCTCCATGAAAGAGTGTTAAAGCTAATCTGAGTCCTAAGGTCCTGAGTCCTGGATGAGTCTCAGGTCTCTGATCCCTCTGTGAGTGGGAGATCAGGGCCACTGCATGTACAGGAGGAGCAGCAACTCTTAAGGGAAACCAAGTTCAGTAAATCAGTACTTTTCATAGAAGGTGGTAGCGGGGTGCTAAACGCTCCTTGGTTCCATTCTTTTTTCTTTTTAACAAACTGCTGTCTGTCAGAAGAGGGCATATGCAAAGGCTTCTGTGTTTTTCCACTCTCTAGGCGCTAGCAGGGGAGGAAGAGAGTTTCTAAGCATAAGATAGAGCAGGTTATCATCACTCACACTGATCCACATTCAAATTCAGCGCTAGCTCTAAAGCTTCCTGGCATGAGCAGAGAAGGAACGCATTTCCAAAACCTGATTTGGCCTTGAGCACGCTTACTCAAAACCAAAAAAAAATGCTCTTCAACTCCAGAGTGTAGCCGAGTTCTGAGAGAAGGATTGGAACGGGCATATCTTTAGACACAGGCGTAGATTTAGCATTGCAGTGCGCTCTGCATCGCATGTTAGCCCAGTATCCCAGCTGGGTGCTTTCATATTTTACCTCTCGAGGTTTATGAAGGAATGCACAAGATTGCTGGATTAGGAAGGAAAATCTACAAAGGGCATTGCAAAGCTTTGAACACAGATTTAGCATATTAAGACTGAACCTTCAGAGCCAGCACCAGCTAATGTGATTAACACCTGTAATTAAAATTGAATTTTTACTCCCTTTTTAACTGTCACCCCCAAAAGAATTTAATAAACAACATCTTCTTGTGTAACTCTGAATATGAATAACTGAATATTGAACAAACCTGCGTAAGAAATTTGTGCATGCAGGCAGTTTTTGAATAAAACTACTTTTAAATAGTTATAGGGTCATCAGTTTTCATAAGGGTATTGCAACTGCAGTGTTTGCTAATTGTCTGATTATTATTGATATCGCAACTTTACAAATGTTCATAAAATTGTCCCTTCTTAATTCCACCCCCCCTTGGCTACTTGCTCAGACAAGCTTTGCAGAAATTACAATAGGAATTTTGGCTAAACATTCTCATTGGCAGAATTTATAATATTCTTACGTGGGCTGGAATGAAGAGTGACATTTTAAAGCATATTTGTCATATTTATGTTTTGTAAATGAAATTGCTTAATTACACAGTAATTTGAATGAAAACTGTGAAAACTTAATCAGAATTGAGGTAAACAATTAACAGTCACTTGAAAAGAGAAAAGTGTCATTTGATAGCAATTTCACACCAGGTTACAGTGTCAGTAAACAGAACTGCTCATAACATCTCATAACACACTCAATATGGTGCCGTGAACTCTTTATTTACTATCACTTTTACTAAGACCCGAATCAGTACATAAATGAATTGATGAACGATGGAATGAAAGATGACAGTCTAATCCAAAGCATGTACTTCTCAACATTTATTTAAATATTTTCAGAAAAGAAAGAAAAAACACTGTGTATCCTCTAGGTACCTCATGTCACTATTACAACTGACAATAGTGACATGAGTTCCTCTTAAAACTACTCAAACAAACATTACTCACGTATACTCTCGTTGGAAAAAAATGCAAACGCTTGTTAGAGAAATGGTGGACGGCAACACACTGAAAACCCTAATAAGTTAATTGCACTCATTTGATTGAGTGAACTTGTTCCCTCAATTCAATTGTGTAATGGGGTCTCCCAAAACTGAGTATTTAAGTTCAGCTAATAGGGTTTTCAAGTAGATTGATCATAATTATTTAAGTTAAGTTAACTACATGCAAGCAGATTCAACTCAGATTTGAATTTAAATATTGTTGTTTATACTGTTGTACATTTTAATTTAATTGATTAAGTTTTAGATCAAACAACAGCACTGTTCAAATAAAGATGATAACTGATTCTAGGTCAGTTTTTAAATAATTATTTACAGAAATGCATATATGCACTTCAGCTGCACATACACAAAGAGAACTGAGATAGTGTGACCAGGGTCCAACTTGGCCAAAGAGACCCAGATCACCCTAATGGTGACATAACACCAAACAACTATTTGCAACAAAAGAGCTCAAACATCTATGAATTCTTAATAACAATTCTTTAAATTCCCCAATCTGTTCACTCTGACCGAGGAAACATAATTTGAGTTATGAGTCTAAAACTTGACATTTCAAGTAATACTTAAGACAACTTGATTTTTACAGTAATGACAACTTTAGGGTTTACAGTGCAGTTGCTTAGATATAATTGGTCAGAAAAGCTTTTAAGGTGGGGCTTAGTGAAGGGTCAAATCCACTTTTGTTTTTTATGCTAAAGGCATACCATGCATACACATTCATTGCACCACTTTGTCATTACAGTTAAGGAAAACTGAATTAAGTTATATGTATTCAATCAGTCAAAATAGTTTTCTCTAGTTTAATCCCTATACACACATGCAGCAGCAAAGTGACAAGATCTCATTAATTTTCAATGAGAGCACAGCAACTTGAGACCTCTGGCCTCCAGCGACATGAGAAAGTTGACAAAAGTTTAACTTTATGCAAATTAGTAATTTCAGAAGCGACAACCAATACTAGTGAATAGGGTGTCGGTGGAGATCAAGTCACCCATCTCCTGTGAGATACTGGAGTTGAGTGCAGGAAAGACAAGACAGATGAGAAATTTATTTGAGGAATTTCACTGTTCTGTATGATTTGCCTGTAACCACATACATAATAAGATAATGAAAATGATCCATGGAAAAGAAACTGTCAGCAGTGTGAGTGAGTTTGATTCATACATTGATAGGTCTTTCATCTTATTAATGATATGATGCATGAGCACTGATGTAGGTTATATGAAAACACTCTCCCTGAAGAATGTGCATTTTTATGGAAAAGAAAACAGATTCCTTGTCAAATTAGAATGATATCTTTGTTTTACTGGCAAAATGCCTCATCTGTGATGAGATTTTCAAGACATAGCCAGATGTGCAGTCCACCAGTAACATTAGAGCGACAGCAGTAGCAACGCCCAGGAGCGACTTCACAGTACAGAGACTAATGACTTCAAATGATAAAGTCGCTGCATGTGTGTACGGGGCTTAAGCTGTGAAATCAGCGAAAATGTAATAAATAATTTTTTAATTTTTAACTCTTTACAGTAAGGTTCTGTATGTTAACATAAGTCATGTATTAAGTATTGTGAAATAACGACGAACAAAGTCTTACAGCATATGTTATTCTTAATCAATGCTAGTTTATCAGAATACTATTATTCATTGTTTGATCATGTTAGATTGCATTAACTAATGTTAATGTGTACAACTTTTAATGGATAAAATATTTACGTATAAAGGAATTAACATTAGGCAATATAATAAATACTTTAAAAGTATTGTTTATTTTTAAGTTAATGATAACTATTGCGTTAACTACTGTACGAGTTAACAGTTACAACCTTATTGCAAACTGTTTCCAAAAACAGTGTATTTCATTTACTCTTTTGTTTGTTTGTTTAGCCATATCAGCAGACACTCTAATCGATTGTGTAAAGAAGAAGGACCATCAGAAGGTAAGAGCATTATTTGAATATATTAAACACAGCAACTTCTCATTTTCTTTTTCAAGATTTTATGGATTTTCATTTAGCTTGCGGCATAGGTTTTGTTTCTTAGCAAAACGCTAGCAAGAAATTTTCGACATCATTTGAGAGGGTAGCAAATACATGTCAGATGCTTTGTTTTAGCACAACTACAAACTGCAGTGATTTAGTATGCAAACAAATTGTGTGCTTTTAGTAAACGCTCACTCAGCCTAAAGGATATTTTGTCCTCTCCAACACAGCACTGACCTCACCATTAAATGTCAAGCATCTTGCAGAGCAGAGATAACCTTATAAATGATCCTGCATGTTCTCTTGACCTTTCACTCGTTCTTGGTTTCTATGGTGACCATACAGACATTTCTCTAGAATGATAATCTCCTACACCCAAAGCTCCAAGCCTGTTCCTAGATGTAATGAGAGAGGGGACATTTCACATATTAAGGATGTTTAGCATATTGCTATTGTTAGTAATGTACACAGCATCCTTTACCTGTCCCAGTGTGACTCAAAAATCATCTGCATTAAATGAAGCATCTTACAGTACCTTACAGCTGCACCATGGAACAACAAACGGTCAATGATGACATTTAAACTGACATGAAAGATGCAAAACTTAGAGATAGACTGGTGTGTCTGTAATAAGCAGATTATGGAACACAAATATTCCTCTGTATGGTGTGTAAGAGGTGTTTCCTATTTCCTCTCAATGCATTCTTCAACCTGAAACCTGGTGAATAAAAAAAACCTGTGTGATGATACAAGTGTGTCTAAACTCAGTGAACTTAGTGATAATGTCAGTCTTTGTTTTGATGCCAAATTCTGGTGAATGAAAGAATCCTGGTGAGTTGTTCACAGATTTTGGCCTTGAACACATTGAAGGGTCCTTAGTACTGGCACATTTGCTATCAGATTGTAGGAAAACTTGAGCTTTTCTCCTTACCTCAGCTGGGTCCATCGCTGGATTCTGTTTGAATAACTATGTGAAAATCACTGCTTTTCTTTGGGACTTCTTCAATAAATCATGAGAATACAGTGTGTCTTCTTGTAGTTATATTTTTGCGCTCTTTGGTTTTTCTGTTGTTTGGGAAGTATTTATATTGGTTCTTGTGTGTTTAACTGGCAGTTTTTCTCTGCAGTTGAAGGAGCTGCATAAGAAGGGGGCAGACCTGTGTGCGCAGGACTCTGTGGGCCGCACTCTACTGCACTACGCTGTGGAGGTGGGCAGCAAGGAGATCGTCAGATACATCATTGATAATGGTAAAGTGAACATATATACAATCTCTGAAGCATCTCTCAAACACTGATAGCGTAGGTTTGATGTCTTTGTGTAGTTTTACTGCCTTATGCCTCTTATGTTCTTTTAGTAGATATATCAATGTAGAAGCTGCTTGGAGTGTATTAGATATTTGAAGGTATAAAGTACAACACTCACAGTCAGAAGTCTCGCACAGTTTTTAAGTATAAGAAAAATACTGTACATGTGCATGATGTTCAGGTTTTTTTGTATATACATGCTTTTCTAATTTTTGTTTGCTGTGCTTGTGTTTTTATACTGTGTGTGAGTATTGGGAGGTGGGGGGTAGTGTAGCAGGTCATCTCTCTCTCCCACGCAAGCTTTTTACAGCTGTTCATTAAACATCACACCATGACCTCAGGGCACATGCTTTAGTGCAGTTGTGAAGTTTGATTTTTATGGGGAGTTTGTTTTCTTCTCTCTGCAGCACCCGTCGATATCCTGGATATAACAGAGAGAGAAAAGTGAGGACTTTTCTATCATTTTCAATGCACCTTCACACTGATGTCATGTGTTAATTTTATTGTTGATGGCAGTGCAAGTTCAAGCTTTTCTATTACGGTATTGTAATCAGGACTGGGTCACTCAAAAGCCCAAACTTTTTCTGAACTCACTGTATGTGTTTAATTTTTATCTCTACTGACAGACAGTCTGTTTATTCCTTGTCTTGTCATGTGTTTTTCTTCTCTCCCTTCTCACTTATATTCTGGTCTCTCTCTCCATGTTTGCTGTTTCTTTCAGCGGAGAGACAGTTTTGCACACAGCGGCCTCGTTGTGTCATAGGACCATCTGTCATTACCTGGTGGAGGCGGGAGCATCGCTCATGAAGACAGATTTACAGGTGAAATAGAGATGTATAGGAGACCATCCACATATTTGCACATGTTTGGGTGGTTAAAGTTTATAGAGGCTACCTTACTGGAACTATGGCCCCCTACAAATCTAAGAATCCTATGGCCCCATTTTACCTGGTATTAAGATTAAAGTGGTCCATTTGAAACGGAACAATGCTAAAGACAAGTGTAAACAGGGTCCAAAACATTTTGAGATTTGGTTATGTCTACCACATTCAGAGGTTGTCGAAAAACGCATGTGACCACATTGAGCTTGTTGTGAAAATGTTCTGCAGCGAAGTAACACCCACTCACCTGTCAATCAAAAGCTGCTCTAAAACAAGACTTAAGCTTTTTTGGTTAAGTGTGGTTTTGAACAGTTTGAAAAAATTCTGTTCTGCAGAAATACAGTCATGAAATCAGAGACCCTTTCCTTGAAATCCAAACTCAAGTGTTCAAAAGACATGCATATTACAACCAGGTGTAGACGGTGATGTGTCTCGCCTTTCCATTGGTGATCAGATTACCCAAAGCACTATTAAGTAATTTTTTTTATTAAATAAAATGCAGAAATCTTCCTTATTACCTGTCAGATACAGTATCATTGAAGTATGTGAAATAAAATATCACACCTGTCTCTGAAAAGATGTCTGCGGTCAGATTGTTTGTTCAGCCAAAAAGAACACTTCTGCCTGTCAGTCATTGTGTGCTTTCACAGGGCAGCCCATATTGTAATGAGGCTTCCGTAGGCGGGGATCAAACCCGGGTCTGCAGTGCTCAAATGTTAGGTGTTTTACCACATTCTTCCCCAAAAATATCATCTTTACTTGAAAAATAAAGTGAAGGACAAATAAACAAGGAAAGCTGAGCTTCCACAAACAGAGAAACAAAAATAGACACAAGGGTCAAAAGGGTATATTAAGGAAAACACTAGAGCTAGAGAACTGGTCACTGGAGGCACAGGGTACATAGGCTCAAGACTGAACACAAAGGCAGGGAACGAACAGACTTATAAAGACTTAGACACAGGTGAAGGGAATGAGGGTAAACGAGCAGAGAGTTGAAAAGGGTTAGGGGCATTGGTGCCATCTGCAGGAGTGGAGAGAACCGAGCTCAAGGTATAAGTGCCATCTGCAGGCCTGGAAGGAGCATGGCATGGAAGGATCAAGGAAAGAACCCACTGCTGGTCTGGAGGGGAACAGCAACCCAAAGAGGAGATCCTTTACACATATATGCGTGTGTAAGTTTCTTTATTATGTCCTGCTCCCACGAAACCCTCATTGTCAAATGTCAAAACACTCAGGGCAACCTCCTGCCCTCCATCTGCTCTAATACAAAGGTATTAAGTGTCTTTGGAGTGAGGGGTTTTGGACATGTCTTGTGGCTAATCAACAGCTATGTCTGGTGGAAGTTCCAGAATGGCTAAAATCGCTTACAGCAACTTTCATATCAGGTTTAAAGCGGGCCTATGGGTTGTACCTGAAAAAATAAAACAGATTGTCATATCTCTTAATGATATAGACATACACATCCTTTCATAAGTCAGAAGTTCATCCATTCTTTGTAAATGGTATGGGAATTTCAGACGAGATAATTGTGGTGAGCCCCAAATGCAGATTGATGCCAAACTGGCTCGCTGTCAATGTTTGTGGTTTTAGATCTATCTCATTTGGCTGTTCTCAACCGCTCCGTGAGTCAATGCTGACTAAGACCTTCACATGAAACAAGGAGCCGTTGTTCCCTCCACATCACCTCCACAGAGCCTGCAAAGACACTCAAGCTCTCCTGCAGCCCTTCTGATTGTGTACTACAAAATTACACACAGCTGTAGACACACTAGACTCTTAACTACTAACTCTCTTCAGAAGAAAAATCTATTTAAAAACCACTTTTTTGAAGAGATCTGTAAGTGAATGATTTCCTTTGAACAAAAATCTAATTTGTGACTATAACACATAGCACTACTCGGCTTTCTCTTTCTTTTCTTTTCTTTTCTTTTCTTTGTCTTTCTCTGTAGTTTTGCCCCTTTACATCACTGGGCATAAGTGTACTGTAAGATTCGACTCCATGCCTCACAGAAGTCGAACAGTCTTTAACCACCTCCCATATGTTAAATGTGTGAGACAGCGCTGATGTAGTCTCCTGTGTGAAATTGGGCGCTAGTCTGTCATTGTCAGTGCACACTAGTGCTGTTGAGGAAGACTAAATGTGTAAAGTCACCAGTCTGAGATCATACAAGGAGAGAGTGATTCTCTCTGTAGAGGATATCTGCCCATTTGTATCTTCCCTCCATTTTTGAGACTGACAGACACAATCGTAACATGGCCTGATTTAGCTGCACCATTTTTCTGGACTGTGCTCTGATCTGTTTAACAGCACTGCTGCATCTGCACTTTTCTACTTAACCCCCCCACTCATGCTCATGGAACCTCTGCTCTGTTTCATTCAATCCAGAATAATATAATATCATCCAGGATAGAGTGACTTCATTGCCCTGTGATAAAGCTTTGTTTTTACAGTCCATCCATCTATCCTTGCCTGTAGATAATAAACATTCTCACATTCCTTTTGATCTTGTTTTATTTTTCCCCATCCTTGAGACTTTGCTGGTTTTTGCTATAAAACAGTAGTTATTTTTATGCCTAACATGTCCTACAGGGTTCAGTCTCACTACCGAAAAATTTGCCCTCCTGTGTTACTCATCTCTCTCAGTTCATCATCACAAATATTGTCCATTGTGCAAGCTGCAGGACTCTGCTTTTGACAGGTTTCCAGAACTGGCTTTTGTCATGCTCTTCTGAAAGGCTGGAAATGCAGGGATGCTATACTACACTATAAGTTGCACAGGATGAAAAGGTGCTGGTGCTCAGTAATACTGTATTTTCCAGAAACAAAGGCAGCTTCATCAGTTTCACCATTCCAGCAACAATGAAAGCACCTGGCAGGCATTCTGTCTGCTCCAAACTCTGTCCGAGACCAGTCCAGACCTTTCTCTCAGACTCTATGCACAAGGCCTGCCTGCAATTAACAGCAATTACTGATGAGCAATGCTGGCACCAGCAGCATGAACAAAGAGAGGAGTTTTCAGAGAGAACATGTTTACCATTAGAGGCTCAGTCTGCTCTTTGATTTCCCTCCTCCATTGTTCATGAAGAATCTGTAGACTAACCCTAATTAAGGTCTGTGGGCAGCCATAAATGTTTTCTGTGTACTTTGCTCCAATTTGCAGAGCTTGGTCTTGCATTTGTATTTGTAGTTGTGATTGTAGACTATTTGTACTTTTGGTACTATTGTACTGTGGTCTGTAGGGGATGGTTACTTTATCACTACTAATCAAAGTCTATAAGTCTCATTAATGCAGAGAGTATAAGAGTCAAATGGAGTTCACAAATAAACAGATAAGATACAATAAGGTTGTGTTCTTTAGCATTAGTTAACGCAGTAGTTAACATCAATGAACTAATAACAATACTTTTACCGCATTTATTAATCTTGGTTAATTTCTACATATACTTATGTATACTAAAATTAGTATACATTAATTTTAGTTAATGCAAAATGAACTAACATGAACAAACTATGAACATTAGTATGTTGATAAATTAACACTTACCAATATTAACAAATGCTGTAAAAAATTGTTCATTGTTCATTTAAATTAATATGACCTTTTATAATATTTTAAAGTGTTTAATTAGAAATGGTCAACTTTAACCTCTCAAGTATTTTACATGAATTCTGACCATCAATCATATATGACTATCTAGATTTTAGATGTTATTTATTTACTTTTCTTATTTAATTCAGTACAGTCATATTTTGTCTTTGTAGTTTCAACTCAACTCTTCATTTCCAGGGTGATACTCCAAAGCATCGTGCCGAGAAAGCGAAGGATGCAGATCTTGCGGCATATCTGGGAAACCGTCAGCACTACCAAATGATCCAGCGTGAGGACCAGGAGACTGCAGTCTGACCTCTGATCTCTCACCCATCACCACAGCTGGTGTCTTTATCTTGTGCCAAAACAACAGTAACCAAAAAAAATTTATTGATAAACCCATAGCAGCCTGTCTGAACTGCAGAAGGTGTTGATACATTTCCAGAGAGGGGAAATGGTCTCTAGCTATGAGCATCATTCTCTGAATGACCTGTCGGACTTAATGTTTTTAATTTTATTGCACTGCCAAAACATCTTAGTGTTTGTATGTATGTAACAAGATGCATTTCCCTGCTTGTTAATGCATTCATAGAGTTAATTGCTTTTCTAGATTGACAATGCTGAATGTTAGATAATTGAAAATGAGGGTTTCGAAAATGCAAGGGCTGAATGCTAACCTGTGGGTTAGGGCATTCCTCCACTGTCTGTAAGTTTAGCCCAAGCAGTCACTGTAGCCCTGGCAGGTTTACTATTGCTCTTTTATGGCTTTGTTCAAATACGTTTGACTAGTTAGTGGTCCAGAACATGTCTGTGGGTCACCTTCTTGGTGTTTAACCTGAAACAACATTTCAATTAGCTGACAATTTTGTAATTGGTGTATGGCCATTAATGATATTATATTTAGAAAATTTAACTATTTAGATATTTTTCAGGTGTGTGTTGTTGAAAGCATTTTGCATTTTCATAGATTCCTGTGCTGTTTCAAATAAGAACATTTGGTACTGTAAATGTATGTGAGTAGCTTTCTGTTCAAGAGGCATTTGCACTGTAGCTTTGATTGCCTTTACTCTCTACTCTGGATTTATAATTTAATTACTAAACTATAGCTACTTTCCTACCATCATTTTAAGTAAATAGATGTTTATATGGTTTGTAGCTATAGCAGATGTGTTGTCATGTTTGTATTATAAAACTGTAAATTCGATTTTTGTTCATTGGAGATCAGAACAGAATTCTCTCTCCTTTGATGATTCAGCTAATTGTTAAAGTCTTTGTGAGTTAGTTTATTATAGTTTTTTTATTGCTGGTATCTTAATGCAGATTTAAGATTTTAGGATACTATTTATTTAAAAAAAAAATTGTTATCTATTAAAATTAATTTGGCCTTGAACGTACACATATTTAATAATATAATAACATATTTCAATTATTTGCATCACAGAGTGAAATTCTTATTTGTCCAGAAACTTTTGTTACTTTAATGATGTGACATTGATTGGACAGTTCTTTACAATAAATGTCATTATGTGTATGCGGATTCAATACACTGCATATGCTAATGGAAGTACCACCCTTCATTAACTGTACACTGTCAGAAATGCATCTTCATAACTCAGTTATGCTTTCTTTGGAAATACAATTTGAGTGTTTAAACATCTATCCATCCAACACCCTCACCCTGACAGCTGTATGACAGGAGCCCTGATGAATGACATCATAATGCCATGAACACTCAATCACTGAACTATCTCTTACAATAAAGATACGTGATATGTCTTAATGATCATAGTCTAAATTCTGAAAGGATTTTAGGACCATTTTTCACTTTTTAAGAAAGGAAAATCAGGATTGTTATTCCAATAATCTGTGTAATTGGTACATAAAATGTGCTGAAGAATTCCTTTTTATCATTTTATATTATTCCTGCAAAGACTATTCCAGCATAAAGGCTGGTTGTCCAATGTATAAAATAGGACGAAGAGCATGTCTTAGTTTTGAGAATTGTGGCTTAGAGTGAAAATGCTGTTTTACATAATTTAGGCATACATGTGTCTGCAGTCTCCTACTGTATCTCCACAGATGCATTCGGGAAGAATTAGACTAGCAGACTTACTAAACCTTTAACAGTGATCTTCAAGCCAATAGCAGTTTCCATACAATAATGCCAGCTTTATTCTTTTGTGCTGGCATTTTGATCATTTCATTTTACCATATGAGATAAACAGCTTTAAGGATCTTTGTCTCACACTCTCTCAGAGTGATTGGCGGATTAGGAGGCAATTTTGTTTTGAGGCTTTCCATTGCTCTATAATTATCAGAATCCTAAAACTAGAATTTGTCAGACTATTAGGCAGGACAGATAACGTAGCTTTACTCCAAATATAAACACTGAGAGGATCCTTTCTCTTATACTGTGAGTGCTGTCACAAATGTTAGTCACCGAAAGCAGATTTTATTGAGTGTGTTCTTTAATGCATCTAATTGATTTGGACATTTTGTACAAAGATAATTTATTACTATTTATTGAGTCCTTAAAAATTAAACAGCCTTAAATTTCTCCAATAATTACAAGTGTTTATATGTCTACTGTATAATTAAAACCAATTTAATTAAGTGCTCATTAAGTTGATGAATGCATGTCAGAATAATTAGCTATATGGCTTGTTGACTGACAAGGCAATGTTTAGTTCTTAGGTTACTGCAATGTTACTTCATTAAATCTTTCAGTGAAAGCAATCCACAGCTATTAACTCAGTGATGTGGATGTTTATATTACCAGTTGTTATTTACTACTTCCGTGGACTTGCATTTAGCATATCATTATAATACCTCTAAGGGCGAGTGTGGTCTATTTGCATATGCCCCCGCGTAAGTAAATGGACTGTGCAAAGTGTTATTTATACTTTCTTTGAGACTTTATCACCCTTTATATGTTTTTATTTTTTGTTGTTTGTCCAGCTACACAGTTTCAAGGAGGTTGTAGCCTATGTGGTGGTTACTACTTCATTGAACTTCAGTCTCCTCTACTGTGATATCTCTTCAGTCTTCTGCTATGATGAAGTTCATTTTTGTCCAGCCAACAGATCATGAGTATAAATCCAATACCATTGCCAAATTGTCCACAAGCACAACTTTTGTGTGTGTGTGTGTGTGTGTGTGTGTGTGTGTGTGTGTGTGTGTGCACGCGATTGCATTTCCCTGATACCCCTGCCATTGTACTTTATCTAGTGGAGACACTATATAAGTATTTTCCATTTTCATTATCTCATACATCAACATTTTCAATATGTACTCCATTTTGTAATTTTAATTTCTTAAGAGGTAAGATTTTCCATGAAATTTCACGTTTCTCCATTCTTTAATGGTCTCCTTTCACTTTCAAAGGGCAAAACAATTAAATATGTATGTATTTTGAATTTCTAAATGTGTTTTTATTGCTGTGAATTTTCTCACTCAATCAAGCTCTTAAGCCTTTAGTTATCATTTGAGATGCATGAAAGCAGGATTGAGTGGCATCTGTCATTGATTTGCAGGGGAAAATAATCTGACATTGGCACTAATTTGTGTCGAGTTATTGTATTGTTTTGAGTTGCAGTGCAATTCAAAGCTAGAATTTATTAAGAGGTTTTGATGAGTAGAAATCAGAAAGCATGTATTCCAGTGCAATATACTCATTTGGTTTTATGAAGTGTTTTATGAATTTTTTTGTTCTGTAATACAATGGAGCCCTTGCATAATACAGTACAAAAGTGTAATGTAAGTCAATATTTATCTCTTTGTTAGCTTTAATTAACGTATTTTGTTATTGTCTGGTTCATAACATAATAAAGCATACTGAATATTTCTTTCAACAGCCAGATCAATTGTTACTGAAAACTCAAGGATATCTTGAGAGACTGGAAACCGTGGATAGTATTTATGTCTTTGTCCATTATCTAGCAATGCCTATAAAGAATCATCTCCAATTAAAATAATTTTGTGGCTTATTCTGAAGAACACCAGGAGTTGTCAGTAGTAGGATACAAGTCAGTATTGTGTTCTGTTCTGGGTATTTTTGGAATAGCCTATACAATTCCAACATCTGGAAATAGTTTGTTTTCGGCTCATTAACATGTTTTTTTCAGTGTAGGTTTCTTCTTTTTTTTTTGAAGAATTGTTTCTCTTATATTGTTCTAACACATAGCTACACACTCAATTTCTCAAGCTATATGCACCATAATATCATTGGATTTGATATCTTTACAGTGCAGACAATGAAAGTAACTATCCTATCAGACAGTCATTAGTTCTGATACAGTGACGTGCACAGAACCGGGGCAGCAGCGGTGCGAAGTGCCCTTTAGGTCATCCAGAAAAAGGATATGCATTTTAATAATTAAATTAAAATAGTTCAATAAAACAAAATTTAAATCTTGTCATAGTCTCACAATAACAGTAATAATGTGTTATTATGATATTTTTATGTAAATCGTGGGCATTTTGAGTGGTATCCCCTCCCGGAGCAGTGCCCTTCAAGGAAGCAAAAATGCAGTGTTGAATTCGCCCAGGAACATCGAAGTGATGTCGACCCGCAGACAGGTCAGATAAAAAGTCCACACCATGTGTTGAGTTGTAAGTTCATGAAAAGAATAATACTCGATTGCTACCACATTTCCGACATCGTTTAGGCCTACCACGGTGTAAATAGATGTATTAGTTATAATAGGAGGTGTCGTGTTACTTTCAGTGATATTAATTAAATTAGTCATTTATAGAATATTGACATGAACTGAACGAGCTGTCAGATCCAGCCATAGCCAGTTTGGTTTTGTTGAAACTAATAAGCCATTACACTAATCACTTTAAGAAACATACCATTAGGCTACCACAGTACCGCAGCTCCCTATATGCATATTGCATATCTGCATAGGGCACCAACTCCTTAAGGGACTGGTACTTTAAAAAATACCATTGTTTTACTATGACACATGTCAAAAACATGGGATTATCACAGACCATGTCTAAAAATATAAGTGTATTACCATGGTGCTTTTTGTGCCGAATGGGCCGTGTTAAGCTAAAATGAGCCGCCGCGTTATGCAGAACGGACCACAAAACGTTCAGAAAAGGACAGTGAATAGTATCTATATCCACAGTAAAACAAGCCATATAGCTAAATAACCTGAAAGGTTGCTCTGCAAGGAAGAATCCACTGCTCCAAAACCGCCATAAAAATAGCCAGACTACAGTTTGCAAGTGCACATGGGGACAAAGATCTTACTTTTTGGAGAACTGTCCTCTGTTCTAATGAAATCTTTTTTAACTGTTTGGCCATAATAGACCTTATTCACAGACTGTGATGATGCGTTTCTGCCTTATTAATTAGCGATAATCTAGCAAACTTTTTATATTATAACTTTTTCAATATTGAGTGTAAATTTATAACATTATGCTTTGTTATATTACCCTTGATTTCTGTACGAGCTGCTGAGAGAGTGACAGTAAATTTGGCATCTTCTCTCATCTGAATGTCTTAATCCACCGCTCTCTATTTTTTCCCTCTTCTGGAAAGTCATAAAGTCTATAAATGTGGTTTATGAGGACATTTCTAGTGTTCCCATAATTTAAATAGCTTAAAAAACATGTTAAACGATGTTTTATTGAAAAAGTAAAAATGCAGAAAGTTTAGGGGTAGGGTTAGGGGATAGAATCTATAGTTTGTACAGTTTAAAAATCATTATGTCTATGGAAAGTCTCCCTATTTCGCGGTAGCCGGTGCACAAGAGTCGATCACTAGAGAAACTGCAATGTCCTCCATCATTTTAAACAGTACCCATTGTGTAATTAATCAGTCTGTTGTGTCTCTCAGCTGTGATGAGCGTAATGCTGAAGTTGATCGTTTAAAACTATTTCCTAGCTTTAGTAGTACAAGCGATCACAAAGTGCTGTTTTGTGTAAACACAAGCTGATGCGGATTCACTTCACATCACCTAACTGGCTCATATTACACACAAAAATGATATTTTGCCAACACCTGCTGGCTAACATATGTAATGGTAAAAAAGAAAAGAAAAACAGAAGCTTAACAGATCTACACTGCTCTTACACTTTAGTTTAGAACAGCACAAACACAAGCGGAGTGATACACGCACAGTGAAGTGTCCGAGTGCTGATGGTGTCACACCATCAGTGCTCAGAATGTCTCTCGTCCAATCAGATTCGAGGACCGGAACTAACTCTTGTGTGTATATATAAATAATAAATATTTTTCACGTTATTAATGTACTATACATTGTGATCATTGAATGGCACTTTGGTGAATAAAAGTACCAATTTCTTTCCATAAGAGAAAAAGAAAATTATAATAATTATATTTATATTGCTCTTATGGAAAGAAATTGGTACTTTTATTCACCAAAGTGCCATTCAACTGATCACAATGTATATTCGGGACATTAATAACGTGAAAAATTACTATTAAAAATTAGATAGAAAGAACTTCTTAAACTACTTAGAGTTCTCATCAAAAAATCCTCCACGTGCAGCAATGACAGCTTTGCAGATCCTTGGCATTCTAGCTGTCAGTTTGTAAAGATACTCCGGTGACATTTCACCCCACACTTCCTGTAGCACTTGCCATAGATGTGTCTGTCTTGTCGGGCACTTCTCACGCACCTTACAGTCTAACTGATCCCACAAAAGCTCAATGAGTTTAAGATCCTTAACACTCTTTTCCAATGATCTGTTGTCCAATGTATGTGTTTCTTTGCCCACTCAATCCTGTTTCAAATGTGGCATTTTTTTTTTTGCAATTCTTCCCATAAGGCCTGCACCCCTGAGTCTCCTCTTTACTGTTGTACATGAAACTGGTGTTGAGCAGGTAGAATTCAATAAGCTGTCAGCTGAGGACATGTGAGGCACCTATTTCTAAAACGTATCCTCTTGTTTAGTTGAACATCTGGTCTTCCACATCTCTTTCTGTCCTTTGTCTTTGAAGACTGTAGTGTATGTAGTGTACACCTTTGTATGAAATCTTCAGTTTTTGGCAATTTCAAGAATTGTATAGCCTTCATTCCGCAAAACAATGATTGATTGATGAGTATCTAGACAAAGCTGTTTCTTTTTTGCCATTTTTGACCTAATATTGTGCTTAAGACATGCCAGTTTATTGCATACTGTGGCAACTCAAACACAAAGAAAATGTTAAGCTAATTTAATGAACCAAATAGCTTTCAGGTGTATTTTATATAATGCAAGCGATTTTCAAGTACCAAATTTAGCATGATTACTAAAGGATAAGGTGTTGGAGTGATGGCTGCTGGAACGGGGCCTGTCTAGATTTGATCAAAAAGGACTTTTTTCAAATAGTGATGGTGCTGTTTTTTACTTCAGTAAAGTCCTGACTATATTTTGTGATCAGTTGAATGCCACTTTGGTGAATTAAAGTACCAATTTCCTTCCGCAAACAGCAAAATCTGTACATTATTCCAAACTTTTGGCTGCCAGTGTATATATATATATATATACACTCACCAGCCACTTTATTAGGTTCACCAGTACATTTACTCATTCATGCGATTATCTAATCAGCCAATCGTGTGGCAGACTGTGTAATTATAAAATCAGGCATATATATATATATATATATATATATATATATATATATATATATATATATATATACAAGGTTGGGAGGTTTACTTTTGAAATTTATTCCACTACAGAATACATGCTGTAAAATGTCATTTGTAACATATTTCGTTAGATTTCTCAAGGACAGTAATGCTTTATAAATACTTTGGATTACTTCTTCAGCACTGGTAGATTTGTTCTCTTGTTTTGACTATAAAAACTGCCAGTACAGTAAGACAAAATACATATATTAAAAATACATTCTCTGAAAAACCAAAATATCTTATGCAGTGTTGTTTCTAAAATAAGATCAAAATAATTGTAAAATAATTTTACAGGAAAACAATACACAAATTATTATGAAGAATATGATTTTTGCCCTAATATCAAAGTTCTTACTGAAAAAAAAAAATTATGATCTAACGTGAATTTTCTTGATAAAAAAATATGATCGTGTCTGGTAACATGTGCATGTAAAATGGCTAGAAATAGAATTTTAGTTTAGCGTAAAGATGACAAATTACACAAGGTTTATTTCTATTTCTTCTGCTCTAAACTTACTTCAAACTTACTTCAAACTTCTCCGTCTGCTCGTATGAATGTGACACTTCATAAGAAAGTGTTTCACCGCTGTTCAATTACACTTTGGATCACATCATTAATATGTTTCCAACTGAAAGACTAAATATTAAATGAAAAAATGACAATAAAATGCTAAATAATCTCTTCAGTAATCACAATTACTTTTTAATGGAACTGTATTCTAAATACCAATTATATTTTGTATTTTAAATAAGTAATCCCATTACATATATTCAGTTTCTCCCCATTACAAGTTGATCACCTGGGCACAGTTGCTAGTTTGAACTCTCTAACAAAGTTTCTTAAGAACAAAATAATATTAATATTTTTTAAAACATTAAAGTCCCATAATAATGTCTTCACTATACAGAGAAATATGAGGGTTATATCTCCAAATTATTAATACTCTGTGCAGTCATCTTATATTACATATTTATGAGCTTTTAGAGCAGTATAAAGACTTGCATATGTGTCATGAAATTAGAGAAAGTGCAGGATCCATTCTTCTGGTCATGTTTCAAGTGACCCTTGTCTTTTAGATAAATGGTGATGTGAATGCTCTTAGAGAGCACAGTCTTAATCCTGAACTCTTTCACCTTTTCATAGACAAACACTCACATGCTGGTTCACTCTTTGCCCATTTGGCAAGCTTTCCCGTGACTTCCTGTAGATCCTAAGAAGCAGACAGTGGGGAGAGGAGGAGTGTTGGTGTGTCGTTGATCATTTGTGGTTGTGAGGACCCTATTATTCAAACAGTGATCGTTCCATCTGGTCATCTGTTGTTAGACAGAGGTTTCTCCGTGGAGAGCAAGGAGGAGTGATTTTCTCTTGGTTTAATAATGTACTTCTCCTTTTCATTTTGTTATCAACAATATAAAAGTCTCATCTAATGCATCCCTGCGATGAGACTATGTGAAAAGTGTGCATTTGTAAAGTAATAGGAGAGTTTGTGACCAAAATCTACAAGGATGGTTTCATCTGTAGTCAGTGTTCAGGTCACTGTTTGTTGCTGTGTTCTGCTCTGGCTTGTTTCAGCCTGTAGAGACTGTTTATCTGATTTCACCATTTGTCCTATTGAGCTGCTGTTTCCTGCCCTCAGGGGTCTACACAAACTTGTACAAACTAACATCACAAACACACCCATATAAAAATCACATAGCAGGCTAAAAAGAAGCTATACACTGTGAAATGCTTAAAAGTAGTTTTAAAACTTTTTAGTAGTTAAGATTGCAGTATAAACAAAAGTCAAACTCAAAAGTACTTATATGATTCAGTGAAAAGCCTTGCTATCAAATGCCATTACACAATCAGGTCAATATACATCAATGTTCATAATCACAGGATGTGATTATGCACAGATGTTCCACCTCTTCATGCTTGCTGTTGTGTTTTGATTATTTGATTTGGTCTAATCGAGTTTCTATCCTGGAGAACTGCCAAAGTTGTTTGTGAACACAGCCATCTCTGTCGTCACTTGATGGACTGAGGGTTTGGCTGTCTCTTTTGCTTAGGTGGCTAAGCTAATACTGCCTGTTTTTGCCATTTTATTTTTAGTGGGTGAAGTCATTAATTCAGCTCTGCATTATTTGGTGTTTTTTCACTGTGCTCGTAAGATATCCTTACGGGAATATCTGTGCTGAACTGTTACACTTTATGATTTGTATGTTGATCACAGACATCATGTTCACAAAACAAAGTGGGCTGTATAACAGATTGATTTTTTATATATATTTTTTATAGCTAGAATCTTATTGGGATGCCTATTGTTTATATTTGAACATTTCTTCAGATGGTACAATTGCCCTGTGCATTGTTTCTTAAGTCACTCACAGCTTCAGTGAAGTTTCCCTTGAAACTAATGTTTAAACCAAAGGTCTCGAGGACGTGATGTCTAATTTGATTTCTTTCTTTCTTCTTTTTTGTTGTTGTTGTGGCCACTAACAACGTTAATGTTTTGCGATGCATTATTGCTTCAAATCAAATCACTTTATTGTCACATGACCATATACAAAAGTGCAACAGTGGGTGAAAGTCTTGTGTGCAGTTCCGAGCAGCATAGCAGTCATGACAGTGAGGAGACATATACCAATTTACAATAAACAACATATTTACACAACACAAATTACATATCAAATGTACACATACTTACACAACACAATAATAATATACAATGTACAGTAAACAATACACACAATATAGAATACACATACAATAAAAATAAATAAATAAAGAGTGTATAAAAATAAATATATTATATATATATATATATATATACAGTAGTTGTATTGTGGAGAATATAATTATGACAGTCCAGTGTGAGATGTAAGATTAATAAAGTGCAGTGCTGATTGTTGATCGTGAGAGATCAAGTGTTCAAAAGTCTGATTGCTTGGGGGTTAGAAGCTGTCATGTAGTCGGCTGATGCGGGTCCTGATGCTGCGATACCGCCTGCCTGATGGTAGCAGTGAGAGCAGCCCATGACTCGGGTGTACACTATGAAATGCATGCATTATAATCAAATTATTATTATATTATTACAAATTATATTATTATTATGGAATATCTTTTAGATGAACTAAACAGATCTTATGTTCTTTTTTTAAGTGATCAATAAAAAATACATTAGGCTTACATATAGATTTTAACAATTAAGGCTGCTATAGGGAAGTAAACAATAATACATTAAGACTTAAAATAAAATACATGCCCGTAGTTTGAATCTGACTGGCTAATAGGCTACATAATTTCCTTGTTTAAATACTGTAAAACATGATGGTAGGTCACATGTCTGCGCCTTTGGTCTACTGAGTGATGTTGACGTGGCCGTGACGTCACGGGTGGTTAATTTAAATGGGGTTCAGGGGGAGAGAAAGAGATTAAATTAGTTTGAGGGGAAACAAAGAGCCGGAGCGGCGCATAAAGGCGAATGCTGGAGAAGAGTTCAACACACTTAATCTCTTTCAGAGTGGGAACTTACAACACAGAGAGCAAGTAAGTTTTATTAATTTTCTCCATCGGAAGACTTCAACAGTTGTTATCGAACCAATGTGCCTATTTACAACTTGAACCTTTTAAGAAGTGTAATGGAAAGTTTAGAACGATTAAAAAAATATATAAATAGTTTATTTAGATTTTTTTTCGCGCTGATTACAACAAGTGTCTGAACACGAACAAAACGTGGACTATAAATATATTTTACTTTTGATTTTGGTTTATATTAAAAATACACGTTGTGCTGAGTGAAATGATTTCATGAAACTAACAACAGTCGTTAAAGTGCGCTAACGTTTAATACTCAGTGACGAAATGTCGGTCAAGTTCCTTCATGCAAGTATTTTATTCATGATGTCACATCTACTGTTTGTGTCTCAAAACCAAGTTAATTACCATTGAGCATTTTTGGGCGTCATATTAAACATCAGCTCAGCTCCCTCACAAACGTTGTTTGTTTGTTTATTTATTTATTTACAAAATGCAACCTGTTTTTTTATTCAAATGGGTCTTCAAAACACTAACCAAAAGTGCTGCAAAGTAAGATTACGCTCAAAGTCATCTTGTTTTTGCTTTCCCTTTACTTCATCATGATTGTAGTTGTAGTATAAAACATTATGCCTGTTTTATGTACTGTGCGTGTGTGTGTGTGTGTGTGTGTGTGTGTGTGTGTGTGTTTATACTACATTGTTGGGACCAAATGTCTCCACAAGGATAGTAAAACCTGAGATCACCTACCTTGTGCGGTCCAGCCAGTGGTCCCCATGAGCAAAATGGCTTATTGAACATACTGAACAATGTTTTTTTGAAAATGCAAAAAGTTTTCTGTGAAGTTTAGGGGTAAGGTTATGGTTAGGAGACAGAAATTATCGTTAGATCTGTATAAAATGCGTGGAAGTCTATGGAGAGTCCCCACAATATCATAAAAACAAGTTTGTGTTTGTGGAGCTAATATGTTAAATGGAAAATCACAATTAATTACTCTTGTCCTCTTGCTTAGATCGCTCTCTCTCTCTCTCTCTCTCTCTCTCTCTCTGTGTGTGTGTGTGTGTATGCCTGTGTGCATGCGTGTTCGAGATCATTGTGTATTTAATGCACTTGGCTGCATTCACTCCCTCTCTCTTCTGTTCAATGGAGTGATTAAAATGAGCATGGTCAAAGGGTGCAGGGCTTTCAGAGATCTTTTCACCTGACCTGCATTCTGACCTGCCCCCTCTTTCATTTCTCTCTCTTTAGACACTTTTGGGGCCTCTTCCTCCCAGAGAGGAACTAAGCAAGTGCAAAAATTGCACTCCTATTAAAGGGATTACATTTTAAACTATACACTCCACAACACTTCAGCAAAGTTGTAACCATTCTACCTTTTGGCCTCTGCCCTGTTTTGGTGTGCCTTTAAAAGGAGACAAAGGGGTCAAACATTGTATGAAATGGACATGTATCATCTGTCCCATTTGATTGAATAATTCTGGGTGAAATGGATCACAAAAGGTTGTATTAAAACCTTCAGGACAGAGTTAAAACAGTGCCTTGTCAGCCATATGAATTTCATATGCATTACAATGTTTATTTCACATTACTTTAGAAGAGAATGTGTTTCGCAGGACTCTTTCCCTCCACATAATATCTATATGCTATTGCTTTTAAGCAGCAGAGCTGTGTCTTGAGCTCTGGAAAAACTGTATGTGTGTATGCCCACAGGGAGTGTATATGAAGGCCAGACTTGGTGTCTCAGTTTATGATTTCTCTTTAAGAAGCGGGATGCTGTTACATGTTGATTTAAGTGAGAGTGTGTGTTCTAAGATTCAATAGCCTCCAGCAGTGCACTGGTCACAATTTCTGTCAGAAAGCATTTGGTGTAACGATTACCTAATGATTTACAGCACTGAGCCTGTGACAGCCTGTGTGTGTGTGTGTGTGTGTGTGGACATCACACAGCTGCACAAGCCTATCAGAAAGAATGATGGTAGAGTCACAATGATTTATGACTGCTAGCCTCAAACCTGTATTTGAGTAAATCCTGTGCTGAGGTAAACTTAAACAGCTGTTCTTGGCTTGGCTCTTCTGTCTCTCTCCTCCCCCATATCTGCCTGTGGTTTAGATGACTGATAATGCCAGTGCTGACTTGAACTCCCCCCATACTGTTTCTCTGAAGACTCAGTACGCAAACTCTTGTATCAGTACCAGCTCAGCCTCAAGCGCCTGCTTCACTTTAGACCTAATGAAAGCACCTCTGTTTAATGTAGTCTTTACAGAAAACCGAACGCTTGTAATAGAATTTAAGAGCTGCTGAAAGGAGAGGCCCCAAATGAAAATCTTTTATCGAAAAGCAGTTGCTGATAGGCGTGAAACTGCGCCATATGTCTGACTATGAGTGAAGTGGGTCAGAGCTTTGTGTTGTTTTCTCTTCTATGTAAATGAGTTGGAAGTCCAGCTGGTTGTGCTGGGAGAGACTCACACACTTAAACAGTGGGTGCTGGATTGCACTGAAAAAATTGGAGGGGAGCAGAGAGAAGAAACTGTGTGTGTCCAGCAGTCCTGCATTCCTCTGTGCTTGTGATAATGGAAGCCCCATGGCGTATGATGAGTGGGTTAGGTCCTCATAGTATGTGAGGAATGGGGCTTTCTACACATATGTGAGAGCATGTGTGTATATGTGTGCGTGTGTGTGTGCGTGCACGCACACTGGACCCAGCGGGTCTGTACAGCCTCATTAGGCTGTCTGGAACTCCCTCCATCATTCACATACACTCAAACATGCATTGCACAAAGAAGACTGCCTGTTGAGAGATTTCAGAGAAAGGTCAGAAAAGAGAAGAAAAAAAGGTGAGGAGGGGATTTTTTTTGGACACAGAGAGGGGGTGAAGACATTTTTGGGCCAGGAAAATGGGGGTTGGTGTGCTTGAGATTTGTGGTTTCTGAGAGAGGTTAGTCACGCTCGGCTGAGTGCCTGACACTTAATTACTGTTTGAAGGGAGCTTCTGGATTTAGTGGGTCAACAGAATATTTTATAAACTGCTTTAGAGGAGCACTGAGTGTCTGCTTCTCAGGCCGATCCTATTGAAAGCCAAAGAGTGAGGGGAAAAGAAAGGTTTAGAGCATTTTTACTGCTGCGACTTATGGTGACCTATAAAGGCCTGGCGCCTGAGTGATGCAGGGTGCCGTTTTTACTTGAACAAGAGATTGAGTTGAAAATTACGGGCCAAAAAGACAGTGCGAGTGAAACTACTGTCGTCTCTCAAAGTCCATAATATTCCACACACACGCAACAACACGTGACCGGATTTGTCAGTGCTGCCCTCCAGAATGGAACAGTCAATATGAGCAGTACCGCCGCTCCCGATACACATATTACGCATACCACGTCTCGCTAAATCCCAAACATGTGAGGTTTTTGAGGTTAGTGCTCTATCGAGTTTTAAATCAACTAAACCAACCTCCCTACTGTAAACCTAACCAGTAATGTCATTAAAAGTGAATGTGACATGAAAAACATAATTGCTGAAGCAACAACATCATTGTGTTCTTCTATGACCCCTTTTAGACCTGGTATTAAGATGCATTTCAGGTGATCCAATCACAAGTGGTCAGCATTAAATACGTGTTTGAAAGGGGTCTAAAACATTTTGCGATCAGATCACTCTAACCACATATGGAGATAGTCAATATGCATGTGACCACATCGTATCAGAGGTGTAAACGCTAAACCGTCCTGATGCGCGTCCCTGTAAGCCATGAAGCTTTTTAAACTTGGCCAGTTATGTGTATCTTTATAAGGAAATAACTGTCCAATCAGAAAATTTCACGAAGCAAATACATACACAATCACGAGAACTTCACGGATCTTCTTCCGTGTGTCTAACATCAACATGCAGAGAGACAGATGACAACACAAACTACTGAAGCTCCTTTAATACAGATAATCCACTAATATAGTGAAAAATTCTGCACGAAATGTTGCTTTTGTGCTTATATTAAATTTCAGCTGCATATGTGCTATTTTCTTTCACACTTTATTTATCTTTTCTGACTTTGTTGTACTTTAATGTCATGCAGTAACACACTGACATATTGATGGATGTATGTCATCATAAAACAGAAATCCTCCCACTGAAATCCGAACACAAGTGGCCACAGGAGATGCATTTATGAGACCTGGTATAAACAGTGATGTGTCGCCTGAACACACGTGATCAGATCACCCGAGACATCTCAATACCAGGTGTAAACAGGGTCTAAGACACTTTGACACCTTTGCATTTTAAGAGCATTGCTATATCAGTTAAGCTACGGCATAATTTGATTACATCCGAACAAGCTTGTAATTTTTGTTTCTTATGCAAAAGTTCAAACGTGTCACCTTACAAGTCTTGCCTTAGAGTAAAAGTGTTTTACTACAGTGTATGTCATATAATAGCATTTTGTGAAGTAAAAAGTAATTGTTTTTTAACTAATAATTAGCTGTTTTCTTGGGATTTGTGTGAAAGTAAATAAAATACATTGTTGTTGTAGCGCCTCTAGTGTTCATTTCACCAGCCGCGATACATGCAACGAGCCGATGCAAAAATGTAGTTATAGTAATGTGATTCTATGAGACCAGGTTTTCAGAGGAATAGAGACTTGTTTGGACCTAATAGGTGCTTAATTATCCTCAAAGCCATTACAATTACCCTTTTCATCAGTTCAGCTCCTTCTGGAAGCTTTCAGCAGTCTTTTATTGCTTCTTTCAGAAACCATCCTCTCTTTCAACAGGAGATCAACTTTTATTACCGTTAATTGCTTTTCCTGCTAACAGACCTTCACACACACTCTAAACCAGGGATGTCTTATTGATGAAAAAGTCACTCCCCCACCAACAATGGTGCTGAGTTGTTAGTAAATGTGGCTGTGGGAAGCTGTGTGTGTGTGAATGTGAGTTCTGAAATCTGGGTCCATATGTGTGTTTCTATGGCTCTGTGTGAGCTGCTGGTTCAGTCCCTTTGACTTCATATCCACGGAGTGTTCCAGAAGAATGGCGTCCTGTGGCGATGGTTCTTTTCTCCTCAGACAATACACTCCTGCTATCTCCCAGCACGCAGACGAACCATCGCCATGGAGATCACAAGCAGAGGCTGAAGAGTCTCTCACACAGCCAGAGTCACAGATAAACAGAACAAAAAAAACCATATATGGAGATGCTGTGTTCACACACTCAAGGGATAGAGCTTGTAGTAGTGTTTACATGAGAAATTGCTCTGAGATGTTGCTTTTTTTAACAAATTACACTCTTTTATTAGCAGAAAAATCTTAACTTACAACTTTTACCTGTTTATTGCAGTGGTAGTGGAAATAAACCTCCACATTGTTATGAGCACTGCGGGACCTTCATATTTTTCACATTTTGGATGCTGTCATGGTGAGAAGCAGAACAGAAAATGAGTGCAATTTATTCAAACATTTATTAATTTACACTGTGTGTACACAGCTGAGGACAGTTCTCTGAACAAAGAGAGATAGGAGAGAGAGCACAGATGTGAACGCTGCGTCCAAAACCACGTATGTACTGTATTTGATGAAGGACGCATTTATCTAATGGAAAAACGGTACATTCTTTTAGGTATGCATGTGAGTAGTATGAATAGATTTCGGACATACTTCATCCGGGGACGTGGGCAATGTCTCGTGACCTGACTATGTGACTTAAAAACAACAACTGGGAAAACTATATTCTCTGGTTTTGTTAAACAAGCACCATTTAAGCACAAGGAAGAATGATCTTGATATATTGTATATAGCACTTACAGTTGAGAGGAGCCGTCCGACTCGTGATTCACCACCATTCTTTTAAATCCAGTGTTCTGAACGTGACATCTCCTCAGCTCCCTAGGGATTATGGGATCATTAAGTGTCTAGTCGATCCGCAGTTCAGTATCTCACCAGAAATAGTAGGTCATCAGGATATTTCTCACTTACTGCTTTATTTGAAGAACTGATTCAAAGTTGCACAGACTCATTCTGAAAAATTTCTTTGAGAAAATGAACTAGACTGAGCCTGTATAGGGCTGCTGGGGAATGTTCAGTTGTGTTTGTGAGCATAACTTTGTATGTTTTGTCACTTTGGTTGTCCAGACTGTGTTTGATGAGCCACATCAACAAGCCAGTACTGCAGCAGTGCTTTTGGAGCCAAGCACTTCATTAGCATAATTCTTAGAAAAATTATTACTCATGCTACTGTTCCACTGGCTGTTACATCATCGTCCTGTGTGTTTTGTGTGTGCTTTTGTGGGTGTGCGCTTGTTCCTATGGGCGGCTGTAGAATTTGAAACACCGTAGTTACAGTACATTATAATCTGGTTGCAGTGTGATTGCAGAGATTTGTGACATTTGAACTTTTGTTTGCAGCAGCCAAGACTGCAACATTTTTATGCTGTTGGATTCATTCAGTGAAGATCTAATGAATCAATCTGAATGATCACATTTATCAGCTCCATTCTTTCATTTTATTTGGAGAATTCAAATATTTAAAGGGCAGAATAGATGGGTTGAAATCTGACCTGCCCTTTTGATAACTGTATTAATTATAGAAATTTTACAGTTACTAAAAAAATTTTTTTTAAGTGCAATATCACCATGTTTGATTATTGTTGCTGTTCTACAGAAGTGAAGAATTGCAGCAACTGATCTTTTCAGCATCTCTATGTAGCAACTTCAGTGATCTGATAATTAACAGCAGTGTATGCCTAATGAAATGATTGATATCCATTATTCTGTTTTTCAGAATGCGTGGCTTGTTTTCCACCCTCATCGTGGTGCTCATGGCCTTAATGATCGTGACTACAGAGGCTGGGAAAAACAAGAAAGGTATCAAACATGACAGAGGCCATCACATCATCTCTCCTTTCTCTCCTCTCCCCCTTATAACAATGTGATTTTGTGACTTTGAGCCTTGAAACTACTGACATATTAGTGAAAATTAGTTGATCATCACAAGCCATTTGTGCACCTGTAGGAAGTAAACTGAGTTGCTGTGATCTTTATGCTGCTGTTTTAAAGGGCAAGTGAATCATGTCACATGAGATAACTGTATTGTCTGTATTGTATGTTGTGTGATAGAGAAGAGTAAAGGTGGTAAGGGAGGTCCCGACTGTTCAGAGTGGCGCTATGGCAGCTGCGTAGCCAATAACGGGGACTGTGGACAAGGCTTGAGGGAGGGCACCTGTAACGAGCAGACCAAGAAAGTCAAATGCAGATTGCCCTGTAACTGGAAGAAAAGTTTTGGAGGTGAGCAAAACTATGAAATACCACTGATCAATAAACTGAAATATGGAACTCTTTCTGTGGTTCAATCAAATGAAAATATTTGGACATTGGCATTTGCTTGAGCTTTTTGACTGTTGTAACATAAATTACATTATTTTCTAGTCTCTTCATCTTCAGCACTTCAGGTTGATTTTAATAAAAAAAAAAAAAATTGTTATATAAATCTCAAATTAAAACCATGCCATTTATTTTTGGTACTTTTCCAATGCCAAGACCCAGACTTTCAATATTAAACCATTTACTATTTTACTTTTTATTATTTATACTAAACTAATATTAAACAATATGAAATCTATCATATAAATACAAATTATTACGTGTTTAAAGCTCTGATAATCTAAACAAAGAGTAAAATAAACCATTTCGATATTTTAATATTAATTGAGTGAAAATTAAATCTATAAACTCTCCCACGGTTTTGGCGTCATTTCCACTACATCAAACAATTTTACCCCTTATAAAGTTATTATTATTTTTTTTCAAAAGTTAGTGAACTTGTTTACGGAGTCAACAAAAGTGTCAGTAAAGAGAATTATTTAGGTCAGTCATGAAAAAACCCCAAAGAAAAATCAATGTAGATAGGATTTTTAAGCAGAATATTTTTATTGGGATTAATTTACAATCTACCCATAATTTGCCATGCTATGCAAAAAAGTGTGACATTATTATTTAATTTTGTGTATTTAGGAAACATTCAGTATACAGTACTCTAAAATAGCTAAAATAAGCTATAGTATAAAATTTGCCTTAACAAGACAAAGAAGTCAGACATTTTATTTCAAAAACTACTAAATGTAATTTCCATCATTATAATCTCCACCATGTAATTCTATCCAACGCAATACAGAATTTGAGATGTGGTGGAAACTACACTGTGGTAGGATTTGTCATGACTTCAGAAAAAAATTACAAAAATCTCAGCGTAAATTACATGTACATACACTGTTGGATATTGTTAGTAGACAAATACAAAAAAAATATAGAAATAAACTACTGAGTGTGAAATGTCTTAAAATGACCGAAGGTTGAAGAAACACCCATTTATGTCTGTTGTAAATGTTTTATATTATTATACATACTTTATTATAACACTTTTTATGCAGCTGACTGCAAGTATAAGTTTGGTAACTGGGGTGAGTGTGATGCTGCCACAAGCACAAAGAGCCGCTCTGGGACTCTGCAAAAGGCTCTGTTCAATGTTGAATGTCAGCAAACCATCTCTGTCTCCAAACCCTGCACCACCAAGGTCAAAAGCAAACCCAAAGGTACATTCTCAACACCAAACCCAAAATTAACTTACTCCTCTGAATGATTGTTATACTCATTACATTGCAACCAGTTGTTTGATTCGGTTTAGTCAAGGGAGACTGTAATGTATGTAATCTACTCTGATTGCGTAATCTTGGCCTGTTGGGATTCTGAAATAATTGATGAACCTATGTTTATACATAAGAGACAGTCCTTTAAACGCATAGGTTTGTTGTTAATATGCTTAATTTAATTTGGATTTCAGCAATAATAGCACTGGGCATATGTATTTCCTAAGCATTGTGAGACAGGGAGGCATTGTCAAAGGTTTGGCTTTACTGATAAATCTGAATAATGATTTTCCTCTTCACAGGAAAGAAAGGAAAGGGGAAAGGGAACTAAAGAGAGCGAGAGATGCAGAGGAGCATTGAACACCCAGCGATCATCTGTCATCCAAACACTGCCTTTTTTATCTCTACTTTGTGAAGATTAATAATGAGCGTGACTCAACACAGCCATACATAGCCTGAAGTAATTTTCGTACCAACTGAGTAATTGACTCGTTACATTACTCTTTCACTTGTGAGGGAGAAAGGAGAATAAAATGCTGTTTTTTAGAGTGTGTGATGCCCTGTAGTTTACCCATTTCACAAGCGCTGAGAGCGCTCTCTCTCTTTCTCTCTACCATCATCTGTGTAGCTTCAGGCCTCTCATTTGTTAAAGGACAACACAATCAGTAGAACTCAATCAGACACATCTATTTTTATAACCTTTTTACTTAAAAAAAAATGTGGGTTTGTAAAATTGTGTAATTACAGGATTATATTACTAGTTGGGTATGTAAGTAGTATTTGGATAAGTCACCCTTCTCCTTTTGTAGCCTAAAATTGAGGATAAACAAGTTTTCTTTTCTTTTTCTTTACAATGTTGTAGTTAATGTAAGGATTGTTTTTGTGAGAGAAAAAAAACCCATGCAAATTGTTTTTCATTTTGACACTGATTGTGTTACTTATAGATATAAGGGGTGACAGAGGGTTATAATATGGAACAAGTATTAATCTGAATGGACGCCACAGAGACAAGTCCTCTCTTATGCAACAATAAACCATTTGAATATGTAAGAACATTTAGTAAGCATTTGAGAAATACAGTGAAGTTTTGTTACTGAATTTTGTGTGTAATGTTTACCTCAAGGAATTGGTGGCACCTGATTATTAAAGACTCCTGACCCCATTGTTTTCTTTACGCAAGCTATTTATACCAAGTTACTGAAGCTGCATCCCAAATCGCATATTTCTGCACAATTGACCCTTAGCTAAGCTCCGCCCCCCTTGGTTACGGTTGCTCACTCTAAAGACTGTAAAATCAGAATCAAGGCAAACGATTATTACAGTCACACACTCATTTTGATGCTGTGAACTGTTTATTATCTCTTTTATTATGACTTGAATCAATACATAGCCTAAATGAATGTTAGATTGCAGTCGTTGCAGATGTTAGATGTTATATTATTAGGAAATGAGGCAGGGCCGGCCCAAGCCTTTAAGGGGCCCTAAGCAGAATTTGATTTGGGGGCCCCTCGGTGCCGCCAATATGATTGAATATTGTCAATGCTTGATTATTCGCACACTAAAAATCTAACACACCCCTTATCAATGTTATTAGTAGTAGCTGTGTTGCTTACAACATACCAGTTTTGTGCACTTCCTAGAGAACAATTTGCAGCAGAATCTGTAGACAGTATCATTTCGTTTTGAATAAGTGAGCAGCTCCACTTACATTTTTTTCCCATTAATTAACTTTCTGTAGGTGTAGTGGAAGCTTCGGCCATCAGGTTTTTCAGGGAATGTGAAGTTTTCCTTTATAGGCTGTGGCTCTCTGCTTACCAGATCAGTCCTTTCTGAGTCAGACAGGATAGATGACCACATCAGTGGATGCACGTGCTGGGAAGTGCTCCTCGCATGCAGAGGATGGACCTGATGAAAGATGAAAATAATAATAAAAGATAGCCATGTTAGATGTAATGCAACTGTCTGTCAAAAACAAAGGCATGGTTTATCCATATAAATATATTGATCTGGGATTGTTGAAAAATCATCATCAGCTGTAGCACTGGAACTTGGGGCAGGTGGCGTTGGTTGTGCCCCACATCCAAAATATTTCAACAGTGCTCCTAGGGAAGTTTCATAAGAGTACATATTTGACAGAATATTTATAAAGTTATTTTCTCAACACAAATTATTATACACAGCAGCAAGCCATCTGTACACCTAAACAACAACTCTTAATCTATAACTAGCTAATTGAGGCATAATGATATTGGAATATAATAGCAAAGACCCCAAAATGGTAGACTAATGTAAATAATGTTAAGTTGTTATCGGTACAAAGTTTATGGAACAGAAGCTTATTTTTATTACAAAAATATATACCCAGGAAAGTTATTTTTACACAGAAGACAAAAACTTTCATCTAAAACTAGCAAAGTAATATGTTGTACTAATAATATATTAAGATGTCAAGGCTATTTACGGATGATTAATCAAACTTTCCTAAAAAAGAAGATATACTACATAGGCTATGTTAATTAACTAGCCAGCTAATGTTAGCTCGTAACTTAGCCTAGCTACTTAACACACCTTTATCGTGCTGTTTTTGCTCTTCCTCTGTTTTCTTTTTTCCTTTTCTTTGCACCAGAGGATATGTCCTTTTTTGTTACATTGCTGTCTGAATGTGCTTGCATCCTGCAGCCCGTTAACATAATATTGCATTTAATATTGCATTTAATATTGCGTTTTTGTATAATTACCATTGTCCATTGACAGTATAATCCCAAAAAAAAAAAAAATTGTGTGCTCTTGGAGGCCCCCTGGTGGCCACCGGGGCCCTAAGCAGCCGCTTAGTTCGCTTATGCCTTGGGCCGGCTCTGAAATGAGGGCTGAAACAGTTTAATCAAAGTCTCACTAGCAAGTCTGTCCACTGTAAGTCATCTTTGGAATGCTCTCGGGAGGCTATTTCCAGTCATGCAAGTGCTGCGCATATCTACTTGAATAGGGAAATATCTCAAACGGTTGGTCAAGATTATGATCAAAGAACATATTTCTTTGAGCTGATTGACAGGTGATGTCTATCTAAAAGGTGATTGGCTCTTTTAACCGTATAGCGGCACTTCATTTCTACATCCGTTGGGTACAAGAACTTCTTGGCTGAGTGTTCCAAGTTTTCCCATTAATTTTAATAGAAGTGGCTCATCTTGGCTAAATAATCTCTGGTTTACTCTGTAAAATACTCTTCTGCAGATTAAATTAAAGATTATAAAAAATAAAGAATAACACTGCGGGTATCCTCTCTGGGTAACTCGTTTCACTATTACAAAAGACCAGACAACTTGTTTTACATTTTTGGTATTCTTTTGATAAACATTTTTGATAAAATCCTGTTTAAAAGTACTCAAATACAATTTACTTCCATAAAATGTAATTGGAATATCGCAAATATGTGTCAGATTAATGGCAGCAGCTAAAACAGAAGTGCTTTAAAAGCAGGGCTGCATTCCATTAAACTCAGAAAGTCGGATTTCCAACTTCCTACTAGAAAAAGTGCAATGGAATGCCTCGTAAAATCAGAATTCCAACTGGGAAACTCGTGAGGAAAAGTTTAACTCCAATCGTTCTCCTGTAGCACAAATATTAGCTATGAAGTTGCTAGTTGAGTTGCTAGGAGATGTCTCTGGTGACAGTCAAACACCTGCTAAATTAATGGAAGCGTTGTAGTTTTAGTGCGACATCGACTCCATCCCATTAATTTTCAATGAGAGCACAGCGACTTCCGGCGACACGAGCTGTCGCGACCGTTGGCGACTATATATGGGAGTGTCCAGCGATGCGACAAAGTTGAGACAAGTTCAACTTTATTCAAATGAAGAGCGACTAACGGAAGCGACAGCCAATAGGAGAGAAGACGGGAGAGCTCACGTGATCCTTCTCTCTCTCTCAGCTCCTGCAGTAATGGAAAGATGGATGAAAGGCTAATTCTTGCTGTTAGCAATTTTCCAGTGCTCTTGCACCAGCCAGTGGTACTCGCCGTGCTGACTCCAAGATTTAATGGTTTTGTGGACCCAGACAGACCGGCGTTTGCGTTTTCGCCGCAGATAAACAGCCGCTATGGCAAAGAGCACGTCTTGTTTCTCATTCATCTTTGATATAAAGCATTTTATGTACTGATTCCATTTATATTTAGTCTTTTCCCTCCAAAATGTTTGCTTTTAGCGCCAAGAAAAGCTATCTGCTGTCAAGAGCAATGGAATGACATCCGTGAATGTCATTTATAAACGTTACTAGGCAACCAGTAGTGGGAACGCCAACTAGCAACTTCACCGCCAGCCACTGGCGACCTGCAGCGACAAATGAGAGCACAGCGACTTCCGGCGACACGAGCTGTCGCGACCGTTGGCGACCAGATCTGTCCAGCTACACGACAAAGTTGAGACAAGTTTAACTTTATTCAAATGAAGAGCGACTTATGGGAGCGACAGCCAATACGAGAGAAGATCCTTCTCTCTCAGTTCCTGCAGTAATGGAAAGATCAGGGGACCCACCCTCTGCAGCAGCTCATCAAAATGGGTCCTGTCAAGCATTTATATTTAGTCTTTTCCCTCCAAAATGTTTGTTTTTAGCGGCAAGAATACTGATTCGCTGGCAGTGTGAACGCAGCTTTACACGTAATCTTCAGTGCATCTGGCAATGGAATGCCTTTATGATCAGAGATATCAAGTGGAAAATCCCACATATGAGTGGATTAGATGCTGCATCAGTACTAGTAGTATGTTCACACTAAAGATGCAATGCAAAGAAGTGTACTTTTGAATACCCAGATGATGTACGGGGTGTGTAGTGTTGGACACTTCATGCTGTTGCTGCTTGCTGTACATAGCAGAAGGAGCAGTCACGTGGCCACCATGATATCTATAGGCCTACTAAAAAAACAGTTGTAAAATGAATGGTGATTGTGACCATTAATGAAACGTCTGTGAAGACAGCACCGTGAAAATGTGAGTTGAAAGGTCTGCATTTATATGGCACTTTTAAAGCAGTTTTACTTAGCAGTTTTCAAAGCACTTTACATTGTAAATCATTCACACTCACACTCACACACCAATGACGAGAGAGCTGCCATGCAAGGCGCTAGTCTGCCATTGGGAGCAACTTGGGGTTCAGTGTCTTGCCCAAGGACACTTCGGCATGTGGAGTCATGTGGGCCAGGAATCGAACCGCCAACCCTGCGATTAGAGGTGATTATTTTAGATGAGCGTTGAACTGTGGTTGGCTAATGCGCTAAAGCTAGCGGGAACGCATGCTTTTTAAATGTAAAATACGTTAGCGTTCCATTTGAGATGGTACTACACTTTGAAAATTCATACACCAGAATGGCCTAATCATAAAGCATTTGCACAGTGAAAGTGCACAGTGTAGCTACAATGTTGTCATTTTGAACACAGCTCTAGATGGGCATGTAAATAATAATTGTCCTCCCATCCTTGTCAGCGTGCTCAAGGTCTTTATTAATCTTTTATGCAATAGAAAAAAAAAAGAACCATACACTCTTATGTACACTGGCTCTATTATATTATAACAATATAATAGATAAGACCATACTTTAATGTGTTCATCCCATCATCTCCACTGGGAAAACATGGGTTTATACTGCCCAACATCTAGTACTGTTATACAGGAATTTTCTGCATGAATACCTATATAATAAACATTGTGTAGACATTGAGATAAAATTGTAGCCTCCCTGATTAAAAGACCAGAGAAAATAGAGCGTAATGGGCAGTCATTTAGCTGTATTTGCCATCCAACAGATTCTAAGGATAGGCTTTTGCTATTTTCAGATTTACAGAAGGGCGATATTTAGAAAAAGATCTGACTGCAAGATTGTCCTCAGGAGATTCACATAAGAGGGTTGACATTATAGAGCAATGTTTTAATAATGCTCTGAGAAATGTCATTCCTACCACTGCTTCAGGTCAAACCATTTCTTCATCTAATTTCCCTAGAATAAGGGAAGCCTTTTTTAGATAAATTGTATAAATAAAATGGTGAACCCTTTCTTTATAAAAGGCCCTACTTCATCAGTCAATGTATCATCTCCACAAGAAAAAAATAGAAGTAATTGGAACGTTTTAACATGAATTCTGAAAACTGGAAATCTGGTTTTTAGATTCTTTTGCAATGGCATAAGTCACTTTGTCATTACCGCTCATTAAAAAGAGATTTTGAGCTGGTTTAGAGATGAAGACTGATTAATGGAAATTGAATTATGAGGTAGAAACATGAAACCAAACACAAGATGTTAGAGAGGCAAGTCTCTGGATCTTAAAATCAGGCTAATGTTCTTTAACTAATGAATGAATAATTTTACTTTCAGACCATGCCTAATAACAGACCACAGTGCCACGACCTCTTTGGTTTAATGCTTTAAAATACAGTCTGTAATTTCTGAAACTGGCAGATTGTTAGTATTGTAAGAACACCAACACATTTGTCTCTCTTTCTGCTAATTCTGACCAGATGTAACATAACTGTGCAATTAGTCTTTGAGATAATTCCCTCAGATTTAAATTCCGCTGTTTCATCAGTTACAAACTTTAAATGTAAATAAAAACCAGGCAAAATTTTGAACAAACTATATTGCACCATGAGAAAGCAATATTATGAAGTGAATATTTGCTAAATGATGAGGGTTTTTTTAGATGTTGGAATAAAACCAATTTTCCATTTCTCAGATTTGCTGATAGTCCTAGGTGCCCCAATTGAAATTAAATGCTTGAAATTGAACATCTTATAAACAGCTTAAATAAATGTGCAATTCATCTATTTTTCCCAAGTATATCACAAATTAGAAATGACTTCATGAGTTTTGCATACAGACAGCAATACATTTAATATTTCATTTGTAAAATCACATGACTAAATACAAACATCCAGACATTAAATGCAGGGAAGAAATAATACTTTCAAGAGCATACTGTATGTCCATTATGTAAACTAAACATATTTACACCCATATGTAAGGTCAAAACCTTACACTGACATTTCTCATACAGGTAGCTCAGTCTAGAGTGTCTCATCCTATTTAAAGTCCATAATGCATATCTTAATTCATTGAGGAGATCCTTTTAAATTTCAACCTATTCCAGAAGCTCAAGAGGATCACACTAAGAGGATAATGATTAGACTAACTTCTCCAAAACTCAGTCACATGCCCTGAATTTGCCTTGGTATGAATGTGGTGGATGACACTGCTGTTGTGGTCCACCAGCAAATCTTTCTTCTTTATGCTTTTCTTGATTCAAATATCAGAAGCATAAACTCTCTGAAGAGCACAATGCTTCCAGGTTCTGTGAGACAGTTAGATTTTCCATAATTCATAAAGTCTTTCAATGGCTGTATGTTCTCCAATCAAAACCTTGTGTTTATGTAGATAATCTGAGGTCTTTGTCAGAAACAGTTTATTTTCTGTTAATATGAATAATACTAACCAAAAGGACTTGATTTATACCATTTGTGCTGTACAGTTCTAGGGGTATAAATACAATCACTCAATTCATCATGTTCATTACATTTTTCCTTATGTCTCTTTTGGTTTTTACTTTAATACTTCCTGGGAATCTCTCTCTTCTCTGTTGATAATGAGGTGTGACTGGGGAACTTTAATTGGTTTTCACATCACTGTAGTGTAGAGTTTCAAAGATCTTGGTCGTGCAGCAATGATTACAGTAGATTACTAGAAGATACATTTGTTTCATGATCTCAGCTCAATTTCTTCTGATGTTAAGTCTCTTATGACAATGCCATCAACCATCTATAAGCAATAATTCCTTAATACGTAAACTTTTGGTTAGGGTGCAGCCCACTGTTTAAACATTATGGGATTATGAAGCCTCACAATGTACTGCGCAGTACTACCTTCTATGGTTCAAGGGGGCCAGAAGAGCTGGGACAGCCTTGTGTACCCTCCATACCATGCACACATCTCCAGACACTGCTGGCTGCCTCTGCCCTCTGCTCATCTGGTGCCAATGTTCTTATACTGGCACATGAGGAGGTTTTTGAAAGTCTTTTTAAAGGTGGCATTACAGAGTGCATAGCAAGCAGGGTTGATGGTACTGTTGACATAGCAGAGCCAGTAGCCGATGGCCCAGACTGTGTCCGGAACGCAAGACTGGCAAAACGTGCTGATTAAGACCATCACGTTGTATGGTGTCCATGTGATAATGAAGGCCAGCAGGATGGCAAAGATGGTCTTTGTCACTTTTTTCTCTCGCGCCGCCATCTGCCTTTTCCTTTTCACCTGGCTGCGAGCGATGCTTGCAAACTTCCGCACCACTGTGCGGGGTCGGTTCACAGGGATTGAACGCCTCTCGCCGGCACTGTTTGGTGGGACGATCTCAATGGCTGTGATGCACTCATCTCCAGCCTGTTTGGTGACTATCTTGATCTTGGACCATTTGGATTGAGGGTTGAGTTTAGACACAGCTGCTGGCGCAGGTGCCAAGCCACCCTCTGAAATTGCCTCACTGTTAGCTCTTTCTTTGGGCTCTTTAGGTGCTATGCTGGCAGTGCTGGAGTCGTTTGAGCTCTCTTTTTCCTCTGGTTGCACACAAGAGTCAGCTTTGGTGGAACACACAGACTCATCTAGCTTCCCGTTCTTCATGGTGTCTACAGTAGAACAGGTATCCAAGCTGGGCTTAGGAGGAGACTGGTTGTTGTTGTTCTGTTTTAAGATGTGACTCTTGAGCAGACCACTGGAGTTTGGGCTTTTCTTCTCCTTTTTGGCCTCGGGCTTCTGCTTGGACACACGGCTGCGACTGGCCAGAGAGATGTGCACATACAGCACTGTCATGATGACCACCGGCAAGTAGAATGCAGCGATAGCCGTGCCAAACGTCACTGCAGGGTTGGAAAGGAACTGGATGTAACATTCGCGTGGTTCCACGGTTCGTTCACCTACAATGAACTGCCAGAACAGGATCGCAGGTGCCCATAGGATGAAGGACAGGATCCAGGCAGAGGCAATCATGAGTCCCGCCATCTTGGTGGTTCTGCGTGTGGGGTAACTGAGTGGTTTGGTCACACAGAAGTATCGGTCAAAGCTGATGATTAGCAAGTTCATGACAGAGGCGTTACTGACCACATAATCCAGTGCTAGCCACAGATCACACACTACAGGGCCGAGAGGCCAGTAGCCCTTGATAATGTAGACAGTGTAAAGGTTCATGGAGAACGCACCAATGATGAGATCTGCACAAGCCAGGCTGAAAAGGAAGTAATTGTTGACGGTCTGCAGGTGACGATTGACCTTGATCGAAAGCATGACAAGGATGTTGCCCACAACAGTGACAAAACTGAGGGATCCTGTAACCAATGCAATGAAGACCATCTCCACCGTTTTGTAGGGACTCTCTGCCACGACCGCTGCACATGAGCCATTAGCACTGCCGCTGTCACAGCTGAGGTTGGCATCATTGGACACGTTGCTCAATGAACCTGCAACACACACAATGCATGGATAATATTAAAAATGACACAAATCTAGTTGGTATCAGCAATAGTTTGCTGGAAATAATCACAAACTGATATAAATAGAAGCAGACTAATCACATAAAGGGAAAACAGCATGACGTTCATTATGATGAATATTGCTTCATTACATTAATTTCCGTCAGGAAAAATAAATAAACTCCAGATGGAAATAAATTTTTGGAGAAGGAAATCTTTTGGAGATAACAACTTAATGATGGATTTTTTTTGTGTCTTCTTTGACTCATTGTGACACCTAGCTTCGTGGATGAACCATCATTTAAAATCAAGTTTTCCATTAGAGATGCCATTGTATAATTTCACTATTCATTGTCAGCCATGATTCTTTAAGAATGAAAGCGTCCAATAACTGGGCAGTTACTGGGATTAAGGGAGTAGTGTCTAGCCGGTCATGAGTTCCTAAAATGACAGCCCCCATGAGGAGACCCTCTACATGTAGAAGAAAAACTGCTTCATAAGGTTACTTATATGACTAGAGTCTTGATCTCATGTGAATGGTCATGATTTTATACATGTTATAATCATCCATTAATTTCTTTAGGATTAAAACTTTTTTAATGAGGAAAAAATAATTGTGCCCCTTTAAGGGTTAGTTTGCTAATAAATACATAAATAATAAATATACATAATCTGTCATCATTTCATTTTTTTCTGTCAAACACAAAAGGAGAATTCTTTTCCATTCCAGTTTTGAGAAAAATACATTAAACGGTTCAAACGTCCTGCATACTTAATTTCTTGTGTTCCATTTGACTTAAAGTTTGGTCTCTTCCCCACACAAAGCAATCGTATGGCTTTAGAAGACTTGGAATAAAGCGCACATAAGTTGTATGCACTTCCTTCCTTTTTGGAGCTTGACAGATGTGATCCATATGAATTTGCATTTCTCTGTTTTTTTTTCAGTAGCCTGATCTGCTCAGATCTTCATCAGCACAGATTCCAATCAGGTTATTTGCTAAATACTTTCTGGTGTGTGTGTGTGTGTGTGTGTGTGTGTGTGTGTGTGTGTGTGTGTGTGTGTGTGTGTGTGTGTGTGTGTGTGTGTGTGTCTCCGGTTCCTTCTGGGGGGTCTCCGGTTACATCCTGTCTGAGAACCTAGACCCTCTATAATTCACACCTTGGAAACAAAGCTAAAATTGTCACCATATAGCGTAACTTTTGCCCAGCTCTCCTATGCATGCTCATTAGAGAAACTCGTTCACTCATGGTTGCGCTTGGCCCACGCATTTCTGCAAGGGTGTAGCACTCTATAAAAAGTAGATTTTGTCCCCCACATTTTTTCAAGACCCATATTGAGTCCAAATAGTGGATTTGCATACAATGCGTTTCATTACTTTGGGCTGATTGAGCGACCATCCAGCTAATCATACGTGAGTTTCATGAGCTGAAACAACCCTTACGTAATAGACCGTCAGTCAGACAGTCCAATCAATGCGGCTCCGTTCATTTCTACAAAGCTGCTTTCAACAATGCTCATTTATCCATGTTTTTTTATCGGCATTGATGTTGATCTAAATTAATAATCTAGAGATTAGGAACACACAAATGAGAGTTATTTATCGGCATATAGTTCTTGATTGGCAGCATTACGTGAAATGCTGGACAATCTAAGGACAATCCTTCTTTCAAGCACACATTGTAAGTGGAGTTTATATCAGAGAATGAGTCTTCAAGTTATGCTTTTTACATTATGTTTGTGAGGTAATAGTTTGATCGGTTGTTTTTGCCAACTTAAGCAGATTACGCGATCAGTGTTAAATATGAATGTTTTTGAATATGAATATGAATGTTCATTTTCAAATAATTTTTTTTTTTTTTTTCCAGGCATCAGAGTTGAGTTGTCTCAGGTTAAAAGTAGATTCATTATATCCTCATGATTAATACAATTATCATGATTAGACTCCTTAAAGACTTTATCCAATCACAGAAGCCAAAGCTGACATGTCATTAAAGTCAACTGACCCCCTGGGTCTCCTAATATTCTCAGCTGCTCTGGAACAATTAAAGACACAATTATTAGACAGACATCCCGAGGACCCAGAGATTTAATTTGAAAAAACAGCAGAGCTAAGGAAAAATAAACATCCCAAGCCTGTGATATGAGACCTCTTTATTTATAGACCCACTTACTTCCACTTATTGTACGATTTCCATAAAATGAAAATTAACATTGCTTTCTTGTCATTTATATACCAATAAAGATGAAATATTGAGGGTTTTGACATGTGATATGTGAATGCGGCCAGCATTTCAAGAGATTTTGTCATGACTCTGCATGCTAAATCCTACAAGAGACCGTGCACTGTGTGCATAATGCTCAACCAACTTAAAAAGCCAAGAGAAAAAACATAAAATGTATTTTCAAAATGTTTACTTTTCAAGTAAAAGTGAGAAGCTGTTTTGTGTCATGAATAATCCAGCCTCCATGTATACTTCTGGGAAGTTGTTGTCATACTGATAAAGTATTAATCCATTGGGCAATTAAAAACCTGTTTGAAGAGAATCCATCAGGCCCTGTATGCTAAAAAAAATTAAAAAAAACACACATCAAAGTAAGACTACAAGAACGTACGCAAATATCTTTAAGCATTTTGAAGACACGTGATTTATTGACTATTTCAATTTCTAGAGTATTTTTTATTTTTATAATGTGATATCTTATGAAGGTTGCCATCTTCTGGATGACCATAGAAATTACAGCCCATCATTGTGAATACACATGGGAAGCAAACTTGCTGCAAACATTCTGCATCATTGCCTTTCCAAATGATTCGTAAAGCAGCACGTCTGGATGCTTCCCACTGCTCTTGATCAGTCTTTATTACCATTAGATCTGAAATCAGTCTCCCTGTAGAGGATGGACCGCACCACCCAGCCCCTGTCTTTATCTGTATTATCCTTTCAAACCACCTGACTGATCATCAGGCATCAAAGCACTGCCAAACTCCAGAATGCCAGACACCACATATCCTATTCCTTTTGAAAGCTTTTTGACAAACACACATCCTCTCCTCCTCTCGCATCCAAACACAGATCACACTCCTTGAAGAGTGTGGTCATTTCTTATCTAGCAGTACTTTAGAGATTAAAGAGTCAGTTGAGTTTTGGTGTCTTGCTCTAATTTTCCCTCAGGTGCAAGTGATTCAGTGTGGGGAGAGGATTCTTATCAAATATGAATCAGCAATTACTCAACTGTGGATTCGAGCAGAGCAGCAAGATAAGTGACGTGCCTCATTAAATATGAATCAACAATATTCATCTGATATCACAGAGGGAGAAAGCTCTCCAGGACCAGTCTCTGTTTAGTTTTTTCCAGCTTTCTCATGCAATTTGACTTTATATACCCTAACCCTAACTTAATTTGGCTTCCCAAAATCTTCAGTTGAGTAAAACAGTTGAAGCTTGACCATGTCAGAGACTCTCTTAGGCTAGAAACATACTTTACGCAAGTACGCATATGAAGATATGAGCTCTTGGCCAACGCATTGCCAACATGCAGTCTGGCTGAGCATGATTACTTATTCACAGAATAAGTTTAATAAATTCAGAATAAATTCGCAGAAATTTGAACCTTATAATTTTATATAATTCTTCTGTTATAACTCATGTATTATTTGAGTTGTAAATTTGTTTAAATTGTAATTTTTATGGTCATGGCAAAGAAGTTGTAAAATTGTCTATAACTTTACACAGAAAATGTTAGTAAGTGATTTTATCACACTAAAATCATGTTTACATTTATGTCTTGTGGCTATACTTTTTATAAAGTTTGTATTTTAATGTTCAAAAATTGGCCCCCATTCACTTCCATTGTAAGTGCCTCGCTGAACCAAGATGTTTTCTTCTTTCTTTTTTTTTTTTTAAGAAAAGTAAAAAATATATTTTTGTGGTAAACTATATTATGCCAGAATTGCTGTCGATTGACCTTAACTTGTATTGAACCCCGAATATTCCTTTAATAAGATTCTCTACAAACGTTTGCTCCGCCATGACAGTAGTTGACTTGAAAGAGAAAACTCACCATAGAAGCGGACAGTTATTGTCCAGTATTGTGCCCCCTGCAGCAACATATACTTGCGTTGTGCTAGAAATACCTGCCAGATTTTGGAATGCAACAAAACACGAAACTGAGCTTGCATATCTAGAAGCGTCTGCGTTCATGTCCTCAATTATGCTTCGGCCTTTACTGTTCTCAGTGTGGGGCAACAGTGTGAGTATGTAGTCAGGCTGCAAAGTGGCACCTCAACTACTCAGATGTCAGCAACTGTGCAAACCGTAGCTGTTTCTCAGACAACTGCAAGACAAAACGTGACAAGAATAGACAGCAAGAAACCCATTACACAACACCAGAGTATGCGAGTGGAGCGGTGATAATTTCACTTGAGCGAAGAGCGCCGTTTTGAAGATTCCACTCCACGCTCTCAGGCCGCTCAGTGCCGCTCGCTCAACCCAGAATACACTTCGTGATATGCTGGTTTGGGAATCTGCTAAGTTAAGAATGAGGAATTCGAAAGGTAGTGTGGAGAGACTATGAGGATAAGCAAATATTCCATTGCCAGAGAGCACGAGGATGTGCTACGTGAACATAGTAGTGCAGCAAAAGGTGAACTAGTAGGCTACACTACTATTCGATAATAAATTAATAGATAAGTATGTGTTTTGCCGTCGCATCAGTGCAGCTGCCAGCTAGATGCAGGCCCAGTTCTGCAGGGTTGCAAACATTTGAGCACCCTCATTTGAATATGTAAGTTTAATAATTATGTATATTGGCAAAGCATTTTTCCTTGAATCCCGGCGAACACACGCAAAAAATCCCTGCATCAAATCCAATAAACATGCATGATCTTGCAGATCAGTGTGTCCTAATTTGCAGGTGGAGCATTCTGCTTTCATGCCTCCATTGTACAATTGAGCATTTGATTAGTAAAGAGAATATAGAGAATTTCATATCGGAATTATCTCAACTTAATCGACCGCCTGTTGCTTTCGATTTCTGCTTTGAGATAAAGTTTGGCACATAGCCTAACTGCTGGTCAGTTTCCCAAAGCCAAATCCACAACTTAATGATAAGTGAAACATAAAAAAATGACTCTAGATTAGTGGTTGCAGATAACATCTTCAACATCGCTTGCTGCATTCGTGTGCAGAGAAAAAGCTATAAATGATTGTACATTAGAGAAAAATATTTATTAAATGATGGAAGTGCTATTTGTGAATTAAATAGGTTTTATTTGTTTTGGGATCATTAAACATGATTTCATCTAATATATATATTGGACAAAATCTCACTTTATGTCCTTTATTTGTTAAATCCATGGTTAAACCTTCATGTACATATAAAGAGTGCATGCACAAGACATGATCATTTGATGCATTATAAAGTCCAGATTCACTTTATAATGCTTTAAAAATATAAAGGAAAAACAAAGGGGGCACATGGTATCTACTAATATAATAATTATTATATAAATAACCTGTCCTTTATATTACATTTGATTCGTAGCAGTGATGTCAGCTGACTCGTCAGACAGCTTGAGCTTATGCTTTTCGCTCTTGAATTACATACATCACTTATAGCGTGAATGCATCACTCCAGGCCAGCTAGAAGGCCTCAACTGGGACATATCCTAAAGATCACACCCACCAAGAACAAACAGGTCAATCTGATTTGTGGATGAGTCTGACAATCTGACTTTAGTTTCTCATTAATTTGCACTGTTGAGGGATTCTGAAGGCCTGAGGGGGTGGAGCTCAGAATTGCGCTGCTTCGGGCATTTGATTTGTGAAACAGTTGTCACACTTTGCTTGTAAGCATCATGGAATACAAGAATGTATTATTGTGGATGTGGCCTAAGTCTATCCCTCACAGCCTTGTTTTCATTCCTGTCAAAAATATATATGGCGCTACTCTGAATAAGGTCTTTTGAAAACGTATCTTTTAAACTTCATGATAAGCATGCATGAGTACAGTTTTCTCACTTCTTTCTAGGGTTTTCTTCTTGTTTGTACACCCTTTTTCTTTATAAACACTGTTCAACTGCTGCACTGAAAGATCACCTGAAAGAGCCTTTGTTGTGTGTTTGTTTGAGTAACCTGATCATTCTGGATAGTAATATTCAGAGACTCAAATCTCTTTGAGGATGGAGTGATATTTGTGTGATGTGGGGGTGGTTGAGCTTTGAACCAGCACAATACCTGCACTGAATCTCATGTCAAGAGATAAAAACAGTCTGGAACATAATAGATATACTGACAAACATCTCGGTAAAGCATGTGCTAAGCATTAGATTCTACCCTTTGCTAGCAAATTTTTAACAGATTGTATTGTTGCAGTAAAGCGACACTTTGCAGCTTCACTGAAATTGATGGCAAGAAGAAATCTCACCCTCCCTCCCAACCATAACTGATTTTATCTGGGCCCTGATTGCATCCGATGAGCGGAACTGAATATCCGTAACAGAGACAGAAGGTCGATCTGAAATTAACAGATGATTCTCGTATCTCATGATATGATGTACTGTATATCTGTCACTGACACACCTGTATATTCTACCAACACCAGGCACTCTAGAAGTATATCCACTTGAAGCCCAAGAATAAAACACACAGACAAATAGAGCTGTAGAAGCTTGGTAATGGATTTGGATTTGATATGCATGCTATAAAGTGTCAACAACAAAGGTCAACCACACTGACCTTTCATAGTTTAATATGACCTACTTAAATTGTGTTTTGTTGCTTTATATTTTGCCATAAAATAAAACAAATCAGCCTCAAAACTGAAGAACAACTGAGGTTTCACTTTGCAATAAGGTCTATTTGTTCAGTAAGGTGAACGGATATGACGCATTGTCCACAATGGACTCGAGCACAGGACTGGGGTTCATAATTTCTATGGGCGTTATGAAATGTAAAGGTGGAGAATGTTGATCTGGAGGGATGCCAGAAGAATTGTCAACGATACAAAGGAAGCAGCCACTTATATATTCTTACCATAAGATTGGCAGGCCTACATGAAGAAGCTCCTCCCATACTTACGTTTAGAAATGAATTTAATGCATTAGTTATCATGAACTAACAATGAACACTATTTATTTTTTTATAGAATTTATTAGTCTTGTTAATTTATGAAAATATAATTGTAAATTTTTATTTCATAATGTATTGTAACACTAATGTTATCCTCAACTCTTCATTTTAAAAATGTATTACTATTGTATATGTTAAAATTAAAATGAACCAAGATTAACCAAGAAAAATTGCTGTCAATTCTTAGTTCATGTTATAAAATGGATAGTTATGGTTGGGGGGGGGGGGATTAGTCCAGGATGTTGAAGGCCTTGCTTTATTCATGATAATGCATAGCTAAAATCTCTTCACAAAGCTACTATTTGGCCAGCTCACATAGCTGACCGTAATTTTATGTTACGTTTTACTGTCAGGGACTATAACAGAAGGATGGCATGTAATGATTTTACTTAAAAATATACATTTTTTATATATATATATATATATATATATATATATATATATATATATATATATATATATAAAGAATTGTTCCGTAATATTTTATTATGCGGTAAACGTTAATAAGGCTCTGCCATATGTAAATAAAGTTATAGCTTAAGTGGTTGCAGGCACTATGCTTTGGATCTTGCCTAGGAATGTCCTAATAAAAATGTAGCCATGAGTGACTATATTCACAATATATCATGGCCTCTTGTACTTTATTGCTTAATTCACTAATGTAGCTCACTCATGTTACCAAATACTTCCTTACTGTAAAGTATTACTAACTTCTAAAACATACACAATCAAACAAGTTTCCTGCTAAGTAATGTTTATTTCTGTGATGTGATCTCATTTTGAAGTTGTCACATGCCTGTGTCTGTAGAGATGGCTGCGTGTAGATGCAGAGAGGGTTATCAGTGCTTTGCCTGCAGCAGTGAGATATGAGGGATCTGATCTCAGCTGGCTCTCAGCTCCGGGCCTGATCACAGCTCTGCTGCCAAAGCTGCACAGATGTATTTCCCTGCCACACTCTGTGCTCCTCAGCTCAATGTCTTAAATAAATGGATATGCCGACCTGCTCAACAGAGCCTTGAAAGACAAAACCAGTCTAAACAGTCTACAGTTATGACTTCTGACCCTAGAGTAGGCTTTGTGTGAGCAGTGATATGTCATTGGTGTGATAAGACAATATGAATAGTGTTCACTTTTAATGGCAACTCTGTTACGCTGAAGGAGAGCTCTATCGCTTATTTAATCATAATAATTCCTCTACTTTTACCCTCCATCCCCTGTCCTCATCTGTCTCTCTCTCTCTCTCTCTCTCTCTCTCTGGACACGTTCAACACATTAACTCCTTATTTATGACCCTTATCTCTCTCTTTCTCCCATGCTCTCTGTATTATTCCCTTTGCCCCAGAGTCAATTGCCCATTATATACTTAGTGTGATATAAATTCTTAAACACATATGAAACATATTTATATTTAAATATAATGTTGTAATAAATATATAGAAATAAAAATAAATATATTCTACACCCACATAACCATGTCATATCATATTTATAATATTTAGAGCAACAGAAGCTCAGCAGGCCAAACCTAATTTTTGTCTATCTCTGATTATGACAATAATTTATTATTTTATGCCTTTATTATTTATTAAGGCATAATTTTCTTTATAGATTTAACAAAGATATGTTGAAGAATCCCTGTGGTGTTTTTTTTTTCTCTCCATACAATGCAGATATGCAAATCAAATTTGAAGGATATATTAAATGTCTTCAGAAGCAATATGATCGCATTAGGTGAGACTTTATACACAATACATTTTGACATCTGACCCAATTGGAACACAGTGTAGCCACACTGTGTTCCAATTCATTGGGCATTCTGTTACATGTTGTATAGCTAGTATTCCGATGATGTCACGACAAGCGCTGTCGCCATATTGTCTGTAGATGCGATATAAACAGTTTGTCTGGTGGTGCAGTGGGAGAAATAGTATTACTAAAAAGTTCCATATAAAGTTTAGCGTAGTATTTAAAGTTTGGGATAAACTGAAATCTGAAAAATCAAGCTTATAATATACAAACAGGACAGATATTTTGACTGATTAAAATTCTGTTTAGTGTTTATATGTTGTTTTGTATAGTTGTTATAATCTGACCAACAGGTGAAGAAACACAAAGGAGTGGAAATCAGAAAAAAAAGAATGCGTAGTTAGCCAGGATAAACAGAATAAAGCTGTTTATCGGCTTCAGGGAGTTAATAGATTTGCCTTCTGAAGCAAATCGATGCATTTTTGTAAGAAAAATATCCATATTTATTACTTTATAAACTATAATCACTGGCTTCCGGTAACGGCCGTCCACGCGTTCACAAGAGAATCGAGTTCCGATATGACGTATGCGTAGTATAACCTCTGGTGAGAATTGACGAACGCGGAAGCGTGCACTGTTTACATCAAAGGAAAACGGTGAAAAGAAGTGAGTTGTTTTAGCTATACTGTAGATTTGTATTAGTCTTAAAATGGATGTTTGTGCATCTATCCAGTCATTCCAATCATCCATTCATGGCAGCAAACACTCTCAGCCTCTGTTTGCATTACCTCGCATTTCCTGCATGAGCACCACCACGTCTTCTGTACTCTCCATCTATCAGATTCTTGCGCGGACGGCTGTTACCGGAAGCCAATGTAGCCAATTATAGTTTATAAAGTTATGAATATGGATATTTTTCTTACAAAAATGCATCGCTTCGCTTCAGAAGGCATTTATTAACCCCCTGGAGCCGTATGGATTACTTTTGATGGATGGATGAACTTTTTGGGCTTCAAAATCTAAAGTACCGTTCATTCCCATTATAAAGCTTGGAAGAGTCAGGATATTTTTTAATATAACTATATAAAGAAGAAAGTCATATACACCTAGGATGCTTGAGGGTGAGTAAATTATGGGATAATTTTCATTTTTGGGTGAACTAACCCTTTAAGTCCAGAGTAAACTCTCAGTCATTGGAAATACAGTGCTAGGAGACTAGGAATAAACAGAATGAAGAGACCTCTCTTGATATACGAATATGACATGATATGAACGTGTAAAATGACAATAAAAAGAAAAGTAGCCAGTTTAACAGAATTATTTCATATATTTTCTAAAGACTGTTAATAAATTGAACTAACAGCATGCAGCAGAGCTAAATGTACAATAAAAAAGTTTACAGCTCATTTACAATGGAGGGGAATCCCACAGCAGGCGTTAGAAACAGATAAAAGTGATATTTCAATACAAACATTCAACTGTTACTTTGACCTCAATTACTTAATGCACAAATACTTATGCCAGACACAGTAACATATTTTATGTCTTAAATTGTACAGTGTAGCATTTGCATAGGCTATAGGAAGTTTGCCAACATCTTTACGAAGAAACATTTAGCTGTATTATTTATTGTGTGCTACAATGTGTTGGTAACATACCTTGGTGGTGGCACTAATGCTGCCGTCTTCTGGATTGTTTTTCCCACTGGTAAACGTTCAGTGGGAAATGTCCAGCGCCCATCCACAGAAGACATTTGTATAATGACTTTAATTTAGTGACTTGAAAGTCTGGTTCATGGATCGTGGAAGTGTGCATAAAGTATTGAGGAACAAGGATAACCAACCCAGTCTCATGAATATCTGTACATATTTTAGGAGTTGGCAATTTAGTATCATTACACGCTGCACATGAAGGTTTAAATCCACCAATTATGTTTATTTTCATATTTATCTTTAAACACATTTGTAAATATTATCCAACGTTTATATCTACATTTTAATCCTTTTCACGGTCACAATGTTTCCAATGTCTTTGTTTATCTCTTTGGTACTGGAGAAATGCACTGCTTGTTTACCCCGTGTCTACAGACAAAATGGCAGGGGCGTGTTGATGATGTAATCGATTGCTATCTATTGTGATAAATTTGTCAGTACACTTCTACTTCCTTTCTGCCCTGACGATAATTCATTTTGATTGTATCTACAGTCAGTGAAGCAGTGACATCTTGTCAAAAGTACAGTGAAAGAACTTTTTAGAGTCTCCTTAGATTATCACAAATAACTTTTAGAGACTTTTATATAATCTGTCATTTTTGCCGCTGTGTGAAGAATCAGTCTGGGAAGTAGAAAACAGCAGCTGTTGCTCGAACACTTCTCTGCCTCTCTCTTTCTCTCTCTCTCTCACTCTCACACACACACACACAACCTTACACACGTACACTGTCACATATTCATAAAGGCTAAACACTTATCTAGCCCTACATGTAATTTACAAAAAACAAAAAGGTAGTCAACTCAAGTGCAAAGGAATTACATTTGGGCGCAGTACACACGCTTGTCTGCGCAAATAAATGCACATAGACACACAAACATGGAAACTGCTCATTTAGTAAGTCTATTGAGACTAAAACCAGAGACCCTCCAGTTACCAGCTGGCAGCTCGATATTTAAAGCCATCTGCTACCCAATATACTTTCCCCCACCAGTGCAACAAACTCACACATGAATATCTGTTAATTAACATAAACATATGTACATACTATCTGTACATCTACCACAACATTACTGCATGTCAATGCAAGAATAATGAGTTGAAAGGTTTTACATAATTACCAAGAAAAGTCTATCCAAAGCATTTTTTCTCATTTATATTGGGGCAAGCAGCTGAAAACTTATTTGACTAACAGAAGTTAAAGTTTGTTAACAAGCCAAACAGAACACACAGATACACAGATCGCACACATGCCTCTGCAGAACCGGACAGACATCACAGTGGGAGTGTGTGTGTGGGCTGCTTTGTACTCTGTTCATCACACTCCTTTGATTCTGCTTTTTGCTCATTCTAAGATCCCCCATACTGGCCACTGGCAATCTAATGAGTCTCTCTTTCCCTTATACACACATGCACACACAAGCTACATGAACATATCAGACAGCAATGACGACACTGTATTTAATAGCTTACTATGTTGGATCAAAATCAGGTGCAACTATTGACTTTATCACATTTTAGCAGCATTAACTAAACAAAACAGTATTGAGTTACCAGCACTGATTGAGTCGATCAGCACTGATAATTAGTCAGTTAGATCTGCACACATGCAATTAAAATCAACAGCACTGTTCAAGAATCTGAGAAATGTCACAGGATGTAGTCCAGTGAGAATAAGTGATGATATATCCTTTAAATCAGTTATTGACTTGAGCACATATTTGAATGGGATGTTTAAGGAGTATTCCGGGTTCAAAACAAGTTAAGCTCAGTCAAACATTAAGCATGGCATAATGTTGATTAACACAACAATTACAAAGCAATAATCGAGGTTATGGTGAGGCATTTACAATGGAAGGAATTTTTGGAGAGTAAAATGGCAGACATGTAAGGCTTATCATTTTATAAAAAACACTTACATTAATCATTCTGTTATAACTTGTGTATTGTTTGAGTTGTAAAGATATTTAAAACATTATTTTTGCACCGTTACGGTGCTACTTTGTCATGGCACAGAAGAAAAGGTTCATAAGCAATTTTAGAAATCATTTCTAAATCTAAAATCATATTAACATAGATATTATTTATGTCTTGTGGCTATACTTTTGAAACATTGCATATTTTAACATTTACGGATTGGCCCCCATTCACTTCCAATGTAAGTGATTCACTTCAACACAGATTTTTTCCATTTATTTTTTAAGAAAAAGTGAATAAGTAGAAATTTATTTTTGTGGTAATAAACATTATGCCACAAATGCTGTCAAATGAGTTTAACTTACAGTAACAAGTCAAGGAAGTGATGGTTTCCAGGTAACTGTGCTGTCGTGAGCGGCATGAAAAGAACATTTGAAATGATTTACACACATGAGCTCACAACACACACTGTCATCATTCTCTCAGGTGAAATCAAATGTGATTTTTATGAGTGTTTTGTGATGATGTGCAGTATGCAAACCTGATGTTGTACAGTGATATTATGTTGTATTCATTATTGATAAGCACATGCAGTAGGTCAGCTTTTCTCCAAAGATGCTACAAGACACACTAAACCCATTGATCAAGCGGTTTGTGTGTCATTTCCCATGAGAAATGAATGCAGACCTGTACAAAGCTCTGGAGACTAATAAAAATAACATGCAGCATCAATATCTATTGAATTGTACTCGATCCACACTGAGCTCTGCCACATGCCACAGTCACAGTCAATCAACAAAACTGCAAAAAACAACCTGGGCTGGTTAAAGAATTTCTCAGGCAATTCAGTTTGATGATTGAATCCAACCAATGATACTTTCAGAACATGAGATATGGTTGAAATCCTTGCTGTCAGGATCTACGGTACAATTAAAAATGATTAATTAATAAAGTTGTATTACTACCTTTTATAATTTATGTTATTATTTATATAGCACCTTTTCTCTCCACTGCTCCTATTTCCCCTGAGCCTTTTTCTGGATGATTTCTCTAAACAATTAGTTGCATGCTTACAGCAGAGGGCGCTGTTCTGGGATCAGAATCTGTTTTTATGTCCCACGAGAGTCGGTACATCATGTTGTAATGTTCCAGACTCTCAGCTCAGACTGCAATCCTTCCTCACAGTAATTGTTTACAACAAAATGCTACATGATGGTATGAGGAAATATTTAGTGCATAGGTGTCATAGGTGATGCAATTGTTGATGACCAGTGGGAGAATATTCTGGGGTTCATTTAGACCTGAAAGCCATTCCTGCTGTTACAGCTGTTCTAATCACTGCTTAAGAATCCACTGAGAACTGGCTGTGTCTCCAGGCATTTCATTCTGTTCTGTTTGTGTTTGAGCGAGTGTAACAGGGTGAAACAGCAGCATAACGACACACTGTCCTCTGTGCAACTGGGTTAACACCCAGCTAGAGACAAAGAGAGGAGAGGAAAAGAAAAACAGACAGGGACAGAGAGAGAGATATCACACTTTCACACTGGGGGATTCTTCTAGTACTTTACCAGTTCACACAGTCAGAAATCTTGGTCAGAGAATCAAAGAGGTGCCGTCACACGCAGCAGTGAGATGTGATTGAGGCTGGCAGAGATAACGAAACTGAGAGATTTGTACTCTTTTAAAACTGTGTGAGAGTAAGTTTCTCTTAGTTTCTCTCTCCCATGTTCAGTTGTCTGAATGGGAGAGAAAAGTCTGTGCAAGTGTCTGAGCTATATTCTGTTTGAAAGACAAAATGTGATGATAGAGGGAGAACTGGATCCAGTGCACAGTGTATTTAGATGAAATATGCATGTGCATTCTGCGTCTACATGTGGGATTCGTTGATTGTTCATCAAAAGAGAAGAATACTTGACACTTATGCATGTCAATGAGTGAAGGATCTATCTATCTCTCAGCCTATTTAAAATCCCTCTTTACAGCATAGGTAGAAAAGGGAGAGCTTTTTTTCTTCAGATACATTTTGTTCTCAGTTTTATTGTGCAACAAGCTTCTCACCAGAAATCCAAAGTATATGAAATGGAGATTCCACAGGAGTTGGTGCAGAGAGGGAGTCACATTGGGCTGTGTTACTATTCCTTATTAATCACAACAGGACTCTCTGCTACAGACAGATCTGCTACAGACACATCTGCTACAGACAGATCCCACAGTGACTTGGAAATCAGGTGATAGATCACAAACCAGAGTGCCATAGACTCAGTGAAAAGAATTAGCCCAAAACACCCGAACATCTCAACATTAATCTAATCTCTGAATAAACCATAACATTAATACGTAAACATCAAAACTAATCTCACCTAACTCAACATCAACAAAGCATTCTTAAGATCCAACCCAGTGAATGCCCAGCACATTCAAGTAAAAATATATACAGCTCTGGAAAAAATTAAGAGACCACTGCAAAATTATCAGTTTCTCTGGATTTACTATTTATAGGTATGTGTTTGTGGAAAATTAACATTTTTGTTTTATTCTACAAAGTACTGACAACTTTTCTTCTAAAATCCAAATCCAAATATTGTCATTTAGAGCATTTATTTGCAGAAAATTACTCATAAGTCCTTCACAAATACCAATCTGCCCGATTCCAGCCTTGCTGAAGAATCACCAATCCTCCATCTGGTCATCTAATGGTTAGACGAAGACCTGGAGAGGCCTTCTGTGAAATTTGGTGGAGGATTGGTGATAATCTGGGGGTGCTTCAGCAAGACTGGAATCAGGCAGATTGGTCTTTGTGAAGGACGCAAGAATCAAGCCATGTACAAGGTTGTCCAGGAAGAGAACTTGCTTATTTTGCTCTGACAATGTTCCCCAACTATGAGCATTGGTTTTGTCAATTGTTCCAACAGGACAATGCTCCATGCCACACAGCCAGGTCAATCAAGGTGTGGATGGAGGATCACCGGATCAAGACCCTGTCATGGCCAGCACAATCTCCAGACCTGAACCCCTTTGAAAACCACTGGAATGTGATCAAGAGGAAGATGGATGGCCACAAGCCATCAAACAAAGCAGAGCTGCTTGAATTTTTGTGCCAGGAGTGGCATAAAGTCACCCAACAGCAATGTGAAAGATGCATGAAAGCGGTGATTGAAAATCAGGGTTATTCCATCAAATATTGATTTCTGAACTCTTCCTAAGTTAAAACATTAGTATTGTGTTGTTAAAAAATGAATATGAACTTGTTTTCTTTGCATTATTCAAGGTCTGAAAACATTGCACTTATTTGATTATTTTGGCTAGTTGTCATTTTCTGCAAATAAATGCTCTAAATGACACTATTTTTATTTGGAATTTGGGAGAAATGTTCTCCATAGTTGTATGTTGTTTGATGTTTAAATTCCCTTTTCTGCTCAAGCATTGCCTACATACACAGACACACAAATGTATAATACACAAAACAAAGATGCACAAAACAACACAGAATTTATAATGTTTTAGATAATAGACTTTTTATATTCTAAAAGCAGGACCTTAAATACATTTAAAATGTAAAGATGAATATGGTTTATATTCATCACATACTGTTAATAAATCATATCATAGAACTTGAATTAATACAACCATTTATTGTAAACAATATTTCTACGTGATCAACTCAGACTTATCCATGTTCCTACAAAACCGCTTTACTCAATTAAAAAATAAATCATTCTATTACCATTTAATATAGTATTTGGGTTTAAAATATCAAATAAACCTACAAGCTCGAAATAAGATTTCAAATACGTTGTTCTCAAAGTTCACTTTGTAATGCTTACTGGATGTTTTGTATAAATATTTGGGTTTTTACAGGTTTAGCCATTTTTGCTGGTGTTTTTAAGTAATTGATGCGTAATTCCTCTGATTTTGCAGCTCATTCTGACCTTTAGGTAGAAGGTGGAACGATATCTGCACAACTGAAAGATATCTATAAAAACTGATCATATTCATTGTGGTGAAAACAGATTTCTATTTGCATTTTTAGTGGAGTAAGACATTTAGAGGTTTTACTTTTTTGTTTCTTTTTTTTTTTAAAGGTGAATAATTTCTTAAGACGTGGTCTCAGTTTGTGTATTCAGCAGAAACAAACATTGCTTCGCATTTCTTTGGTGTGATATCGAATAAAACTGATTTATGCCTTGTCTTGGTGTCACGGCTTCAACTCACCGTTAAAGTTCCAGGGCGCGAGTCCCTCTGATCCAGTGCTGTTAGTTACATTCATGTTGCATGATTTTAAAAATGCCCAGCCAGCCAGAAAAAGAAGAAAATTAGTTTTTCTTTAAAATGATTAGAAGAGCTGTCCTCGTGATTTTTCACATCATGCGCTTTTGACGCGCGCAGCGCTCGCGAGCGGTGAGAAGCTCATTAAGACTCGGACCATCGCGGCTGGCTTCTCAACTAAACACCTGGAACGGAAGTGCGAGTGTCTTTCTCTCGATCGAGTCGATTTACAATCCGCCAGATGTAACTCTCATCAGCGCGAGAGGCTCTGATCTCTTTCCAGGAGTTTAGCGCGCGGCTGGGGCAGCGGACATTCAATGATGTCATACACCTTCAGCCAATCACCTGACAGTCCGCGGGTCCGATTCACTCAACCTACAGCTAGTCTTGTCCGGAGATCTGCTCTCAGAGTTCAGAGCCCAGAGCACCGTCTGTTCCCTGGGAGTCTGAGACAAGTAAATATATAACAGCATAGACGTTCATATTGTCAGTCCTCTCTGATTATGGGATGTGGCTTCCGTTTGTACACGAGTTTGTCTCGCGAGTGCGCAACGCATGGGCAAACAGCACAGTTTCAGCACCACACTTAGTGGACAGCGCCAACACAGCTCGCGCAGATGCCGAGCTTTCCTACAAAGGTTTCGTTCATAAATGGAACTTTGTAACCTGGAAATAAAATCACGGTATGCACTGTAGGCTATACGGTAGTGTTTTGTTTCCTTTAAATAACGGCACATGCCCTACACAGGTATTGCCTGAAAGATGTCATAAACGAGTGAAACTGAGTAGAAGTGATGTGATGCTTCCTTCATTGTTAGCTCATCATCCTCCAGAGATTTAAAGCAACTGAATTGCTGTCTGTTGCTAGAGTGAGAACTGTCTGGCACCAGAGTGATGAATTAAATGTGAACAGAGTACATGCGCTCAGTCCCTCCGGAGGCATCTAAGGGTTTTTGTAGCAAGAAGCTCGATTTTGCGTGTGTAAGGGCCGTGCGTGCGCAACGGTCTGCGCTCTTTTACGCTTCTTTTTCTATGTAAACCTGCCGCGTCTTGCTGTTTTTTCAGCGTCTCGCGCACTAGCGCCGCATTGTTTAAACGCTGTGGTTGCAAAGCGTGTCTCGAGTCTCTACTGCCTGTTATATTCGTTGCGATGCGTCTAGCTTTTTAATCGCAACACGTTCAGTCTGAACGGCCCCATATACTGTGTACAGTCAGAAGGCAGATGGGGGGTATGAAAAAGGCGATGGTTGCCTGATCATAAAAGTGTTTGGAAGCTTGTTTAAGATTGACAGTCCACCAAAAAGACACACAGACTATCCTGGGCCTCATCTGCCCGTGTCGACAGATTCGCAATGCTCGTGTGCACAGAAGGGCAGATTAATCTCGCACTCTGGCAGCTGTCTCACAGCAGAGGAAAATGAGATTGATGCCAGACAAAACAGAGAGATCACGCACTGAGAACCATTTCAATGGCAGCACAGAGCAGAAACCTGACAGCCGCTGACAAACCGGAACGAAATCATCTAAATCAGATGCAGGCAGAACGTTCTTTCAGTCAGTGTGCGTGAGCCCTTTTAATTGAAATACACAAGCGTAAAATATGGAAGAAAGAATGCGCATGCTGGAACTAAGTTTACAAATGTGTAGGCAATCAGTTTGCCTTGTCTTATCCATTTAAATTTTCCTAAATCACAATCTGTCATTTGCATGTGCTGGTTATGCAATAAGATATGAAAATGTATCCCTTAATTTGGGAGAGATGTCTTTTTAAGTTATTTTAAACAGAAACATGAAATAATAGATTTAATATTGAAAGATGCTTGAAACGCTGTGTAAATGGTTGTCATAATCAGTGTTGGGTAAGTTACTCTAAAAAGTAATTAATTACTAACTACTAATTACTGTACTAATTACTCTGTCTGAAAAGTAATTGCATTACTTATTACGAATTTCTTTCTAAAAACCCTTCACTGTAAAAAATAAATTAATAAATAAATAAACGCAGCTGTGGTTGCCAGAATAATTGTGTAAAAAATACAGTAAGAATTTAAACAACTTTACAGAGCAACCTCTAAATTTTACAGTTTAAAACTGTTGTAATTTACATGACAATGATGGCACTGTAAAAAAAGAATCTGTTAAATTTACAGTAAAAATAGTCATAAATTTGATTTTAACCTTTGGGGGGCCTGCGTAGCTCAGCGAGTATTGACGCTGACTACCGCGAGTTTGAATCCAGGGTGTGCTGAGTGACTTCAGCCAGGTCTCCTAAGCAACCAAATTGGCCGGTTGCTAGGGAGGGTAGAGTCACATGGGGTAACCTCCTCATGGTCGCTATAATGTGGTTCTCACTCTCGGTAGGGCACATGGTGAGTTGTGCGTGGATGCCGCGTAGAATAGCGTGAAGCCTTCACATGCGCTACGTCTCCACGGTAACGCGCTCAACGAGCCACATGATAAGATGCGTGGAGTCACTACGCCACCACCAGGACTAAGAGTGCATTGGGAATTGGGCATTCCAAATTGGGGAGAAAAAGGGGGGAGAGAAAAAAAAGATATTAACCTTCTGAAACTGTAAAAATCTGCTTTTTACTTTATAAGGTATGTTAATCACTGTAAAAATTACAGAAGAGCACATGATGACATGAAGTTCACAATAATGACTCTTCCAGGAACAATGACCAATAAACATGTAATTAAAAAAAAAAGTTAAGGTCCCAAAAGGATGAAAATGAATAACTGGATCAAGAGAGGATTTATCACATTTATTGCTGTGTTGAAACTGCACCAACACACACATGTTCACACATATACAAAGTCTAAAGTTTATAAGAAATGATGACTGCATTTGTTAGATCGATACAGGCAGTAATCCATGGGTTTATATTGTTTAGGTCATAATTTTGACAGTGAAATTAGCAGAGTGAAATCTTCATCACAATCATCAATTTCATGTTTCATATCACAAAATGTTAATTGGATTATTAGTATTTGTGGACATATCCAACCAGTAGCATAAATTCACACAGTGGGCCAGTTTAACACTGATTGATACAGGAAGTGAAACAATAAAGTTGCATGATGTGACGGAAGGAGATGATGTACGTTTTAATCATCACTGTGATAAAGCCTTGACATTCAGGAGATCCTTCTGGAGCCAGGCATGATAGGACTAATATATTAAGACTATGGGGCTGTCTTTTCAATTGCTTTCCAAGGATAAAAAATTATTCCAAATCTCTCTTGGATTACCAGTCAGACTCCATATCTCAGTCATGGTAAATCTAAAGTCATAAACAAAAAATAAATGTGCAATGGTGGGAACTGTGATTGCCACAGTTTTACAGTTGCACAACACTCCTTTTTCAAAACAGATAAAATTTTTTCCCAGTTCTGTAACTGAATGGTTTAATGGTGCGTAATATTCAAGCAGATCAGTAGAGAGAGAATGGCTATTCATGACACTAATCACATTTAATCTCAGCAGCCTTTAACCTACAGGTGTAGTTCGCTCTAATGAGCGAGCCCTACGGCTAGCAGATGCTTTTGGAGGCCCTCTGGCACCAGTAAAACTGTGTTAGACATAGCGGTTTTTTTAGCATATATTGCTTCCTATGGTTGCGTCTCGTGCATGTTTTAAACTTATAGCACACAATTCTAACAGAATCTGTTCTTATTTCCTGATTTGTCTCAAGCCTCAGAGGATGTGAAGAGATATGTTTTCCTCTCAAAGGCAGAGACATTCTTTGAACTAAGAGAAAAGAGGGAATTCAGTAACATTTAAAGAACAAAAGCAAATCTCCCACAGCACAGCTTCACTAAATTCCCAGCAGCACTTCCCACAGAGCAGCCAATCTGTTTCCATTAGATGAGCAGGTATAGGCAACAATTAAAGCAGATAAAAACACGATGTGCTAAGTGACTTGGTTGATTAGCCTGTTATTAATATAATGTGCATTTAGTGGCATCAGTAATCCACAGGGAGAAAAGATTCATCAGAATGACATCAAACACATCCCATACATTAGAGAACATTAACAGTCCAATACAGCTGTATTATCACCCACTCACCCCTTGTATCCTCATCGGTAAAGAGAGAAAATGACAGCAAGAGTAAGAAAGAACAGCTATATGGTCTTAACACAATAAAAGACAGAAATCAGTATACCCAACTTTGTATAAAAGTTCACTGACTTGTTACATTCCTAAAGGGACAGTTCACCCAAAAAGGAAAATTCTGTCTTAATATACTCTCGCTCATGTTGTGCCAAATCTGTGTGACTTTCTTACTGTAATGCCCTGGAAACACAAAAATGATATTTTAAGATACAGTCACCCTTTACTTTCAATAAATGTAAAAAGATGCAAAGAAAGTGACGAAGGCAATTATTCTACCTAACAACTCATTTTGTGTTCCACAGTAGAAAGAAAGTCATACAGGTTTAGATCAACATGAGGGTGAGTAAATGATGATGAATGATAAATGATGGGTGAACTATCCCTTTAATTCAAAACCTAATATTGAAGTTGTATTTTAATGTATTTTCACTATGAGGCTGGATTCATTTCCACATCCTTTGGGAATCAGTTTGTCTGCAGCTCGTACTCTCTAAACTCATCAGGAAATGAAAATATTAAATCAACATCCACACACACACACACACACACATGCACACACACGCAGTGGTCAGATTACACTCATTAAGATGCATTAAGATTGTATTTTGTTATTGTAGATTATATTAAATCTGTTTCCCTTGTATGGTATCAGCCCCAATGTCTGTAAGCAGTCTTTATTATACTCCTGAGTGCTCAAGGGCTTTAGAGCTTCCTACAGCATTACAATAATTATCAATAATTTAATAATAATTACTTTAATAAAGAGACAGAAGAAGAAAGAGATACTCGGTTAGATTAAAGGAATATTCTGGGTTCAGTACAGGTTAAGCTCAATCGACAGCATTTTGAGCTTGAATTGAAACCGGCATATTCCTTTAATTACTTTAAAAATATAAATAAGTAAAATAAGACACTATGAGAAGATGCTTACTTTTTCATTGGCTTTTATGTACTGTAGGTGCTCAAGACTGTAAGGAATTGTTACAAGTAGGTGGAAGTAATATAACATTTTCTTACAATCTCAGAAAAGAAGGTTCAACTACAGCACATGGCCAGGAAAAAGACAACGCAATGAACCCCAGGACAGGTAAATACAACAGGGACACCATTAGTGGCTTGAGTCCACCTGGGTCTATGGAAAACTAAAGATTAATGTTTATGTATTGTTACTATATACAGTATCAGGTAATAGTTTCCTAATAGTTTTCTAGAAAGTGAGAGGAAATGGGAAACATGGGAAAAAAATTGGTCACTCACTTGAGCAAGTGCGTATGAAGGGAACTTGTCTACAAGCATTAACACGCTCACTGATTCTTCTTTGCCTTCCAACTCTCTCTCTCTCTCTCTCTCTCTCTCTCTCTCTCTCTCTCTCTCTCTCTCTCTCTCTCTCTCTCTCTGATGTAGTTATGTTAAATTAGATTTCCTGCAGCTGAACTGATCTAATTGGACAAAACTTGCCTTCAGGGATTGCCAATGTTACCCAGCATGCAACTCTCAGGGGAGCAGTCTAGAGTATGGCAGTGTAGTAAATAAGGAGTGAGAGAAAGTAGATCTAGATAAGCACCTGTGAGACGGGTATGTTGCAAGGGCCTGATTGCATCTCCACATTGACCAGATGTGTTTTTGTCAACTTCAAGCGTGCTAAATATCTGTGTACTAAAAGTAACAGTGACAACATGTGACATAGTTTTGTTCCTATTTTTATATCTTGGCTGTGTATTTGTCTAGTTTTTGTTTATGTGTCCTTGAATGAGAGAGGCTGATGTAATTCTTGGTCACTTCTCTTCTGTCTGCTTTAGTCATAGTTTAATGTGGAGATGGTAAAACAAAACAGATGTGGGTTTGTTTAAATTTACTTCATCTCACCTTACATTTGGGACTGACCTGTCCTCCTCAATGTTATCTTTAAAAGGTATAGGTCACCCAAAAATAAAACTTCTGTCACTATTAACACAATTAACCCTCATATCGTTCTAAACCCATATTACTTTCTTTCTCAGGCAGAACTCAAAAGGCGATGTTTTAATGAACATCACGGTCTGCCTTTTCAATACAATAGGAGTGGATAGTCCCTCACTTTAAAGCTTAAAAAGGACCCAAAAGTATCATAAAAGTAGTCCACACAACTAGTGCATCATATGAAGGCATATGATTGATTTTGATGACAAGCAACCCAAAATGTGAGTAATTTTTCAGTGAAAATCATGACGCTGGTGTAAATTATGACAGAATTTATCTATATACTTCAAGTATTAATCTAAGACACTCTGACAGTTCAGTGGCATGTGAGACAGATGTGCAGGGTTGGGGAGTAACGAAATACATGTAACAGGATTACGTATTTAAAACACAAAACATTAGTAACAGTATTCCACTACAGTTATAATTTAAGTAATTGGTATTTAGAATACAGTTATATTCAAAAAGTGTTTTGATTACTGAAGAGATTACTTTACATTTTATTATCATTTGTTTCATTTAATATTTAGTCCTTTCAGATGGATAACATTTATACATATAAATGATGCGATCCAAAGTGTATTTGAGCAACAGTGAAACACTTTATTATGATGTGTCACATTCATACGAGCAGACGGAGAAGTTTGAAGTAAGTTTGAAGTAAGTTTGGAGCTGAAGAAATAGAAATAAACCTTGTGTAATTTGTCAGCTTTCCGCTAAACTAAAATTCTATTTCTAGCCATTTTACATGCACATGTTACCAGACACGATCATATTTTTTTATCAAGAAAATTCACGTTGTGGGTCTAGGTAGCTCAGCGAGTATTGACGCTGACTATCACCCTTGGAGTCACAAGTTCGTATCCAGGGTATGCTGAGTGACACCAGACAGGTTTCTTAAGGAACCAAATTGGTCTGGTTGCTAGGGAGGGTAGAGTCACATGGGGTAACCTCCTTGTGGTCGTGATTAGTGGTTATCGCTCTCAGTGTGACGCGTGGTAAGTTGTGCATGGATTGCGGAGAGTAGCATGAGCCTCCACATGCGAAGTCTCTGCGGTGTCATGCACAAGAAGCCACGTGATTAGATGCGCAGATTGAGTGTCTCAGAAGCTGAGGCAACTGAGACTTGTCCTCTGCCATCTGGATTGACGTGAGTAACCGTGTCACCACGAGGACCTACTAAATAGTGGGAATTCGGCATACCAACTTGGGAGAAAAGGGATAAAAAAATGTTTAATGTTGGATCATAATTTCTTTTTTCTTGTTAGACCTTTGATTTTAGGGCAAAAATCATATTCTTGATAATCATTTTTTTATTGTTTTCCTGTAAAATTATTTAAAAATCCTTAAAACAAGATCAGTTTTATTTATTGTTTTAGAAACAATACTGCATAAGATATTTTGGTTTTTCAGAGAATATATTTTTAAGTATATAACAGTATTTTGTCTTACTGTTCTGGCAGATTTTTTTATAGTCAAAACAAGAGAACAAATCTACCAGTGCAGAAGAAGTAATCCAAAGTATTTAGAATATGTTGAGTAAATTTACGGAATACGCTACAAATTACATTTTACAGCATGTATTCTGTTGTGGAATACATTTCAAAAGTAACCCTTTCAACCCTACCTACAGGCCCTCCGTCAGGGGGGTCAAAGGGTACAGATGGCCCAACATATACAGACATGTCCGGGCGAGCCTGAAACTATATTTCCGCTGTCTGGGATTAGTTGTAAAAGACCCATGAAGCACCATCAATGTTGATGGCTACCCAGTCTGTAAAGTTTGCTGCAAAAATTATCGGCTCAGGCGGGAAACACTTCAAACCTTAAGCACAATCTCCATGAGCACCATCCCACTGAATTTGCGGAGATGAATGTATGTGGAAACAGTACACAGGATAAGAAATGAATTAAAAAACATGTCTTCTGAAACTGTGAAAGTCTGTTGATTACTTTATAAGGTATTTGTTAATCACCATAGTAACTACAGAAGGGCACATGATGACATGAAGTTCATCAGTAGTGGCTCTTCCAGGAGCAATGACCAATAAACAAACAGAGACAGTGCTCAGTATCACTCACACAAACACTAAACACCATCAGGGTAACACATGTGAGATTTAAATAATGCACTAAACATGAACTAAATTACATCAAATATAACACAGAACACCCCAGTGTACATAACTGATATTAAAAATATGATGAAACATAACTACTCCCATAAAATATAATGAAATGTAATGGGTCACACAGGGAATTGTGGGAACACCCGATTACTGTTTTTTTTTACTGTAATTTTAACAATAATTTACTGTAAAAAAGTACATGTACTCTCTTGTTCTTTTTACCATTAATTATACAGGAAAATCTTAATTTTTACATTTAAATAATTACATTTTTACATAATTGTATTGTAAAAACTACTGTATTGACTTTTAAAATATAATACATTTTTACTGTATATTTTACAGTTCATATTTGTTAATCATTTAACATTTTATTTCTGTAGCATTTGTACTGTATTTTACTGTTAAAATTACAGAATTAAACACAGCCCCTGGATGACAGCCTTCCTTGCTTTCGTCACAGCCATTGGATACAATTATTTTATTGACATTTTAGATTTGTTTCCAGTGAGATATTGAGTTTATAGTGACTTTGCTGTTGTAAACATTACTGTTGCTACTCTAGAAACAACATTTTTAAAAATAATAATATATTTTTAGAAATTATTTTGTAAAAAAAAAAAGAGAAAAAGAAAAATTAAGAGTAAGACAACTTTCTTTATTAGAATATTTGTTTTTTGTATCCAGGTTGGCAATGAGCACGTACAAGCACTCGGCACAGTCAGTTAACTCCTCCAATTGGGATGGGGGGGCCCTCTTTGAAAAATGTTGACCCCCTGTCCATAAATCCTGATGGCGGCCCTGCCTACGGATGTGCATGTCTGTGTGATCAACGACGTTTGATTGACAGAGGCTAAATGCAGCTTAACTTCCTCTCACAAACAAACCTATTTATAGCAGCAATCTCACCTCCGCTTAGATTTATTTTTTGCAATGTATTTTCTATTCATTCAGTCTTCCCCTTATTAATAAAGCTAATTAAAACATCATTCTTGGTTTGTTAATAAAGGGTTGTGTGATCTTCAGAGATGTCTGTGAGTGGTTCTTTCACAATGGCTGGAGTCTGAGACAGGGAAAATAATCCTACATTATACTGAGTTAATGCCTGAATTACAGCGAGGGCTCAAATTGCCGTTTGATTAAAACAAGAGGTCAACTGTGTCTGATTTGTGCTCAACTGAACATTGTGTCAAACAAAAGCTTTATCACTGAGACCGGTCTGCAGAGAGTGAGACAGAGAGATCAAATCAAGACATTAGGAAGAATATTGACAAATTGATTGAAGCTTTAATTTCTCCTTGTAGTCCTTGCAAGATGTATTCTTTTTCTTGTTCTGAACCTCCAACCCCTTTTGATTTAGTAGTTTTTCAGCCCTTGTTAACAAAGCTTGTTAACGTTTACCCTTTTCTAATTTACAAAATACTGCAGGATATTGTTTTCATTTTTAATATAATCCAGAAGGATTTTCAGCAGTCTATGTGTCATTATGTTTATTCCTTTGGGAATCATTATTATATTGTTTTTCTTTACACTCCACTGCAATTGCCTTCAGATGGACACAAGGGAAATAATGTACCTTTGTTAAGGGAATATGGTTTGCATTTTTAAAATCAGCAATATTGTAATTTGCATTACCAGAGCTTAAAACAATAAAACGAATTCTAAACAAAAGTTCAGGGGGAACTAGTTCATCTAATTTTGTGAATCATTATGCGAGAGTATTTAAACAGCTGTATATAAACACTGTAGTGACAATTATTCAGGCATCCTTCCACCACTTCCTGCCTTGTTGTGTCCATTCATTGCTAACTTCATTTATTAAGTAGTCCAGGGGGCTTTAGTTCTCAGGTCAAGTCTCAAGTTTGAGCCCTTTATATTGGACAGCAGGTCAAATCTGTATACATTCATTGGATTCAAGGATTATATACTGTACATACTGTAAGCAAACTAGTGAAACAACTTGTGGAATTTGAAGTTAGAAGTTAGAAGATCCCATGGATTCCATATATTTTGGAATGGTGATTTGAATTTTGATTTCTGAGCAAAACAAATTTACAACTGTATTCTGTAAAATCAAGAAAAAGCATAAATGACAAATTTATGACAAATCTCTGAAGGCTGCAGACTCCGTAGACTTTTTAATAATTACTTTTTATGAAATGGTGGACAGAGTTATTGGCATCCACACTACAATGCCGATGTTTACCACACTACAGCACCATCCATCTACATGACTTCAAATGAAATCCCAATGTCTCCACACTGCTTAAGAAGCAGACTTTATAGGAAAATAGGGAGATTAGCATGACAGAGTGACGGCCCACAAATCAATAGCTGCTCCACAGATGAGCAGAATGTATCTGTAAATAGTGCAAAGTCTGGGGATAGTGGACAGTAATCAGATTTAGATGTATGTTCTGTAGAAGAAGCCGCTGAGGAACACAGTATAAATACTTTATAATGAGAGAGTACCAAGGGCCAAAGTTTGGGATAAAGAGAGAGAGAGAGATTGAGAGAGAGGGAGAGAGAGAGAGAGAGAGAGAGAGAGAGAGGGAGAGGGAGAGGGAGAGAGAGAGAGAGAGAGAGAGAGAGAGAGAGAGAGAGAGAGAGAGAGAGAGAGAGAGAGAGAGAGAGAGAGAGAGAGAGAGAGAGAGAGAGAGAGAGAAGGAGAGGATGAATAAAGACAGGAGGAGTTTGTGTAGGAGAAATTGCTAAAAGCAAAAAAGGCAGAATGAGGATGGCTCTGGTCCCAGAACTGTTATAAGATGTTGCACTTTATATTGCAGAGTTTTTATTTCTATTTTATTCACTCAAAGCTGACTACTTTTTTGCCAAATCATTATGATGGAGTCAGAAGCAAGAAAGCAAGGGCAAAAGGGATGTTGTAACTTGTGGGTTTGCTTTGATTCATGGTACAGCAACAGTGGGCAGATACACTGTATAAGCAAGAGCCCTCCTGAACTAGATCAACAAATATAATGTCCGGTTCATCCAAAATCTGTGTGCTTTTTGATGTGTAAACCTGAAGCACTTTACTGTTGCCACCCAAGATGCACCCAAGAGGTGTTAAACTCTGTTCTTTAACTTCACAAAGTTTACTGTGATCACCCTGCGGTCTGTGGGTTGCAGGTTAGGTTTCTGTTTATACTGGGCAGTGTGGTGTAATCTACAGGCCAATGTGAACCAGTTGAGCCATGAGAGAGAGAACACTCCATCAGAATAAATGCCAGTGGCTCGTTGCCTCCCCTCACAGTTAAATGTCATCCTTTTTACGTTCTCCTCTTCTCACTCTCCTCCATTCATTCATTCATTCATTCTCTCTCTCGCTCTCTCTCTCTCTCTCTCTCTCTCTCTTTCCATCTGACAGATGCTCAAAGCTGTGTGATTATTATGCCACTAAAAATCAATGACATTCTGGAGAACTCGTCCAGCAGGAAAGGTCACATACACACATCCAGAAATATTGCCATCTGACTGCATCTCACAGCAATTCTATGAACAAAAAAAGTGACAACAGATGACCAAACAATATACATGCTTGTAACTACAGTGGTCATATGCCTTAATATTAGGAACCACACCTTTGTAGCAATGCCTGAAATAAGTGAGTCTACCAGTGAGTGACAGGAAATAGCTTGCCAGATGTGGGACCATGAACGATCTGGTCTTAAATCCTCTGCAGGCCAGACCAGCTTTGAAGATAATGGTCTATTAGTGGAAGAATGCAAAGCTTCAGATGGCTGAATCAATATGTAATGATCACACTGGGCTATTAAGAATACTACTGACTCTAAATGAAAAGAAGCATTTAAAAGTCATTAGTCAAGACAGCAGCCAGAGAGATCGTACACTTTTAATTTGTGTGTGCTCTGAAGACTTGACTCTATTCCTCCAGTTCTCAAGAACTGCACAAGATCAACATCACCTCCAGGAGAACCTTGAGATGGCAAACAGTTGAAACTCTCTAATGATGATCAGGCCTATTTTCCATGCACACGGGCAAAAGACTCAAAAAAAGATTAGGTGTCACGTGACATACATAAACAAAGCTCCAGAATTCTAAGAAAATTCTACAAAATAAGTTCTACATTATTACAGATCTAAATTATTAATACACTGATGTCCTCCGAACAGAGTTGAAAGGGAGTCAGGGAATACCACTGGAATTGGAATTGCATCTGGAATTGCTGTCATTGATCAGCGCAAACACATAGACAGTTTCTTTAAGAGGTATTTCTCACTAGCTAAGGAGACCATAAATATATGGTTTTGAGCAGGGGAATTAAATTATTAATAAATATTCTGTGTTTTTAGAGTCTGTTGTTTCTTTGTGGACATCCTTGAGTCCAAAAATGTATATTTAAGTGAAATATTAAATGTAATACCTAACAATAATGTAAATAATTCAAACCAATTTTGTGTGAAAGATTCTGTACAAGTGTTTTTTGAGATTTATAAGAACATCTGAGGACAAACTCTTATTAAGGGGACTGAGAGTTAAGAGAGTGTGCTACAGAGTTTGTATGTGCGTGCGTGTACATGGTCAGTTTCACACAGACATTAGGGGTTTATTAGTTCAACTGGTTCTCATCTTGATTCTTGATGACACATCAAACAGTTTTGTGAACAGTCCTGAGAGCTGACAAAATTGTTAATCTAAAAAATGTGCTTCATGTCGTAACATCTAAATGAACTGGTTTCAAGTTCAAAGCAATTATATTAAAGCAATATCACATAAGCAAGAGTGCTGTATGGTCCTATATCAGTACGGTTGTGACTGCACCGCAGCTATCTTATAAAGGGACATACAGCATGATTGCAAGTGTGATATTGCTTTTATACCCCAGTTCAATGAACAAGTAAATAAATAAATATGTTCAAATGAAAGCAAAACAATTAAGCTTTTGAACAGCATGCTCTTGTAAACAAATTGAGCTGCACTTCCTGTTGTATCGCATCAGTTCTCGCCAAAAAAATGCCAGTGCGCTTATGGCTGCAAGAGGCAGCGTGAAATAAATCTCCTCATGACCACATATTAGAGAGCAACCGGAAGTAAAGAATTATAGCAAAAAAAAAATTAAATACTGATCTATTTCTCACCCAAAGCGATTGTATCGCTTTAGAAGACATTCATTTAACCACTGGAGACATTTACTCTGACTGTCTGTGCTTTTTGGAGCTTAAAGCGGATCATTGAGGCTATGATTCATAATGTTTGTAAGTTGTTTGTAAGTCCCACAGGAACAAACAATGCTGATCTTTTGCTCGGTTTTGGTCTCAAAATACCTTTGGAGGGAGGGGTTTTGGAATGAGGGTGGAAAAGTGTCTAACGATGAGAGAATTTTCATTTTTTGGGTGAAATAACCCTTTAAGGGCCTAGGACAGGCAGAGAAAGCCAGTCTATCCACTAGCTAACATGATCACTCATTTAATAAGTAATCACTATTCAATTCAGTTTCTCACATAGTAGGAGAGACATTAAAGATCTGTTTGGAGAGAAAAATATTTAAGATTGCATAAGAAATAATGAGCAGGTCTAAAAGTATCTCAACCCTTCCAACTGCTATATTGAGAATCGATTGTAAGTGTTGAAATTAAGGTTGCGCTGTTTACTGGTACTAACAAAGTATCGCAATACCAAAAAAAATTAAACCGCACGATATCATCTTGTTGCTAATTTCGGTACCATATGCTGTCAGTAGCAAAATTATATGAGATATGGCAAAGTGTGATCATTAAACAGCAGAAGTATGTCATTTAATTAAACAATATACAGTCACATGCGCTGCACGCTACAGGATGAACAAGATATGCCACTCAGTGTTATGTTAATGAAAAACTAACTAAAACCATTTTTCTTAATGGCGCAATATGTAAACATTTTCATGTAATATTTGCCCTTTTTTTTACCAATGTGTGAAGGGCTTGTAACGCAACTTAAAAAATCAGTCCTTCCCGGACTTCCTAGGTTGCCTATCAAAGCAGACTGATTTTCATGCAAAGCAAGCAGGTTGCTTTTGCCTGGAAAATCCAAAGGATGTGATGTTTATGTGTGCTTCTGAGAGCCTTGCCTTAGACAGCTCCTCTTCCACTATTCAACATCGACAACAAACTGCAACACTAGGTAACGTTATCATAGAGATGGAATCCAGCAAACATCTGGCTCGTATACAAACTCAGAGTAAGCCAAAAACAAAAACATAAATCTACTGAATCCCATCTGGCCATGCGGGAATGTGATCATGGTCGACCAAAAACTAGAGTGAACATCGGCAGGTGGTTGTGTGGTGGTGATTCTAAATGAGAACGGGAAGTCCATGAATGTTTTCATTATTACTGTGAAGCTCTGTTGTGCAGCATTTTATCTGACCAAAAATAACATTGCAAATTGGTCTCTGTGAGACTTTATGCAGTTCTTTTAATCATGTCATTTTCTGTATAATTTCATAAAAAATCGGAGGCTTTTTATTTGTTGATTTATTGTATCGATATATCGATAACGAGGTACCATGGCTGGTATCGTACCGAAGCCAGTATTTTGGTATAAGAGCAACCCTAGTTGAAATTATCCCAGCTGACCCACCGCACCCATTATCTCAGAGCTGGAAGTGATTGTGTCACAAATGACATTTCTTCTTGGACCTACCATTCAAAACCCATCATATCTGCATCTCTACTCAAAAACCTCAGCAGATTAATCCCTCCACAGCAATTAAACAACCCAGAGGCAGGGGTCGGAGGTCAGATTAATTACACTTTTGTCCAAGACCTCCAGCCTATGTTGTTTAAAGCTGTTTATCTGTTTAAAGCTTTTTATCTTTTTCTATCTTTTATCTGAGACAGAGGACAATAAGATTTGACTTCATTGGGACAGAAAAGAAAGCCAGATAACACTGTCTAAAACTCCACCACTTCACCATTCTCTGAAGAATTTTTTATTTGTGACATTTCAGTCAAAAGGTGATTTTTTTTTCCATGTTATATGTGCAGAGTACCGGTAGATCAATCAAATTTTTGAGAGTTTTAGCTTTCAATTAAGTCAGCACTGCTCAAAACTACAAAACATATCAACAAAGACAGACATTAACACTGGTCATTCTCTTGCATGACCATGTTTTTCTACTCATTTTTATAGTTTACACTCCAATATTACCATTTGAGCTTTTAAAAAAAAAAACAAAAATGATTATATGATGATGCATTAAATGTACATATTTATTTGTAAAGCAGTGGGTACAATCAAAATTCAGAAATACTTAGATTTTTATACTCAACATATCTCCTGAAAATCAACTAGGAATCTGAACCCATTGATTTGTTGGGTTCTTGATCCATGAAAAATTATGTAAAACACACAATCAGATAATATTATAAATTGTGACAGACCAGTGTTATAAGAGTGATGACCTGCTGATATTCAGCACTGGGCGATGAGAAAGATGGAAAAGTTGGACAAATCAACTCAAAGCCATCCGGTCATGTGACTCGACTGACTTTGCCTAAAGCACACAGGAGTTTGTAATAAAAAATGAATCCACAAGTCTGCCTTTTTAATGTGAGTAAAAGTACAGCCTCAAAACACTCAAATGTTATTAACATGTTTACTGCTGGCTATATTGAAAACTGCATACTTTATTGAAAAAGGCAGAAGAAACTGGTGTGATGTTGATGATAAAGTGAAAAGGTAATCAGTATCAGTTTCACACAGACCAAAGATTAAATGTCACTCTCCTTCTCCTGACATGCACACACTAGCAGCAATACACTGGAAACATTATGAACATAACAATGTATTTAGAGATTATTATATGGTATTACAGTAATGTCCTGCAAATGTTCAATAAGACAAGCCAATGCATTTCTGTTTGCTAATGCATTTATGTTGTCAGAATGAGTCATATAATTATGATTAGATTGCTTGTTTTGGAGAGCTGTAGAATATAAATAAAAACAAATAAATAATGGTATTAAAAATATTTAAGCAGATTTAAAATCTAAATCAGTCCATGCATCTGTAACATACAGCTACTTAAAGGTGGACCCAGTAATTGTAATCCAATACATCTTTTGTCAAATTCTGCAAATATCTCCTCACAGTCTGCCAGCTATCCGTTCTGTGGATGGGCTGAAAATAAAATCTAGCACTTGTACACATCCCTGGCTCTGTATATGGGACAAAAACAAAGTGGATCGGACCGATCCACACAACACTACTCCAGCCAATCAGCAACAGGGGTGTTTTTTTTGTATGGAAAACAGTATGGCAAATCCATCTTGTTTGGAACACCTGGTTCCAATTACAGTATTTTCTGGATGCTGTAAATACTTTATATGTTAACATCATGTATGCAATGTTTAAATGTATGTGCTGTCTGAACATTGTCTCATTGGCAACACTGGAATAATAAACGGTACTGCAATTAAAGACCAAACACTAACTGTCTCTCTTAACAGGTCTGTGCAGGAATTCTGAAAGTGTCCTAAACATGTTGTGAATGAGGTTTGTGATGGTAATTATTGCAGACAGTCCCAAGATAGAGTGGCAGAAGTATGGTTTGCAGGGGATAATGAAAGTATGCAACCTTCTCTCATAGACTGAACGTTGTGTGACCCTGCAAGGGATGTTTATTATTAGCATTATTATTATAATTTTCAGTTTGTAGTTAATTCTTGATTGCATGTGTGTGTGTGTGTGTGTTGATGCATGTGCTCTTTACAATGTGTAGAGATTTGTGACTTCTGTAAAAATATTGTTGACCTGATTAAATAATTCCTTGTAAAATTGTGGACACTCACTACACACACACACACATACACTCACTCACTCAGAAGTGTGCAAGAACAAAGGCTCCAAGCTCCAGTGACTTTGACATGGAGAGAGGCGTGATTAAGGAGAGAAAGAGAGTGAATGAGGGCATGGGAATGTAGGGATGCGAGAGATTCAGCAATGATGGGCAGAGATTAAGGAAAGATGATCAAAATTTACATCGACTTTCCTGTGCCATTTTGCATGTTCCTAACCTCACACATATGCACATGGGTACATGCATCACAAACACATACTGACACATACATACTGGGGTTAAAGTAGTTGAAAATATAGTTTGTGAATACAAATGTTTTAAGTAATTGTGCATGTTTTTATTTACATATTTACCGTGTCATTCATTAATTTACATTTATGGAACTGTACATATATGATCAATTGAATTGCACATTTGTCAAATCAATAGTAGAGACCAAAGAATAGATGATGCCTTTTTTTTTCTTAGTTGAATGTGTTTTTTTTGATTGTTTGTTTGTTTGTTTTGTTTTGGTAGGAAGCCACTGATTACAAAAATCTTGATTTTTGAGCATAATTTGTTTTGGGGTGAATTTTCTGTGACTTATGAAGACAATGGCAGTCTATGGCCAAATCTTGATTTTTAAGCACATTTTGCTTTAAAGTGAGTATTGATTAACTGTAGCAAGTTGAGATTAATTTTGGATATACATTTAAAAAAAAAAAATTATAATAATAATAAAAAGGTTACGTTTAGTTGCTGTCAACAAACGTTGCAATTCTGCTACACTGGATCTCTGTGTTAAAAGTATACTTGCAGTTCACCCAAATAATGTAAATTCTGTCATCATTCACTCACTCTAATGTTGTTTTAAAGCCAAATACGGGAAACACAAAAAGGTGATTTTAGGCAGTTTGTTAGCCTCAGTCAACATACACTTTTATTCTTCCATACAATGAAAGTGAATGGTGACTGAGACAAACATGCTGCCTAACCTCTCCATTTGAGTTTAACAGAAGTTATACTGGTTGGAACAACATTAGGGTGAGTAAACGATGACAGAATTTCATTTTATTTTTGGTGAACTATTCCTTTATTAAATTACCTCAATATCCAAAAGCAACAAATGTTGACATTATTGGTTCATGTAAAACATTAAAACATATCTTTCAAATCTATTCTCTTTGAAGAAAAGTAATAATCAAATTGGAAAAATAAACTCTTTTTATACATCCACAATACCTAACATAGCATATTATAGAAATCAATTACAGAACTTTAATGCAAGCAAATTATTTGTCTTGGGCTTTATTCAATATTCCCAAGCAGATTCAGTGTGTACAAATTGATCAAGCATTTAAAATAGTGTATAAAAATGCTTGAGATTTTAAGTACAATCTTTGCTCTTATGTTTAATGAAAGAAAACTTTGATTTGACATTAATTTAATTACTTTTAATTACATAGAGCCTAGGCCATAAAAAAGACGTTGCTGCAGCTTACACTCTTGCTTTAATGAGAAGATGGTGATATCAGAAGGGAATGTTCTCACATGCACACAGACCACAGGGAAGAATGAGATCTGAGGGAGTAGTTAATGAGATGAGGCAGACCAGCACTCCTGTGTGGACATGAGTAGAGGTCTCAACTAAATCAATGTGTTAACTGTAACTGTAAAGTTATATTAAAGTGACTATAACTATAACTGTAAAGTTATATTAAAGTGAAATATGCTGTGGTCTCTCATTAGTTCAGTATGCACATCAAGCTTGATGAAAATGAGTCAAACAGGATGGCTGAGAGAGGGAGAAAGAGAGACCAACATCAGTGAATTTAATAAGCAGAACTGTATATGAAAGTAAAAATACATAAACTACAGTACTGAGGTAATGTGTATGAAGATGAAAGTTATTTAATAACTCTCTTGATTCAAACTCTCTACAGGCTTTTTGGTAAATGTATGCTATAGTGGATGACAATTCTATCGAAGAAACAAAAAGAAGAGGGGTAGAATAAAACTTTAATGAACATCTACTGATTCACTGCTACTGTTTTCCATACAGGAAATCAATTACAGTCAGGAAAAGACATCCATAAAGTCTCAAGATCACATAACAAATTCAGTTTCACTTTGACCCACTGTCTTCAACTGAGATCTATAACTGAGATATAAAGTTCATGTTAGTTGAGTCTTTTTTTGTTGAAAATGGGGTTTGCACAAGCATTTTGTTGAGTTTGGTTTGTATGACACTAATTTTGTAGCACAGTACTGTAAGTGGTGTATCTGGTGTTTTGAGTTTATGTGCTCAGGACACTAAAAGCAAAAAGCTCCTGGCACTTCTAAGATTAATATGAAAATTCTGTCATGATTTACTCACCCTTATGTTGTTCAAAACCCGCATGACTTTCTTTCTTCCATGGAACACAAAAGGAGCAATTTATCAGCGAAAACCTTGACGTCTATTAAGCACTCATGAGTGCATGAGACAAGCTTGTTCACAGCGGCATATGTTCATAGGAGAATTTACTAAGGGGGTATTTACACTTGGCCACTTCATTGCTATCTGGATAAAATCCACATATGTAAACTTTACTCCACCCAAACAGCGCTACGTCAGCATATGGAAAACATAAAATTTAATAGCTGTTACCGAGTGTTACCGAGTTTTACCATGGTGCAATACATAATAACTAATGCATAAGAAACAGATGCACTTTGTAGGTGAGACAGAACTTTTTCCTTCACGTATTTGATGCAGATCGCTAAAGAAACAGAAACAAAACATTGACAATGAGCGGAGCTGACGTGCATGGCGCATCTCACCTACAACAAGCCCCGAGGAGAAAATACACAGCGCGCACAGACCATCACTTGGAATCAAATAATACTGAATATCACATCTTTAATTTGCATTTAGTGTGGAAATTGAAGATCAGATTTAAGTCTGTTTGGCGGAAACACATTGATGTGACCAAGTGTAAATTAAATGTGCTTATTCAATAGGATAACAATCCAATCAGAAAAAACGCATGAAGTGACCAAGTGTAAATACCCCCTAAGTTGTTTTAGCGCTAAACAATGCCACTGTGAACAAGCTTCTCTCATGCACTCATGAGCATGCAACAGAGATCAAGATTTTCACTGAAACATGTATTTTCACTTGGAACACTTGGAATGTGACGCACAAGCCACATGGACTACTTTTATGATATTTAGGGTACTTTTTAAACTTTAAAGTGAGGCATGCCTGCCATTGCCTGACGGGCAGTGATATTTCTTAAAACATCTCATTTTGTATTCTGCATAAAAAAAGAAAGTTTTTGATTTGAAATGACATGAGGGTAAGTAAATTAAGACAGACTTTCCATTTTTTGGGAGAACTTTTCCATAAGATTTAAGACAATTGAATTATTGGAGCTGTAGGATGAGTTAGACTGTCTTAATAAAACAATTGATAAGGTTCACCAATACAACTGAAGGGCAATAGCTAACTGAACTGCTGACCTTGCATATAACATTTCTTTATACTTTTGCTGAATTTTTTCAAGGTTACAAAACCTCTGTACATTATCCATGTAAATCAACTTTATGGCTGAATTTAAAAGCCGTCAGTCTATGGCTCAGCATTTCATATCTGAAGTGGAAGAGTCACCACTGACTAAAACATCCCATGCATGGCTGATGGCCACTTTAGTGTTTGATTCAGAGGTGCTTTAGGCCTAAGACTTAGGGAAGTTTGGTTTGCCGGACATATTTTACATTCAATATACACCTCTATTTCTTTAGTCATTGGATTAAGAAGCTGCTTTGATGTAACAAAATGATGTGCTCCCTTACATAATTCCTCTTTACATAGAACAGAGGGTGCAAGAGAGAGAGAGAGAGATCAAGAAAGCAATACAAAGAGTCCTGAAGACAGTGAAGTAGCTAGAAACAAGACTTTGGTTGTGCCATGGGAAAACTGGATGTGCAAAGACTAAAGCACAGTTAAGTGCCATATAATAAAAGTGATCATTAACAACCACTGCATTAATTTATTTTTAGTTATAATTATAGTTATTTTTTAATGACTTAAAAACAATTCAATAGAGTAGGTAGGCTTGTTAATAAATCTAAAACATTTTCCTAAATTTTTTTTGGGAATGATTCATCATTATTTTCCAAAATATGCTAAAGACACAAATATAAATGGTGAGATAATTTGCACTTTTTATACAAAACAAAAAATAAATGTATAATGCAATGTGTTCGAATTTAAAATCTGTTTTTGAAGTACAGGGTGGTTTGGCTCATTTTATACAATAATTCTATTGTTACATGAATTATTGAGGCAATATAAATAAAGTATAATATCATGTCTGACATGATGCAAACAGAAGGTAAGTAGACCGCTGATTATGATTTCTAAATAAGCAGAAAAGTCTGATCTTGAAATCAAGCAGGGTCACAAAATGAACAGCTTAATGGTGTATAACACGTTAACGACAATTAGGCTTATGATTGCGAGTAAAGGCGCAGTACAGTATATACCTTACCTTTTCAAGCAGATTCTCCAAATATTCCACAATATGCATAACATATCATAATTGAGGAAGAAAAGAACGAGACCAAAGTATGACAGGCCTGAGTGTGTACATTTTCTTAACATTTCCATAAGACCCCTCCAACTGGATGGTGAAATTACCAAGAGGGACTCCCCTGGCCACACCAAAGTGTTACTTTTGACCACCCTAAAGGTCAAAATGCTTATCCAAAGATCACATCTTACTGGCCCTGCAATCAGTCTCACCCTCTCACCAATTTAAAGAGCCAACTGCCTTTTTGGTAAAGACACTGTCTTAATTTTAATTTTATTTTTTGCAAGATTTGACCAAAGAAGCAACATTTATGACACCATTGTTGTAAGACTTTATTGTTGATTTGTACACATTAAAGAAACTTAAAAGCTTTACCAACAGTTTTGGAGATTTTGGCCTTTGTAGTATCTATTCAATAGATAGGAGCTGCACTTGAATGCTTATAGCCTAAATAGAAAATAAGTGCCCGAGGTGGTTACCGAGATGGCAGAATGAACTTGTCTCAAACTGACCTCCACCCAGCCCAACCTGCAGGAAATAGACCTAGCTTATCATTTTAGTTTTATTTGTGGAGATAAAAAACTTTGGAAATAGAAATGGCAGAAACAATTATCCTTGACAGTGGTTATATCAGGAAAACTTCTTCAAACTTTATCCTCCAATTAGTTCCGCAATGGATCTGACTGCAGCTCGCTTAACATAAGAATGAGTTGTTCTGCCTGATTTTGGAATACTAACAACTATTCATGCATATATTCTCATCTGAATATTGTAGAAAAGACCAAAAACACACAGAGCCGCACAGTTCTAAATCTCAACCTCAGTCTCTCCATCAAGCCTCTTCTGTTTCTGTAATCTTTATCCACTTTTTAGATTTCCACCCATTTAGGTCATTATGTAACTCTCTCAGTGGCTCTAAGTGCAGCATGCTCTCACTGTTTGAGAGGTGTGTGTTTGTATGAGGATCATTATTCATCTCCAAAAGACAGATAGGTTCCCGAGCAGGTGGTCAGATGTGAGAGAGAAAGAGGAGTGTGTGTGACAAAGAGCAAGATAGAGAAAGAGATAAATAATTAAACTGATCAAAAACAAAGCTGTTGTTCTAAATGGAAAGTTAAGCTAATGTAATGTAATGATAAACATCCTTTTACCAGTGGAAATGAGCCCACAGCTAAGTGTCTAAGAGAAAACAACATTCAACACATCCTATCAGCCGAGCTTTTTATAACGCTCACTTACAAGCAGCAAAACAGCCTTCAGTCCATTCGTTTTCAAAATAATTTTTAGAAGTTATAAAGCTAAAAAACCTCAAATGTTACCACTTTCATCCTCTACAGTTGAGCTTATAACATTCCAGGATTCTCAGTAGCAGACAATAGAAACAATTATGCACATATGCACTCTTAAAATGGTACTTCAAGGGTCCTGTGGATGGTCCTGGGTAGAACCTTTAAAAAATAAAAAGTAAAAAAATAGATCAAGTATAAAACAAGTAGAGCTGTCATATTTTTTAGCTATCTATTTGAAATTTCCCTGCGCCCTTGTAAAGTTCAATAATGTGTGAAATAAATAATAACTAAAACAAAGAAAAGTCTTTTGTTCTTCTCTGCCAGATGGTTTCTTTTTAAAAAGTCTTATGTGAGCTTCTTAATTTTTTTAACAGTTAAAAAATGAATTTGCAGGAGTAAACAGTTCAGTTCCACCATTTTACTGACAGACTTTCATTCCTTAAATGACACATTAATGTTTTGTTATGTCTTGTACTCCCTGTGTGCTGTATTCTATCACAACACATCATATGTACATTTCATAGTCTGTGAAACAATGTCAGTGTAAAGGAGTGCTTCTTCCTCAACTATTTGATGAATGCGCTTCTTCAAATGTTTTCAAATTCAGTTATCTTATGGCTTACATGGTTAAAGTCTATTATAGTGTCCAATTGCATCCTACTGTGACTTTTGAAACTAAAAATCTGTAGTCTGAAGTCCTGCTCAAGCTTGAAAGTTGTATTTGAGTTATTTTAAGAGACACTGCAAACAAATCAACTGAATGCAAAAATTAAGATTGGTTCATTTATTAACTTTATTAAGTTATACTGTATATATGTCATAGAAGAATTAGCCAATTTTCTACAATACAGTATATTAAATAACATCAAGTATCTAAAAGGCACTGTTCATAACCATTTTTATCAGTGTAAAAATATTGCTTGGGTTTTAAATACTACACAATAAGCATTATAGCACATTATACACACCTCTGAAGCTAGCTTTAAAAGGACCTTTACTTGGAAGTTTTCTGGGACTTCTGGGAGCATATTTAATTACAGTTTAGGTGTAACCTTATCAGAATCAAGTGTTCCTGAAAATCATGTGAGAAGCATATATAAAATACAAATAAAATCTGTGGAAATGTTTTGGAAATGTTAAGTAACATTACGTTAGGTTGAAATTAATTCAGAATCACCATTCAGGGTTTAGATGAAGACTGCTGCATGGACATTTTATGCCGTACCACCACAGTAAATCTTTATTGTAATATATGTTAATCGTTTAACTTATGAAATAATGAGGCAGTCCAGTTAGTTTAGAGGCACCATACATTATTGCCACATGAGAGGTTGCTTAGCATTATATTTAATATTTAGGTTTTATCTTTTTTTAAAGTAGTGTTTATGCTCTAAAATGCCATACAAATCAAATTTAGAATAATGAATCTGATCAAAACATTAAAACCATCCACTGTGTATGATAAAAGACTAAGGGTATAATGCCAGACAGTCAGCCAAGTCTACACTGAGTACACTCTATATATTAAATGTGTTGCATTGGGCAAATGAAAAGGCATTACTTTAATAGCCGTTATCACTATTTAGGCAAGCTTTTTTCAGTAGACCATGATGTATAGGGAATGATGTTTGGATATTTCCTGTACAGTCTCAGTCAGTTTTATGAGTTGAGGATGTACAATAAATTATAACTGACTGCACTTCAGGAAATCCTGTGCAAGCACGCACACTCTCTCACATACACACTGCGTTTTTGAGAGAAACTAACAAATAAATGTACAACAATCCATCTTTGTTACCGAAACGTGTAATCGCTATGTAATTACATACATAATGGTTACATGCTGTGCTGAGGGTTTTTAGCAGTAATAAATGGGCTGGATCATTAGCAGCATGTTTTGCTGTAGTCGTTCCCATTAACCTCAGCCCACTCTGTTTATTCGCCACATTATACAATTAAGGGTGGCTTTTCATAACAACCTTTCTCTCACAGAAAACACCCATCATTAAATCTACTGTCTCACACTTTCTCTCTGTGGGTGTGTGTGTGTGTGTATGTGCACACTTGAGCTTTCAGAAAAATGCCACCACACACGCAGTGCCCACTTACGCTGTGATGCAGGCTCAGTGTGGAGCACTTTATGCAACAGCAGGTTTCTGGCGTGTGAGAGTAGTGTTGATAGGTGATAATGCTCAGCGGGGTCTGTAATCATGTCTGTATGTGGATCAGTGCTTTGTTTCCTTACACAATTTCAGTGATAAGCTTTACAGAGAGGACTCTGGTCAGCCATTGTTGTAAATGCTGTGCATCCTCCAAAATGATCACACAGAAAGTCAGCGTGTTAATTTAGATTTTTTTCCCACCTAAAAATGCACCTAATGTGCCAAATTCTGGACAAGTACCACCACGGGGCGAATATTCATGTCGTGAAGGGTATAGCTGTAGGCATTGCTCAAAAATGAGGTGGTCACTAAAACTACCACTGAAGATATAGCTATATAACTACCACTCTCACCTAACTTTTTTTTTCTCCCCTTTTTCTTCCCAATTTGGAATTCCAATGTGCTCTTAGTCCTCGTGGTGGCGTAGTGCCTCAATCCGGGTGGTGGAGTACGAATCTCAGTTGTCTCAATGTCTGAGACCACCAGCCCGCTCATCTTATCACATGGCTTGTTGAGCGTATTACCGCAGAGACATAGTGGTTGTGTGGAGGCTGCATGCCATTCACTGCAGCATCCACGCACAACTCACCATGCGTCCCACCTAGAGCTGAACCACAATATAGCAACCGCGAAGAGGTTACCCCATGTGACTCTACCCACCCTAGCAACTGGGCCAATTTGGTTGCTCAGCATCAAAAAAAGAGCGTCAGCATCTTTACTGACACACTTTCCCCAACCTTAACCGTGAGTTGAGGTGACGCCCCCTTTGGAATTTGCTCAACCCCCCTATGGAGTAACCACAACCCATTTTCCAGTAACACCACCCTCTTTTGGAGATTTCACCACCATATGGAGGTCTCTGGCCTGCAGCTATACCTGTTTGGGAAATTTCCCAAAGTCACATCCCTTTTGATCTATACCTACAGAGATACTAAAATTGCAAAGTGAAAGAATGCTCAAAAAAAGTGTGAAAGGTGGACTGGGTAGCTAAGCGAGTATTGAAGCTAACTACCACCCCTGGAGTCGCGTGTCTGAACCAGGGTGTGCTGAGTGACTCCAGGCAGCTCTCCTAAGCAACCAAATTGGCACGGTTGCAAGGGAGGGGTAGAGTCACATGGGTCAAACTCTCCTTGGTCGCGATTAGTGGTTCTCGCTCTCAATGGGGCACAGAGCGTAGCATGAGCCTCCACATGCTGGGAGTCTCCGCGGTGTCATGTACAACGAGCCACATGATTAGATGAGCAGATTGACTGTCTCAGAAGTGGAGGCAACTGGGACTTGTCCTCCGCCACATGGATTGAGGTAAGTTACCATGTCACCACGTGGACCTAGTAAGTACTGGGAATTGGGTATTTCAAAATTGGGGAGAAAAGGGGATATAATTACAAATAAAAAAAAGAGTGAAAAATGTAAGTGCTTTATTTTTGACATGAGCCAAATAATTATTGTATTAAGATTAGTTACTGTTTTTCAATTAAAAAACATTTAGTTACAGTCCTTGGGTTACATATATTTCTAAAATAATATTATGTAGACTTTTTTTTTTAACGTATTATATTCATATGTACGACTGTTTGCATTTCTGTGACAGCAAAAGTCACAAATGAGTCACTGTAAGGGAGAAACATGTGTATGAGACAATGCACGAGAAAATCTTATTATTTATGATATCATTTGTTGAGTGAAAAACATTTTAGAAAGTATAGTAGAAGTATAGTAATGTGATCACCTGATTAAACATTTTGAAACGTAATTAGTAATTTGTAGTGGATAACCTTTTTGAGTAACTTACCTAACACTGGATCAGTCTGCATCCTTACAGGTAGCAGGGCTAATGAATCTTATGATTTTCTTACGGTAATCCCACCCCTCATTTCCCAGTTTACAGAATCAATACCGCAATATGAGACAGGAGACTCACACAGAAAGCAGAGAATCAGCAATGAAAATAAGACACATAATGGCTAGCAAATTTTCAGACAGAGAGCATGAATTGCTCAAACCTTTAGGGAACAGCATATAATAATTTTCACAATATAAACAGTGAATGCTTCTACAGCCCAGTGCCCTGCAGGGACATTCTCTGGGGAAGCAGTGACTAGCATCATTCCACACGGCAGAAATGGATTTCTCAGGTCCTGCGTTAAAACTCTTGATATTTGTCAGGATGACACTGATTAGCCAGGCAATGTGTTTGTGTGCAGCTGGCAACAGGCCTTCCTCTCCCTCCTCCTTGGAGTCTTTCTTTTATAATGAGCACTCTGCTGTCTTGCATCCATAACTGCAATTAGCCACTACTCAGTTTTAGTTGAATAAAGCCTATAGCAAGGAAGTTCTTGTATTGGCTTATTGCATTTAGCCTGTAGAGCCCATACTCACCAGTTCTGGCAGTTGTTTTCATACTTGCCTGGATGATGATGAAGTGTAAGTGTATGTGGGTGCATTAAAAGGTTACATTGGTGTGTGATTCATACCATGAAATTGATATTTGTTACAGTTATGTCTACTGCCATATCACCTGTCTTAGAGCATTGGTTGACACCGAGCACAGGAGAGGTCCTAATTACAATGATGTAAAGCCTGCTACTAGAGACTGGTTTAATGGGATCTAAAGGGAAGCCTTAAGAGACAGTCACACTAAACTTTAAGCATGCAAACTTATTTCAGACAATGCAACTGACTAGGATTTTGCCAGAGAGCTTCTTGTTTTAATAAACTACAAATTTTATTATATTAAAAATGTAAAAAAAATACAGTCTACTCACTTTCCAGCAACAATAAAATCACACAACAAAGAAATATGTATTCTTTGAATTGACATTCTAATTCTATTGGTCACACGTATTCTCATTAAGATTTGTAGGTTAGAGATAACCAATCTTGAACTTTGTCCGAAATGGAATATGACATTTCTTCTTTCATTCCAGTCTGCGGCATTTTGCAGTTTTGAATGGAAGTAAATAAAGCATAAAGTGTTGTGTGAATGCACATCTAAAGGCATGCATACAATAGTTCACCCAAAAATGAAAATACTGTCATAATTTACTTCCCCTCATTCTGTTTCAAAACTTTATGACTTTCTTTCTTATGTGAAACACAGTGGAGTGGATAGTGCCTCAATAAAGCTTAAAAAGGTCCCAAATGTACCATAAAAGTAGTCCAAGTGACTCATACGTCATATTGAGTGTTTTCTGAAAGCATAGATTTTGGTAATCAAGCAAGTGGTTGTTAATTTTTCTTATTAAAAAAAGGTATTATTTGATTTCTTCTCGCTGGAGAGATCCCTTCACTGTCCCGGTATGAGTTCAGTTCTGTTAATCCTTTTATCAAAAAAAAGGAGTACAAAACCATTATTCAGTGTGTCATTATAATGCATTATCTTGTGGTAATATATGCAATATTAATAAACAATCTTAGGAAGTAATCTTCCTGACCAGGAACACAAATGTTAGCACAAAATTAACACAACAAAAGAGTTAAGTCATCTGTTTGTCGAAAATCTTTATGTCCGTTGTACGTTCATGATATAAATTCATTAACAGCAGCACTTGTGAGCCGCTGTGAACAAGCTTCTCTCAAAGCGCTCATTTTCATTTTTGGACGACCTATTCCTTTAAAATCATAAAATAACTTATGTAAAAGCTCAAAGGCTGCAGAGGTCCAAAACACCATTACTGATGCTGATTCCTTGACTCACGTGGCTTTTGCTTTACACAAATCTCATACCTGTTTATGTCTCTCTGAACCACTTCTACAAGGAAGGCTAGCGAGTAGAACTAGAGCATTGTGCCACATCCACCGAAGCTAAAGACTGAGGAAGCTCTCCAGGTTTGAGAATCTTAATATTAACTGACAGATCATTCTTACAGGCTTGTTTTCGGAGTTAACCTACTACATTAGAACACAGTGAACACTATCTCTGCTTCTAACTCAGTGATCAGCACAGTTCTGGAATCAGCTGAATTTAATCTGGCTGTGTGAGATGCATAATCCCCCAGCAATCAGCAATGATCTGAAGTCAGCTCAGCAGCATCACAAGGCTAAAGATCAGAGGGATCCTTACTAAGAGACATACACTTTATATATCCAGTTCCTAAAAACAGATCTAATAACATCTGGACCTCACACAAGATTTGCACGAGACTGTAGTTCATAGTATCAATAGTTGCATTGGAAGATCAATCAAAAATGTAGAGCATGTGGAAGTCACCCAAGTCATCTGCAACAGAAAGGACCATAATAATAATACACGTTTTTAGAAATGAAACATGACCAGTTGCACATCTTGATCCTTTATAACCTTTTCTCTCAGGGACAGAAACAACTGTTAACATGGTATGTTTATCATTATTTTATTCCTTTTAAATCACATACAGGATTGTTTCCTCAGTATACCGTTTCAGATCAATTTGTTGCCTTCATTACAGTATTTCCTTTAAATACAAAACCCTTTTCAATAACATAGTTTTACTAAAAACTAAAATTAAAAAAATATAATCAGACAAAAAAACAATGAAGTCACAGTTAATGTTAAAGCTACACTATGTAACTTTTGGCCCTCTAGTGGTTAAAAAATAAAACTGCACGTGTCTTGCGGAAGAAAATTGTTTTGGTAATGACGTAAGTTGAGCTTTTGCTCTTCTCCTCTGCATGGATGAATGTGGTTCAAGCACCGGTGTACACATGAATACAGGACATCTTATTAGAGTGAATGAACAAATAAATAACGAAAGAATGGAAAAGACAGACTCAAATGTCCTTAGCAAGCCTAGGACTAAAGGATTTATTTATATAAATTATTGCCACTATAAAGAAAAATACACATGTGTGCTGGCAAGTGAAAAGTTCTGCACCGATTACAGTAAAATTATTGTATTTCACTACACACAACTACACATAAACCATAATCACACAATCAATAAAATATCTTACCTGTTGAGTAAGAAAAAAGCCATCTTTGGGTCGCTTTTAAATCCTTTCAGTTGTCGCCACCTCTGAAAAGCCGATATTGATTCAGGTTTTATTACGGACTTTCGCTTTTTGCTAGTCGACTCTTCTCTGTTCGGGGTTTCACTGATTTTACAACCGGTGGTTCCCCAGAGGTTTGATGTTTCCAATGACCCATGGTCAATTTTTCTTGTTCGTTGTGACAACAAACATTCAAGTTCAAGCAACTCCCAAATGTACTACAGTAGCCAAAGCTTATTTTCTCTGTGTACGGATATGACATAAACACATACGGGTGAATGATGTACTGTATATATGCAATTTCCTGTGAAATCCATCCCAACAGCTCTAAAATATAAATCATTATTCTTGGTTTATCAAAGTGTATTTGGGTAATGTAAAGACATGGTTAATTATTTTTAACAAAAAAAAAGTTACATAGTGTAGCTTTAAGTACATAAACCGTCAGAAGAGTGCACATGACAAAAACAGTTGCTGCAATTTCTTTCAGTCCTCCACACACCAAGTGCAGTAAGAGTCCTAAAATTTAACTTTTTTTTTTTACTGTAAAGGAGAGGCCAGTGAGCTGACTTCTAAAGCAAAGGTTAATCTGTTTACCAAAGAGAAGTGTCACGCTCTATTGATTCAGGACACTGCCAGACATTCACTTACAGGATAAAGTGGTTTTCAAAAAGAAAACAAAAGGCTAGGAGAGCCTATCCATGTACAGAAAAGTATTAATTACGATGCAAATACTGAACAAAATCTCACAAAAACATTCACCCAGACATCCATGAGACCATTTGCCAACATCCTACAATGAGGCCCCATCTTAAGATCACACATCCACAGAAAAGTACATTTAAACAGATCAGATATTTTAATCTTTAGTCTTCATCCAGTTAGAATTTGGTGTGGACAGCCTGTCAATAATTACAACTACTTCAGCCACAATGTGCCTTAAATTCTGAAATTCAAAAGGCCATGGACTCTCTTAACACTCCACCCTAACACTTTACTCTTTTACAATTTACTTAGAGAGCAGATCTGAACCAGAGTGCTACATGAGTAATAAAAGGGATAGGATGCAACACAAATGTTGTCAGGAGTCTGCTTAACTTTCAATAGGCTTTTAAAATCTACAGTCCCAGACAGAACTGGGTTAGTGTCTCTCTCATATCCACATGTGCACATACACTAAACATGTCAGTCATACTTTGCTGTTTTCCCTGTTGAGCTCAAGTTTCTAAGTGTGAGGTTTCTAATATTGTGTTCTGGCATTTCCAAGGACCACTTACTGTTTACAGGTAGGGGAAACAAACAAAGCCATCTTTCTCTTTTTTGGGCAAAGCAAGACACTTAAGGTGTTTCCGTGGTAACAATGAGTGTAAAAGAGAATAATTTCCACATGGAAATCTTTTTTTATCCAATAAAAAAAGCCAAATTGGGGGGATTAGGGATTTTCAACTTTATCGCCCTCAAAAAATGTTTTTTTTTTTTTTTACAACAGTAATTATTCTATCAGTTTTAAAATAACCAAAGGTAACATAACCAAATAGTTGTGAATGTAACCTAGACTCCAACAGGCCTTTCTGAGACAGATTTACTTAAAGGGGTCATGACATGGTTTTTTTTATTGTATTATTATGTTCCCTTAGGTGCAATTATAGTATTAATATATTTTTTTTTAAGAAAAACTTTTAAAATCTAGTGATTTATGACCTTTTCCCACCCTGTTTCTCATCCTCTGATTCAAACAGTCTGTTTTGGGGCGTTTCCATTTAAGACTTCAGTGTTAACGCCCACTGTTATGATTGGCTAACGTCAGTGCCTATGTATCAATTATTGACGCTCCCAGCCAGAACAATATGCAAGTAAACTAAGTAAAAACACTGTGATTATTCATAATGAATGAAATTGCGCTTTAAAAAGTAGTTTAAAGTTTAAAATAGATTACTTACAGTTTGCGTCGTCGTTGTTCCCAGAATAGTCGGCACGGACTTATCTTTGAGCAACAGTTTTCTGGCAAAGCCAGCATCATATTGAGATTTGTTCTCAAAACAGTCATCCTTAAAATGTACAGAACAAACGCTTAAGTTAACACTGCCGTGACTGGGACGTCCGCAAAAAATAAACTGCATCCATTTTTCCCTGACGCCTGGATCTTTCGGCAGCTTATTCAGAGGTTTTGTTTGACCACAGCCAGGAACAGCACATCTGTGTGGCATCGTAATTTTCCTGTGCACAAGTAGTCTCTGTCAGAGCTCGCTGTCCATCGACTGAACACTTGTGAGGCGACGGCGATACTGAAATGAGCGTAGTTGTCTTGGCGCTTAAAGCGTAGTTATCTTGTGCTGGAGGCGGTCATATGCAAACGCTGTTACGTCACTTCTAACCGACACGTCACTTCTAACCATGAATCCAGAACGAGCTGTATTTTGAGCTTGATTAAATAAATGATTCGTTTAGAATGGGGAGGACGTCTTAAAATATTAAACTTGCAGGACGTTTTAATGATACAAAGACCTCTTATATACCAAAAGATCAAGGCAAATTTGGTTTCTCATGTCATGACCCCTTTAAATAATATAATAATATTCAAAAGAGAAACTGGAGGAGCTAAACATCACTTTTCACTACAAAAAAACTAAAAAGTGACTAGTTTAACTGAGGTTCCTCTTTATTTTGCTAACCCAACTTTGGCAGTTTAGTAATCTCTGCTTTAGAGAGTCGCAAAATTTTACCTGCTACATTTACCTGCTGTCTATCTGCCATCCACATAAAAAAATGCACACACACAGGCAAAATAGTTATTCTATATGGGCAAATGGAGATCAGTGTACACACCATAGGGCCTTTTGATTCAGGTTGAATATGGAATGGCTGTTTTGAGCTACAGAACAGGAAACACTTCTGCAACCCTTTCCAAGACACTTTTTCTCATCCTATATCTTTTTCGTAAGTTAAAGCAGATAAACAGTATGAACGCTGATAGCGAAAAGAGAGGTGAACACAAGTGTCAAGTGCAAATCATTCTGTAAGTTTCTATTATGTGACAGTCTCTTTTCTAGACTGTAATGCCGCTGTTACCGCCCATACTCATCTCCATGATAACTACTATCACTGCTGCTGTAGTTATTGTTATTTGCTGGAGAAAGAGAAGGTGAAGAAGAGACTAAAGATGGTGAGAGGGATGCAAGGTCTTGGAGTTCCTCCCCCTCCAAGACACTGTCTGTTTCCACGGAAGCAAATGGTCCATTTGTGTCTCCAGCAGATGAGAAAAGAGGAGAAAAGTCCTGTAAAAGGAGGGAAGAGTGAAGTCTCTCCTCTGCAGAAGATTCCGGAGCTGTGTTGGTATGAAGTCCCAGTGTGTTGGAAAGGACACGGGAGCAGAAACCTGCCGCTTCTGCCAAAGACACAGGGGTACTAGAGGAGGGCCCAGGGGCAGGACACGAATGGGTACGGCTCTGCACATCCACTCCTGTTTGGGAGCCACGGTGGATATGGTGACTGACAATAATGTTGTTGCCAAAGCTGCCCATCGAAGCCATTGTAGTGCTCTGCTCCCGCTGGACGACTGCAGTCATCCCTCCCTCGGCCATTAACCTTCGGATACGAGAAACATACTCAGCCTGACCTGAGAGAGAGAGGGAGAACTATTCAGCTCTTGAAGAAAGTCCAGGGTAAACACTACAATTCAGTACATTCAGGGATCGCCAAACCTAAGTAGGAAGGAACAAAGTAATAATGTCTTGAATTAGTGGTGGCGAAGGATTTAAAAATGTTAAGAATTTTATTGCATTGAGGTTATCATGAACTGATGCTGCTATATGTCTTTGAATTGTTATGTTGAATGTCTTGAAAAACTGACAGTTATTAGCCAATCAGAAATGTCTATTGTGATGTAATCGTCTTCACCTGTTGGTAATTGCTGACACCATATGTTTGTTTTCCATTATGTGCTTTACAAATGGCCTGTGCTTAAGAACTGAGGAAGTAACACTACAAAGTACTAACAAAAACATGTCAAGAGAATTTAATGTGTATTAGTTACAAGCCCTGTTTACACCTGGTATTAAGATGCATTTTGGGCTATCCAGTCACAAGTGGACAGGCGCGACAACAGTTTAAACCTGGTTGCAAAATGCGTCTGTTTTGACAACTTGTGTTCGAATTTCAAGGGGAAGGTCTCTGTGTCATAGTTTCACAAGTGTCACACAGTTTCCCATAATAAACATGCATACATTTTTATTTTTTTTTAGAAAATAGTTTTTCTAAAAATGTTTGTCTACATATGGGGAAAGCGTGACCAAGTTGTGAAATTTTAAATAATACCAAGCAATAGCAAATCTGATTTTTTTTTATATCAAATTGTTTGTTATGTTTCCTGGAGTGTTGGCTATTTAAGTTTTTGAGATGTTACAGACATTGTAGCTGATTTTCTGTAAAGCTGCTTTGGAACAATGTGTATTGGGAAAAGCAAAAATAAAAAACTATACAAATAAAAATGATTTTACTTTTATGCTGCAAGTTTTTGTTCTCTATTTGCACTGTCAAACAAACAAGTGATAACCAGTACTGAACAATTTTTCCAATAACAAATTAGCATAATTAATTCTGATACCATTTAAAATAAAATTCTACAGTACATAGATTCAGAATGTATACTGATTACCATTGTCCCATATCTGCCAAACATGTTGAGTGATTCAAACATAATCTGCAGACTGAAACAGAACTTTTGATCGGATTTTAGGATTGAATGCACTTGGCTACATTAGAAATAGGATGCTCCTTAGTTCCCTATTTAGTGAATGACTTAACCTCCAGTGTGCTCCAGTCTACTTTCTTCGAAGGCTGAGGAAAGCACATCTCCCACCCCCATCCTCACTACATTCTATAGAGGGACTATTGAGAGCATCCTGAGCAGCTGCATCACTGCCTGGTTTGGGACTTGCACCGTTTTGGACAGCAAAGCCCTGCAGAGGATAGTGAGGACAGCTGAGAAGATCATTGGGGTCTCTCTTCCCTCCATCAAAGACATTTACAAAAAAACACTGTATCCGCAAAGCAACCAGCATTGTGGACGACCCCACACATCCCTCACACAAACTCTTTACCCTCCTCCCGTCTGGCAAGAGGTACCGAAGCATTCGGGTCCTCACGGCCAGACTGTGTAACAGCTTCTTCCCCCAAGCCATCAGACTTCTCAATACTCAGAGACTGGTTTGACACAACACACACATGTCCCGAGTTGCACTTTAATTACTGTCACTTTATAACTGTCTGCTACCTGAATAACTGCTATGTGCATAGAACACTATCTCATAGTATGTTATGTTTATGTTTTTAGAAACTGTCATCTTTTTGCACTACTGAGTACTGGTCGGCACTGCACTGTGTCTATTGTCCTGTTCATTGTCAGTAATTTGTTGTACTGTCCCGTACTTTGCACATGTTTGCACGTGCACTTTATATAGGTATATATAGGTATTTTATATAGGTATTTTATTTCGTTGTGTAGTCTCATGTGGTCCTGTGTTGGTCCTTTGTTGTTTTTATGTAGCACCATGGTCCTGGAGGAACGTTGTCTCGTTTTGCTGTGTACTGTACTAACTGTATATGGTTGAAACGACAATAAAAACCACTTGACTTGACTTGACTTGCTGTCTGTCTGCACTGGTCTCAGAACAGTTAGAAATACACATTATTTTAATCCTAACTCCATATAAAGCCTCTGAAAGCTATATTTTTCATCTTTTGAATGCACAGTGAAATAAGATTTCTATGTGAAAAATAGTCCTATATTCCAGCGGTCACAGTGTTTAACAGCGTGCCGTTTCGCAATAAATTGCTCAATTTAAAAATGGTATATCGAATAAAACTAGATACTACTAGATACTTTGACTCAAACAGGTTTTGATGAAAACACAATTAGTTTTCTTACCAGATGTAGTTTTGTTGGTGTTTCTCCCATAGACAAACTCCACTGGCATCGGAGCCATGTTGGTTTTTTTCACATGACTCGGTGTGTAAAATATTTAACCCTGTACTCACAGCCCAGTGTGTCCTGAACTAAGATCAGTCGATTTCAATGAAACTAAATTCTGCATAGTGTATAGCACAGACAAAACACACAGTCCACATGGAAATAAAGAGCAAGCGACAGTTTATACTCTTGTTTTAGCACAGTGGTTGATTGACAGTCAAGCACTCTACTGCTGTTCAAACACATTCGAATGGATGAGCATTTGACTATGAGCCCAATGTGGTCACATGAGTGGCCACCACTTTTGACCACCTCTGTATGTGGTTTTAGTGGAAAATCGAATTATTTATTTATTTTTGATCCTATTTAACACCTGCCTTTAGAGTCATCTAGTGTCCAAAACACATCTTAATACCATGTGTAAATGGAGCCCATGAATTTGACACGTGGGACATGCACTTGTATGACAACTTCCTTGTTAAACAAACACAGTCCTAAACCATATTTCTATCTGTAACCTTAACCCTTACCTACTTTTAAAATTAAAGGCCAATAATATATTGATACAGTTGTTTAAGCTTCTAAGCCTAACTGCAATCATATCCCTTTACCTATCCCTACATTTTGATTGATAGGACCATATCCTACTAGGTCACCTAGTTACTAGTGCTGAACTTTCTGTTTATCTGTTTAATGTATGTGTGGTTTACCTGTGCTGTCTGTGCTGTGGTCAGTGGGATCTGACACTTCATCTTCCTGAGGTCGACTGTGGGGTGGTGTCTCTGGTACCACCTCAGACCCAGAATCCTCTGGCAGAGTCTCTAAATCCAGGGAGTCTGGGGCTGATAAGAAATTACATTATTTATTTTTAATGTTCATCAGTTCATAGCTACAACAAGGACAAAATAAAAATAAAAAACATTAAATCCTACAGAAAATAATTGAGACGTAGGGAAACTCAGAATCAGAAAACATGGCAAAAGATGCACATTTCACAATGGCAAAAAATGCAGTAAAAAGCAAAAAAGTCCATCACCATTAAAATATCTCAACGAGTAAAGATGCTGAACATTGAATTTCCAGTACATATGGGTTTGGATTAGCTTTGAAAAAATTAGCAGGCCCATTTACAGTGCTTGTCTATCATATTTGCCATCCAGAATGCGTGTTCATGTGTTCTGTTTTGCAACCCTACACTTACTAAAACACTTGAAATATTTTTAAAATCTTCCTTTTGTATACCCAAGTCACACAACCTTTCCTACTCCCAGTCTCTTTGTCTCATAAATGCTCAACTTAAATAGATACAGAATTAGTAGTTTGTTAAACCTTGATAAGAATAGAAAACTGAAATTTCATTCTCCCTGATGAAATGGATTAATGCCTTTTAGTTCCTGTTTGTGCAGGTTCTTGAAACACTGCACTGTGTGTGGAAAAAGCTTGAATGCAATCTGAAGCTGTTTATAAATGTAGATTATAATCCCTTGATGGAAATGTTTGAAAAGAAACCGCAATCTTGCGAGTCTACCATTTCAGTACAATAATACTCAGGGATGCAAACTCATCAGGGGTTAAAAAGGTGACAAAGATGTGAACCCCCAAGGCGGATCTGAGGGCATATCATCAGATGAGCCAATTAAGGTCATCATAATGCTACTGTAAGAGATTCTTCCCTTAAATCATGCAGGCAGTCAAAAACTGACATCCCAAAGACAGCCCTCTTCAGTCTTCACTGAAAAGCCAGGAGTTTTTTTTTTACAACTCAAAAGCCGTGGTTCTCATTTAAATCCCTGTGAACCCCCCCATTCACAGAAAATACATGTTTTGGATTCAAAACTGTGATTTACATTGAAAGCTGACAAGTTTGAATCCTTGAATACTGCTATCCCAATACAAATATTGGTTCCAAATTCATTTAGTTTAAAATGATCAAATTTCTGAAATTAATTTGACTATTTATGTAACACAAACAACATAAAAAAGAAAAAATACATGAAGCTATTGTTTCATTTCCCCCCCAGCTGTCTGGGAATCTATAAAACAGTTTAAATGTACTTATCAGATGAAGCAATGGAGAAATAGATACCTAATGACTAGAAACACATGACAAACATCAGTCATGAATAATGGAGAGGATTTCTACAAATCTCAATATATCAGAATATATTCCTATTCCTGCAGCTAAAAGTCTTAAGTATTCCAAATAAGGCAGGAGAACGTTAGAAGCTTTGCCATGTGTGATGATCTGTTCACTCCATTTAGGGATAACAGAAGTTACAAGATATGACCATCCAAAAATGTATTTCATAATTACCAATTCAGTTCAAAGCGGTTACACAACTGCACTTGCTGTGGCAAATACCTTCTGCAGTTTGAGCTTATCTTGGCTGACAGGCTGAGCTGCCTCTTCCACATTGTCTTTGATGTGACTGAATAGTCTCACTAGTAAGGTACCAAACTGCATTCATGGTTCAGGGTCAATAATTTGCAGTGTGATTGGTCATTGTGCTGCCTTCAAAATGCTTCCAAGCAAGTCTTTTATTTCAATCAGTGTCACACTTACCTCATCCAAGATCATATCTTCCTGGAAAACAGCTCTCATAGATGAATAAAATACAGAATGCTGTGCATATCACCCCTGATATTTGGACGCTAAACAACCAAATTCTCTTGGAAAACTGTTGACGAAGGCCAGTGGAAAGCCACAAAAGCCACGTCCACACAGATGTAATTTTCAGTTGAAAATGAATTGATTTTCCAACGTTTATGCCGTTCTAGCACTTCATACTTTGTGGTACTACATTCTAGTAAAATATACATTGGAAATGTTAGAAAATGGAGAACAGAGTTTTTAATTGAAAAAGTATTAATGTGGATGTGGCCTAAGATCAGTTGTTCCTTGTTTGCCACCATCACACGGCTTTAACAACACATGCTGAGCACACTATTATAAAGTTACTACTAGAAATTTTATTTACTGAAAAAGCATTTCCCATTTTTTTATATACACAGAGGGATTAGTCAAAGTTACTGTCTGTGGTAATCAACAGCATGCACACATGCAGTACATACTGTAGACCTTAACTTGAAAATAATCCTGAATATTCCTTGAAAGCCAAAGAACCGTGAGATCTGTCAAGCATTCACAAAGAATTTATTCAGAGGACTCACAGATCTGTGTGTAGTTCTGTTTCTGAGCTGACTGCACCCAGTGAGAAGCACTATTATCACATCAGCATTTTCATTCATACAGAGCTTTTATTTTGAGTTTTTACTTTAACCAAGCCAATATCAGCCTGCAAAGGACAAATAAGCAGTACAGTGTGAAGCATCTTTTTATGGGGTTTGTGCTAAGAGAAGAGACTCCCTATTCATTCACTATACCCAGAGGCTTTTGTAAGTAATTAATTGGCTGTGGTGAGGAAAGAGTCTCTAATGTGCTACATGTCGATATTAATTATTTATCTAATATATAGCAGCTGATTTGCCTCTTAAATATGCAGTATTTTTGTATGTAAGTGTATATGAGAGAGAACATCATCTTTTTTATTTACAAAGCAGTAGGAACAAGCACACCTACAGCTTTCATGCACACCAGTTTCACTGCAACACAAACTGCATTTATGCTACTCAATTCTGGCCTCTACACAACTTGTATTACACAAACAAGCTTTCAGTTACAGGCAAAAAGCCCATCACTGTCAGAATGCAAAAGTGAGGACAGTGCTTCGTGTGAATGTTCTGACAGACTACAGTAAAATCCCTCTAAATGTATATGAGTCACTGTGGATATTCCAACAATAACAGCTCTTCAAACACATGTAAACACTTTCAAAGAACTGTTTGTTACAGTAAACACATATGTTGGGGTATGCATATTATGTGGGTTTAGCAAGAGGGGTAAAGGGATATGGCAGAACCAACAGAAAGGAGGATGAAGAGAGAGAGAGAGATAATGAAAGCCATTCTGACCTTTGACTGGCCCTCTGCATATGACAGCTGAAATAGTCTTCTCTGTGAATGGGAGTTAAGGTGTCTAAGCGTCATAAAGATAATGAGACAGGCCAGCATCTGTCTGTCTAATCTCTGACCATTGAAGATTGACAAGGTCTTTGGCTGTGAGAAAGGTTATAATGCCTTTTATAACCCTTGCACTAGCAACAGTGCATATTCCAAAGACTGAATCCTCCCACAAGCTGGCTATGTGTATATTCCCATAAGCTCCCACATGCTGTTGTAGTATTATACAAGCAGAAGAATTGAAACGACATGATTTGAATCCAGGAAAAACCCAACCATAAATTAACGGACCAAGTATCAACTTCCTACTGAAAGCCTGTCTTTGGACAATAAAATGGTTAAGACACTCAAAACAACCTAATTTAAAGCAAAAAGGGTCATTGGTCAGAAAATTCCTCAGCATGACCTTCTGAACTTCCACACAGACTTCTCTTTGAAAGGTTTCCAAAAGACCATTCGATTTGAATGACTCGAATACTAACACATTTCATCTTAATCCAGGAACATTCTACACAAAGTCACAGTACTTTACCGATTTAACCTTTTAAAATTTACAGAATGCATTTAAATCTATACAATACATTTATACAATACCTAGGCTTGCTAGGGAATTCTGACAATTGCTTTGAACTGTGGTAACTGGTATAACTGACAAATTAATGATTATAGCCTGATGTACCTCTTTAAAAGGTGTGTAATGTTTTATCCATGTTGTATAAACCAATGAATTAACCGGTATGATTTGTAACCAGGGATTTTCATGTTTTGTTACCTACACATATAATATCCATGAAAGAATGTCATGCTTGGTATGCAACGGTATGCTTGGTTACATAAAGAAAGCTGATGACAATGAATATCATGTCTATTGTACCATTTGCAAGATATAAAGTTAATGATTAAACATGTACTATTTTGAGCGGGAATTTTGTAAAAGAATCTGAAACAAAAGGCCATAAAATAAACTGTCGGAAAAGACAGCCCAGTTGACCATGTGACTCTGAAATGTCACTTCTGATTGGCAGAGGACACCTTTGGGGATGCGGCCAATTTCAGTTCAAATGTTTCCAGTCATTTTAGGAACTTGACAGTAACAACCATGACTAACACAGTATCAGATCTGGATCGGGCTTGTTGGACTGATCTCTATCCAGTTAAAACTGGCATTCAAAAGACAGGCATCAGATTGGTTATCCCTAATCTTGATGCAGCAAAAATTTGCACTTAATGTGAATAAAGCCTTAAAACTTTGCCCAACCAACCTGACAGAGCAGAGTATTCAGACAGCTGTAGGTACAATACATCAGGATCAGATGAAGTATGATCTGTCATCAGTCAGCAAACTCATTAAATCTATTTAGGGAGGTGGGGTTGATGACGACAACTTTGACTATATAATGCAAAGAAACACTTCCAGACTTGGAAATTCCAGAATTAACTTCTGGAATTTTTGGACCAAAATGCTAATGTGAGGTTATCTATTATGAAAAACACATGTTGAAAACTCAAAGATAGACAACCCAAGAAGAAGGCTTCACATTCAATATAGCACCCTCAACAGAGAGAGAGACAAAAAGAGAGAGATTGTTTATCTCTGTTGTATTTATTAATATAGACTAAATATACTGTAACAGGCTTTGTCCTCATCATTACATAAGATGCAGAGAGGGTTCCAATGCTAACCCTAAATCTCTTATTCACTGACTGCAGTTTAAAATGATACCACACTTAACCCACGCCCACAGATCTTGCTGCCGGGAGTGTGTGCTGTTTGTGTGGGAAGATGGCTTTCCTTGAGGTGAGGGACATAGATTTGAACTTCTCTACCCTACAACTTTGAGTCATTGTGGTCCTGCCACCTGTAATACCTCAGAGACACAAACATACAAGTGCCGCAGGCAAAGATGCTGCACATCTGACCTTAGTCATACACTACAAAACAAATATTAACAGTTATGAAAACTGTGACAATTTAGAATAGGCAGGTTACATACAATCCAATATCAGTGAAAATAAGATTTGAGCAAAACCTCAGAACAATGATACAGGAGAGAACAGGAATAGTCTCAGCCTCAGACAGCATGGCCACAGACAACCTAGATGACCGTCTGATGCAAATTACAGACAAAACTTGAGTTTTTTTTTTTTTATCTGGCAAGCTACAATTTAATTGGATGATTTTACACAACTTCCAGGACTAAAGGTGCACAGTTTTATTTAAATGAGTTTAATCATGTTCACAAGCTACCAAGTTGATATGATAAGCATTTCTTAATTACAGAATAATACAGATAATTACAGAAATGTAAAGCGATTAATCAAAGTCGGTTTTGTCATTATGTGCTGTATAGGTACGGAGCTGGAGCTGTCAGAGATATAGCATACAATAATACAAAATTGTCAAGGGGAAAGAAATAATTAAAATAATGGCGAGGGTGTCTCCGCGAGTGACTGCACAGAAAACACAGGAAAAAATAAAGGAAAATGTCCAAAGTACAGCACAGAAATTCTTAACACATAACTTAAGACATAACCAAGTAAACAAACCAGAATAGCCAGTTCTGCTAACAGATTTTCACTTTACTTTCTGCTCAGTTCAAAACAAAACTCTGAATAACCTGTCAAATTGGTCCAAATTCTGTGATTATTTCATCCACAAAACCACTTATTGTTTCAATGTGGAACCTTCTGACCACGACTCTGTTTCCAGGCAGACTGATAAAAAGTCCCATGTGCTTCTACTCATGGAAGTTCCATTAAACTTTTGTGTGCTATGTGCATCAGACGGTTAGAGCATGGGCTGTTAAGGTCATCTAAGGCTTAGACTATAAAATCATGGGCTCATGTATGATCAAAATCATGCATAAAAGCAATATAAACCATGCAATTGTGCTGTTTGTCTTAATATAAGTACAGCTATGATTACGCTACAGCACTCTTGCTCGTGTGATATTACTGAATTGTTTTATCAGTTATGTCCATGAAATTATCGGAAGTTAACTTTTGGAAGAACAGAAATTGCTACAATGCCTATACATATTTCCCCATTTTCTTGTTGTTTTCTGTACAAGCACGCCTGAAGACTGCTGAGCACTTTTTTGAAGTAAAAATTACAGATATGCAAGACTACACAAAGGACAAACAGTACATTGTTTTGATTTGAGAGGTGCTAATAAAATAACACTTGCTCTGTCGCTTCAAGCTTGGTCTTGAAGCAAAGGATAGGGAAGTTTGTTACTTCAAACTACCACAATTCAAAGACAACTGTCCTTCAGAGTCTAAAGCTTTACATTCTGCTAAAAGCACCACACTTAACACACAGCTGTAGGCTGTGCATGTACTCTCATGTATGGACTCCTTCCTGTTCCACCATTACATTTAGGGCTGAAACGATTAGTCGGCGTTATCGACAACATCGACAATAAAAAATTGTCGACAACAATTTTCATTGTCAAAGAGTCGTTTGATCTCATTTAACGTTCACAGGAGATTACATTAAAGTGTAATGATGTCACGCGAGAGCAGCACTGCAGCTAGCGCAAGACTGAGGAGAGGAAGAATTACACAGATCACAGTCCAGATGCACTCTAAACTTTCCAAACAGCTTCAGGTGATGTAGATCCAAAAGTATGAGGGAATTATACAAAAATACAAAATAAGTAAATTCAGAAGAACTCTCGATGTGGAATAAGTGGAGCCGGAGCTCTTTAAAGTAATCACCCCGGCGTTACATCTTAAATGCAGTTATATTTAATGCGTTACAGCTTTATTCAAATTCAAATAATACAGAAGCAGATCATGTAAATATCTACAAACTCCAAAACTGCCATTTTTCTGTGCGGCCAGCGACTCTTCTATGAGTTGCACAAATGTCCCGATCTAAGGGGAAGAGAACTGCACCGGCTGATCCACACTCTGTCACAGAGACACTCGTCTCTCAGGCACGCACAATTAATGCAGCTAGATTATAATGTGATGTCTTGCGTCTTATTGAATCATAATATGTCACTGTGCATTTCTTTTCTTGAAGAAAACTGGCAATACGCAGCTTTATTAATAATAGAGAGGTTTTTTTTTGTGAGTTAAAGATGGATTGAAGTGAACAGAAAGGTGAGAGAGCGTAGTCTTCACCCCAATATACACTGCAGCAAAATATGTTTTTGATTTGTTTTGGCTTGTTTTCCAATATAAAATTCTTAAACTGCTTTAAAACAATGTACATTTACTTTAACAGCTATAATGCAGAAGAAGAAAACAATTCTGAGAATGTTGAATATTAAAAATACAAATATTTTAAAATATCTAAAAATCCTTTAAATAAAAGATGCATTCACCTGAGAAGCAGCATATAAGATATTCAGACTTGCTTTTAGAGAATTGATCTTGAATATGTGTATATTTTGTCTTTACTGATTTCATAGAAGTATAACCAAGTGAAAAAATACACTTGTATACAAAATACATTCTCTTAAAGCAAGTCTAAATATCTTATATGTTGCTTCTCAAGTAAATGTATTTAGTTTTTGAGACAATTTTAAATGGAAAACAAGAGAAAAACACTTGATTAAAATAGGATTTCTTGATTAAAATATGATTTCTTCACTGAATTAAACTTAATAAAAAGTATTTTTTCCCTTTAATTCAGTGAAGGTATTTTTAAAAGATGATTTTGTCCTCTTTATTATTAGCAAGCACATTTAATCCAACCATATATGTTGGGGCACAAGCTGAATAATCCAAGATTATTCAAAAGAGCTAATGATTAATCATTGCAAAAATCACTGAATAGTCGAATAATCGTTCTAATAATCGTTAGATTAATCGATTATCAAATCGTTAGTTGCAGCCCCGATTACATTAATTCTATTCATGAATTTTTTTCAAATTTTCAAAGCCAATATAACAGAAATGATCAAGGTTCAGCTTTAGAACCAAACAAAAAAGGTTTGTTTTACTGTTTCTATTCCGCCCCCTCCGAATGGGGCAGCATGTGCTTACTGTACTAATAGCTGATCCCTATCCTGCCTTTTCCCTCCCACTTTTAATCCCTTTGTCCTACTGAATTAAACTTGGCACTTAAAAAATCTTTCCACAACTACTTTCAAGCCCGAGCTAATAAACTTCAAAACTGCTAACCTGTAATTCTCTGCAAGTTGAAATGTCAAAAGTCCTGGGAGTTACTTTATCAAGCAAACGTAAGCCTTACTTTTAATTATTATTTACTTACTAAATATTTCTCCATTTGTTATCGCCACTCAATTTTCACAATTTTCTTTTGTGCTATGATTATTGTCTTTTGATTGAGCTTGAAATATTCTGTGTTTAGGCTTGTGCTTGCCAGTCAGAATTTAACTCTCATGGAATTAAACAGAATTTACGTGGACTGACAGAGAGAGAGTGGGAAGAAAAAGAGAGCGCAGAGAGAAAAGACCAAAAGGTTTGAAACTTGCTGAATCCAAATGTAAATTGTAAACAACACACAGATGGACAGAATTATATTTACAATCTATAGGCATGGAGATATTTTATTTATTAATGATGAACAGCTAAATATTATACAAACTATGCTCCCACCAGGCATTATATCAGATCCATCACTCCAGCAATGGCTCTGGGTGCAAAACCATGTTAATAAATAAAACTGCTAATTTCAACAGACAGCTGAATACAGGCCAACAGCCTTAAAATACAAGTGTCAGCTGGGTTAAATCCTGTCACTCTGCTTCGTTCTGATTTATATCTGGGACCTCAATATATTTCAGCTTCATTCATCAGACATGCTTATTCATCTGGCATGCTGCTAAAAGCGACACATGACGAATAAGGGTAATAGGAGCAGAAAGAGGAAGAAGGGGATGGGCTGATAGGTAATGGAAGAGAAAATATGGTTCCTACCAGAAAAGAGAGGTGCAATGCACAGTTTGCCGTGTTTGCTGGTGGTAGTTCTCTCTCTATAGCTAACTGCCATTAAACATGAGAGCAATTCTGCAGACACATTAACTTGAGAGATTTATCTGTTGGGTGCACAGTGGAGTGGCCTCTCCTGTCTCCTGTAATTACAATTAGCATAAAAAGACAAAATGCAGCACACAATCTTCTCTCTTCACCTTTCTGGCTGCTCCCTAAGGGCCAAAAAAATGACACCAGCACAAAAAACCCTGAGCTTCACTGTAATACTTTATTGTGGCGAGAGTCTGTCTAAGCCAGTAGAAGAAGAATATTTAATGGATACAGTTCAGTGTTCGCAAGTCAATGTAGAGTAGCTTGTTCTGCTGAAACATTCATATATATATATATATATATAGTTTTCTGTGTCTCTTTGGTTCAGCAGAATTGGCTACTCCTCTAAATTGAAAGAAATAAAAGCTGAAATAAATAATTCACTCTACTATTATTAGTAGACATCTGACATCTCACATTCTTAAACTAAAGTAGTGATCGGAACTGACCTGAAAGTTTTCTACGATAAAATGTCAGGAATTCTGAAAAACTGAGTTTAAATGTATTTGGCTAAGGTGTATGTAATCTTCTGACTTCAACTGTATATACACTCACCTAAAGGATTATTAGGACCACAATACTAATACTGTGTTTGACCCCCTTATGCCTTCAGAATTGCCTTAAATTTACGTGGCATTGATTCAACAAGGTGCTGAAAGCATTCTTTAGAAATGTTGGCCCATATTGATAGGATAGCATCTTGCAGTTGATGGAGATTTGTGGGATGCACATCCAGGGCACGAAGCTCCCGTTCCACCACATCCCAAAGATGCTCTATTGGGTTGAGATCTGGTGACTGTGGGTCCATTTTAGTACAGTGAACTCATTGTCATGTTCAAGAAACCAATTTGAAATGATTCGAGCTTTGTGACATGGTGCATTATCCTGCTGGAAGTAGCCATCAGAGGATGGGTACATGGTGGCCATAAAGGGATGGACATGGTCAGAAACAATGCTCAGGTAGGCTGTGGCATTCAAACGATGCCCAATTGGCACTAAGGGGCCTAAAGTGTGCCAAGAATACATCCCCCACACCATTACACCAACACCACCAGCCTGCACAGTGGTAACAAGGCATGATGGATCCATGTTCTCATTCTGTTTACGCCAAATTCTGACTCTACCATCTGAATGTCTCAACAGAAATCGAGACTCATCAGACCAGGCAACATTTTTCCAGTCTTCAACTGTCCAATTTTGGTGAGCTCTTGCAAATTGTAGCCTCTTTTTCCTATTTGTAGTGGAGATGAGTGGTACCGGTGGAGTCTTCTGCTGTTGTAGCCCATCCACCTCAGGGTTGTGCGTGTTGTGGCTTCACAAATGCTTTGCTGCATACCTCGGTTGTAACGAGTGGTTATTTCAGTCAAAGTTGCTCTTCTATCAGCTTGAATCAGTCGGCCCATTCTCCTCTGACCTCTAGCATCAACAAGGCATTTTCGCCCACAGGACTGCAGCATACTGGATGTTTTTCCCTTTTCACACCATTCTTTGTAAACCCTAGAAATGTTTGTGCGTGAAAATCCCAGTAACTGAGCAGATTGTGAAATACTCAGACCGGCCCGTCTGGGACCAACAACCATGCCACGCTCAAAATTGCTTAAATCACCTTTCTTTCCCATTCTGACATTCAGTTTGGAGTTCAGGAGATTGTCTTGACCAGGACCACACCCCTAAATGCATTGAAGCAACTGCCATGTGATTGGTTGATTAGATAATTGCATTAATGAGAAACTGAACAGGTGTTCCTAATAATCCTTTAGGTGAGTGTATGTGTATAAATATATGATTGATTTTATTTCAAGGACAAATCTCACCTATGCTGTTAAATCTATGAGAAAGCATGAACTCAGTTCATGAAGATTCCCAGTTAAGTATATATTCTATAATATTTCGATAATAATATCAGTAATATCAGGCCCCAATACCAGTGAAATTTCAGGATTCTCAGTAATAATATGCTATAATATGTTGAACACTCCTTTATTTAAAAAGTTAAATATGAATGTAAATATTAACATTAAATTAAAACAAAGGGATGTGTTCAAGTGTTTTTCAATTAAGCTAACATTGCTTCATTTGTTTTTAGGTAAATAGACATAATAATAAACAGCCTTATACAATTAAAAATAAGAGCAGTAAAAAAACTAAGAAATAAATTAAGAGCAGTGAGTTGTCTACTTGTTTCCTTTTATTAATATAACACTGGCATGTGTATTAGGCTTCATTTACACTGCAAGGTCATGGACAGATCCATTACCACATTACCGCATTCACAAAAAGGAGACGAGCCTCACGATAAATTAGGTAATGCATCCTTTCATAAGTTAAGTGCTTTGTCTTTCAACATTTTTTCCAAGACTTATCAAAGCTTCAGTCGATCAATCATTTAAAGGGATAGTTCACCCAAAAATGTAAATGGTTTCATCCTTTACTCACCCTCATGCCATATCAGATGTGTATGATTTTCTTTCTTAAGCAGAACACAAATGAAGATTTTTAGAAGAACCATTTTTGGGTGAACTATTCCTTTAACTAAAAAATCAAAACAGATTTTGAATCTTGATTTTTTCCATCTGTGTGGGAGTAGTATCAGAAGTATGTGGCCATGTCTGTGCACAGCGTAGATGGAACATTGCTTGTTGATAATTCTGTCAAACTGGATGTATTTCTCTGTAGCTCAAGACATTTCACCACTCATCCAACTGGCTTCACCAGTTGTGGACTGATGTGGAAGAGGTAAATACCAGGGTAATATCCAGGGTCATTGCACAACATATCAGGCCACTTGGATGAGTGGTGAAACATCTTGAGCTACAGAAAAATATGTTCAGTTGATCAGAATAATCTACAAGAAAATTCATGTGCTCAGGAGTAATGATGTTCTAACTCACAGAGAGTTTCTTACCATCAGTGACCTGTGACCCCTGAGAGGTGCTGGGCTGCTGGGTTTCATCCTCTAGGTCGTAGTCCGTTTGCGTCTCTGTGTTCTGTAGCTGTAGAGTCTGCGTCCCCTGTGATGTAACAGTGGGGGCTGGGTGTCGTGGCCACAGACCAATCGCATTCATCAGGCCCATATCTCTGTGAGACCGCCAATCAGTCCTGCTGTTCCTACAAACAAGACAAATCCCGCAGCAGGATGAGTGACAGCTACACAGAGTCTTGCAACAGCATCATGCAGTCTTTAGGCTATTCTGGTCTGATCTGATATGACAGAGGGTTTAACTCCACTAGCTTTGTAAAGGTAAATAAAGGTAAAGCTAGCTGGTAAAGGTAAATATATTCTGTCCGAGCTTCTGGCTGATATTCACAGTTAAATGTAACATACAACTAACAATAAATATCAAGTTATGATTGAAACAGCTTTAAAACATTGTGCAGAGCCACAAATTTCCCAAAAGTAGTATAAATTCTTAAAACAAAAATGTAAATTAAAATTTTAGGTATGTGATCTCTGAACCTAAATATTAAAGGACTAGTTCACCCAAAAGATTTAATCTGTAATAATTTACTCACCATCATGTTGTTCCAAAACCATATGACTTTCTATCTTCTGCAGAACACAAAGGAAGATGTTTTCATGAATACTGCAGAATACAACTACTGTAGCATTAAAAACAACACATGTTCTTGCGTAAACGTGTGCAATTGTGAACAAATGACAAAACCCATCACATGCCTTCATCTATCCATCTTCTAAAGCCGCTTGTCCTATATAGTGTCGTGAATAGTGCTGGAGCCTTTCCCAGCTGTCTTGGGCTGAAAGTAGGGAAACTGGAGAGGTGGCTAGTCCTAACACACACAGACATACACATTCACACCCTCACTCTCGCCTATGGGCAATTTAGAATTTGAACCTGTGGGGGAAACCGGAGCACCCGGAGGAAACCCACACAAACACGGGGAGAACATGCAAACCTTCTTGCGACAGTGCTACCCACTGAGCCACCATGCCACCTTCTTATGCCTTCAGAAGACTTGAAATATGATTAATGAATAGCATTGACTACTTTTATTATACTTTTGGGTCTTGTAAGCTTTAGTTGAGGTCCTATCCACTGCCATTATACTGAGAAAAAGTTCATAATATTCAATAAGCATCTCCTTTTGTATTCTGCCAAAAAAAAAAAAAAAAAAACATACAGGTTTGGAATGACATAAAAGTGAGGAAATGATTAAGCTGGTGGTTGGATGGAGGGTCACAGTCTGTTATTATTTTAGTGGTGGCCTGGCTATGTTGTGTCAGACCTAGACCATGAGAAAAAAGGCACATACAATGGAAGACCAGATCAAATAGAAACAATGCTATATTCAACACAGTGAACGCAGAACAATTAGCATCATGTGTGCCTGATCACATGCTGCCAGCAGCCTTTTGTTGTTGTGGCCAACCTCTAGGCCACCTGCTCATCTCATGAGTCTGGATCTGGTCTGGCAATAGGAGGGCTGGTGTGTTGATGATCTGAGAGGAGATGGATCCTCCATCACAATTACCAACCCTCGTCAGTCACGACTCACAAAAAACTTTAAAAATGCCACAGAGTGGAAGCAATTTGTGTGCTTTACAACTCAGTTGAAGAGCATTAGGGTTACTCATTCCTACTCCTGGAGAAGTACCTTCCAGCAGAGTTCAGTTACAACTCTGCTATAAAACACCAGGCTGTGATGTTCATGTAAACCCAAAGTTGATTTAGGTGTGTCTAATCTAGTTGATACTAAACTCTACAGGAAATAGAATCTCCAGGAACAAGAATGAGTAACCCCACATTAAGTCTTTCAATGGACTGATGGTAAAAGGAGTGAAGGAATGAAGAATATCAAATTGGGATGAGCAGTGACAGCTCACTGAAGGTTTTTCAATTAAAGGTGCACTCAGTAACTTTTTGCTTGTGTCATCTTAGACTTACAGTGACTCTTAGTGGTGAGAATGCGGCATCATTTAAAATCAATAGTTTTCTTTACAGATGCCATTGTAGAAATTCACTATTCAAAATCAGCCATGATTAATCCAAGAGTAAAAGTGTCCAATAACATGACGGTTACTGAGTTGAAGCGAGTAGTATTCAGCAGGTCATGTGATTCTAAAATGGTAGCCCCCATAAGGGCGCCATTGTCCCACATAAAATAAAACAGCTTTTATAATTAGATATATTTATAATGGTTAATGATATGACTAGAGTACTCATCTCATGCAAGTGGTCATGATTTTATACATATGTTTTAAAATTACAATTAATTTCTTTAGGAGTAAAACTTTTTAATGGGGTGAACAAATTACTCAGTGCAACTTTAAGAATAAAAAGAAAATACAGGAAAATATTAAAATGGTAGTGGCATTGTTGTAGATACAAACCCACAATAAGACCGAAAGCACAACTAAAGACAAAAAAATAAGAAAATAAAATTCATGTTGAATTTTGCACCTCTTCATGGCTGCCATGAAGAGGTGCAATTAGCATCACTCATGCCACATCACACACTGCTAGCTGTATTCTGTATAGTGCCATCCTCTAAGTGACATGCTCCTCTTGTCAGCCTGGACAGTGATAATTTAAAGGCAAGAAAATCCTCAGTCATGCATGATATGTAACGCATCACTATAAAATGAATGAAAAGGTATTCACCAATGAAAAATCCACGCCAGAGATAAAATAGGTGCTAAGAAATTTACATAATCAGAATTGAAACCCTATTTTTTTGTTTCTGTTTCTTTATGTTCCTTTAAAGGGATATTCACCCAAAAATAAAGATTCTCTCATCATTTACTCTCCCTCATGCCATTCCAGATGTCTATGACATTCTTTCTTCTGGAGAACACAAATTAAGATTTTTAGGAGAATATTTCAGCTCTGTAGGTCTATAAAATGCATGAAGTGAATGGATGCCAAAATTGTGAAGCTCCAAAAAGCACATAAAGGCAGCATGAAAGTAATCCATAAGACTCCAATGGTTAAATACATGTCTTCAGAAGTGAAATGATAAGTGTGGGTGAGAAACAGATCAATATTTAAGTAATTTTTTACTATAAATTCTCCTCCCTGCTCAGTAGATGGTAATTGTTCAATAGTCAATAGTAATTGTTATAATCAAAAGTTCCAGCAGGTTAAGGCCTTTGTCTCATTGAGGTCTGAATCATTCTTGAGAGAAAAGATAGCCTATGTTGTGTTCTGTCTGATGTTACTAAGTCAGAAGAACTGGATGCCAGTTTATCTCGAGAGAAGTCTCACCTCTGACCCATTTCTGCTTACCAAATGATTGCATTCATGTAGTTAAACAGAACGTCATTTTTGTAAGATTTTTAGAATTTTCTGTACTGTTCACTTATCAGATATTCGTACTCATAAAAGATTGTCAATTAATTTGCATATGCCTATAATTACAGCTTCTTCTGTAATCTAAGTTAGTTCAAGGTTTGATCTTCAACTCATTTTCTGTCTTTTACCTTTGGAAATTTGTCTTTAAGAAACTCTATGGAATGATATTCCGGACATTATTCAAAAGGAATTGCAAATTGTATTTGCAATTGCGTTTTCAATTTGTGGACGCATTAAAATGTGACATAATCCAAACGCAATTGCAAATCGCGCATTACGGTTTGCATTTTCGTTTAAGCGAACGCACAGTGACTGCCAGATTTCAAAAGGAAAAGCAAAGTCCGTTTGTAACTGTGTTTCCCATATCTTACGAGTTTTGGCCCTGTCATATTTAAATAGCAATTTCAATTACCACATCTGCTTTTTCACTTTCTCAGCGTCGCGTATGTAGCCAGCCAAAACTCAAATGGAATACTATTTTTTTATTGCAATATTAACAAACAGAACAAGACGATACATACAAGAAATATAAACAATCTTTCAAAACAAAAGAGAAATTATGGTTCAGAATACATTAAGAGAGGAAATGTGAAAGAAATTTAAATATATTCAACAATAGTCTAAAAAGAAAAGAGAGTAAGAGAAGAAAGAAAAAAAAAAGAAGAAGAGGGCACAAAAGAAAAAACATTAAGAGAGAATATTAAACATGGCACTAATTCTGGATGTTTTCATTGCTTTCTTGTTAACAGAAGTTGAAATTGTATTTAAATACATCTTCAATTCTTCTTTGAAAAAGCTAAAGTGGGGTTTACTTTTCATATATTTACATTTATGGATATGAAACTTTCCAATATATAAAAGAAGGTTTATACAAAAACATGCATTAATTAGATTCTTGTCTTTAACATAAAATCCAAAAAGAATGTGTCTATATGATAAAGAAAAGTTACATAAAACCTTTTGGACAATCAGAGCATCAATATTGTTCCAGAAAGACCGAGTAAAAGACATTCCCAAAACAAATGATCAACAGTTTCAGAGGAGGCTTCACAAAAGAGCAGGAAGTATCAATATTATTTCTAAATTTCTTTAAAAAGTATTTAACTGGATAAAATCTATGAATAATTTTATAGGATATTTCTTTAACTTTATTAGTTAGAAAGAATTTCTGAGGATGTGACCAAACATATGACCATTTAATATCATCAAAAGGTTATTCCAATAAGAAATGGAGGAAGGAATTGAAGTAACAGGGTCCAAAAATAATGACCTAATTTTATAATTGGATTTATGTATTGAAAAACAAATAGAACCAACCACAGTAGATTCAGGGCTAGGGGAGAAACAGAAGTCACTGTAGCACTATTATTGTTTCTAAACAGCATACAGATTTCCAAAGAGATGGCCTTGAAAACTATATTAAATTCTTTACTAGATACTGGGAATTGGTATCCTGAAACAAAATCGAATAATTAAATAAATTACCTTCACTATCAAATAGCTGGTTTACTAATATCACCCCATTATTGAACCAGTTTTCAAGAAATAAAGATTTCCTCTTATGAAGAATATTACAGTTGTTCCAAATTAAAAAATTGTGTGGCGAGAAATTATGCTTGTAAATAAGTTTCCAAGCCATAAGCATCTGCTGATGATAATTGGAAAGTTTGACAGGAAGTTTACTAATTGAATAATTGCACATTAAAAGAAAATGTATACCTCCTAATTGAGAAAAAATATATCTTGGGATTATACTCCAAATAGAAGATTGATTGTGAAGGAAAGCGTTTAAGCCAATTAATTTTTAAGGTATTGTTAAGAGAATCAAAATCAATGAAATTTAAGCCACCTTTATTATAAGAATTCAAAATAACTGATTTTCTAATACTCAAATATACTTCATATATATATATATATATATATATATATATATATATATATATATATATATATTGAGGAGAATATGTTGACAGTCCAGTGTGAGATTATAGATGAATAAAGTGCAGTGCTAATTATTGATCCTGATAGACTGTGAGTGATGTCACTTCCCAAGAAAAACACGCCCCACCCTTGACCCTGATTGACAGGTTTCTGTGTAAGGCATCAATGGAAATACTAAGGGAATTAGTATTCCATTTGAGTTTTGGCTGGCTACATACGCGACGCTGAGAAAGTGAAAAAGCAGACGTGGTAATTGAAATTGCTATTTAAATATGACAGGGCCAAAACTCATAAGATATGGGAAACACAGTTGCAAACGGACTTTGCTTTTCCATTTGAAATCTGGCAGTCACTGTGCGTTCACTTAAACGAAAATGCAAACCGTAATGCGCGATTTGCAATTGCGTTTGGATTATGTCACATTTTATGCGTCCACAAATTGAAAACACAATTGCAAATACAATTTGCAATTCCTTTTGAATAATGTCCGGAATATCATTCCATAAAACTCTCTCTCTATTGAATGAAATGAAAAAATGTGACTATGTCTCATCATTTTACATACTAGTCTCTTTACTGGGTATAACTGTATTTCCTTACAATGTGAATCACCAAAAATAAAATAAGAATGTGAAAGTAAAAGTGGAGATTGATAGTAAAAAAGGACTTAAATATTGATCTGTTTCTAACCCACACTTTTCATGTTGCTTCTGAAGACATGGATTTAACCACTGGAGTCTTATGTTTTATGCTGACTTCAAGTGCCTTAGGAGCTTCAAAATTCTGGTGCCCATTCACTTGTGTTGTATGGACCAACAGAGCTGAAATGTTCTTCTAAAAATCTCTGTTTGTGTTCTGCAGAAGAAAGAAAGACATAGGCATCTGGGATGGCATGAGGATGAGTAAATCATGAGAGAATATTTTCATTTTTGGGTGAACTATTCCTTTAAGACTTAAAAACAAACCACGTGAACAAGGTTGCTGGTTTTCAAATTATAACAACTAAAACACGGCACAACTAATTGGTGCTCTCAATAAAATGTGTCCATACTCACCCTGCCCTCTCTATACCCCTGCTGCTACTGGTGCTAAACCCTCCACGATTATTGATGGTGAACATTGTCTCAGAGCGTTCAGAAGTGCTGCCGCCATCTGAAAACACATCACTGCACTCAAAGTCACACACACACACACAGGGAGACAAAGAAAAAGAAAGTGAGAAGTGTCTGTAATGTAGGTAAGGCTCAAGGGCAATGCCATATCTAACATCAAAATATCTTCTTTTTAATTCTGCAGAGACAAAGTAGTAAAAAGATTTAAATTGAGGTGGAATCCTCCAGTATTAATTAATCACAAAGAGATTAAATTAAGAAAGCTCTCACTAAAAACATGCAAGTAAACTGCTCTCAACCTTGTTTTTTTGAGAAAAAAAAAAAACATCCCATGAACGATTTACAAGGTACATTTTTGTTATTTTATGTTTCAGAAATAAAGCTAGCAACCAAAAAAGCTTCTTACATTAATTATTCTTCTCTGACTTTGGGAAACCCTACATCTTCTCTGAACGGTTAATAATGTGTTGTGTGGCATTTTAAATATGGAGCACTCTAACTTTAAGAAATACAGTATGAGAACAAGGTACTGAGCTTAAGCAACACCAAACAAAATTAAAAACCTCTCCCTTCTCAGCTGTGTTAGAGCTGTTGTCCGTTGACTGCTCATTTGCCTAGCTAAAAGAAACTCACTTCGCTCCCCATGGACTCCTACAATGTATATACGTGGCTCATTAGCATAGCTCTGACAGTCCCGTGGTTGCTGAAGCTGACATCAATTTCATCCAACCATCCAGCACACCCGTCTCAACTCCAGGGCTACCAGAGATCTGCTACATCCCAATGGGCCTGTCCAACTCTACTTCTTGCCCCCTTTTCCCTTCTACTATTCTACTCTGTCAGTTTGCCTGTCGTTTCTGTAGGAGTTTTAATAAAGGAAAGCAAAGCATCTTAACGATTCCTATTACTACCTGCTTGTAGTACATTTAAAATAACTCCTTGTGGAGCGGAGGGGGGCGGGGCCGGGTCGGAATATCGCGCGCCCGGTCCCCAATCGGCCTGATGAGGCGCGCGAGGGATAAAGGCGGCCGGTGACGATGGTTCGAGAGAGAGAGAATTACGGACATGTCCGTCATGTGTGTCTATGTTTGTGCTTTTGGTTTAAGTTTACATTAAAATATTATTTATGTTGACAAGCCGGTTCTCGCCTCCTCCTTGCCCATCCTTTAACTGTTTTACATTGGTGCCGAAAGCCGGGAGGGAGGAGGGATGCCCGTCGCAGAGTCCTCGATGCTGACATCCACCCTGGGGAGCGCCGCTGCCATCTGCCGGGTGACGGAGTAGCCCGACCGCCCGGATACGGGGAACGGCCGTCGTCCGCGGGGCAAGTGGGGACGGGATACCCCGACTGCCTGGAGCGAGGGAGCCACTGCCGGGGGCGGAGGAGGGCCCTGCCGTCCCCAGAGACGCGGAGGGGTCGAGGGAGACCGCCGTCCGCGAGGGGAGGAGGGAAGAAACTCTCCGACCGCCCGGAGCGGTACGGCCGCTGCCAGGGGCGGAGGAGTGTCCCCATTTGCTGCCAGGAAAACGGAGGCGCGTTCTGCCCGCTGGGGGTCGAAGGTTGCACTCCGGTTCGCCCGGGGTTGGAGCGGCTGTCGTCCGCTGAGTGTTCGAGGACCACGCGACGGTACATCAGAGAACTGGTGAGTGAGCTTTTTCTCTCTCTCCTCTCTCTCTCCCTTTCGCACCGTGTTGGCCTTTTCCCTTGCCTATTTTGTTGTTGTTTGTTCCCTTCTGTCTCCTCCCAGGGCGAGGAAGGCGGGGATGACCACGCAAGATACACCCCGCCCCAGGGACGGGGGGGTGTAAGTCATGCCGGTGGCACCCCGGCCTGAGATAACGCCGGGAGGAATGTGGAGCGGAGGGGGGCGGGGCCGGGTCGGAATATCGCGCGCCCGGTCCCCAATCGGCCTGATGAGGCGCGCGAGGGATAAAGGCGGCCGGTGATGATTGTTCGGGCATGTATGTCCGCATGTGTGTTTATGTTGTGTTTTAAGTTTCTTATTAAATTATTATTTATGTTGACAAGCCGGTTCTCACCTCCTCCTTGCCCATCCTTTAACTGTTTTACACTCCTCTACATTCCTAAAAAAATTAAATGCTGGGTACCCTGCTTTAAACAGGTGTTATGCATTGATGCACATTGCATGCAGAGTTGTGAAGGCCCACTGCTCATTGTATTCTTGAACAGAATCAATATTTGTGCACTTTAAATGTATCTTTTTCAACACATCACAATGAGCGGGTGTTCCCAGCATGAGAGCAGGTTGATTTCTTGATCCACTGGATGCTAATTACCATTTCGGTAGGATCGATTCCGTTCATCAAAAGCTGTTGAGTAAAAGCGCTACGGATACTGACAGACAGAAGCCTGTTTGTTGTCCTGGCTACTTTAAGACTCAGAGGTAAAGCAGACATTCCAAACTTCTGCAAGAGAAATTTTAATTTTAAAGGATCCACATAAATGCTGGTATGTACCACAGGTGGACAAAATAACAAATACTTAAAAGTATACTGACATCAAGTACCAAATAAGAGCCTAATAGAGAGTAGAGCCACAGCTTCACAGCACAACAATCCTCCATGGAATGCTCTCATACCTGACCTCTGTATATGGGGATATTACAGATCTCAAGAAAACACTCCAGTTCTTTTGAGGAGCGAGGTGGAAAACGTATTTCCACTCTTGGCTCCGGATTCTCATTTATAGTTTAAATTATGTTTATTTTATGGAAGCAATGCAGGGTGTTATCCTTCATCCTGGTGTTCATAAAAAGGACCACGGTATTTGTAGAAGGGGGGATGGGGTATTATCTTCCTGAACATCGTGAGAAAACAATGTTTTCCCAATACAGTATCTCACAAGTGAGTACACCCCTCACATTTTTGTAAATATTTCATTATATCTTTTCATGTGACAACACTGAAGAAATGACACTTTGCTACAATGTAAAGTAGTAAGTGTACAGCTTGTATAACAGTGTACATTTGCTGTCCACTAAACCACACAGCCATTAATGTCTAAACTGCTGGCAACAAAAGTGAGTACACCCCTAAGTGAAATTTCAAAATTGGGCCCAAAATGTCAATATTTTGTGTGGCCACCATTATTTCCCAGCACTGCTCTTCCATGATGACATCACTGAGCTGGTGGACCATGCTTGACTGTAGGCAAGACACATTTGTCTTTGTACTCCTCACCTGTTTTCCGCCACACATACTTGACACCATCTGAACCAAATAAGTTTATCTTGGTCTCATCAGACCACAGGACATGGTTCCAGTAATCCATGTCCTGTGGTCTGCTTGTCTTCAGCAAACTGTTTGCGGGCTTTCTTGTGCATCATCTTTAGAAGAGGCTTCCTTCTGGGACGGCAGCCATGCAGACCAATTTGATGCAGTGTGCGGCATATGGTCTGAGCACTGACAGGCTGACCCCCCCACCCCTTCAACCTCTGCAGCAATGCAGACAGCACTCATACGTCTATTTCCCAAAGACAACCTCTGGATATGACGCTGAGCACGTGCACTCAACTTCTTTGGTTCTGTTCTGAGTGGAACCTGTCCTGTTAAACCGCTGAATGGTCTTGGCCACCGTGCTACAGCTCAGTGTCAGGGTCTTGGCAATCTTCTTATAGCTTTTTTTCAGATCCTCAAAGAGTTCTTTGCCATGAGGTGCCATGTTGAACTTCCAGTGACCAGTATGAGGGAGTGTGAGAGTGATGACACCAAATTTAACACACCTGCTCCCAATTCACACCTGAGACCTTGTAACACTAATGAGTCACATGACACCGGGGAGGGAAAATGGCTAATTGGGCCCAATTTGGACATTTTCACTTAGGGAAATGACACAAAGTCCGGTATATGTTGGTGCGCCGGTATATGTCGCATGCCATGCATACAAGCGAACTCCGGCGGGCGATCTCCGGAGGTCGCACTATCAGGGTTGTGGATCTTTCTCAACCCTGGTAACCTTGATGATATTATGTCAAACCTGCGGAATAAAAACTTTCAAAAACCAAGCTGCAAATTATACAACCCAATGCAGTGGAGGAAACTGATCCTTGAAGTGAATTAATTAGTGTCTTCTAAACACCAAACACTTGTAGAAAAACGTTTTTTTTAAACTGGTGAAAACTGACAAAAACCAAGAAGGTATTTAGGATAAGGAAAATCTGTGACTAATACATAAACACAAAACAGTGCAGTCTCAACCAGAAAACAAAAGCAGATGGGCACAGCAGCTGAAAAAAAAAAAAACATCTGACAAAAAAATTCAGAACACCCAAAACAACCCTATGTTAATGCACATGCCTGTAGGCATATAAGCCTACACAATTTATGGCTCACATGCACACCATTAATACTTTCAACTTTTTTATCATCATAGTTAGTCCTATTTTTTTAATCCATATATGGATTTTCTTGTCCAGCTGGGTTTCTTAAACGATTCTTAAACAAACCCTTCTGTCAGCACTTATGTTTTTTCAATATAAACAATATGCACAAATATTAAATAAAGTGATTTCTACAACCTGTGAAAACAGATAGAGGAATGAGAGTGTTATACAGAGATGTACAGGTGACTCACACAGGTCTGCAGATGATCAAATCTCCTTTGTTGGTTCCATAAGCAAGTCCAAGCCCTGGTTCTGGCAGCCAACGAGCAGAATTGATACTGACGTGCCTCCGCTGGTCTGAGGCCATTGGATATACTACATCAAACACCCTCTGAAAAACATACAAGAACACACCAAAACCATGTTTACATGCAACATCCCTCTCTGTAGTTTCACTCAAAGTGTCAATCACCAGCAGATCCCATCCACCTCTCCGCAGTGTAGACAGCAGACTGTGTCACAGGTAACAGTACTGCTAGCATAACTGAGAAGTGCATAAACTGTGAAAAGTCAAATGCCTTTCTCCAAACGACTCTTTCTTTCTTTTCAATCCATTCCCCCATCCCTGTCTGTCAGCCCTGTCATACTACTTACACTCCACTGGCTCTTGAAAATAAAATAAAATAAAAACAATACAGAAAATAGGACAAGTTCATGTCTGCCAGGGAGAGAAAAAGAAGTCTCAATCATCTGCAGATGAGGAATCAACAGGCAAGCTCTTTTTCTTTCTCTCTTTATGCAAGACAGTGGAAATTCAGAACAAGGATAAATGCTGCAAACAGCATCTTTAAGGGAAAAGAGTGTGCTTGATTGATTGTGCACTGTTTATATTTGCGCCAGCACCTGAACACTTAAGAGCTCTCTGTGTGTGAGTGTGCATCTTGGATTAACAGATTGTAGGGATGTTTTGGGCTAAAAAATTAGGATGTCTTAAATGTATCATGCTGAATGTGTATAAAGTGTTCTGAAGAATAATGTATAGTGTTTAAAAAAAACAAAATTTCATATTCACATTACGAGTCTGATTCTCCATTCAGCTCCAGTCCTATTCATTTTCAACAACAGACAGTTCTTCAAGTGTTTTTTTAGGCAACTCATTCATCTCATCATTTAAGTTCCTGAATATTCCACAGCTCATAAAACAGACATTAATTACAAATTTCCCTTTTAACTAAGCCTAAACTTGAAACTGCAAGCCAAATTGGACTATTTGGGAACACTGGCAGAATACATTAAAATTAGTGTTCATTAAAAGCTTTGTTTGTACAAAAGATTGTTTACAGCAAAGCTAGAGAAAGTGCCTTGGGCTAACCTTTGTTAATGTTTTTTCTCGCTCACTCTCCGGTGTATAATTAATCCTGATAATAAGTAGACACATTAACGAACAGACACCTACCATATTAGAAAATATGACTTTAAACAAACAAAAAGATCAATTCTGATAAACATAGGCATGAGAAAAAAACAGAACACATTAAAGTTACAAAATATAAAATTATACAAACTAATGAATAAACATAATGTGAGCGAGAAATGTCAATATAAACAAACACAAAAGCACATAAAAGTGGAAAACGCAGATAACGAATCTCTAACCATGGTGCCAAAAGTGCCGTTGCTATGGCTACAGCTCAAATCAGGCGCCCTGTGGGGGCGTTGCTATGGCAAATGTACGTGGAGATAATATGCATTTTACATCCACCTGTCATGTATTTGAAAGTTTCACATGATTCCCCATTAAGAAAATTTGCATTAAACATTATTAGAAACAACATTTTAAAGTCGATTTATTGTCATCTCTCTCCTGTGTTGTAAGAGTGGAGCTGAAATACAGTATCTACTGGAGCCACGGTACCGAGCAGATGGAAAGAACACACATAACTCTCTTTAAATAAAAAAAACCCCACAAATACACATTTCTTTTCTCCTCCTGTGGCATTAAAGGTATAGTTCACCCAAAAATGAAAAGTTTCACATTAATTAGTCAGCCTCATTTTTTTTTTAAATTCCAGTGGAACACAAAAGGAGATGCTTAGCAGAATGTCAGCCTGAGTCATCATTTACTTTTATTGTAAAAGATGCAGTGAAAGTGTATGGTAACTGAGGGTAACATTGTGTTCCAAGGAAGTAAGTTATTTATATGGGTTTGCAACAACCGAAAGTTAAGCAAATTATGAACATTTTTATTATTGGGTGAACTATCCCTCTTAACATAAGTCAAAGGAAACAAGGCACTGGCATTCATTTCTAATCTTTAGGAGTTTTAAATAAAAAGTTCATAAAAAATAAAACTATATTTGTAGCAACACACAGCAGCATGCAAAACCTGAGCTTATATTTCATTAAAACGATTCAATTCTTGATTTTGAATTCAAAATTCATAATTCAAATGGTTCTGTTAGCAGTGTATGTGTGCCTTCTACAATAATTTTTAATCAGAGGACAAGGGGAAGATATGCACATCCACACTAATACGTTTTCGCTTTGAGTTTGCGTTTACACGACTTATCCACACAGAAACACGTTGAAAATGTAGACTTTCAAAAACACTTTCTAGTTCCACATACAAAGCGATGATGTTAGGAAATTGAACCTCAAAATATTTAACTGTAGACATGGCCACAATCTTACATAGAATGCTGTGAGAAAACTAAAATGCAAATTTAAGCAGTACTGCAAAAAAAAAAAAAAAAGTATTCATTTTTTTACACAATGTTGAATAAAAGGCCAACAGTGAGGAGACAGACCTGTGGAGCTCAAAGATTTCTCATTATCTCAGATAAGACAGAACACCAGCACATTGCCCATTTCATTACATCAAGTATGGTATTGATATACAATAACAATTTGAGCTGAGATGGATGCCTGAGAGTGTTATTAAAAGAAACTGAATGCAAGTGTGGGTTTAAGCTCATATTTTCAGTACTACTCTTGAAGACACTAACAATAACCTTCAAGACCATAACGGTTTCTAATTAAAACAAAGACATTATTGTAAGAACCCCACCGAGGTGAATGGCCTAATTAGGAGAAAACAGTATTTTTATATATTATACCAGGTTCAGCATGAAACACAGAGATGTTAAGGGAAAGCATTTATGAATTCACAGCAAAAGCCAATGAAAACACAGACTTTGGCTCACCACACACCTTTTACAGCATCCTCAGAGAGAGATTTGGTGTTGTGGTATGATTGGAGACTGAACAAGGATAAAAATGAAGCTCTTCTGCTCTATTGCTCTCAAATTAATCCATGTTCAGAATCCTACCATGAACATCAACCATGCAGATATTTCCATTTATGCCCTTCGCTTCACACAAATATACTGTTTTTCCCACTTTCTCTCTCTCTAAGAGAGCGTATCTAGGTCAGGCTCCTACTCAAAGGCGTTTCTAAACCCCAGGCTCCCCCTCTGCTGTAGAGAGTTCTGAGAGCTGATATACATAGGGCAGACCACCAGAAATAACCAAATTTCTAAATAATCAAACTTTCTTATAACAATTGCTAAAATGAAAGAAATGGTTCTTGTGTTTTTTTTTATTACTCTAATGCAAAGTTTTTTTCAAGCCAAATAGATAATATATTAGCTAATATCTTGTACTCACAATTTAAAAGCGATATGGGATGATAAGAACTGCAGTCGGGGGGGGTGGGTGATCTTTCTTGAGAATTAATGAGAAAGTAACCTGATAGAATGTTGGGTGTAATTTAGAATTTTGGAGGCTCTCTAAAAAAACGGAAACCGTCAGGACCTGGGGCCTTGCCAGTTTTCAAGGAAGCAATCGCATCAACTAGTTCTTCAATTTGAAAATCCTCATCCAAAAAAAAAAATCACACAAGAGTCTTTTCTACAGTGGGTAAATCTAATTTATCAAAAAAAAAAAGCTATTTTTGGGTGTAGTATGGGTGGATTCAGAGGCGTACAAATTTGCATAGTATTGTTTAAATTGATGATGGAAGTTTGGATGGAGTTTATTTCTTTATAGTCAGTGGTAGTAATTCCTGAATATAAACTAAGTTGGGGTATCAAACGTGATGTTTGCGATTTGCGAATATGATAAGCTAACAATGGATAGCATTATTTAAATGAAAAGATAAAGTATATTTGTATGATTTTGTTTATTTTGAAAATGTTAAAATATCTAAAATATGTCATTATGTTTAGATGATGTGGAAGGATTTTGCCTATATATTGTGAAGCAATGACAGGAAAGTAGAAGAAGAGAGAGGAGGAATGGGCATAACGCTCACCAGATTCAAACACACATCCTTGTGAGCACAACGGTTTTCTAAATATATACCTACCATGCCATGTTTCTGACATTTAATGAAAATGAATTTAAAAAGAGATGAATGTGTATTAATTTTCAGGGGCATAGTTTTTGTTTTAAGGAGGTATGGAGATTTTAAGTTGTTTTTTTTCTTTTGGTTATGCATAAGGTATGGTTATGCATTTTTTTATATAATAGTATTGTGAGCTGCTGCAGTGTTGAGAGATCATGTGAGGTCAGCTGTGACTCACCCTCATGGATGTCTCTCCAACATGGGGCTGCTGCAGTCTAAAGACCTGTGCCAACATGTGATCACTGATCTGGTGCAGCAGGATACGGCGAGACGCCAGACCCACCATCACGTACCGACCCATCGGAGACAAGCTGACAGAGATAGCATTCGGACCTATGACAAACACACAATTACCACACACTGCAGTTAGTCCCATCTGCAACATGGCAAACAGAGACAAAAAGGTATGGCTATCTTACACTTTCAGACCAGAGCTAAACAGAAACATTGATTAAAATTCAAAGCTTCTGCCTAAGCCAAACTACAAAATTATTACACTCAACAATAACTCAAAAAGGACTGGGGTATAATTTAGCATGGTGAGAATTCGGAAGCGTGCGCTTTGTATAAAATAGAAGAACTAATGTCATGCAAGAGTTAGTTCATTTCAAACAGAAATACAGGGCTGGGTGTAAGCAATGATTTTTAGGGTCACATCATGAGGAATCACATATTTCTTGATATTTTGACATATAAGAGGTCATTCAATTATAAAAACATACTGTAAATTCCAGAACTCAAAACTTAATCCAGTGGGGCAGTGGTGGCTCAGTGGTTGAGGCTCAGGGTTACTGACCAGAAGGTCAGGAGATCAAGCCCCAGCACCACCAAGATGTCACTGTTGGGCCCTTGAGCAAGGCACTTAACTCCAGGTTGCTCTGGGGGGATTGTCCCTGTAATAAGTGCACTGTAAGTCGCTTTGGATAAAAGCGTCTGCCAAATGCATAAATGTAAATGTAATCCCCAATCCAATAAAAGCATTTATTGAAACCAAGCTGCCAAAACGCCCCATTCTCTACTTCAGCGACTTCCCTACATCGCTTGGGTTACTCATTAATATAAAATGACCTCTACAGACAACAAAATCAAAGCCTATTTTTAAATCATCGCACTCATGGCTCCACGCACTGGTGCTCAATTGGCTCATGAAACAGAGACAGAGAGAAGGACAAAAGGTCCACTGTCTGTGGCCTAACTACTCCTGAACATGAAAGTGGACCCATCTGGACTATTTTGAATTATTGTTTTATACAGACATGTACTACACAGATGTCTTTGACTGTTGTGATCTCTCTGGCATGCTTTAAAAGATGCAATGTCAAGTTTCAACTCTGAAGAGATGTGTTTCATAAGCTGCTGTGGCTCCTGTTGTTTTGTTGCTTAAACTGCTCAACAAACTGTTCGTTCACCTATCAGCGCTAATTTGAATTGTTAGTGTATATAAACGCACTAGATGGACATCTTTGACAGTTTTGATTTGTTTCTGGCGATGTGCACCTCAGAGCAGCATAATAAACTGGATGTGTGCGTCTTGTGGAGCAGCCATAAAACATGTCTATACCAAGGAATTGTCACTGAAGGATATGATGCAGTTAAAAACACTATTGGACCCAATCAAAAATGTAAGTAAACAGTTCCATCCATTAATATGATTGTTTTATGATGCTGACACACTGTGTACACTGGGCGCATCCATTGACACGATGCAATGCAACAGCTTGAGTCTGTCTACACCGGCGCGTCAACACAAACTTTCTGAAATGTTCCTTTGTGTTGGTTGCAGTAGTAGCACCAGTGCTAAAGGGAACAGGACACCTGTTTGTTTACTGTTGGCATGACGTGCCGCAACGAATGCTTCCATCATCATTGCATCATTGATTTTAGCATCCGGTGTAGACAGGGTGTGAGTGTTAACAGTTGGGTTTCAAAAATGGCTGAATTTGAGGGGCTGCATGCTGTTAGCCAATCATAACAAAGGGTGTTTACATTAAAGTTTAAAGGAGGAGCTGAGGCAAAAATCAAGCTTTTCAGAAAGATGGTCAGAGACAGGGTGGAAAATTATCATATATTACAAAATTATGTTTGTTTTGGTGAGAAAAAAAAAAACTTTACTAACATTATCAGTGGATCTCAGGGAAGATAATGAAACTATAAAAAAGAGCATTTCATGACCCTTTTAAAGTTAAGAACATTTTAATTATCGATTTATTTCTTACACCAACCTACTGATTTACTTCAGAAGACATTCATTAATTGTCTGGAGTCATGTGGATTACATTTATGCTGCCTAAATATGCCTTTTGGACCATCAAATAGCAAGTAGCCTGATGGAATCCATTTACTTTCATTATAAGGACCTACAGAGCTTCAACATTTTACAAAAAATCTTAATTTGTGTTCTGCTGAAGAAAGACATTCACATAAGGGATGGCATCAGGATAATGAGAGAATTTTCATTTTTGGGTGAACTATTCCTTTAACATTTAAAATTTTTTACTAATTCTGTGGAATTCATTTTAACATGGTCAAATGTACTGAGAGACCTACATTCTCATTGATAGATGAAATCATAATCAAATTAGCCAAAATATTTAATAAGCAAACAGGCAAGAGGTGGGGCAGGAGTAGAATTTTAATTACGGATGGTCCAGTTCTGCAGAAATCTGTGAAGCTTTAGGTCTGACAATAATGCATTGAATTAATTTGGCTGCTGCATATAAGACCCCCAAAAAGAGAGAAAAAAATAAAGAAATACTGAAAATGTATTTTGTATTCTCTTTAAGATAAGTGTTCATTTTCTCAGTTATTAATTGCTGCAAATGTTACAACTGAGGATTTCAGGCATACCAATCTGTTAAAGCATGAAATTAGCCAAGTTCACACCTAGACCTGCTCAGGATATAATTACAGCAAATAGCGTTTTTCATCCTAACACCTAATTGAATTTCACAGCCATTTAATTAAAAAAATGCATGGCTTATGCAGGAACGATGTAAGCAGCAAATGGAAATGCATTTGTGCAGTTTAGTATTGAAGAATTTTGGTTGATTGCTCTCATTAATCTACAGTTAGTGGATAGGATGAATGAGATTTCCCTGAGACCTACACAGCCAATAACGTTGACCAGCCCAGCGAGAGAGACAACAGCATTTCAAATCACTTTAATCTAAAGCAAGCAAGGCTCATACATCCTCATCATTGGTTTCCATTAGCAGCCTGGTCTCAGCTCTGCCTTCATTTGGCTTTTAAATGGGGACTTTCTAATTAAAGCTGTCTCTAAAATAATTGCATCACTGTTGTCTGTTCAGCCAATTAGAGGGAAAGTGAGAGAGCACAATGTGAACAGCCATGTCCCTATGCATTTGATTTAATTAACCTCAAGTTTAAAATGATTTAGCTCTGATGGCTCAATCAGTGTATTAAACCCTATCTGAAATGGGGAGGTGAGTAATGTTTGCAAACTAACATGTCGACACAGCACTTATGTGGGTGAGCAGTTCCTGTCTCAGTGTCACTCACCAAATCTCTTGGTATAGAGCATCTCTCCTAAGTTGTGTGGAGCGAGGGAGTACACAGCCAAGATCCCCTCATCAGGGAAACCCCTCTGACTGCTTGGAATAAATACAGCCAGCAGCTGTCCGTCTGCTGAGATGTCACAGCTAGCGTCATTATAGATCTTACAGTTGGGCACCAAAACGTTTACAGAAGCTGAAACAGAATTGAGACACAAAAGTCAAAATCATCACAAGTTTTAGAGTGATAAATGAAAAATGGTTAAACTTTATAATAAGGTTGTATACACTAACATTAGCTAACACAATTGTTACTAATAATATACATTGTATACATTAATATTAGTAGGGCTAGATTCAATATATCGCAATACATCACAATATCATAATATCATAATTGCATTGAGATTGAAACTGTGACAAACATTTGAAAGATATTCAGCGTGTCCAAGGGAGAAAAGTGAATCATGCAGGTTCAGTTTCAATCTCTCTCGTGCATCACAGAAGCGGTTTCTCTGACCGCACTGAGAAATGGCATCTCAGAGTTTTTGTTTATTTAGGCGACCTACTTTTTCATTACTGAATTGTAGGACATGATGTGAATACATAAAAAGATTAATAACAATATCAATACAGGGATCTGAAGTATCTTTACAATATCATGAGTAAAGTATTGCAATATTTAGATATACGATTGTAGCGGCACAGCCCTAAATATTTTTAGCAGCCAAGATTCATACATTTTTAATGGATAAGGATCCCCAACGCATTAATTAATGTAACTGCATAGAACTTCATTGTAAAGTGCTACCAAATAAAAAATATACATACAACAGACATACAGTATCATATATACGTATTAGGGCTTTCGATTTGACATGTTAATTCAGTGTGATTAATTAAAAAAAAAACACATTAAAAACATTTACGCAATAAAGCATGTTCCCGGAGCAAAAAAAGGAATATTCCTACTTTTGGAGTAATTCAAGCTTGAAGTAAGAAAGGGATTAAGTGAAATTCCAAAACTCCAAAAAGTGCAATTCTGAATACAGGGATATCGAGACGTGGTTTTCTAAGTTTCAAACTAGTTGTTCCAAAAGCATCCATCTGACCTGTGTACATTGACCTTACAAAAGCTCTCATAATAAATTTACGTTGGACAGATTGACAAATTCAATGGAAAAATGTATTGCTGTGGACCGTAGGCCAATGACTCCATCCTATGGAGTTTTGTGTTCCTTGCCACAGTCGCCTACAGCTTGCTCACTGGGGTTATAATACAATTATTATTTAATTATTTTTAAACAAGATTAAGAATCGTATTTTATCTAAATTGCACAATGATGATTCATCGACTTTATAGACATTACAGTTTTATCGTCTGTTAATGCTGATATTCTGTAAAGCTGCTTTGAAACGATGTGTGTTGTGAAAGGCGCTATACAAATAAAATTGACTAGACTTGCCTTGATATGCTTTCGTTCAATATTATGCTAAATAAACAATATATTGTATTCTAAAGACACTTTATGTATTGTCTTATCAATGCTTTACTCATCTGCCACAAAAATATTATGCATTTTAATTATCTGAATTATATTTATAATATATAGTATCTTTATATATGTTTAAATATAAATAAATAACTTTTTATATTCATATTCAACTACATTTTTAATTGTTGTTTTCTGAGGGGCTTTCTCAGCAATTATATATGAGATTAATTCCGATGAATTAATCGGCATATCATGTGATTAATTTGATTAAAAATTATAAAAAATAACAGATAAATATATAAACATAAAACAGAAGGTGGCATGCAATATGCATCACATAGTGTTAAAAATGGTTTTATAAAATAAAATAATAAACAAGTATGATTATAATATTGGCCAAGAACTGATAGCAATGTCAACTGCTGCATCTGCCAGTTTTCCTTTTTACATCCAAAATTCAATGTGCACAGAAACAGATTGAGTACTCTATGTAACAATAATTTTGTTAAATTACCAGAAGTTGCAGAATAGCTGAGTTGAGCCACAATAAAAGTGATTTAAAGACTAACAGTCGGCCAAATGAATGAAATACAGAGCGGCCACATAAACCTCTCACACACATTAAACACATGTAGTACAACCATTCTGCTAAGAAGGAGACCAATAGAGAATGATGTTTCTGCTCTGGAAGACGCGGCAACTGCAAAATGTATTAAGATATTCTGTTATGCACATAGCATAATCCTTTACTGTTTCCATGGCAATTTGCATCCCAATGAAGCCATTTCTCAACAAACAGAATGGCAGTAATATTCAGAACACAAACACTATGTCGACACAGCCCTATTACAACAACAATGTATGTGAGCTGAGGCAGGTAAGTCAAAACAATGTTTAGATGAAGTAACCTAATAAAATCATTAGAGGAAAAACATAACAATAATGTGCTGCTCTGGTCTTATGCATCAACGTCTGTCATTGTGCAGAGGTCTCTGAATAAAGCGTCAGGTGCGTGTGTGTGGGAGGTGTAATTAGGACTGTTTGTGATTTAGAAAGTGAGTGTGAGATTAAAGTGTTTGTCATTTCGCTAGAGAGCGTGCGTGAGGCTCAATAATAAAATACAAGGGCAGAAGCTAAACAAGACCAGGTGAGTTCTGGCAGGTGACTCAAAGTCATTATGCACATTTACAAAAATGTATTTGTTTTAATAATGTTGTTTAAATGTGTATATTTGTGTCTCTGTGTGCATGTTCAAATAGGCAGGTCAAGAATATCTGACAGGAGAGAAAGGGAGATTTAAGTAGGGGTGTGTAAATTAAACAGGGCAGTAATTTAGTGCTGTGATGAGGCTGCTGCCCTGCAGGACATGCATTTAACTCACAGACACACTTCTACCAAACACATCCATCCATCACCACACACACACACACACAAACTTATTAATCGAAGGCCAACAGAATCAGGGAGGGGAGAGGAGGGGGAATTAGTACTTGATACAGAAACAAATAATGTCATTTGTTGTTTTGAATGTGTAGGTCTATAATCATGTACAAGTGTACCTGATATAGGGTTCCCACACCTTTTAACCATTTTATTTCATTGACTTTTCTATTTGTTCATGATTACTGGATGAAGATTTTCAAAAAAATTTCATTGAAATTGCACCAGAGATTATTTAGCAGAGATGGGTCACTTCTATTCAAATTAATGGGAGAAATTGGAATGCTTAACCAAAGAGCTCCCAGTACCCAATGGTAAATGGATGTAGAAAGGAAGTCACGCCTTACAGTTAACAAAGCCAATCATCTTTTAGATACAGTCATCACCTGTCAATCAATTCTAGAATGTGTATGCACATTAGCTATACAAGCCGGAAAAAATGTGTAATATGAGTTAAAGAATCGCAATTTATGATACCAGTATTGTCAGGTTTTATTGCCGACTTGAAATATGTTCTTTGATCGTAATCTTGACGATCTTTCTCCATTCAAGTAGATAGATACCAGGGCTGCATTGGCATGATGGAAGTAGCATTCCAAAGATGGCCGACAGTGGACTGACTTGCTGGAAAGAATTTGCACTCACAAAGGGAAATTTCTAGCTCATTAAATATGTTAAAGCTAACAATAAAAATAAATAAATAAATAAATAAATATATATATATATTCACTATAGAAAATTCCATGACTTTACTATGACATTTTAAAAGGAATACTGTCGTTCACCTCAATAGTAATCTCATCAAATGATGAGAGAATTATAATTTTTGATGGAACTATTCCTTTAAGATTATATTACTTCTGAACATGACTTTCCAGAGTTGAGAACATCCATTTCAAAATTCAATGACATTTCCATGACCATCCTGATGATAGAAATTACACAGCTCTTTTAAAAAAAAAATTTTAAAACTGTATATCACAACTCTAAATGCTTCCATCACGGCCCAGGAAATACAAATAGCTAAACATGTTTATTCACAATCAGGACATAAAAAAGAGCAAAACAAACAAGAAACCTAAAATAAAGGGGACCTATTATGCTAAATTCACTTTAACATTGTGTTTGAACATAAACGTGTGTTGGCAGTGTGTGTACACAACCACCCTATAATGATAAAAATCCACTCAGTCCTTTTTTTTTTTTTATCCCCATTAATCATAAGCACTGTCTCAGAACAAGCCGCTTGCAGATTCTGTACAAAGTGACGTACAATCCCTGCCCACGACTGTTGACGGACACTGCCAACGGACATGCTTGTTTGTGTGTGTTGTTTTGTTATAGCGCATAGCGAACATTGTAACAGTATTTGCTGTGTGTGTGTGTGTGTGTGTGTGTTGCTCATCCATTGTTGTAAAACTGCTGAAATAACTCTACAACAAATAAATACATTTAACAAATAACCATTCGTAAACTTCCTGGTTCATTCTCAAAGTTGTTACTTATGAAGGAGTCTCTCCCTCATCAGTGTCTGACTCCAGTTCAAACATATAGGCCAGAACACCACTATTATCACTGTCAGTCATACTGCTTATGATGTCTAGTTATCTGAAACAGAGATGTCAAAACTCCGCCATTTGCATTTAAAGACACACACACAAAAACAGCTTGTTTTATTCCAACCCAAAAATTGGCATTTTCAACATGGTATAATAAATGATCTGTAGAGTATTTTGAGCTGAAACGTCACAGACACATTCTGGGGACACCAAAGATTTAAATTATATCTTGTGGAAAGGGGCATAATAGGTGCCCTTTAAAATAATCTAACCTGTATCCAGCTGTAATGAAGTTTAAATGAATGCTCCTCCATTATGGCACATACAGCGATAAAGCAGAGGGTCAGGGGGGCAAGTTGTGTAACGGGAGAGTCGGCCCACACTGCTGAAGATGGATAAGTGGCTCACGGCTTTAGCAGACAGAGCTCCCGATTGAAAATGAGTAATGGATTTGCCAGGGTAAAGTGACGGCTATTCCGTTTATGCTCTGAGGGAAATCCTGCCCATTGGCATGCAAGCAAATGTGCATTTTATTCTATTTCTGGAGACACATGGGTGTAGGAATGGTCTATTTAGGAGAGAACGGTTTGTTGCAAACGCTGAATGATAAATGGAGCACTCAGGACTCTAGCTGCTAAGGACAGAGAGCATCTGGACAGCTGAAATAAATCAGCCCTTTACAGACATATTTACACTGGATCTTTTCCACTGGCCCTGCCAATGAGCAACTGGCCTGGACTGGCACGGTCCTGAATTGCTCACTCTGATTACACTCTCGGTCATCAGCAAGGCCACTCTCTCTGTCTGAAACTATAGCACAAATTCATCAAGCATTCAACAAACACAAGAAATTAGTGACAGGGATTTCCTGGGCATGACTTCTGCAGAATAGCTTGTCTGAGGCTATAGAGGGGTGAGCTACATACACCTCTCATGAGAGCCTGGATAAGCAAGTATGGAAGAAAGGGATGAGAAAAAGCTTTAAAGAAAGAGTGGATTAACAAATCTATGGAAAACAACTATCCAGAATAACCCAGTTTCAAGGACAACAAGTACTGCTTCCAAAACACTCATGAACACACAAACACGTTTCTCTCATCCTCAAACAAGAGATTTCCAGAGGAGAATAATGGGTTGGTCACACTTGGCTTTGAACACGCACATTATTTCTAGACAACACAACAGACCAGGATATTATGTCACGTGGAAGAGCTTCTTGTGTAAGTAAATAATTCATCACAAATAATAAATAATCTTATATTAAAATTGTTACAAAATATTGTCAACCCACTATCCTGCAACAAGAAACACAGCTCTGAAATATGTATTCATTGTATTGAGTCAAGAGGACAGAGTAGAACTTTTTGATCTTCTATTGGTCACACGTCCTCTCGTCATTCACCGAACTTGAACATCCTATACCTAGCATAGCACGCAATTTCACTTCACATGAGCTTTCGTTTACAGTCTCCTGCGTTCTGATACATTTGAATTGGAATGAATGGAGCACCAAGTATAGTATGACTGCCCCTTTAGATAGGAGAAAGTATTTCACTGTGATAAACATGCTCATAAATGACAGACAGTCAAAAGACACTTGATGTCAGTTAAAGTGGCTATTAATATCACAACACACAAACATTACAGAAAGGAACAAAGAAATTTAAGTTCAGTAATCTATCTGTCAGACATTATGGATGTTAAGCTATATCACATTTGGAGTTTATCTCAAGAGTGCAGTTCAACATTTGATCCCACATTCAACACCCTAAACTACCCTCAGTAACCAAAACAACAGCACTTCTCCACAATGTTACAACTTAAATCTCATTTGACACCAAACCTGCACCGCACCAGTTAGACAGATGAGACTGAAAAGTGAGTCCAAAAGTGGCTGAAAGTTTATGTAGGTTGGTATAGAGTAAGAGACAAGCACTACTGCCCACCTTCTCATTCTAAAAGAACATTTGGCTTTTCTGGATTGTCTTATTGCTCATTTGGGAGCATTATTGCATGTGCTTCTTCTGACAAACACATATACTAGACACATACACCCAAGTTAAACAGGATCCACATGACTCACATTAGCTTTGCTTAATACACTGAGCTCTATAGAATGCATTGACTTTTTGCCACTGTGCACTTCAGTCAAGCCTTGTAATGTGGCCCTCAAGGTTCAAACAATTTCAAACTTGACCCCATTCCCGGTGACCTTTCGAAGGGACAGCTAATGATTACAGGGCAATATGCGAAGTATGTCTTTGCAATGACAGGTCTAACACCGTAGTGATTTTCACACGTTCTTTCGATGTCTTTCAGAGTACAAAGCAACATGAAATATTAAAAAGCTGTCAAAATTGATGAAGAGATATTAAATGTCTCAATTCCTTTTTATTAAATACTTAGCTCACTGTTTGCAAGCATCCAGAGACTGCAGTTATTTAACTAATATAAGTCCACCAAGAAGAACATCTAAAGACCATAATGCAAATGAGTCTTCTAATTATTATCTGCAATCAAAACAACTGCCAGGACATTTTTTCTCTTTAAAATTGAAGTCCAAATACACGTTTACTGTGCACACTTCTCCCTTTCGTGCTGGACAAACTTGTAAAATCGCTCTTCCGTGATGCTTTCTGCAATGCTCGTCATGTGGAGGGCAAAGCAGCACTTGACAAGTTCATGTGGAAGCCACTTTAAGCATTAATTTTATTATATTGTAATTTAACAGATGATTTAACTTAATACCAAGAACACTTAATACCAAGGAGTTCTAAAAGCTTAATACAGGGACAATGTTCACTGAGCAAGCTGGAATTAAACCCCTTGCTCAAAGGTACATTGGCGATGGCCAGCGATTTGAACCAAAATAATTTCGGTTCCTAGCCCAAAACACTAATTCAGGCTACACACCCAAAATAAAAAGGACTTAGTTTACTTAGTTTGGTCTTAGTCGTAAACACTAGCATCATTAATTATACTATAGAATTTTAATATAGAAATATGTTATTCTTCTAAAAAGAAAGTCATCACTATCTGTGCATAAACTACAGAGCAAGCAGATGAGCAGAGCTGCAAATCCAAATTCCAATACGATCAACAGCTCATAACAGTACGCCAGGAGCTGGTGCAGACAAACAATCTTTATAAGGCTTCAAATGTGTGAAACCCTAGAAACAATTTTTCAAAACTGTCTTTCAATTCTGATTTCCAAACTACAAAATCAAAGTATTGAAATAAAATATGCAAAATTAAGCATAAACACTAGCATGATTTTGCCAAATCATGCATTATGCAGGCTTACAGTACACTACACAGCTTTAATTATAGTGGCTCATCTCAATGCAAAACTGCTTTCCTGGGCACCACTATATTCCTGATATTGGCTACCAAAGATGTGTCAGTAAATGGCTGTGCTCTTCTTTTTATTAAATGTAGACATGTTATTGCAGCAATAACTTAATAAAGCAACTGCTGCTAGCATTTTGCACTAAAGGCCCGCAACAAGATAGAGATAGTCTATTTCATTTCCTTTACAGCCGTCAGCATATTAAATGTGTTGAGGCATTTTATGTAAAAAAAAAAAAAACTACTTTATTATCAGAAAAATGAATATTTATAGACTCAATGTTGCATTTTTGCATCAATGGCTTGATGCACGTCTATGTGTAAATTTGCATGCACTGTTATCTCAAAGCTGCAGTTCTACAGCCATCACAAAAGCCCTTCAGCTGCTGATAATTTACAGAGACATAAAACACACCATAGTGCTACAATCAGCCCTGCAATGATAGTCTGAATTTAATTTGGGGTTTCCTAGTAACAATAATCCTCTCAAAACAATGGATCCCAATGAGTTTGCATTTATGAGAAAACTTTGATGCACATTAAAACAAATGTAAAAAACAAGGGGGAGAGAAGGGCAACAAAAATCATTCTTATATATACCTTGATCACAGACTCCTACACCTGCCTTTCTCTATCAAGTATGGGCTTTGGATTGCAGAAGAACTAGAACTGAGAACTTAATTAGTCCTGATAACAATTCTCCAGATTTAAATTAAAGCCAGTGAGTGCTGCCTTTCCAGCAAATGTAAAAATAGCACTCGGCAATCAAGCAATATCACCTTCATCCAAATCAAAAACAGCATTGATTTCAAGAACTAAAGCATCACAGGCCTTGGAAATGTCTTGACTCTGATCTTCTGTTTTGGTCTATATATAGAACAAAAGAAAGTACACAGGACTGTAGATTTAATCTCAACCAACAAGCTAGAGGACAAGAGAAGAACTGCTGGAGAGAAAGAGAGATATGTCAATATTTTCCTTCAGCAAAGAACACAATACTACATACAAGCACACCAATATACTCCAACAACTGGCCCATTCCTAATTACGCATTAATGAGCTGATGTTGTCAATATGATAAATCAGTTGTGATGGTTTACATTTAGTGTAGGTAACAATTACAGTAATTTTTATGCCCAGCAGATTGGGCATGATGGCTATGCATGGATGATGTAAAAGTTTTCTCGATAGGAGCATCCAGACTCCACTGTAGTTTTATGAGGATTTGTCTACTGTCTCTGTAGTTTACCGAAAAACATCCTCTGCTCTAACGGTTACTTTTCTGAAAAGTCTTAAATGTTTTTAATTGGTTCTGCAATTTTGTCTTTGCATAAGTTTTGGGTAAATGTAATAAACAAGCTAAAAAGTAAAAAGCACTGTTAAAACAATGGCTATGAGTGGACGTCAGCGACAATTCGACTAGTTAGGATTTAAAAGCTAACTGGTACTGGGAAGAGATCAGAAGCAAGGTCAACATTTTTGTTCTCTCAAAATGAGAACAGGATAGAGAGAAAGCTGGAGCATAAAGGTTTAATGAATGATGAGAATATACACCATGCACTGATATGACATCTTTACAAGGTTCAGGTCAAAGACCTGCAGCTAAATTACAGTCATCAAAGGGACACATGAGAAAAGGGCTCTCACATTCAACTAAACTTCCATTACTGAGAATATCTAGACAGAGCTACAGGGCCTCAATCACCTACAGAGAAAATAATTACATTTCTCATACTCTCATCAAAAAAGAGGCTAAAAATTCATAACACATCCTATCTACACAAATCATTATCTTCAATAATGGAGTCTGACAAGCTATTTTTAACAAGTACATTCAAGTTCAAACAGATGAGACCTTTTACCTATTTTTTAATAGAAAAAGTTCTTAATATATAAAAATGTTTATACAAAATTCTGTGATATTTAAGCTACATCACATAATGAAAGTAGCACAAGCACATTCTGGGAAGATTAAGTGCTTTTTCTAACAATCAAACAAGACTGCTTAAAGATAATTATGGAGAAAGAAAGCATAATATAGGTCACCAAAAAGGTTCACAAATGCATACTTGAATTTAATTAACTACTACTGAGAGAGCACACTGCAATAGTTGCAATACTGCAATTTAATCTTAAGTGTTTTCACAAACAATGAGCTTCCACAAATTAAAAATTAACTGTTAATGTATTACTGCTGTACAAAATTAACATTTATTAGGCCTAAAAATATGTATATCATCTTATTTCGCACATAACGCATATGAGTATCTTGTATTTGGGATTGGAGTGTTCTGATGTAGCAGAGGGAATATGTATATAATGGGAAGACAGAAAAATGCACTCAGGCCACTGTAGAGTGATGGTAGCTTGCTGGCCAGTGAAGAGGGCTTCTGACCAGGAGGTCAGTGTTCTGCTCAGCTGACACTATCCTGCTCTACCACTCGCAGCTGTGTCCCATTTACTCCAGTAATGCTGTAGCATATCTGACCCTGTGTGCTCCATCTGACCATGTCTGCTCCATCAACTCTGATTACAAATGAAGAACATGAGTGTGTGAGTGAGTTGTGTATATCTAAAAAGTGCTGGCTTAGTTGTGCCTCAGACTTGAAGACATAAAATAATAAAATCTGTGATCAATGTCAGATAAAATTTTGAATCAAAAGTCAACTGATCAAATGTGCAAAAGATGGTCTTCTTCTAAAGTCTGTAAAAAATTATTGGTTTTCCTTGTGCTTGATTTTTAATGACAGACTTTCTCATTTCTGTTCACAAAATGCAATCATGGTTCAAATCTGACTGTTAAGACTTTGATAACTAATTGCCCATGCTGTCTGATGACTGAGATGTACAAATAGGGGTAAAAGGAGAAAAGCAAAACAAATAAAAAAATTACACAAAATACTTGTGCAAATCAAATACAAAGTTGGATGGCAAGACTGTATGTCAAACCACCATCTTTCTTTGGGGTATATAAAATGCTTTAAAATAAGAAGCCCAAAAAATATTTTGCAGGATGTTTAAAGGTGGAGACTTTTTCCAGGATAGGAGATTCTGCAAACCTTCAACAAGAACCATGGGGTTTTCCTAGGGCTGCCCCCAGTAGTCGACCAAACGTTAATCGATGAGAGATGTCTTGGTCGACCAAGTTTTGACTGGTCGGTTGGTCGTAGAAAAAAAAAATACTCTGCAGGAAACAGACGAACACTGGTATTACCGCTGATTGGATGCGAGGTGGTATTATGGGGTAATTTTTGTTAAGCAGGGTTAGTGTTAAGCCTACACAATAAAGCAAGACACCTTGATTTCAAACTTTTAACTTATTTTAACTAACAATTCAAATGAAACTGCCAAAAATGTAAGTGCAATTAAAATGTGTGTTGTTCTTTTTGAACAGTTGTCAACATCTCTCTGGCAAACAACCTGCTTGATCTGTGCATTCTCTACTGTGAATAAATTATATTTTGTTCCCTCCTTCATGATATACACTCACCTAAAGGATTGTTAAGAACACCTGTTCAATTTCTCATTAATGCAATTATCTAATCAACCAATCACATGGCAGTTGCTTCAATGCATTTAGGGGTGTGGTCCTGGTCAAGACAATCTCCTGAAATCCAAACTGAATGTCAGAATGGGAAAGAAAGGTGATTTAAGCAATTTTGAGCGTGGCATGGTTGTTGGTGCCAGACGGGCCGGTCTGAGTATTTCACAATCTGCTCAGTTACTGGGATTTTCACGCACAACCATTTCTAGGGTTTACAAAGAATGGTGTGAAAAGGGAAAAACATCCAGTATGCTGCAGTCCTGTGGGCGAAAATGCCTTGTTGATGCTAGAGGTCAGAGGAGAATGGGCCGACTGATTCAAGCTGATAGAAGAGCAACTTTGCCTGAAATAACCACTCGTTACAACCGAGGTATGCAGCAAAGCATTTGTGAAGCCACAACACGCACAACCCTGAGGCGGATGGGCTACAACAGCAGAAGACTCCACCGGGTACCACTCATCTCCACTACAAATAGGAAAAAGAGGCTACAATTTGCAAGAGCTCACCAAAATTGGACAGTTGAAGACTGGAAAAATGTTGCCCGGTCTGACGAGTCTCGATTTCTGTTGAGACATTCAGATGGTAGAGTCAGAATTTGGCGTAAACAGAATGAGAACATGGATCCATCATGCCTTGTTACCACTGTGCGGGCTGGTGGTGGTGGTGTAATGGTGTGGGGGATGTTTTCTTGGCACACTTTAGGCCCCTTAGTGCCAATTGGGCATCGTTTAAATGCCACGGCCTACCTTAGCATCGTTTCTGACCATGTCCATCCCTTTATGGCCACCATGTACCCATCCTCTGATGGCTACTTCCAGCAGGATAACGCACCATGTCACAAAGCTCGAATCATTTCAAATTGGTTTCTTGAACATGACAATGAGTTCACTGTACTAAAATAGCCCCCACAGTCACCAGATCTCAACCCAATAGAGCATCTTTGGGATGTGGTGGAACGGGAGCTTCGTGCCCTGGATGTGCATCCCACAAATCTCTATCAACTGCAAGATGCTATCCTATCAATATGGGCCAACATTTCTAAAGAATGCTTTCAGCACCTTGTTGAATCAATGCCAAGTAGAATTAAGGCAGTTCTGAAGGCTGAAAGGGGTCAAACACAGTATTAGTATGGTGTTCCTAATAATCCTTTAGGTGAGTGTATATACTGTGTGTTTGTGTGTGTGTATATATATATATATATATATATATATATATATATATATATATATATATATATATCGCAATATCCAATTACATCGACGGGATCGGTGAATATTCTTGCTTTAGTTATTTTACATTGAAAATTAAACTAATTTACAAAAATGAAAAACTTCAATCAAATACATTTCTAAATTCAAATTGCACTCCAAAGCGAAACAAAAAAAAACAATTAAAATAATTAAGTGATCAAAACAATAATATATATATATATATATATATATATATATATATATATATATATATATATATATATATATACATATATACACATCCATCTAAACATGCAGTAGGAAACTTACATAAAAGAAGACATAAAAGCAATTATAAATGTAAAAATATAATTATGATAATAATCACTGAAATATAAATCATGGTTCGAGGTGAATGTATTTTTGTATTATTTTATGTTTAATCACAGATGTATAGGCTGCAGAGTTGAGTACACAATAAACTGCTCTGTGGAAATAAAGCAAACTGAACTCAAAACTCCTCCTGAGCTGAGATGTCTGAGGACATCTACAGCTCTCATAGACGACACTATTCTAGCAACATCAAAATTCAGAAGACAGGAACAAAGAAATAATGAGAACCTGTTACATGCATGTGTTCCGCGAGACTGCAAGCATCCGAACAAACATACATGCGCATAGACGGCTTTTCTGTCATCTGTTCTTAATAATATAATAAAGTGTCATTCTTCAAGCGTGTGTCTGTGTGTCTACGGGCAAATTATGTTACTTATAACATTCTTTCTCAGCCCTGGAACTCAAACCATTTTCGATCCCCCACTAATACATATACAGGTGAAACTCGAAAAATTAGAATATCGTGCAGAAGTTCATTAATTTCAGTAATTCAACTTAAAAGGTGAAACTAATATATTATATAGACTCATTACAAGCAAAGTAAGATATTTCAAGCCTTTATTTGATATAATTTTGATGATTATGGCTTACAGCTTATGAAAACCCCAAATTCAGGATCTCAGAAAATTAGAATATTGTGAAAAGGTTCAGTATTGTAGGGTCAAAGTGTCACACTCTAATCAGCTAAACACCTGCAAAGGGTTCCTGAGCCTTTAAATGGTCTCTCAGTCTGGTTCAGTTGAATTCACAATCATGGGGAAGACTGCTGACCTGACAGTTGTGCAGAAAACCATCATTGACTCCCTCCACAAGGAGGGAAAGCCTCAAAAGGTAATTGCAAAAGAAGTTGGATGTTCTCAAAGTGCTGTATCAAAGCACATTAATAGAAAGTTAAGTGGAAGGGAAAAGTGTGGAAGAAAAATGTGCACAAGCAGCAGGGATGACCATAGCCTGGAGAGGATTGTCAGGAAAAGGCCATTCAAATGTGTGGGAGAGCTTCACAAGGAGTGGACTGAGGCTGGAGTTACTGCATCAAGAGCCACCACACACAGACGGGTCCTGGACATGGGCTTCAAATGTCAAACGTCTTACCTGGGCTAAAGAAAAAAAGAACTGGTCTGTTGCTCAGTGGTCCAAAGTCCTCTTTTCTGATGAGAGCAAATTTTACATCTCATTTGGAAACCAAGGTCCCAGAGTCTGGAGGAAGAATGGAGAGGCACACAATCCAAGATGCAAGAAGTCCAGTGTGAAGTTTCCACAATCTGTGTTGGTTTGGGGAGTCATGTCATCGGCTGGTGTTGGTCCACTGTGCTTTATTAAGTCCAGAGTCAACGCAGCCATCTACAGGGACATTTTAGAGCACTTCATGCTTCCTTCAGCAGACAAGCTTTATGGAGATGCTGACTTCATTTTCCAGCAGGACTTGGCACCTGCCCACACTGCCAAAAGTACCAAAACCTGGTTCAATGACCATGGTATTACTGTGCTTGATTGGCCAGCAAACTCGCCTGACCTGAACCCCATAGAGAATCTATGGGGCATTGCCAAGAGAAAGATGAGAGACATGAGACCAAACAATGCAGAAGAGCTGAAGGCCGCTATTGAAGCATCTTGGTCTTCCATAACACCTCAGCAGTGCCACAGGCTGATAGCATCCATGCCACGCCGCATTGAGGCAGTAATTAATGCAAAAGGGGCCCAAACCAAGTACTGAGTACATATGCATGATTATACTTTTCAGAGGGCCGACATTTCTGTATTTAAAATCCTTTTTTTTTTTTGATTTCATGTAATATTCTAATTTTCTGAGATTCTGAATTTGGGGTTTTCATAAGCTGTAAGCCATAATCATCGAAATTATATCAAATAAAGGCTTGAAATATCTTACTTTGCTTGTAATGAGTCTATATAATATATTACTTTCACCTTTTAAGTTGAATTACTGAAATTAATGAACTTTTGCACGATATTCTAATTTTTCGAGTTTCACCTGTAAGTAATTCAATTAATATCACAAATGTGCGCCTAGTCGACTAATGGCTTAACCTAACGACTACTAGTCGACTAGGAAAATCTTTGGTCGGGGGCAGCCCTACAAATTCCAGAGCATGCATTTCACACAATCCAGAATGGCACACTTCCTTTTAGGCAGAGCTAATATCTGTCATGCGAAAGTTGTCCGGCTTGATGAGATCCATATGTGTACGAAGTTTAGTGACTGTATCTCAAAAGGGATGTGCTACAGAACCTCCACGAACAGGCCTATGTTCTAGGTGGTGCTGCATATTATAAAGGCTCATTATTATGGTTTCTTATTTCTCTGAAATGTAGAACAGTGTTAGCAATGTTACTTATAACATTCTTTCTCAGTCCTGGAACTCAAACCATTTTCTGATGCCCCCCAAAAAACATATATTTAAGTAATTAAATTAATATCATAAACATGTGACAACTAGTCGACTAACTAACTTAAACTTTCCTAGTCAACTAGGAAAATCTTTGGTCGGGGGCAGCCCTAGGTTTTCCCAAATAATCCTGTGTGTTTGAATAGATTCAACAAATATTCCAACAAACCTTTAATGTCCTCTGATTGAACCAGACTTGAAATGCACTAGGTTGTACTTTTCCATGTATGATTTGCATTGTGCTCTTCTGCATTATATTTGTGTTGCATTTAAGACTATATCCCCAGTGCAGTTTGATCTGTATCAGATTTAATGTACTGTCTGTGGCAGATCTGTGAATGTATGAATTATTGGTCTCTGATAGAACTGACCAATATAACTCCTCATCCATCAATAGATCATCATCAAGACCGGCACATCTGGGTTTATATATATAAGTAAAGGTCAAACAGAATTTTACAATGATTAACTTTTTTTTATTCTAACTTTCTTCACACCAGTAAAAAACACAAACACAGCATTCACAATAAAAAATTTCTACTCTATATCTGGCAGTGTGCACATGCCCTAAGGGATGCCAACCTTTGTTTTCTGAGATATTAAAGATTCTCACAGGCTGAACAGATGTTAGTGCCTAAGTGCTGCCAGGTGTGAGATCAACCCCAGATAACAAGAATCGCTCAGCAATCTTGTAATCAGCCCTGGGAAATCGCCAAGAGCTTCCAGTAACACACAATGATAGAGGGAAAGAAAGAGAGAGGCGGGGAAGAAAATGACTCTAAAATGTGGCCAATTTCCTCTTCTCTCTATGGCATCTGCCCTCCATCAGCTGTACTCTTGCACTCAGTGGAGTGCACACACCTACCTTTCTCTCCAGCTACTCTTTCACAGTGCAGCCTTTTCCATAGCTCCGATTCCCTCAACACTGTGGGGTACTGAAGCATTTTTGTGTTTCTGAATGGGTGGATGGACGCATGGCAAATATTAAATATCAGAAGGAACATTAATGTGCCTTACTGAAAATGCCACACAAGACATAATAGATTATATGACAGCCTATTTGTCATTATTAGTTTTGATACTGCCCTTCAAACACTTACCATTACTGATCTCAGGCAAATCGAATTTGCTGAAGTCCCACCACTGCAGACGATAGGTGGTGTTAGCAATGTTGCTGGCCACTGCTGATTGACCATCCCCAATAACAGCACCTTAAAAGAAGATCAGACACATATTAGCGATCGACCAATGTGGGTTTTTAATGTCCAATGCCGATATCTAGAGAGCAAGATGGACTTGCTGATACATATAAATATTGTAAAATTGAATATGATAATAAACATGTAGATAGAATTGCTCAAAAATTACATTAACTTTTATTTAGAATTTTAATTAGAAAACAGGTTTATGAATTACATTTTTGAAAGATCTGTAACAGTTTTGTTTAGATGGTTTTATTTGATATTTGCCTTTTTTCATCATTAGACATTTAAAGTCAGTTAATACTATGGAACAAAACAACAAAAATAATTTTGGTTGTTTACATGTCTCAAACAGCTTCTTCACATGCAAACTGATGCCAATGCCAATAATAAGAAAAATACAAAAATATTGATCTCTGCAATATCGGTTGACCACTATCACATATTACAGATACAACAATTTGAACAAATAAATATATAATAGAGAAAACACGCACCTCCAAAACATTTTGATTAAGTTGCACGACTAAAAATGATATCTATGAAAGCACACACTAAATTCGGCACACTATTGCTCAAAAATCAATTTAATAAGCTAACCAAGAGAGAACTCACAACGTGCCCCAACGAGAGCAAACCACATTACAGCGACCATGAGGAGGTTACCCTATGTGACTCTACCCACCCTAGCAACCGGGCCAATTTAGTTGCTTAGGAAACCTGGCTGGAGTCACTCAGCACACCCTGGATTCGAACTCGTGACTCCAGGGGTGGCAGTCAGCGTCTTAACTCGCTGAGCTACCAAGACCCCAAAAACTTGATGTTTTGAGCAACATACTACAAGTCTAATGAATGAAATGCAGCTTGAAATGTCACAATTGTATCTCTTGGTGAGCTAACTAAATTGATTTGGGAGCAACAGTGTGCTATTTTAAAATAAGGCATGGTCCTTATATCTAACCATAATAACAGCACCAGTTTACAAGTACAAAGCATATCTTGTTATATTTAACTAAAGAGGCTTTCTGCATTGTGTTGTGGTTTAAAGGGTCCCTAAGTGCAACCCAAGCAAATTAATATTACTGGCCCAACTAATACAGGCCAAATGATTCACTGTCTATACTTGTTGCCACATTAAAGTTAAAGGATAAAAATCAGCCATAAAAATGAAACTCAGTTTAATAAATCTGCAAATTGCCTTGTGCATCTGATCTAGACAATAACAACTAAGTGTAGTTTTGCCTCAGGAATCTAGCTTCATCTGTGAAGAGTGCACTAATGGTTATATAAACTATTTTACTCTCTGGGCACTTAGCAAATCAGACAAACACAGACTGAATTTAATACATGTCCCTGCATGCAACATAACTCTTCTGAGAAGTAAACAAAGAAACGTCGGGCTGTCCTCTTCTACGCTCAGCCCTGTCACAATAATTACAGAAGGGAGGAGGGAAGGCTTTGACCAAACAGTATACTAAGAGGTTCATTTGCCAGTAGAGGGTTGATCCTGGGACAGGCTAGCAGATTAGATTTGCCTCTTATAACCTTGAATCAAGGAGACATAATGCAGACATAAATATCTATTACACAGCTTCTCCCTGCACTCAGTTGTCTGCCCATTACAGCCCACAGACACCCAGGTGCAGCGAGCTGGCATTCAGACAGAGCTTCCAGAAGCTGCTCTAACAGCGATGGACTAATGAGCTGGAGAGCTCCTCTCGCAATAACAGACCCTTTGGGAACCACAATGCTATGGACTCTTCAACTTATACCAAAATACAACACATCAGAAAGTGATGCGTCTGTAAACCGAGACCAGTCTAGCTAAAAGCTCACTTCAAGTTACTATAAATAACTTGAGGGACAATATGAAGAATCAAAGTTCCTCCTCAGAGCAAAAAGACCATTTATTGAAACTACTGTAAAAACAATTAATTCTGCAACTTTCTAGCATCAGACAGATGAAATCCTTAGCAGTTTTGGAACACATAAGACTGCCTACATTTACACATCAACAACACCTTTCCAGTATTTATAAACTTGGGTCTCCCAGTCACAGTGAGGTATTACAAAAGAAATAGGCCAGACAATTTCATTTTAAATAATATTACTTATGCTGTTTAGGCTGTTATGGAAGGATGGGGGGTTAGAAAATATATAGGACTAAACAGCAAACACAGCTCACCAGTATAAGAGCAGTACAGCACTGAAGGTCGTTTAACATGTGAAGAGGGTGTGTCTATAGTAGACTTAAAGGTACAGCAGCAAAGGGTCAGAGAGAGGGTGGAAAATGGTCATAAAAACTAAAGTATGACCTCAGGGAAAAAATAAAAAAGAATATATGATATGACCCCATTAGCAAAAAGCATAGATTCCTAGCATGACAATTGAGAGAGTACTTATCCATAGCAAAACCATACACAGTTCACAATCTTTGAAGCACAAGAACTGTTAGAAAGTTTCAGCCATACTGACAGGGACATTATGCAAGACAAATGATACAAAAAGCAAGCTTTTAAAAGGGGGATTGGTGATGGATAGAATGGTAATGATGAGTACTTCTACTGAAACTGAAACCTTCCACCTTCTATATCCTTTCGTTGCACTGGTCAAAAACAGGCAAATCAAAGAGAAATGACACCATAAAAGTCATTAGCTGAATGACATGTGAAAACCTGTTTGACACCAATTCATCTTTTGAAAGCAAATTATTACTCACTTTACTGCAGCTTGTTCCTACTTTAGAGATGGTTTGGAGGAGTGGGGAAGAACAGATGAAGAACAGACAGAGTTTACAAGAATAAACCTTTGGAAGCGCCATGTGCATGAGTTGAATTTAATAAAGTGGACAGAGGTTGCAGGGCCACTGGGGGCTACATTAATTTATGTAGTCATTTATATTAGACTTACATAGATTAAAAAATAATAAAATAAAATAGGCAAGCATGAAGTAGTACTTCAAAACACCTGGTTCAAACGATCCCTTCTAGTGAACAGTATTCCATCCAGTGAACCTTAACAATTTGTATAGTACATAAACAGTAAAAAGGTTAACATTTCTGAGCTGATATGTGACCTGCTCCATAATTTTGAGCCACTTTGACCAAAAACACATTTAGAATTTTATGCACCAAAATTAGATATAATAATTTAATTGTTTGCTGATCAAATTATTTAAATGTGTTTCTCGGACAAAGTGACTCAAAATGATGGAGCAGGTCACTTACTGTATGTCCAAGGTAAGTACAATTTTTACATGTCTTTCCACAAGCCAATATAACAATACTAATGCTACAGTAATTTGGTATTTAGTCAGAACAAGAATAATTATTGCTTGTTATTTTAAAACATTTTACCATTCTTTGCATTGTTTTGAGTTGTCATAATGTTATTTTTCAGAAACACTGCTTGTGTGGACTAAATTAAACTAGAAAATTAGCCAAACATAAATAAATATATAAAACCACCAAAGGGGATCTTTAAACAATTCACTTTGTACAATGTTACAACAATGTCAATGTTACTCAGACTTGGCAAAGTTTCACTCAGATGGCTGATTGATCTTTTAAAGGGCACCTATTATGCCCCTTTTCACAAGATGTAATTTAAATCTTTGGTGTCCCCAGAATGTGTCTGTGACGTTTCAGCTCAAAATACTCTACAGATCATTTATTATACCATGTTGAAAATGCCAATTTTTGGGTTGGAATAAAACAAGCTGTTTTTGTGTGTGTGTCTTTAAATGCAAATGGCGGAGTTTTGACATTCTCTGTTTCAGATAACTAGACATCATAAGCAGTATGACTGACAGTGATAATAGTGGTGTTCTGGCCTATATGTTTGAACTGGAGTCAGACACTGATGAGGGAGAGACTCCTTCATAAGTAACAACTTTGAGAATGAACCAGGAAGTTTACGAATGGTTATTTGTTAAATGTATTTATTTGTTGTAGAGTTTTTTCAGCAGTTTTGCAATGATGGATGAGCACACACACACACACACACACACACACACTAACTGTAAATACTGTTACAATTTTCGCTATGCGCTATAACAAAACAACACTAACAAACAAACATGTCCGTCGGCAGTGTCCGTCGTGGGCAGGGCTTGTACAAAGTCATGTCACATTGTACAGAATCTGCAAGCGGCTTGTTCTGAGACAGTGCTTATGATTAATGGGGATAAAAAAAAAAAAAAGGACTGGGTGGATTTTTATCATTATAGGGTGGTTGTGTACACACACTGCCAACACACATTTATGTTCAAATGTTTTGAATTTTGCAAAATTGTCCCCTTTAAGGCTTCAATAAGTAGACTTTATAAAAGGCTAAAAAGAGAAGAAGGAAAGTGAGTGTGTATTTTTGAAGGTGGTTGATCTGTCAGGTGTAGTTCAGAGAGGAGAGATTTCTCCACAGGTGGCTAAACAGCAGAGATTCAGAGGCACATTTATACACACAAACCATCTCAACTTGTCATAAAAAACTCTGATGTCTCAGCCAAACACTCATTCATTCATCTCACATTCTCTTGACACTAGGCTTCATTTATTATTGTGTGAACCTCATAATTGTTGTGTAAAATGGCTCACTGTTATACAAGTCTGGGAGATATTTTGAAAGTTTGGATGATTAGTTTAACAGAGTCTTGGCAGTATCAGCACTTTCTGCCCTGCTGGCTGATTAAACTTCTGCTCACCACCAATTTCAGTTTCAACACTCAGGTAGTTAGCACAGAGGAGGTCAGGTCTGCACCTTTTCACACAGAGTAGGAAAGCCGTTAAAGCTGTTAACTAGTCTCCATTCCAGCTGGCATGATCACTGCAATGTTGTCTGGATATGGTTCAATAGCCCAGCGTGTCTTAATGCTCTGTCATCTGGATATGTTTTGATTGCATGAACAACAGATCTAACAGCCTGCATCCTCTTTTACTTTACCCAGAGGCTGTTGCTGAGTGTCGAAGGAATGAAACGGCAATATCGTTTGAAAATGGAGAACCTTAATTGAAATATCAACTCATTAAATATGTTATCAAATTAAATATGTTGACACTTCAGTCAGGAAAAGCCTCGGATATGCCACCCACCAAAGCTTTTAGAACAAATGCATCCATCAAATGTGTTTAAGAAATGTTTGTGATTATATGATTTGCTAGAGAACACATTTAAACATGTAGGTTTTGTTCAGAATGGCTTACATGTATTCTCTATTTCTGCAATATAGTTTGTATAAAGTATGCACTTTTCTGAGGCATTAGAATACCAACATAACCTACTATATTTGAACTGTCATCTTGACCATTCTTTTCAATGTGATGAATGAACCAGAATTAATAGCTGCAATTGTTATCATCTTCTTGACTCATTATTTGATCAGACTACAAAGAGGAATGTCACCTCTATTTTTCGAAGCATGCTCACAATGCCAAAGCCAATTGTGGTCTGATTAATATGTATAAATGCTGGATGAATGCAAGCTACAATTGAATTAGGTCTATTGGTCTGACATCACAGAAATAAGACTGGTAAGATTTCAGCACAACTTAAAAGCATTTACATGACATTTTAAAAAGACAAATTATTTAGTCCAACTGAATTCAAACTTTTCAAGTGCATGTTAACATTCTGATTTTTAACAAATAAATTTTTTATAAAAATGTAAAATAACCACATTTATTTCCATAATAACTGGACGTCACTTGCTGAATTAAACATACATGATAATGTAATGTGAAAACTTTGTAGCATACCACTGCTTGAAATTTGTATTGATGCATAATAGGCTCTGTTTCACATACTATCAAAGTATTCAAAGCAAGTATTCCATTCCAAACATAGCTCTTGTCTCGCTCAACAGCACTCACTATCAGAATCCCCTCACACATATACGGGAAATTCTTTGGGTATGTGACCCCTGACCCCTATATTGTATGTTTTGCCACTGAAAGAATAAAGAGCAGCTGAGGGGCATTACTGATGCTGCACCTTTCAAAAACGGGTCACTACCTGGAGCTGTCCAGAAAGACAGAGACAAGGAACAAGAGAAAAATGGAGAGGGAAAAAGAGACCTCACCTGAACTCTCCATAGACTCAGCTGTGTTTTAAGAGCGGCTCTGCTGGGCCTATTAAGGAAAGCTTACCCAAGGGAATCTTTGTATGGCATGTGGTGTATGTGCTAAACAAGGTCACTGTATGTGTCTCGTACAACTCAGGGCGATTACCAAGAAAAGCACATTTCTTCATAAGAAACAATTACTATTTATAACAGTGCTTTCTAATACGGTAAAAATTTTATTCACACACCAAAACGTAAATAACCAATTTGTCCAAGCAGCAGAATCCTGTCATATGCTTCATAAATACAGCCTCTTCAGCACTGACCCAACAGAGCAGAAGAGAGAGAGAGAGAGAGAGAGAGAGAGAGAGAGAGAGAGAGAGAGTCTGGTGAAAGGACCTTTCCATTAAAGTTAATCGGGTCTGTGCTGCAGTTTTTCATGCTCTGAAAAGTCCATATAAACTGGGTTTCACTCTGACAATGAAAGCCAGAGGGATCTGATAGGCCTGCAGTGCTGGGTGGAGCAGGACTGAATGGATCAGAGTTGGGCTGCATTAGAGAGGATCACTGTACTCCATCAATACCCCTTCATTTATTAGCCACTACATTGTAAAGCCCTCTGGCTCTGGCTTTACCACAGTTCTGATCTGTAGTTAAACAATACTAAATAAACACACATACTAACAAATATTGACGTACCCTTTCAAAGGAAAAGTCCAGAACATATGCACTGTTTTGTTTAGGCTCCAATAATAAATTTTTGGTATCTGACATAATAAAATCTCGGGTTGACGTGCACATAGCTTTGCAATGAGAAATGAAACCGAGCTCTGAGCATGAGAACAGATTATGTACTCTGAACATATTTTGAGACAATAGATAGACGTGACCACACTTCGACTGAATTTTATAATGCACCATGTTGCCTCAAACCTGGTAAAATGGGCTTGAGATACTTAAAATTGTTACCTCAGGATCTTTTTTAATCCTGGGTAAAGGTAATCCTCATGTTCAATGTTTTACACTGTTCCAACCCTGATTTAGCAATTAATCCTAGGTAGTCAGGTTTCAAAATTTCACACAGTACATTTGTAAATCCTGGGTTAACATTATTTAATTCAATGTTAATAACATTAATTGAACAAGTACAGCATGGGACGAGCATGTAACCCATTTCAATAACTTGGAAATGTTGACACGTATATTTGCTCTGGTGAAGTCTTCTGAAACATAGTAGAAAAATAATTATGTTGCATAAGCTGTGCTAGCCCTGCTCTGAAGCAAGGCTTCATTACTCATGGTTAAAAGTGGTCCTGACCCAGGGTTAAGCATAGTGTGAAAAGACTTTAATGTTTATAATATTGCAATTTGGCTTGAACTGGGTTACAACACTTTAAACATGGATTTGTAAGTGCAAAGAATGATCTTTGATCCTTATGCTGCATGGCAACAGTGAAGAGCCAACTGTTAGGCAAGTAAATTAAATTCCTATACTGAACATTGGTGTCTTACATCATATTGCTGTTGCCACAAGTTATTTACCTCACGTGATTTATTGCTTTATTACTGCTGTATTTCACTGTGACATCAGACTTACAGATGGAAAGCCAGTCTAGAGTATGAACTTTTAAAGGTGCACTCAGAAAAAAAAAAGAGTTGTATTCCTAAACAAATTAATTTTAATTAAAATACATATGTATAAAATCGCTCATAAGAGATGAGGACTCTAGTTATATTAGTAACCTTATAAAAGCTGTTTTATTCTACATGGGGCAGAGGCACCCTCATGGGGGCTGCCATTTTAGAATCATATGACAAGCTGAATACTACTCGCTTAATCTCAGTAACCATCTTGTTATTGGACACTTTTACTCTGGGATTAAGTTAATCATGGCTGATTGTGAATAGTGAATTTTTACAATGGTATCTGTATGTGCAAACTATTGATTTTGAATGATGCTGCATCCACACCACTACGTGTCACTGAAAGTCCAAAATGACACAAGCAAAAACAGTGCACCTTTAAAACACTTCAATGAAATAACATTCATAAAACTGGGGGGAGAGTGAGAGATATGGAATTCTGGTCATATGAAAAGAAGTGAGTATACTAACTGTGTACTTACAAACTGTGGGGCTTATATAAATTTGTCTGAGAGTAGTTAGTGAAGGAGAAAGCTTGGAAGGGGGTTGGGGGTGATACGATCTGATTCTTGGATGTTGTGTATTGTAATTCTCTATTTAGAAACCAAAAATTCTATATGATTATAGTTTGCCCTCAGTGTACTTGACAATTACTGAAATCTAAGTTGTAATGTTACAATAAATTGTAGTAATTCATCTTATCACACAAAAACCTGCCAGAAACCTGTAACAACTGTTCCAGCATTGAAATGTGCATGTATTACATCAGAGCTGCATTTTACAGACTGAACAAATGATGCTCTGTTAAGTGAAGCTCTGATGCTCTTTTCTGTGTGAGCTGGATAGGGTTTGGAGAGGAGCATTTCTGAACCTCATCTCACACACTGCAATTAGTGTGGGCTGAAGATGCCTCTCTGTGTGGGAGAGAGGGGGGGAGAGAGAGAGAGAGAGAGAGAGAGTGAGAAAGAGAGAGAGAGAGAGAGAGAGAGAGAGAGAGAGTCAGAGAGAGAGAGAGTCCTTGTGTGCAAAAGCAGCAAACTGTTTTGTAGAAAATTGCATTGTGTTGATTTGGGGAGTGGTATCTTTGAAGTAAAAAGGATATTACAAGGATGTCTGCACACGAAAACACTCAAAAGAGGAAGTAGTTGTAACATCAGTACAACTTTTTTTTTTTTTGTATTAGCAGTACTGGCATAAACAAACAATGTCTGGATATTTACATTCAATCTCCATCTGTTACTTCCACACTTTTAAAAGTTGTTGACTGTAGGTGACAAAGATGTTCAATGGCATATCAGATGCAGCTGGTTGAGGCATTTTTCAAAAAATAACCCTGTGCTGTATAATTTGCCCATAATTTGCTTTACATTTGGGCTCTTTGGAGTCCATCTGAAATGCAAGCTGCATCTCATGTTACATCCCATGAGATAACACGAACATTCGACAGGGAAAATACTTGTCAACCTTGTTGATAATACAAACTTTTCATTCCAGCCCTAATACTAAATAACTTCTTTTGTGTAAGACAGAAAAAAAAATCTTATGTGTTTGAAGCAAAACAAGTATGAATAGATAATGAACTATCTCTTTAATGCGGCAAAGTCAAAGCTAATTCGACTGTAGCAAAAGAGCTCTGCTGAGAGCCCTCCTAGCCAAAATAGCACAGCGAGTGGGCGTATTAGTGCTTGTCATCGACCTTACACAGGACATTACACAAACATTTTTGGGAAGTTTCATACCTAAAAATCCTTCAACTAGTTTACGACCCATCTAATATTAGATAACTTCCAGGTATGTTAGAGGGCGAACATACCTGCGAGGACTCTATTGACAGATGAGTGTGTTGCCAGGCCTGGCTGCCCTCTCTCGTGGAAGATTCCAGCATGTGGCAAAAACTCAGGGAGGAGGAACCGTCTGAGAGCGAGAAAGTGAAATAATATGAGAAAGGCTTCAAGATTTGAGGTTGTGTAACACATTAGAATGCATTTCTGTGGAATAAACAGACTAAAAATGTCCTCTTCTTACCTAGGGACAAAGCGACCAAGGGATGGGGCAGACGTACGTGCATTACGGTGAGCCCAATGTCTGCTTCCATTGTCCCTAAACACAAACACACATATGCAGAACAACAATCAGCAACAATAATCAATAGGTCAATACAACCTGCTTAAAATTATTTGTCTGTTGTAATTATGTTAAGTTGAGTAAAAGTTTGAAAACACTTAAATCTACCCCATAACTAGAGCAAATGTCTCTCCAATCACTTCTCAGATGAGTGAGAACATTAATACGCTTACAAGGTAAGAGTGGGAATGATTGATAGACAGAAAAGAGGACATTTATGGTAGATATAAATATTAATATGAAGGCTAACTGAAAGACTGATGGGTTTCGTAAGTATTCTGATGAATATGGATCTGTGGTCCCAAGCGGCAGTGAATGCTGAACTCTTCAGCCAGCGGGTGGAATTATTCATCAGCTCAGAGGAGGGCATCTAATCCGTGCCAAAAAAAAAGAGAAAGAGCAGGGCAGAGGGGATGCGTGGTTTGGAGTGGAGAGAAAAGCTTATATTGAACTAGTGGAGGAGTTGGAGGGATGGAAAGAGAGAAATGTTTTGGTGTGTTAATGGTCCCGTCAATGGAAGCTCTTAACACAGCCCTGAACGCAGACCTCTGCCTGCTTTGTAAAACACATATTTGCATATTTAAAATGTGTTGGGACTTCATAGAGTCACTTAAATAATAAATTATTGGATATAATAAAAGTATATACTGGAAAAGTTTTATTGCTTAGTGACAATTCAGACAAGTGTTCTTGCACTGAAAACAAATAGTGCTGAGAAATACCGCACCTGTGCGAGATGCTGAAATGAACAGCAAGACGCAGTTCAATGGTCAAAGTCATTATCTAGCACTGCATGGGAAAAGAAACGGAAGAAAAATGTGTTCTGTGTGAACAGCCCCTGAGTAAATGCAACAAATATTCTATTATAAAACACAACAGAGTAGAAGAAATATTCTTTCCTGATTTATAAAATACAATTGTGCAGTAGACAAGAAAAAAAGCAGTGAGCACACAGCAGCACATTACTCTATCTCATCTGAATCAGACAAAGAGCATTTCAATCCAAGATGAAATGCTCATAAAATGTGTAGGTGCTAGGGGCAAATATGATACAATTGTTGGCAAGCTCAATAGCAGGGTGGTTGAAAAACAGAAGTGATAAGATTCTGGCATTTAGAGCCTTGCTTGTATGTTTGTTGGGTTGCCTAGCAACAAAAGAGAAAAATAAATCCATAGAGATTTTTGGGCACGGATGTGAGCAGGTAGGATTCAGGAACAATCCCCTATAACAGGCCTAATGTGTCTGTGCTTGTTTACTTACTCGAACTCTTCAAATTCAGCCTCGCTGTTCTCTATGCTGGGGGCGGGGCCAGGGGAGAGGCTGTCTGGATTAGAGGAGAGGGGTCGGGGTCTGCTGGGGTGACGGAGAGAGCGCTGACGAATGCCACCACGACGAGACAGATACTGGATCATACTGATTGCTTTTGGATTACTTCTGAACTTTTTCTTGTTTATTTGATGTAGGGATGTCCCGATACCATTTGTTTGAGAACAGGTACGAGTACCGCTACTTTTTTTAGTACTCGCCAATACCGAAATCTTTTTTTTTTTTTTTACTCAATATCAACATTTTTAATTAAGTTTTATCATCAAAATTGTGTTTAACTTAATTAAAAATTGAATCAAATGAAAGTATAACAATTAATTTTCAACATAAAATTTTATTATTTTTATCAAGTGAAGTGATTTTATACAGAACATCACAGCACAATCCAAAATAACATTAAAGTTATATTTGTCAAATAAAGTGTTGCAAAATAGAGCATCACAGATGTGAGATATACCTTAAATATAATACAGTTACTATTGATTTATTATTATTATTAGTAGTAGTAGTAGTACAACAGTAATTACATAACTATACAGTTATAGAGATCTTTTTCTGTCATACTTTTTTCATTTAAATTGAGCTTTTATTTTGCCAGAGCTTTTATTTTGAAGTGTTTCTTTGTTTTAGACCAAGGAACTCTTTCTGAACGAGTTAATCACGGCAGATTCCCAATCCAGAAAAGTCGGTTGAAACGTGAATCACAGTGATTATAACCCGCAAAAGGCTACTATACAACAAATAAATATGTAGTCTTTATATGACTTGTGCTAAAAAGTTAATTAGCACTCTGCCTGCTTTCATCTGCTACAAACCTGCCTGTTTTTTCCATGTATGAGCCAAGGATCTCTTAAAGGTATGAGTCTCTATGTCACCACAACACCAGCTCTACACATCACAAACATTCATGTTTAAAATGCTGCACGTGCAAACACAGCTTTTGCTGTTAAATAATCAAACTAGGACATGACGTGATTTTAATCTGTGCGCTTAATGTTTACGTAATGACATTTGTATGTCAGATGGTACCTGTTTTAAGTATCAGAGCATTTTTACAAGTACAAGTACATGAGCGCGGTATCGGACCCGATTCACGATGCTACTAGGGTTGCAGCGGTATACCGGTTTCATGGTATACCACGGTTTGAAAATTGACGGTTTTGTACCTGTCCAAATGGTTTTGTACCATGGAAATGTACCATGTACATTTGCTTATCTACGGTATTGAGAAAAAAATGCAACCGGACGGAGAATCTCATTTGCGCGGAGAAAATGTCTGAGAGAAGCAAGGTGAGGGGGTCTGACATGATTGTGTGTTAAAGCAGTGTTTCTCAACTGGTCTATTCGGACTGGGTCGCGGACAGCAGGGAAAGAGCAATGCCATGGTTCTCCCATTGAAGATATTTCAGCGGCCGCCCAAGATATAGACTATTTAGGACTGCCGACGTAGATGTAAACAGCTAAAGCAGACATGGGCACCATACGGCCCGCGGGCTGGATTAGGCTCATTTATCATAAAAGCGTTTTTATTTTTCATTGGATATTTCAGTTAACTTGCATTGGGACGTCACACGGCTCCACAAGCATTTAACATGCTCAAGGTTGCCAGATAAGAGATGAAACACCCCAAGTTTAAGATTTATACTTGCGCAAATTGGAAATATTCCGCCTAATGTTATACTTATTTTGTGCAATCTGGCAACCATGCACGTCTCGTGTGCAATATTCTGCTCAAGGAAAAGTCTTATACAGCTACTCCGTGTCCATTCTTGAGGCTGCTTGTGATGTTTGGTGCTACTAATTTTGCAGGTAAACCTTCTCAGTGATTAAATTAAATATAAAAGTAGATCTCGGCATCATTGACATGTGAGCAAAAGCAAGCCGGAGACAAATATGCATATGTATTTTTTATTTTAAGTCCCTTTGCACCTGTATGTTAATCTAACTAGCTAGTATTTATTTTTCATAAATACATTAATTTATTATTATAATTATTACCATTATTTAAGACTAGCACACTGACCTAATCATGGTAATGAGGAGCCTTTCCTTCTGTGTAATGTGTATAAATATGTGATATTAAGGAAGAAAATGGGATAATAATGGGCTCATATAAGTAAATATGCTCTTCAATTTTTAAAAGGGGGAGAGAAAACTTCCTGCAGATTTTGACATCAACAACAAAAATATTGTCACTTAATGCATGTCCTTGTACTGGAAAACCATGAACAAAACTATGCAACATAAAAGGAAATGCAACCCAGGATACATTAAATACAGGTTATGTTTGATCTATGAATCTATCGACACTTGATTTCCAATGTCAAATCTGTCCTGAAGCAAAACCAGTTGAGAAGCACTGAGATAAAGGGACAGACAGGAGCAGTCTAACTGTCGTGCACTTACAATATATGTTAAATATTAATAATCATAGGACATTACTTCAAAAACTCACACAGCCGATGTTATTTTTCATTTAGTAGTTCATTTAACATGTACATTTACATGCTTTAGTTAAATAACATGTTATATTTACATGCTATTTTTTAATCATGTTTATAATTAGATTTATTATTATAATTCTGTTAGCTTTCTTATATTTTCTATTTATTTATTTTCAAAAGGGAGACTTTTTTTTACACATATGTACCAAGAGTGGACGCCGCATCATTCTTAAAGTGTAACACATACTTCAATAAAATAAATGGTTTCAAGTTTCAATTATAATAAAGTGATTGCTCAAAAATAAATAAATAAATAACCCTTCTGTTTTCACTAATAATAGTAATTGTGTAATACCGTATACCGTGATACTGTGAAACCATGAAATTTTCTGAGACGGTTATCATACCGTGAAAATCTCATACCATTGCAACCCTACTCGCTACTGGTTTCTGAGTGAAATAAAATGTTAGTTAATATGTTCTTACTATTTATGGCATTGAAAATGCCATTTGTGGTAACACATCAGACAAGTTAAATATGTGAATCAACATCAAACAAAAAAAACGAAAGTTTCTCAAAAGTTATTACAAAAGCACATTCACGTACGTTTTAATCGAAATAGAAAAGCAATTCGCGAAACTGAAACTAACTTGACCACATTAATGCAGTTGGTTAGGCAATTCCATGTCCCCTCCATTTGAAAACACCCAAAGACATACCAAATATATATCAGCTGGAGGCTGATGACAAACCACTTTCTATATACGTTATGGGATGGTTCACTCAAAAATTAAGCGCGCGCACACACACACAGTATTCTTAAGGTGAAAGGAAAGTGTCAGAGTGTAAGTTGTTATTTGCATGTGAATGAAGATGCTTTTTTTCAGTATGTTCAACATAAATGTTGAATTCTGAATGTTTATTTTCATTATTTATTTTTTGTTGGAAAAGCACTTTCTGTATTAGCTTAAAGCCCCCAAGTTTACAATAGTTACTGTATTCTTTCAATAGCTCTAAGAAAGGGTGGCTGGGTGACCTTTTTATTTTTTTTTATTGAATGCTAGACATCAGAATGCATTATTTTGCTCTTGTACACTTTTACTTGAATTTTATTTTTGAATTTTGAGTTTAAGAAAAAGGTGAGTGGCAGAGTGTATTACTATATGTTGTTGTTATTTTTATGTTTCAGTAAGCTAGGACTATGTGTTTTCAAGGCTTCAAGGTTTAATTGAATGCTACCTCTGACTAAGAATGCATTACTTTGCACTTGTATAGTCTTTTGTTTTGGAATTTTAAGAGCAATAAACATATATTGCAATGTTAAGGAATTTTTTTTTTTTCATTCAGATATGTAAATCAACATGTATAAATTGCTATTAGTCAATTAATGGGGAGATAATCGAATCGAAATCGAATCGGACTGGAAAAATGAATCGTTAGATTAATCGATGCATCGAAAAATAATCGCTAGATTAATCGTTTAAAAAATAATAGTTTATCCTAGCCCTACGTAATATATTTACATGCCCACAGCAAGCTATGTCCTTCACAAAGTCAATGGAGTTTGTGGGTCATCTTGTTGTGCTCCTGTTGCAGCCAAGTGGACCGGCTCACCGAACATTCGCTTGACTGTTTGAAGAATCTGTGCAATCTTTATGTGCTGGCTCCGTCTTGCAGCTGGAGTTTATTTTGTAGAGTAGCACAGCTTCAGGTCAATATTATGGATGAATCTACATGCTCTTTGTGCTTGGTCCACCTATCGGCTGGAGTTTATTTTGTAGAGCAACACCTTCAGGAAAGTTTTGTGGATGAATCTACACGCTCTTTGTGTTTGCTCCAGTTACTTTTGTGGAGTATTTCTTGCAAAGTCATTAGAGTAAGTAATTTGCTTGCATTCATGTTGAAGCCGAGTGGACCGGCTCACAGAACATTCGCTTGACTGTTTGAGAAATCCGCGCACCTCTTTTTTTGTGCTGGTTCTGCCTAGTGGCTGGAGTTTATTTTGTAGAATGTCACACCTTCAGGACAGTTTTATGGATGAATCTACCTGCTCTTTCTGTTTATTCCGCCTATTGGCTGGAGTTTGTTGGATAGAATATATTTTGCTTTGTAATTTTGTCTTCAAAAATGTGTATAGAAACACCAGACTTGAGCAATCCAAAGGCAAAATTGTCACAGGGGTTCTCGTAGGTGTGCATGGACTGTTTGAGTTTTGAGGGATGGAAGCCAGTTGCCACTGTCGAGTGCACGTTTTACTTTTTTCTGTTTGTTTTGTTCCGGGGGATGTTTGGATTTTGTGGGTAGCACTAATGTTGGAATGTGGTTTTTATAATATTGTTTTTGACACACAATCAAATTTTTCTTATATGTAAAAATGTCAGATATTAATATGAGTCTCTCTCCTTGAGGAATGTGAATGGGTTGGGGCACCCCATATAAAGAAGGAAGGTTATTTCTCTTCTTAAGCGTAAGAAATATAATATAGTATTTCTTCATGACACGCACATATCTCTTCAGGAAGCTGAAAAATTTGGGAAGATATGGTGTGGGATTTTTTTTTTATAGTGCTGGCTCGAGTAAGAATGTGTAGCCTGCTAAAGCAACACTGATGCTTCACAGGATGTGTAAAAAATCTTGGTCTTACAGATATCTGGAGACTTTTGAACCCATCTAGTAGGGACTATAATTTTTTTTCATCAGTCCATAAGATTTACTCTAGAATAGATTTATTTAATATATACAGTATCTCACAAAAGTGAGTACACCCCTCACATTTTTGTAAATATTTGATTATATCTTTTCATGTGACAACACTGAAGAAATTACACTTGTAATTTCAATGTAAATTGTACAATGTAAAGTAGTAAGTGTACAGCTTCTATAACAGTGCAAATTTGCTGTCCACTCAACCACACAGCCATTAATATCATGTGACTCGTTAGTGTTACAAGGTCTCAGGTGTGAATGGGGAGCAGGTGTGTTAAATTTGGTGTCATCGCTCTCGCACTCCCTCATACTGGTCACTGGAAGTTCAACATGGCACCTCATGGCAAAGAACTCCCTGAGGATCTGAAGAAAATAATTGTTGATCTACATAAAGATGGCCTAGGCTATAAGAAGATTGCCAAGACCCTGACACTGAGCTGTAGCACAGTGGCCAAGACCATACAGCAGTTTAACAGGACAGGTTCCACTCAGAACAGGCCTCGCCATGGTCAACCAAAGAAGTTGAGTGCACGTGCTCAGAGTCATATCCAGAGGTTGTCTTTGGGATATAGACGTATGAGTGCTGCCAGCATTGCTGCAGAGGCTGAAGGGGTGGGGGGGTCAGCCTGTCAGTGCTCAGACCATATGCCGCACACTGCATCAAATTGGTCTGCATGGCTGTCGTCCCAGAAGGAAGCCTCTTCTAAAGATGATGCACAAGAAAGCCTGCAAACAGTTTGCTGAAGACAAGCAGACCACAGGACATGGATTACTGGAACCATGTCCTGTGGTCTGATGAGACCAAGATAAACTTATTTGGTTCAGATGGCGTCAAGCGTGTGTGGCGGAAACCAAGTGAGGAGTACAAAGACAAGTGTGTCTTGCCTACAGTCAAGCATGGTGGTGGGAGTGTCATGGTCTGGGGCTGCATGAGTGCTGCCAGCTCTGGGGAGCTACAATTCATTGAGGGAACCATGAATGCCAACATGTACTGTGACATACTGAAGCAGAGCATGATACCCTCCCTTCGGAGACTGGGACGCAGGGCAGTATTCCAGCATGATAACGACCCCAAACACACCTTCAAGATGACCACTGCCTTGCTGAAGAAGCTGAGGGTGAAGGTGATGGAATGGCAAAGCATGTCTCCAGACCTAAACCCTATTGAGCATCTGTGGGGCATCCTCAAATGGAAGGTGGAGGAGCACAAGGTCTCCTGTGAAGCTCTGGTGAACTCCATGCCCAAGAGGCTTAAAGCAGTGCTGGAAAATAATGGTGGCCACACAAAATATTGACACTTTGGGCACAATTTGGACATTTTCTCTTAGGGGTGTACTCCCTTTTGTTGCCAGAGGTTTAGACATTAATGGCAGTGTGTTGAGTTATTTTGAGGGGACAGCAAATTTACACTGTTGTAAAAGCCGCTGTTATGTCATTTCTTCAGTGTTGTCACATGAAAAGATTTAATCAGATATTTACAAAAATGTGAGGTCTACACTTATGTGAGATACTGTATATATCTATATCCTCATTTCATCCGTTGTTGATTGCTCAATAGAAACATTTTAGTCTTATTTAGTCTCACACTTTAGTTGCCCTGCTGTGTTTAGAGGTGTTGCTACATATGGATAAAAATAAATCATATAGTTGGAGCTTTAATGCAAAATCCTGAATTCCAACACATGTTAAATGCTGAAATCAATGTCTATATGGAGACCAACCGGTCCTCAGTATCTTCTGTGGAAGTGGCTTGGGAGGCACTTGTAAGGCAGTTCTTAGGGGCCATATCATACAGTAAAAAAATCCAAAGCACAAGAACTCGTGGAATTGGAAGAGAAGATAGATAGGCTAGATATATAAAACAGAGAGACTTTTTCTATCATTACCTCAGTAAAATCTGCTGGTGGTGAAATATTTACCTCGGCCATTGATATTAATAATGCTTTTGAAGAATTCTATCTTGATCTCTACAGAACCACGTCTTCATCTACTGATGAAGATATTAGAAACTTTGTGGAACCATTAGAACTTCCTAAACTGATGACTGAGCAAAAATAAATAACCTTGATTCTGCGATAAACCCTGGAGGAGCAAGGCTCCAGGACTAGGCGGCTTTACTGATACATTTTTTAGATCTTATGCTACAGAACAGGCCCCACTTTTGCTAGAACTTTATACGAAATCATCCGCCAACCATGACACAAGCCCGGATCAGACTGATTCGTAAATAGGACAAAGATCTAAGCGAGTGTAAGAGTTACCATCCAATTTCCTAGATGCTAAAATATTGTCAAAAATTGTGGCTAACCGATTAAGTTTTGATATCTCATACATATAGATCAGGTGGGGTTTATTCGGGGTCACAGTTCTTCAGATAACATTAGGCATTTCATCAATATCATGTGGTCAGTGGCGAATGATCAGACTCTGGTCGCTGCCATCTCATTTGATGCAGAAGATTTTGGAAATATACGGGTTTGAGATTACTTTTATTGGATGGATTAAGTTACTTTATAGACAAATTAATTAATTTCAGATTATTTTACGCTGGATAGGGGCACTCAACAGGGCTGCCCTCTTTCCCCATTATTGTTCTGTCTTGCCCTGGAACAATTAGCAGCTGTGGTAAGAAAGGAGGATGATTTTCCAGGGGTGGTGCAGCTTTTGCTTTATGTAGATTATATTTTATTATTTATCTCCGACCCTACTAGATCTATACCTTGCCTATGTAAATTATGAATTACTTTTCTTTCTTTTTTTTTTAAATTAGTATAAATCCGAAGCTTTGGCTCTGACAGCGTACTGCCCAGTAACAGCTTTTCAGCCGGGTGCCTTCCAGTGGCCCAAACATGGCATTAAGTATTTGGGTATTTTATTCCCAGCTAATTTGTGTGATTTAGTTCATTTTGACTTTTAATAAAAAAGGTTTTTGATTGATGTGGGCAGGTGGGCTTCATTACATTTATCTATTATTGGAAAGGTTAATGGTCTTAAAATGAATTGTATTCCAAAATTCAACTACCTGCTACAATCTGTCCTTATAGATGTTCCCCTCTCTTTTTTTCAAGCAATTTGATAGCATAGTGAAGTCCTTCATTTGGAATGGTGAACTTCCCAGATTACATGTAAATAAGTTACATAGGCCCAATTGACAAAGGTAGGATAGGCCTACCAAAGATTTTGTTTTATTATTATGCATTCGCTCTCAGACATTTGGCTCATTTGTCACTTCCACCTGAGAGAGCCCCTCCCTGGTTTTGTATTGAACAGAGGAAATTCTTACCCCTATTTTGCCATTGCAAAGCCTTTCTATCAAACTAACTGGAGAAGTTAAGTTACACCCCGTCATCTCGCATTTGCACGTGGTATGGACAAAAGTGTCCAGTGTTTAATTAAGACACTTATTTAAATGTTGCTTTGAGAATATGGCTGAACCCAAATTTATTTATTACTAAGTCTCCTTTCTGCTGGACAGAGTGGATTGTGAGGGAGGTTAATATGCTCTGTGGCCTATATGAGAGTAGAGTGTTGAGATTCTTTGAAAATATGGTTCAACATTTTGGGATCCCTAGGTCTAAATTCTTTAGGTATTTACAGCTGCGCCACTTGATGTGTACTATTTTTGGGAGTAGCAAACAAACCCCTAATATGGCAGATACTCTGGGAGTGGTGATTACTGCTTTTGGAAAAGGTCATGAGGCATCAGTGTATTACTCCCTGCTAATTCAGAGTCTGGGTACGGAGATTCAACTTCTCTCAGGAGATTATGGGAGAAAATGTTAAACTTGATATTGTGAGTAGGGAGTGTGGGAGACTACAATCTAGAGATGCAAGGGTGCGCTTCATGAAATGTAAGATTTTACATCATTCTATTGGAATCTTGATTGTATAGGCTTGGTCTTAAAGACACACCCACCTGCTGGCAATGCCAATTAGAAGTTGGGGACACATCCCATGTTTTTTGGTAGTGTTAAGATAAAAAAATTAGTTGAGGGTTCAGAGTTTTATGAGTGATGTATTGGACGCTCATGTTTAATTTTGCCCCAGATTCCATATTTTAGGCAATTTGGTGGTCATTAATATAGGGGATAAATTAATAAAAATTGGGTCCTAACCAGTGTTATGATCGGCAGGCAGGGCATCATTTGGGGGATGGAAGTCTGGAGCGCCCTCTTTTCAGGGGTGGTCCATAGAGATGTGGCAGGGTGGTGGCATTCGAAGAAATTTCATATAGAAGGCAGGGAAATTTGTATTTATTTAATAAAAAATGGGGCAGCTATTTGGAATTTCTGGAAGGCTCTCATGGAGGGGAAGTGGAGAGAGATGTGTAGTTTTAAATGTGCGTGATGTTAATTTTTTTATTTATATATATATTTTTTTTATTTATTTATGTATTCTCAAGTTGGAACACAGGAATATTTGTTGAGGGTCAGAGTGGGGTTGGGGATTGGGAGGAGTGAAGCGAATAATGGCGGTTAAACGTTGAATCGATGTATATATGTTTGCTTTTCTGTTTCATTTGTCTGAATCAATAAAGAGTGCTAATCAGAAAAATCGATGATTGTTGGCACCAGACAAGCTGGTATTTCTTTAACTGCTGATCTTCTGAGATTATCACACACAAAAGTCTTAAGAATTTACTCAGAATTGTGCCAAAAACAAAAAACGTCCAGTGAGACCACAGAGAATGGCCAAACTGGATCGAACTGACAATGTCTATGGTAACTCTCAGTACAATTGTGGTGAGAAGAATATCATCTCAAAATGCTTCTCTGAAAATAGCAAGCTCTGAACTTTTAAATACTTCTCCTAGTGTGGCTGGCACCAAATTTGTGCCAAGACATTGTAGAGGAACAGTTTTGAACAGATCTTTGATATTTTGAACAGCAAAGCATTACATTTATGGCTAAAAATGTGAAACAGGAAGTTCCTTATATCTTCTGTGGGCTTGTATGATTTTGATGAAAATTCAGATGTATGTTTGGTAATGGGGCTGATCACATTATTGCGGGTTACATTCTTAGTGCCACCAACTGGCAGAAGGAAGTATGGCACTTTCAACAGGCTTTGAAATAGCCCTCTTTTGTTTACATGAATTGCTTCAAAATTCTTTAGAATAATGTCAAGACACTGATGATGTAAATCTGTAAAGGGATATTTGATATCTTAAATACTGTTGCCATGGAAACACATGTATTGTTATTACTCCTTTCTTCTTTATTTGGTTGTTTTTGAGGCACTTGGCTTTTTATCCCAATTTGGAATGCCCAATTCCCACTACTTACTAGGTCCTCAATCTGGGTGGTGGAAGGCAAGTCTCAGTTGCCTGAGACAGTCAAGCACCCCATTAAGAGCGAGAACCACTGATCAGGACCACAAGGAGTTTACCCTATGTGACTCTACCATCCCTATCAACCAGGCCAATTTGGTTGCTTAGGAGACCTGGCTGGAGTTACTCAGCACACCCTGGATTCAAACTCCTACCTCCAGGGGTGGTAGTCATCGTCAATACTCGCTGAGCTACACAGGACCCCCCTTTTTGAGGCACTAGGCATGCTTTAAATTTCATGACATTTTGCAAACACATCAGAGTCGTTTGCCATTAGGGCTGGCAAAAGTTCATGCATGGGCATGTAGTGGGGGGGGGCTCTGTATTGCTCCCTTCAAAATGGGCATGTAAGACGGTCTCTGTAGCACCACCATTCTCACCTAGAATAACCAAAATTGGTACATATTTAGTTCTCATCAAGCTGGACAACTTTCATAATTATAGTTATAAGCTCTGCCCAAAAGGAAGTCAGCCATTTTGGATTTTTTGAATGTAGCAAACTATTAACTCTAAAATACAAGAAGATGCTAAATTGTGAACAGATTTCAGTTATTTTGAACGGTGTAGAATGTGTGATTTAGATCGAAATTAAGACGTGTTAAGTCTTGGGGGCTAATCACATGGATGTGTCTACTTTGGGTCACAGTCATAGCGTCACCACCTGGCAGCTAGAAGTGTGGCTCTTACAACAGACTTTCAAACCTCTTCTTATATTTACCCCAAATGCTTCAAAATTGTTTATAATAATGTAAAATGCCAAATGCATATCCACCTTGCATTGTTTTCTGAATAAATAATAATAAAAACAAATTTATTGTGGTAAAAAAATGCATAAACTTAAAATTTGCAATTATAATCATTATATTCAGCAGCAGAAAAATGTAAAAAGCTTTTTGGCAGAAAAGATGGCTGAATGAAACCATTAAAGCTGTTAAGACAGGAAGCGCAACTGGTGTGTCTTTCTGACTTGGACCAGTTAAGTAAGGGAGTCTGCCACCAGCTTGGAACAGATGAACTGCAATAATAAGACAAGCAGAGCTAAAATCCAAAGAGACCCCATGGTAACACACTGTTCAGGATGGTCGCACACCCTTCCCAGCCACAAAGAGAATTACTGTATTTATTAAGCAAACAAACACCAGAATAATATCTCTCTCATACACACATTTGCAGGGATAGAAAGAATCTGGCAAAACTTTTCAGAGCTCCTACTCTCTGTAGTTCTGATTTTCTGATCTTTGAAACAGCAGAAAACAGTATCAGTCTGTCTCAAAGACCACAAACACAAATGCACACAGGACCTGTTTACCGGTACTCATACCTATTACCTTGTGCATCAGAATACTGTTAATCAGCATGTGTCTGAAGATATGTTTTAACATTACGTTTTAGAGGTAGAAAACAGAGTTAGAGAGAGAGAGGGGTCCACGAAACAACAGTATGAAATAGCGGCAATTATTCCCAAGCTTGAATGTGTTGGAGTCCGACTATGCCTCTGCTTTGATGGCTTCTATCATCATGTACATTCTGCTCTGCAGGAAATGAGTCTGATCTGGTAATTCACAGGTTGGGGGTATGTGACAGCCTGTGTGTTTGCTTGTACCTGCCAATGGGGAATCAGTGCTAACAATCTGTCTTGATCCAGAACCACAGCTGATTCCCCAAAGCTCAACAATGACTCACTAGCCATGAACTTTATTATGAGCCTCACTCACAGACTTTGAAGGTGCTGACAGGCTGTGTGTGTATGTGTGTTTGAATTAGGGGGACACTGGATTGCTGGCAGGTCTGAAATGTCTCACTGCTGTCCGGCAGCATGACACATGCACTTCTTCATTACCTGGAGCTTACCAGCCAATCAGCTACAAGAAAAAGCATGACCACAGGATGCAGTCATGCATCACACAAACTTAACAGCCCATCATACACACCCACCTCATCAAAGACAGAGATGAATCACCTGGCAGGGTCAGGATAGATAGGGTGGTCCCGCAATCCAGAGATGTCATAACGAGAAAGAGACATCAGGGATGTCTCTAGCAGCCTCCTACAATAATAGTCATTCAAACATACATGACAGATTTACTTTTTTGGTTCTTGTACTGCATGTATGTATGAATGTATGTATATATGTATATATATATATATATATATATATATATATATATATATATATATATATATATATATACACTCACCTAAAGAATTATTAGGAACACCTGTTCAATTTCTCATTAATGCAATTATCTAATCAACCAATCACATGGCAGTTGCTTCAATGTATTTAGGGGTGTGGTCCTGGTCAAGACAATCTCCTGAACTCCAAACTGAATGTCAGAATGGGAAAGAAAGGTGATTTAAGCCATTTTGAGCATGGCATGGTTGTTGGTGCCAGACGGGCCGGTCTGAGTATTTCACAATCTGCTCAGTTACTGGGATTTTCACGCACAACCATTTCTAGGGTTTACAAAGAATGGTGTGAAAAGGAAAAACATCCAGTATGCGGCAGTCCTGTGGGCGTAAAATGCCTTGTTGGTGCTAGAGGTCAGAGGAGAATGGGCCGACTGATACAAGCTGATAGAAGAGCAACTTTGACTGAAATAACCACTCGCTACAACCGAGGTATGCAGCAAAGCATTTGTGAAGCCACAACACGCACAACCTTGAGGTGGATGGGCTACAACAGCAGAAGACCCCACCGGGTACCACTCATCTCCACTACAAATAGGAAAAAGAGGCTACAATTTGCAAGAGCTCACCAAAATTGGACAGTTGAAGACTGGAAAAATGTTGCCTGGTCTGATGAGTCTCGATTTCTGTTGAGACATTCAGATGGTAGAGTCAGAATTTGGCGTAAACAGAATGAGAACATGGATCCATCATGCCTTGTTACCACTGTGCAGGCTGGTGGTGTTGGTGTAATGGTGTGGGGGATGTTTTCTTGGCACACTTTAGGCCCCTTAGTGCCAATTGGGCATCGTTTAAATGCCACGGCCTACCTGAGCATTGTTTCTGACCATGTCCATCCCTTTATGGCCACCATGTACCCATCCTCTGATGGCTACTTCCAGCAGGATAATGCACCATGTCACAAAGCTCGAATCATTTCAAATTGGTTTCTTGAACATGACAATGAGTTCACTGTACTAAAATGGCCCCCACAGTCACCAGATCTCAACCCAATAGAGCATCTTTGGGATGTGGTGGAACAGGAGCTTCGTGCCCTGGATGTGCATCCCACAAATCTCCATCAACTGCAAGATGCTATCCTATCAATATGGGCCAACATTTCTAAAGAATGCTTTCAGCACCTTTTTGAATCAATGCCACGTAGAATTAAGGCAGTTCTGAAGGCTGAAAGGGGTCAAACACAGTATTAGTATGGTGTTCCTAATAATCTTTTAGGTGAGTGTATATATATATATATATATATATATATATATATATATATATATATATTTACAGTATTTAGGATCATATTCACAAAGGAAACCACTCTGTTCCTACATTAACAATCCACACAAAACACCATCGCAATCATTAAAAATCTCATTAAACTCTTCAAGGACATTAGCATGCTCGTTACCGACTGCTATGCAACGGCTAAATGAACATAGTGCGTAAGTAATGATATGCTATTTGCCAGGATTGGCTAGGAATCAGTTAATAACCCGTTAAATTGGGGCATTTGTTAAGTTTGAGTTGTAATACTCTTGATACAACAGAGAGTTTGCTAAAGGCCATTAAAAGAGGATACATAATCCGGAGGACAAAAACATGCTGCTTTGGACCAGCAGGATACAAAGATGGATGGACAGTCATGTAGAGAGAGGGGCATTTTTATTCAGCACGAGTCAGAATGTGTGCGCGTATGTGCATGTTTGTGGTGTGGGTGTGCTCAGCTCTTCATTAGAATGCCATTTTCTGCACCTTGACTCACAGTAAATACAGAACGGATCGATTCTCACTAAAATTCTGATACATTTTCAGGCAGTTTGTTTTGTTTGCTCCCTTCGACTCTTAAAGATCAAGATCTGCATTAAAAAACAGATGAAGCAAACATGACTTTAAAGCTGTAATATTCTGTACTAACTGTATCATACTATACAATTGTTCTATAAATATGATGACAATATGATGAGAGTTTATGTATCTCACGTTGGCTTCAATCAATCGGAGAAGCACAATTTTTTTCTGTAATCTATAATAATTCTTCTTTAAATGTAAACAACAATTGTTATTCTTTTCCATTTTACAGTATTGTGGTTGCTCTCACTATTTTACCAATGCAGTTATTGTTTATGCTTCTCTAATGAGGAAACTGTTATCTCACTAAACGACTCGGTTACTAACGTGCAGGTCGCCCACTCTTTTAACTGAAGCAAGTGCCAGCAACAGCATGGTTTTGAGTGAGAGCTGCTTGAGGTGCACGGTTCGGAGAGGTTCGAACGGGGCACCTTTGAGTGCATCCAGGACCGTGGCCAGGTCCCAGATCGGCACCGAAGGTGGGCGAGGAGGGTTCATCCTCCTAGCGCTTCTTAGGAAACGAACGATCAGATCGTTTTTTCCTAATGAATGTCCTTTATCAGGATTGTGTGACGCCGCTATGGCAGCCACATAGACTTTGAGCGTGGAGGGTGTGCGGCCCGCCTCCAGCAGCTCCTGCAAAAGGCGAGTACACTTGGTATCTCGCGACGTTTTGGGGTTCAAGCTCTTGGTATCACACCAGTCACTGAACACTTTCCACTTTTGGGCATACAAGCGCCTCGTAGAGGGGCTCGTGACTCAGTAATGGTTTTCAGAACTCCACTGGGGAGGTTCTCGGGAACCCGTTGAGGGGCCATGCATGGAGGGCCCACAGATCGGGGCGGGGATGAAGAATCATCCCGCTGGCCTGTCCGAGGAGGTCTTGCCTCAGCGGAATCGGCCATGGGGCAGATTGCATCATCTGTACCAGCTCTGGAAACCACGTCTGGTTTTTCCAGAATGGGGCTACCAGGAGCACTGCACATTTCACCTCCCTGATCCGACTGATGACCTGAGGCAGCATTGCGATCGGGGGAAAAGCATACAAGGGGCAGCGCGTCCGTGCTTTTTGAGAAGAAGAGAGGGCAGTGCGCGTTTTCCTTGGAGGCGAAGAGGTCGACCTCTGCCTCGCCAAAGGTTCGCCATAACCACTGCACCGTCAGAGGGTGGAGAGACCATTCTCCTGGGAGAAATTTGAAATGGCGTGCCCGCCTGTTCTGAACGATGTTGCAAGGCGTCGAATAGAGAGCGCGCGCTCTGATGAGAGGCGCGCTGTCATCTGCACTGAGTCTAGAACTATTCCCAGAAAAGAAATATTCTGGCTGGGGGATAGCACGCTCTTTGCAAAATTTATTCTCAGACCCAGGCATTGTAAATGGCTGATAGTCCAAGATCTGTGTGTCATTAACTGAACCTCTGATTGTGCTATGATTAGCCAATCGTCGAGGTAATTCAGTATCCGCACTCCCCGCTGTCTCAGGGGGGAAAGTGCCGTGTCCATACATTTCGTGAATGTACGGGGGGCCAATGATAGGCCCAATGGTAGTACTGTGTACTGGTATGACTGTCCCTCGAAAGCGAATCTCAGAAAGGGCCTGTGGTGAGGCGCTATCGGGATGTGAAAGTAAGCGTCTTTCAAATCCACTGATAGAAACCAATCCCCGGGGCGAACTTGCGCGAGGATATGTTTGGTTGTTAACATTCTGAACGAGCGAATCATTAACGCTTTGTTCAGATGTCTGAGATCCAAGATGGGGTGAAGGCCACCGTCCTTTTTCGGGACGAGAAAATAGCGGCTGTAAAAACTCGCCTCGCTCAATGAGGGAGGAACAGTTTCTATAGCGCCCTTCTCTATCAGTTTGAGCACCTCGGTGCGTAGAACATGACACATCTTTCCTCACTTTCGTCTCGACCATCGCTGAAAAGCAGGGTGGTCTGCGAGCGAATTGAAGTGAGTATCCGTGTTTTATTATGTTCAAAACCCATTTCGGCATGTCGGGGATTTTTTCCCAGGCTTCTGCTCGCACAGATATGGGCTGAATGCCGGCTGGGGGCGTGTCGCAGTGACGTATGGGCCCCGCCGGCAAATCGCTTTGTGCTAACACAGAATCTACGGCTCTCAGAGGCGCAGGTGCGCTGAGCAGCCGTATTGAGTGCCGAGTGCAGAGGTGCGTGTGAGAGTACAGGCACATGCGCTATTTCCGAAATGCTCACAGCATGAGTCGGAGAGGTGCTTGAAACTGTATGAACAGTGTTTTGAAGTGGGGTGCATTCATCATTATGGGCACGCCGCCACATTCATAAAGCTTTCCGCATTTAGCGGGGAGTTTCTTAGCTCGCGCATTGCATCTGTGATGTTTGCGGCATAGCTGTTTGAAACTGTGTGGGTAGCTGTGTGTAGGGGTGCGTGCAATACGGCAGGCACACGCGCTACACTTATAGCACTTCCCGTTTTTACTGGGGAAGTGTTTATAACTGTGGGAACAGTGCTTGTGTGTAGTGGTGCATATATGACAATAGGCACACGATCTACATTTTTGAGACATCCAGCCTGAGCTGGGGAGGTGTTTGGCACTGTTTGGACAGTATTGATATGTGGGAATGCACACTTTAGTGTGGACATGTGAACCCTTAGTGACACAGGCAGAAAATGACTCTTTTGGTGATTTCTGTGTGTCGCCGTGAAAACAGCGTTTGATTGCAGGTGAGCGAGTTTTATGACTGGCCCATTGACTGCTGTATAGACATTTCCAGCCGCCTGTAATGGGACTGGGTAATGTTTTAAATGTTTGCGAGGGAGCGGTCCGGCATTTGCGAGACGCTGCACTCTCTCTTTCTTCCTGCTGCTAGGAAGACTTACGAGGCTCTGTGTTCAGGGTGATTCTGGGTCGAGGGCCTCGTTGCTCCTGCGGCTTTCTTCGGCCAGCGGAACGCGAGCGGCGTCGAGCGTCCTTTTCAGGTCTGCTCTTCGGCTGGGAGACGGGCGGCTCTGCCCTGGCTCGCTGCTGCTGCTGGGGCGGTTTTTGAGATGAGCTGGAGCGCTTAGGCAGGAAGTGATGCATAGCTTGCGAATCCTTCTGCGCCTCAGTGAAGCGCTCCGTGAAATCTCTCACCGTAGGTCCGAACAGGCCGCTCGGAGTGACAGGTGCGTCAAGGAAGGGTGCCTTATCCGCATCCTTCATCTCCGTTAGCGTTAGCCACAGATGGCGCTCAAGGACGATCAAATTAGCCATGGCCCGGCCAATGGATTGGGCGGTGGCCTTTGTGGCTCGCAGAGTTACGTCCGTAGCACTGCGCAGGTCCTTAAAAGCGTCGGGTTCAGGTCCAGACTCGTCCATAGAGCGGAGAAGTTTGGCCTGAAACACTTGTAGAACCGCCATCGAATGCAGCGCTGACGCAGCTTGACCGGCGGCGGCGTATGCGTGACCGGTGAGAGCTGATGTGGTTCTGCACGGCTACGATGGGTGAGAAGCTCTGGCCTTCCATCCAGCGGTGGAGGGTGGGCATAGATGGTTGGCCACAGTCTCCTCTAGGGGCGGAGTTGCCTCGTAGCCTCTTTCTCTCGCGCCGTCCACTGAGGAGAGCGAAGAAGAGAAAGAAGACTTTAGGCGAGCCGAGTGCGGGGCTTTCCACGACTTTGTGAGCTCGTCGTGCACCTCAGGGAAGAAAGGAGAGGGTCTCTGTCGGGGGGCCTGCCAGCGCCCCTGCAGGAACCACTCATCCAGCCGGCTGCGGGCGGGTTCTTCAGGAGAAGACCAGTCGAGCCCGAGGTCTTCCACGGCCTTAGACAGGATACGAACGATCTCCGAGTCCATGCTGGTGCCCGCTGCCGTGTCCGCTGATGCCGATGGCGCTGGGTCGAACGAGCCCGGCCAGTCGTCGGATGCAGCGTCAAGAGAGAGGCTGTCATCCTTTCCGCCGCCGTCCCCTGATGTGCCGAACGAGACGAGACCCACCGCTTTGTTGGAGGGGTGCAGGTCCGCTCGCTGAAATGGACCGGGCGGCGGGAGACATCTGGTAGCGGTGATGCCCGTGGGGACTGAGCCGGCGTGACATCACCGGAGTCGGGTGCTCTGGCAGCCTCTGTGAGCGCCGCATTTTCTTGCGCTGCTCGAACAGAGGTGGCAGCACGGGCAGCCGGCTCGCTGGCGGTGAAAACGGCAAAGCGAAGTGCGCACTCGGCGAGGCCCAAGGAGTCGCATTCAGGGCATCCGCCCTGAATGAGTGCAGCTTCTGCGTGGTCCAGACCCAGGCAGCGAGTGCAGATGATGTGCCGATCTCCGTCGGAAAGAGGGCCTCTGCACGAGGCGCATGCTGAAGGCATTTGAAACAACGCCTGGAAAATAACTCTTTTACTCTTAAAAAGCGTCGCGGAGGCGAACGCTTGTTCAGTAAAGGATATGCGATGCGCGCCGGATGGCGTAGCAGAAGGCTTCGAAGGCGGCTGAAGATGCCGGCGTCCTCTCAGCAGTTCCGCTGTAAGCTTGTCCACGGCGGCGAAAGACTCCAAAAATCCGGAGGATCCAGCGAAGAGAAGGTCTTCGCTGAAGGAGATTAAATCTAAAAGAACTGGCATGACGGGACGTTCATTATATAGCCCTCAAATGCTAATTTCAGCAGGCTCTGAGCGTCGCGAACGCGGACGCGCCCCATTGGTCGCGACGTTCTAAGTCGCCCCGTCACTGGTTCGAGCAGTTGCCGCAGCACAGCCAATGACCGAGCTGCCTCACTCATCACTGTCTGCTGTGCAGCTGCAATGCGTTTTACATAAAGACTTCAATATTTCTCGAGAAACGGAGTTTTCCCATAGCGTAAGCTACTTACGCAATAGGAGAGACCTCTCGATAGGGAACAGTACTGATGGAACTCTCTAGACAGTAGTAAAAAGGCAGTTTCAAAGTTGTTCTTGGTTATTCAGATACAAGACTTTTTGTTGCAGCAAAACTTTCAAACCACACTCAAAGCCGGGAGTCACTGTAATGCTGAACTGAAGCGAGATACTGGAGATCATAAAATGACAAATTCTAGTTGCACTTCTGCTCAAGTTAAAGGGTTAGTTCACCCAAAAATGGAAATTATCCCATAGTTTACTCATCCTCAAACAATCCTAGGTGTATATTACTTTCTTATTTCAGCCAAACACAATCGGAGTTCTATTAAAAAAATATCCGGGCTCTTCCAAGCTTTATAATGGGAATGATTGGTACCTTAGTAATCCATACAGCTCCAGGGGGTTAATAAAGGCCTTCTGAAGCGAAGCGTTTTTGTAAGAAAAATATCCATATTTATAACTTGATAAACTATAATCACTGGCTTCCAGTAATGGCCATCCATGCATTCACTAGCTTCCTCTATCCTCTGTGCTTTTGCGTTCGTCACTGACGATGCCTACGTCATATGCCGGAACTCGACTCTCTCATGAACGTACAGACGGCCGTTACCGGATGCTAGTGATTATAGTTCAGCAAATTATAAATATGGATATTTTCTTACAAAAATGCATCTCTTTGCTTCAGAATGCCTTTATTAACCCCCTGGAGCCATATGGATTCATTTTGATGGATGGATGCACTTTTTTGGGATTCAAAATCTAAAGTACCATTCATTCCCATTATAAAGCTAGGAAGAGCCCAGATATTTTTTTTTTTATATAACTGATTATGTTTGGTTGAAAGAAGAAAGTCATATACAACAAGGATGGCTTGAGGGTGAGTAAATTATGGGATCATTTTCATTTTTGGGTGAACTAACCCTTTAAATGAGACACTTGCATTGCAGAGCAATGGCCTTAACACAACCTAATTACAGCACAGCCATGCACATGGCACAGGCGGTTCAGAAACATGAAAGAGGATGGATTGTGTGTTAATGTGCAAGCACATAATCAAGATAAAGTCCCATTGGCCATTCGAGATTGGAGATATCTGTGCAAAGTTGCCTCGACATATCCTCATGCTCAGTGTGATAAGCTACTGCCCCCTGATGGACTGTTGAAGGTATTGCAGAAACACTTGGGGGGGCGCTATCTGCAAAGGTTTTACAAGTTCCCTTCTAAGGAACTAATGTGATGAGTTTAGATTTACAAAAGCAGGTTGGTTAACTTGACCAAAGAACCCAACATAGGCCATGTACACACTGCAGCTAAACGTGGTTGCCCCTACTCTGACTGTTCTGTACATTAAAAAGTTGGCTATTTCTGGTATGTCAACCACATTCTACAAACTCATACACTTACGAAATACCAGGAAGTGAGCTGCATTTACATTAAATGTTCATAGTGTGTATAGAACTGAACTAAACTAGTTGTTAATGCAGTGACATTAGTGAAGATGTTACTCATTGAACACCAACAGGTTGTCTGAGGTTCAGCACATGAAAAATCACAAAAACAGAGGTGTTTCTATTGACTTATTCGCAACTTTTGATATCTCTCAAGTGTTTCTCCCAAAAGCCCCTGGGGCATCTTTAACATTATGGTCTCTAGAGCAAGCTAAATATCAAGTCCACATTACATGTAACAAAGTCTACTGTTGATAATATTTTTTTAAATAAGAAAAACTACAAACAATTGGTGTTAAACTGTTACAAATTCATGTTTGTTTACAGCTATGCATGTTCACAGTTTCATTGCTATGGATATCACTATGCCAACAAAAACTTTGTGGGTGAATTCTATATCGATACAGATTAGCAGATTATATTTGATTACGATGTACAAGCTCTTGATTTGATTAGATTCTGATCCACTTAGATATATTTCAGATATAATGTCCAATTTGCATGCATATGAAAGAAATTCTCTCTCATATAATTCTGTAAATTATACAAGGAACTTTCTAATTTGATGGGTTATATCACAAAATCTAAATGTTTTAATTAACAACAGGGTCCAAACTATGCCATTCAACTGCAATATATTTAACAAATATAATAATCAACACAAACAAAATTGAAGTAAACTTTAAAGTAAAAGATCAATCTTGGGATTTTAAGAATGAATATCAGAATCATTTAAACGAAGATCACGATTAATCTGTAAATCAATATTTTTTCCAAGCCCTACAATCCTGTATTCCGTTCACACACAGAATGATCATTCACCCACATACAGGTGAAACTCGGAAAATTAGAATATCGTGCAAAAGTTCATTAATTTCAGTAATTCAACTTAAAAGGTGAAACTAATATATTATATAGACTCATTACAAGCAAAGTAAGATATTTCAAGCCTTTATTTGATATAATTTTTATGATAATGGCTTACAGCTTATGAAAACCCCAAATTCAGAATCTCAGAAAATTAGAATATTGTGAAAAGGTTCAGTATTGTAGGCTCAAAGTGTCACACTCTAATCAGCTAATTAATCCAAAACACCTGCAAAGGGTTCCTGAGCCTTTAAATGGTCTCTCAGTCTGGTTCAGTTGAATTCACAATCATGGGGAAGACTGCTGACCTGACAGTTGTGCAGAAAACCATCATTGACACTCTCCACAAGGAGGGAAAGCCTCAAAAGGTAATTGCAAAAGAAGTTGGATGTTCTCAAAGTGTTGTATCAAAGCACATTAATAGAAAGTTAAGTGGAAGGGAAAAGTGTGGAAGAAAAAGGTGCACAAGCAGCAGGGATGACCGTAGCCTGGAGAGGATTTTCAGGAAAAGGCCATTCAAATGTGTGGGGGAGCTTCACAAGGAGTGGACTGAGGCTTCAAATGTCGTATTCCTCTTGTCAAGCCGCTCCTGAACAACAAACAACGCCAGAAGCTGCCTTACCTGGGCTAAAGAAAAAGAACTGGTCTGTTGCTCAGTGGTCCAAAGTCCTCTTTTCTGATGAGAGCAAATTTTGCATCTCATTTGGAAACCAAGGTCCCAGAGTCTGGAGGAAGAATGGAGAGGCACACAATCCAAGATGCTTGAAGTCCAGTGTGAAGTTTCCATAGTCTGTGTTGGTTTGTGGAGCCATGTCATCGGCTGGTGTTGGTCCACTGTGCTTTATTAAGTCCAGAGTCAACGCAGCCGTCTACCGGGACATTTTAGAGCACTTCATGCTTCCTTCAGCAGACAAGCTTTATGGAGATGCTGACTTCATTTTCCAGCAGGACTTGGCACCTGCCCACACTGCCAAAAGTACCAAAACCTGGTTCAACGACCATGGTATTACTGTGCTTGATTGGCCAGCAAACTCGCCTGACCTGAACCCCATAGAGAATCTATGGGGCATTGCCTAGAGAAAGATGAGAGACATGAGACCAAACAATGCAGAAGAGCTGAAGGCCGCTATTGAAGCATCTTGGTCTTCCATAACACCTCAGCAGTGCCACAGGCTGATAGCATCCATGCCACGCCGCATTGAGGCAGTAATTAATGCAAAAGGGGCCCAAACCAAGTACTGAGTACATATGCATGATTATACTTTTCAGAGGGCCGACATTTCTGTATTTAAAATCCTTTTTTTTTATTGATTTCATGTAATATTCTAATTTTCTGAGATTCTGAATTTGGGGTTTTCATAAGCTGTAAGCCATAATCATAAAAATTATATCAAATAAAGGCTTGAAATATCTTACTTTACTTGTAATGAGTCTATATAATAAGTTTCACCTTTTAAGTTGAATTACTGAAATTAATGAACTTTTGCACGATATTCAAATTTTTCGAGTTTCACCTGTATTTCAAAGCTGCTGTTACACAAAAAATGTGCAGTGTGTAGGTGGCTTAAAAATCTTTCATCCATCTCTGTAACCAGACTGTCCTGCACGCTGAGGCTACAGTACACATCTCAGAGAACTAACAAATCTGCATTCTCATGTGAAAGACCAGGCAATTCAGTACAATGCAACCATGTTTATTACCTCATCTCTGTGCAAATCCTTAAAATCTCTGGCAGCAAGATGTAAAAAGACATTTTGTTTGGCAACTCATTTAACTTAATGTTTATTCATCTGTGCTTTGGGGATTATACAGAGTGGTAATATGCAGATATGCATCTCATTAAACATGTTCCATTCAGGTCCAACTCTAGATGACAAGCACTCCTATGAGGGCTATGAGAGCACACAGACAGCACAGGGTCAGATCAAGCTGACTTTCATGATAGACACAATCCCTCCTGGCAAAACAGTGACTCAACTATTCAACTATCAAATTCAACTAATTTTCAGATTTTTCCACATCTTAAAGATGTCAAAATTTGTCAAAAGCAATGAGGCCAGTTAAAATAGCATTCCACTACGAACCAGATAATTCAATCATATTCAGCTTCATAAGCACTTGTTTGTCTACAAGTGCTTATGAAGCTGGATATGATTGGAATGATCTGGTTCAAGTACCAGGCTCTCATCCTCCTGCTTTCAGGCTACCCTGTGAATGCACAAAATGAATGGCAGGCAAAAAGCACCTCAAAGACTTCTGATTGGCCAAACAAAGAAGCTGACCCAGGCCTGGAGTCACATGTTTGTTAAAGACAGGTGTGATATTTCAGGCCACCTAATTCAGTGTTATATGTCAGGTACTAGGGACATTGTCTGCCTGCCAATCCATTAAAAAATGCTGACAGCACCTTTGGTCTGATTACAGAATGGAGAAAGGTTCTACTGAACCATTTTTCATACAAAAAGCAACTAGGGTCAACAAGATATACAAGGCTAGAAAACATTCTCGCACTCAAGCACTACTTGGAAATCAGTTTTTTGTTTTTTTACACTTATAAACAATTAGAATGTGAAATCTTGTTAAATCACAAATTGCCTTAACAGCTTCCACGGTATCTTAGTTGTGGCATCAGTCACAAACTATCTGACCCTTCCCACATCAGTGTGCCAATCATCACTTAAGAATTCTCTTCACATCTCAACATCATAGACCCCCCGCAGCTCAGGGTTACACAGGTGAGTCAGGAAATTATGCCTTTCTCATAATTTGGAATGCAGCAAGTGCTTAATATATGCTCTCTTCATTATGAAAGTGCTCTGGTAATTCAATTTAGAAGTGAGAATGTCAGAATGAGCTTCTATGTTCCATTTATGTTGGGAACTGCACTGCTCAGGAGCTGAAATGGGATAATACTTCAAATAAAAAACGTAATGGTGATTATCTCGGCTTTATGGCCATCATCTCAAGATTCAGCTTGTCGGAGCATGAAATGGACAACATTTACACACAGATATGCTAATGAAAATGCCCCATGATCTTTAAGGGCTGTTACACATTAATTTCTATCAGGCTTGGAGTCAAAAACAAGGCATCAGGTAAAGCGAACTTTTTAAAGGACCTATATCATACATAACATTTCATAAATAATATATATATATTTTTTTTTTCTTATGTTAGTGAAGGTTTTTTGGAACCAAAAACAGTGTCCCACCCTCTCTCACCCACACCAGACACATCAGGCAGATGACATACAGCTTCCTAAAATTCAAAACCATTGTTTTTTATAAATGCATGCACACGCTGCTGCCGTTCAGCCTCCAGCGATGGTGCCCAGCTTCTTTCAGAAGCTTCTCAAAATTCTTCTACATGCACTTTTTTAAGGATTTTTTCATTAAATGGCATTAAATTTGACCCAAATCAATATTAAGGGCCTTACATTATTGATGTTAGCCTATGCTTGAAGATCCATTGTGTATTTTGCAATTGTTCAGTAAAAAGTATGTTATTTTGTGGTTTGAGTGCTTGAATAAAGCCAAGACTACATATAGAGTAATTTCGGTCATCAACCTGCAAACACATTGTCACTTATATTCATTCTTGAAGAAGAACCTTCATATTAACTTTTGTCTGTATAGTAGAGCCCAACGGATATATCAGTCAGCCGATATTATCAGCCGATTTTAGCTTTTTACCGATATATTGGTATCGGCGTATAAGTTTACAGATAATAAATGTTTTTTCAGAACATATAATGCTGAAAACAATGATTTAGAATTGGTATCATACCGTAGTTTGTCCAGCAGAGCGCGCACCGACTCCATTGATTACAGAGCTGACTCTGAGCTAGGGCGGAGTTAAGCGGTGCAGAGTTAAGGGGTGCAGTGTTAAGCAGTGTCTTCTTGGTAAGTTGCTAACTACTTTGTGAAATACATACTGGAAAGTTAATAAACAATGACGCCATAATTTTCCCTTAACAACATAACTAATATAACATTAACCCTGTCCCTGACAACCATGTCACTCATGTTTCTCACATACGTTTGTTATGTTAGCCAGCTATAGTCAGTTCAGTAAGTAATGCAGCATCAGAGCATCTTTTTGCAGCTCAGCAGACAACAGTGCAGTGGTGTATTGTATCTGTAGAGTGTTGATTTCATGCTACGTTGTTACTTAGTTGGTGAGACACAATGTTGATCCATCTTTTACTCTCAGCGAGCTTATAGCTAACTAGCAAACCATGTAGCTATTTTTATTGCTTCTCAGCTGAGTGGAAGCTAATGTGTAAACGTATTCAGCAAACTGTTTTGTACAGGATTCACAGTTTGGTATCGCCTTCAACTGAACAATTCCAGTCGTTGCATTTATAAAATGTAATATTTAGAAGTCTAGTTTTCCACCTGAACTTGAATAGCAGAATACGGTGTAACACTGCTGCCGCTGTTTTTTCTCGGCAGGTTTTAAACGCTTCTTGTTTTACAACCTGACACTATTTGACTGGCAGTATTAAAATAGTCAGCATTTGACTGATACTAAACAGTACTAATATTTATTTAACTTTTTATTTTATTTGTATTTATTCTTTATTTTCTCAGTGTTCATTTCTAGAATTTGTTTACAATGTATAATAATAATGTCAAATATTCTTTAATAAAAAATATTTAAGAAAGCAGCCTTCTGAGTACCTTTGCATAGTCATATCGGTGCAAAATCGGTGAACAATCCACATAGAAAAAGTTTTAATTCCAGCTCAAAAATTAAATATATCGGCCACCTTATCGATAATCTGTGAATTTCCCCCTCTAAAATCGGTATTGGGATCAGGCAAAAAAATCCCATATCAGTTGGGCTCTGCTGTATAGTGATTGGATTCATTGTTTTGACCTCCATAGTCCACAGCAACACATTGTGTGCAGTCCCTGTGCTTTGAACGTGAAAAGTTGTCAAGATTTTAAAACAAATAAATACAAATGAAATAAAATTTTACATTTCAAATATGTACATTCACCGTATCGTATGCCTTCACAAAAATTGGAATATGATGCACAAGTTGAATGTACTACTTTTATAATACTTTTGGGTCCTTTTTTAAGCTTTAAAGAGAGTCACTATCAACTGTCATTGTATTGACAAGACAGACTCGTATTTTCGTTAAAACTAAAATCTTCTTTTATGTTCAGCATAATAAAGAAAGTCATGCCGGTTTGGAATGACATAAGGGTGAGTAAATGATGACCGAATTTTCATTATCGCGTAAACCTTTACTTTAAACACTAGGAGACAAGACCACTGTCTCACCTGCGTAGGTAATCATCATCTGGTGTGTCTTCAGGCATTTCCTGGTTTAAGGCATCTTGTGATAAATTCATTGAGCTAGAGGTGGCAGACTGCCTGTAAACACGCTCCAACTGGCCAGTTTCCTGGTTAAAGACCAACCCAGCCGCCTGATCCTCATGCTGATCAGTAACAGTGCTGCGGGAAAAGGGTATGTCAGGTTCAGGGACACCTGTTCTGGGCTCAGGGAGGAGAAGATCAGACTGAGAGGTTGAGGCCGAGCTGTGGAAGGTAGGTCTAGTAGGTTGCCAAGTTGTGGTTCCCTCACCAGATGTGGGCTGACCAGTTCTCTCCCAACGCTGAGTACCCTGATTGTAGGTGAAGAGGTTGTGGCAGACTCTACAGCGGTTCAGATGACTGCGGGAGGGGTTTTCACCACTGTAAGTTAGCTGGTAATGAGATGGGCCTGGTTGCTCTGGATCCATGTTGTTATTCAGCATTTCCTGAGTCTGCTGGTCCTGACTGCTGCGCTCCCCATTAATGCCTTCTAGAGGTTGTACAAGGTTCTGCATGCGCTCATACTCCATAAAATAGCGGTTAAGATTACATTGCAGAACATTACGTATGGAAGCAGGACTACCCTGCCCCTCTTCTCCAGGCAGGCAGTGTCTGCTGGAGCTAGCCCCTGATGAGCTGCTACTGTTGTGAGCCCCTGTTCCTGGTGAAGGAAAGCCCCATCTATTACTAGCAGAGGCGTAAACAGGTGATTGATTGGAAGTCATGTGCGGTCGCAGGACAGAGTGTAGACCAACCGAGGAAGCACTGGTTCTGGGAGGAGTCATGCTACCGCCACGTCCATTAAGCACACTTCCTGTCCATTCTGCCCCAGGGAGACGCTTGCCACCTTCCCTGCATAGTGGCTGCTGCCGTGAATTTGGGTTGGGTGCCATTCCGGCCACACCCCTCCTCCCATAGCTGGAAGATATGTTCTGTAAATTGTTCCCGCCTCCATACATGCAGCTGAATGCTGAAGGCCGATTAGCTGGATGAGACTCAGTTGGCAACCGTGGTAACCGTGGCTCTGTGCGTGCAGAAGAAAAAGTAGAAGCATGTGGTTGTCCCTCAAGGGAGGTGGAGTTTGAAGGGTCATCATCAGGCAGCAATGGAGCCCTAGTTGCTGAGCAATGGCTGCAGAAACACACCATTCCAAGTGGCCGAACACAGCCATAGTATGAGAGCCGGGAACGATCCCTCAAACCAGTGTAACGTCCAGCAGAGAGGCCTGACGAATCGGAGGCCTCGTCAGATCTAGCAGGGAGAGTGCCTCCGGCCTGAGGTGCAGAGTTACGTGAAGTGAGGATATGCAAGAAATTGTGCAAGATGGGAGTGCGCCTTACAGGTTGAGACTGCAGGAAGGAACGCTGATGATAATGAGGCATCTCCACACTATCCATTGGAATTTCAGGATCATCATCATTCTGCTATGCACAAACACAAATACAAGACACTTTCATAAAGAATAGGACAATGTGAGCATCATTTTCTAAACTCTTTAAAACACAGCACTGTCTAGGCTCACCTGTTGATTTGAAGGGTTTACAATGGCAGTCAGAAGATAGTGACCCAATGGATCAAATCGCACCAACCTGCAAAAAAGCAGCAATAATAACACAGAGAAGCTGCATCGACAAGTCACATGCACAGTTGGAAAGATGTCTTAATACAGTGAATGCCACTGAGTCACAGTAAGATTTCAACCTGACTCTCTCCGTCTCGCTAGCAGTCTTCACCACAGTGAAGGGCTCTCTCTGACTCCAGTCCCAGAGGTGCAGCTCATTGTTGGTGGCAATGAGCAGCAGCTGACCCACAGGATGGAAAGCAAGAGATGCGATCGCTGAGTTACACTCTGTAAACCAGCTCTCACTGCCACCCTGAAACAAAACAACATAATAATATAACATAATTAATTTTGAGCAAAATGAATAAAATATTACAAAACCACACAAATGAAACACAGGAGTGACAAAACAACAGAAAACATTTAACAAATACAATGAATACATATTCATAACTACATATGTCTAAGGTGCATGGCAAAACAAGGAGTACAATGTGATGAAACAATCATTCAGAGTAGGGTTAACACTTACATGCAGGTCCCAGATTCTGACCTCTCCATCAAGGCAGCCAGAGGCAATGAGACCAGGAATGCTAGGGTGAAAGGTCAGGCACCAGGGCGTACGGCGGTGACCCACCAGAGAGCGAACACATCTTCCTGTCTTAACCTCTGTAATATATATGCTGTGGTTCACATGGGTGGAAGCCATTAAAGAACTATGAAGAGACAAATAAACAAAAATTAACATGGCACTGATAGGTCCTGACAGGTTTTGATATTAGGAGCATGCACATTTATCAGATCAGTTCTAAAGGCTATGAATTAATAGGCCTAGTCAGAGTACTCCCACCTGTCTGGACTGAAGGCCAGTAGAAAGGTTGAGCGGGGGCTGCCTGGTAACTCCACTTTCTGTGACAGATAAAGAGAGAAGCAGTTTGAAGTAAAGGCAGACTGATTTCACTTTTAATATATCATTTTGCATCCATATAATTTTACTAGTGCTGAGCAGACTGTCTCTTTTCAGCTGTTTGATTTCAGTTTAGTTTTTGAAAATAATTAAGAAATAAGAAAATGTGTATTTTTACATGACTTACATGATGTTTTTCTGCTAATATATTCAATCTAATAAAGTGTTTTTCCTAAATCCTAAATATCTTAATGGGATAGTTCACCCAAAAATGAAAATTCTCTCATCATTTACTCCCTCACACCCTCCCAAATCTGTATGACTTTCTTCTGCAGAACACAAGCGTAGATTTTTAGAGGAATATCTCAGCTCTGTTGGTCATACAATGCAAGTGAATAATGACCAAACCATTGGAGCTCCAAAAAGCACATAAAGGCAGCATAAAATTAATCCATGCAACTCAAGTTTTTTAATACATGTCTTCAGAAGTAAAATAATAGGAGTGGGTGAAAATCAAATCAATATATAACTCACAAAAAAAAGAGAGAATGTGAAAGTGGAGATTTATAGTAAAACATTACTTAAATATTGATCTGTTTCTCACCCACACCTATCATATCGCTTCTGAAGATACAGGTTTAATAACTGTCCTTCGGATCACTTTTATGCTACCTTTGTGTGCATTTTTGAGCTTCAAAGATCTGGACAGCATTCACTTGAATTGTAAGGACCTACAGAGCTGAGATATTTTTCTAAAAATCATTGTTTGCTAAATTTAAAAAAAAATTATACACATCTGGGATGCATGAGGGTGAGTAAAATATTTTTTTTAGGTGAACTATGGAACACAATTTAAAAATAGGGATAAAGCAATTAACATAAATAAGAGGTTTTGCCCCAAGTGAAGGAGTTCAAGTACCTCTGGGTCTTGTTCACGAGTGAGGGGACAATGGAGCGGGAGGTTGGCCGGAGAATCGGGGCAGCGGGGGCGGTATTGCACTCGCTCTATCGCACCGTTGATGGGCTTCCTCAGAAGGGTGGCGGGCTTCTCCCTTAGAGATAGGGTGAGGAGCTCAGTCATCCGTGAGGAGCTCGGAGTAGAGCCGCTGCTCCTTTGCGTTGAAAGGAGTCAGTTGAGGTGGTTTGAGCATCTGGTAAGGATGCCCCCTGGCCGCCTCCCTAGGGAGGTGTTTCAGGCATGTCCAGCTGGGAAGAGGCCTCGGGGAAGATCCAGGACTAGGTGGAGAGATTACATCTCCACACTGGCCTGGGAACGCCTCGGGGTCCCCCAGTCAGAGTTGGTTAACGTGGCTTGGGATAGGGAAGTTTGGGGCCCCCTGCTGGAGCAGCTGCCCCCGCGACCCGACTTCGGATAAGCGGTTGAAGATGGATGGATGGAGATTTCTGACTACAGAGTATTATCTGATTATACTGCCACCCAACTGCACCAACTGTTGAATATAAGTGGTTCATTATCGCACATTACAGCCTATTGATTGCTCCAGTTTGTCAAATTTGTCTGGAAATTAGTGAAGCTTTAAGTCTTTCAGCCTTTTTCAAATGTACTTGGATTGTGGTAATTGTGGCTGAAAGTATGCATATTTTCAGTGGAATAGGCTGAACAGGACTTTTTTAAACTACACCCTATGTGTGCCTTTTGATGTGATCTATAGAAAAGCAGACACAATGACAAAACAAACTAAATGTTTAGATAAAGCTGAGCTCAGCTAATTTGAGATCAGTGAGCAGCCCCAGAAATTGCCTCCAACATGTTGTAATGAACAAGTGTTGCCCTGAATTTAAGATGAACCTACTCCACAGATGGAACATCAGAGATGCGTGTCAGTTACCTGACTCTGCCATTTCATGCGCTGTGTTTTTTCCTCCACAAGCTGCTGTAGGATCCTGTGTGAGCCGAGGCCTTGTGCTCCCTGCTCTCGACTAGACAGGATACACACAGAGTTCTTCTGTCCCACCTTCATCTCCACACACTCTTCCTCACTCTGTCTCACTCACACCAGACCCAGAGCCATCCAGACCGGCTCACACACACTGAACCACCACTGCTAGTGCCAAGCCATCTTTCTGTGGGAAGAGGGAAAGACATCAACCCATTATCTTAAGCTAAAGCCAACTTCTTCATAAACACCAAATCACAATAAATATTCATTTATATACTTATTTCAGCAAGTTTCAAATCTTCCAGCCTTTGAATAATTATCTCAGTTGACAAAGGAGATTACAAGGTGTCAGAGAAAATGTCAAAGCTTAGAGAATCAAAATTATAGTGTAACCTTGCCTGATAACAGGATATTGAATAGCAGTGTGAAAACTTGATACCAGACAACAAACTTGATCCCAGACAATCATTAGCTTTTTTTCTTCATCACCTGACAGAAAAAGCAAGTCATCACATGGATAATAATTCAACATTATTCAATGAGTGACTAATATTTGTATTTCTTACACAAGGAAATAATTTGAATTCCTCATCTAGACTATACTGTATTTTACGAGAAAATACTGTATAACAATTAAAACTCTCATTGGGAATTTAAGTAATATTTACCAATATTTTTTTTTTTTCTGTCCAGTATTTATGTAAAAAAAAAAAAAAAAAAAGGGCAGACAAAATGAGAAGATGCTATTAAATTAAAGCAGTAAACAGTCAGAAGAGATCGTTTGGTAAACTTTAATGTAATTGTTCCTCTATAATAAAGGTAAAAATACTGCATAGGGCAACTGGTACTTGTTTATAAATCTTTATTTATGAATATATGGATATATTATGCATCAAGTGAAGAGTGTGATAAAAACACGTGGTGAATAACTTCAGATTTCGTGACAACAGCATTCTCCATCTGACAGGCCTGTTTGAAGACTACATGTTTTGACTTCAGCAAGTTTTGTTTTTTTCTGCTATGAGGACAGAGAGAGGTTATTAAAAAGGATGTAAACGGCGTGTCACATATTATAATAACTTTGTGGTCATAGAATGAAGACACTTAAAACCACGCTAGTTTATAATGTGTGATATTCTACTTGGGAAATCAAGCTAACAACTTTCACATTTAGCAGTTAGCAGGATCCAGTTTGCGGGTGACCATAGTTGATCCAATGTATGAGTTCATTGTTATAAAGGGTTAAACTCTGAGTTTACGGTTTAAAATATATTTAAAATAACCACTCTGGGCCTCTGCTTTGGCCTACCTTTTTCTCATTTATTTTTGTCCGATTATACTCCTTGAAATCGTAGATATCAAGTGAAACAAACAAGCTAGGGCACTTAAGCAGCAGTGACGTTCCCTGAATCTTCTGTCATAATTTCATTTAAGGCTTTGTTTAAAGAGAATGAGAAATATTTCTTGTTTATTCCTGAAAAGCAACACGGGTGTACATTGAATATGTTGCTCTCAATCCCTCCTGCCTAAACGCTTATAGACAAAGCCAGCAGATCGCCGATTCTTTATAATCAATTACCGAAAACATTTAATGATTCACAGACTAGCGTAATTTCGTCTCTCATCTGATCAAATTATTGAAGCTCATATGGTGCAATGTTTGTTATTTATTGGCAATCTTGTTAAACTCTGCTAACATATATATATATATATATATATATATTTATATATTAGGGCTGCACGATTTGGGGAAAATGTCATATTGCGATTATTGAGGCTAATATTGCGATATAATAAACAAATGGTAACATGAGTCAACTTGCTTGGTTATCAAGGAAATTGCACAAATAGATTACTAATAATGCTGAAATGTGTATTTCTCAACTCAAACATACAAACTAGCTACAAATGCAGTGTTTTCAAATAAAAATATTTTACAAAATTAAATAACATCTTTGCATTACTGCAAAGTTGTTATTTTCTCAATATTACACCTAAATAAAATGGAACAATAAATAAGAACACAAATTTTCATGAAAATAAGATTGTCCAAACAAACGGGCATTTAATCAGGATGTAACATGTACTTTCTATAAACTCTTTTGAAAAGGAAACTGGATATAAAAGTGTGGTTCACTCAAACCACTAAAACTGCTGTTGTGTGTTTTCTTTTTTTAAATGACAAACTGGTATTTCCAAATCCTCTTTCTAAAAAGTTCCAGCGATATTTTCTGAAATCCCACTTTAACGGTGCATCATGTCTCTTCATATCTCTGTGACTTACATAAGACTTGTCATATGGCGTGACACTCACAAACACATCGGTAATTGTGCTTTGTTTGGCTTACTGGGCTTTTTAATGTAGTTTTAGTCAATGAAAACTGTTGACATTTTAGTCATATTTTAGTAACATTTAGTCATATTGATATTTTAGCCACTGAACACTGTAAACATTTTAGCCATAAGAGTATTATTGATAAGCATTTGTCAATCTTGTCTATCCAAAACCTAATATATATATATATATATATATATATATATATATATATATATATACTACACACACACACACACACACACACACACACACACACACACACACACACACACACACACATTTTATTGTTGTTGTCATTTTAGTGTTATTTTTCACATAAGATTGATATTATCATGATGATCTCATCAATGATGCAACACGTTGCGCTGCAGACAGCGGCGGTGAGAGACGAGCGTCTCCGTGTAAGAGTACGCATCACCCGGCAGAACTTAATATCTCTCCCGGTCTCGACTCCCGCTCAGTTTGTGTCTCTTCCGCGACTGGTTGAAGCGGCTCTGACCGCACGAAGAATGACAGTTTTGGATTTTGTGTTTATTTACATGGCATGCTCCCATATTATATGAACTTGAAAGATTGAAATAAATATATATTGCCAAGCTATGATCTATGTTATTTTTTCTGGCCACCAGTTCAGTGTCGGTCTGCTCTGCATCCATCTTCACCTGATTTCCACGCTGCACACCGGAAACTCACATGACATGACCACACGTGCCACTCCCTAAACTGAGACTGACTGGTCATCTTTTTATTAGCAGTGTAGAAAATGGGCAAACAGCTCTCAGAGAGAATGGGCTGTCACGTCCACACATGCGCTTATTTAATATAATCGCAGCATTTTGCCGTCATATAATCGCACAGGCTGACATCGCGATTGCAATATGATTAATCGTTCAGCACTAAAATATGTATATATACAGGTGAAACTCGAAAAATTAGAATATCGTGCAAAAGTTCATTAATTTCAGTAATTCAACTTAAAAGGTGAAACTAATATATTATATAGACTCATTACAAGCAAAGTAAGATGTTTGAAGCCTTTATTTGATATAATTTTGATGATTATGGCTTACAGCTTATGAAAACCCCAAATTCAGAATCTCAGAAAATTAGAATATTGTGAAAAGGTTCAGTATTGTAGGCTCAAAGTGTCACACTCTAATCAGCTAATTAATCCAAAACACCTGCAAAGGGTTCCTGAGCCTTTAAATGGTCTCTCAGTCTGGTTCAGTTGAATTCACAATCATGGGGAAGACTGCTGACCTGACAGTTGTGCAGAAAACCATCACTGACTCCCTCCACAAGGAGGGAAAGCCTCAAAAGGTAATTGCAAAAGAAGTTGGATGTTCTCAAAGTGCTGTATCAAAGCACATTAATAGAAAGTTAAGTGGAAGGGAAAAGTGTGGAAGAAAAAGGTGCACAAGCAGCAGGGATGGCCGTAGCCTGGAGAGGATTGTCAGGAAAAGGCCATTCAAATGTGTGGGGGAGCTTCACAAGGAGTGGACTGAGGCTGGAGTTACTGCATCAAGAGCCACCACACACAGACGGGTCCTGGACATGGGCTTCAAATGTCAAACGTCTTACCTGGGCTAAAGAAAAAAAGAACTGGTCTGTTGCTCAGTGGTCCAAAGTCCTCTTTTCTGAAGAGAGCAAATTTTGCATCTCATTTGGAAACCAAGGTTCCAGAGTCTGGAGGAAGAATGGAGAGGCACACAATCCAAGATGCTTGAAGTCCAGTGTGAAGTTTCCACAGTCTGTGTTGGTTTGGGGAGCCATGTCATCGGCTGGTGTTGGTCCACTGTGCTTTATTAAGTCCAGAGTCAACGCAGCCGTCTACCGGGACATTTTAGAGCACTTCATGCTTCCTTCAGCAGACAAGCTTTATGGAGATGCTGATTTCATTTTCCAGCAGGACTTGGCACCTGCCCACACTGCCAAAAGTACCAAAACCTGTTTCAATGACCATGGTACTACTGTGCTTGATTGGCCAGCAAACTCGCCTGACCTGAACCCCATAGAGAATCTATGGGGCATTGCCAAGAGAAAGATGAGAGACATGAGACCAAACAATGCAGAAGAGCTGAAGGCCGCTATTGAAGCATCTTGGTCTTCCATAACACCTCAGCAGTGCCACAGGCTGATAGCATCCATGCCACGCCGCATTGAGGCAGTAATTAATGCAAAAGGGGCCCAAACCAAGTACTGAGTACATATGCATGATTATACTTTTCAGAGGGCCGACATTTCTGTATTTAAAATCCTTTTTTTATTGATTTCATGTAATATTCTAATTTTCTGAGATTCTGAATTTGGGGTTTTCATAAGCTGTAAGCCATAATCATCAAAATTATATCAAATAAAGGCTTGAAATATCTTACTTTGCATGTAATGAGTCTATATAATATATTAGTTTCACCTTTTAAGTTGAATTACTGAAATTAATGAACTTTTGCACGATATTCTAATTTTTCGAGTTTCACCTGTATATATATAGAGAGAGAGAGAGCGAGAGAGAGAGAATAAAATAACATAATAAAGGAAAGAATTAATAAACTGACGGAAACTTTGCCATTCTGTGTATATAGAATACATTCTGTGTACAGTGAGGAAAATAAGTATTTGAACACCCTGCTATTTTGCAAGTTCTCCCACTTAGAAATCATGGAGGGGTCTGAAATTGTCATCGTAGGTGCATGTCCACTGTGAGAGACATAATCTAAAAAAAAAAATCCAGCAATCACAATGTATGATTTTTTAACTATTTATTTGTATGATACAGCTGCAAATAAGTATTTGAACACCTGTCTATCAGCTAGAATTCTGACCCTCAAAGACCTTTTAGTCTGCCTTTAAAATGTCCACCTCCACTCCATTTATTATCCTAAATTAGATGCACCTGTTTGAGGTCGTTAGCTGCATCAAGACACCTGTCCACCCCATACAATCAGTAAGAATCCAACTACTAACATGGCCAAGACCAAAGAGCTGTCCAAAGACACTAGAGACAAAATTGTACACCTCCACAAGGCTGGAAAGGGCTATGGGGAAATTGCCAAGCAGCTTGGTGAAAAAAGGTCCACTGTTGGAGCAATCATTAGAAAATGGAAGAAGCTAAACATGACTGTCAATCTCCCTCGGACTGGGGCTCCATGCAAGATCTCACCTCGTGGGGTCACAATGATCCTAAGAAAGGTGAGAAATCAGCCCAGAACTACACGGGAGGAGCTGGTCAATGACCTGAAATGAGCTGGGACCACCGTTTCCAAGGTTACTGTTGGTAATACACTAAGACGTCATGGTTTGAAATCATGCATGGCACGGAAGGTTCCCCTGCTTAAACCAGCACATGTCAAGGCCCGTCTTAAGATTGCCAATGACCATTTGGATGATCCAGAGGAGTCATGGGAGAAAGTCATGTGGTCAGATGAGACCAAAATAGAACTTTTTGGTCATAATTCCACTAACCATGTTTGGAGGAAGAAGAATGATGAGTAACATCCCAAGAACACCATCCCTACTGTGAAGCATGGGGGTGGTAGCATCATGCTTTGGGGGTGTTTTTCTGCACATGGTACAGGGCGACTGCACTGTATTAAGGAGAGGATGACCGGGGCCATGTATTGCGAGATTTTGGGGAACAACCTCCTTCCCTCAGTTAGAGCATTGAAGATGGGTCGAGGCTGGGTCTTCCAACATGACAATGACCCGAAGCACACAGCCAGGATAACCAAGGAGTGGCTCTGTAAGAAGCATATCAAGGTTCTGGCGTGGCCTAGCCAGTCTCCAGACCTAAACCCAATAGAGAATCTTTGGAGGGAGCTCAAACTCCGTGTTTCTCAGCGACAGCCCAGAAACCTGACTGATCTAGAGAAGATCTGTGTGGAGGAGTGGGCCAAAATCCCTCCTGCAGTGTGTGCAAACCTGGTGAAAAACTACAGGAAACGTTTGACCTCTGTAATTGCAAACAAAGGCTACTGTATCAAATATTAACATTGATTTTCTCAGGTGTTCAAATACTTATTTGCAGCTGTATCATACAAATAAATAGTTAAAAAATCATACATTGTGATTTCTGGATTTTTTTTTTTTTAGATTATGTCTCTCACAGTGGACATGCACCTACGATGACAATTTCAGAACCCTCCATGATTTCTAAGTGGGAGAACTTGCAAAATAGCAGGGTGTTCAAATACTTATTTTCCTCACTGTATATCTGCCAGTATAAGTCTGTGCTGACTAACTGGCCCCATCTTCACCCAGATCTTCAATCGATCACTGGAGCAGTGTGATGTTTCCTGCTGCTTCAAACTCTCCACCATCATTCCAGTCACAAAAACCCCCAAATCACAGAACCTAATGACTACAAACCTGTCGCTCTCACGTCTGTGGTCATGAAGTCATTTGAGAGACTGGTTTTGGCCTACCTGAAGGAGAACACTGGACCTCTGCTGGACCCTCTTCAGTTTGCTTACAGAACAAACAGGTTTGTGGATGATGCTGTCAATATGGGACTGCATTTTATCCTGCAACACCTGGACAGACCTGGGTCTTATGCAAGGATCCTATTTGTGGACTTCAGTTCAGCCTTCAATACCATCATGCCTGATCTTCTGGATCACCAGCTTTCTGACTGAGACTGGGGAAACTCACATCAGGGACCCTCACTATTAGCACTGGTGCTCCTCAGGGATGTGTTCTCTCTCCACAGATCTTCACCCTGTACATGAATGACTGCACTGCAAAAGACCCCACTGTCAAGCTCCTGAATTTTGCAGATGACAACTCAGTCATCGGCCTCTTCCGCTATGGTGACGAGTCTGCATACAGATGGGAAGTTGATCAGCTGGCTGTCTGGTGCATTCACAACAACTTTGAGCTGAACACGCTCAAAACAGTGGAGACGATAGTGGACTTCAGGAGAAACTGTGCATACCCCTACATTTCACATACATTACCACTTGCACATGTACATACGCCATTCTGTTATGTGTCTTATTATTTGTATGTACATTTATACTCCTACCTTGTTTTATATTCTGTCACACTGTAATTATCTGTGTGCACTTGTTTCTCCTATCACAAAAAAAGAAAAAAGAAAATCCTTGTGTACATGAGAACACTTGACAATAAATCTCATTCTGATTCTGATTCTGATATTGGTGCACAATCAAGTGTGCTGATAAAGATGAAGTGCACGTGACTGCCTGCTGTTGTCCTTGAAGCAGCAATAACCTCAGCTTATTATGACCTTCTTAAAGAAACAATTTGGCATAGGAACCCACAGATATCTTTATTTCCGGCACAGAGGCTTTTGTAACGGCAGGACACAGGAGTAGACGAAGACAAAGTGTGATGATCCCAAGTGCAGTTTAACTGTCCTTGTGAACATGAACATGAACTTGAAACATAAATTAAACTAGACATAACTAGACTTGGGAATGACTTCTGTGGTCATGGGTGTGAACAGAGTCTCGGGAACGACAACTGTGGTCGTGGGTATGGACAGAGTCTCGGGAGCAACCTCTGTGGACGTGGGCATTGACAGAGTCTAGGGAATGACCTCTGTGGTCATGAACACAGGCACGTCATAAATTAAATGGCCCAGGCATCAACATTGCTCAGAAAGGCCCCTCTGCATGACCTCCTGAACTTCCACACAGAGTTAAAGCAGACTTCTCTTTGAAAGGATTCCAAAAGAGCATCAGATTTGCATAACTCAAATACTAACACATTTCATCTTAATCCAGGAACATTCTACGCAAAGTCACAGTACTTTACCGATTTAACCTTTTAAAATTTACAGAATGCATTTAAAACCACAATTTATGCAATACCTAGGCTTGCTAGGGAATTCAGAACATTTCTTTGAACTGTGTAATTTGTGTAACTGACAAATTAATGATTATAGCCTGATGTACCTCTTTAAAATGTGTGTAACGTTTTATCCATTTTGTATAACCAAGGAATTAACCGGTATGTTTTGTAACCAGGGATTTTCATGTTTTGTTACCTACACGTACAAATATGAATGAAAGATTGTCAAATTTGATATGCAAACGCTCCCTTAGTTACATGGAGGAAGCTGATGACAACGAATATCAAGTCTCTTGTACCATTCACAAGTTCATGATTAAATATGCACTATTTTTGTGTGGGATATTTGTAAGAATCTGAAACAAAGGACCATGAATCAACTGTTGGGAAAGACAGCCCAGTTGACCATGTGGCTTTGAAAAGTCACTTCTGATTGGCGCAGGACACCTTAGCGGATGCAGCCAATTTCAGTTCAAATGTTTCCAAGCAGGAAGAACACGCTCTCTTCACTTATCGTCTTCACGTGCTTCATATTCTGCTCATCTGACTGCTCAGACTTCGCTCTGACTCGTCCCTTGCGGTCTCCTCTGGATCTTGTCAGAACCCGATCCATGCCATGTGAGGTCCAAGGAAGCTCGGGACTCGATGTTCCGAGAAAGCTCGTCACTCTCTACGGTTCACACACCCATGAGAAGGCCTTGCTTCAAAACCAACCTCATCTTTCATACAGACAATAACTCGATCTTACAGAGGTCCAAAACATTGACGGAACGAACTTTCGACCAAGAGCCAAGAACCAAGCAACACAAAGAATGCAAGGAAACACCACTACACGTAAGTACATCTCCAATATTGTGCTCAAAGTGCTGGTGTATAAATTAAATTATTTGGGTAATCCGATTGCAAATCGATGTAGACTCAAAGAAGGATAAATGGTTCTTAAGACATTGTTCACAGACTCCATAAAGTTTTTCACTGTATTGATCATTTATTACATATTCTGTCATTCTTTTCACCAACCTGTCTTATATATTCATGTGTTTGATTAGATTTATGTTTAGAATAGCAATAAAGTCTGTATTCAAAGATGAATGACTGTGGTATATTTTGATAAATGATCTCATCCCTGTTTCTAAAAGATTTCGCTTAAAAGCTGTACTTAAATACTTGTGATATTATTTTCAATAAGCCATGAGAATAATATCACTCCAACAAGTGAATTAATCATAATTCTCTTATTGAAGCTAATTCCTTACAGTAGAAATTTTGAGCGGATACAGCGTTTTATTACGATATCAATGGTGGAGAATTTTATAATTACAAATAATCTAGTTATTTGTCATTTATCTAATTTATAATGGTTGTCGACATTGTTCATTACTAATAATGTACAATAAGGACAGTTTAATTTAGTTCATAGCTCACATATTTTGAGACCCTAAATACCCTTACATATAATGGTGTGAGAATGAAGGCACTATAAAATTACCTTCTAAATTTAGCATACCAAATATCCTACACAGGCATGGGTGTTGGCTTGTTGGAAATTACGTGGGATGCTGGCTTTGCGGCCATGTCGAGGATCTCTGGCTCGGCAGTGGCCATGACGAGGAACTCTGGCTCGGCGGCGGCCATGTCGTGGATCTCTGGCTCGGTATCCACCTCCCCCACAGTGAACGTGGAACTAATGATCTGCAGGGCGAGATCAATATATTGGGCCAGATTGAGTGGACTGTGACCGATGGGCTCATTAAGTCCCACCTGAAAAATTTCCTTGAGGGCCACCTCAGTAAAGCCCACCTTGCTGGCCAGATCACAGCAATCCTCCATGTATTCTTCCAGGGGACGATACCTCTGCTGTAGGCTGAGGAGCTGAACTGCTGGGTTCATTGTTGTTGGTCGAGTATTCTGTAACGTATTGTAGCTGGCAGGACACAAAGACGAAGTGTGATGATACAAAGTGCAGTTTTATTTGAAGACATGCAAAACCAAAAACCCTAACTATATGTGTGAACATGAACATGACCTTGAAAAATAAACTAAACTAGACATAAACTTGAAACTTGACTTGACTATAAACCTGACATGACATGACATGACATTACTAGAACTCAGTTTCAATAAACAATACTCAACACTGAACAATGGCAACATGAGGGCTTAAATACATGGACATGGGAAAACATAAGCCAATGAACAAACAGAACTCTAAACAAGATAACAAGACAATAAGCATAAACCAATTACAAGAAAGAACCAATAACAAGACTTAGAACCAATGAAAACAAGACACATAAACATGGAGGGAAAACACGACATCACATGACCAGGAAAAGGGAACAAAACTTTTCAAAAGAAAAGACCAGAAAACAAAACATGACCAAAAACACATCTAGACATGACTACTCTGCTGTTTCTTGCGAAAGAGATGTGGCAAATATGAACGTCCAATGCAACCACCCCACTCATGGTGGATATGAACTAGGGATGGGCGGATCGATCCTAAAGTATCGATATTTCCGATACTGATGTTGTATCAAAAATATTGATCCTCACACAAAAATATCAATTCTAAAAAAAAAATTTTAACTAGGGATATTATTATTTGGTTACCATAAACATTAACAATAATCATAAGCATATATTGGGAACTATTTCTTCTTCTGCTCATCTTAACTTGCATGCTGAAAAACACAAGCAGACAAGAGCTTGCACCATCACAAGTCTCATTCAAACAAGAGGGATCAGTGCCTTGTAGAGGTAATGATAGAAAATCAGAGAAACAGCTTCTGGAGTAAATTCACACTAAAATAACAACATATCTAAAGGTGACATTTCTTATAATGAGTTTGTGGGTAATTGTTGGTAATAAATAATTCAATAAAATAGTTAATCATGGTTTTACTAAAGTAATATTGTAGTAGAAACCATGGTTAATTAATAAAGTCTGTTCCCTCTTTGTTTCCTCTTAGGTTAGTGCAGAAGATAGTTCCCCCTATGTTTCCCATTTGTCAAAGTCTGTTCCCCCTATATTTCCACTTAGGTTAGTGTTGAAGTCTATTCCCACTATGTTTCCTCTTAGGTTAGTGCAGAAGACTGTTCCCCCTATGTTTCCCATTTGTCAAAGTCTGTCCCCCATATATGTTTCCATTTAGGTTAGTGCCAAAGTCTGTTCCCCTATGTTTCCCATTTGTCAAAGTCTGTCCCCCATATATGTTTCCATTTAGGTTAGTGCTGAAGTCTGTTCCCCTATGTTTCCCCTTTGTCGAAGTCTGTTCCCCCATGTTTCCACTTAGGTTAGTGTCAAAGTCTGTTCCCCATATATATTTCCACTTAGGTTAGTGCAGAAAACTGTACCCCCTATGTTTTCCATTTGTCAAAGTCTGTTCCCCCTATGTTTCCCCTTAGGTTAGTGTTGAAGTCTGTTCCCACTATGTTTCCCCTTAGGTTAGTGTTGAAGTCTGTTCCCACTATGTTTCCACTTAGGTTAGTGTCAAAGTCTGTTCCCCCTATGTTTCCCCTTAGGTTAGTGTTGAAGTCTGTTCCCGCTATGTTTCCCCTTAGGTTAGTGTTGAAGTCTGTTCCCCCTATGTTTCCACTTAGGTTAGTGTAAGAATGTTATTTCTATCTCAGCTCTGTCCAAGAGAGAACTGCTGCGTTGAGACATTCCATTCTGAATACATTATCAAACATCTGTTTCATATTAACATGGAGTTGTAAGGAGCCCCCTCCTCTCTGTGTGTACAGTGTATTAGTGTGTATGGCATTGGTCCAACAGGCTCTCGCGGACCGAGCAGCCTTTGCCATATAGGTCTTAGGCTCTCAAGGAATAAGAGGAGCCTTTGCCATATGGAATTGTTATCTGTATGAGGTAATGTCTGTTCTCATTGGTTAATACTATAACCCCCCTTTCCACTATTGCAGTATATCCTTGCATGTTATACTGTAGACGAGTGGGCTGCATATTTTTGTTCGCTCCCCAACGTTTGATGCTTTGTACTGATTCATTCACGACTTAATAAAGGACGGAGAGAAAAGGCACTGCTATCGTTTAGAAGACTTTTATTTCTAACAATTGGAGGCTCGTCCGAGATTCTCCAAACGGTAAGAATCTAATTTTCAGGGTTGATTCTTACTGTCTGCTGAGAAATCATTTTAAAGTTCTAACAATTGGGGGCTTGTCCGGGATTCTCCAAACGGTAAGAATCTAATTTTCAGGGTTGAGTCTTACTGTTTGCTGAGAAATAATTTTAAAGTATATGACTTTTATTTCTAACAGTTAGTGTCAAAGTCTGTTCCCCATATATGTTTCCCCTTAGGTTAGTGTTGAAGTCTGTCTCCCCTATATTTCCCCTTAAGGTTATTGTCGATGTCTGTTCCCCCTATGTTTTCTCTTAGGTTAGTGTTGAAGTCTGTTCGCCCCATGTTTAATTTTTAACGACACGACGGGAACAGTAACCTAAGGGGAAACATAAGGGGAACAGACTTCTTCTTCATTTCTGGATTTACTGGCAGGTGTCAAACCAATTAAAAAGGTACATACCACCACCTACTGTGCTGGAGTGTGACAAGGATGGAATATGAGGAAGATTTTCTATATTCTACATTTCAAACCACTGTTTCTCAGGAACCTCATTATAGTCATTATTGTTCTACCAGTTTCTGGTCCAATACTTAAAATAATGCATATAGTGAATTCTATGCATCCAGAGGCTCTCATAAGTTGAATTCTTTCCTGTTCATATTTAGTACATTTAATCAAAACATTTTCTACTGTTTCCATTTCCTGACACATATTACACAAACCTTTGTTGTGTTTGCCCATGATGTGAAGTGTTCCGTTAAGTTTAGTGTGATCCATTTTTAATCTTGGAAATATAATATATCCCTTTCTATTTACATTATGACTAATTACACTTAGGTTTATGTTACTTATTTTATGGAAATGTCCGATTTTCTGACATGTGTCCCAATACTTCTGCCATTTATTACAACATGCTTGTTGAATCAGACACTTTCCTTCTAACTTACTTAAATTGTATAAATTGCAAGTTAATATTATCCAAATTAAGTGCTTTTTAGCCTTTTTGTCTGCTTTTTCATTTCCTTGTACCCCAATGTGTGCTGGAACCCACAGAAAGTGTGCTAAAATTCCCATATGCCTTAGTCTATGTAACATAAACATTATTTCTATCAATATATCACTTCGACATGACTGGAAAGATTCACCGCTTGAAAGTGATACAATTGAGCCAAATTAAAACTTGCATTTCGCACTCTGTCATCACTTCCTCAACCCAACTATGTGCCATTTGAATGACAACTAACTCTGCAGTGTACACTGAAGTTGCATCAGTTAATCTCTCTCTGTTTCCACATTTACATTTTGGGACATAAAATGCTGCACCTGATCACCCCGTATTAGGGTTTTTTGATCCATCTGTATATTCTGGAGTAAATGCATAATGGGCAGTATTGTGCTATAGATTTAATATCCCTTCCACTCTCTCCTTTTTTGATTATGTCATGTAGTGCAGTCCAGTTTCATTTCTTTTGCCCATTCCTTAGCTTTCCATGCGAATCCTGATCCATTTGAATGTTTTATCTTCCAACTTTCTTCTAATACTTTCCTTGCTAGATGTTCCTTATTGTGGCTCTTTAGATTTAGCCAATATGCCATAGATCGTTTTTGACGCCGAAATGTAAAGGCATTTCTGATAACTCCACCTGAATTGCTGCTACTGGTGTTGTTTTAGCAGGTCCTAAAATGCATCTTAATACTCTAGCTTGTATAACATCCAGTTTCTTGAGCAACAATTGGGATGCAGACTCATACACTGTACATCCATAGTCTACGGAGCGAAGAAGTGCATAGTATATTCCCATCAGTGACTGTTTGTCTGCACTCCAGTCCTGTCCTGCTACACACCTCATTAAGTACTCTGTTACACTTCTATTTTATATATTCTATATTAATCTTCTATGTCATTTTACAGTCCATCCATAATCCTAAATATTTGAACTTTGTCACTCTGTCCAGTGGTTGTCTATACATAAGTAACTGTACATTTGATCCTATCGTTTTCCTGGTGAAGATCTGCCAATAAGATTTGGATACAGAAAATTTGAAACCCCATTCTAATGATAATTGTTCAACATTCCCTATTGCTTTTTTCATTTTTTTTAGAAACTACCCCTATTCCACAATACTCCATTATCTGCATATAATGATGTGTTGATGTCTGGATTAACTTCTTCAAATATATAATTAATCATAATATTAAATAACTGATAACACTTGTGTCATATAATTATGATATTCAAAAACTCCCTGTCAAGCTATCCAGGGCCGGTTCTAGACATTTGGAGGCCCTAGGCAAAATGTATGTTGGAGGCCCCCTGCCATGCCCTCCTCCCCTCCACCTTTCAGAATTCACGAGTTCACACTTACATCAAATTAAATAGAGTAAAGATTATGCGTATTTGGCATGCTGTCCAGGGGAGGGCTCCAGGCTCTGAATTTTGGCCAGATTTACACAGTATTACATTGGATTGCATTGTATTTTGGATTGTGTTGTTTACATCCAATAAGAGATTATTAAAAATCAAAGTGAGGAGATGGGGGCGGTGGAGGGATGCTGATAAACTGTCAATGAACAGAGCTAAGTCTGCAGTATATAATATACCTCTTATCTCGTTGATTATCTGAATGTGCTCCTCCCGAACTTTGTTAATAAAACATCATTTAATAAAAAAGACTTGAAAACAAATATGATTCCTAACCATTTTATTTATACAAAACCTGTTATCAGTATTTTTATATTTTTACTTAAATGTGCATATTAATGTAACTTTAATTAAGGTAAACAAAAAAAAAAATTATCTGAAAAGTCATCTTTTTTTTTTTTTTAGCAGTCAGGAAGTTTTTTGCAGTAATTTGTTCAGTAATTTATTTATGGTAACACACTAACCCACTATTTGGGATAATTTACAGTTTTGTTTTTGATAGACTAAATATAGTCATATTAGGCATTTATTGTAGAGAAATACCTTATGATACACAAATCAGCTGCTAGTGGAAGTGAAAAGACAAGTTAATTTCGTCAACTGTAATTGTGTGCTTATTCATATGCTTAAGATTGCATACTTATTTTCAATAAATATTGCAACAGTATTTATGATTGGAAAATGAAAAAAAGATGAAGTCTATTATGGTCTATAGTCTATTATGACAGACTAGAGCAGTTAATGTAGGCTAAACATCTGCGTTTTAGAAGATATACAGACTGTTTTGAAACATAATAAACAATGCTTTAGTATAGTGCGTTTGCTCTTTGACTGACAAACTTGACTTTTTCTGTAGTGTTTTGCGAGTCAGCTCCTGACTAGGGCTGGAAATCGATTGTAGCTACATACGCTCGGATTCAAAGTGTCAGAAGTCAATTCAGTCCATCAACAGTGCTCGCGCTCTTTTGAACTCGAAATAACCGTCAAATGATCTATCTCAAAATGACGCTGATCGTTAGAATCAGTTTATTTTTTACAATACATTACAATCACTCAAAAATAGATGATACCTGAATCACGAGCTGCACTTTCTTTGCGTGCCTGCTTAGCCTTACGCTTAACAGCCCCTGAAGGATGAGTTCGCTTCGGCGCCATCAGATAAATTTGCAGAAAAGTTGGATTTTATTCATCTACAATCTCTTCGTTCATAAATTCAGAGGTTGGGAGTGACTCGCATGTAAACGGTGATATTAATTGGTTTAACTACAGGTGAATGACAATTGTTATATCCAATGGACAAACAGCATAGTATTTTGCTGCTCTTGATTGGTGGATAAGCATGTGTATATTTTGGAGGCCCTGGCTCCAAGGCCGAGGCCCTAGGCAACTGCCTAGTTCACCTATAAATATTGCTAAGACATGTGACCAACTGGGCGGCAACGTCATCAGAACGCAAAGCATTATGGGTATATTTGGCCCTTTTACATGGGCTGGCATCGCATAGCAGGCTAGTGGCATGAAAATAATAAAAAACAATTGCGTGAAAAACAGAATATATTCCTACAAAATGCAGCGGCTAAAGAAAACATTGTCGGACCATACTGCCTAAAACTACATCCTAATGCAAAGGCGAGATATGACGAGAAAATAAAGGGAATCAAAGGACTGGATTCTTACGAGCATAGTGACTGGTCAGGGGAGGTCAACCTGAAAAGGCTGTGTTGTGGTGCTTTTGCAGACAGCCTGAATGTTTGCGCAGACATGGTTGCTTGCGATAATCAGAACTGTCCTATACAGTGGTTCCATTTAGGTTGCGTGGGATTCAGCAGCGCACCAGCCAGAGAAGAGTTATGGCAATGCGATGCTTGCACATGTCTGTGACTTATCACCCACAACCTACCTCATACATTTCCAGTTATCTTTTATATGGACTCTTTATAAATGTCTTCATCTAACTGTATTTACATGTTAAATATGTAAAGAAACTGAAATTAAGTTGGTTGTTACTACCATTTAAGTTATGTAATTGTGGATTGCAATCCAAACTGATTTTGCACAATTCTTCCTTAATACAGATAAAGGAGGCAGAATTTCATTCAGTCTTTGTTTATTTTATTTACAGAGATGGCTAAAAATCATTACATGTGAGAAGTGACATTACAAAATCTTTTGAAAAAAAAAAACAATATATATATATTTACATATTAGATGTGAGCATGGTGTATAATTCTAACACGACGGCTTCACAACAATACTTGGACACATATTGGTCAAAGCACAGCACACAACCACAATTTTATCCAGCAAAGTCTTATCCTCCCCCTCACAAGGCACCACATATGCCAGGCCCAGTCAGGATCACACTCCAACATTTCATAGGCATGTTTGCCTGCAAAAAGTCACCAAATAAATTGCTATGTAGCCTAGATGTACAACATTTAAAACTGATTAACGTTACGCTTTAGTACATTGGTAACTGACACCGTGTCCTAACTACACGCGACAAAATTCCAGCGACAGCAAGTGTGTCTGTCTACACTAGACGCGACGCCACACGTCAATCAAAAATCACAGCCATTCAGAACAGCGTGTGGGCGGAGTCTCTCTGTGAAAGCGCACTGCTGGCCCGCACTCGCATTGGAAATGGGTAAGGACATAATCAAATCAAGAAATAACATTATTAAAAATCAAAACATTAACAAAATATACTCATTGACTAATTTTGTTATGAAGTACAGTTGTATGTTTGCATAGAATTCAGTTTGAACGCTATATTATATGCTTTCAAAATCTGAGGTAAATTATCCATTATCGCTGTGGCACAGTGACCTATTTTTAACTAAAAATAAATAATGTGTACTCATAACCAGTGTAATTTCTTCATATGACAATCAGTTTATTCGATCTTGTTCATAGGAAATTCATATCCATCCCGTCGCTTTATTATGGATGGAAGGAAAATTATATTCAAACTCAAATGAAACAATTTTAATACTATACAAAAAACTAATGAACACCTGAGATTATTAATGACCAAAAAAGATTAAAAGTATTTCAGTAGATTGTCTGGAATGACACCCCTGGATACAGGGACACAAATCGTCATGCCTATTCACTCTACTTTACATTGAAAATTAAGCGGAATTTGTTTTACACAGGTTGATGCGTCTTTAGTAGCCTACTATAGCTAAATGCTACATTCATTCATTCATTCGCTGTAGATGAAAGTCTAAACTTAACTTACCATGTGTATTCAATGCTTCAGCTATACTCCTCCAGACGGAATCCTTTTTCCTGATGTCTTTGTGGAATTTGTGGGATTTATCGTAGAGAATTGAATGCCTTTGAACTTCGACAATCACACCGTGTCCTAACTACACGCGACGCGACGCCGCGACACGCGATAAAAGGTATCTTTTCCATGTTAATCACAGTTTTTGTCCTAACCAGACGCGACGGCGACACGCGAAGTTTCTAATTTAGAAACGGTTCCTATTTCTGCGACGTCGCGGCTGACAGATCCGCCCACACAGAGATCTCATTGGATGGAAGTTCTGCGTCTCATTAATATTTAATCATCAAACCTGGACGACGAGGAACTGACTGTCGAAGTTCAAAGGCATTCAATTCTCTACGATAAATCCCACAAAGACATCAGGAAAAAGGATTCCGTCTGGAGAAGTATAGCTGAAGCATTGAATACACATGGTAAGTTAAGTTTAGACTTTCATCTACAGCGAATGAATGAATGAATGTAGCATTTAGCTATTGTAGGCTACTAAAGACGCATCAACCTGTGTAAAACAAATTCCGCTTTATTTTCAATGTAAAGTAGAGTGAATAGGCATGACGATTTGTGTCCCTGTATCCAGGGTGTCATTCCAGACAATCTACTGAAATACAGGCAGGGTGGGGAGTCGCAATGACAGTATAGTATTAAAATTGTTTCATTTGAGTTTGAATATAATTTTCCTTCCATCCATAATAAAGCTGACGGATGGATATGAATTTCCCTATGAACAAGATCGAATAAACTGATTGTCATATGAAGAAATTACACTGGTTATTTTTATTACTGGTGGTACACATTTTAGTTAAAAATAGGTCACTGTGCCACGTTTATAATGGATTTGAAAGCATATAATATAGCGCTCAAACTGAATTCTATGCAAACATACAAATGTACTTCATAACAAAATTAGTCAATGAGTATATTTTGTTAATGTTTTGATTTTTAATAATGTTATTTCTTGATTTGATTATGTTCTTACCCATTTCCAATGCGAGTGCGGGCCAGCAGTGCGCTTTCACAGAGAGACTCCGCCCACACGCTGTTCTGAATGGCTGTGATTTTTGATTGACGTGTGGCGTCTCACAGTCGCGTCGCGTCTAGTGTGGACAGACACACTTGCTGTCGCTGGAATTTTATCGCGTCGCGTGTAGTTAGGACACGGTGTCAGTTCCTCGCCGTTCATGTTTGATGATTAAATATTCATGACACGCAGAACTTCCATCAAATTAGATCTCTGTGTGGGCGGATCTGTCAGCCGCGACGTCGCAGAAATAGGAACCGTTTCTAAATTAGAAACGTCGCGTATCGCCGTCGCGTCTGGTTAGGACAAAAACTCTGATTAACATGGAAAAGATACCTTTTATCGCGTGTCGCGTGTAGTTAGGACACGGTGTTAAGCTCATTTTCTAGCCATTTCATGCTAGTTAACAGTAAACATTGGCCTAACGTCAAATCTAATGGTCTGGTTAAATCAAACAAAACACGCTGGTTATTTGCCCATAACATTTACAATTACTCTCTGTAATTTAACTTTGTGAAAATTCTTTAAACACACCATGTGTGGTGGAGTGTTATCGAAGGTAATCTTGGGCCTCCTTACTGCTGCTATCTATGCCATTCGTCGCACTTTTTGTCACCTCTGAAACACGGCTTGTACTATTATTTTTCCACGCTGGAAAACGATAAAAGGATTTTCCGTTCTTAAGCTTTATGCTTTTATCGTGAGAACGACTATTGCAGTTTATAACACAGCAGGTAGACGGCATCTTGAACACTAAGTTCTTCCCTCCATGCAATCAAGTCTGGCGCCTTCTGTTTGTGCCGCGGATTCCCAAAATGCTTTGCGTTCACCACTGGTAATACGTCACGATGACGTCACATTAGCAATCTCTATAGGTAGCGCCGGCCCTGAAGCTATCTAACTTTCAACAATAAGTTATTTAGGCATGGACTCTCATTTACAATTTTATCTTGTGTTTGCAGGAACAACAGTCAAGCATCATGGGCAGGGATGGACTTGGGGCTGAAATGTAGGAGCTGAACACGCAGCGCCACTGGAAGCACGGGTCCTGAAGGTCTGTGGAGAGAATGGAAAGAGTATCTTATCCGTAACCCACAGTAGATGGCGGCAATGCTCTATTTTAGAATGCGAGCCTCAATCAAAAGAAGAAAGAAGAAGAAGAACAGTCAAGCACCGATTCTTCAGTGAGGCTACTGTAATCCAGCGCTGTTGCTCGTCCTCAAGTATGGAGTCCTGCTTTCTGATTTTCGCGTTTTTCTTCGCTTTCAGTCTTGCCAGTGGAGAGTGGACACTCAAATTTGTCACTGTGGTGAGTAGCATGTGTCCGTCAAAGTGTGCTGTCAGTTTGTGTTGTGCACATTTGTCTGCAGCTGGTAGGACGAAATCAATCGTCTCAGAAACGCTCATAAAACTACACACCCTATTCTGGATTATTGTCATTATATGGGTTCATGATTCATGCGTTATGCATTAAAACTAAGTGTTTTGCACAGGGCATTGTGCACTGTGGTTGTGAATTAAGTTCACATCTGTCCAAAAAAAAAAAAAAAATAGCACTATAAATAGGCTACACAGAAAACATGAATGTATAATGACTGCCATAGTTGTTTAGCTTTTTGACTAATATTATGAACCATTGACCATAGAGCACCTTTTTGTTTATTTCTCTCTCAAATTGATTTGCTCTACTATAATGTCGCTAATTATCTTTTCTTTCATTGTCAATCTGGTACTGTAATCCAGACACAACAACTTGTAAGCCGTAGTATAACATGAGCAACTTTTATTTGCTACCGATTTTGTTTACAAAAATTTGACCATGTGATTTTTGTGGCAATTGCAATCCTGAAAACTTGCTCAATCTTATTCATCACATGACAGTGAGATCCTGCTCTTGTTGCTTTAGGCTTATTTCACCCCCCTCCCCTCCAAAAAACTATCAGATGTCGTTTTTGGAGTCTGGACAGTGCTATTTGATACCGCCTCCTTTCTTAAACCAAAACTGATAATAAGTGGTTTATGGTTTCAAGCTTAATCACGAAATTGGTGTCACTGCCTGTAACTAAGGCAGTTCAACCTTAATGCATTTAAGCTTGGCCCTGTCCCATTACCCCCACTTTTCCGGGCTTGCATGGTTACCCATTTGTACAGGTATGTCGGATTTCCGGTGTTTGGCCTCTAATTATTAGACGTGAAGACTGTGTGTGTGTGGATGACTTTTGATTGCACCTTGGGACACTGGTAGACAGATGTTGGTGCTGGTTGTGACAGCTGTTTTGGTATTTTCACTCAGCTGAAGACTGATTGTTTTTGGTAGTAGTGACCATTATATCTAAAATAATAAATAGATTTTTTTAGAAGATTTTACCTTTACATTTATTAATACAATATGTTGTTGGTATGGTGCTGTAGAAATTATGTACGCAAAATCTTTTATAATGTTTTTACTGTTTGAAAATAATTGTAAAAGTTAATAATTTTTACTCATTTTGATTTTCAATGCTTTGCACATTTAAAACTGTAACATTGCGTTGTCCATAATTGCTGTAAAATATGAAATATAAGCAATTTATTTCTACTTTGTTTCTCAATATACTACATAAAACTTAATTTAAAAAAAATAATATATATATATATATATATATATATATATATATATATTACAAAATTATTTTAAATACATAAAGATGAGAAAGAACATGTGGTAGTAGTTGATACATTTTTTATTTTAAAACACCATTTACTAGACCATATATTGTATGCCACACTGCCTGATAAATTACCAAAATCAGCAGCAGTATTAGGCAAGAACAAACAAAATGATGTGATTATTGGGTGAGAAGGATAATAAAGAGGTATATAAATAGACACATAAATAATATTTTGTAATTATGATGCAGATATTAAATCATCCCAAAAACATGGTTATAATTGAAAACATTCCTAGAAAACTTGCTCTCTGTTTGGAAAGATTTTCAGGTGAATCATATTGGTTTCAGTTTTCTTTAGTGTAAACGAGAGAAGGAGAGTAACTGGAGCAGCTACTTTGAGCAGATCAGTCCCAAGCCAGGGCTGCAAGCTCAGGAGAAGCTCACAGAGTATGGTTGTGCTTGGTACACATTCAGACAAAGATCGTTTCTGTATAAGAAAAGAGATAAATATGAGGAGATTGAAACACAATCTGCAAATCCAATTAGAATGTGTTTGACTTCTATGTGGGCTGTGTCAGAGTGCCAGTATGACCACAAGATGGATTTGCTGACCTCTGCAGTTAAACGGTATAGACACCGATATAAATCTCCAATATTCATGAAGTATTCAACTTGCTTTCCGACAGCTGTATCGTCATGGGGACAGATCTCCAATCAAAGCCTATCCAACTGATCCATACCAGGAGAGCAACTGGCCCCAGGGGTTTGGACAACTTTCTCAGGTACACACAATATACAAGGGGCCTTGTGCAGGCCAGCATGCACACCTTTTGTGTTTAAATTACATTGCATTCTATGCAGCTCCTTGTTGGCTAATATTTTAATGGATAATTCACACAAAAATGTAAATTCTCTCATTTACTCACCCTGATTCCATCTAAAATGTGTATGACTTTCTCACTTCTGCAGAACACAAATGAAAAATTTTCTAAGAATATTTCAGCTCTGCAGACTCGCACAATACAAGTGAATGGTTATCAGATATTTGTAACTGTAAAAAGCAGATAAATGCAGAATTAAAGTAATCCATACAACTCCAGTGTGTTAATCAATATAAAGCGATTCAACTGGTTTTGGGTGAGAAAAGACCGAACCATGTAATTCCTTTTTCACTATAAATCTTGATAGCAGTCTCCTTAGCGATCATGATTTCAAGTTTGATTTCATATAGCGCCATGTAGTGCTCTGTGCATGCATCAACACTAGGAAGTGTAATCAAGCTTGAAATCATGATCATACCTAGCGACTGCAATGGCAAGATATACAGTGAAAAAATACATTGATTTAAAGGAATAGTTCACCAAAAATGAAAATTCTCTCATCATTTAATTACCCTGATGCCGTCCCAGATGTCTATTACTGTCTTTTTTAAGAAGAACACAACTGAGGATTTTTAGAAGAATTTAGAGCTCTTTCAGGTCCTTATAATGCAAATAAACAGGTGCCAGCCCTTTGACGGTCCCAAGTTCACATTTAGGCAGCATAAAAGTAATCCATGCGACTCCAGTCGATCAATGAATGTCTTCTGAAGCAAATCGATAAGTTTGTGTAAAAAAAAATTGATAATTAAAATGTTACTAACTTTTAAAAAGCACTTCCTGCCTGCAATTGAGGCATCACGTTGCTGTCACATGACGTTAGCACGTCGGCAAGTTCACACAAGAATTCGGAAGCAGCTCTTATTTACAACAGAAGAACAAATGCCAGGTGAGAGTTTGGCCATTTCAAAGAGCATCAGTAGCCTGGATGGAAGCGCTGACTTAAAGTTAAAAATGTTTTAATTAACAAATTATTCTTACATAAACCTATCGATTCACTTCAGAAGACATTCACTGATTGACTGGAGTCACATGGATTACTTTTATGCTGCCTAAATGTGACTTTTGGACCGTCAAATTGCTGGCACCTGTGTATTTCCATTATAAGGACCTGACAGAGCTTTATCTTCTAAAAATCTTTATTTGTGTTCTGCTGAAGAAAGACATCTGGGATGGCATCAGTGTAAGTGAATAATTCTATTTTTTTCATTTTTGGGTGAACTATTCCTTTAACAACTGGAGCCTTACGGATTACGTTAATGTTGCCTTTATGTGATATTTGCACCTTCAGAGTTCTGACCACCTCTCACTTGCATTGTATGGACCAACAGAGCTGAGGTATTGCTCTAAAAATCTGTGTTTGTTTTCTGCAGAAGAAAGAAAGTCATACACATCTGGGATGGCATGAGGATGAGTAAATGATGAGAGATGACCTAGAAGAGTGGGTTTTTATTGGTGTAATTTATTGTTCTTGTTTTTCAAGGAGGGAATGAGGCAGCATTTTGAACTAGGCCACTTTTTAAGAAAACGCTACACAGGATTCCTGAGTGAGGACTATGAGCGGCATGAGGTCTTTATCTCTCTAAGCATGTAAAACATTGTGTTTTTGTGCTAATTGTGTCAGATGTAGTGGACATTAACTTTGCTGTCTTTGTGCTATAGGTATTTATACGAAGTACAGATGTTGACCGGACTCTGATGAGTGCAGAGGCTAACCTGGCTGGCCTGTTCCCACCTAACGGTTCGGAAGTGTTTCAGCCAGATCTAAAATGGCTTCCGATTCCTGTTCACACTGTCCCCAAGGATAAAGAGATGGTAAGATATCACATTGACTACCTTTTACATGGACACAAGAAAGCAGCTTATTGCGAGAAAGTGGCGTTCCTGTTTACATCCAATGTATAAGCAGGAAGCGTACTCTTTACTCCTGTATACATGCGGCTCTCTCAGTAAGCAGCTTTTTCCTCAGCAACATCATTTTCTCACAACATCGGTGTAAATAACAAACATGGCATCCAAGGATGACTTTGCTGTATTTTATTCTTGGTTGCTTTGCTTTATTTCCAAATATTCCAGAATTGTTGTTGTTTGTTTCCTTTACTTTCTATTGCGAAATTGCAGCTGCAGCTAAATTGTGCTGCAACAGTGGGGTTTCATTCTTACATAAAACTCTAGGATTCCCCCAATGTACGAGCCCATATACATGAACGTGAGGGACATTTTGTATTTTGCAATGGTGTGTATAATTGAAAATAGTTTCTAAAGCCATATAGTTCATAGTGTATAGTGCTTTTCCCATTATACTCCCAGACACTTTGTATTATTTCCACTGTGTTGACGTGTTGTTGGGCTCCATCCTGTGACGTTTGTAATCCCGGTTTGTTAAAAAATAAAAAAACCTGTAAAGCAGTAAGCTCATTAAGTGTCCTTGTATGTTTGAAACCTGTTTCCATGACTACTATAGTGTTTTTATTTTCTCTTCCAGCTGCTCTCATTCCCGCTGGAAAACTGTCCACATTACAAACAGCTCATGAACGAGACTGAAAAATCAGACATCTTTCTAAACATGACCGACACGTACAAGGTACGTGCTGATAAAAGCAGCTCATTGTGTCTGTAACCTGCTCATGGACTTTCTATTGACAACATGATAACGGCTATAATAATGTAGTTTAACTCATAAAGCATTCTGCATTTAGGGTTGAATAGTGATTTTGTTGTGTTTTTATCCAGGATTTTATAGAGATGGTGCGAAATAAAACGGGACTTAAGACCGCCTCCATTGAGACAGTTTGGAGTGTCCATGACACATTGTTCTGTGAGGTGAGTTTCATCTGCACACACATTACTCATGACTTTCACTCAACCAGTGTTAAAACACTGCTAATCTTCTTGTCTAAATATTGCCAATATGAATCAATGATAGATTAAAGACAAAGTGTGCAGCTGATGTAGGTTATTGTGCCTCTCCTCACTTTTAGCATCTCGTTGTAATGTCAAGTTATTTATTGTCATTTGCACGGAAAAACAGATAAGGGAACGGACACATGGGACATGTTTTTTGTTGTTGGTCTATGTCCATATGCATCTGACAGATGTCTGTGGGCTTTAAATTGTGTCTTGAATCTTTTTCAATAATTGCTGCATTTTTAGACAGCAGGTTTAGTGAAAGGAATATTATGGCTTCAATATAAGTTAAGCTCAATCGACAGCATTTGTGGTATAATGTTGATTATCACGAAATTGTATTTCAACTCGTCCTCTACAGTGAGGCACATCACTTACAATGGAAGTGAATGGGGCAATCCGTAAACATTAAAATAGGCTACTCAATGTTTCAAAAGTATAGCCAAAAGATGTAAACAATATGCATTTTAACATGATTTTAGAGTGAGAAAATGGCTTCCTAACCTTTTCTGTGCTAAATTATATACAGTTTTACAATTCATTGCCATGACAACACCATAAACCTGGTAATCCCGGTAATTTAGTAGTCAGCCGCAAAAACAGAATTAAACAACTTTACAGCTCAAATAATAGTTTTAACAGAAATATGTGTAAGTAAGTGCTTTTATAAAATTATAAGCTTCACATTTCTGCTTTTTGAATCCCTCTTAAATTGTCTCCATTCACTTCCATTGTAAGTGCCTGTTTTGTTTCTTTTAAAGAAAAGGAGGGATGAGTCGAGATACATTTTTGTTGTAATCAACATTATGCTACAAATGATGTTAATTTTGTTTAACTTGTATTGAACCTAGAATCTTGCTTTAAAAGTACATTATACATTTGTTACACCGTGCATCAATGTCAGTTTTAAAATGACGTAACTGTCTAAAAAGGTGCGGCTGGGACAAGCATATTGAGTGCTGACAGTAGCAACTGTAATATCTGCCTCAAAGTTAAAGTCTTAACTTAAAGTCTTATAGTGGTGTCTGGTTACCCTTTATTGTATGACACTTCAGTGAGAAATGTCTGTCTCTCTGTCTCTCTCTCTCTCTCTCTCTCTCTGAGACTGGCAACAAGCCTGGCTTTTCAAAATGTGTCTTGTGCCCCTGCATTCTATTCCATTCTGATATGCTCAATCAAACTGTTTTTTGAACACAAAAGTGTTTCTGTATACTGTAAATTATGTCTAGATATACACAATGATCAGCCACAACATTAAAACCACCTGCCTAATACCGTGTAGGTCCCCCATGTGCCGCAAAAACCGCCAACCCACATCTCATAATGGCATTCTGATATTCTTCTCACCACAATTGTACAGAGCGCTTATCTGAGTTACTATAGACTTTGTCAGTTTGAACCAGTCTGGCCGTTCTCTGTTGACCTCTCTCATCAACAAGACATTTCCATCCACAGAACTGCAGCTCACTGGATATTTTTTGTTTTTGGCACCATTCTGAGTAAATTCTAGAGACTGTTGTGTGTGAAAATCCCAGGAGATCAGCAGTTACAGAAATACTCAAACCAGCCCATCAGTCACTCTATAAAGTACTTAAAGAAGTTCTGAGAAAAATACATTCTAATTTTAATAGTAATTTTTCCCATTATTAATGTCCAGACTATACACAAGAGCAAAATTTGTACATTATTCCAAACTTTTGGCCACTAGTGTATATGTAGACATTGTAAACAGTAAATGTGCTGTATTTGCATTATACATTCAGCTGTAAATTTCAAGATGGTAAAGGTATGTAACAGTAGACTGTGGGAAGTGAATGAGGCATATTTATTGAGGGAGGCTTATTTGTTGAGTCGTTCACAAGTCTAATGGCTTGTGGGTAAAATTGCTCCTTTGGTCTGGTGGTCATAGATTTCACACACTGGAATCATTTGCTAGATGGCAGTAGTTTGAAGAGGCATTACTAAGGTCTTTTGATGATATTGAGTACTCTTCTGTGCACCTTTTGTGTGTTAAATATTTTGGTGCTTGTTAAATGCCAAGGTTCTACCAATGACTTCAACCCAGACAAGAATGACTTGCAATGCCTGTCTTTTAACGTCCTATTAAAAATGCTTTTAAATCCAAATGACCAGACACTAGGGACACCATTCTTTCCCTTCATCTCTTTCTGTTCTATTTTCTCAGGCAAAACATGGGATGCAGCCACCTCCCTGGGTGACTCCAGATGTGATGGAGATGCTGAGGGTTTTAAAGGACTTTGCCTTTCAGATCATGTTTGGAGTCTATAAGAGAAAAGAGAAGTGCAGACTTCAGGGAGGTGAGAACTAATCCTAGGACACAGAGCATTTTCATAGTTAAAAGTTTGACACTTTTAAGCAAACATTTGCAAATCAGGTTTGTTGTGCAGCGTTGAACGGTAATAACAGAGGGAGAGGCTGCATGCTTAAGCGATGGGTTAATATAGTGCAGGGGAAATGTAAAAAAACAAGTAACTCGTCTAAATACAGACTAAAATATGCTATTGCAGTGGTGTTATAAAGCAATACTGGGATCATGTGTCACTGTAATGTGTTAAACAGCACATCTACTTGCACTTACAGGCCTGCTGTTAGAACAGATCATTAAGAATCTCTCAGCTGCTGCTGCTGCTTCAGACTCTAAACAAGAATTGAAGATGATTGTATACTCCGCTGTAAGTCATGTGCCACCTAACCATCAGTGGACAAAAAGCCAAATCATCCCTTTTATTATCACAATAGCATGACACATTAAAAACAATGCTTTCTTGACCAAAAAAATAAATAAATCTGTTTTGAGAAAGCAGTTCATGATGTTCACAACTTTTCCCTCACTAGCATGACACAACTGTTGTAGCTCTGCAAGAAGCTCTGAATGTCTTTAATGGACTGCAACCGCCCTATGCTTCCTGTCATCTAATTGAGCTTTACCAGGAGGAGAATGGGTAACATTGTCTACACCTTTTCTAAAATTAAAATTCTGCATATGGAATACATCTTAGGTCAATAAAAATATTCCTTTGCCTATCTCTCTCTCTCAGGTCATTTTCAGTGGAGATGTTTTATCGCAATGACAGCTCAATGCTGGAGCCGTATGCTTTGTCATTACCAGGTTGTTCTCAGCGCTGCCTCCTACAGGACTTTTTAAACCTCACACATGAAGTTATACCAAAAGACTGGACACGAGAGTGCCAGATCAGCAAAGAAGCCACTGACACTGGTAAACTCTATTGTTCTACAACCTTTCATTAAACAAAAATCTATATTTAAACTGTGATATTTGTACTCCCAAGTGCTTTAATAAATACAGAAGAATGTTTGTGTTTATAATAACAAAAGATTTAGACCTTTTGTTTTTTAATATATATTCATGATCATGAGAACAATGATGGATATCTTAAAGCAATAGTTCACCCAAAAATTCTGTAATTATTTTCTCATCCTCGTGTTGTTCCAACCCATAAGCATTTATTCTGCAGAACACAAAGGGGTATATTTTAAAGAATGTCATGGTCGGGGGACCTGGGTAGCTCAGCAAGTGAAGACGCTGACTACCACACCTAGATTCACAAGTTCAAATCCAAGGCGTGCTGAGTGACTCCAGTCAGGCTTCCTAAGCAACCAAATTGGCCTGGGTGCTAATTTTCATTGTCAAATAGTCGTTTGATCTCATTTAATGTAACATAAGATCACATTTAAGTGTAATGATGATGCGTGAGAGCAGCACTGCTGAGGAGAGGAATGTCCAGGTGCACTCCAAACTGTCCAAACAGCTTCAGCTTACGTATGGAAAACAAGAGAAAAACACTTGATTAAAATGGGATTTCTTTACTGAATTAAACTTAATAAAAAGTATTTATTTCCCGTTAATTCAGAGAATGTCTTTTAGAGGTATTTTTAAAAGATGATTTTGTCCTCTTTATTGTTAGTAAGCACATTTAATACAACCTTTTAGTCGGGCCACAAGCTGAATAGTCGGTTAAGAGCTAATGATAAATCTTTGCAATAATTTGTGATTAATCGATTTTATGAAATAATCGATAGTTGTAATCCTATACGTCATATTTAAAGTCTCGTGACATTTTTTGTTGTTGTTGCCCTTTTAGCTTTAAAATGAGGCTCAGTCAACTGTTGTTGTATGGAAATCAGCGACTGTGACAAAGTATTTTGTTTTGTGACCCACAGAAGAAAGTCATACGGTTTGAATTTATTTATTTTTTTTTTTAACTATGCCTTTTAAATGTTAATGGTTCTCTTGCATGTGTTTGTAGAGGTCATCATTGGACTGGCTTTGTGTGGCTGCTTACTCTTCCTACTGATATCACTGCTGTTTGTAGTGCTATGTTGTCAGAGAGATCCGTTGGCTGGCTATAGACATGTAATAAATGAGAGTGACTCCTGACAATCATACCAGCTCCTCCGAAAAGAGGAAACCTGGGACAGTGAAGAGGACCTGTGAGGACACAACCTCAACATATCAGAAACTGTAAGCCAACACAGACTGTCTCAACTACTTTTGGCCTAAACTTTTATTTATATTGGGGGAGACGTGGCAGTTTTATTAACCTTTTTGTTTTAGTACCTGGAAGTGTTTAGAGAGAGCAAAGGGAATCAAAAGTTATGGTTGTTTCAATAACATTAACAGCATTGAGTGACTTCATTTGTGTTAATAGTTTTGAATCTTTATTGTGTTGTTTACAAATATCAAGGAGGGCGGAGCTACAACTTTTACTTTAAATCTCAGAATACTCCTGAGAAGTGGACCAGATTAAAGCTGCTCTTCCAGAGGTGTCTGTCCTCTCTAAACGCAAGTACTACTAGTGCCCCCCATTTGAGCTCCTGGCCCATTAGTTAAAGTATGCTTATGAGAGGATTGTACTCGATACATTTGCCTGATTCAGGTCGTGCAATGAAAGTGTCTTATTCAATTTTGAATGTTCACAAAATAGGCTTACTGGATAAACATTGAGGCCTTATCACACTTATTCATTGAATAAACTTTTATTGTGATAATCTCATTTTAACAATATAGATTGATTTGTAAATTTCAGAATTTAAAAAAACAGCTTACTGATTTGGTGTCTTCTCACCAACGCAGATCAGATAAATGTGGTTATTGTTTAAATCATTGCTGTGTGTTTATGGTGTGTCTGAACACATCTGACTTTGTTACATTTGTGAAGGATGTTGTCTATAATTCTGTTCCATGTGCATCATATTTAATACAAACATCTTGTCAGATTGGTAAACATGGTAAAAGGAATTTGGAAATAAATATTCCAACACAAGTTTCTAATTGATTGACATTTAAATGTTTATTTTGGCATTTTAAATGATTGCCTTTTGTCAGTCTTCAGATGTTCACGTGAGTAGAAACCTGATTCAGAAACTGAATTCATTCTATTTTGTTTACATCATCTGATAGAATAAAATCTGTTTAGTTAAATGTATTATCATTCAAAATGTGAGGTGATACAATACTCAGATTCAAATGTGTATTTTAATGATTTTAAGTTTATTAAATTATGCAGTAAATTACAAAAATATGCCCTCATAATGTAAAAATGCCCTTGAAAATCAATTCTGGGGCAAATACTGCCCCTTAATTTCTGACACTGCTGGATACAGTCCGAACCGGATTATTGTACAACTAGCAAATGCTGTAGTGACATTAAAGATATTGCAATTGTGTTTTTCAGATGAGGTTCACCTCACTGATGACAAACTAAGAAAGCAAACACTTTTTAATGCCTTTTTTTTTCTTCTTTATTTTAATCAAATAGGCCAAATGTTTGACAGGACTGTTAAACAATTACAATACATACATATGCAAATAATTATGTGTTTCCAACAAGGCTGTATCTAAATATTCAAAATGGGAGGGGAGGGTCAGTCTTTAAACCTCTATTGATCAACCTCTACTTTAAATATGGGGAGGATGACATGTCCCCTTCAGTGCCTACAGCCTTGGTTCCTACAGGTAGCATGATAACATGAATATGCCAGTAGAACTTTAAATGTTTAAGGCTAAAAGCATCCTCAGTACAAAATAGGCATTAAACTGAGTACTTTTTGACAAGTTCATATAATTTTTTTTTTTATATAGAAATTTATGTCCACCTTTATCTGGACCAGTCCAGATCAGTGCATGTGGTGGAGAACATAAAATATTCATCAAAAGTGCAATTAAAATTATCAACACATATTTTGGGGCTTACTTCAACAGAAATCTCCCATACATCACTAAACATTATTTTCCCTTCATAATCTGTAATTCATTCTCTATATCATACCATAACGTTTGGTACTATTTAAAAAATGTGGTGCAGTATCAGGCTGGGTGCAGTGCTTGGCTTTGTCCTCTAAAATGTTCTCTATTTTTGTCTAGAATGGATTATGTACTTCAAATGTTCAGTCTCATCCCTGTGCACATCCATGACAAGAAGAGCATGAGACTCAACAATCTTCAAGGCAGTTTAATGTATCCACTAAAACACTATACAGGTTAAGCACCGTCACAAACCTTAAAGAAAACACTAAAACACACACACACACACTGCTGTTCCTGCTTCAGGCTGCTCTGACTTTCAACTCAACATTCAATTGCCAGCAGTGAAAACTAGTCAATTCATCATCATTGAAAGGTATTAATTACATGTTATTTTACAAACAAAGAGAGCAAAGGATAGAAGAAGAGAGAAATGTTGATTGTCTGTTAAGGTCAAAGGTTAGGAGTGTGTGAGAGAACACACTGATCAGGCGATGGCTTTGGCCTCTGGCAGGAAGGCCTCCCAGCACTTCACCAGCTGAATAAAAAAAAAAAATGTAATGAAAGCGCATCCAGTTGTGATATATATGGACACATAAACACACACACACACACTCTTACCCGATGCTGTGTGTGAAGAAGAGACTCTAGGTATTTCACTAAATGCTGTTTGAAATCTCTGGTTTTCTCTTTCTGCAACAGCCAATATACACACACATTTTGTTTTTAATCTTATACTGATCTGCACTTGTGACATTTCCTACATTTAGTGCAGTGCAGTAAAAAAGGTCTTACCTCAAACCTCAGCACTTCTTTGCGCACCGTACAGGTGACTCTTTCAAAATCTCTCTCATACTGACTGACAGTAGACTCCCACTGCACAGAGATACAGAGAACATCTCTGTTAGCGTCAGTGGTGGACTGTGCATTTACAGTCTAGACCTTCGGTGTGATTCATGCCATTAAGAAAACACAGTTTCACAATGAATAAGACACCCTATGTCTTTGGGCATCATACCTTATGTCGCAGCCTACTAGTAACACCAATTGACATTTTAAAAACACGTCCACATACGAAAGCCAGAACTTGAAAGGAAACGTAATGCTCAAGCAAGCCTAAATTTTACTGCAGCATTTTTTTTGTGAAATGAATGGGTAAGCTCAGTGGTAAAGATGCTGGCTGCCACCCCTGGAGTTTGCATGCTGAGTGACTCTAACCAGGTCTCCTAAGCAAACAAATTGGCCCGGTTGCTAGGGAGGGTAGAGTCACATTGGTTTACCTCCTCATGGTCGCTATAATGTGGTTCACATTAATGGGGTGCGTGGATGCCGCTATGGATGGCGTGAAGCCTCCACACACGCCATGTCTCCGCAGTAACACGCTCAACAAGCCACTTGATAAGATGCGTGGGTTGACGGCCTCAGACCGGAGAAAAATTGGGAGAAAAAGGGAAAACTTTCCAGTGGCCATGGAAGTCGGAATCCAATAAGGAGTGTGTAAAAACTCACCAACCCAATAGACTAGCCATGTAAATGGATGGTGTTGGAACATTGGGGCCACACCCGGCAAACACAAACTGCTTTTTTTGTGCACAATCACTGATTTGTTGTGCAATTTTGTTAAATTGTTTTATTTGTCACACTGCACATTTGATATATTCAATAAAATTTTCCTCTCCTTGATTTGGATTTTGGACTTCAAGCCGCATTCTTTTTTTTTTTTTTAATTCAAATTGACCTTATGCTAAGCTCCGCCCCCCTTGGTTACAGTTGCTCACTCTGACAAGATCAGCAGAACTCCCCATTGAACTGAGCGAGAGATTGCTGGGAATGACACAGTTTATGGCAAAATATTCTCATAAATGGAATGGTTAATATTTTTATGTGGGCTGGTATAAAGAGTGGCATTGTTATGCATATTAATCAGACATTTTTAGTAAAAGGAATGGTTCAATTACACAGTAATTTGATTAAAAACTGTAGACTGTAAATCAGAATCAAGGCAAACGATTACACATCTAATAACAGTATTGTAAGAGTACAGAACTGTTTATAACGTCTCATAACACACTCATTTTGATGCTGTGAACTGTTTTATTATCACTTATATTATGACTTGAATCAATATATAGCCTCAATGAATTAATATTCAGTTATTATCTTTAATTTACCTTGGAGCAAATGTTGGTCAGAAGCGCCTTTAAGGCGGGGCTTAGCGAAAAGTCAATTAGTTTGGTGCGCGGATTCTCAACGCACCAGATATTAACGATGCATAAATTGGTGCAGAACTCCTTTGTAACATTAAATTAGTAACCAATCTTATTATACAATTTCATTCAACAAAAACCTCCTACAAGGATGTTATGTATTGCATTGTGTTGGCCTAATAATACATGCAATGGTTGGTAGTTGCTACATTAGGCATTTAGTGTTAAAGGTTTAACCTCATTGATGTCATCTTTAGCCTGCTGAAGCTTGTCAGGTTTGTTTGCCCAGAGCAGTTTGGCCTCTGCCTCTCGTTTCTTCTGCAGTGTGCTCTGAGCTTCCTGCAGACGCTGCCACACCTTCATCCTCTGCTCGAAACAGCACTGAGAGCAATACAACACAGAAAATACAGCACTGCATCATTCATGACAAAGTTCAGTTTCTGATAATAATTAACTGGTTACTGAAATATATTTTCCCTTTCAATAGTTCATCCAAAAATGATAATTCTCTCATTATTTACTCACCCTAATGTCATCTCAAACTCAAATTTCTTCATGCATATTGTCACCTACTGGTCGGTGCTGGTCAAAGGTGGAGATTTATAGTAAAAAAGGACTTTTGATCTGTATTGATCTGTTTCTCACCTATACCAATCATATAACTTCTGAAGACATGGATTTAACCACTGGAGACTTTTTTTAGGTTTAAAGTTCTAGCCACAATTCACATTCACTTGCATTGTGTGGACCAACTATTAATTTAAACCATGTGAGTCCAATTGTGTGTTTTTGGAGCTTGAAAATTTGCTCACCATTCACTTCATTTGTATGGACAAACAGACATCATATTTCCATTAAAATATTTTGATCCTATATTTTGATAATACATAAGGATGAGAGAATTAACATTTTTTGGTGAACTATTCCTTTTTGTGTGTGGTGGGCACAGTTTATGCTCTGTTTATCATCACTAGTAGGCTGGATATCTGTATAGGTGCTTGCACTCTCTAACCCTCACGGCCCCCAACAGTCTGACATAGTCGGCCAGCAGCTCTGCGAGGATGAAGAAATCACTGAAGGCCTGCTGCTGATGAAGCTGCTCCATCTTGTCCTCCACCTCTGCCAGCTGTGACAGCGCACGAGACAGGGCAGAGTTCTCATCCACACTACCCAGCATTGCCACACTCTTACTGAACACTGCTGAATTACTACACAACTCTATGGGAAGAAAAAGACAGAGATGGTTTGGAACAGGATCTATCTGTAACATTGGCTATAAGGTATAATTTGCACTCTCACCTTTCCTGTGATTTACAAATGAGTCAACAGCAGCATGGAGTCTCCTCAACAACTGCTCCTCATTCTCCACCTCCTGTAGCTTACTCTCAAACCACTGTGTAACGCACATACAGTACATGCACAGGTGTCACGCTCTCCCTAAATGCAACCAACCAGCTGACTTTGAGAGAATATGTAGCTACTAAAATCCTCTTACATGATCTGATTCGTTCATTTTAATAGTCATCTTATTCACTGCATCTGATGCTCTGTTTATCATCTTTAGAAGGCCAGGTCCACTCAATGTCTGAGTATTCAATGCCCTAGGCAACTAAAACAAAAAACCCATTTAGATATAAAACATTTCACTAAAAATAGATGATGTGTTTAGAAACATGACAGTGATTACCTCCTCTCTCTCTAAAAAGTCCCGGACATCAGGATCCTGCAGCAGAGACGGATGGGCCACTATCCTCTGCAGATACCTACAGAACATATAAACAAACTTCTAGCAAACATAACCAATTATAAATAAAACAAATAAATACACTTAGTGATCAAGCATAACACCCTTACTTACTTAATGAACTTCAAGAATTTGACTCTGAGTCTAGGTTTGTGTTTTAGCATGTAAAAGTGTGTTTTATGTGTATGTGTAATTATGGGTGTGTTCACCTCTCCAGTGCTGCTCGTCTTTTCTCCACAAACTCTGATGAAGATGAATCCTCCTTCCCTACTTTCACTTTAGTCATCCCTGTGGCACACCACCAAACCACAAACACGCACTTACTCAACACATCACACTCAGAGTGAGCATGACATGAAGCAAGAGAGAATGAGACCAGACTCAGCAGAGCACAGATTCTCAGTTATGTGGACCAGGGGTTTTCAAATTTGGGGCTGCATTGGGGTGCTAAAGGGTCTGTGGAAAATTCCAGAGAGAGAGAGAAAAAAAAGGGGGTTTACAAAAATGCAAAATTCTTTCAGTTTTATTCTGCTTTCCAAAGACCGCAAATAAATTTCAATTGAACTGAAAAGTCAAATGATTTTTTGTTGTTGTAAAGGTTTATAAACATAAAATTACTCTAAGTGACAACATAAAAGCCAACTATTTAATTTTGCCAACAAAATGTCTTTATTAGCGCTGTATCAATTTGTTCAAATATTGATATATCGTAATACTTTTTCTCACGATATTGTATCAATACTTTAGATCCATGTATTATGATATTTATATTAAACTATTTGTGTAATCCTATAATGTCCATCATTTTAATAAAGAAGAAGCAGGCTGTACAAGTGCAAACTTGGTAAGCAGTGTTCCTCAGTGCAGTCAGAGATGCTTTTTTGAGGCACGAGAGAGACTCTCTCACACATGTGGATCTAAGGCCAGGAAAAAATATAGATTTTCAACTTAATCGCAATCTTCAATATAATATATGCACTTTCAAGACTTATTTATTAATACAACCACTTTGAATATTTAAAAAAAATAAAAATGAGACCAAAATAATGAAAAACTAATGATAAAATAACATTTAGTTCATCTGTATGATTAATAAAAGCATTAGCTGAAAGAGGATTTCTTTCATAGTGTAAGCAAAATGAATATTATAACTGAAATAAATCCACATAAATTAGAATTTAAAGTGGAATTCAATCATGATGTCATGACTAATTGCGGCATATCGAATCGTGACGTGCATTGAAAAACATATAATATCATGGAGTGGTGGTGGCGTAGTGGGCTAAAGCACAGAAGGTTGATGGTTTGATCTCCACTGCCACCACCATTGTGTCCTTGAGCAAGGCCCTTAACCCCAGGGAAATTTCCCTGTAATAAATGCACTGCAAGTCGCTTTGGATAAAAGCATCTGCCAAATGCATAAATGTAAATGTGAGGTAGCTAGCAGTACCCAGCCCTAGTCTTTATAATAACATGCTTACTCTTTTTCACACAGTATAAATGGGTCTTTATACAGCTGCCTTTATATTTTAGAACAGGAGTCCTTCACTAGGCAGGGATCATTTTTGGGGGTCCTTGGCATCAAAACATTTGAAAAAACCCTGATCTGGACCACTGTAGAATGTCTAGTTCAGTATACTATCTAAAACAAATCCACTAGACTAGGAGCAAGACTCTTTACCCACTACACTCTTCTGAGGTGGAGGTGGGATGATGCAGCCCAGTAGGGAATGTTTGGCAAACAGCTTCTCATACAGACCCAGAAAATCACTGAAACGCCGACGCACAGTGAACATCTTATTACGGAACGTGGGCAATGTAGTCTGGAGAGAGAGACAAGCGTGGAGTCAGAGAGTGTAATGCTGATGTAGAAAGCTTTGAACAATCAAAAATAACTATAAAGAGAGAACATTGATGAACCTGAGTCGACACTTTGTAAGACATGTAGGCATTCATGCCATCTCCTGCAGCACAATTAAACAAGAGGGACACAGTCACTTAAACTCTCAACTGAACATCCAGATAATGAAGCTTGACTCGATTATGCAAGTAGTTCACACATACCCATTTTCTCTGGGTTGGTGACAGCTATGTTCAGCTCAAATAGATCTCCACTCTCTTCCTCCTCCAACTGTTAAAATACATCAGAATTTAGTTTGAATTATGAAACTGTTGAAATTAAAACTTGTTGCAACTTAAGTCAAAAGAGAGGTCTTGTGTCTGTACCTCCTCCATGGTCTTTGTGACAATGCTAGGTTTATGTATGGAATTAGAAACATGTGTGGGGTTGGAACCTGATGCAGTCGGGCCAACAATCTCTCTCCTCCCTTGACTTGTTGTGTTGGTGAGTGTCAGTTCTACAGTGGCCTCTGGAATGTACGCAAAGAGAACCATGGTGAAAAAGCCAATGATATTGGCACGATTTATTAAAGGTGCACTCAATATTTTTTTGTTTATGTTGCACTGGCCAATATGGCTGTCGTCTTGGACTTATACTGACGCCTAGGGGCATCGATGCAGCATCATTTAAGCACAAATGTTTTCAGTAACCAATGCCACTGCAAAAACTTACTATTAACCATATGCAATGATAAATTTAATCCAGGAGTGTAAGTGTCCAATAACAAGGTGGTTACTGATATTAAAGAGACATTTCACTCAAAAATTTAAATTCTCTCACCCTCATGCCATCCCAGATGTGTATGACTTTCTTACAACTACAGAACACAAACAGAGATTTTTCGAAGAATATCTCAGCTCTGTAGGTCCAAACAATACAAGCGAATGGTGGCCAGAACTTTGAAGCTCCAAAAAGCATATAAAGTCAGCATAAAAGTAATCCATAAGTAATCATTCTTTTTTTTTTTTTTACTATATTTACACTTTCAACAGCCCTCCTACACGTGGACAGAGTACTTCTTCTGCAAATTGCCATCTACTGGCCAGGAAGGAGTAATACAAAAATGGGAGTGATAAACCAATGGAAAAAAATTAATTAATAATTTTTGCACAAAAAGGTGGCAATATGCATGAAAAATGCTAATTGGAAAAAAACAGAAGAACTACTCTCATGAATGTGCATAGGAGGGCTGTTTGAAAGTAGATTGTTAGTAAAGGAAGGACTTAAATATTGAACTGTTTTTTTACCCACACTTATATTGCTTCTGAAGATATGGATTTAAACACTGGAGTCTTATGGATGACTTTTATGCTGCCTTTATGTGCTTTTTGGACCTTCAAAGTTCTGGCCACCATTCATTTCCTTTGTATGGAGCAACAGAGCTGAAATATTATTTAAAAAATCTTAATTTGTGTTCTGCAGAAGAAAGAAAGTCATTCACATCTGGAATGGCATGAGGGTGAGTTAATGATGAGAGTATTTTCATTTTTGGGTGAATTGTTCCTAAGCAAGTAGCATTCAGCTGATCATGTGATCCTGACATGGCAGCCCCCATGTGGGGACCCCTCTACATGTAGAATAAAAAACGGTTTTATAATATGATTATAGTCTTTATCTCATATGAGTGATCACAATTGTATACATATATTTCAAAATGACAATTCATTTCTTTAGAAGAAACACTTTTTTTTTATGTGGAAAAACTACTGAGTGCACTTTTAAGTAATACATTTTCCCTCAAATTTTCAACTTTAATTGAGAGGCCAATTGACCTGCATGAAGTCAAATGCGAGTGTTTTTAAGAGAAATGCAGCAGTAATGGAGTGGTGGGAAATACCAGTGAACAGATCCAGCTCCTCATCAGAGTTAAGGCCATTAGTGGTGTGATGAGCATTTCTCTTAATGTAAGAGCCCTCTTCACTGAAGATATCACCCTCATGGCCCTCATCAGGAGCAGACGTGGGTGTGACCGGTTTACTCTGTACAAAGACATTCAAATAACGCCACCATAACAGCTAATAATCATGACACAATTTCACGACCGCTGCAGGCACTGACTATAAGCGATAAGATAGATTTTATCAAATTACACTAATATATTTGCCTTAATTAGACCACGAAAAAATATAATTTATTGTAGAACAGGTTTCTCACTCTAGCGCCGGTGAATATGTCCTCCCCTTCATCATCATCATCGCTGTCCAGGACTCGGCTGTCTAATTCAGCCTCCTGATCTTCATTATCAGGGAAAGGAGGAGGATTCCGCCCGCAGCTGGCTGACATCGTTTGCTTCGACCAAATAAATTATATAACAGTAATTAAATTCAACGGCTCAGGCCTTTAGCTTGGCGTACTTTCTAACTGGATATACTGGATACTGCTGTATGTCACAGCAGGTACATTTGATTAAATTTCAATGCTACGTAACCTCAATCTACTAAAAAACATCCGCGGATCGCTCTGCGCTCTCCCGTTCAAAGAGCGCACTGAAGCTAGAGTGACATCTGATGGTTTGGAGCGGAAACTGCAGGTACTTAATCCACGTGCTGATTTCAAACACAAGCGTTGCTCGGTAGATTACTTCTGCAGTCCGATACTGATTACAAGTTACATGACTGAAATTATAATTTGTTACGTAATTTTATTAAAATGCTATTTGCATTTGAGTAGGGTAAATCCATTTTGACAATGTTGCTTAAATGTAATTAATAAAATTTACTTGATGAATCAAAATATGAGAAGTGACATGATTTTTGTGTTTTACTCTGCCTGATAAAAAAAAAAAAAGTTACTTAAAGGGGCATGAAACACAAAAACTAACTTTAACTGATATGTACTTTAAATTTTATACAAGATGGAGAAAACAAATTCGTGTGAAAAACACCAGCTAAATGAAAAACAACATGCATGTGTGCTAACAAATCAGGGCTGTTTCCTAAAAGCATTGCATCAACATAAGCTTGCAATGCTTTTGGGAAACGCAGCCCAGTCCTGTTATATTAGTCTCAGAAGTTCTCACAAAAGCAAAAGTGCACTCATTTACATTTTTGAAGCGAAGTACAAAAGCAATTCACAAAACTAAAGCCAACTTCACTAAAGCACTAATCCAATAGGTTTGACATTTATGTGTGGATTATGAATATGAAATGGTGTGTTTGTGTATTTTGATGCATTCGATGGACAAAACCCTTTCAAAGACATGGTTACATGTGTGAAATTATTTTTTTTCTAAATCCAGTGGTCAAGCGCTGAGACATCTCCACTATCAGTGTAATGTTATCCATTAATATGTAATCACGTAATCAAACAAAAAAAATGATTACAGCTATTTTTAAATGTTATTTAAATACAAGTACTTGATTTGTTTGTAATCTGCTGCTAGCACTGAGCATATTACAGGTATTTCCATAAAATGCAAACACCACAGGCATGGACCCCTTTACCAGTTATGTGGTTTAGACCACTACACCACCACCACTCCCCTGATTCAAAAGAACAACAGACCACAATTTCATGATTCAACTTTTTCATTGCTTGGTAGGACTATTCAATTAGTGTACAGTAATTACTGGCTCAGATCAAAACTTTTATTAGGGCCTACATACATTTAAAAAAACTAGATCATCTTATAAATTTGATGAGAGTCATTGCACTTGTCCGGTTAGTGTTCCTGCTGAAGTCAGAATTGGATAATCTTGAACTCGGTGAGGAGGGCGGTGATTAGAAAGATGATGTAGAAGATCAGGAGAAACACACCATAGACCCGGCTCACGTGGAAACACTGAAGAGGAACTAGTACGAAGGAGAAGACCAGAGACAGACCAAGTGCTCCTGAAAGAACCCAGCATAGCGATCCCTCTGGCTCCAGCTGACCACAGATTACAAATACAAAGATCAGCCTCCATCAGTCAACACATCATAATCGCTAAACATTAACAATAGTCTGACTCGGAGCACTCAGACCTTGTACGTAGAGCATCTTTGTACTTACCATCACAATGTGATTATGATGGAACATCTGCAGCAGGCAGCCCAGACCCACACCAAACATCATGTCTGAGATGGTTAAAGGCATACAAAGATCTCTCAGTGTTAATGGGGAAATGGTTATTATTATTTACCTTGAGATGTAATACTTTATATCAAAAATAAATATTATTAATACAGTTTTTATAGCACATACACAAAGATGAAAACTTTTCATAGATCAAAGGTTAAAGGATACTAAAGATAATGCCTCCAAAACAAGCAGCGATGGCCATCCGTGGATATCCCTGACGAGCTAAAGTAATGTCTGAAAAGCAATCTGTGAAAAAACAAACATACTTCACTAGGTAGGAAAATGATTATATACATGTGTATAATATATATATATATATATATATATATATATATATATATATATATACACACACACACACGCACAACATTAAAACCACCTGCCTAATATTGTGTAACCGCATCACATAATAGCATTCTGAGCTGATATTCTTCTCACCACAATTGTACAGAGTGGTTATCGGAGATACCGTAGATTTTGTCAGTTTGAACCAGTCTGGCCGTTCTCTGTTGACCTCTCTCATCAACAAGACATTTCCATCCACAGAACTGCAGCTCACTGGATAGTTTTTTGTTTTTGGCACCATTCTGAGTAAATTCTAGAGACTGTTGTGTGTGAAAATCCCAGAAGATCAGTTACAGAAATACTCAAACCAGCCCGTCTGGCACCAACAAACATCCATGCGCTTATCTAAACAGCCAATCATGTGGCAGCAGTGCAATGCATAAATCATGCAGATACAGAATCAGAATGTGGAACAAATGTGATCTCAGTGAATTGGAATGTGGCATGATTGTTGGTGCCAAATGGGCAATGGCCAGACTGGTTCGAACTGACAAAGTCTACGGTAACTCAGATAAGCACTCTGTACAATTGTGGTGAGAAGAATATCAGCTCAGAATGCCATTATGAGATGTGGGTTGGCACGGTTGTGGTGGCACGATGGGGACCTACACAATATTAGGCATGTGGTTTCAATGTTGTGGCTGATCGTTGTTTGTATGCATGTATGTATGTATGTATGTATGTATGTATCTGAAAACAAAACAAAAAAATGCCATTAAAACAAACAAGGAGATGGGCTATTGGTCAAAGGAAAATACAAATAGGAAGATTTTGTTCTGTGTGTGGATTTTTCACTCTGTAAGTGAGTTTATACCTCCTATGCTGTTGCCCCAGGCTAACAAGGTGAGGCCCAGTACAGTGTTGCTCAGACTGAGAACAACACCCAGCAGGTGCAGCACACTGACAATCTCTGATGCCACAGTGTTGATCCACAGAGCACTGACCACAAAACCCAACAGAGAAAACAGCTACAGACATAAACAAAAAGAATTAATAGAACAACAGAAGTGACTATCAAATTAAGTATATGTATGCGTAAATAGTACACATATGAAATGGCGAGAGGCCATTTCATGCCGATGGCAACACATATTTTGACAAAAACAGTCAAAAGACTCATACAAAGTGATATGCAGGAGGACGTTCGTTTGTGGTAGTGAAGAAGACTAGAGCAGAAAGGAAGACTCCAATGCAAACTGTGAGCACCCACACAGGAACCTCTCCCTGAATGAGGTACAAACCATCTAGAATGAGAGAGGAAGATCACTTGTTTTAATTAGGGATGTAGACAGTTAACCAATTAATTATTTCTCAACAATTAACAATTTGCTCAACCAATGCTATTGGGTAAGTAAGGGCTAGGTGTGCGTTAACTTTATTACACAGCTCTACAGAATACTTGATTCTAATTGGTCAAGGGTGCAATCTCTGAGTAACAATCACATATCAGACCGCTCATCCGGGTATTGCGTGCAATCTTTCCTGCTTCTTGGATCGCTGTTCAATCTCTACAAGTATGGTAATTTTAACTCAAACCCATGTTTTAATTGCATTTATTGGCAAGTCTTTTAATAAGATGTATAAGCAGTCAGACATTCATTAATTACAAAATAAACACAAACAGAACTTAAACACAAACCAGAGGTGGATTTCAGCTGTTCTCACACAATTACAAAGTTTTACCGCAAATAATTTCTCCCTGCCCATTTATTTGATTATTTGGCAAGTATCCTTGTATTAGGCTGGATAAGGAGTCATCATTTTCACTGATTAAACCAAAAGAACTTCGACGTAAACCAGAGATGGACTTCAGATGTTCAGCAAGTACTTTCTTTTCACATAATTACATAATTTAAATGCAAATCAAAATGTAATGTCTGGGTCCTGATCTCCCTGTCTGGGTTTATTCTGTGAAAACAACTGGCTGACTAATGCACAACGTGGAGGTGAAGAACCCATGGTTGCCTCCACAAAAAGTGCATTAAAATAATTTAGCTGGGGATTATCCCGCTTTTATCTCACGATAATTTGTAGCATTGTTTAGTTACAGCTGTCATTCATTTTTGCAGTGTAAATTTAGAGTGGGAGAATAATAATAAAGTATACGTTTCACTACAGGTCACTAGATCTAGAGTTCTGCCCATTAAATTAGACACAGAGATAAAGTAGTGTGATAATACTATTTGAATTAATAAAAAGCTGAACGAATAATTGGCACCTTATGGGTGTTTAAGATCCCATTTACACCAGGTAATAAAATGCTTTTTTTGGTGGTCAGCGCTAAATACAGGTCTAAATGGTGTCAACATTTTTTATCACAAAAAACACATACGAATGTGGTCAAAAACGCATATGAAATTAAAAAGGAAATGACCATCCCATCTGAAAATGGGAAACACACACACACACAGATGCATCTGAGAGAAACAGCGAGCAGTTTTCCGTGCTTTCTTTGTCTTTTCTGACTTTGTTGTGCTTGAATGTCATGCATTAACACGCTGACATAGTGATTGATGTATGTTGTCATGAAACATTTGGAGTCCCTCCAAATGCAAATCGAAAGTGTTCACAGGAGACGCATTTAAGCGAGATTTAAAAGATACCACTGTGGATGCAGTTCTAATATGCAAAGGCAGACTATTCCATAGCTTCAGAGCCATCACTGAAAAAGAACGATCACCCCAACATTTCCCTGGCTCAGCTGCCTGCTCTCCTTGGTTTGACTAGGCACGCCTGTCCAGCTGGATTTGCACATACTGCCCCCTACCATCACATTTTTGTAAATACATCAAGGCAGTAAATTACCATTGTACATTGAATTGTGGTATGATAGGAACATTCCTTAATATGGAATTTAAGTACAGGTTGGGGGCATGATTAATTGTGTTCATTTTTCACATAATCACACTAAATTAACATGTTAAATCAACAGCCCTAGTTAAAATTATTTTCATCCCTAGTTTCAATCACCTCTATTTAACAATAGTACACAGTGAACACGAAAAGTGATTACACGATATTTGCATAAACATTTATCTTTTTTAAATATAAGAATTTCAGTTCCTCTGACAGTTACCATAACAGGCAGCAGGTGCAAGTAAAGGCACATGACAATGTGCGGTTTACATAAGGTTAGAACTTCCCTACCACTATTTGCCTTGTCAGTAAACAAGAGCCAATTTAACAAGGGTGTTAAAAGGTTGTAACTCTACTTTTCAGATGGCTCAACTGTGCAGCGAGATTGCTGTGAAACTGGTTTGTGAAACTGGTTTGTTTTCATGTTTTAGAACAAATGCAGGTTGACTCACAGGTTCCAGACTGGAAGGTGAGCACACACACTAGAGGCCCAGTGATTATGTGAAGACAGTTAAGAGGACGTTTCCAGTTATAATCCTCTTTATCTGTGTCCACCACAGGAACGGTCAACAGTAACAGCAGTTCTACAGGCACCTACAAAGTCAGACAGGAATGAAAGGGGAGATCAAGACCATTAAAAAAAAAAAAAAGTTCCAGACTCAAAATACACAGGCATGAATGGAAGGTTCCCACCATCAACCAATCACAAGTGGAGTTAAAACAAGAACATTTATACAGGTTTATGCTCTTCTCATCAGTGATATCAGACCCGATCTCTCAATGCAATACAATCACGTTTATTAAAAGAACTTCTATGGAGCATGCCTCATTTATTGAGTGGAACCAGGGAAATCATGAAAGAGAATGTGCAAATGTCACCTTGATCACTTTGAGAACTTTGCCACTCCAGTGCCGCCGTCTCCAAGTCCGGCTGTCTACTGGGTTAATGGCATTCAGGAAGATCTGAATGGTTGATTGAGTGTAAGGCAGCAAAGGCTCATACTCTTCATCCGAAACATATGCAAAACGACACACTTTTACACACATACAGTATACACAAAACACAAATTCATGCAATTTATTTAACATTCAGTATAAACATGGATAATGTAGAGAAACACACAAACCAGCTGTCTACATTTCAGAAAGAAATAGACATTTTTAGAAGTGATATTTCAGAGCCAGGGAAGCACGCAATCATAACATTTTATGTACAAGCAGAGAGCAACAAGTTCACACCACACAGAGCTTCCTCAAAATTAAGTTTCACTCACTTTCATTATTACCCAAGCATATGCAAACACACACAAACACAAGTTGCAGATGCTTGCAAAACTCCCATATTGCTGAAAGTCTTTGGAATTCAAAACTATATAAAATAAAATCACACACGCCTTATGAAACCACTGAAATCCCAGCCACGCAGGAAGTGACCCACCGTGTTCTTGTATGCTTCCATTCAAAGGTTCATGATATGAATTAGAGGATAGAATCTCTTCTATAAGAAAAAAAAAAAATCATAATTCAAATATCTGCCCAGAACAGCATTAATCTTACAACACAAAATCCTTGAAAGGCAAACCCAGCAGAAATTATAATCTCACTATGAAAAAGAAAAAATCTTCACTTAAGCATGCCCTCAACAGACAAGTGCGAAGCAGTTTTTTTGCATTGCGAGTACCAGATCTGGATTTGTGAAAATGGTGGGAAACAAATGTGCATTTAATACTTTGGACAGCTGTATATTCTAGTTCAGAACTCCTCTTTCAGCATTTGGAGAGGACAGTCATAATACAGAATCATTTGATTTGATTGCATTTTTATGTTGTTGATTTAAGTACTTACAGTTGAAGTCAGACGTTTACATAGATTTTAGCCAAATACATTTAAACTTTAAAATACATTTTATATACTTCAAAGTTTTTCACAATTCCTGACTTTTAATCATAGAAAACATTCCCTGTCTTAGGTCAGTTAGGATCACTACTAAGAATGTGAAATGTCAGAATAATTGTTTATTTCATCACATTCCCAGTGGGTCAGTAGTTTATATGCACTTTGTTAGTATTTGGTATCATTGCCTTTAAATTGTTTAACTTGGGTCAAACATTTTGGGTAGCCTTCCACAAGCTTCTCACAATAAGTTGCTGGAATTTTGCTCACACACGCGTTTTCATTTCTGCCCAGAAATTCTATCAGATTGAGGTCAGGGCTTTGTGATGGCCACTCCAATATCTGAACTTTGCTGTCCTTGAGCCATTTTTCCACAACTTTGGAGGTATGCTTGAGGTCATTGTAGATTTGGAAGACCCATTTGCTGAGATGTTGCTTCAATATATCCACATCATTTTCCTTCCTCATGATGGCATCTATTTTGTGAAGTGCACCAGTCCTTCCTGCAGCAAAGCACCCCCACAACATGATGCTGACACCCCCATGCTTCACGGTTGGGATGGTGTTCTTTGGCTTGCAAGCCTCACTCTTTTTCCTCCAAACATAGCTATGGTCATTATGGCCAAACAGTTCAATATTTGTTTCCTCAGACCAGATGACATTTCTCCAAAAAGTAAAATCTTTGTCCTCATGTTCACTTGCAAACTATGTTGATTTAGGACTTATTTTACTGTGGATATAGATACTTGTCTACCTGTTTCCTCCAGAATCTTCACAAGGTCCTTTGCTGCTGTTCTGGGATTGATTTGCACTTTTCGCACCAAACTATGTTCAGCTCTAGGAGACAGAATGCATCTCCTTCCTGAGCTGTATGATGGCTGCATGGTCCCATTGTGTTTATACTAGCGTACTATTGTTTGTACAGATGAACATGGTACCTTCAGGAGTTTGGAAATTGCTCCCAAGGATGAACCAGACTTGTCTCAGCTGATTTATTTTTATTTTCCCATGATGTCAAGCAAAGAGGCACGAAGTTTGAAGGTAGGCCTTAAAATACATCAACAGGTGCACCTCCAATTCAGTTCACCTCCTATCAGAAGCTAATTTGCTTATTGTCTAAAGGCTTGACATCATTTTCTGGAATCTAGAATCTGCTTAAAGGCACAGTTAACTAAGTGTATGTAAACTTCTGACTTAAACTATATGTAGTATCTTTTGTAATGTCTAGATCGGGTTGCTGCCTTTCTTGGCCAGGTCTATCTTTAAAAAAAAAAATGGGACCAACCTGGTTAAATAAAGGTAGACTTGAATAAATCGCACTTATCTGTTAACAAAGGTTTCTGCATAAAGAATGTGACTCTTCATTCAGGAATTGCAATCGAATTTTAGGAGGTTAGAAAGTGTTTGGTGTGTGAATATACGTCTCCTCACCTTGTGCTCTAGCTGAGCCCTGGATTGAGCCATTCAGCTGATGCTTCTGACGATTGTACACATATGCACTCACGACCACAGCCAAAACATATACAAAATACAGCCCCAGATAGCCTGCAGAAAAGATTAAAAGAAGAGGGGAAGACAAAACATGTTAAACAACTTGGCAACATCTTACCCAAAAAATGTATGTATAGGTCAAACTGTATTCTTATGCATTCTGCGGGAATATGCAGCAAAGGAATAGGAAAGATTGCAGGAATTTGGATGAAACGAACAGAATGAAAAGCATGTGTAAAATTAAATGGTTGAATGAAAAGTTTGCATAGATCAGATTATTTGAAAAATGGTTATCGGACCCACTGCCTCTCCCAGGGTAATGTGGCCTTTATAGAGGATAGTGAAGGTCCAAAACACAGCCGCCATGTAGAATATGACATCACGAAGGAATGGCCGAGACGCCACAGTAAAAGGTTTAACCAGAGCAATACTCCCAGCAACCACTGTTGTCACAAAGATCCCTGCACCTAGAAAAAAAAATACACATTAGAAAAAAAAATGTTGTAGCGCAATAAACTATCCATATTCAATGTCGATAAATATATAAAGGAATAGTTCACCCAAAAATGAAAATTCTCTCATTATTCACTTACCATGATGCCATTCCAGATGTGTATCACTGTCTTTTTTCAGCAGAACCCAAATAAAGATTTTTAGAAGACAGAGCTCTGTCAGTCCTTTAATGCATGCTCACAGGTGCTTTTTAAAAGTTAAAACATTTCAATTATCAATAAATTTTTTACACAAACATATCGATTTACTTCAGAAGACATTCACTGATTGACTGGAGTTGCATGGATTACTTTTATGTTGCCTAAATGTGACTTTGGGACCGTCAAATGCTGGCACCCGTGTACTTCCATTATAAGGACCTGACAGAGCTCTAAATTCTTCTAAAAATCTTAATTTGTGTTCTGCTGAAAAAAGACAGTCATAAACATCTGGGATGGCATCAGGGTAAGTAAATGATGAGAATTTTCAGTTTTGGGGGAACTATTCCTTTAATTTATGGAAAAATATATACATTTATATGAAATAATCTATATAATAATGTTATGTCTTTTATAGTTGAATAATCTTTAAGGAGGTACACAAAGTACCACACAAAACTTAAAAGGTGAAGTATGCAAGCGGCACCAAAATTAATTGCAAAAAACAAATCTCCCCATCTCCCACTGCTCGAAAAACAGATAGTCCCGCCCCAGATTAGTTACGGCAATGTTATTTTGCCGAGAAGGATATAGCTGTAGGCAGAACTCCAAAAAGGAGCAAGAGCTCCAAACCACCAGCAAAGATATAAACAAAATACATTTACTTGAGAAGCAACATATAAGATATTTAGACTTGCTTTAAGAGAATGTATCTTAAATATAAGTGTATTTTGTATACAAGTGTATTTTATCACTTGGTTATACTTTCTATGAAAGACAAAATATACTCATATTCAAGATCAATTCTCTAAAAGCAAGTCTGAATATCTTATATGCTGCTTCTCAGGTGAATGCATATTTTATTTAAAGGATTTTTAGATATTTTAAAATATTTGTATTTTTAATATTCAACATTCTCAGATAACAATCTGTTCTTCTGCATTATAGCTGATAAAGTAAATGTACATTGTTTTAAAGCAGTTTAAGAATTTTATATTGGAAAACAAGCCAAAACAAATCAAAACATATTTTGCTGCAGTGTATATTGGGGTGAAGACTACACTCTCTCACCTTTCTGTTCACTTCAATCCATCTTTAACTCACAAAAAAATAAACTCTCTATTATTAATAAAGCTGCGTATTGCCAGTTTTCTTCAAGATAAGAAATGCACAGTGACATATTATGATTCAATAAGACGCAAGACATCACATTATAATCTAGCTGCATTAATTGTGCGTACCTGAGAGACGAGTGTCTCTGTGACAGAGTGTGGATCTGAGTTTGTAGTTATTTACATGACCTGCTTCCATATCTGAACATGAATAAAGCTGTAACACATTAAATATAACTGCATTTAAGATGTAACACCAGGGTGATTAATTTAAAGAGCTCCGGCTCCACTTATTCCACATCGAGAGTTCTTCTGAATGTACTTATTCATTTTTTTATAATTCCCTCATAATTTACAATCTAGCCATCACCTGAGGCTGTTTGGAAAGTTTAGAGTGCAACTGGACTGTGAGTTTTGTAATTATTCCTCTCTTCAGTCTTGCGCTAGCTGCAGTGCTGCTCTTGTGTGTCATCATTTGAGTTTAATGTGATCTCATGTTACATTAAATGAGATCAAACCGACTATTTGACATCGAAAATTTGTTTCAACAAATTTTTTTATTGTCGACGTTGTCGATAATTTCGACTAATCATTTCAGCCCTAATAAAGAGTCCCTGATCTTTTCCCTAACCCTAAACCTGTGTGGAAGTGACGCCCCCTTTTGAAGTGGGCACAAACCCCTTTTCGAGTAACCCCACCCTCTTTTGGAGATTCTGCCCCAATTTAGAGGTCTCCGGCCTGCAGCTATACCTACTTGGCCCAGTCAGGCCGTATATATGACCATTTTGAAATTCAATTTGTTGCCACTAGTGGCACAGAAATGACACGCTTCACCTTTAAATACTCTAAAATGCTCTTATGTCTGTGTGTGTGAGGGAGTGAGGAAGGTTTGGTGTGTGTTTAACAATACTTTCAAGTGCTGTTCACTCACCAAATAGAGCTCCAATGGCAAGACCAGCGGTTTGAGGGCGAGAAAAAGCAGCCATGGCACTAAACACATCAGGAGCCCCATTTCCAAAAGCCAGGAATGTCACTCCCTGTTCCACTCCAATGTTACAGAAAACAACATAAAAAAACATGACACACACAAACACATTTGGTCTCTTTCCATAGCCAAAACACACAAGGATTTAATTGAAAAACTGCTAATAGCCAGCAAAAATAAATGTTTAAATGGAAAGTGAACTCAAAATGCTTTCCATATCTTTTGCTGTTTTACCATCAAAGGCCGTGTATACAATCAAAGTATATGGTATTTTGCTGCAAATTCATGTCACTTGACAGAAGCCTACTAAATTATGCAGATTCCAACATGGACAGGTTGTGCAACATGCCCTGATCCCTGAAAAGCATGAACTAAACACCATGAGGTAAAAGAAAATGTGATCCAGACTACATGAACTAGCAAACATGTGCATTGCACAGTGAAATGTTTATAGCCTATGTAGTTTTTTATTTGCCTTTGCTATTTAATTTCAATGTTTGATTTTAAGTCAATTGTTTTATTGAAGTGGGTTGGGTCATCAATTTGTGTCCAATGTAAAATCGGATACCTCAAGCAAAACCATTTAAGAACAACCCCTCTGTTGGTTAAGACCCTGCTGTGGTTGGTAAGGACTCAAAAATGTGTGATCTACACCTTCACAGGAGGAGTAGTCGAATTAATAATCCAACCACAGCTAAATGAGCACAATTGAAAAGAATGAGCTGATGTGCTATAAATGCTATCACGTTTGTCACGTTTAACCATTTAAAGGATACGGCCACGTTATGAGTCAGTCTTAGTGTGGAGGAGATGGCTGAAAGATTTGGGCAGAAACTACAAAACACAAAAATGTTAGTATATTACAACCCATGTCACAGAACATACTCAACACAACTTCTTTATACTCATACTAAAGCTCAAAATACACATCACACTCTATTAATACACATATTTATATTGCAATTTATGCTCTTTTACAGCTATGTATTTGAATGAACTTTGCAACCCAAAGACTAACTAACTGGCTTCTTGATCTTCAAAAAGCAGAACATTTCAAATATAAAAAGACTTGGAAAATTCACTAAATAGTGAAATGGAGTGTCACATGAGTAAATAGGGAAGTCAATCACGTCATCCATACTAAAATGTCAACACAATGCCCATAAAGACAGGGTCATGGCTGAAGAGTCAGCTCTCTTGATATTGCCCGAGTTCACATGAAGGAATAGAGACTCTTCTGGAGTATTTTTCTAAAACAGAGGAAAGTTTTGATAGTGCCACAGAGCTACAGTGTTTACATTTTTAAGTTGACACTGCATATTAAGCTGGGATAAGAGAAAAAGTTTAAACATTGAAAACAATTACACACATTAGCTTGAAAAGAGCTGCAGATATAATTAATGCAGTTGGACACAGCAGGGAAATATAACGTATAATGAAAAGCGGAATGTAGTGTGAAACACACTTCCCATATTTTGTTTAAAAAGTGAAACTCACTGTCATCTCAGACAGGCTGAAGACTGGAAAGATACAAACGATTGAGAGATTACAGCCACGAACAACACCTGACTTACACCTGATTCAGTCAGATTGAATTACCACAGAGTGAGGATTACACACCAAGCTATGTAGAGTGTTGGTAAATATGAGTGGACTGGTGGTCCTCAAGAGCAGTGTCTGACCACAAAGAATTACCAATAATAACCCTTAAAGCATTCTCAAAACACAAAAACTCACAAGTCTGACGCAATCAGCCCAAGAATAAGGAACAGCACAAACAGCCAGAGAACCTGATGGCAAAAAAGACAGAGCGTGACTGACCTTATCACTGGTTTTAGCATAAGAATTCCAGTATAATGATATGAAAACAAGTTTGCCTCTCTCCAAGAAATACCCGAAACACTAATATAACATATTCAAGCAGCGGTTTCTAAACTTTAAAAAAAATACGGCACCCCTTTAGAGCGTCCAGCAAACCACAGCGTTAAAGTAATAGTTCTGTTATTCTTTTCACATACTTGTGTCATTTCAAACCCGAATGACTTTCTTTCATCTGTGGAGCACAAAAGGAAATATTTTGAATGCACTAGTAATTTTTTACCATGCAATCACAATTAATGGGGACTGGCACTAACGATTTCAAAAAGGATGCAAAAACACCACATCGTAAAAGTATTCAATATCACTCATGCACTATATCTTCCGAATTAATACAGTAGCTTTGTGTGAGGAAAAGACAAGTCAATAAACTTTCTCGATCCTCAATAATACTTCTTTACAGTGAGCTGCTGTTACCTACTGCAATCAGATCACTGAGTGAGTGAGCTGAACTCGAAAACCAATAAGTCTAATATCAATCTGATATTCAGACCTCAAAAGAGAAATCTATTCACAAACCAGACATTGCTTCATCACTCATGAAAGCGCCCAGGAGAGCAAGTGCAAATGTCAAGATTTTCAGTGAGTAACAACCTAAAATTTGGGCCTGTTCTTCACAAAAAGCAATCCTATGGCTTCAAAAGACGTAAAATATAGCAAACCAGTCTTATAGATGACTTTCATAACATTTTATGGTGCTTTTGCATGCTTTTCAATGAAACTTGAAAAGTCTAGTTCCCTGTCATTGCAATGTGCACGAGAACAACCATTCTTCCAAATGTCTTCTTTTGTATTCAACACAAGAAAGAAAATCTGGTTTGGAATGACATGAGGGTGAGTAAGTTACATAATTTTCCTTTAGGGTGGGCTGTTGCTTTAACTGTGAGCTTACTGTTAGGCTAATTGTACCCTTACATAGAGTGTGATGACTAGGGGCAGTAGATGAGGTGAGAACAGGCAGAAGGTGACCCATGGGTAATTGATAAATCCTTCATCTGAAGCACAGTCCTGTGTGTTCTTCACAAAGTCACATCGCTGACTGGCAGACAGGTTCATTACCACATCACACTGCAACACAGATCAACACATGCAACAGTGCAATATGACTGGTGCTATTGTCAAATTAATGCACATTATCATGAAAGATGTCTACATTCAACTGATATTGAATATATAAGGTGTCTGTATAATATGACAAGTGATCTAAACACGTTCATTTTCTTTATTTTCATTCAATACGTCTTAAATTGTAATATTTATGATCATATATATTTTTTAGAAACACAGAGGTGTGTTTTGGCCAGCGTACCTCGTCCCCATTGCGGTCCACTGCCCCTCTTGCAGCAGGACTCCAGACACTGCCGAGATCCATGCGCTGAGCGTTTGACTCACGCAGAAGAGAGTAAACAGATTGCTCGCAGCTGGCATGATTCCATCGCAGAGCAAATGTGCAAAACAACACTAAAAGCACAGCAGGCATTAGTAGGCTATATACCGCTCCAACATTGCTTTTCAAGTCGCCATTTCGGTATAACACGCAAGGCTGCTGGGTTCAGCTACTTCTTAACACCATATTCTTATGAATTGTTGAATAGTTGCGTTCGAAATACTCTGAGAGTGTCTGTTGTCCTCCGATGTGGTAACCTCCATAAGACGCTGTGAATTAGAACGTTTGGTTTGACCTAAAACAACGTAAGATTACACATTCCCACTGACATAAAATAGTTTCAGTACTGATTACATGGGAAGTGGATTGGGTAATTCCAGCACTTCCTACATAAACAACGTGATGAGCTGCTGTTTGATCTTCCATTTCGGCCCTCCCTCCGTCCTCCGACATTTCACGTTTCATTTTTTTCTTCTTAAAGTAATAGTTCACCCAAAAATGACAATTGTCTCATCATTACTCACCCTTATGCCATCACAGACAAAGATTTTTAGACTGATATCTCAGCTCTGTAGGTTCATACAATGCAAGTGAATGGTATCCAAATCTTTGACGCTCCAAAAAGCACATAAAGGTAGCATAAAAGTAAATAACCGGCACGCTGATTAAATCACTGCACAAAGAAACCGTTTATTTAACAGGACAATATTGGTCATAGCAGAATGCCCTTCACCCAGCCCGGTAGACCTAAGTTGTGTGTACAAATAATTTATGGAATGTATGTCTTCAAACAGGATCTGTTAGTATAGGGGATCAGGCTGATCACTGGTGTATGCAAACCAAAAGGAACATGCTCAACATGGCTGACCAAAAAGACCTGGTAACAGAACACAGACTGTCAGACAGGTGGCAAGGTAGGTGGGAAATGGATAGATGATTGAATAGTTAAAAGGAGTACAAGCTTTCAGAATAAGTTATTTATACAGGAAAGAGGGGGTCAATGGAGAAGAAGGGGTACTGAGTCTGATATAATACAAACAAGGTAAAAGATTACTTAGAACTTACCAGTTCCCTTATGAACAGAATTACAACTTCAACAATTCATTCACCCCCACTCATTTGCTTTCCCTTTATTTTTCCACCTCCTTTTCCCCACCATGATCATGTCTTTACTTCAGAGCAGAGCACCTCACTCTCTCCCTGTGTTTCCCTCATCTGCCCCTGATGAATGTAAATTGTGACACATGACACATAGGACAGGCAGAGTTGTTTTGCAGTGCAGGAAAATAATTTCAGTATATGCTTTCAGTACATTATTCTGCACTGTGGGAATTCTGGTTTACACAGTAACTGATTCTGATTCTTACCACTTTTCACGGCTAATAAATATGTGCTGTATGGTATTGTGTAAAAGTACCCTAAAACAGGGAAACATAGGAAGGGATATTTGTGGGATTTATTTTTTATAGCTTTGTTCCACTATAGCTGCATAATGTGTACAATTATTGTAAACTATTACTTGTGTTTCTTTCTCAGTGAGAGATAGTTAATGCTGAAATGGTGTGTAAATAAGGTGCCAGTGGGCCTCAGGATCCCGGGAACAATTGCTAAGGTTTCTCTGATGAAGATATTTTTAATATACTGTTGCATTTTCATTAAATTACTGCTGGTATTAGTTGTTGGAGACATGAATTTGGCATAAACGTTCATATTTCATAATAAATTCGATGTTTGCTCTGGGTTTGTGATGCTGCTTATATTGAGCTTGTCAAATTAATTAATACTGAGAAAATAAATACTTTGTTTGTTCAGAGGAGTCAGTGTGGAAATATGTTAATGGGTAAAAGTGGTTTGACATCATGTCCTAACTATTTCAAGATTGTTCACGCAAGGACTGGACTGGCAGAACCAATTGGGTCATCAAAGAGAAATCACTCACAGAGACACAGCTAACATCAAAACCACCATGCACACATATACACACATGTTGCTGACAGCTCTGACACCCTTCCCTTTCCATCTTGGAATTAGAAGCCCTAGAAGTCTCAAGCACACAGAAACTGTGTGCTAAATGTAAGGTCAGTCAGGCTAGATGTATACAGTTTCTCCTGAGGATGACTAGTATATTTCTGGCACGTTGTGGATTTAATGCAATTGCTGCAGTTCAGTGATGTTTAAAATATGTTGCTGATAGATGGAAGGAGCAGAATAGCAACACGGAGCAATAGCATACATGACAAATACTACAGATGTGTAGGAATATTTGCTAAACTTTGCTCTGTGTGACTCTGCTTCTAACACTCTACTCTACGTTGATATTTAATTGAGTATTTATGGATCCTGTGTTGACAACTATTATTTAATAGTAATAGTTCCACAATACTGTGTCATTGTTATACACAGCCAATTGTGACCCATACATATTTGAATCACTTTGAAAATAAATTATATTGAATGTTTTTCACAATTTTAGCTACGTGGATCTGTTTCAACCCTGCACAGGTAAAAAAAAAAAAAAGATTTATATTGCATCAAAAATATTCTTTTTGTGACTGATTCTGATCAAATTTGTACTTCATGCCTTCAAAATGGGTCACATCATAATGCTTTTTTTTTTATTTATAGTATTTCCATCCATGAATAATTGGTTTAATTAAAAAGACTGGCGATTTTGATCCACTAATAACATGATTGTTATAGCAGGTGTGAATGTATGAGTATTTCTCTTTAGTGATTTATGCTTTCTAGAGCCCTATAACTCATTTAGGATAGAGAGTTAAGTAAATATGTAATAAAATAAGAATAACAATCTTGAAAGCAAAGGTTATTTATATTTGTGAAACTGGGAGGGGATGGCTGACTTTCTGCAGCTTGAAGGCTCATTGGTCTGTGCTTTACACCAATTCCAAAAAGAGTTTAAGACTTTTGCTGAGCCATCAAAGAATGCTATCAAAACCCTCTTTCAGTACGGAGGCCACACACAGTTCCTGGTCTGTTCTGTTACCCAGATTTTCATAAAGGTGAGATGATGTCAGACCTATTACACACTACTTTCTCAAATCTTTTAAAAATGGTGTACGTAACTTACTTAAGTACTTAATGGTGTACATGATTTTGGGATGAGTTTTATGAGGACTGTTTGGATGAGGTTTATGACAATGTGGCATTTGCAAACTGCATGGATGTGTTTTTGAGGATTATATGGATGTGTTTTATTAGAACTGAGTTAGTGCGTGATTCAAAGGAATGTGTTCAGTCATTTGTAAGCTAAGTTTATTATGAAAAATAGAAATTTTGAAAACTTTGTATTCTAGAAATATTTACGAGACGTTTGTGCTGCCACTGTTAGTGCATTTTAGAGAAATAATTTACAGTCTTCAGTATAAAATACTTTTAGCATCCTCTTGCGTGCATGATTTAAGAGTATGCGAGGTGTTGCAGCAAGTGTTGGGAGTAGTCTTTTATCAGATACTTTTACCAAGGGTTATGTGCCTTGCTCATTAACACAGTGGTTATGTATCATCGATAGTGAGACAGAGAGGAGAAAAATGGATGGTAAAAATGTATTTCCTTTTCATGTGCAGTGCTGGAATCTCATATTGAGTTTTGAATTCCTGCAAAATATCAAGATAATGTCAAGACAACCTAATATGGGTGATGTGGCAGAGTTGAGGGAACACTATGCGCTAACATTTCAATAACCCTGAAATCCGAGGCTTCAGTCAGTCCATCACTCAGCTCAACACTACAGCAACGTTCCAGTTTTAGATCTTGAGGAATTCTGGAAATTAGTGATGGGTCGTTCGCAAACGAGTCGGATCTAAGAGCCGGCTCTTGTAGGTGAACATTGGGAGCCGGCTCGCATATTAGAAGAGCTGAATCTATTTATAAAAATATAAAATATAATTAAGATATGAACAATCAAAAGATTTAAATGAATAGAATAAACTAATTCAAAGAACGACAAAATAAATCTAATAATATAGTCCTAAATGCTCAAGCGCACACACATTCGTTATGACTGTCTGCTCAGACTAACAGCCTCACTTGTTGTTCCTGTCAATCAGACACGCAGTGTCAACCAATGGGACAAAGACTAAGAAACTAAAGATTCTAATGAATCAACGTCTCAACCTCTTTGCCTGGGATACCATACTTTGGATCATTTTACACACAGATCAGCTTTCTGCTTCACTCATATTTATGTCACACACAGCTAAATAATATAGGCAACACATACCTATGTATACACACACTAACTGTATACAGCTGTCAGTTGATATCATTTTTCTACTGTGCTTGCAAAACAGCACTGTATTAATATTCCTTTCTATAGCCCTGACCCAAAGTATAAAACTTCTGCAATCGATTCAGCCTGAACCGCTTAACATTCATACACCTTTCAAACATTCTTTTGTAGATAATTCCTGCTTTATGTTTGCTGTCTTTTTAGTTTTAGTCAACTTTATTCTGTACATTGTTTGGAAATTTAAGATTGATGTTTGAAAATCTCCCTTTGGCTTACATTTTGAATGTGAAACATTGTATCTCTGTAACAGACAGTGAAGACACCATTGTAATATTTACAGACTAAATTGTTATTGTGGTCTTTTTTAATGTTACATCTATTTATTTACACTGCAAAGACAGCACAGATCCAGAATTTCATTTAGACACAACCAAATCTTAAAAGGCTAACCTAAAACGAACGCTATTCTTTTGTGGCTTTGCAAGCACTGTTAGTTATTTCCTTTAGGAAATGCAAATGTAGTTTTTTTCCTCCAACAAGGTTACAACAGGATTCATTGTATTAATCCATTAGCTAAAACATTTATAAATAAACAGAAAAAACAACAACTGGTTGATATCCTTGTATGTGATGGTTGGGGTGTTCTCTGTGTGCTATGAATGAGTGTGTAATATAGTGTGGAGGATTGGCAGCGATTGAGATCTGTGAGTGAAAGTTTTATAGCTGCAGTTTACAGTGTTTATAGTAGTTACTTTTGAGAGCAGTACTCAGTGGCTGTAACTGAGTAAGAGGTGTGATCAGGGCTGTTGCTACTGTGGTGAAAGGTGGTAACAATTCTAGGGGCACACAGGTCCAGGGGGCCCCACAACTAATTCTAAACAGTTGTGGTACTAGTATACTAGTATAGTTTATAGTAAATGGGCCCAGAGCAATATAGAGTCAGGGGGGCCAGAATACCTTGGTGTATCCTGGGTGTGATCCCTGGTGAATGCAGCAGAGAGCAGAGAGGAGTTTTGGTTTCTGCATGTAGAGGGCAGCACTGTAACCAGGAGTAGTTGTTTGGTTTCTGCATGTAGAGGGCAACACTGTGACCAGGAGTAGTTTTTTTGTTTTCTGCATGTAGAGGGCAGCACTGTGACCAGGAGTAGTTTTTTTGGTTTCTGCATGTAGAGGGCAGCACTGTGACCAGGAGTAGTTTTTTGGTTTCTGCATGTAGAGGGCAGCACTGTGACCAGGAGTAGTTTTTTGGTTTCTGCATGTAGAGGGCAGCACTGTGACCAGGAGTAGTTTTTTTGGTTTCTGCATGTAGAGGGCAGCACTGTGACCAGGAGTAGTTTTTTTGGTTTCTGCATGTAGAGGGCAGCACTGTGACCAGGAGTAGTTTTTTGGTTTCTGCATGTAGAGGGCAGCACTGTGACCAGGAGTAGTTTTTTGGTTTCTGCATGTAGAGGGCAGCACTGTGACCAGGAGTAGTTTTTTGGTTTCTGCATGTAGAGGGCAGCACTGTGACCAGGAGTAGTTTTTTGGTTTCTGCATGTAGAGGGCAGCACTGTGACCAGGAGTAGTTTTTTGGTTTCTGCATGTAGAGGGCAGCACTGTGACCAGGAGTAGTTTTTTTGGTTTCTGCATGTAGAGGGCAGCACTGTGACCAGGAGTAGTTGTTTGGTTTCTGCATGTAGAGGGCAGCACTGTGACCAGGAGTAGTTTTTTTGGTTTCTGCATGTAGAGGGCAGCACTGTGACCAGGAGTAGTTTTGTCAGGTTATTTTTCTGCAACAGTAATTGATTTGGGCTGAAATTATCCTACTTTTTGTAATCCAGCTCCTTCTTCAGGGCTTTCTGTAGGCATCAGTCTAACATACTCACCAAAAAACAAACATGTGTAGCCAAATAGATTTGTCATCTGCTCAACGTGTGTGACATGAAACAATGTTTCTAACTCATCTATCATTTAAGAAAATCTAACATATGTCATTTTAGTGTAGAGTGTGCAAACTCTGATTTATTAGCTGTATCTCTTTATCATTTCTATAGGGAAGTCTCTCCACATTTTCTATATTTCCTTTAACAGAACACAAAACAAAGTCTGTCACCATGTCTGAGTAAGTCTGTAAACTTAACTGGAAATCTCACAAACACGAATACACACCAATACACAACTCTAAACCTAAATGATTGAAATATTTTTTCTTTCTTCTAAAACTCATGGCAGAAAAAAGATGACCTCAAGCCGCCGGCATAATCTCAAGGTAAACTAAAGCATTTAAGTCTGCTCTACTGGATTGTGTGCTTTGGTTGCCCATGTCACTTGTTTATTGTTTGTTGTAGAGTTTGGTGCTGGCAATAGCAAAGGACCTTCTGATAGCTGAGGAAAAGCAGGCAGTAGAGGATAGAATTCAATATATGGAAGAGAAATGCCCTGAAGTCTCTCTGCCAGGCTCTGTGCAAGAACTACAGGTGCGCACGCACACACACACACACACACACACACACACACACACACAGACACACACACACACGTGTCCTTGCAAAGTAACCACTTGTGTAGGTTTATTCACATTACCGACAATGTTTGACAACCAGAAAGTGGCTTATTGTCCAAATCATTTTTGAAGCCATTGTATGTGAATGTTTTCTCCTCTGTGTTTAGGATCTGTGCAAACAGCTCCATCAGAAGATCGATACGGTGGATGAGGAGAGATATGACATGGCTGCCAAAGTAGCTAAGAGTGACAAAGAGGTTTGTTATCCAGAGTTTGTTTCTGTAATTTCCAAGAGCAGACTGGCTATAGAGAGACGTTTTCTATTTCTATGTAAATATGTTCTATGCTCATTCCGCTTCACATTTTGTGAGTGTGATTTTCATCAAATGGCATTGTGTGTTTCTGTAGATTGATGATCTGAAGATAAAGGTTCAGGACCTGAAAGGTAAATTCAAGAAACCTGCTCTGAAGAAAGTGCGCATGTCTGCTGATGCCATGCTGCAGGCACTGCTGGGCTCCAAACACAAGGTGTCCATGGACCTGAGAGCCAACCTCAAACAAGTCAAGAAGGAGGTCAAGGAGGAGGTAAGCGCACTACTGCAGTCAATAAACCCACACACACTTTAAAGTTTTACCACACAAAAAATTAGGCAGAGGATATTCCACTCTCATGATTTCAATTCCAAGACTGGAAACCTCACCTGCCAAACATAGGCAAACACATTTGGATACTAGGGAGATATATGGCTAGGTGTCAAACAGAGAAGTGAGATGTGGAGACAATAGTCCATTTATGCAAGTGTGTTTTCTCTAGCAGAGTGTTTGTATGTCGATTACATGTAGTTCAATAGAATCTTAAATTAGAATATATTTTTTTTACCCCAAATCTAAAATTTCACTTGCATATTTTTGTAAAAGCTGTTAGGTATACAAGTAAAACCAAACTGATGTACATTCAGGCAAGGGTCTACTCTGTAAAATGAAAGTAGATTTGAACCTATTAAAATGAAAGTTTTAATATTATCAGGACAAGTATATTTTTACTTAATTACTTAATTAGTCAAATAATCAGTGTTAAAAATCAGGCCACAAAGCAGTACAGTGTTAGTGTAGCATTCACTCTAATGTCAAAATATGAATACTGTGTCTTGTTTCAGGATAAGGAGGCTGTGGGTGACTGGCGTAAGAACATTGAGGATAAGGCTGGCATGGGCGGCAGGAAGAAGATGTTTGAATCCGAGGCTTAAACCGGCAGCCGTTTCAGTTTTGGAGCTGTTGTTTTCTGATGGACTTTCTGTTGTTGCTGCTGCACGCTTTGCTGTCAAAAGGTGCTTTTGCATCCAAACTAAACATTCACCAAACCAGAAGTAACTAGACTCATCGTTAACATTCAGTCATGTACAACATGAAGGACTCCTGGACTCACCTTTGCAAATAAACATGGGAAAAGAAACTGGCGTCATCTGGTCTGGTCATTCCTCATGTTCCTTATTCTATCTGATCATTTCTCACATTCCATCATGATTCTCACCCTGCTAACTAAATCAATCATCCTCATGCCATTTATCATGGCCTACTGCAACACCATTATCTCTTTATTATTACTAACAGAAATATTTATGTTACATTTTTCATCAGCAGGTTTTACATCACATCACATCACTGAACTAATCTAATCAATTGTGTAGCTTTACCATATATACAAACACACAATGACACACACTTGTTTCCTTAGAATGGGATCTTCAGAATTTCTAAATGGGGTACCGTACCATAGATGTCAACTTATTTTTCATAAAGCTAATTATAGTTGCTATAGACTAATGCAAACTCTAAAATAATAATTTTATGCATTTTTAGAATAAACACTAAGTATTATTTAATGGATCGTTTGCCCAACTGAGGATGTTCCAAAAATGCCCTCAAAGGGAGGTTTTATCAGATTAAGCTCATGTCTGGTAACAACTTGATTTACAGTAGTACATTAGTAGTTACTAAAGTAGTTACATTTTGGTCTGTTCTCACCAAAACAAATCATATCGCTTCAGAAGACATTGATTAAACCACATGAGTCGTATGGATTCCTTTTATGCCATATTTATGTCCTTTTTGGGGTTTGGAAGTGAATTGCATTGTGCGGATATATTCGCATTATATCTCCATCAAAATATCTTTGTTTGCTTTCTGCCGAAGAAAGAAAATCATAGCGTCTGAGATGACATAAGGGTAAGTAAATGATGAGACCATTTTTGGGTGAACTATTCCATCAAATTTTCTTTCCAATCTGATCTCTTCTGCTGTCCTTTTTCTTTCTCTATATTTAACTCCACTGAATAGAAAATAGTGAGCTTAATACTTTTCTCTCAGTCCATTTCTCTTTCTAAATCTGAGGAGAACTGTGGTGTAAATGAAGCATATTTGTGTGCACTCTGCTTATTACATCTAAGCAGTACTATTGTTTGAATATTAAAATGGTTACAGGGTGCTGATTACCCATAGAAAACTCTGAAATGTGACTGATAGGACCTGTGGGGCAAGTGACTAGAACAAAAGTGTGTGTGTGTGTGTGTGTGTGTGTTTGTAAAACCATGTTTATACTACATTGTGGGGACCAAATGTCCCCACAAGGATAGTAAAACCTGAAAAAAAACTACCTTGTGAGGACCAGCCAGCGATCCCCATGAGGGAAATGGCTTATTATACATACTAAACAATGTTTTTTTGAAAATGTAAAAATACAAAAAGGTTTCTTTGAGGGTTAGGTTTAAGGGTAAGGTTATGGTTAGGGGATAGAAATTATCGTTTGATTTGTATAAAATCCATAAAATGCTTGGAAGTCTATGGAGAGTCCCCAAAATGAGATAAAAACATGGTTTGTGTATGTTTGTGTGTGTGTGTGTGTGTGTGTGTGTGTGTGTGTGTGTGTGTGTGTGTGTGTGTGTATAAAAATGTACTGAGATGTAAGTGATTTATGGTATACTGACAGAAAACTGTTCAAATAAGTGCTAAAAAACTATACAACTTTTTTATATGCCACATATGGCCTGTTTCTTTCATTCTCACTGAAAGTCTCCCTGACATTTATTTTAAAACATGTGTTACACACACAGAAGAGGCTGTTTTCTGGTGGCACATATAATTTTTATTGCTGTCACACACTGTAAGATCTGCAAATCCAACAAAGACAACAGTAAATTAATTTCTGTATCACAGTGTTGAAATAGTTGGCAGTGTGACTTCTTCATGTGAACAAGTGAAACCACCCCGCGGCTCCCCACTGTCCCCTAGTGTCACCCGCCAGTATACACAGGTTTAAGTGATGATAACAGACAGCTATACTCAATAAATGTTAACCAGCAATACATAATAACAATAACACATATGAATAACAATACATAGGAGTATTTGAATCTATATGACTACACATGCATATATGAAATTCAAGCTACCTCTGCCAACAGTTTCATTGTGAAAACTTCAGTGGCATCACAATGCTTTCCCAAAAATCAGCTCAGCTCAGCTCAGCTCAGAATAACAGAATTCTGGTTTTAAGTCTATTTTCCAAATAAATATGCTTTCTGAATAAAATTCAGATTAGCTGTACACTGATTTGAAGTTACCTCACCAGCAAGAGTGAGTTAGGTCATTGAGTCCAGGTGGTCAATTTCACAAGTAAAACTTCTCTGACCAGACTTTAAATGTGCTGAATCTAATTAGCTCCATGTCTTGGCAGAGTACAGACACTGCCTCTCTTGGAACAGCACCTGTCTAGTTGGTCTGTTTCATCTCTGTATCTCAGCATCAGTCTCTGTCACACTAGCATAGAAATACCTAAAAATGTTGTTTGTTGATTCAGGCATCTGAGAGCCAACATTAAATGTGTCAAGAAGGAAGTCAATGAAGATTTAAAGCAGAGGCATCTATTAAAGGGATTTGAAGCCAGAACATTGTGATCAGATTCTACTAACCTCTTAGCTATCTGACAGGCCCGTGTGTGGATCCAAGAGCTGGACGGTCTGGACATGGTGAATGGACTAAAATCAACTCTACTTTAAGAGCCTTTCTCTCAAAGAACACAGGCTTACTGTGAAAGGTACACATGGGAGAGTACTACAATCCCTGTGCAATGAGCAAACAAGAAGGTAGAATAAGTCGGGCTAAACAGCAACACATGTCAGTGGCAATGATTAAATAAATAAATGCACGTAGGCCTATAGCTATGACCTAAGAATTATTTAAAGCAGTAGTTCCCAAACTTTTTACTGCGCTGGCACGAGTCACATGAAAGACCCTTTATGTGTATAAATATCAGTCACTTTGCACATTAATTATTGCTCTTCTTAATAAAAAAAGTGAGCGATTATGGTTTCAAAATGGCGAATTTGGATCCATGAAATTATATATTTTTTTTCATGCATTTATTTATTTTGTGGAATTTTATAATTTTCCACTGCACATCTGACAATCTTTCACGACACTCTAGTGTGCCGTGGCACAGTGGTTGGGAAACACTGCTCTAACGCATAGATCAAATTCACACAAGTTCATTTGAAAATATGTCTGTTTAACACAATTATTTTAACAATTCCCTTATATTAAATATGTTATATTTGTACATGTTTCGTACATGTTATATTAGTCATATACACACTGAATAAATGGCTTACCGATTGAGATGCACGGTATGCAAGAATAGCAGTTGGTTCTGTGCCTGGAATTGCGCATCATTGTCGGCCGAATTCGAGCATTAAGTATCTGTGCAATTGCTCAGCTCAAGGGGCTTTTTATGTCACATTTGACACTGTTAGAAAGGTTGAGCTCATTTGCTGAAAAAAACATCATGCAATGATGTAAAAACAGGTCTCTACCTTGCGAGCAGATGTGGTCGAAAATGACTGAGTGTGAAAACTATTTGGTGCTGCTGAAAGTCTGACACCGGTCATCAAAGCTTCTGAACTTATTCCATCAGAATCAAAACTCCCTATGCATCTAACCTTAAATACAAATTACGTTTTAAACTGCGAAAAAAACTTTTAAAAAAAACTCAACTAAAATCGTGGACGACTGACATGTGTGAGTCTGGTAAAACAGTAAAGTATTTTACTTTCTATCACTTAGCTACGTCACCTAGCACTGGGCTGGGCTGACGAAAAAATAAACTTGTGTGTAAACTTCGTGTCTTATCGTTTTCAGGGTTATGAGTATCAGAAGGTCAATAACAGTGGGTGTAACAAGCCTTTCAAAGTAGTATAACTTCTTTAACAGTGACCTTCTCTCCATTTTATATATGGATTAAAATTAAGTAAACATTTTTACTGGCAACTTCATCTGCAAGAGTTAAAAAGAAATCTCTTACTGTACCTAGCTCAGCTTGTGCTTAGATTAAAATCCAACACAAAGAAAATGTTCAAATGAAAATGGAAGTAAACTAGTGGAAAAATTATATACAAGGGACATTTAATGATTCTTTTAATGATTCAGTGAATAATTTAAAGATTTTATAGTTTTTGTTTTGTTTCATTATGCATTCAATGTTTATTTGAATATTGAAATATTTATTTAATAATTACATTTTGAGTCATTTGGACCTCCATAACGGATTGACCAATTTACCACTTCATAATTGAATGATTTATGATTCATAATTTCCACAATATTCACTTAGAACAGACAAAAACAATTAACTGTATAATCTTCTCAAGGAGACCTGCCAACATTCAGAGGAGTTTGTAGAAATATTGAAATAGTGCATTATTATGGCAATTCTAAAAATATTTGTGATGTTTATAAAAGTCTGCAGTATGTGTAGAGGGTTGAAGGTTTGAGTTACCTTTTTTTATTTTTGCTTAACACTGTTGTTAGCACAGGTGGGAAAACACACAGATTCCAGTAACAGCAGTGATACAGTTACATCATTATGGTGAGGTTACAGTAAGTCTCATTTAGCAATTTAATGAGGGTTAAATTTGTACATATCTTGCAGTTACAGTAACTGCTGATAGAGAAAGAATGTAGGTTTAGCATTAATTCGTAGTAATTATTTATACAAAACCAACAGAAGACTATGGTATGTCCCATTTTGATAGCTGAGCTGCTTTGTGTGTATGTGTGTGTGTGTGTGTGTGTGTGTGTGTGTGTGTGTGTGTGTGTGTGTGTGTGTGTGTGTGCGTGCATGTGCTTGTCTGGTGATTGTTGAGGAGAGCAGGTGTTGAGAATTGAAATCTCATTGGCTTAAGGAAAGATCTGTTTCCTTAAAGAGAATGGAGAAGCCATTTGGGAAGACTATATAAACCCATTTAATGACATAGCCTCACACGCTTTACCTCTAATCCCATCAGACCTCCCTGCTGCACACTGAAAGGTACATCTATTTATTATTCTGTCCATTTCTGAGAGCTGCAAAAGTACTGGGGTTTATCACTCTAACATTAGAGCATGTAACAGATCTCAATAACAGGCAAAGTTTGTACACATGCTGAGCAGACAGCACATCAAACTAATACTGGGCAATTCTCCCTGATAATTGGCTATGATAGTTGTACATCAGTTCTGTCTGGAGGAAGTATTGTTTGATCATATTGAACATGCATGCTTGAGGGATTATTGGGGTATACATTTTATCACCCTGTTGTCTCATGAGATATTAATTCAGAAACAATTATATTGATTTCACTAGAGAATATTGTGAGATTTATAAATGTGTAAGCATGTACACACTGGTCAGCTGGAATATGTAATTATTAAACCAGCCTTTTGTGCATATTTTTGGTATTGTTTGGAAAATTTGGTGTATAATTATTTCAATGTAAAATATATGAAGACTTGAATATTTTCACAGAATCACTATATTCTATATTCTGTAGAGAAATGTATAACATGTATATAATCTCTATATTCTACATAATAGAATATATTCTCAGATCTCTTTAAGCATCTCTAGGTGCAACTTTCTAGTTTCACTTCATCAGCGCTTTTTATCCATATAAATCACTTTTATTATAAAATGGCTGATGATATATCCATAGTGAATTTTTATATAATGACATTTTGCTCCAACTCAGTCCAAAATGCTTTTTTAGCCCTAATATTTTTTTTTTGTAAGACAAACTTCAGAAAGCATGTCTGCCATTGAGGGTTTCAGCTGTTGTGTCTGGAAGCTGAGGAGATTCCTCAAGAGGCAGCATGTTGTCTCCCAGCTGTCTAGATCTCCTATTTTGGGTGTGTGTGACCTCCTGCCACCTACAAAGGAACTCCAAAAAAGAGCACAAGCCAACTGTTCCTCAAAGTCAAACCCTTAAACACTTTTGTGGGTATTGGCACTCTCACACACATATGCATCCTTCAAAGACCCTTTATCGGTCACACACACACACACTATCCTTGGCCAAATTTAGACCTGCTGATGACTGAAGGCAAATTGTTTTCATTTGATTGAAGGCAACAAAACTCCTCTTCCTCCACCCACAGGCGTCTTTACCTTCACGGGGTCTCCACAAAAAACGTCCAAGATGTCTGAGTAAGTATTGGTTACATCATGATCTTTATGTGGTATGAAAGTGTGAGAAGCCACATATGCGCAAAATACTACATACATTAATACTCGGAGTGAATGACAGCATCACTCAATTCTGCACTTTTCAACTCCACTAATAAGTTTAGCATCAACAAGCTGCAAATTGGTAATAACTGAGCATTCTTTTTTTTTTTTTATTACAATGGCTCATACTAGAGAACTAATCCATACAATTCTTTAAAAGGCCTGATACATTATCTGGAGTGCATCATAATCTCTCTGTTTCACCCATTATAATCATCATAACAATCAGTGGGCTGATGAAATGTTCTGTGCTCACTGTTTACAAACTTCTAATTATGACAGAAAAAAGATGACATCCAGCCGTAGGCACAATCTGAAGGTGAGGTCATCTCTTTCTTCATGAGCACTGGCCTGATATTCTGAGCCATGAGCCGTCAATGACTCACTTACTGAATACTGTCTGTGCTACTTCTCTGTCTTTGTGCTGCAGAGTTTGTTGCTTCAGATTGCTCACGGGATTTTGGAGGAAGAAGCAGCTAATTCAGAACAAGAAAAACAGAGATACATGCAGGAGAACTGCTCTGCTCTCTCGCTGCAGGGAAACATGCAGGAACTACTGGTAAAGATGCACAGAATCACACTTTCTTCAGTGGAACACAAAAGGAGATGTTATGCAGAATTACAGCCTCAGTCACCATTCACTTTCATTGTATGAAATAATGCCTAACATCTCCTTTTGTATTCCAAAACATGGTAAGTAAATTATGACAGAATTGCCATTTTTGGATAAACTACTGTGTCCCTTTAAACTAAGAATTTATTACAGATACCAACCAATAAAAAAATTAAAATAAAATTTGGATACACCATCTTATTCCGTTACAGTTATTGCTGAGTGACTTATAACATGCAAGAGTACAGCTGAATGTGTGATAACACAAATTTCAGTAAGTATTTGTATAACACAGTATAACTGAATGAATAACTGTCAGTGTATATGTGTCTGGTTGTGTCTTTGTGTGTAAAGGAACTGTGTAAGAAATTGCACCAGCAGATTGATATCGTTGATGAACAAAGATACGATATGGAGAGCAAAGTGTCTAAGTCAGACAAAGAGGTACTTCAGGCAGTACAATTTTATCCTTCAGGTCTTACAAAAATATATTTCATTTCTATGTTGGGTATTCTTTTTCAAAAGCGTCTCTTTTTCCTTGATCTATTGAGATTGATGATCTGAAGATAAAGGTTCAGGACCTGAAAGGTAAATTCAAGAAGCCTGTTTTGAAGAAAGTACGCATGTCTGCTGATGCCATGCTGCAGGCACTGCTGGGCTCCAAACACAAGGTGTCCCTGGACCTGAGAGCCAACCTCAAACAAGTCAAGAAGGAAGTCAAGGAGGAGGCGAGTGCACACTATTACCCTTTCAATGTCTGTCTGTCTGTCTGTCTATCTTAGCACTTAATTAATATAGAGACTTTTAAAACAGTGCAAGGGAGTCAAACGGTAAACCTGTGTCATAAGATATTGAAGTACAGGAAAAGGCTTTTAGTAAAATAAAATTCTGCTTTTTCTGCCACCACAGGAGAAGGAGTCTGTAGGTGATTGGCGTAAGAACATCGAGGATAAGGCTGGTATGGATGGCAGGAAGAAGATGTTCGAGTCTGAGGCATAAATCTCTTTCACTCCAACATTTTCCCATTTCATGAATTATTGGGCTAGTTTGTACTAATGTTTGTAGTTTTCAGGGTTTTAGATAGATAAAACATGTGGTAATAATATATATGATGTGATGTTAGAGTGTTACAGAAGGTATTTATGAATGGGGAGTGTTGTTGTATGTGAGGGTTGGATAATTTGTTAAAGATTAATCTGATTTGGGGTCTTAGCCATTAGAATCTAATAAATTGACAGTAAAACCGATTTTAAGACTTTAAGGCATTACGAGAGGAGTTTGCTGGAAAAATAAAATGCAAATCAAAGAATCAAAATGTTGTTCTGTTGTTTTTACACAAAACATGAAATACTCTTTTCCAGGTACCTATCACATTGATTAATTACGTTTAAAAACTAAATTAAATTCCCAAATATCTGTTTCTGAATTTTTCAATGGAAGGAAGGAAGGAAAGAAGAAAGAAGAAAGGAGGGAAGGGAATTATGGATGGAAGAAAGGAGGGAGAGAGGGAGGGAGTGAGGGAAGGAATTAAGAAAAGAATGAAAGGTAGATATATGGTGGAAATGAAGGAACGATAAAGAGATGGAAAGGAAGATTTAAGGTATACAGTAATGGTTTAGAACCCATGAAATGCATTGTATTTTCTTCCCTCTTCAGTTTGAAGTGTGTTATTTAAAGAAATTATAGTGGAAGCCATTTAATTCTGACAATAATTTTGTATACATCCTTCAAATAAACAGACACTCCTTTAACATACTTTAATACAATAATCTGCTGAAGCCATCAAAGCCAGAAAAATTACACATCTTCAAATAATGCCCTCTGATATTTATATTGTTTTGACTCACCAGTGTGTAGTGGTTGTTATAATAATTACTTTAATAATTCTTTTATTATTCCTATCATTTTACTAAGACTATGATTCACATTTAGGTTTGAATCATAATGGAGAATTATACATCCATTCACTTATCACGTTATAACCTTTGGCAACAGGAAAACTGTGCATATACTTATTCTGCAGCGAGACACAATCTAAAGTGAGTGTCTGACAACACACAGACTGTTAGCAGTTCTGCAACGCTATTGTTTTGGTGCGTGTGTGTGTGTGTGTGTGTGTGGTATCATCTTACTTTCCCAAGGGGCCGTCACATGACTGGGAAGCTTTCTGCTGATTGGAAAAGAAAACTGGAAAAGACAGAAGCCAGTTTCAAAGCTCTGAATGAAAAACACATGGAGAGAGAGAGAGAGAGAGAAAGGGACAAAGTGGAACAGAGAGAGATTGACTAAATCCTGCTCATTGAAAGAGGAGGGAGCACATTCACACCCTTTGGAGGACTCACAGGAAAGGAGAGAGAATCAGAGTAACGCAAAGTCAGATATCATTGTACTCTGCATGTCTCTTCAGTCACACCAAGGCTGCTGGGTTTTCTGTGAGTCGAGCTCCTGTGAAACAGACAAACATGTCCAGCTCAATCCTGCGACGACATTCCAGCAAATTGGAATTAAAGAACCTCCAAAGGTAATATGTTTTTCCTTTGTATGTTTGTGTGTTTATTTGTGGCCATTTGGTCAGAGGTGTTGTTTTCGACTGGTCAACAGTGACATTTCAGGTTGACAAAGTTGTTTTTTTTTTTTTTTGCCTTTATATACTGTAGATTATCACCAAATTCATGAAGTTTATGAATCTATTTCATGAATCTTTATTTCTAAACCTAATCTTGACTTTTAAACTTTAAATCGAAGGCTCAAATACAAGCTCAATCGACAGACTTTGTGGAATACTTTTGATTACCACAAAAATAAATTTTGACTCATTCCTCCTTTTCTTAAAAAAAAAAAAAAGCACAATTCTGGGTTACAGTAAGCCACTTACAGTACAATGGAAGTGAATGGGAGCCAATCCATAAATGTTAAAATACTCACTGTTTCAAAAGTATAGCCACAATATGTAAACATTATGCCTTAATATGATATTAGTGAGATAAAATCCCTTAATAAACGTTTCTGTGTAATGTTACATCCAAGTTAAAAATGTTGTTGCTATGAAGACGTATCTCCGTAAACCTGCAAAAATTATGATTTAAACAACTTTACAGCTCAAATAATAGTTAAATAATTTTAACAGTAGAATTTGCTTTAATATAATTATTAATACATTTCAAATTTCTGCCTTTAAACCCTCCAAAAATTCACCCCATTCACTTCCATTGTAAGTTTCTCACTTAGTCCTTTTCCACCGAAATCGCGATGGTTCTCATGCCGAGCTTGTGCTCTGCTGGTTCACTGACCTGAGAGCCGAACCGTATTTTTTATCTCGTTGAGTATTTTTTTCTTCGCGACTTCTCTAGTTTATCTTGAATCTTCGTAAATACCATATCGCAAGTTGAGCACTCATTTCGTTGTGTTACCTGAACACTTTTGATGTCTGATCATTTTGTGGGCTTTTTATTGTTGTTAGAGTGAAGAAGTACTCCTTGCTGCAGACAGTAGCTACTGTTGTTGTTTGAGAAAACTTTACCATGGTGACGAAACATTATCCCTCCCTCCATCACCTGATGTAATCAGTTCCTGCATAGAGACCAGCAAGCTTTTGGGGCTGGTGCAGACCCAGGTTTTTGGTCTCGGAACAGTTCAAGAATTTGCACCGGCACAGGAACCCGCAACCGAACCATGTCAGTGGGGCTAACTGTAACCTAAAGTTTTGCTTCTTTTTTTTTTATAGACAAATGGAGGGATAAGTTTTTTTGTGATAATCAACATTATGCCACAAATGCTGTCGATTGAGCTTAACTTGTATTGAACCCAGAATATTCCTTTAACTTGCTGATAGTGAAGATATGTTATCAAGCAATGCTGAGTAGCATGCGGACAGTTATTAGAGTAGAGAGGTTTATCGGGCAGAGGTCTGTGGATCATTAGGGGTCATTAGGTGGAAACACGAAGTATAGGTTAATTCTGCTATGTTTATTAGTTCTTCAGTGGGTTTGGGGGAAGGGTTAAAGTTCTAATAGGCAGCTTTGTGGTCACCCTGTATGAATCCATAGACGTGGCTGCAGTGAGACCAAAATTTGCACACATATGATTATACTTTCAGATAGAATTTAGAATGCATTTTTAGTTTTCGTTTTATTGTTGTTGTTTTGTTGGGGGTAGAACAGGGGTTGAGGAAAATTATTGTGTTGTTACATGGTTTTAAGTTATGTTATCAGACATGTCTGTCCTACAATATGTGTAGTTAAAAGTTGTCCCCAAAGCGTCCCCAGATGGTGACTCAATTCATGACGTCATATGAAATGGCAATGAAAGGCTTCAATAGTTTCTTTTATTACTGGAATTTTCCTAAGGGTGGTGACATCATCTGGTAGTACCTCAGATCACCCCCTGCTCCAAATCTGTTGGATCTGTGATACAGAGCCACTCCCACTCTGCCCTAACACCCTGGAGCTCCTCTAAACTGAGCTGGAAAATCGGAGTAGTTGGGTGAGTTTCACCACCCAACGTGGAACTGCGTTTTAACAAAGGAAAGATGCCAGTTATTATGATGTTGGCTTGACAAAGGCCAAGACTATTCAAAATCCAAATGTAAAAAAAACATTTATTATACTATCTTACATTTGTTTTTGTCAAACGCAACAGTGACACTTCTTTCAAAAACAATGAAGCAGTCTGGCAACTATCCACCTCCTGGCTACAGCTCTGCGCTTATGTTGTAAACATTTATTAAATGATAGTTAAATATATATTGTAGTGATATGTTTGTTTCTCCCCATGAGAAGTTACTGTTTTATGTTCTTTTAATGTTTGCCTCTTTACAGGATGTCTGCATGGAAATGTTATAATTTCCTACCAGTGTGAACCCGGCCTTTCCTGTCCATCTTTAACTTGCTTCCTGTTCAACCCTGACCCTACCTTCTGTCAGATGACCCCAGAACCTATCATTACCATAGTTTTATTGTTGGATCAGGCAGGTTATCTGAAAGGTTGCAGAGTAAGTGCAGCCGGAAGGTTTGGTTCGCTGTGTCATCACAGTGGGATACAGTTGGACACAGCTGAGTGCAGCATCCACAGTCTAGCAATTAGGAGTCTGTTCCATGGACATTGTTTAGGCCATAAAAACATAATCTCACAGAGCATGTATGATATTAAAATCATTTTATTAGGGTCTGTATGAAAGCTGGTAATTCCTGTGACTGATTGTTAAAACCAGTACCTCCTGTCTGAAATATCTTTTTTTTTTTGCTTATTATTTTCTTTTAAAGATGGGAAATGTTGTTTTCATGATGAGTTGTATGTGAGACAGAGGTATAGAAGGCTATATGTGTATTATATAACCTTCTTTTCCAAACTATTGTACAGTATTACAAATATATTAATATATACATACATATATTTCATATCTGATATTCAAAATTCAACATCAGAAGCTTACATTAACTCTTCCACCAGCCCAGCTAGGCATAGACAGCCAGCCTGATCTCATGTTGTGGCAGCAAAGGAATATAGCAGAAGGCAGGTGACAAAGTGATAATTTAAAATGAGCAAAGTTTATTGAATAATCTTAATCTTTGTCTCAGTGTTTAGTCTGACTTTGTCTGACATGCACAATCTAAACAAGCATTAATTTCAAGCTAATAGAACATAACCACTTCACAGCATCGTCCTGTGATGTTGAAGACCTTGAAATGGAGACAACTCGTAATCTCTTACTTGTGAAGACAATACATCACATGTCAAAAGATTAGACAGAAATAACAATCCATAATAAGAGCAAGAAACAAGAAAAAAAGGAAAACAATTAGTTAAATTGAATATATAAAATGAATATAAAGAAATTAGTAAATATGCTGTATAACAACATATATGTAGTACAAGTACAACACAGATGTAGTTTTTCTTTCTTGAAGCCTAACACACACTCAGATTGCCATTAAAGACTCAAATAAGAAAATTAGATCCATCATCTTGGAACAAACTATCTGCCAACAAGTCTGAAAATCTATGTGCAAGTGTGCCTAGGAGAATTGTTGCTATGTAAATGTATAATATACATTATACTATGTATATGATGAATATTAGTATTAATTAGTAGTGTTATACTAAAGGAACACTTCACCCAAAACTAAGAATTCAGTCAGTATTTGCTCAACCTCATGTTGTCCCAAACCCATTTGCTGTTAGTTTTTATTCAGAGGAACACAAAAGGAGAAATGGAGGCTTTTCCTCACAGCAGTTCATAGTGACCATGTCTGTTAAGCACCAAAAACAGAAAAAAGTATCATAAAAATGCAATAAAAGTAGTCCATTCGGCTTGTGTTGTATATTCGAAGTCTTCTAAAGTTGCCATTGCTTTGTGTGAGAAAGAGACCAATATTAAAGTCATTATTCAGTCATTGACTTTTGCAACTGGATTGAATCAGTAAGTTAAGTCCAATTTGTGATCTGGATCAACCAGTTCATTAAAAATTATTAGTTTAAAAAAGATTCAGTGTTTCACAAAAAAATAACAATATACAGGTTTAGCTCAACATGACAATTTTCATGATGACAGAATGTTCATTTTGGAGTGAATTATTCCTTTTAATAATAATACATTTTTGTGTGTGCAGGATCACTGCTCAGCGCAGTCTGGAGGATGCAGAAGAAATTGAGAGAGAACGCAGACGGCGTGCAAGAGCCAGTACCTCTACAGATCCTCCTTCACCCACTGTGACCCCACAGGACAGCCCTCGCACTGCACAAACTCTGGACAACCAGTCAGTGTCAAAAACCTGAAACTCCAATCTTTGTCAAAAACATAGAACAGAGTGTGTTTTGTGTTTGTTATGTTGCCATGGAATCTCAACCCAAGAGTCTGGGCCAACTTTACTCTTACTCTTTGTGTGTGTTAGCGTTTGTGTCAAGACCACACCTGCTCTTTTGGATTCACTCTGTGAGGCCTATTCTATTCTATTCTATTTTATTCTATTCTATTCTATTCTATTCTATTCTATTCTATTCTATTCTATTCTATTCTATTCTAACAATCTCTACTTTCTAAGCAGGATTCTAATATTTTTATTTGCATCTATGTGAGTGGCAATTCTGAAAATGTTCCACTGCTTGTTAGGGGTCAGAATAATCTGGGTCCATCATCTTTGGAAGAAGACGAAGGCTTCAGTGATTGGGCACAGCATCTAAGTAGGCGGAAACAGAGACAAATGGAACAAGAAGATGTAGAAACACATCTGAATGGCTCCCTTCACTCAACCACACAACTCCAGCTCTGTTCCAGCTCTGCTCAACAAAGTAAACTGCACCGATGTGATTTAAATGCGTATGACACCACCCCATGTATACAGACCCGATCCGCCCTTTCACATCAGCGGAACCTGGTTGAGGAAGATGATAGTGATGTCTGGGGTGCCAGAGAGTGGGATAGAAGGAATAACTTTAAGGCAACAGAAAGAGAGGAGAGAGAGAGCAGACGGGTGTGTGAAGAGGATGAGAATCCAGGATGGGTGAAAGAAAATCAGAAATGTGATATGGATGAGAAGGTAAAATATTTAAGAATATATTTGTCAGTGAACACAGTTGTACGTGAGTGGTTACTGTAACTACTGCATGCATCTTCTGTATCTGTTGTTCTCAGGTGAGGGAAAAGAAGGCAGAGATGAAGATATCATACACGTCAACAATCCTTCTCCAACAGAATGTGAGACAAAACAGCATTAATGGACAAGACGGGAGGAGAATAAATCAATGGTGCTGACATAGATAGGCTTAAACACTTCACAGCAATAGAACACTTAAAGGAATACTCTGGGTTAATTACAAGTTAAGCTCAATCAACAGCAGTTGTGGCATAATATTGATTACCAAAATAATAATTTGGACTTGCTACTCCTTTTCTTAAAAAAAGCAGAAATATGGGTTCCAGTGAGGCATTTACAATGGAAATGAATGGGGGCCAATTTTTGAATGTTAAAATACTCACTGTTTCAAAAGTATAGCCACAAGACATAAACAATATGTGTGTAAACATGATTTTAGTGAGATAAAATCTCTTACTAACCTTTTCTGTGTAAAGTTATAGCCAATTTTACAACTTCATTACCATGATGTTGTAATGTCAATAAACCCTAAAATTACTATAAAAATTACAATTTAAATAACTTTACATCTCAAATAACACATTTTTATTATTTTTAAAATGATAAACTTCACATTTCAGCCTTTAAACCCTCCAGAAATTGGCCCTATTTACTTCAATTGTAAGAGACTTTAACCTAGATTTTTGCTTTTTTTCAAAGATAAGAAGGGACAAGTCAAAATTGTGATAATCAACATTATGCAACAAATGCTGTCGACTGAGTTTAACTAAGTTAAGTATTGAACCTGGAACATTCCTTTAAGTTTTTTTTATTTCTTTAGTTCTTATGTAGCAAATTGTGTTTTTACAGCATACAAGGGTTTCAAACTCCATGTTTGAAGTATTGCTTTGTGTAATTTATGTTGTAGAAAATAGTCTCTTGACGTAATTTAACCACAAACCAAATATCGCTAAAAGCTAGAAATGCTTGATGAAACGCAAGGCTCAAAAATGCTAATTCAGTTCTGGGTTGTAAAACTTCAAACTGAACAGTGAACAGCTCTATAGAGTTGTGGGTAACACTTTATTTTACAGGGTCCGTATTAATTACTATTGTAATAACATAACAATATGTAAGTACAAGAAGATCTACAAAGTAATTATGCAGTAATTTTCAGTCATTTTCATCAGTTTTACTCAGTACTTTTCTATGCAAGGTCACAATGACATGAACACTCTAAAATAAAGAGGGACTGAGTTTTGTGGTTAGAAATGAAGACACATCAGGTGAGTTACACAATTTCCCTACAGCAAATGTCTTTTGTGAGTTCAGCCTGTTTAATCACAGTCTGAGAACTAAAGTTAGAGAGTAACATGGAATCTACAGTCAATTCAGAAGCTCTTAGCAGTTCTGAGAGGTATAAAGTCATGAAAATGCATTTGAGGTAAAACAGTCATTTTGTTTATTGATTGTGGCCTTCTCTGTGTCTTTAGTGCATCTGAGGAAGTTTGCGTGAAGAGCAGTGAGGAGAACCAGCAGCACAGAGATACAGAGGATCAGACGAATGAGGAGGTACGGAGGAGGATTAGAGAAGAGGAGAGAGAGAAGAAGAGGAGGGGTGTGATGGAGAAGTTGAAGAGGTTAAGTATATCCAGTGCAGATACAGATGAGCCCTTCAGTCCTCTCAGCCCCAGGAGCCCCTCCTACATGGTAAATATAATTATGCCAACACCATCAGACTCGTCACACCTCAAATTAGAATGTTTTTTATAGAGTGTCAGTGACATGTGCATTGTGCATTCATACTTCACACATGTTGATCTAGGTGGTCTTGTTAGCCTATTCATATGGGAACCAAATGTAGTTATTATGAAATATGTTTCATAATGGGAATAAATTATGTATTGTTTCACATTTTTTTTTTTTTTACCTTTATTTAACCAGGTTTGTCTCATTGAGATATAAAATCTCTTTTTCAAGAGAGACCTGGCCAAGATAGCAGAACAAATTAGATCACGCATCACAAAACAAACACAAAAGAGGCAAAGACAACTCAAGTGCATTTCAATTAAATAAAAGTGCCATTAATTAAAACATTTGCACGTGTGGATGGACTCATGTTCTATAGTTTTAACATAACCTTTCAAATCATTTAAGGAAATTAGACACTGTAGTTTAAGTGTTTTCTGTAGGTCATTCCAAGTAGAAGATGCAACAAACATGAAAGCCTTTTTGAACAACTCTGTCTGGGCTTGAGGTACATTCAATGAAATAGTTTTCTGGGACCGTAAAACATAAGAACTCTGTGTAAAAGAAAAAAATTCAGATATGTAACATGGAAGCCTGCCTATAATGCCCTTATATATAAAGATATAAAGGTGAGTAAGCCGGCGAATTTAATACATGTACATGTAAAATCCTTAAAGCTGTTTGTAAGGGTTATGGTGTAGTGGTTATCATTATTAATAATATATATCAATGGGAAGTCCCCAGGCTGATATAAAACATGGCAAATGTGTTTGCGAGTGTTTGTGCACTGTCCAGTCAGTAATCAGATATGGTATCTTCCATGTGCTGTTTGTGTGATCGTACACCTTTCCTGTGTTGTGCGTGGTTCTGATCTTTTTCTTGCAATGTTTGCGTCAACAAATAACAGAACAGAAGCATCTGCTTTACATTGCTGAGGTGCTTTGTATGTGTGTTTTGTCTATGCTTGCTGGTTTCAGGCTGAGGGTGAGGACTGCCAATCAGAGGGTACACTTTCGGTGAGTTGCTAAATTGCGCATGAGCATGACAGTATTTAACTCTATGTTAGTGTTTGTAGGAGTGTACAGTGTGTGTGCATGTGTGTGCACCTTCCTTTTGCTTTACAAAGCTGTGGTCACAACTAATCCAATATCAGATCTCTTCTACTTTATGTTTATTTCAGATACTCTTCCATCTGTTCTCTCTTTTGCAATGTTGTGGTAAAATAGATTGTGATATACAATTTAAAGACAAAATGTGTAAATTATGTCACCAAGCATCAGTGCAAAAATAATGGCTGTTTTTAAACAGGTTTCCACAAAACTCCCCCATTTTCTTTTGGTGGGACAAAAAGATAGCCCTGCCCCATTGATTATTGAGTCAATATTGTTGAGTCAAGCTAGTCAGGATACATCTCAAATAAACCAAATGTCACAGAGCTGCAGTGTTTACACTTTTAAGACCAAAATATACTTCAGTCAAATGTGAATGCTGAGCGTCCACGTACAGGACATGTGAAGGAAATCTCATCATCAGCAGAATGCTGGAGCACTGAACGCATGCAGCACGATTTTTCTAACCGCGCTTTGAATGCACAGACTGCGTATGCACCTGTAAATATTTGCACAAATCACTGGGTCCACAAGGCATCAATACTCACATTTGAGCCATTGCTGTCACAAACAAATGCTAGAAGATGTAACTGATGGTAAACAACAGGAGGCAAAGGTAAAAACAACAACAGTACATGTGCACATCTTTATGGTATAAACTCCTGAAGATAAATAGTCCTGTGTCTATATAACAGTTGTAGCACGCATGCGCCAACTGTGTATGTGCTCACCGTCAAATGGAGTATACTTTGTCAAGCTCACGTTGAACTGTATGCAGACGCTGAGCATTTACGTCAAAATCAAAGTATACTTTGGGCTTATGGGAAATCACTTACTTATATTACTTATATATACTTGTATTTGCTTCTGCACATTAAGCTGGTATACAAGAAATAATTTTAACATTGATAAACTTACACATTTCACCTGTTCACATTCAGCAAACCTTTAGCAAAATTTAGCAAACCTAATATAACTGTGAGAAAAATATGTACACTTGAAAAAATGTTTTTCCTATTTTTTGGATTTACTCATTTAAATGTCATAAAAAAAATGTAATCAAATTGAACTGTGTAATGTTTAACAAAATTAAGTTTCATTTTACCTAAAATATTTTTTACTTTCTATTTGATAAAAAATTATATTTTATTCTATTTGATTACTCAACTCAATTTGTTATGAAATGTAAATGCTTAAATTAAAAATAAATGAGTGTTGAATGTGAAACCCATATTAAAAAAAGGATGATACGTATTTGATAGGCTACAGATCACAGGTGATTTGAGGCAACGTTTTGAAAACACATCGGAAATTGGTGCCAGGATGATTTAATTTGGCAATGAATGCATCTCATCCTGTTGGGCAACACTGCACTTTTGAGGCCATGACACTTTTGTAAAAGAAAGAGCAATGTCTATTGCTACAAGGATTTAGAGGATCAGCAAAGAATATGAGCATCCAGATACAAAGAACCCAGCAAGGAAGTTACGAAATAAATCTGTTTACAACATCAATAGGCTTAACAGGCTTTAGCTTTTGCAATCTTCATCTGTTGCCCAACAAAGTTCTGCAGTTGCATGCACTGAAGTTGCACTATATTGCCTGTGTTCGATGTTGCCTGGCAACATTACCCAAAATATTAACTTACATTTTCATGCTTCAGACTGTAAAAACTCACATATACTTAGAATGCATTTACAGATAAATGTACTGTTTTACTGTTCATCTACAGATTACTGAGAGGACTGAGTCTCTAAACCGTTCTATTAAAAAAAGGTGAGCAGATTTCTGTAAAAAAACCACACACACACACACACACACTGGGTTTTCATGTTTCATGAGGACTCTCCATAGTCATAATGTTTTTTATACTGTACAAACTTTACATTCTATACCCTAACCCTAAACCTAACCCTCACAGAAAACAGTAAAAAAAAAAGCATTTTTGCATTTTCAAAAAACATAATTTAGTATTATTTATAAGCTCTTTTCCTCATGGGGACCGACTGATTATCCCCACAAAGTAAAAAATGTCAGGTTGTACTATCCTTGTGGGGACATTTGGTCCCCACAACGTAGGGAATACACACAGGCACACACATATTGGTTTAAACCTAACCCTAACCCTAAACGTAACCCTCACAAAACACTTTCTGCAGTTTTACATAAAAAAACATAGTTTAGAATGTTTTATATGTGATTTGAGTTATGGGTACACTAGAAATGTCTGTCAAAAACAACATTTATAGCATATACCCTTGTAATTTCCAGTTTGTAACCTACATTTCTTTTTGTAAACCACCCAAACCCATGCACAGGCTGCTCAGGGACGACATAATGGGTTCATGTTTGTCATGCCAACTGGAGTATATATTGTGTTCCATGACCATATGTTGTATATTTATGTCAAAAATATTAATTGATATGACAATACACATGACAATCTAACTTTATATGTGAAACATAAGTGAATGAACAACGGTTTGAGACATGGTTCACATTTCAGTCAAGCAGGCATGACATGACTTGACTTGTTTTTCTTTCTTTCTCTCTCTCTCTCTCTCTCTATCTCCTTCTCTCTAGCCTTCTCATTGTCACTAAATAGGAAATTAGGAATGATTGTTTACAGTTTTCCACACATATCAATCTCAAAAGCCAATTTGTCACCTTAGTATTCTTTTCCGCATATCTTTATTGTTCATCTGACCATAAAACATAAATATACCATAAATTATACCAAATATCATTGAGCCTTTGTTTGAGTCTAACACTGCTCTATGAGTCATGGTCCTCTTCGTGTCCATGCTTGTTTTAAGATGATCGCCACAGTGGCAGTTTAAATAAATATGTCATCTGTTTGTGAACACAGAAACAGTATAAAGACGACCCAACCTCCCACGATCATCTCAAAGTTAGATGGCAGATTGGAGCAGTACAACCATGCCGTTGAGGTGAATTATACCTTCACATACACCTGCATCAAGTCAATTGTATAACTACACTTTCTACATACACTCCTACTGCAAATGCACCTGTACAGCTATGTGATTGTCTGGCATTTGTAGCCAGAGCTGCTTTTACATAAATGTCTTCACATATATTCACATACAAATCTCATTACCACACCTGGTGCTTACCTGCACCTGCTCTGATGTTTACCACCCTCATGCATGTACAGGCATCTCTTCTAACTTCTCTTAGTCATGCTGACTCTGTCAAACATTTTCGTTCTCAGCCTGTCCTCTGTGTTTCACTTCCACCTAACTGTCAGGAAGAGTGTAAAACCCTAGGCAAATGTGCTTATGTGTATGTAATCCCAGGTATTTCTTATATTTTGCTTCTTACAAATAAGCTGATTCAGTGTCATAATATGGTTTCTGATTACAAATCACACAAAGTCTGTATCCGAAACTTAAGGCAGCTACCATGCTGCCTCGCTGTCCAGTCAGTTAATAACTTCACAGACTGTTTTGTGTATGAACTTGAAGGCACCTCATAAGGAAACAGGTTTCAGACAGGCTTCCAAGGTACTGTAACTTCACGTCTAACAATCTAAAACAAAATCAGAAGAGTTTTAGAGATAACCAAGCAAATATTTAGTGACTACAAATGGAGTTTTATAAACAAAGATCGGGAGGAGCAAGGTAATTTAATTCGACCAATCACATCAACAGAGTAAGCGTATATAAACAGCCACTTACCACTCACGTTCATGGCGTTGAGTCTTCCGGCATTCGGCCACACCCATTGCCCACGAAACCTCCCAACTCATTCATAATCTTTCTGCAATGCATCTTGCCTGTCAGTATTCAAGCTCTTCTCGCCACGCAGCCCAATAACATGAAGCAAGCACACAAACTTCCACTCATCTCTACACTATAACATTCATTTTCCTCCCTCTGTCAGGAAAAATGCTTCATGCATGTAAAATTAATCTATCTGCTTATTTTACAGACAGTGTTCTCTACTTTTGCTCGATTCATTGGATTACAAACTTTACTTACAAGCTTAACCATACTGCTTAATCGTTGCATTATTTTTTTAAATAATCTGTCATAGGTTTACGCTCCACCCAAGTTTAAAGTAACAGGTTTAAATCAACGCTGAGTGATTCAGCTTGGCCCTTGCTTTATCCTCCAATATTTCAGTTTTTCTGTAGAATTTATTACAAGTCATCAATATAAACAACTCTTTTTATTCACCACACTACTGTAAACAGTGGTCTTATAGTATCTATTAAATCCATCTCCCAAGAACAAGCTCCTACGATTTCATATGCCCTCGTCAACACAAGACAAGCCACCCCGTGCCAATAATATAATGAAATGACCTGCATTACGTTGGAATACAATATACAAAGCTCCAAACCATATGCAAAAGTTAATAAACATTAGACTACGGCATATAGCTGGGCATTCAGATTCAGGAGCCTTCTAATTTCATGTTCATGTTCAACTTTAAATTACATTGTTTGTATGCAAACGAAAGCATGTTTCCTGACATTTCTTCACATATGTTCCCAACATTTTACCTAGCAAACAGTTATGTTTAGGTGTCCGCAGATGCTACGTTTACCAAGTTACCATATTTTCTATTGGCTCAACACTACAGCTCAAACAGTGCAATTCGCTTTCCAAGCGCTGCAACCGTGGCATCTATCTGGCCATGCGACAAACTCCCATTACACTGCAAACAGCGCACATTCTGTACAAGTGCCGCAACTGTGGTGTCTTTCGGGCTGTGTGACCAAACCTCCCACTGCAATGCAAACAGTGCAAATACGCTGTTCAAACGCTGCAACCGTGACGTCTTTAGGGCCATAGGACAAACTCCAACTACACAGCAAACATGCGCATACGCGCTGTCCAAGCGCCGCAACCGTTCATGCCACGCCAAGTGAACCATCACCCACCTAGCAACTGACTACAATAGGGCTGCTTCAGGTCTTCCTTTAACAGTTCACCATAAGCCTGTATCTCCGCATCAATCAATTTCATTCAAATTAAATTTCCACGGTTTACACAGGCCATTTCCCTCGTTCTACATCTAAAACCATTCCAAATGCCTGTTATTTCCAGCATAATCCATTCCTCATACTGACCTCCAGAACCAATACTAGGCTACCAGTCACCATCAACCTGCTTATCCGATGTCTAAATACCCTGCGTCAGGGCTATATTTCTCCAAACACCTAAAAAAAACCCACTAGAAACTATGTTCATCCTCTCCTTCTTCGGATTCCTCCGATGTTTAGAACTCTCTACCACAGCAAATTTGCCCAAGAATGCATCTCACCATTTCGGACCTCCATATCATGACACCTCTGTTCGGAGCAATCATCGGGGGGATCGCAGGGATGAACCTCGTGGTAGGGCGTTGCAGACCCCTCCAACACAATCATGCATGTTCGAGCTGCGTTAAGTGATTGCCTGTACGAACACAGCGTGAGCCATTCACGTTCATTTGTTTCATGGGCTCCCTTGTTTGTGGCTCGGGATGACCCCCCATTGAATGGAGTGAGGGCCTTTCCCATTCGGCCGCGGCTGGGCTTGCCTGCTCGAGCAGCTGCCGAGTCTTCTCCTAAGGGGCTCGCACCATTTGCCACGTGAACCCACCCGTCAAACAACCTGGATGGAGACTTGAGGTCAATCTGGGTGGTTAGGATTCACGCCTCCATCCGGGGTGACATCTTTTGGGGGGTATTCGAGTTCCGGTCATGCCTCGAGCCCTTCACCCAGGACAGCAAGCCACACACATTTACACTATCATCTAAGCAGGATTACATTAATTTGCAAACTATTGAATGCTTCTTTCTCTGTAGAAACATTTGAAAAAATTTAATTAAAAAAATGTCACTGTGAAGATGTCCCATAAAGTGTGTGTTTGTGCATGTGTGCAGGAGTGCTGTAAGGAGGGGAATGTATTCAAGCAAACTCTTATGGATGTCACAACACCACAAGAGCCTGTATCTGCTCGGAAGACCCTGTTTGAGGCTGGAGAAACCTGGAATCAGAATTCAGCAAAGGCCATGCCCTCTAAGGTTCATAAAGTCATAATGATTATCCAGCATTTATCAATACAGTATTCTTTTATTTTTTTGCTATTAACAAATTGTATTGATTCTTGTATATAAAAAAAAACATAATAAACAATATATATATATATATATATATATATATATACAGTATAAAGCTACATTTTCATAAATGTTACTAAGTGGAGCAGCACCCCTCTTGATCCATTCTTTCCAGCAAAAGCTGGACATGTTAATACATAGTTTTGGGTTTAGCCATGTGCTTGAGGAAACATTTAGGTAAGTATCAGAATTAAAAATACATGAAACCTTTTGTCCATACTGAATGTAAATGTGAAATAATAGGATTCATTTTCACTTCTCTGGGCAATTTGATAGAAAGACTGCAATGTTCAATGTTATACCAGTGAGGGGCTCTCTCAGGTGGAAGAGGCCAATGGGCCAGGTGTCTGAGACTAAAAGCATAGTAATAAAACTACATTTTGAGGAGGCCTAGATCTCCTTTGTCAATTGGTCTATGTAACTTACTGAAGTTTGTATATCATTCCAAATAAAAGACTTTTATCAAATTGTTTAAAATAAGAAAGAGGAACATCTAGAGGGAGAGACTATAGTAGATAAATGAATTTGGGCATGTAAGCACCAGAGTACTGTCAATGTTTGTGAAAAGTTACTCACCCAAACTCACATTGTGTGATCATTCAGTGCGTTTAGTTTAACTTTTTTTAATTTGATTAAGATGGGTAATAATCTTTTAGATGTATTGCATATTCATCAGTCTGATTTGACTGCATGCCACTTACAATGAGTAAGTGAGTGAATAAATTATGAACAATAATGAAGGATGAATTATTAATTTGGTTCAGGATGTGGAGGGACTGAATGTGGGTGTGGCAGATCTAATTAACCAATGGGTGAAGGGAAATTCTGATGGCAGCTTCAAGAGCCCCACCACCAAAGCAGCAGTAAGTTGATATGATCCATACAGTAAGTCTCTCAATGTTAATCACAGAAAGAGAAGCCACAAAATATCTAATATGATGGTGATGATGATGGTCCCATATAAAGTCACATATTTATTTACATAAACGGTTAACAGCAAAATTTCCATCAGTTTCTTTCATGGGTCTTTCTCAAAGTTCATTTTAATCTGAACCTACTGTATCCTCTATTTTCCCTTTCTTCATTTTTAGTTATTTTCTTCCCACTTTTCTTGTGTCTGCTGTTCTAGTCATCCTTTCCAACAAGGTAATCAATTTGTATCTCTCTCTTTCTCCATACTGAGTGGGTTAGTTTAGGTGGTTTCTTGCGGTTTCAAAACATCATTGGTGTCTTCTGGGTTAAAGTCCTGTGTTGCCATCAAACTATTGAGAAGGACTTTAAAATATGTCTGCTTAGATTGTGTGCCTTTGTGAATTGGTGTTTTCTGCATAGGTCTATGGAAAACATAAAAAGTATTGCAAGGTTAAAGTACCTACTGAGGCAGTCATGTCATGTGATAGCCTGTTGACTGTATCAGGCTTGTTTATTTATATATTTTTTATTCTTCTTTTTTTTTATGCCATTTAGTGGTTAAGGCCAGTACAGACTTCCTCATGACAAAATGAACCAGGTAGAATTTCTGCTGTTTTATCTTAAGAACTGAAAAAAATATTAATAATGATATTATGGCTTTTATTTTCTTTGTCTTTGTTAGTCTCCAGAAGTTAAGGCTGGTGAGGTGCGTAACATAAAATCCATGTGGGAGAATCTGGGAGACACATCATCACAGAACAAACCATGTGCAAAGGTACATCCCTCTTTTAACTTTATCTGACTCCAGCCATCACTACGGTCAACCATATATAAACTTTCTAAAGAAACATGAGCATCTGTTAAACATGAAATGCTGTTCAAAGCAAAAATCATTGACTTCTTCCAAGACAATCTATGAACAACATAGATTCAGGAGAGCTTGGCTGTTTGCCTACATTAGTGCCTTATTCTCTAGATTTAATATTATGTAATACTCAAGTCATCTGTACCTGGTTTTCAATGTTTTTTTTTCAGGGATCTGATGGAAAAAGGTATAAATTTGTCGAGAGTGGACATGGGAAGTATGAAAAGGTCTCAGTTAATGATTACACAAACTGAGGATCAAGTAAGAAATTTACTATCTTTTTTCAAATCTTTTATTCAAAATAACTAAATATAAATACAGAGTGCATTAGTGTACAAACATAGTTCAAGCTCTATCAAAGTAACTAAAATAAGCATGTTTTACATTAGCTTGGTTGTACATTGTCGATTATCTACAAAAGCAAACTTAGCAGTATTAAATACCTACAATGTACAGGGTAGAGCAGGTGTGTGATGACTGATGAGAGTTTTAAAAAAAATTCTGATTTCTCTTCCAATGGAAAAAAAAAAGCATAGTACATAAACGTAAGATGTGTTGGTTCTATTTAAAGTGTTTATTTAAGATCTGTGTAGCCAGTTATTATACAGGAGTAGTATGCTAAAGTTTAACCTAAATCAGAGTTATGTACATGTGGAGTAAGTTATCAGCTGTATTTTATGACAGAGGTCCTTAAAAGTACAAGCCTGCCATAATAAAGTCAAGGGCTGCAATAGTTAAAAGCCGAGAATGAAAAGATTTCCTGTCAGCCCTGAGTAGTATTCTGTAGATGTCACATAATTGTTGTCATGCCTGTCAGTCTAATCATGCAGGTCACAGCTCTTCACAAAAACAAATGAATTTACAAGCATAAAAAAAAACACTTTCATTATTTCACTGTGAAACACAGTAGAATCAGTAAGAAAATACCCAAAACTTAAATGGTTTCAAACAAAATCAGTTTAGAAAGAACAACATTTTAACTACTCATGATATACTTTTTAACTACTCATGATATACTTTTATCATGATACAAGGAGTGATGAAAATTCTCTCATAATTTACAATCACTCATGCCATCTTAGATGTGTATGACTTTCTTTCTTCTGCAGAACACATATGAAGATCTTAAAAATAATTTCTCAGCTCTTTTGGTCCATACAATGCAAGTGAATGGGTGCTAAAATTAGCATTAATGTTATCCATATGACTCCAGTGGCTAAATCTGTGTCTCCAGAAGAGATATGATAGGTGTGGATGAGAAACAGATCAATATTATGTACATTTTTACTATAAATTCTTCTCCCTGCTCAGGTTGCATTTTAACTTTCACATTCTTCTTCTTGTGTTTTTGGTGATTCACATTCTTCATGCATATGCCCCCTATTAGCAGGAAGAAGAATTTCAATCAAAAATGGATTTGAATATTGATCTGTTTATCCACCCACACCTATCACTTCACTTCAGAAGACATAGATTTAACCACAGTCATATGTATTACTTTTATGCTGCCTTTATGTGATTTTTGGAGTGTCAAAATGTTGGCACCCATTCACTTGCATTGTATGGCCCTACAGAGCTGAAATATTATTCTAAAAATCTTAATTTGTCTTCTGTAGAAGAAAGAAAGTCATACACATCTAGGATGGCATGAGGGTGAGTAAATGATGAGAGCATTTTCATTTTTTGGTGAACTATCTCTTTAATAATTACATCATTTTAAATGTAATTCCATGTAAAGTTGTAGTCCACGTCTGCTAAATGAATAAATGTAAATATGCAGGCCTCTGATACCCCTCAAAACTTCACATTCTGAAGCAGTCTTTAACATTTCTGCTCACACTACCCAAATCAGCTGACATGAGAGACTGTAACACCGAGACACTTTCCTTGTTTGATCATTCTCACCATTAAGTTATCAGTCCTTGGTCACTTCCTCACTCTGCACAGTGTTCCTTTAACAACCTGAACAGCTGCACACATGAGTCCCCCTCTCCCTCTGCCATCTTTAAATAGGAATGCACTAGGCCTCACTTTCTACAGCACTGTTGTAGATGTAAACAATAATTAGCTTAGGGGTCTGCTGCCTTACATTTTTTCTTTAATTAGACCAATCCAAGTTTTTATGCAACTGACTAAAATAAAATTAAGACCAAAATTAACCAAACTAACTTGTAAGACCAGTCTAAAAACATTTTATGCTACCATCCCCTGTAATTACACATCTGTAGTTTTTGATGTTACTGTACCAAATCCTTTGGCTGTTCTGTTAAAGTCTGTTGGCTCTTCACCTTTCTGTTTGCACTGCAAAAGCCCTCTCTCAAACGTTGTGGCTATTTTGTTAAAAGGTTTTGCAGCTGCTTCCTTCAGCTTTCGAGCGTCAAAGCGTGGGCTATAAAGAAGGATGGGCAGGCAGTGGACAAAGGACGGAACTAGCTGGTCATCCCTCTCTATTTTCTTCTGCTCTTCCTCTGTTTTATTGGCATGCATATGCTTCATAATGTTCTCTTTTGTGGAGAACATATGAAAAAGTAAAGCATCCCACATTGCTGACCTGGGCTCCTCTTTCTTTTCACTACATCCTCACCTGCCGACTCTTCTTTGGCACCTGCAGACTTGCCATCACCACTCATCTTTATATCTGTTTTCTCAGCATTTTTCTCAGTCTCAGACTCTGGAAAACGGTGCATCAGATTCAGTCACCATGTGTTTCTTCAGCCTTGACCAGCCAATGAGTTTGGCCTTTAGACCTTTAGGTTTCTGAGCAGCCTTAGGTTCATTTTGTGTCTTGTGATCCCCTGAAGCAGGATTAGATGGAGTTTCTTTGCTAGCCTTGGCATCCATATCTGATGTGTGAATCTTATTTTCATTGGACACCTCAGTGTCATCAGAATCATGTTGTCTCTCAATAGTTACGGAATCTCTCAAACATTCATGAAGTTTTGAAGTTTCAAACTTTGAATTAGACTCTTTACTGCCTTTAGGAGATGGTGACTTTACATCCATACTATGATTTAAAATTAAACTGGGTGCTTTGACTTCAGTCTGGGACTTAGCAGTGTTTTTTGGTTCTTCAGAAGAAGAGAGTGGTAGAGATCTAGCAGCCTTGAGAAGCATGGCAGCAAGGCTGGTTTCTGTACTTTGAGCTTTATATTTGGCATTTGATATGGAGCATAATAAAGGGTTTTGAGTATCAGTTTTTAAGAATTTGGTCTGTACACACTCCATATTTGTAGATTTGGATGGTTCATTGGATAGCTTGATATTTTCAGTTGATTTTGTTTGTGGTATTGTTGAACTTTGGAAGCTTGATTTAGAGTCAACCGTAACTTCAGCTGCAACTTTGATAACAGTGTTTGTCTTACCGGAGTCCTTAAATTCTGATGTAAAATCTATAGATGGTTTTGGCTCTTTTATTACCCCTTTAAATGGTATCAAGTTTTCTTTTCTGCTGTCTTGCTTGGAAGATTTATCCATTGCCAGGTATGTGACAGGGGCTTCAGTATTAGGTATAACTGTCCCAGTGTTGGTGATAACTACAGTATTCTCTGAAAATATAAATGCATCTGTAGGCATTTTGGATGGTGTATTTCTTTTGTTTGAAGGGCTTTGAATAGAATTCAGGTTGATTTTATATTGTTTCATCTGTTCACTTTTGGAGTCTTCAGTGTTTATGTTGATTTTTGCAGTGGGTTTCAAGGAGGGAGGTGTGTTAATTGGTTTTGATACAATTTCAGATTTATTTGCTTCTGACTTAGAGACAGCTGCAGGATTAGATTTTTCTGATTTAAATGGATCTACATGATAAGATACATCTGACTTAGGAGGACTTGCAGCATTATAGACATCTGCTTTCATGAGGCTTGCAGGATTAGATACATTTGTTTTGGATGAAAATACTGTATTGAATACATTAGATTTATATGAGGCTCCAGGTCTGGATGCCTCTGTCATAGAAGGGGCTGCAAACATGGATGTACCTAACATTAAGAGAGCTCCAGGTTTAGGTTCTTCTAGCTTTGAGAGGACTGCAGATTTAATATCAGTAGGGACTTTGTTACTTCTGGTGTCTGCTGATGGCATTCTAGAGTCTTTGATGTTAGACGAGTTTGTTGCAATTTTATTTACAGCTAGGATTTCATTGTTGGTGTTTATGACATTGTGGAGTTCACTAACTTTGTTGATGGTAGTAGAGTTGTGGACAGAGGAGGAAGACTGGTGTGTTTCTAAAGACAAATACTTTTGTCTTTGCTCTGTATTTGAAGAAACTAGTGATTGCATTGTTTGCTCTAATGCATGTTTATAACATTTCGTTGGATGTATAGATCTGTGTGCATTCTCTGAGTGTTCTGTTTGCTGTGGAATATTTTGAACCAATGAGAAATTCTTTGTTAATAATCTGGCTGTATTTGAGTTCGGAATATTTGATTGTGCCAGGGGAAAAGGGGAAGTTGCCATTTTTCCCCCCTCCGTTAAAGGTTTTGTGATGATGTCTGTTACCCCTGAAATTTGTGGTCTTCGAGCCTCTAATACAGCAGCACTGGACATTATTAAAGGTGTTGTTTGAAGCCCCTGGGACAATGAATCTTCAGAAAATAAAGCCAGAAGCCTTGATTTTACTCCAGGATGTGTCTCAGCTGGTATATCCAAGTTGGAATTGTTGTTAGTTTGTTTTTCATTTTTGTCTACTACTGGTACTTTTTCTTGAATTGTTACTTTTTGTGATGGCCATGCAGCCACAGAAGTTTGTAAAGCCTCTGAAACTGGTATAGGCACATCAGAGGATTTCTTATCCTTGAAATCAGATATAATATTGGATATTTCTTGAGATATCTTGTCAGGAGGTTTGGATATGGAATATTTCATGTTTTTTAAATCTTCAGGACCTTGAGGCTTAGAGAAGGGAGGATCGCCGTGAGAATGGACCTTGATTCCACCATAAGCAATATATTCTGCAGGTGTCAATCCGTAGTACATTGACTTTAGTTTAGGGATGTTGAGTTCAGTTTGTGATGGTCGCTGGTTGCCTACAAAACGTGCTGGTGGTCTTGGTGACCAATATACAGGAGTACTGGGTGTGTTATAAGTGTGGGAGGGTGCAGGCAAGGTTGTCTTCTGACTTGGATCTCATGGAACTGAGTTGGTTGGTATTATCATAGAGGTTTCTGAAGTTTCAGTTTTAGACATTGGATACACCTGTGGAACTGCAGATGTATGCACTTCACATGCTCTAGCGTTTGACTTACTAGATTCAGCAAGTGTCTTCGATAAGGAAACTTCACATTTAGAAATCTTTGGTGTCAAGCATTCCTCAGAATAGGCCTTGGAAATAAATTGTTTGATTCTTAACTGAACGACACCATTTGGAATAGAATTTCTCATTTTATCCACAGCAGAATGATTCAGGCCATTGTCGTTAACAACTAATGAACTTTGAGTTGTTACATTAATCGATGAGGGAGGTTGGAGCAAATGATTTTGAGGGTTGGTTTCCAAATAATTTTCTGTAAAGACTGTTGCTTCCATTGTGGAGGATAAAGCAGAGTTTAATGCAAACAAGGGTTGATAATCTTCACAAGGTTGAAAAACGGGTCTGTTTTCCCATGACACTGGGTCTGCATTTGTGTTTGGTTGACAAGGTGTTTTAGCTTGGTACATTGTCATTGAATTTAGTTTATCATCGGTTACTGTAGTTGTGTCAATTTTTGTAGTTGATAGTGGTTGATAAGCTGAATTATATGCCAAAGCGTCTTGAGTAGGTGGTTTTGATATCTCATAAAATGAGGTCTTTGGAGTATAAATCCTTGTTTGCGGTATTTTTTGCATTGTGGAAGTCGTGCTATTGCTCAAGTATGATGTTTCCATGATGTGATTATTTGTAAGAGGCTTTTGAGTAACAAGTCCAGGTACAGCATTGTTATATCCTTCTCCATTAGAGTGGCTTGCTGCCACCTGAGAAACAGTAGGATGTGTCTGGTAAATTTGTGCATAAGCTGATGTCAAATTTGGAGTAGGAGGTTGGACTGGAGCTAATGTGGGTGCTTGGTTTTGCACTGAGGTTTAATAGGTGTCTACTACATGACTTAGACTCTTTAGTGCTCCTGATGTATGATGTGTAGTTCCCACTCCTGAGAAACTGGATTGAAGAGTTTGGCTGAAGGCTATCTCAAATGATAAATCTAGGTTATCTTCTGTGGCCTGCTCCATGTCATCGTCCAAAAATAATAGAGGAGCATGTATGTAGTGGTGCTATCTGGTGCTCCAGGAATCGGGCAGGGTTTGAGTATGATTGTGCAGACAGTGTGGGTGTGGAACTGTAGAGTGAGCTATTGGCAGAGTATAAGTATGGCGAGCGGGTGTAATGGTAGAAAGGGCTGCTGGAGCAATAGCGAGAGTCAGGGGTCCTGCTAAATAAAGTTGTTTCTGGAGTTCTTGGAGGAGTGGAGTGATCGCTGTGCTCCATATCAGGACTGGCCTCATTTACTGGCGATAGGTTAGACCGGAATGGTATGGGTGTTTGACAGGAAGAGCCCACTTTCTTCTTGGCATTTTTCTTTAGTAGTTTCTGCAGACGAGCATTGTCTCTCCTTGGTTTGGGCAGTAGAGGGGGAGGGTACTGCTGTGGAAGTAGGCTAGACTGGCTACCATAACTTAAAGCCATCAGCATTTCAACACCTGCATTAAAGACAAGCCACAAATAGATGTCTGGTGGTAAATCTAAAACTTAAAGCCAGTCCTAATGCTAAATTTGGCTAAAAATGTGACCCTTCTTTCTTCCTGCAAATTTTGAATTTCACTTTGAAAGTCCATCGAGCTCAACACATGCTTAAAGAATAATAAGAGCTGGATGACATTATGCCTGTAAATGTCAAATTGAAGTGGATTATACAGCAAATTGTCTTGTCCAATACCTATCTAGATAGCTAGATAGCTGTTCAGTTAGCCAGAAGCTGTAAATTGATGTCATCATTTTCTACATGAGGGTTAGGTTACTTAAAAGAATAATCCGCGTTCAATACAAGTTAAGCTTAATCGACAGCATTTTCGCCATAATGTTGATTATCACAAAAATTTATTTTGACTCATCCCTACTCTTCTCTAAAAAAATAAATACAAATAAAGCAAAAATTGAGGTTACTGTGAGGCATTTACAATGGAAGTGAATGGGGCCAATTTTTGAAGGGTTAAAATGGCAGAAATGTGAAGCTTATAATTTTATAAGAGCACTTTTATTAATTCTTCTGTTAACCCATTCATACGTACCATCACACAATTACATGCCTATTACAAGCTGCCAGATTCAAATTGGCTTTCACGCCGACACAGGCAATGTTGGTAAAGATACAGAATACATTTATTTTATGGAGCTTTTCCACTGCATGGTACAACTCGACTCAACTCTGCTCACTTTTTTGGGGTTTCCACTGTGGATAGTACCTGGTACCTGATTCTTTTTTTAGTACCACCTTGGTCGAGGTTCCAAGCGAGCCGAGCTGATACTAAATGTGATGTCAAAATCCTGCAGATCACTGATTGGTCAGGGAGAATCGTCATTACCAGCATCACTGGATTTCTGACACGCGACATCAAACCACTAGTTTTAAAGTTAGCAACAGTGATAACAGTATAATTTGCTCACGGGATTTCAAAATGATAAAAAAGAAATGGATATGCGTAAAACCATGCCGTGGACAATAAACAAGGTGCAGAAGGTCCACTCGTTAGCGATGAGTGAAACAAAAAAGTCTCTCAGGAATTGTATCAGCTGTTGGCCACACACGGCTACCACCGGACCTACCAACAGTGTAGGGAAAAGTAAAAAAAAAACTTAAAAGTGACTACAGAACCATCAAGGAAAAGTGGGATTGGTTCGACCAAATGGACGCTATCTAGATTGGCGAGCAATAGAAGGGTGAGTGCCAGGCTGGAGTCCACGATGGAGGATGGTACGTTAACTCTATATTCTGCTTGAAAGCATCACTTTATTTAGTTGACAGCTACTGGAAAGCTTGCTTCTAAAACAAGAAGGCCAATTTAACTGTTACACTTGTGTAAAATCACCATGCAACAACTGCTTTATGCAGCACAATGAGCTAGTAGCTAACAGCTAGCGGTCGTGTTATTGTTTTGGTCAGTTTGTGTCATGCTTAAGATGATGTCATGGCAGTAGATGCGCGCAATTATGACGACCAGCCTATAATCCCACACATGTTGAGATGGCACTAAACTGCAGTGGAAATGCAAGATCGGAAACGTAAAGCAAGTAGAGCTGAGTCGAGTCGAAATGTAACATGCAGTGGAAAAGTGCCGTTATATACATACATCCAATACTTAATCACTAAAGTATCACAATAAAAAGTTTAAAACCTCTTTATACGTACAGTCAATACATCAAACGCAATCTCCCTCTGATGTGTGCTACATTAATAGCGGTTGTCATTTGTCAGGCATACAATATGTTTTTTTTCTCCCTGAAACAGAGACAAATGATTACAAAGCACCAGGATAACAGTTCACAGCTTGTATATGCACAGCCATCATATCCAAACATGATCTTCCCATGCATGCAGCCACATCTGCTTCATTCACACAAAGAGCAACTCAAACAGCCTTTTCAGGCATAGAACAAGTTTGTTTAAACAGACAGCCAAACTATTACAAAAGCACCACAATAACAGTTTAAAACTCATATACTCACAGTGAACACAATGAGCGTGATTATCGGATGCACTCAGTCACGTCTGTTTACATTAGTGCTTGACACACACACACACACACACACACACACACACACACAATGTCTGAGATGTCAAACTGGTGTGTAGGCAAACTGGACTGCTGATATTATTGGTTCATTATTTTTTTTTATAGCTATATATTGTATATACAAAATAAATAAAGCAAATACAGTACAGCAGTCTTAACCAATTTGTTTACATCTTTACTATATATATTATATACAGTATTTTTCTAATAAATTTTAATGACAAGTAATCAAACTCACTCATAACATAACTCACTCCAGGGGCATTGCAGGGGAATTTAGACCCTACTCATGGAAAGGTTAAATCTCATGGCAACGAAGTTGTAAAATTGGATATAACTTGACAGAAAAGGTTGGCAAGTGATTTTATCACACTAAAATAATGTTCACAGATATAGTTTGTCTTGTGGCTATACTTATGAAACTGAGTATTTTTATGGATTGGCCCCTTTTCACTTCCATTGTGAATATGAATGTCAAGTGCCTCATTGTAACCCAATTTATTTATTTTTTTATTAAATTTGATTGGGTAAATAACATTATACCAAATATTCTGTTGATTGAGCTTAACATGTATTGAACCCAGAATATAAAAGATTTACTTTCCACTCTCAGACTAAATTTATGGAATTTGTGATTGAGAGAATTGTATGTTTGTATGATATCTGTTCTATTCATTATTTTGGTTTGTGTAAAATACTGTTAACGGCCTGTTATTAAAGCTTTTAATAATGATTTTCTCTCTATTTTTCCCTTTTTAGTTGGCTGCTAATCACACAGATGTCAGAAGAAAAGATGCTGTTGTACAAATGTACAACATAAATGTGATCATTGATATAATAACATTACTGGTTATTAGTTACATCTAAAACATTGCATTATGCATTAAACTATGCTAGGCCTTTTTATAGTAAAGGATTTCTGCAAGAAAAGTGTTTTCACACTTTGCACATGCACATCTTTCTATCACTTCCAATCAGAACTCAATAAACACAACTGTATAGGGTATTTAATTAAATAAGTATTTTGTCCAGCTATACTCAGTGTTAGATACAGAATCAGGTCTTAGAGGTATTAGACAATCAAACATTGATCAGAACTTGACTGTGAACTCTGAAATCATTGGCCAGCACGCAGTGCCGTTTGTTAATTTATGGAAATGTATTTTAAAATCTGTAGCACACAATAAAAATAACTTTATAAATCTACTATACATTGTAATGGGATGGGGAGAAAAGGAAAATGCCTAAATTTGAATGCCCGAATGGATTAAAATATTCCTGAAACAAAATATTTATATTTTTTTCATACAAATGTTAAATGATTTCTTTCTATTTGATAAAAATCTCTGTTGTTGTTGTTGTTGTTTTTACTTACTCTCATGTTCCTGCTCTCACTCCTTGCTCAAGAAAAGTGAATAATATTCAGTTAATTAGTCCTACTACACAGTTGCCACATGCAAATCAATGAGCCAAAAGATGCTTGAATAATGATTTTTATGTATTTGTTTGCAAATAATCAATAAAACTGATCATTCATCTGTGAATGTCTTAGGCCACTTTGTCCATATGATTCTCTTTGAATTCATACTTATACAAATATATGAAAATATTAGGTCAAAACATTACGAGGAATTATTTTTATAAATATAGAAGTATCCACTTCTGATCTTGGATACTTTTTATTGAACCTGTAGATATTGTTGGCTTTTGTATGACAAATTGCTTAAGTTCCTTAAATAAGCTGCTAAATAACTACAAGTATATGTAATGTAAAGAGTTCAGACTCTGACTCACTCTGTCTCTGGGTTACTTAAGAAAAAGTATTCTAGTGCCTGTGTGGCAGTGATGTCCCTGAAATATGATCATGAGCTGCTCCACATTTTATTTTTGCTCACTCTCTGAGTTAGAGTGCATTTAATAATTATCTTAAAAATAAATACAATTACATTTACTCATATATATATATATATATATATATATATATATATATATATATATATATATATATATATATATATTCTCTTACAATAGTCTAGAAAGCAAACCGTAAGCATAAACACATTAATCTTAATGCCCCAATTTGCTGGCTGTTGTTTTAACTGCTCTGAGGCCTGTTAGACTGATCTCTCCTGAAATCTGTGACTTTGTGCTTTCCTTGAACCTGTATGAGTATAAGGCCTCTGAGATCAGTGCTGAAGAAGTAGCTGTCTGATATCTGAGACATGTATGTGCGATTTAGTGGAAAGACCTCATGCAAAAATTTGCACTGTGTGTTACTTTGTATGATATTCCAATAAATGTAATTGCAGTATTATTTTAGGTGAATATTTCCAGGTGAGTTGATAGTGCTAAAAGCAGACACTTACGGCGAGGCCAGAAAAGAGAGGTGATGCTGATCTGAAAACAGAATGGACAGATGCAGTTACTGCAGTACTGCACAAGTACTATAAAAAAGTGTAATACAAATTAGGGCTGTCGATTTAATGCGTTAATTCAGTGCGAAAAACAACGCGTTCAAAAAAATTAATGCAATTAATCGCACCATAATAAGGAAGATTCCTGAGAAAAGCAAGCTTGTAGTACCACCTGTTTACTCCAGAGGGCAGTAAGTGAAATTTCAGCTGTATGAGCAACAAGCAGTTTATACAGTGAAGAAAACACTTCAGTAGGAAGAACAATGCAAACATACGTTACTTTCTTGCGTTCAAAACACTCGAAGGAGCGCAAATGCGAACTAAGGGATCTCAAGATATGTTTAAAGATTGAGTATTAAACTATATTTAACTTGAAACAGTGACCTAAACATTTTATGTTTATGATGCAATGCAGCCGAGACACTACATGTCTGACGCAGCTGTACATTGACGGGTCCTTGTCCCTCATAATAAATCTCAAACTGATTGATAAATTCACTTGTGAAATGGATTGCTGTGAACTGTATGCCAATGATTGTCTTATGGTCAGCAATATGATAGTAAACAATACATTGTATTCTAAAGCCGCTTTTTGTATTGTCTTATCAATGATTAACTCTTCTGCCACAAGAATGTAATACATTTTAATTATCTGAATATTTTGAATTATATATATATATATATATATATATATATATATATATATATATATATATATTTTTAAATATTTAAAGATAAATATGTATAATTATTGATATAAATATGTATAATCTTTATATATTGAATTATTGTTATATGAGGGGCTTTCTCAGCAAATATTTGTATATGCGATTAATAGCAATTAATTAATTGACACCATGTAATTAATTCAATTAAAAAATGTAATCGATTGACAGCCCTAATACAAAGTACACAAATGGTTTATAAATATACAATATGTCAAACAAATATGTTAAATGCCAAAATCAGCTTTCAACTTTAAAGCGTGTACTTTGATAGTACTTGACACTTGTAGTGCTAATTAGCACATTGAGCAGAGGCCTAATGCCTCACACAGAGCCATGCACCAGGCGGCCATTAACAGATCACAGTTACATGGTTATTGAAAGATGAAATTTGCAATTTTGGGGTGTTTACCTGTGCGAGTGTTGATGTGGAAATGTGTGTGCATCTGAAGGCTCCAAGTCCCAGAATGGTGTGGGGAGATCAGTGGAACAGAGATACAGGACATGGTGACCTACCCCTTTTCCATGCCCAAAATAAAACTCCACACTGAATTCATGTTGTTCTCTGACAGCCATTGAGCTGTAACCAGGCAGGGGTTTTCCACTTCACCTGAGATATATCCAGGACCGCCATCAGTATTTATGGACAGGGGGACAACATTTTCCAAATTGGGGGGTGTGACAGACTTTGACTGTGCCTAGTGCTTGTACGCTGCTTGTACATGCTCATTGCCAACCTGAATATGAAAAACTAATATTCTAATAAAGAGCGTTTTCTTACTCTTAATGATTTTTGTTTTATTTATTTAAAAAAAACCACAACAAAAAACAACAGCAACCCCTACTTAAAACATTACTGCCCAAGACAGCACCGTCCGCCACCACCCACACCAGCGCCCTCCACCACCACACAACCATCCCATCCTTGAGTTACTCACTCACTCACTGTTTAGGGATGCTAGTCTCTCCCTCAGTGGACCTGCTCTGCATGGTGGAGATTATTTATTATTAAATAATTGATAAAAAAATATTATTTTTTAAAAGAATGTTGTTTCTAGAGCAGTAACAGTAATGTTTACACCTGCAAAGTCACTATAAACTCAATATCTCACTGGAAACAAATCTAAAATGTCAATAAATTAATTGTATCCAATGGCTGTAAAGAAAGCATGGAAGGCTGTCATCCAGGGGCTGTGTTGATGTCAATCAAACTGCGCAAATGTGGGTCAAGTGCAGGTGGACCAGTCACCATATTTGCTGCCTACATAGCGCCGGGGAAAATCGCGATGTTTATTTTTTCATTTAGATAGACGTCATATAAAAAAATTAGACTTCTCAGCGTTGGCAACGTGTCCCACATTAACATTTGATAACCTTTGGTGAGACATCTTGACTCTCTAGTCAGTCCTCGCTATGCACAATGCACATCGTGTGTGTTCCACACATCTCATTGGCCAGGTGTTTCAACCGAACCATTTTCACAATAACAGCAGGAGATGGGGTATCAGAATCAGATGAGAAGTTGAAATGTGTTTTAATGATAAAGCATAATGTATTTATCATGTAAATACATATGCATTATATTTTCAGAGATATAATTCAGTAAGTAAATTGTTGTACTTGATCCCATTAAGGGTCAACTTTAGACATTTGCATTTATGAGGGGGCCTTTGACCCCCCCTGACGGCAGGCCTGGATATATCACAGGCCCAGTGTACTGTATGTGTTTTTAACACGGTCTGGCAGTCTATTACCGTCCTTGCATATAGATATGAATGTACTTCTTGTCTGGTGAAGGCCACAAAATGTTTTGATATGCTGTAGGGAACTGCAGTTCTAATATTGTTGGCCTGTCTATTAAAGGGATAGTTAACACAAAAATGAAAATTCTGTCATTATTTACTCACCCCCATGTTGTTCAATACATGTATGACTTTCTTCTGTGGAACACAAAAGGAGATATTAGCAGAATGACGTCCTCAGTCATTCAATTTCATTGGATCTTTTTTTCCCATACAAAAAAAGTTTCACAGAAAAAATATAATTATACAGGTTTAGAAAAACAAGGTGTGTAAATGATGATAGAATATTCATTTTTTGGTGAACCATTTCTTTACCATTCATGTTTTGTTTTGAACCAGAGAGGACAAAGCCCTTTAATAGGTCAGGAAACACACTTGACGGTGAAGAATCAGTTCAATGCCATATTGAACTTATGTTGCCTAATGTTCTGAGTACTGATTATGAACAGTTTCACCTTGATGCCATGTTTAAAAAAAAAGGCATACATGAAAAATTGTTTAAATAAAATGTATTAATAATATTATAAATTGTATAACATTTATATAAAACAAAATGAAACACAATGCATTTCTCAATTCCAGTCCTCAGGGCCCTCCCTCTCAGAATGTTTGTAAGCCCAGATAAGTTGATTTTACTTTATTAATAATTTAAGGCAACTGATTGTATAATATTTTTTAAGCAAGGCATTGTAAATAACACAGATTTATTTGAGTAGAATCAACTTAAAAGTTTAAGTTTAAAGTTTGGACTGGAAGATTTAAGTTTAGTCTACTAAAAGGCAAATTATTAGTACTCAAAACTTGCTGCAAAATCAGCCCTGCTGCTCACCTGTTTAACTCATGGTTATAAATTACAATGACTAAATTTTTCCTGTGGTATTTAGTTCTTTATTATATTTATAATACCCAAATGTTTAAGTTATGAACACTTTAATTAACTTGATTAATAAACAAAAAAATAATGCCTTTTTACATTTTTATTTAGAGATGACATATCAACAAAATCTATACATTGTTGCTTAATGTGAATATGGTAAACCAGATATAGAACCACATTTGGACACTGAAAGTGGAAAAAACTGCATTAGTGTGAAGTTTTTTTCCCTTTTCTAATATTATTCTTCATTCTAACAGTGTTAAATATTTTGCAGCAGCCCATAAACCTTGTACTGCTCAATTTCACTTATTTGTAGACATTTCTATTAACAATATTCAATATAGAACCTCTTATTTAAAAAGAATATATAATATCTTACATCTTTAGCAGGGCCAATTTAACGGTGGATTCAACTGCAAAATACAAAATCAGATTCAAGATTGAGAAAACACATTTCTGACCAGATGGAACACTAAACTAAAATAGCACTAGCAGATTGTTTAAATAGATCACTGCAGTGTAATTGTGCCACACAACAGAAAAAGGAACATTAAGAACAGTTGAGCAATAATCATAAATGTGTCTCACTCAGCAAGTTTACTTTTCAGGTTTTGAAGTTTGGATGACAGCTCACTTTTGCCCAGGTTTAGCATGACCTGCTTAATAAAGGTAAAAGTGTTTTTCATGTACTTTGGGTACTGCAAGCACAATAGATAAGTTAGTCCAAACAAGAGACACATTGCCTGAGGTAGGTTATTCAGGTCATCGAGACTGGCCTCCAGGATAACCCCTACTCTTGATGGGTTCAGCTGAGAGAGCACGGTTTTGGGACACATTATCCTCATGGCAGAGGAGTCCCACCGAAATGTTTAAGAGGCCTGCATCATTAAAATCCTAAGAGAACAAGTAAAAGATTTGTGTTATTTTTATGTTAGAGGTTTGTCTGATTTTTTTTCTGGCAAGGCCTGGCTATAAAGGGTTTGGTTAAACACAGTGACAATAGTGACTAAATTAATAATGCTGCTTACAATACTGTATTAATGCAATGTTGATGGTAATATTCAAATGCAGTTTATCATTTCAGTTGCATTAAATTCAAACAAACATTAAAATTGGTGTAGTTTACATTTACACTTTAACAACAATACAATAATTTATTTCCATTACTTCAGTCTAAATTTAATTTCTAAAACAACTTACCAAATTTCAGAACATGAAAAACAGATTAAGGCAGAAAATGGTGTTGTCTTCTTTACTTCAGCCAACTGCTGAATTTACTTTGTAGTCGGTCTTGGCATCTAAAAAATAAATAAATAAATAAATAAAAAACATTTAAATCACGTCACTGCAAGTAAATCCCAGTCTAGTCCAGAGTATTGTCAAAGAAAAAGGCATCTTGATAAAAGACAGTAAACAATAAACTTGGGAAAGAAAAAAAGGCAAAAAAAAAAAAAAAAACTGGCATATCCGGCTCCCCTTTATCTCACTCTCCTGCTGATCAGCTGATTCGGCAGCCATGCACACTCATGGCCTGTTCATGCCCTCCTCCTCATCACACTCCTCCCCTGCCCGATTCAGGCCAGGGCGTCACCGGACTGACCTACTTCCCCTTCCATCTCTGTAGGAGAGACGCTGTCCTTCCGGCCGATACAGTGGATGCCTTTTTACTTTTAGAAGGAGGTCCTTCGGATGGGGACCATCATATTTAAGGGTGCTTGGCATAAAAAAAATTTAAGACCCCATTTCGAGAACCTCTAAGCTTTAAATAACCTTTAATTCTCTGAGAAACTTACTCTTTGTGCCGGCAAGTGGTCTTAAGAACTCTAGACATTGTCAACACTTCTTTCAATAACCCCATTATAAGAGAAAGGCTTTAAGGCCCTTGAAATATACAGTATATTGAAGTTCCTCCAGTACATAAATAAGATATTTAAGACTCCTTTAAAGGGTGTTTGGAAGATTTCCAGAGGGTGCTGACGGTGTGGCGGGTGAGAAACCCCAAATAGTGCCTTGAATACCTTTTACTTTCTACAACATACTGTATAACAATAATCAACATGAGCATGAGATTTGATGCTGATGAAAATTTATGTCCAACTAATCTTCTGGCTGAACATGGAATATATCATTTTCCCATAAAGCCATTTTCTTCAGCCTGTGACCTCCACTTCACGCTTAAGATGTCTATGTCCATGCATGACTGATGCTGACACCCAATGCCCTGTGCCACACAGCATCCACAAAGAGAGTTTTGTTCTCCACTGCTAAACACACAGAGACATTTCCTGCATGCCAAGCTCAGTTTTATAAGTGTTGTAGGCCCTTAGCATGCTTTCCTACTTCACATGGGCTTATTTTTGCTCGACTTGTGCTATGACAGATATAGCGATTGGGTGTCTCGGCTTTCCAAATCTGATCGTCCTGTCCTCCAGCACATTCTGTAGGTCTCCTTATGGTCCAGATTCCCTACCCCACCCAAGATTACCTCCTCAGCCAATGAGACTCTTTAGAAGATCAAGTATCAGTATAACTCAAGGACTTAATAAGTTTCAAAGTTTGCAGGAGCCTCCAGTTTGTCTTCCATCGAGACGCTCTCTCCTTTCGGCTTTTCTGAGGTAAGGGTTTAAAGGTTTGGCATCTTCAAAAAAAATCTACTTGGTACTTCTTTCTTTAAATTGTCTCTTTGACTAATTTATGAGCTCAGCGTTTGGTGACTTTTAGCAGAATTTTTCGTAATTTAATTTCTCCCTGGTGGTTTACTTCTCACATGTTGTTATAAATCATTGTTGTGCTTCATGATAGCATGATATTATATCTGTCTCTTTATTGTGTTTGTGGGGTAAATCATTGGGGAAGAATGACAAAGAAATTTGACTTGATAATGTTGATCATTATTTGATAAATTAAAATGCTTTGATTATTTGTGGGTGAGCACCATAAAAGAAGAGGCAGTTCTGTTATAGTGTGGGATGACTCTGTAGATAATGCAGAGTGTGAATGCAGAGATAAGGCGACTAACAACCACCACAATGCAATTTAAGATTTACACATTGTTGGCTTCAACATTGTCCTGTCCAGTTGAATACCAATAATGTGAGCAATGACAATGGAGGCTTACCAAAGAACAGGTGACAACAGAATGATAACAGCACAAATAGTGCTGAAGTATTACAGCAATGCTCTAACGACTTCTCAAACACAAATTAGATAGTCCATTTGGCACTAATACAAAAAGAATCATAATTAAATGAATTCCATTGTGATATCACATTTTTGTCTTTTTTTTTTGTTGCCTAATGTCTAAATAGAAACATCAAGTAAATCTACCATTCATTTCCTTTAATGGCTCATAATAATGTAGGCAGACAGTCATACCCACATAAGGCAAGGCTGACAGGACTGAGCACTGACTAAAAGAGAGAGAGCTGATGCAGGGTAATCTGATCATGTGTTAATCCTGAAGCACTACTGCAGCTGTGCTGGAGATCTGAGTCACACATACACATATACACACACACATGATATAGTGGAGTCACCTTGAATTTCAGAATTTTAGTGAAATATCTTTGAGAAATTGAGATGCAGAGCATTTTATTTTAAATGTGTGAAGCTCTGCTTCAGTCAAGTTAGTTAATTAAGTTCCGCTTTGTTCATCATTTAGCATTTTTTACTTTCCTTTTTTTTTTGAGTATAATTGGCCACTTATTCAGGAATATAACACTCATACAGTCAGACAGACCGTACATTTTCTGCACACTTTATTCAGACATCTGCTGATTTTTATGCAGTTGACAAGATGAAAAGATCTTGTAAATTGTTACCAACTTCATAAAATACTTAGCATGGCAAGGTACCATGTCTTGCCTGTCACTGAAACCTCAGAGTTTGTGATGAACTGTGTCACAGTGGTATAAAACACCATGAATAATACAAAAATAATGGTGTTTCTCTCTGTTTGCTACATACAGGTCTAAAATTACTTGTCATCATGTCTGACACAGAGGATGTGTGAGTATTCTGACATTATGATTTTGAAAGCACCTAAACACTCACACACACACACACACACACACACACACACACACACACACACACACACACACACACACACACACACACACACACACACACACACACACACACACACACACACACATATGTATAGATCACTCTGGTCAAGACAATAATGATCGAATGTATTTTTTCTTTATTCAGTGGGGTCGAGGGTAAGTATAAAAATATTTTATCAGTTGTATTATTATTATTATACAATTATTTTTTTGCATCTTTGCAGTTGTTTTTGGGATACATTTACTGCACCTCTACCAGTTTCAAGTTTTAACTCTGTCATACACTTTGCCATGCTGTTATTTAAACTACAGTATATATACAAACTTTTCCATTCAACATCCATTTTATTGATATATTAAATTTTTATCATTATGATTATTATTCATTTAGCATCAATGTATTCTTGGTATGTTAGCAGTAGATCACTCTTTATGTAGAAACAGTGTGAGCCTTGATGAAATATCTGTGCAGGTTTGGCTTTACTCCATTCAGCATTAAAATTAGATTCATGCAAAAACTATTCAATTATTCATATATGAATATGCCCAGTGCAAGAGCTCTGAATTTGCCTGTAGTGACTGAAAATGTGCCACCTGCTGTCTGGCAGCTGTTTATGAGTCCTCATGCCAGCATATGCCATCTGCCATCTGCCACTGATACCTAGACTTTTTTTAGGAACATCTCTTGAGGCTGACTTGTCAAGTGCAGTGGCTGAAGGCAGTATTAATGATGCTCATGTTACTGGTGTTCTCTGAAGTGAATGCTCTTATGGGGGCAGAGAAGCCAAATCAGACTAAATTAAACAAGCCTCTTCTGCGTTTACAAGAATTCCTCATTAATCATTTGTAATAACTGCCTGTATAATGTGGTTCTGTTCAGAACAAGTGAGCACTGACTCCACAGAACACCAACAAGAAAAGGCTGCATGCATTAAGTGTATGATGTAATATCATTACAATAATAGCAGCAAAAAAAATTAATTCTTAATTCTTGTATTCCTTTACTGCTTTCTTTTCTTGCATATGAAGAGGTCGAAGGGGAAGGTAAAATGAATGCAAATAAACAAACAGATTATTATTAACCACAAATCAAAAGGATTTGATTATTAACTAGTCTTTCAATGTACTAATTCAACACAATTTCTCAGTTTTCTTTTGAAACCTGCCTGACATTTTCTGAAATAAGTTGTTAATAAGTAAACTGAAAATAAAAAAACTGAAAGCAGAAAATGAAGATGATTTGCTTAACTAACTTTGGATTCATTCAAGGATCTTTTGAATGAGTCAACCCTTTCATTTAAATCATAATTTTGAAAATAATCAACATATTAATCAGGATTGGCAGTTTGTGCTGCCCATCCTGCTTGAAGGATGCCAGGAGATGATGACCTTTTGAACAGAAAGCAGCAGAATTCAGACAAAGGGTTGCAAAATGTGAATGTATGGATCTGTACAACTGCGATTAATGGAAACCTGAAGTTGTAAACTGTATTTCTGTTGAAAAGGTCATTTAAATAATCTGTAGTGTTAATGCTTTGTCTTTGAGATGTTATTATTATCGAGTAGTCCTTTTTTCATAAAGTGTGGGTTTTATTCTAGTTTAGTTTCCTATCAAGCACAAACTAGTTAGAGACACCTTTAGATTTGTATTTATTTTTTTATAAATGGCCTTGACAAACAGGAAACAGGCCTTGACATTTTTCCTGGAAATTTTATTGGCATGAGGAATCCTGGAGCCTCTTGGTCTCATAATTTCATACCAGGTTCTCCTCCTATATGCATCCTCTCAGTCAATATAATGTAATCATTTTCTCTCTCTCTCTCACTTTCTTTAACCAACAAATAATCTCCAATCTCGGACTGCTCCCTCCACTGCACTGCATTAACTGTTGCCAACCTTCCTTCCCCTGGTTGCTTGCTGCATGTATTATTAGCTGAAGAGGTAGTAGAGGTAGAGGTAGCCCCAGAGGCAGCTCCTGAACTGGAGCCTGAGCCTGAGCAAGAACCAGAGCCAGAGCCAGAGCCAGAAAAAGAGCCAGAACCAGAGCCAGAACCAGAGCCAGAACCAGAGGTGCATGAGGAAGGTATGTGGCATGAATATTCATTCATCCTTCCCATTTTCCCCAAACAAACTAAAAACAGTCAGTTGTACCTCACCTGACAAATTTAGTCATGTTAATGTAGTCCTACTTCCCTAGTAGTACCCTTACCCCCAATCAAACCAAACCAAACTTTAACCACTACTGGTGGAACCTCCTCTTCTTACTGGCCCACCACAAGACCAGTGTGGCAATACCAGACAAAGCTGACAGAGGACCTTGGATCTATGCCATTTCAGTCCCTACCACTCACCATTTGAATTACTGTATGTATCAGAATTTTACATATTTCCCCTTAATAAACAGGAAATATTTTAGGGAGTTTTCCTATTCAAATTCACTTGCAGAATGGTGGGGAGTGATCTGGAACGATTAAGCTATAGCAGACATGGCGCTTATCACACTTAAAATGCAGCTTTCTTTCAGATGAATGCAGGTGGCATGTCAACAAATCATACTACAGCCACTGCTTTTGCCAATTCTGGTGCAGAAATGATGCTAATTGGACAATTATTTTAAACTCTCTGCACTCCTTTCCTGCATTAAGCACTTTCTTAGGGTTGCCACCAGCATAATGCTACTGTAGGCTGCACCTTGACAATGAATCTATCAGTAAAACTATTGCATGTGTTATAATAATTCTGCAACAAATACAACAGTTTCAGTTTGCTAGTGTGATTTATAACATTCATGTGATGCTTCTGGATAACTATGTTTAAAACAATGTGGTAGCACGTACTGATTCCAAAATAAATGGTTAATATATTTGTATGAAACTTTCAAAGTGACAAAAAAAGCTACTTTTAATAAAGTAACTGTATCTAACGTAATTTGCTTAACACTGGAAAGGCTCTCTTTGGCACTGTGGGCAACATATTGATCTACTGTATATCATTAGATTAACTTGATTCTAGTTATAACATCCTCTTTTCGAGTGTCAAACGAGCCGGCATCCATTGCTAAGATGCATTTTTGTCAACTTTGAAATTCCAAGCCGTGTTTAATTAAATATGTATGCTTACTTAAATTGTGTAATGATCAGAGATATAATTGTTCAGTACTAATCAGAAATATAATGTTGTTATTTAGCTTATATTTAGTTTTTGCTCATTTTGCTCAAATTGAGGTGTTCCATTTAAAAGACCATTTGAAATAAGTTGGTATTGTTTATTATTGCACATTGAAGTCATTTGAATCAGTGTTTTCTGATATAAGCAAACACCTCAAATTGAGTGTCCGCTCAGCTGAACTTTGCATCTGAGCACACAGCCCTGCTGAGGGCAGCAACAAGCATTATTAATGTTCTTTGTTCTACTCTTGCTTTCAACACTTGATGCATGCAGAGGCCTATGAAGAGGAAGGTATGTTGGTCATTTTCTTGTATTTGTCATTTCTGATTGGAGGGAAGGCATGGGGGAGGGGCTTATGCCTGCAAGAACACTGTTGAATCAGGTCCAAGACGTTTTTCATGTTACAACATTAGATTCTGAATGGGGAATCACAGGAACTCAAAAGGGTGAAAGAATATGAAATGCTGAAATTGCTCTGTGCTTTGCTTCTTTCTTTTTGCATGAATGTCACACCAGTGGAGAAAGGAGAACAAGATGGTAGTTTGTATTTCCTGGTAGTTTGTGGAGTAGCTTTTGCTTGTGTTTGTGGGTTTGAAGGTCAAGCCAAATGTTTCTGAAATATTGCAATGGCACAAACAACTCATCCAGCCCACCTTCAGAGTCTACTCAGAGTGCCATGATGCACAAAGATAAAATTAACATTTAGACATTGTTATTCAAAAGAGATGGGATAATGAATGAAGGACAACAAGCCTTATAACAAGGCTTTGTCATTGTGTTAATTCTTGGAAAAGCGAGAGGAGCTCTTTTTTCACTCATGTACTTACAAAAGCACCTCATCGCCTGAATGTTTATGCAATGATTCTTCTACTGTTTAAGTGTTTTGATCATGTATTTGTTTCACAAAGCTCTCACTAACTTTCTTTATTAATTGAAACAAAAAAATATATATGTTATTTACTTTCATAAACATACTTCTATAAGCTCAGTGTAACAAGAGTCCAATACTGAGTTGTTACTAAGAATAACTCCTTGCTCATCGATATGGCTAACTCAACTTCCACTGATTGTTGACTGAGCTTTATTAAAACTTCTCTAACCATGTTACATATCCTTCTCCCTTTTTTATTTCATTGTTTTCATAACAGAGGAGAAGCCCAAGTTCAAGTAAGTAGAATTGCCCACTAAACCCTTTTCCAATTTAATGCTGTGTTCAGTGCCTAGTCAGTGTGGAGTAATACAGTGAAGACAAATTCTACCGATGCAGTACAACATGATTTGATACAAGTAATTTATGTTTTCCTGAGGAGCTGGAGAAGTTCCTTGTTCTATGAGACCCAGAATGTCACTAAAACACACTTTCCTTTTACTTCTTACAGACCAAGTGCACCTAAAATCCCTGATGGGGAAAAGGTGGACTTTGATGTAAGGACATACTGCATCCGACTGGTGGTGTTATATATTTAGCTTAGCTGCTAAAGTATTAAATATGAATACATGTTTTATTTCATATCTATGTATCTGCAAACAGGACATTCAGAAGAAGCGTCAAAACAAGGACCACAGTGAGCTGCAGGCCCTGATTGATGCCCACTTTGAGTGCAGGAAGAAGGAAGAGGAGGAGCTTATCGCTCTGAAAGAGAGAATTGTGAGTGTCATGGAATTACAGAAATGCTATTATCCCCTCGCATCAAACAAGATGAGCAATGTGTTATGATTGTATTATGGACATATTTGTATGCATATGTGTGTGTGTAGGAAAAACGTAGGGCTGAGAGGTCAGAACAGCAGAGGATCCGTGCTGAGAAAGACAAGGAGCGTCAGGCAAGACGTGAGGTGTGTCATGCTGCATCACAAACACAATATTATTTCAAAACCCATTATTATTATTACAACCTCTTTACTTAACTGAGTTCTGAGTGACAGAAGGAATATCAGAAGCACCATAAACAGTCACTCGTAGTGTCTTATTAGCCAGTCTCTATGTGAAACCCTATTGATAACCTGTGTAGATGAAGTTACTGTTTACAAGCAAACACTCTGGCACTTCCGGGCTCTTTTAGCATCACAGAGAGAGAGTCCAAGAGGGTGCTTTGCTCATATTGAGCTGAAAATATCCCTAAAGTGCTGCTTGTGGGGTTGAAAAACCATATCCTACAGATCATTACAGGTGTGGGCTTCTTTAAATTTCCATCAGGATCATTGGATTAGGACAAAAACAGGGTTTTACATAATTTATAATATTTTACAGATCACCATCATTATCACGTCTACTCTAATAAGACCCACTTACCCCGGAGCTTCTGTTCGTGTATTTAAAATTTTTACTTTGGAATTGAACAAACTCCAATCGCAAACATTTTGAATTTTCCAAAGAGATATTGCTGTGACCGATACGAGGTCATATATGATCTACAGATGATCTTAAACCACCATCTAATTGGACAAATGGACGAATGACTCCCCACCAGATTCTTACTCCCCACTAACTGATTGGTCTCTATCTCTAAAGCCCTACGCTTACCCCTACACTTACCCCTAAACATAACAATTTTAGGGAGTCAGAAATCACGACAATAGTCTCCATAAGTTCCTACCATTACGAGCATTCCAGACAGAGAACAACATCCATTTTAGCTGTTAGTTGAAGTAAAAATTTGTTCAGGCTCAACTTGTGTGCAGTTGTTGGTTGTCATAACAACTCAAAATAGTTAATGATATCAATATAACTAACCTTGGTTCATAGCTTGAACGTCATCCACCCATAGTCTCTGTACTTTATTCACAAAGGCATCTGTTGAGCTCTCTAAACCTCTGAAATCTCAAAATCTGAATTCAGTTGCTCATGTTAAAGATACTCCTGAAATAACCAAGAGATCTGTTATTGTTGGGCCCCCAATATTCCTCTTTTCCAGCATGTTGTGGAGATATATTGTATTCGAATTTGGGACTTTTACCTGGAAGAGAAGACACAGGCTTTTAAGCATAGATGTCGAATAAGTTTATGGGGCGCTAATTGACACACCAGACTCGTGAGTGGTCACATTTGGTAAAAACGTAGTTCTCCATTTACAACTTCTGCCAGTAGCATGGCCAAAACTGCAGGAAGCCATGAATCATGCACTCGAACATTGATTCTTGTGACCAGCAGACAGGAAAAAAAAGCATGCATTGATTGTCACGACAATGGAAAAGAGATAGGGTAGACTCAGTAGACTGACATGTTAGTTTCATTATGATAACTACACCATTCTATCCACAACAAAATCGTTAATGAAAAAATAAAGACATTTTATTTGTTATATTCACACACTCAAATATTTATTAAACAATTTCAACCTTTCTTCATCTGCACCCCCAAACTCTGCCAATGATGCAGTTGTTGTTGTTTGTGGGTTTGACAGGAAGAGAGGCTGAAGAGGGAGGAGGCTGATGCTAAGAAGAGGGCAGATGAGGATGCCAAGAAGAAGTCTGCCTTGTCCAGCATGGGCTCCCAGTACAGCAGCTACCTGCAGAAGGTGCAGAGACAATAGTTCCTATCACCTGCACCATTGATACTTTCAGTCATCACTCGTGTAATATGAGTGTGAAAATGAGTGTGAGGGGTTTCTTTTGTGTATTGCTGACACAGGCTGATTCCAAGAGGGGAGGTAAGAAGCAAACTGAGAGAGAGAAGAAGAAGAAGATTCTGGCAGACAGACGCAAGCCTCTGAACATTGACCATCTGAATGAGGACAAGCTGAGGTCAGCAAAAATACCTGTTAAATCTAAGCTTATAGAGAAAGAGACATTTTCCATTGAATTGATTAAGAGTCAATGACGTGATGCTATTATTATTATTATTTTCATTTTTTTTTTATTCTTGTGGTCCAAATCTATTCAATTACTTAAAAATACATTTAAAAAAATAAATGTATGCAAAAAAATACTTGAATACATCTCTTCTATAATGTGCATGTTTTCCATTTCTGAGTTGAAAGTCATTAAAAATGTTTTGTGGCTTTAGGGTAAAGAGTGCACTTCTGGAGACATTAAAAGTCTGATTATGTGAAACAGTTGTATTTTAAAATAAGATGAATAATGGAAAAACTTGTGTCCACCAAATCAATATCAGGTGGTGTAACCAACAAGCAGGTGGCCATTTTTTTGGTTATGTTGACAAAAAACATAAAACAGAGAGGACCCCTTTTAGACCCTTAAGAATGAGTGTGAAGTTTAAAAATATATAGGATATATTGACATTCTTATGAATTGCAGATTTTGTTTTAAACAGATTGTGTTTGTATTGTAGTATATATGACTTATTGAATGTATATATATATATATATATATATATATATATATATATATATGTTATACAGGGAGAAGGCTAAAGAGCTGTGGGACTGGATGTACTCCCTGGAGTCTGAGAAGTTTGACCATATGGAGAAACTCAAGAGGCAGAAGTATGAGGTGAGAGAACTGTCTTTAATACGTTTATTACACAATACATAGTTGATAAACTCCTTTATTTATTATTATGATCAATCTTTGTTTTACTAGGGGAGATCCACTAGTTTTTCCAACTTCCTGGACACACTATAAGCATAACGATCCAAAACATTGTGTGATATATACACACACTATTAAAACACAACATAAATACAAATATAGTCATTCAACACATACACATAGTAATTCATAATCAGGCATTCTGCTTCACTGACAGAAAGAAAATATGTTGTTTAATCCATCTATACGTTGCAAAATAAAGCAGTTAGCTTTTAGCATAAAAGCTAAATCGTTTATAGTTCAAAATTTAGACATAAACTATCACATTCGATTTGGCAAACACTCATGAGCAGAGTATGTATGTGTGTGGTAGTACAGGTCTCAGTTGTATTCTGGTGTTCTGCAGGTTACTGCCCTGCGTAAAAGAGTGGAGGAGCTCAGTAAATAGTGAGTAACTGAAAAAAAATGAAGCTAAGCAACAAGCTTTGGTCAGCAACAGGGACGTGACAGCATGTTATGCATGCAAGAGACTCTCTGGTCTTCATGGCCCCTGGGAAACAGGTCAATTCTGTCCAAAGGTGAAAGGTCAATTGTACTGCTCCGAATGTATGGTGTGTGAGCCATTACAAAAACTCAGTTCTGTTCCAACAGAGGAGCTGGATCTCTTTTACACCTATTGTTCAGTAGAGCTGTGTTTCATTGTTAAACGAATACAATATACACTGTACAGTCAGTAAGAATCTGATCTTAGACAATCTAGGGTTAGACAATCCGAGATGTCTTTGTTGCAGGTAAGTGTAAGTGTGCAGGTAAGTGATTGTTCAAGCTCCACACAGTCTTGCTTTATCTGCACAGGTTACTCCACCACATTCAACATGGTGTAATACAAATAAGCACAAAGATGCTTTATAAATCCAGAATCAAGTCAGAATGGTTTGCGTTTGTGCTTGTCAGTACTCCATGGTAGACGACAGCTGTCACAATCCAGGATCCAGAGATGAAGGTAATGATCTGGCAGGTTTAAAAACGCTAATGTGTTGTTTTCAGGTCGTCTCTCTCAGAAACCGCATCGATGAATTGCAGAAGCAGTGAGTAGTTCCAGTTACCACCACACATACACAGCGCACGGATGGACTGACTACTTCCCTTCTGTCTTCACTCTAATATTACTTAAGGGCTTTTCACACTGTGCTTAACCCTGGGTAATCAGCTTTTAAATCTGCGGGTAAAGGAACGTTTCACACTTCACACAGGGGGTTGGCAACTCGTTTACACCTGGGTTATGAAATTCTGCTTCAGAGTGTTAGAATGTTAAAAAAACGTTTTTTAGCAAAAGACAACCAATAATTTGATGCCTCAGTGTTAACGTAATTTTATTTTCACACGTTTTGCACAGTTGCAGAAACTTTCATGAGCTGTTTCCGTACTACATCTGAGGGAAACCGTGATGGAAAACGCAATAACAGCTGTGATAAAAATATTCGTAATGTTTTCATTGCATGTTTCAAATTGCGAATTTATTTTGCAACATTTCCACAGATAAGCAGTTATTGATGCAGGTTGTGTTTCTGTCGAAAGCTCTATTCATCCAATCACTGTTATTGACCTCATAAATATAAAAATAAGAATGGTAAATGTGCTGTATGCGATTTTAGTCATTCTGGAACTTCCAACAGAACAGCCATCGAAGTAGCCACACCTCCTCTTTCCAAAGACACATGCGCACACACAAAAACACACTAGAGATGGAGGGGATGGGGTCCCCATGAGCTTTTTGCTATCCGACCCTGAGTGTTTTGTGGGAGCAGGACAAATTACCGGCACTTATACAAGCATATATGGGCTGCCCGTTTAATGCACACAATGATTGACAGGCAGAAAGTCTTCTGATTGGCTAAACAAATGTTATGACTGCGGACCATGTACATCTTTTACCCTGCTGATTACCGAGCCTAAGGCTGGTACAAAGACAGGTGTGATATTTCATGGCACATATTACAGTGATATCTGACAGGTAAAATAGTTGTTTTCTGCATTTCATTTCATCAAATAAATAAATCACTTGCAACACAAATTTACATTGTGAAACCTCAAAACCTGAATTCCTAACCCAGGGTAAATTATGAACAGTGGGAAACATGAAACAAGATAACTCAGGATATCGCTTACCCAGGGTTAAGAATGATGAAAATAAGTTAACAATTTCAAGTATGAAAAGTGCTTTACTAAATTATCTACTCATTACCACACCCTTTAACTCTTAAGAAACTGTCACACACAATATGCCAGTCATATTGGTTAGCAAGCATATGACTGACATTGGCAGCAAGGCTTTACAAAACATGTCCTAAAACTGAACATGGGGCAGCACTCTTGAGGCTGTGGTAGAAATGGTAATTATTTGGGACATTTTTGTAGCACTGTGACAGATGTCCTGAAGCGTGAAGGCTTTGAGAGAGTGAGCATCTCCAGAGCTGTATTAAACTGTTGTTTCCCCGAGGCAGACAGCGAACACTCTCTGAAGTCTTCTCACACAAGCTACTCCTACAATGATTCCTCAATTGAATTACGGACAATGAAAAATAGAGCCTATTCTTTTATCACTTCGATTCAAAACTCAACATACAGTTCATAGCAAGCACTTGTATGTTGCAGATCTGGCTTATTTTTCATTGGTGTCTACAGAATTGTGATGAATGTGTTTGGTGTACATGAGGTAATCAGTGGTGAAAATGTGATGTGTAGAGCAGTTGCTATGGTGAAAATAATTTGAGACTAAGACAGGCCTGTTTAACAAACTGACAGAGCTCAGAGAAAGAGCGGTAAGTCTGGCATGGAGTGAAATGTAATTTCAGATCAATGTGCATGTAAGACTGCATGTTCTATTTTGTAGTTAGACTCCCAGTGCTGGGAACACAACAAATAAAAGATGTGAAAAATATCTTGCAGGACTGGACTGAGAAAATTGGTAAAAAAAAAAAAAAAAGGGGAGGCTCTATGTCAGTAACGTTGGAATATTTGTTTTGACACTGTAACATAAACAATGTGCTAATGACAATTGGACATTGGTATTATGACATTGTATTTCAGATTGTGAGGTTTGATCACAGATCCCTGTCCTGTGTGGTGTTTTTCTCATTCTTCCACTTGCAGGTCATTAAAGGTCAGCACCACTAACTCTGTCTCTCTTTGTCATGATATTCAGCTCCAAGAAAGGTGCTGCTGCTCGCCGCAGAAAGTAAGGGTTACATGGAAAAATCGACATTCGTGGTCAAGACATGGCTGTTGCCTGTATCTTCAAACTCTGCACACACTCTCCAGGCCTCTCCGACCCCACCCATGACCACACCCTGCATGACATCAACATGGTTCGGTCTTAGCAATAGTTGCAGTAGGCACCTCCTCCTCCCTCCTCACCTCTCTAAGTTCTCGCCTTCTGTTTTTGTAAATAATGTTTTGGCTCGCCAGCTTTGTCTGCTGCAATGTAACTGTCTGGCAGTTCAATAAAATTATTCTTCAAGACTGATCAACTAAACTTGATAATGCTTCCTGATTGAGATTAAGGCTGTTCCTTAATCTTATTTTTTTAATTTAAAGGATTTGAGTTTAACTGTATTATGTCTTAAATTTGAGTCTAGAGGAAGTAACATATGTCTACTACTTTTGAATGGCAATCGTCACTAATATCAATTTATTTGATGTCACACTATTCTTGTAGACCCTTTAAATGTTTTTTTTATCATGCCTGGGACTTATAATTGAATCAAACAAATGTTATAAATTATTATCTGAAAGAAAACCTTAATATTTACCCAACAAAAGAATCATAATAGTGTTCCAAAGACAAAAAAATGACTAGCATCTAAACTAAGGAAGCAAATAAAAAGGCAACTATAGTAAGCATTATAATGAGAAAGGGGAATATACATATATATATATTAATCTGTTGATACGCAATTTCACCGCACTCGGGAGTGACGTCACTCTGCTTACATTTACAATATAATTTACAGTTTATAAATGCTATTAATGTTAACAAATTATACATCTTTTCAAAGGTCTAAGGGTTTAACATTGATATCCGATCTCTGTTTCACGATAGCAATGCTCCATAAACAGCAATTTAGTTATTTGTGCCAGGAGTACAAATGAAAACATGCAATATCATAACGGTACTTCATACCTTTGTTATGAAATTGCGATCGCAAGATGAATCCAGTTCACCACACAGGGGTCAATTGTCCATGTTAAGCATTCATTGAAAAACATCCAATAGCACTTTTTGTCCATAAAAGTGATAAATCTGAAAAATATTGATATAGTCTCCATTGTTCACTTGAGATCTCGCCTGAAAGAATTACCCTTCGTCATCGTTCTTCAACAAACTATGCAATCTGAGCAGCATTCCTGTTTTAAAACTGTATATGATCTTATATATTAGAGTCCTGTAAACAAAATGAGCCTGTCTCCAAAGTATTTTTTCTTTTAAATGCGGAATAGTTTTATTCATAATAGCCAGGAAGTGTGGTCAAATTTTGTGCCATCTTGAAAGGCGGAGCCTTACGGGTTTTTTTCAGAGACAAAAGCTGGCAGGATTTTTGTGCTCATTTTTTGTTAGATCATCTTCAAATTTGAAACATAACTTCTTTAGACTTGTGGCTTTGAGAACATTCTATTTTTTTTTAGATTATAAAAACATGTTCAGCACAAAATATTTCCTTTACAATAAACTTCAGCTTCTCTAACTTTAAAAAATAACAACATATATTAATTCTGAAATTAAATAAAGCCCAAAGTGTCTTCTTTCAAAAGATACTACAACTGTGTCCATACTCCAAAGGGTTCAAAAAATACAACCATTTAAGTTCAGGTATGTCATTTTCATGGTTTGTGCTAAAAAAGGGGGTGCGTATCAACAGGTTAAAGCAATGTCACAGGAGCAAGATTGCTAAGAGTGTATGTACCTACAGCAGCACACAGTTAATCACAGCAGTGGTAATTTAGGGCCATACAGCACGACTGAAGCAGAGAATCAGAGGCAGGACCCAAACGCTGAGTGAAAAAAATATCAAAAAGGATTTATTGAACCAAAAAGGCGAAAACCAAACATAAACAACAGTAGGGGAAAACACAATTCTCCAATGAAGCAAACAGCACGCGATGTATGCAACAGGTGAAAAAACAAGACAGGACACATGTGTGAGAGTTTGGCACCAATGGTCAGTCGTGAGAGAAAGACATAAACGATTGACGCATAATGCGCTCACGTCAATAACAGACAGAACATGGAGCAAGAGTGTCCAGATCCCGACACAGACCGAAACGAACCAGACATGGCAGTTAGAATCCAGTCACCATGCTCCGGACATGAAACAAGAGACTGACCGAAGAGCGCACAACAGGGAAACCAGAAGACAAAGCACAAGACAGACATTGAACAATGTCGTCATGACCCTGTCACACAAATATCCAGACTGACAGAGTGACAGGATCGTGACACATACAGCACGATTGCATGTGTAATATTGCTTTTATACAACAATTCAAAGTACAAGTAAATAAACAAATTTGCACAATCTAAGAACTGTCACAAAAAAACTCATTTGTGTATGGAACTACTTCTTACACCATGAATCAGGATCATCCTTTGCAAATTCAAAACTGCAAACAACTTTCTGTTTCTAATTAAAAAACATCACTTCAGAACTATTAAAGATCACTTGGGTGTCACACACCCAAACTGCTAAGAATGTTTAACAAATTGAGAGAAATGTAACTGAAACACACACACACCTTTCACGTGAGATGTGTGAAATATCAGATGTTGCTTTACACATATGCTACACTTGACAGAAATGGCTGGGGGAAATATTAGTGACAATCAGTGGACGTCTTCTGTCATGTTTTCTGTCAGAAGCAAGATCATTTTGTCAAAATCACATAGCATACGAGTGCATGTTGTTTCCCACCATTGGATTTTAAAACACCAGTAAATGCACCTATTCATGACATGCCATTACATTTTTATTGCATACAGTATGTTAGAGCTCGTCCTGAGAGAGAGAGAGAGAGAGAGAGAGAGAGAGAGGTAAGAAAAACTGGATTACTGTTATTTTTATTTTTTATTTTGAGGGGCTTTCACACTAGCACTTTTGGTGCGCACCCCGGTTCGAATGACGTCAGAGTTCGGTTCGTTTGGATGATGTGAACGCTGTCTTCCGAACTTGGGTGCGCACCCGCGAACCGTACTCGAGTCCGCTTAAAAAGGTGGTCTGGGGTACGGTTCATGTGAACTCCAGTACGGTTCGCTGCTGATATGAATGCAATCGAACCAAACCGCGGAAGTGAACCACTATTGATGACATATAATGTGGTCGTCAGTCTCACACGCGTCACTTTCAAAATGAGCGGAAAGGGTTTACTTTCGTGCGTGTGTGTGTGTGTGTGTGTGTGTGTAAATACACTTACCTTGACGAAAAGCGGGATTGACGCACACGCACTGCAAGCAGAGAGATGATTTCTGCTTGCCTTCGCAAAAATTGTCTTCGGCGGACAGCCCGCTGTCTTTTGAACGATTTCAGTATTTTTGTGGCAGACAGACGCAAGTGTGTTTCTGTATCTTGATGTTGAAAACAAAACCAAAGGTTAAATAAAAGAAGAACAAATGTGAACCGAGCAAGTCTATTCATTGAATTTTGACGCCTTTTCATTTCGCGGTTATCAAGCAACACGATTACGCACCAGCTGCAGCTTCATGACGCAAGCGTACCGCGGTTCGGATACAAATATATAATGTGAACACAGTCCATCGGGGGCAGGGGTGAGGGGGGAGCAATCGAACTCGGGTTCGGAACAGGCAATCGAACCAAGTGTGAAAGCCCCCTAAAACACTTAAAAATATTTTGTTTACATTTCTTACATTACATATGATAAACACTATATATTGACAATTTATTGATAATTGTCATTTTAAAGTTTATTGGGACATGTCCTAAGGATAGCAAGGAGTTAATAATATTAAGAAGAGGTTCTGAGATTACAGGGAATACCTCTTTTATGAACTTGGTTGGTGTTGGATCTAACATACATGTTGTGGCTTTTGATGTTCAGATAAATTTTGTTAGCGCTTCATGACATATGACAGCGAAGGATAGAAGTTGCAGGTGAGGAAAATTACAAGACACTGTTTTCTGAGGTACTGTGAAATATGATTGCATAATTCCAATTTTATTTCTGATTATTTAAATTTTATCAGTAAAGAATTTCATGAAGTCATTACTCTTGTGGTGTGACAGAATATCTGGTTCTGTTGAGGCTTTGTTCCTAACCAATTTAGCCACAGTACTGAATAAACACCTAGGATTGTTGTGGTTATTTTCTACGAATTTGCTAAAATATGCTGGCCTGGCAGCTTTTAATACCTGTCTGTAGCTACAGACACTATCCTTCTATGCACCACGAAATACCTCTAATTTTGTATTCTTCCACTTGTGCTACATTTTCCAAACTGTGTGAACATTGTTAACTGTGTGAACATTGTACCATGGTGCAGGGATTTTTTTCTTTAATTTTCCTTAATCAAAGGGGGGTGACACTATCAAGAGTGCTAGAGAAGACTGTATTGATATTTTCTGTTATTTCATCAAGTTCTTCTAGGCTTTGGGGTTTACTGAGTGTTGAGATAGATCTGGAAGATGATTAGTAAATCTATCTTTAGTGATCGAAAGAATAGTTCTACTTGAACGATAGATTGATGTAGATTGAGTAATATTAGCTGATCACAGTATATAAGAGACGAGGTAATGATCCAAGATGTCCTTTGCTGAATTTCTATAGTATCAACATCAACTCCATATGACAGAATTAAATCTAGCGCAGTGGTTCTCAACCGGTGGGGCGCGCCCCCCTACGATGGAAGGGAAAAAAAAAAACAGAAAACATTTTTGGGCACATTTTTTTTTATCACTAAACTACTGTCATAAAAGTTATAGTTTTGTATATACATAACTCCTGAATAAAAATTTAAATATGTTTGGACTGATTTAAAAAAAAAGTTTTGAACAAATTTGATTGGTTTGTCGATAGTTAGTGCAAATGCAGGTGATAAGCATAAGCGGTTTCATTAAGCGAGTCATTGAGTCATTCATTCAAACGATTCGTTCAAATGGCCGATTCATCAAGAATGAGACAGATGTTTGTGAATGGGTCATTGAATCTTTGACTCAACCGATTCGTTCACAACACTGAATCATTCAAAACACGATTGAGTATTGCTGTGAGATGCGCTATGCTAAATAAATAACAATACATTGTTGTAACAGCAATATCTCCAAGTTTTGTTTTTCACTGTAAAAATTTCATTATTTGCCAATGCAAAGAGAGTGCCGCCACCTTTTACCCCCACTTCAAGCACTGATTATAACACAAACAAATCATCCTCCTGGCGGCTTTTTTTTTTTTTTTGGTCAAAAGCGACAAATCCAGCGACTTTTACTGGTGTTTTTGGAGACTTTTGTGGTGTTTGGAGACTCGAAAGCACGAATCACTCTGCAGTTAGGCCTACTGTGCTCAACAAACAGCGGGTGCTGCCGTGAGCCCCTCTCCCGTCCAAAAGCACTCACAGGCGGTCAGTCTCTCAGTAGCCTCGCGCAGCAGTCAGAGCAAAGAGGAGACACACACACACACACCCCTCCGCGTCCAGGCTGCAAATGAATCGCGCATGCGCATGGCCGCCGCCGTTCCCGCCCTGGCTTACAGAGCGGGGTATAAATGTAAATGTTCACTCACTCTCACACAAAAATAAATCACTGCATTTAAATTGACTCGCGACATAGCTTTCCATTCACTCTAGTCTAGTCTCTTGCCAAGTTGGCTTGTGCCAGCTCTCGCTAGTCTTATCAATCTCGATTTACATAGGCCTTTACTACAAAACCCCAACATTCTTTTTAAAGACTAAACCCACAAACATTCTTTTTTAAGATTAGATCAAATCTCAGCCCTAGCCATTATTTTTTTTTAACTGCTAGGCAGTAGCTACACTTAGCTAAAACTACCCACACGACTAAGACACACACACACTCACACACTCACACACACACTGACGAGGACTACAATCGTTAAGTATTAAAATAAAATCTGAATTGTCTGCAAAATAATTATTTTGTTCGTTTAATTAAAGATTGTGCCTAAGTCCCGACTGATTAGCCCCTGATACGTCTCTCAACATACACCACACACACAGTTACATATTGCCTAAACTTTATTGAAAACACATCAAAATGGAGAAATTTCTTGTGAGGACCAACAAGCCAACCGACGCACCACCAGCTGCAAAAAAGCTTCGAAGATACGATGAAGCATACCTGCAATTTGGGTTTACAGTCAAGGCTGATCTGAGACCTCAGTGTGTCGTGTGTGTCGTGTGTGCCGAGGTGCTGGCAAACGAAAGTATGAAGCCCTGCAAATTAAAAAGGCACCTCGAAACAAAGCATGCTGGCATTAAAAATAAACCAGCTGAATATTTTAAAAGCAAGCTTGATGGCCTCCATCAGCAACAGGCAACCATTTCAGTGCACAGCACTGTGTCTAAACAGTGTTTGGAGGCATCATATGTAGTGGCCAAAAGGATCGGTAAACTAGGTAAACCGCATACAATCGCCGAGACTCTCATTTTGCTGGCAGCGCAAGACATGTGCAGAATAATGATAGGTGATAGTGCAGCAGCCAAACTCGGTGCAGTACCACTGTCCAATGACACAGTCGCTAGGAGAATTGTAGACATGTCCAATGATATCAGAGAGTAACTGATAGAGTTCGTAAAAAAGAGTCCTTACTACGCGCTGCAGCTGGACGAATCCACTGATATTGCTGGGCAGGCACAGCTCCTCACCAATGTCAGGTATCTGCGGGACAAGGCGATTGAGGAGGATGTCCTGTTTTGCCGGCCTCTTCAGTCGCACACTACAGGAGAAGCCATTTTCAATGTCCTTGATATTTTTATCCGTGAAAATGGTTTGGCTTGGGACCGATGCGTTGGCCTATGCACGGATGGTGCGCAGGCAATGACGGGGCGTGAGCGTGGCCTAGCTGCTCGTGTTCAGCAAGTAGCTCCACTTGTGAAATGGACACATTGCATGGTACATCGCGAAGCACTAGCTGCTAAAAAATGCCGGTTCTCTTTGACTCCGTGCTGAACCAATCCGTGAAAATAATAAATCTCATCAAATCACGGCCGCTAAACTCTCGCTTGTTTGGGGTCCTCTGCCAGGAGATGGGGTCAGGGCACGAACAGCTGCTTCTGCACACTGAAGTTCGCTGGCTCTCCAGGGGGCGGGTGTTACAGCGGTTGTATGAGCTGCGAGAGGAGGTGAAGTGGTTTTTGACAGAAATCAAATCAGATCTGGCGAAGCATCTGGATGACACTATGTGGCTTGCATCTCTGTCCTATTTGGTCGATATATTTGACCGCTTGAATGGCCTCAACCTGTCTTTGCAAGGCCGCGAAACTCATATTTTGCTCCTTGCAGACAAAGTGCACGCCTTCACACAAAAACTAGACCTCTGGCATGGCTCTCTCTTCAGCTCGGTCAGGTCTATCCCAAAAACTCTTCCAATTGTCTATAAATCCTATTCTATTCTCCTTACACCTTGTCACCATAATGAGCAGGGAGGGGGCCAGAGCATATTACAGTGTCTGACAGTGTTTTTGCACATTCACACACCTCTTTAACATTATCTCTAGTGATTTCCGACTGCAAAGCCGGACATCTTTAGTGCTGAAATAAATAACAATTTTAGAAAATCATTAGCCAGCAATTGTAAATTTTATCTGATGTCAGACATTCTGGTACCTGAAATGCATTTAACAATAGTGGCTGGAGTCTCTATTTCCTTACAATAGAATCACCAATTATTAGGGCACTTTTAACATGATTCTCAGTGGGTGCATCACTGAGTGGGAAGATTGGAAACCCTAACAGGAACAGGAGACTGTTGTCACTTTGCTGAGAGAGTATGCCGCCGAAACGCCCTGCTGCGGGGGCTCTAGAGCCGGAACCAAAGTGTGTGTGTTGCTCTCTGTACTGCCCGCATCCGAAACAGTATCTACTGGCTTCTCTTTCTCAGAAATAACATGAGCAGATGCCATGACTTACTGCAATTGATTGTTGTTGTTGTTGTTTGTTGTTCCTGAGTGGTGAGGGTTTGAGATCGATGTGAATCTCTCATGCAATTATTTGGTGTTATGGTTGTTCTTGAAAAGCGGTGCTTTGAGATCGATGCAATAATTTGTGTAATAAAGAGGAGAAAAATGGGTGCACACTGTAAAATGCATGCAGTTTATTCACAATAAAAATAGAAAGCGGATGCATCGCGAGCTAGACGCCAGCAGCAACAGGTAAAATACACACAGATGAAACAGTAGAAAAGTGGAAAAGCACGAAACATGTGGTAAAATGACAAAGGATAAAATTATGAATGTATGAGAATAAGAATAAGCAATGCTAAGCAGACAAGCAGGCTACAAACACTTGTGAAGTGTACTGTCAGCAACAGGAACAGGGAGTCCAGTGACGTCAGTCAGTCCAGGTTGGCTGTAACACCTCGAGCACTGTGTGCTCAGTCCACTGCTCTTCACACTGCTGACACATGACTGCACTGCCAAGTTCAGCTCCAACCACATCATCAAGCTTGCGGATGACACATCTGTCATAAGCCTCATCAGCAACAATAATGAAACACTCTACAGAGAGGAAGTGGCACAACTACTTCAATTGTGTGGTGCTAAATACCTGTCCCTCCATGTGGGGAAGACAAAGGAGGTTGTGATGGACTTCAGGAGATACTCTGTTGACCACCTCCCACTGACCACATATGGCATGACCGTGGAGAGAGTCAGCAGCATTAAATTCCTGGGGGTGCACATCCCAGAGGATCTCACCTGGACCACCAACACTATATCAATATCCAAGAGGGCCCAGCAGCGCCTCCACTTCCTACGCCAGCTGAAAAGTGCAAGTCTCCCTCCATCCATCCTCACCACATTCTACAGGGGCACCACTGAGAGTATGTTGACCAACTGCATTACTGTCTGGTATGGAAACTACAGCGCCGCAGACCGCAAAACCATGCAGCGAACAGTGAATAAAGCTGCAAAGATCATCGGTGTCCCTCTCCCCTCTATCATGGACATTTTCCTTGCACGGTGCTCCAGCAAAGCCACCAGTATTTTGCAGGACCCCACCCATCCCTCCCACAGTCTTGTCCAGCTCCTACCGTCCATCAAATCCGAGCCTTCAAGACTCATATCTAATAAAATCAATTTTGATCAATTAAATATATTAAATATTCACAAATTATAGCCATTATGATGTGAAAAACAATATAATTTGGAAATTGTAAAATATAAATCGATAAACTCGACAGAAGTTAAGAACAGCCTAACTGTTTTCTAAAGATGTTTTATTGAAAATGGAAATATGCCTATAGCATGGTACACAAATAAAAATATTAAAACTAAGCATATTATGTTTTCTGCAATTCTTCAACAGACAATACGTATTTTAAACCAAGAACCTAATGAAAGCTCCACTCCCAAAAATATTTTATTGTGTCTATGAAATACAGAGGCATTCATTATGATGCCCTTTTGCAATACTGTGGATACAAAAACAGGAACTTCACATATTTGGTATGTCAGTACTAAATCCAGTAGCTCACAAAAGAACCTAAACCAGTTTTTAAAATGTGCCATAATGTATAGAGCAAATTAAGTTTCTAAAATCTAAATAATTTAGACCATATCATGAAAATAACTGTTTATTTTGCATCAATTGAAGTGCTTCATAGATCAAAACCATGCATAATTTATCCTTACTGTATGCATTTAAAATCTTGTATCTTGAATGAAGAAATTGTTCTTATGTGGTAATAAATAAATAAAGTGCTCAAAATATAGCATATAGTCAATTACTCAATGAACATGTGATTATTACAAAACATGTCAAATCACTTCATATTCAGATCATTAAGTAATATTACCTGTAGAAAAGTATCTACTGTAAATACAACTAGTAAGTCTTCTCCAAAGTAGAATTTCATATATACATAACAGGAGCACAGCTGCAGTTTTGAAGTAGTTATTACTGCTGTTGGATTCATGTATCCTCTAATAAACACAGCTGAGCATGTGCTTCCACATTACTTACATTTCAAACATGCTGCCACCCAATTTATAAAATGTTCTGACATACTATTAAAGACATTTGAAAAACATACAAACAAACAAAAAAACAAACAAAAAACTTTGCAACACTTAAGACCTTATGGTGCTTGTGAAATTAACTTTCAAGTTGAATTATAGGTAACACTTTCTTTTATAGTTTACACTTTCAGTGGATTTAAGACCACTGACAGGAACAGTCCGTTGGTTCCTGTATGGTGTAGCTGACCCATGTGGAGTTTCCACTACAGTAGAGTTGGACTGAACGGCGCTGCAGCCCCAACTCTCTGCAGCACTTACAGAAACGTGCATATGTGTTGATATTGTAGTTGTAAATACTTGCAGATGGACACTTTCCATCACATGACACTATATTGACCTGTGAACATGGCAGACATGGTGTGAGCCACACATAAAGCTCAAGGGGAATTAAATCCATATGATAATAGGCATATTCTTAAGTGAACTTACCGGTCGGTTGCTACGGCAATCATTCTTTCTAATTGTCATCCTCACTGTCACTTTCTGACAAGACTTTCCATCCTCTTTACCTGCAATGCAAGAAGTCAATGAATTATCTTTTTCATGCTGTGTAACAGTTCTATTTCATGCAATAAATAACTTCTGCTCGTCCTAAGTTACAACCCCAATTCCAAAAAAGTTGGGGCAGTATGAAAAATGCTAATAAAAACAAAAAGGAGTTATTTGTAAATTATATTCACCCTTTGCTATATTGAAAGCACTACAACTAAACATCATATTATGTTTTACCTTGTGAATTTCATTTCATTAGATTTTTTCTTTTTTAAATGTACAGTAATTTCAAATCAGATGATTGAAACACACTCCAAAAACGTTGGGACAGTCCAGTGTTTACCACTGTGAAACATTACCATTTCTCCTAATAAAACTTATAAAGCATTTAGGCACTGAAAACACAAGTTTGTTAAGTTTAAAAAGTGGAATTTTCCCCCATTCATCCATTATTCAGGTCTTCATCTGCACAAATGTACAGGATGTCTGTTGCTGTATTGTGCACTTCATAATGCATCACACATTCTCAATTGCAGATGGTCTGGACTGCAGGCAGGCCAATCTAGCACCCGCACTCTCTACTTATTCGGCCAGTATGTGGTTTGAAGTTGTCCTGCTGAAACTGCCGGGATATCCCAGGAAAAGAAGGTGCTGGATGTCAGTAAATGCTGCTCCAAAATTTTTACATATCTGTCTGCATTTATGGTGTGCAAGTTACCCATGCCATGGGCACTGACCCTGACCACTGGGTTTTGGACCTGACACTGAGCTTGGATGGTCCTTTTCCTCTTTGGCCCTGTCACGATCCACTGTTGTCTGCCCCGTGATTCACTTGTCAATTGTCATGCATTACACTTCCCATGATTCCCGGCCCTCATCACTGTGTTATTGTGCTCACCTGATTGTCGTTTTGTCATCACCATGTCTGTGTATTTAAACCCTGCTGTTTCTCCATTCCTGTGTCGATCGTTGTTGGATGTAGATGTTGGTATATGTTAAGGTATATGTTAGTTTTGATTTGTGCTCATATGTTAGTTTTGATTTGTGTTCTCCTGCTCTCCGTGGATGTTTCTCGTGTTTATGTTTAGTTTTTTCCCCACGTGGATGTTTTGTTTGTTCCCCGTATTGTTTCATTCATTAAAGAAGCTGCTCTTAGATCCCCACTCCTCGTCTGCCTTCGTCTGAATCGTAACAGGCCCAGAGAACATGACAGCTGTGTTTTTGAAAAAATATATTTGAAATGTGGAAAAGTGGTTGAAATTGTGTTGATGTAGTGACACTATGGGTCGCTCTTGAGAGCCCCAAAACACCTCATATCTTTCGAGAAAAGGCCAATGAGAATTGGCGATTGGAATTTGCATGCCACTCCCCCGGACATACGGGTATAAAAGGGAGCTGGAATGCAGAGTTCTTTCAGATTTTTTCTTTGGAGCCGAGCGGTTGTGTGGGGTTCACTGATGTTTCATTCACCTCTTTAAGAAGTGTTTGCTGCTGGATATACGGTGCATTCCAGTGACTTTCTCTCCTTCAGCACGATCAGTGTACGCCACTGGGCGCTTCGACAGTGCAAAAAGTGTGTATTTCTCCTCTAAAGAGTATATTTCCCCTATTAGAGCAAACACATTGACGTTGAACGTATTTTTAAAGACGCATCTTTTAAAGATGCCTTTCCGTCTGTGTAGTTCCTGGGTGCAGTTGTTACCTCTCCGCCTCTGATGGTCAAGATCGCTACCTCACTGGGTCATGATCACGTTCAGGAAGCGTTCATGGATGGTTCATGTTCTCACTGAGAGTACATGACCATGGCAATGTTGTGGTCACGGAGCGGCTGAGGGTTATGCCGCGATACCCCAGGTGGATAAAGCGATCGTAGAACACCAATCCTGGACCTGTGAGTTCTGTACCGGGCCTTGCACAGAATCCAGTTCAAAATTCTGTTGCAGAAACTCATTTTGACATGCATCTGGCATCAAGATTGGTTTATGGCAGTAGACTTGAAGGACGTGTATATATGTCTCGATTTTTCCTCGACACAGACCTTTCTGATGGTTCACGTGCGACGGTTGGGACAGGTCCTGGACAGGTCCACGCCTGCTTTGGCACATCGACTGCCTCGAGTTGCAGGCAGTACAGCTCAGGCCACTCAAATCCCCGCCAACCTCAATGCCACTACAGACACACTGTCGTGGCAGGTGATGCTCAGGGGAGAGTGGAGACTCCACCCCCAGGTGGTTCAGCTGATTTAGAGTCGATTCAACAGGGCAAAGGTAGACCTGTTTGCCTCCCGGTATGCTCTGATGGGAGCCCCCCTCAGCACAGACATGCTGGCAAACAGCTGGGACAGGGCACCATCTGGCATGCACGCCCAGACCTCTGGAACCTCCATGTCTGGTCCCTGGACAGGACACATTAGATCTAAGTGGTCTACAGCCCGCAGTGGTTAACACAATCACTCAGGCCAGGACTCCTTCCACAAGGAGCTGTATTCCCTGAAGTGGCGTATGTTTGTTACATGGTGTTCTTCCCATAGCGAAGACCCCCAGAGATGCACAGTCGGGTCAGTGCTTTCCTTCCTACAAGAGAAGCTGGAGGGACGGCTGTCCCCCTCCACCCTGAAGGTGTACATAGCTGCTATAGCAGCGCATCACAATGCAGTTCAAGGTAGGTCCCTTGGCAAGCACGACTTGATCATCAGGTTCCTGAGAGGTGCCATAAGGTTGAACCCTCTTAGGCCGTGCCTCTTTCCCACATTGGACCTCTCTGTGGTCCTGCTGGGCCTTCAGAGAGCCCCATTCAAGCCCCTAGAGTCAGTCTCATTAAAGACCATCCACCTGACCGCGCTCACTTTCATTAAGAAGTATGGGGACCTGCAAGTGTTCTCTGTCAGCAAAACGTGCCTGGAGTTCGGTCCGGAAGACTCTCAAGTGACCTGAGACCCCGACCGTGCTATGTGCCAAGGTTCCCATGACCCCCTTTAGGGATCAGGTGGTGAGCCTGCAAGTGCTGCCCCCAGAGGAGCCAGACCCAGCCTTATTGTTGCTGTGTCCAGTGAATGCTTTGTGCATCTTTACACTTCATTACACTTGGATCGCACGCAGAGCATTAGACGCTCTGAACGTCTATTTGTCTGCTTTGGTGGACAGTGGAAAGGGAACACTGTCTCCAAACAGAGGCTTGTCCACTGGATCATAGACCCCATCGCATTGGCCTACCAGACCCAGGCTGTGCCCGCCCACTTGCGGGTTCAAGCAAACTCTACAAGGAGTCTGGCATCCTCATGGGCACAGGCAATGGCACCTCTCTAGCAGACATCTGCAGAGCAGCAGGCTAGGCAACACCCAATACCTTTGTGAGATTCTACAATCTCCGGGTTGAGCCGGTTTTGTCCCGTGTTCTTTCAGGTACGAACAGGTTAGTTTCGTAATGCAGGGCAGCTGGCCAGGTGTACCGATAGCATTTAGTACCTTTCCCCTCCAGGACGTGAAGTTGTACGCTCTTTTCTTGCATGCAAGCTCACCAGCCGTGAACCCTAGATGTCCTTCCTCCTAGCCCTCTGGCTCACAAAGCAGAGGAATTCGTAGTCAGACCCAGTACGTGTGCTAATGTGCCCTGTTCTGGTGTAACCCCGGTAACCTCCTGTGATGTATTTTCCGCAGCACGGTCTGCCTTCGCTAGACCCGCGTCTCCCTTGGGCAGAGCTCTCTCTGCCCCGGTCTCTGTGTTTGTAGAGCTCCTCCCCTAAGAAAGGCAGGACCTTCCACCACGGCCCTTCCATGTGCGGCCTAGAGCCCATGTGACATATTTACCACATGTTTACTCCTCCTTTGGGGCAGGGTGTGGTCTCCTGGGGTCTTTTCCCCCTGCGGAACGCTCCCATTCTAGATACCATACTAGATACTAGATTACTGAAGCATCTGTAGGCAAATTGAAAAGCCTCAAATGACCCTTGCTCTTGAAGGACTAGGCTGTTTTTGGAAGCTCCTTATAAACTACGACACGAATGCCTCACCTGTTTAATATCTCCTGTTCCACAATGTTATTTTAACTCGCCAAATTGTTATTAGTCTTAAATTGCCCCGGTCCAATCTTTTTTAGAGTGTATTGCAATCATCTGATTTTAAATTACTGTACATTAAAAAAACAACAATGAAATTCACAAGGTAAAACATCATATAATGATTATTTGTAGTGCTTTAAAAATAGCAAAGGGTGAATATATTTTTTTTTATTAGTATTTTTCATACTGTCCCTTTTTTGTAATTGGGGTTGTAGGATTAGCATTTCAAGCAAAGAAGAACCTCCTCCCTCTGGTAGATTACCATTTAATTGCTTGGTTTTATTACAGTAATATGATTTTTAGCAGACATCTGATACTCAGAATCAATGTTGCCAAAAACCTATTAAGGGGTTAACTGCTGCTAATGCTTAAAATGTTTAAACATTTTAATGAATTGCTTACCATTTAATAGGTGAAGAAACTTCATTGGCAACAGCACACTGCACAAGCATATTGCTGGGAAGTCACTTCAAATTACATGAATGATGGCTTTGCCCCGGTATACACTCAAAAGAAAATACATGGTATACACATTTTGCTGCTTGTTCAATTTACTTAATTCAAATGAACCAAGGGAATACAATTATGGAACATTTTGTCACAACTTGATTTCACTGTGTTCTGTCTCTGTTCTGTTATTTTATGCATTTTGAGCAAGATGAGAATAGGTAAATGTTTTTAATGCTTAATGTTCTGTTATATTGATATTTTAAAATAGTGTCTGTTATGCTGGAGTTTTGGGGGTTAGCATTGTGGTGAAGAATGGCACTTGTGCTTAGGTGGGGGATGGACTTTCACTTTTAAGTAAAACATGGTTCAAGTGCTGCTTAGCTCTATAAGCAGTTGTTACTAACTTGACAGTGCAACAGTTTTACTGTCCTTCACTTGCTCACCTGGCATATCCTAATGATTAATAAAATAAATTAAGTTGGTCCAATATAAGAAAACGTATTTAAAGATTTTAGTTTGACGAACCTAATGAAGTTAATTTAAATCTACTATAGTACATTGTTTTGACCTAATCCAACTTAATTATGTTGGCTCAATGAAACTGACTTAAAAGAATGTTATGGGTTCAAACATGTTCAGCTCAATTGACAGCATTTGTGGTTTATGTTTACATATGTTGGTTATCACACAAATGTATTTCGACACGTCCCTCCTTTTCTTTAAAAAATCTAAAATCAAGGCACTTACAATGGAAGTGAATGGGGAAAATGAAAGTTAATTTGGCCAATTTTTGGAGGGTTTATACACTATAAAAACACTTTCATTCATTCTTCTGTTAATTTTTTTTTTATTATTTGAGCTGTAAAGGTGTTTAAATGGTCATTTTTAGAGTCATTTTAGTGTTTTAGGGTTTGTTGACATCACATTGTCATGGTAACAAAGTTGTAATATTGGCAACAACTTTACACAGAAAAGGTTAGTAAGCCATTTTTTCACACTAAAATCATGTTTACACACATTGTTTATGTCTTAGGCTTTACTAAAAAGTGTGCATTTTAATGTTCACTGTGGAGGCGAGGGCATAGTCGAGCATTCATTTGGGGGAGATAGGAAGTGGTAAGGGTTTATAACTGAGATGAATTGCTGTTAATTGCTGTTTCTTTGTTCACAGTGACAGATGGGCAAAATAAAAGGGGCCAGACCTCAGAGCAAGAAAGAGAGAGCCCAGCTGAAGGTTCAAGTGTGTTGGCAGCTGCCAGTCCCACTAAATATAGCGTTTGAGTGTTTATATATGAAGCTTTACCATTACACAGTCAAGCAAACATGTTATTGTGTGAAGAATTGGATTCAACGTCTCCCGCTTCCTCATTCCTCAAACCCGTTCACAAATTGGCCCCCATTCACTTCCATTGTAAGTGCCTCACTGTAACACAGATTTTTGCTTCAAAGTCAAAATATATTTTTGTTGGTACTCAACATTATGCCACAAATGCTGTCGATTGACCTTAACTTGTATTGAACCAAGAACATTCCTTTGATCTGAATTAAACTTTCTAAAATTCAATAAGGGTAATTAATAAATATTTGGAGTATATAAAGTAATCTATTATTTTAATCAGGTTTAACAACCACTTTCAGCAGGATGATGAGGCTACATCTATTTATTTTCCAGTCCACAATTATTATTTTTTTTGTGTGATACTAAATGGTAAATAGACTGTACTACAAATTTTACTGATGGGTTATCTTTTATAAAAAATTCCTTTAAGATTAATTCATAAGATTTTAATATGTATTTATTATATTTTAACTAATACTGAATCAGAGAAATAACCATTCTTTCCCCACTTAGCTGAAAAATAATTTCTATAAACTACTCATCTACTGAAAAAAAAGTGATGCATATGATTTTTACTTATTTTCAAGATTGATGTTGTTTCACCACACTGAAAGCAAAATAAGAAGAAAAGAATAAAAAGCCCCAAATAAGCCCCAATATATATATATATATATATATATATATATATATATATATATATATATTTTTTTTTTACCAATACAAATATAAATCAGTAGTCAGTAGAAGCTGTAATAGTTTGGGTAATGTGGCATAAGAGGCAGACTTTGAAGAAGAACACAAATAGGGGAAACACTTAGTATTGCTAATAATGCCAAATAACCCAAAACATTACCAAACACCCCATAACCACAAACTAGACCTACTGTGTGATTAGAGGCTACAGCCTAGGTATTCTGAATCATGCAGATCTACAGAAACTCACTACTTGGCCACTACCAACAGTACATTGTTGGCAATCAACAATGCACTGCCCGACAAAGCAAAATGGGGAAAGATTTCGCTATGTCAATGAGAAAATTTTCAAAGACTTTCTTTAGGGACAAGTAACTTAAAAATAAAGTATATTTATTCCAGTAAGCAGTGATCTACAACTCTGTTGAGAGTCCTGTTTTGTTTGAATAGGGGGAGTACATTGTTGGAAATCAACAATGGTGATGGTGAGCCTCAGGGTCTGATGTTAGTACCAGGTACCTTGTTCACAGTTTGTGCTAACTGTGGGTTTCAAAGGGCTAACAGGGAAGGGGAACATGGAGTTTTCAGAGCCTGGAGAGATTGTTACACAATGTTACACTTACCCTGATATAGCATACTAATATTTTGCTATGTTGCTATGCTTTTCTTTTATGTTTTGTTCCAGTGAATTCTCTAATATTCTCTAGATTTCTTGTACTTAAGTGACATGCAGCCATTGTTTTCATGCTGTATACATATGCTGAGGGGAAATTACTCTTGAAGAAACAGATGTGAAGTTGAGCTTTCATTTGTGAATGGTAGTGTTACTGATGGAGATGAACAAAGAAAATAATCCTCTGTACTCACATGTCTTGCAGCATCCATCCATGTAACTAACAACAGTGCCGCCAATCTAAGACAAGATGAAGACTTTTAAACATGTAGAAGGGGTCAATAAATGGGGCAGTTTATTTAAATTAGTTTAATGAATTGCTGTTTTAATTTTAGGCACATTATGATTGTACTGTGTCTTTAGCTTTTTACAAACTTTAAACAAAATCTTAATGGCAGAATAAATTTAAAGTATTAGTTGGATTGTTTACTTTGTTCCTGACTCAGGACCAGTTATGTCTCAGAAATAGAATGGAAACACCTTGATCTGTGTATAAATTAAATCCTCTAATGGACACTATATAACAGACTAAATCTCCACATCATTTTCATGTGTTTGTATGTGTTTGCATATACCTTTACCATGATGCTATACTTAGGTTTATGTTTATTAAGAGAGAGAATTCACCTTCATACATTCTGTCTCATTGAAGTGGGGGCAGCTGTAGGGGTGAGAGACAAGCACAGGTCCTGACAGAGTGTCTGTGCAGTCATAGTGCATGCAGTCAGACACCCAGCTGCGCCCTGGCTGCAGACGAGCAAACAGAGAAGATTGTCACATTCACAGCAGAACAGACAATAAATGCACAGTAATACACTTTAGACCATGTGGCAGACCATGAACCATCCTCGAGACAGACTCACAGACTTGACTGTCAAGTTATTTCAACAATTCAGACAATATGTCATAGATTTCTTTCTAACCACAAAACAATAAAACCGCAGAGTAACATTTGACATTAAAAGTAAATAGCAGGAAAAAAAATATTTCCTCATAATAGAACAATACATATAACAACGTGGCTTGTAGGGCTGTAAATTACTGCATTACATATTCAAACTTTGTTAGTAGAATTATATTTAAATGTCAAACAACTATAAAATGATGTTCTGCTGAAGTAAAAATTGTCTCATGAATAAACAGCCTTGTCTCACGAAAGGGATATTTTTCTAAACATTTCACAGCCGTGGTTCCAATCTTTTATTTATAGGGATAATAAAATTACTATGGGAAAAATAAGATATTATTTAAAAATTTTAACTGTGTGCTATGTAAAAGACAATGAAGCTAAGGTTTAGCACAGAGTTAAATTAATGACAAACATGAACTTTTCCATACTCAGTTTTATGATGATGTCAAGAGCATGTGAATGAAATTAAATACCAGACAGAGAGATGACAGAAATGTCTATGTTTATAAAAGTATCCATGGTGCAAGCGATCAGACGTGATTTTTCCGGCCCTGCTTCTCATTCTGGAGCTGCACAGATGTGTGAGAGAGCAGAGCTGGCTGCCAATGATTTTCTCTGCACACATGCTGTTTTACTTGCAATAATGCAGAGCCAACTCAAACAGATACGGAGTATAACGATGAGAAAGTATTATCTTATTTATTTTAATGCTATAGTTATTTATTACCGGTGAAGTGTAAGACCAATAGCAGCTTGAATATCTCAGTGAATATGCTGGATTCAGTCACATTATGCCTTCCTTAAAGTTGTCAGAATGTTAATTAGAGCTCTGAAGAGTCACAAAAAGTCAGATCAAATATATACACCCCATTTAATTTGTGTGAAGACTTTGATTTCAACAGTCTTGCTCACGTTTCAATAGCTGTTGTTGATACCGGAAGTAAGTTTACACTGTGAGGGCCATCCTTGGAATCGAGAAACGTGGAAGTGTGACAATATTGCCTTTCATAGTCAAAACATTGAGACTGTGATTAAGCAGGTTGCTTTTTAAAGTTTGTGCATAAAATTAAATTGAGAAAATAGTTAATGAGAAAACCTCCTCTGTCCCTTGATTTCAGCAGTCAATTCAAACAGTTTAATGAAAAACTTTCACTTTTTCATAATCAAATACTGAAACTTTTATTTTACTCAAGTAAGCTTTTGGCTAGATACTTTTCACTGAGTTATTGTTTGACACAGTAACCATATTTATCTGAAGTATAATTTCTCAGTTTTTACTCCTCTAGAGGCTTGATTATATTCAAATATTTTTGGCCTGGCATCAAACAATAGAAAGCAAAACAGACCACAATTGAATGGAGATCAAAATGATTTGCTGAATATCACCTTGTACATAGTTACAGATCCATTGTCACTCTGCTGCAGGCAGGAGATGTTCTTACACACCCCACAGCAGCTGCTGTGGTCTTTAGGAGGGATGTAAATTTGGTTCTGTTCAACAGGTAACACACAGTTAGTAGGCATGTTTGTGTTTGGCTTGTGTGTATGTGTGTCTTTGTGTACCTTAAATACTCACAGGCTGACAACGTGCAGTGCAGTTAGTGCTGGTTGCTTTGAGGACATAGAAACCTGTGGCAGAGTCCAGAGTGTGTGTGCATTGTGTAGTGTAACACACACCCTGTTCACGGTGCTCGACCAACGTCTGTCCCGGCCGCATCACTCCCCTTTGTCCATCCACACACACTGCCTCTCTCACTACAAACACACACACACACACACACACACATGCAATGAGATACATAAATGCATTAGATAAAGACACTCTGAGGTACGGTATATTAAGAGAAATTCCAATTTGGGCAATTTCACTGAATGTGGAACAAAATTATTTCAAATGGTTAGGAGCTGTTCTCACAGAATGTGTTTTTTCTTGCATCCATCTGCTCTGTTTTGAAACTGTTTTTCTATGTAAACATGTGGCTAATGGACATATTTGATCATTGCGATGCATCTCGCTGCTTTTTAAGGGTTTCAGTTTTATTCTGTTCCATTCTGTTTGAACGGCCCCTGAGTATTTCAGACAGAGGTGTATTCTCACCACACATGAATTGTTTGCAGCTACACTGGTTTTCTGGATCAGACAGAAATGACCTGTCTAACTGCATACTCTCCCCCTACAACACAAACACCTCATATCACATATGACCCAACCAATCTAACAAGAGCCTGATCAGACACAAATGTAAATGGAAAACAAAAGTAAATAAATCATGATTAGGATATATATTAAAATCTGAATGAAATGATAGAGTGCTGAAGACTCACCAAAGAACATTTAGGTCGAATTATTTTCTCACATGCACATTCTGAGATAGAGAAGAGCTTTAGTCATTTTCAAGATCACACACATGCACACTCAAAACAGATCTACATTCTGTTTCATTAGCACACATTCACAGACACACACAAATTGCATACAAAACATAGATATATTCTTAGACTGATACTCATGACAAAAAAAAAACTTGTCAACTTAGATAATATTTTAGAGCAGCTTACCACATGTCTTTGCTGGACAACACTGTTCTGGAATCCTTGAGGAAACTAAAGCCATGCCAACTGGACATGTGACCTCTAAACATCGAGAGGTCTCACACACTGCATGCATACACACACGGTTACTGTAAGACTTCACAATTTAGTTCAGTTTATGTTGCCTTTTCAAGGCAACCTTTTGGTGATTAATTTGTAGACCTTTAAATTTGTCAATATTTATATGATCATTAATTTATAAAGCAGTATATGAGGTGTAAGCTGCTTGTTCTCCTGTGGATGTATAGTACAGAATAATGCTTCATAAACTTCTCCAACAGTAAATGGCTCATCATTAGCTCCATGGATGCATTTACCACTGAGAATAATGTTTATAAATGTTTATGGATGTTTATACATGTGTTTGTGTGTACTTACAGCAGTGATAAACTGGGCAGCAGTGTTCTGTGCTGTTTGTGTCCACGATCAGAAGTTCTCCATCTTGACACACAGGAGCTCCCTCCGAACATTTGTCACAAACTAAAACACAATAACGGACACACAAAATGAACGTAACAATCAACTGTAAGTCAGGTTAAAATGTGCAGTACATTACATGATTAATACAGTAAAGGCAGGACAGAGGTAAGTTAAGGCTGATATCAAATAATTTGTGTGTGAATTTGTTTTAAATGGAAAAAAGACAAATTGAAGATGTTTAGAACACTGGAGCCTCTCTGCAGATGTAAGCAGGAGTTCAGATTTAGGTATAGCTTACTTTAGGTGCCACAGCCTAAATCTATTGATTAAATATTTATAGATATTAATTACTCACTGCAGATGTGGGCCAAACAGCAGCTGCCTTCAGCACGAGTGACGATTAATATCTGATCCTCTCGACAACCAGGGATGTCCAAGACACACTGATCAGGATCACACTCTATAGAGAGCACAGTGTCATTGAACGAACATGCACACATAAGCACAATCTCATGCATAGTCACATTGAAACAAAAAGTACACAAACCCAAATACACAAACTGGAGTGCAAACATCCAAACTCACCACATATGTTTTCTGGACAGCAGGAGTCCTGCCTATAATACGACACCAGCTTCTCCCCATATTTACAGTCTGCAGGAGCCATCTCACACATACTCTGATTACAAACTGTCACAAAACATAACAGCAGAGATAAAACACAGGTCTAAAATTATTATAATTAGGGGTGGGCGATACAGCTAATATATATATATATATATATATATACACACCGATCAGCCACAACATTAAAACCACCTGCCTAATATTATGTAGGTCCCCCTCGTACTGCCAAAACAGCACCAATCCGCATTTCAGAATAACATTCTGAGATGATATTCTTCTCACCACAATTGTACAGAGTGGTTATCGTAGAGTTTGCCGGTTCAAACCAGTCTGGCCGTTCTCTGTTGACCTCTCTCATCAACAAGATGTTTCTATCCACAGAACTGCCACTCACTGAATGTTTTTTGTTTTTAGCACTATTCACGTGTAATTCTAGAGACTGTTGTGCGTGAAAATCCAAGGAGATCAGCAGTTAGAGAAATACTCAAACCAGCCCGTCTGGCACCAACAATCATGACAAGGTCCCATTCTGATGGTTGATGTAATAATCTATCTATAGAACGGCCATACTGGTTCAAACTGACAAAGTCTACGGTAACTCAGATAAGCGCTCTGTACAATTGTGGTGAATAAAATATCAGTTCAGAATGCTATTCTGAGATGCAGTTTGGCACTGTTTTGGTGGCACGTGGGAGACCTACAAAATATTAGATGATAACAGATGGTTTTAATGTTGTGGCTGATCGGTGTATATAATACACTCATCGACTACATTATTAGGTACACCTGTTCATCTACTTATTCAGATTATCTAATTATTCGGATTATCTAAGTAGCCAATCGCGTGGCAGCAGAGTAATGTATAAAATCATGCAGTTAATGTTAACATCAACCATCAGAATGGGGAAAAGTGTGATCTCACTGATTTAGACTGTGGCTTGATTGTTGGTGCCAGATGGGCTGGTTTGAGTATTTCTGTAATTGCTGATATCCTGGGAGTTTCACACGCAACAGTCTCTAGAGTGTAAAGAGAATAGTGCGAAAAACAGAAAACATCCAGAGAGTGGCAGTTCTGTGGGTGAAAACGGAGGTCAGAGGAGAATGGCCAGACTGGTCCAAGCTGACAGGAGGGTGGCATTAACCCAAATAAACATGCATTACAACAGTGCTATAAAGAAAAGTATTTCTGAACATTCAACACGTCGAACATTGAGGCGGATGGGCTACAGCAGCAGAAGACCCCTCCGGGTACCACTACTGTCTAAGAACAGGAAACTGAGACTGCAGTGGGCACAGGCTCACCAAGATTGGAGCGTTGAAAAAACATTGGCTAGTCTGACGAATCTCGATTTCTGCTGCGAGATAAATATAAAATGAAGCAAAATTGTGAATATATATATATATATACAGAGAGGAAAATAAGTATTTGAACACCTTGCTATTTTGCAAGTTCTCCCACTTGGAAATCATGGAGGGGTCTGAAATTGTCATCGTAGGTGCATGTCCACTGTGAGAGACATAATCAAAAAAAAAAAGAAATCCAGAAATCACAATATATGATTTTTTAACTATTTATTTGTATGATACAGCTGCAAATAAGTATTTGAACACCTGTCTATCAGCTAGAATTCTGACCCTCAAAGACCTGTTAGTCTGCCTTTAAAATGTCCACCTCCACTCCATTTATTATCCTAAATTAGATGCACCTGTTTGAGGTCGTTAGCTGCATAAAGACACCTGTCCACCCCATACAATCAGAAAGAATCCAACTACTAACATGGCCAAGACCAAAGAGCTGTCCAAAGACACTAGAGACAAAATTGTACACCTCCACAAGGCTGGAAAGGGCTACGGGGAAATTGCCAAGCAGCTTGGTGAAAAAAGGTCCACTGTTGGAGCAATCATTAGAAAATGGAAGAAGCTAAACATGACTGTCAATCTCCCTCGGACTGGGGCTCCATGCAAGATCTCACCTCGTGGGGTCTCAGTGATCCTAAGAAAGGTGAGAAATCAGCCCAGAACTACACGGGAGGAGCTGGTCAATGACCTGACCCGTTTCCAAGGTTACTGTTGGTAATACACTAAGACGTCATGGTTTGAAGTCATGCATGGCACGGAAGGTTCCCCTGCTTAAACCAGCACATGTCAAGGCCCGTCTTAAGTTTGCCAATGACCATTTGGATGATCCAGAGAAGTCATGGGAGAAAGTCATGTGGTCAGATGAGACCAAAATATAACTTTTTGGTCATAATTCCACTAACCGTGTTTGGAGGAAGAAGAATGATGAGTACCATCCCAAGAACACCATTCCTACTGTGAAGCATGGGGGTGGTAGCGTCATGCTTTGGGGGTGTTTTTCTGCACATGGGACAGGGCGACTGCACTGTATTAAGGAGAGGATGACCGGGCCATGTATTGCGAGATTTTGGGGAACAACCTCCTTCCCTCAGTTAGAGCATTGAAGATGGGTCGATGCTGGGTCTTCCAACATGCCAATGACCCAAAGCACACTGCCAGGATAACCAAGGAGTGGCTCTGTAAGAAGCATATCAAGGTTCTGGCGTGGCCTAGCCAGTCTCCAGACCTAAACCCAATAGAGAATCTTTGGAGGGAGCTCAAACTCTGTGTTTCTCAGGGACAGCCCAGAAACCTGACTGATCTAGAGAAGATCTGTGTGGAGGAGTGGGCCAAAATCCCTCCTGCAGTGTGTGCAAACCTGGTGAAAAACTACAGGAAACGTTTGACCTCTGTAATTGCAAACAAAGGCTACTGTACCAAATATTAACATTGATTTTCTCAGGTGTTCAAATACTTATTTGCAGCTGTATCATACAAATAAATAGTTAAAAAATCATACATTGTGATTTCTGGATTTTTTTTTTTAGATTATGTCTCTCACAGTGGACATGCACCTACGATGACAATTTCAGACCCCTCCATGATTTCTAAGTGGGAGAACTTGCAAAATAGCAGGGTGTTCAAATACTTATTTTCCTCACTGTATATATATATATTCACAATTTTGCTTCATTTTATATCACCAGCAAACTCATCACAATTTTTTGTTGTATTCAATATATCAATATCATCTAGCCTTAATGTTAATGAAACAATGCACATCATAGCATTCATTATGTGTAGCTGTATAGGATAGAGTAATATATTGTACATTGGCGTGTACTGCACAATGTAGATATGTTTGAGTTGTGAAACAAGATATTAACAGACCACAGGCTTTGTGAGGGCAGCAGCTGCTGTCATCTGTAAGGCTGACGCTGATCTCTCCTGTACGGGTGCACACTGGCTGAGGGATGTTACTGCAGTTATACTCCACAGGCACAATGCTGTCGTTCTCACACTTATACATGCAGCAGCCATTCAGAGAGGCTTTCCACACCTCGCCCAGTGCCCGTGGAGTTCCAAAACTATCAGTGCATGCTGCAAACAAAAAAAACAAAAACAAATTATTTAGCATCTACGTGTTCTAAAGGGAGATGTGAGATGAAGGGCAGAGAGAGGGAAGGAAGGAGAGGGACGGGCATACCACACTTGCTGGGTGTAATGCAGAGAGCAGAATATGGCCGGTGTAGGAGAGTTCCCTCTGGACACACACAGCCCTCCGTAAGGCCCGTGCATTGGTCTGGGACAAACTCAAACTCTTGGTTTGGGCAGGAGTGGGCAGTGCAGGTTGGCAGACATGCCTGGTACCGCAGATTTTCTGGGCACATAAATGCTACAGAAACAGAGAAAACATATTATCATTAATGTATAATATACATTACCCCAATCAAACTACAGTGATATCATACAATAACAGAACTGCAAATCAAGTAATGGCATTTTAACCACACCATATAAAGCTGTGGAAACAAAAAGTTTTAATTACGTAACACTAAATAAAAGGAAAAGTTCACCCACAAATTAAAATACATTTTTTACTCTCCTACGTATATTCCATACACATATGACTTTCTTTCTTCTGCGGAACACAATAGGAGGAATTTTGAAGGATGTCTTCACTGATTTCAATACAATGGCAGCTGAGCAGAATGTGACTAACAGTAAAACTTAAAATGGGACATCCCTAAACTCAGAAGATAGAAAGTCAAACAGGTTTGGAACATCTTGAGAGTGAGTAAACTATCATAGAACTTTTATTTCTAGGTAAACAATTCTTTTAAATCAGTATTAAATCCACAGGTTGAAAACAGCAATGTATCAACCTTTGATTTTCTGAGAAAAGTGTTTTTGAGTGTGTATGTCTTGGTAACTTCATACGGCAGAAATTAGCGCTCCTCCATTCCATGCAGATGTTGAATTTGTGGCAGGATGCAGCATAAGCAGCCAGAGCAACACAAGGATTATTCACATACTCCACATCTCTCACCCACATATCACAGAATGTTGATGGAGGGACCTGAAATGCACAGACTGGTCAGGAATTGTATATAATCAAGTGTGTGTTTGCGGGTATTGGTAGATGACATGCATGTGTGTGCTGTACATAAGGATGGCAGATTTTGAAGGTATGGTTGTTCAACATGCTCATGCACTGGGAGCAGTCACTTGTGGTGCAGTTGACCTCCCTCTTTCTGCTGTGGCTGATGTAGCTTGTTGTGTTGGGAATCTGCCAGCTATCGATGAATACGGCTGGATCCTCTTGTTCAGTCACAACTGTACCATTAGACAGAGTCAGATCATTCAATGGATTACCATCACAACTACCTGCACCGGTTGAAAAAGATAGATTGAGAGAGATCGAGAGTGAGGAACATGAAAGAGGAAGATGACACTTAAAAGATACCGTGATAATTTAAGCGAATATACTCTGTAGTTAATGGCTTCGTACCACACAAGCCCATGGTGGTAAGTCTGTTGTTATAACTGTCCATCTCAATCACCATCATGCCTGTAGTGTGGAACCACTGGATCTTCAGACCAGCTGGACTTTGGATCAGATACATGTTTCCTGTGTCTAGAATCTCAAAACCAAACTTCTTAAACCGTGGCTTTGCATACCTGGAGTTCACATAGAGCTGGAAAGGCAGCACATCATACAGTACATATTAACATCTCTCAATTTGTCAGACTGGCAAAATTAGCATTTTTACAGCATTAATAGTATCGTTCACCCATAAATTAAAATTCTATAATTTTATTAGATTTTTCAAATTCTTGCATCACTTTTTGTGTTCTTTAAAAGAAAGAAAGACATACAGGTTTGAAACAACAAGTAGAGAGTAAATGATAACATATTTTCAACCTTAATATAATGCATCTCTATCACAAAAATACAAGTACATTCCAAGAATGGCCAAGACATATGCACACTCACACGTCTCTGCAGGCGGTTGATGAGAACTTCGTTGGATTTGTGAGTGATGTTTAAAGCTGCCAGACACAAATTGGTAAAGTTCCAGAAAGGCTGAAAAACATTCAGAATTATATGAGTTATACTTACAGTACAATTAATAACTATCTTTGAGATAAGGCAAAGGACAGAGTTGTGCATAGTTTTTTTTACTGCATATCTTACTGGGTCGTCTGGTCCAGAACACTCCTGTACCAGGATGCTTACAGTCTCATTGGGAAGTTGAGTCACCACATATAAAGCAGCTTTATATATTGCAACACTGTTCCCATCAAACGTGATCACATTGAGATCTGGAAAAACTGAACAACGACCTACATAACAAAATAAAATAACAAATGCATTGAAGACACATTTAACAGCTCAATATGAGCAACAAATGCCAGAATGGGAATGATTATAGTAATGTGTGTGTTCCTCACATGGGCAATCCCATCGTGGACAACACTTGTCACCATTGACCAGCACGGCAAAGCCAAGAAGACCACAGTTTGGGGGCGTAGGATCATAAGGGCAGCTCTGAGATTTATTGAAGACCAGCAACTGGCCACTCACACAAATAAGCTTAGTGCATTCATCCACTACCTCTGAATATGGAGACTACAGACACATGCACACACACATACACAGACATGCACACACAAGTAATTTAAACTAATATCTTACCCCAAAATTATAATTCTGTCATCATTTAAACTTGTAAAAAGAGATGTTTGGCAGCATGTTAGTCTGTAGTCATGTAGTTGATGAGAGTGCAAATGTCAATCTTGACTTGAAATGTTCATAATTCACAAAGAAAAGATAATATTATGTACATGTTATGTCATCGCACCACTGATATACTATACTATCTGAATTTCAAACCACTGTTATCTTGACCATGGCAAAGTTAGCTTCACACGAGAGAGACACAGGAAGCTGCCTGGTAAAGTACTTGCGCTCCATGGGATCAAGGCAAAATCTGTTTGGCCTACATATGCATATCTGCCTGCTTCGAGTACTGGAAAGCCACTTAAAAAATGTCACAATATTTTGGCAGTTAAAAACAAAATAAATTGCCAAGACGTGCTATTTTGCGCATCTGAAAGACACAATCTTTATGTTGGTAGATCAGCTCTGACCTTTTTTTTGTGTGCTATCAAGTTGCACATGCTTTTATACATGCAAACCTTTAGTAAATCGGGGCCATAATGTCATTGCAGGCTTTCTTGATCCAAAATTTAGAAAGTGATTTGAAATTTTACATGAAAATCAAATTATATTAAATAATTTCTTGATTGACTTACAGTGCACACTCTGCTGGGTGTGAGAGATGTTGTTTTGGGAACTGGAGGTGTCTGCCTTGTCATCCAGTGCTCTGTTTCAATAGTGTATGAAGGCCTGGTCATCAGAGACGAAGCAAGTGTTGTTAGGCCAGTGTCTGGAGCAGGTGACTTAGCTGTGACTGAGATATGTTCATCCACCAGAGGGTGTTCAGCAGAGGTGACAGAAATACTCTCAGTGACAGTGGGAGAAGCAGGTAACCATGTGGAAATAGTAGTCTGGGTAACAACTGATGCAAAACTGGATACTGGAGCAGATGTAGCTGTTCCAGTTGATGATGATGGGAGTATTGTGGTTGGACCAGATTCACTGGTGTGCTCTGTAGATCCATAGGTGATTTCAGTGGTGGTTACGGGACTGTGCAATGTCTGTGTGCTTGTAGTAGCAACAGATATACTGGTAGTATTTGTATCTGTGGAAACAGTGGTCACTTTATCTGTGGAAAAGGTAGTAAGTTGTGTTGTTAATGTAGATTCAATCCTGGCCACTGGTGAAATGCTGGTCGTGGCTACAACTCTTGGAGTTTCTTGTCGTGTGGTAGTCACAAACGCCGGAGAGGTCAGAACTGGTGTGTCACGGGTTATGATTTTTGGTGTAATTCTGGAAGGCAGGGTGCTGAAGGTCTCACTCTGCTCTGTTGATGTCTGTGTCATTGCAGCAGTTGACAGCACAGTTGTTTCCTTGTCGGGAGAAACTTGAGTTGTCTCTGTGACAGGATATACAATTAAGGGTGTGATTGTGGATGTTCGAGTGGTAGAAACAACCTTCTTATCAGTTGTGGTAGAAATTAGCAAAGATGCCTCAGAAGTGACAGTTGTTTCTGTGATTTTTGTTGGGGATTTATCTATTGAGGTTGCCGTTGTCCATGTGGATGGTGATGATGGGGAGATCTCATTAAGTGTAGTTGTTCTGGTCATAGAATAAGGTGGATGAAGTGGGGAAGTGCTTACTTTGTCTGTGAGGTGAGTCGTGGTGGAAACCGAACCCCAGTGAGACTCTGTAGGGCCTAGTGTTGTTGACATGGACATAGCTGTAGAGGTTGTTTTGTCAGTGATCGACACATGGGATGTAAACAGTGTTGATGTTGCCTCTGCAGTCATTGAGGTGGATGGGATGGTGGTGTAGGTGGTAAGTGGGATTTCTGTTGTCCTCACACTTGTTTGGGATGTTTCTGGTGGCACAGATTGAGTTGACATGGTTTGGGTTACTCTCCAATCAGTCTGTAATGTCCTTTCGGTTGTTGGAGTAGCAGGATAGGTATACAGAGAATATGTTGGCTGATATGCTGTTTTATCTGTGGTTTCTGTTGGCACATATTCAGGGGATGACACTGTGATGATGCTGGTTGCTGGGACAGTTGTTGAGACAGACACTGTTGTTTTTGCAGTTTCAGGTTGCTTTGAGGTTGTTGAGGTTGTTGAGGTTGAAAAAGCCAAAGGTCTGGTTTGAGTTGAAGGCAGTGATGGAACAAGATAACTTTTTGATTCAACAGGGATGTGGGTGGACAATGATTCTGTAGGTGAAGTGTAAATAGTTTCCAACTTCAAAGGTTTCTGGGTTTCAGAGGTACTCTCAGGGGTTGTCTTCAGAGTGTGTATAGAAGTTGACAAGGTAAGATTTGTTGTGGTGACAAAGGTACTAGATTCTAATATAGGTGATGTGGTTGATGGTGAAGTGAGTTTTGTTCTACTGATAAATTCTGAAGCAGACTGTGTGCCACCAGTAGAAGTCACAGTGGGTGTTGTGGTCTTTTCCATTAGTGTTAAGGCCTCTGAGACTCTGAGAGTCTCTGTACTAGAAGTGAGGGGAGATGGCACTTTGTCAGTTGGGGATGTGACTTCTGTGGGGCTCATGCTGGTCAAAACTGGAAGGACAGGTTGAGTGCTTTCTCTAGTCAGCTCCTTGCTTGAGGTCGATGACAGAACAGGGCTTGAAGTAAGCAGTAAGGGTACAGTTGTGGTACTGATGAGTAATGTTGAAGATTCTGATGGCCTGCTTATTGTAGAGGTTAATGGAAGAAAAGATGAGACAGAGACAGTGCTAGAGTGCACAGTGGTGGGGGAAGTGGGACTGTGGGTACTACTTGGCTCTCTAGTGGTTCTCTGTGTGGAAGCCAGCAGGCTTGTGGAGGAAGAGGAGGTTGTTAATGTGGTAATGGTATCCACAACCTCAGGTCTGACAGCGGAAGATGTTTGCTTTGCTGTGCTTGACATGGGAGTAGTAGGTGTAGATTCTGGGGTGCTAGCATTGGTAGTGGCTGATATAGAACCTGCTGGGCCGCTCAAGGTAGAAATTTCAGAGGAGTGTGCAGATATTACAGTAGAAATGGGTGGTGTGAATGGAGGAACAACTGCAGGCATAATGCCTACATACAAACACAATTCCTTTGTTAGACACTGCACAAAACAGCTCATTGAAACATGTTATTTTATGCTATATAGCTAAACTGGAGCTTGGAGTTACAAAACATTTTTCTAGAGATGGGAATAAAAAGTAAAACTGTAGTAAAACTAAAGTAAATGTACTGTATATAAATATTCATATCTCCATTGATACATGGTCAAAAATCAAGCAACTGGTTGAGCTAGTATTTAATCTATCATTCACTATGTTCACTATGTGAACACTTTAAAAGTTCAATATCAGTCAGACTTAAACAATAATTTGTCTTTTTAAAATGTCATGTAAATGCTTTAGTCCAGCTGAAATCGTACTAGTCAGTTTTGTCCTAAAACAGACTAAAAGACTTAATTTCATTGTAGCTTGGCTTCATACAACGTGTATCGTGATGTGTATTATCAGAACTTCCTCAGCTAATGTTCTTCTTTAAAATATTTGATTATATACTATGTCATATATACTTGGACAGACAGATAATAACTGTTGCTTGACTATTCCACTCTTGCTCAATTATAACGGCATATGTAATCGTATTGACTGAAAGGTAAACTTTTACATTTTTTTAAGGGAAGATCAAACAAAAGCAACCAAAGACCAAGTATTAAATGTGACATTAACCTTAGAAAGGTACAAATGCCATTGACAATGAACTGTATTTTACACAAGCTTTAGCATGGGTAGTAACACAAATAGCAGTAGCTTACAGTCCTCCAGATAGACACATCTATGAGTGACCTCATCTAGAACCATGTGACCCGGACACTGCGGCAGGCACCCTTCCACCCTACAGAAAAGAGCATTCAAGCCACACATCTCTTAGCCATATATCCAACCAAGCAGTGGCATGTATGCATGTATGTGTGTTCTTACTTTATGATGCTGATACAACTCAGACCTGATGGGTCACTGCATGTCCTAAAACATGGACTCACACAAGACTCATACACCCACTGACACCGAGGACCAATTGGATAGTCTGGTATAGCACCTGTATTAAAAATATGGGAAGAACATAAGTCATGATGCTCAATGCATAATATTTATTTGAATACAGTGAATTTGCCTTTATATTGTGACATGCTGACCTGTAAGTCTGAACAGTGTAGCTTGGCGGTACCGGTCTGAGTGACTGTATTTCAAAAGCTGGATTCTGGACTGCATGAAATGCACAAAGAATCCAGGCCGTGCCAGTGATTCTAGTGAATCAAAGCCTGAGACCCATGTGTCCCTGTGCTGCACAAATGTAGCTGCATCCCAGAAAGCCTCTATCTCTTGATACTTCTGCAGTCTCAGCTGGCCATTGCGCTCTGCTCTTAAAAAGAAGTTGGGTCTGTCTGCTGCCTCAAATGATATCAGTGATGAATCTGCAGTATCAACAGCATTAAACACATTGAGAAAATCCTCCTATACAGTATACATCATTCAAAAAGTTTAATATGCAAAAACAAAAATCTACAAGGACTACAACTACCACACATTTGAGTGAATATGCCTAATGAAAATGGAAAACCATAGCAGGTCTTAAGTATGGACTGTAGGTGTGTAATTTACAGTTTGTTGTATGACAAAACATAGCAAGTTGTATAACTAAACCATGGTCAAGTAATGTTTAACATAGACTTTATTTTACTCATAAATCCAAAACCCATAGGAAAATCCTGAAGGAACCCATGGATCAAAATATGCTCATTCTCTTCCAGGTTTTTGGACTACAAACTGAACAGCTCTATTTGCCAATGACGTAAGAAAAATATTTATTTTACTTTAATTCAAGATTTATACTCTGAAATCAAATCTTAACATCTTAAACAATTTTGGTTTCCATGTACATTTTTAAAATGTTTAGATATTATTACTGAAAATTGAGATTGTTGAGTATGTGCTTTTGTCTGAATGTTTGACTAACCATGTAGTCTGGCTTTGGTGAGGCCTGGTGTCATCATGAACAGTGTCAAAACCTCATCAGAACTGAATATTTCCCTGTTTGGGTACACCAGTCCACTTGACAAATTGGCTGCCAACAGTGTGCCTCTCTCTCTGTAGGTCAACAGTTTGATAGGACCCTTCCCTAAAGCTGGGCAGAAAATATACACAAGCTTAAGTAAATTCCCTTAAACATACACAATTGTCAAATAATGTTAATTATATAAAATATAATCAAATATTCTTAATATATACAGTAATATATATACAGATATATACAGTAAAGTACATATGCCAACATGTCTTAAATGTATAGATCTTTATGATGTTATTTACAGATGTGATCTTCAAATAAGGCAGATATGCAAATGTACCTTTGTTGTAGTATTCACAGTCATAAGCTGTAACGGGAGGAAGGCAACATTTCTCATTATAGCATAAAATTCAACCATGTAAAAAACTTGCAAGATAGATTACTCCTTTCTGAATACACTATAGATAGTCTTTAAACATAATGTTTGCTGTACTCAGTTAGTCTGTTTTATCTCAGTAATAACTCATATAATAAGTCAAATAGCTGGGCAGAGAGGCTGTCACTCACGGCAGACAGAAGGAGAGCGCCAGTCAATGGTCATGCCCTTTTGGCAGCAACGGTGAGCATATGCTGAAACGCTTGTGCAGAAACACTCACAGTCTCCTCCACGGTTGCAGCCACATGTGTCCACCAGGCAGTTCATATAGAACCATGTGACATCTACCTAAAGAGCATCAAACACCTTTAAACACAGATAATCTCTCTCACTCACATGTACATTTCCACACACATAAATACAAAGTGAATGTGACAATTAAAGGTGCACTCAGAAACAAGCCTGATAAAAAAAGCCTGTTTTTTATTTTGTTTTTTTTACATGGAGATGTGCTGCCTCATGGCATGTTGAGATCAAATGACTCGGCAGCCCCCTTATTATTGAAAATGTTTGCTCACAGTTTATATTAATCGTGACAGACTGTGAATTGCGCATTTCTACAAAGGCATCCGTATCCAAAAATTACTTTTGCAACTACAGTATGTGTCAGTAGCCTATAAGTCCAAGATAGCCAGCGCAAAACCAACACAAAACTGACTTCTTTAAAGTCAGCTGGAAACTGGACAGAGGTCATAAACTTACCACTGGGTGGCAGATCTGAAACACTTCACTGAGCAGAATCCCACACTGTCTTTTTGCAAAGGACTCACGGAGAGGATTCAAAATGCAGGGGTGCCTTATATCAGGACTGTTCACACACTGGAGAGACATTCACACACAAACAAATACAGTTATACTGTTTATTTGATGCTACTGACACATTCCAGATACATTGATCTGCTTCATTCAATTTAAGTTTATTCAATGTTGCAAAAACATGTATGTTTGGGCATCTACTATCAAAGAGAATGGAGAATTTGTGTCTGTGTGTCGTATGTGTGTTTATCTGTGTCATACCTCTGCTGCTGTCCAGCTGTTGCCAAACTCCTGCGGTGTTGATGAGTCAATGTTCTCTGGTGTTCTCATCTCATTTGCAGTCTTCTGATCAAAATTACCACAAAGACCAGAAAGCTTGCCCTGAAATTGGACAAATAATACATTAAATGATGCATTACCAAATTTCTGAAAAATAAATGTTATTGATTTGCCAACATAAAAGTTTACTCTTGCTGTATACTCAAGATTGAGTGGAACCTGCATAGTATCACACATTCAACACATTTGTGTGTGTTTGTGTGTGTGTGTGTGTGTGTGTGTGTGTGTGTGTGTGTGTGTGTGTGTGTGAGCATGTATTTATCACTTTGTGGGGACCAAATGTCCCCATAAGGATAGTAAAACCCAACATTTTTGAACTTGTGGGGACATTTTGTCAGTCCCCATGAGGAAAACAGCTTATAAATCATACTAAATTATGTTTTTTGAAAATGTAAAAATGCAGAAAGTTTTCTGTGAGGGTTAGGTTTAGGGGTAGGGTTAGGTGTAGGGGATAGAATATAAAGTTTGTACAGTATAAAAACCATTATGTCTATGGAAAGTCCCCATAAAACATGGAAACACAACGTGTGTGTGTGTGTGTGTGTGTGTGTGTGTGTGTGTGTGTGTGTGTGTGTGTGTGTGTGTGTGTGTATGTGTGAGCGTGTATTTATCACTTTGTGGGGACCAAATGTCCCCATAAGGATAGTAAAACCCGAAATGTTTGACCTTGTGGGGACATTTTGTCGGTCCCCATGAGGAAAACAGCTTATAAATCATACTAAATTATGTTTTTTGAAAATGTAAAAATGCAGAATGTTTTCTGTGAGGGTTAGGTTTAGGGGTAGGGTTAGGTTTAGGGGATAGAATATAAAGTTTGTACAGTATAAAAACCATTATGTCTATGGAAAGTCCCCATAAAACATGGAAACACAACATGTGTGTGTGTGTGTGTGTGTGTGTGTGTGTGTGTGTGTGTGTGTGTGTGTGTGTGTGTGTGTGTGTGTGTGTGTGTGTGTGTCTGTGTTTTACCTGCCAGCGAGGTCCAGCTTGTATATGGATGGTAGTTTTTCTATCCCAAAGCACAGTAAGATCTTCTCCAAGAAGATGTACAATGGTGTAGTATCCTGCTTGCCAGATATATACTCTCTGCCTGTCAATCACACTGGATGGGTTCTGCACATTAATCAGAACAGCAGATTTTTCTCAACTGACATTAATTTTAGAACAAATCAATCATCAGACCAAATCAATATTACATAGAACTTAAGACTAACGCCACAACACTGACAAAATAATGCGACAACTACTATCATTCTTTGTGTTTATGGCCGGAAAAAAAAGTCATTGCAATCTGCTTATGGTACAGTTATAATAGTTCTCTGATTCTTGAGATAAGGGACAAAACATGCCTTACACACAAAATAAATCTTTATGTAAAAAATCAAGAAATGTATAATAATAAAAATACTGAAAAAGTAAAATCTAAAAGGAAATGTGTATACTCGGCATTCATTTTTAAAATGCATGCTCTATACTTGGAAACGCATGCAACTTAACCTGTCCTCAGCAAGAGATCATAATTTATAACTGCCAAACAATGTGTTTTAAAATGCTACAAATTCATAAATATAAATATAAAATGAAAGGTAGGGATCTGTATGATATAAAACTATATATAAAATAAACTTAAATTTATAATTTCCATAAAAAACAGTCAATCAAAGTTGTGTCCTCATTTTGCATCAACTTGCAAATTTTTTCATAATCCTGAATAAATCAGGCAATGTCTCTGAGGACTCTTTCACATTTCCTGCTCATGGTGGATGCAACAGTAGGACACGTCTGGTCTGGTAAGTGTTATATTTTTTATATTTTAAACAAGCAATATTAAAGTTTCTGTGGTCACAGCTTCAACATGTCAACTTGTCATTCATCATTTCTGTTAGAATTGTGGAATCATTTTGGCATTTTAATTTAGGTTATGGGGCAGCTGTAACTGAAGAATTGTTTTTTAAAATGGCTGTAAACATTTTCAGAATAGTGTGAAAACAGATATAAATTATTTTATCACTCACATACTGAACACTATTATTACATAACTAAAGACGTTACACTCTTGTTAGATGGATCAAATTAAGATAGTGTTCTTTTGGTGTCTGACAGAGTTGACACAATTGACAGAAAGATGTAAGTTCTGACGTGAATAAATGCCCATTTTTGGATAGAAACATTTTTCCAAAAACCTGTTCCCTTACATGGTTTGTTAGCTGAGACCTTTGTCTACATATATAACCATTTAAAATTAATTTAGTATTAAAAAATAAAAACAGGTTTTGTTCCTTATCTCAAGAATCATTTCAGAGTTCAATTCCAGGATTTTGGTAAGGCATGAGTGAATAAGACACTCACAGGTTTGCCGGTGTCATCATCAAACACAATGAAGGAGTGACCGATGGAGATGAGGAGAGATTTCCTGCAGATCACGCCACTCTCAAAACAGTCAACATTCTCTGCTGTGATAGTCAGCATTACATCTACCAAACTCTAGCACACACACATACACATAGGAGCACACATTTGAGTCACACAACAGTCTCAGAGCCTTTATGTGTATGTCCCAGTCTGTTGCTAAATGCTCACCTTTACCAAGTACACCTTGCATGCTCCAATGTAATCAAACAGGAAACTGTCAAATGTTCGGTAGTGTCGATCTCCATAAGCTGTGCACATCGATGGACATGGGCGGAACACACACTGGAATGTGCCATGCTGACACACACTGCAAAACACATTCTCGTTCAGATACTAATAGAAGCACTTTTACTAAGTATTTCCATTCTCTCTCTCTCTTCTCATAGTCTGCGCATATATAATGAGTGAATATGTTTCTTTGACAAGTGACTGTGATAAATTAGCCTTCGAAAAGACTTCTGCTTCTGAGTAAATAACATGGTGTTACTGTGCATGTATTATTTTGTCATATTCATCATAAAAAACTACAAAATATTATGCCAAAATATTCCACCACATGTAACCATGCCGTTCCGTACCAATATGGGCTCATTGGCACAGTTGCTGTTTCTTTTTCCATTGTGGTGCTAAAGTTCCACCAGCATGGTCCTATGTCCTGAGTACGTTTAGCTAACTGTACAGAGAATTCCAGGCCGGAACGGGTTGTCATTGTCCCATAATAAACCAAATTGAAATGCTACTGGTACCGTTGGCTGCAAACTGACTGCTGTAAAACATATATACAAGTAAGTGAGCGAAATGCAGAGAATGTGAATGGATGTAAACTCACCACTGATGGCAGGGGGAGGACACTCTGTCTCCTGGATAATATTCCTTTCCTTTCCACAAACATGGGCAGGCATTTGGCTCGAAACACTCATCACCATGCTTTAGAAGCCTGAAGAACAAAATGCACCTGTGAACATACTGTAAAGAAACAGCATATAGGATGTGGATAAATGTGTGTAGGTTTGTGTATGAGAGTACATATGAGTCTAGAGCATGTGTTTAATGTCAAGTTGTTTTTTTAATGCAGTGTCATTGGGTAGCATGTTTACACTCATGCCTTACAATTGTGAGTTTTTTTGCTCTTTTGTTTATGAATTATGTTGTGTTTTGAAAAGGGGATTGGGCATTTATTTGTATTTTTATATATATATATATATATATATATATATATATATATATATATATATATATATATACACACACACAAAGACTTTACTATGAAAATAGTCAGCCTGAGACTAATATAGAAGAATATATGGGGGAAAAAAACTCTCACTGGTCACATGAGAAAAGAAGTCGATTCTCATTCTCACAGATCCACAGAGCTTCTTTTCAGTTAACTCTGCCTCCTCTCTCTCCATCTGTCTATCCCTCAGTCTCTTTTTCTCTCTCTTTTGCTGATAAAGATTTGTAATATTGATGTGAATCATTTCCATTGGCCTGAGGGCTCTCTGAGAGTTCCCAGCACACTGTCCCATAGTAGTGAGTGAAGTTACACCCCAGATAGACAGGCGTTAAAAGTTCTCTTTATCCCACAGCCAGCACACTGGATCACTTACTTCCATCAAAGAATCCATAATCACCTACTCCTGTTCTGCTTGCATAAACTTAGAGACAGAGAGATGGGTCCATAACTAAACAACCACACAGTCCATTGCTCAACAATTTTGTTCATGGACCATTGATGTAGTGTCCTCTATCTGTACAATACAGAGACTCCAGACAATAAACACAAAGCAAAATAAATAAATAAATAATTAAAAATAATAACAATAAAAACAAGGAAGTCTGAAATTACAGAAATACTGAAAAGGTGTGCAAAATTTATTTTTCCAATGACTAATTAAAAAAAGCCATAGTGAAATGAGTTCTCTGGAATCACTTCTATTGTTATATTGGATTGAGTAAAATAATTTTCATATTTCAATTCAAATGCAAGTGGCTGTCATTAATAAGAACTGATCACCTTCACTATACATGTAGGCTTGCCAAAAATGAAGAGTCTACACTAACTAACTCTTAACCTACACAATTCCTTTTAACCTCTACAAATCTTTTTAACCTGTACAATTACAGCACAATAGGTGAATTAATGCAGTGTGTCTGGTTAAGGGTTAGAGGTGACACATTTAGTGTAACAGTGATACTTTAATGTCTCAGACTGAGGCTCATTTACAGACTGATGTGAGGGTCTATATGTGTTTGATTTCACACATACCAGCTCTACCTACATCCAAGTTACCCAAAGTGGGCACTCTCACACAAATCAATCAAGCGGACACACTCCTATAAACACAAACCCTACAAAGACTAACTCCACAGACTCTTTTAAATCTTCTAATTTATTAAAGTAAACTGTCAAGATGCAAAAGAGATAGACAATTAAACTCTACAGACATTTTCTCATATAAGAAAATAAACAATCTACATCCAAGATCAGGGGTGGGCAACTATTTTGGTAAAGGGGCCACATCAGGCTTTAAGTAGTGCATGGGGGGCCACATTGTATTCCTTATGAGATACAATGCTCTGCATTTATTTGGATTTTGTAACTTTTAAGCACAGAAATAGTTGTGTACTCTGAAGTGTATCTGTGAATAGTGAGACTATACTGCAATTGCCTAAAGTATTATATTGCTCTACATATGTAGATACTTTTCTATCAGGCATTAAAAAACTGAATAAAGCTTATACATTTATTTTACCATCTCTACTTCCCTGTTCATTTATAATTCAATTTAACACACTCTACATCAGGGGTCTGTTTAAATAAAAATGTATTTTTTAATTATAGAACTTTTAATGTTTGGGCAAAGCGGGGGAGTTCACATGTTTTTTTTTCTAAAACATTACCAGTTTACATGCTAAAAGGGTCATGATGCGGATCTCCTCAATGGTTTGACTTTCAGCACATAACTGAATAACACAGACTGCATGACTATGATAAATGATTACTGCAAGAGTTAGATTAACATACAAGTGCAAATGGACTTCAACATTTCTAAATTGCACAAATAAAAAATACATATACGGCACAGGCTTGCTTTTGCTCGCATGTTAATGACCCTCTGTGTGTCAGTGATGCCGATATCTACTTATATATTTATTTCAATCACTGAGAAGGTTTACCTGCAAAATGAGTAGCACCAAACATCACAAGCAGCCTCAAGAATGGACACAGAGTAGCTGTATAAGACTTTTCCTTGAGCAGAATATTGCACTACAGATCGCCAAGTTTGTTCAAAGGGAAAAGAGAGAGATAGAAAAAGTGCACTTGCGTACATGGTTGCCAGATTGCACAAAATAAGTATAACATTAGGTGGAATATTTCCAATTCGTGCAAGTATAAATCTCAAACTGTGAGTGTTGCGTCTCTTATCTGGCAACCCTGAGCATGTTAAATACTTGTGGAGACGCATTAGGTCCCAATGCAAGTTAACTGAAATATCCAATGAAAAATAAAAGCATTTTTACGATAAATGAGCTGCCGGCCACGTTAAACCATGTGGATGGCCTGATCCAGCCCGCGGGCCATATGTTGCCCATGTCTGTCCTAGATGTGTTATTTGATCCCAGAGTGAATACTGAATAATGAATAGTGAATGCTGGTCTCACTATGACATCTTCAATATAATTTGTTCAACTTGTAAACATGCTTTCTCTAATATTATTAAATGTGTACTCCTCTAAACCTTACCTTTTTACTGTCAGCCAATTTATGGAAAATATTTCAGTCAATCAGAAAAAAAGAGGCAAAAAACTAACACTAACTAACTATAAAGTGGTAAGAAGTTATTAATTTAACAGCTGGAGTCAGTATGAATGACATTTATGCTAAATGTCTGTTCTTTTTGGAGCTTCAAAAGTCTGATCACCATCCACTTGCATTTTAAGGACCTACTGAGCTAAGATTTTTTTCTATTTTTCTTAAAATGTGTTCTAGTGAAGACAGAAAGTCACATACACACACCTAGGATATCATGAGGGTGAGTAAATGATGAGAGAATAAAACATTTTGGGTGAACTAACCCTATAATGCATTAGGTTTCAGGAACTTAACTTTAAGTATTTAAGATACATTCTCTTAAAGCAAGTCTAAATATATTTATATGTTGCCTCTCAAGTAAATGTATTTTTAGACCATTTTAAATGCAAAACAAGACAAAAACACTTGATAACAATAGGATTGTCATTTAGAAGTTTGCTTTATTGTTAGTAAGCATGTTTAATACAACCTATTAAGTCGGGGTACAGGCACAGTCAGTTAAGAATAGTCGAATAATCATTCTAATAATCATTAGATTAATCGATTAGCAAAATAATCGTTAATTGCAGCCCTAATAATGACACTAACTTGCGAAGCTTCACCTTGCGTTAGACTTTCAATTAATGTCTTGCCATTAATTATAATTTACATATGGGCAAGTATCCAAATCTGAAAAAGTGCTCTCCTCTATATATTTGCATTCCTGGTCATGTCATTCATGTTTTAACAAAGTCTTCCTGAGGCAAAACCTGGTGTAACGACAGATGACGGAAACAACAAAAATAAAAACCACATGAGACGCATTAACAAAAATCTTCACCTATGAAGGTGGTTTGGATCAGGCATGTGAAACTCAGATTTTAAGTTTTTTTTTTTCCTGTTCATACAACAAAAAACTAAATATATTTGAGTCGAATAGGCAAAAAAATCAAATTGGATTTCAGAACAAGGCCACATCTTAAAGAGTGGCAGATCATAGCAAGAGAGCAATATCATAAAGATACCTTTTCTTTCAATCAAATGAAAATGTGCTGATTTTGGAGTATGAACTACAGGAATGTCTTTAAGCAGCTTATCGGTTATTTGATCCAGCTGTGCACCTGTTTACAGCATAAATAAGCATTGCTGCCATTAATCACTTTGCTCGGGGTGGAGGAGAGTGTAATTACTCTCTCTCTCATTAGTGCAGGAATTCCCCTACTCACAAAAACACTCCTATACCTGCCGGTCCCAGGAGAGACAGGGGTATCAGCATCACACTTAGCATAATAGACAAAGAGTTAGAGAGAGAGACATAGAGGAGTCAACCTATGTGGAAACATCTTCGACAAATGTTAAAGTTCAAGGTGTAGTAAACAAAGTTTTTAATTAAATGACATGCAGAAAACATCCCTACAACCTTTCAAATATAATTGAAAAAATCTTGGTTATAGCCCTAGGCTTGGTAAACAACCAGGTCTACATATGGGCAAGTATCCAAATCTGAAAAAGTGCTCTCCTCTATTTATTTGCATTCCTGGTCATGATCATTTGTTTAGCCAATCAGACCAAAAATACCAAAGACTATCTGCCTGTCAATCATTGTGAGTGTTCACCAGGCAGCCCATATATACTCGTATAAGTGCCAGTACGGTGTCCTGCGACGAAAAACGTACAACATCGGAAGGGGGATCCATCTGTAACCAATTAGAATGTTTGTTCAAAAACTATCGCATGCATCAACAGTGATCTGTATTTTTTATTTCTGTGTACATCTTATTCATTTAAGAAACTACTGTTTCAACAAAACTTATGTGAGAACCTTAATAAACAAGTACAAAGTTGAGGAACATCTGAAGTGTCACATTGTCTAGGCAACAGGTGCATTGTGGAATTAAGGCTGCATGTGATACCTAGATCACATATCAAACACACTCATTAAATGCACACACAAACAACAATACCTAAATGTGAGAGATAGCAATGATCCAGACAACAAGACACTGCTTTATGAATCAGATGAGGTGGCTTGCCTGGGAATGTGTGTACTGTAAGTGTCTGTGTGTAGAACAGTATGCGCTCAATAATGCACTGACTGCTGGGAAGCACCTATAGAAAGGTCTAGAGGAGACTGTGTTTACCAGAGGTCAGTCTCCAAAGTATCAGTACAATTCAACCTTTTAATATCACTCTGGATGCTTTCAGATATAGTAGTTTGGCAGCAAAGAGAAAATGAATCCTACCCAATGCAGCATTAAATGTATCATTAGCAATGGATGCCTTCCTCATCTGGATGATTCTCACAAAACTGTCAAAAAAAATTCCTGCTCCTATCTTACTCCAAAATAATAATAAAAGAAATAATAAAAAATAAAAAAAAAGAAATTATTTTTTGCATATAGAAAATTAAGCCTATTTTCAGGGCCATTAAGATTTTTTACATTGTGACATCATTTCTGATTGTGAATATATGACATAATTTTTATATATTGCAAATCCCCCATCCCCAATTCTCATTACCACAATGCAAAAAAGATGCTCATACATAGATACATGATAAGAATCATTATTGTACACAACAATCATTTTCATTAACAATTTTCAGCTGACACACACACACACACACACACACACACACGCAGCAACAAAGTTTCTCTCTAGTTCTGTTGGCTAATTAACATCCCAAAAATAACATCCAGCGTAATGATTTAAGACTTCCTGGAACAGACCAAGAAAGTCCCCTACATTTATTTATTTCCAGACTTATCAATAATCTCATCACTATTTCTCATTGTGGCATAAAGGCCCATTGTGCCATTTTTACACCAGTTCCAGATGCCAAACTATCAAGTTCCAGGAATTTATTAAACACTCATGACAGAATCTCAGCCATGATATTTCTTTCCCATGAGGCTCTTGCGTAATGGTTTTCTGTTTAAAAGGTCAATAAGTCAGAAGCAAGTGAATCTCACACACACACACACACACACACACACACACACACACACCTAAAATATCACATCCCCTCTGTGTGCAGTGGAGACGCCAGTTGCTCTCCAGATACGTCTGTGACCTCATAGTCCTTTCACTACGTGAGCAATGAATGTTCATGAGAGTTTTTCACTTTGTATTGAGAGTATTTATTTGCCATTGTAATTCATTCTGGAGGTCTAAGCATTGAGCATGTGCTCTACTGATCCCAATCTCAAAAACAAGCCTTTCACTGTAAAAAAAAAAAAAAACTTAAACAAAAAATAAAAACAAACAGACAAAATCAACAATTTAACTTTCTGAATTTATTTAGTTTAAATGAAATGTCTAATAGATTAATAATAAACCTGTTACTCTTATCTACAACAACTAACAAAAAGTGCTTTAGCTTTTCATGTATTCTGAAAAGGCAGTAGTGAACTACATATAAACAGCTTAGGATCTTCAGGAAATTTGGTCAATTGTCTTTCACAAATAAAGTGGAAAACAACATAATAAATTCAAAGAGCTGCTGGTGGTGTTTTAAATTGTTTTCACTTGGTAAGTGAAAGCAGGTCTTATCATGCTGTTATGGCTGAGGATGGCTTTAGGAAATTAAGCTTGTGATATGGCACTTAACCTCAGTTTGCTTGTGTAGACACTGGCATTAAATGTATCAGATGACAAAAATCCATCTATAGAGCAAGAGCCATGCTCTCCGAGGCCCGGAGTGGGAACGTGACGCGAGGGGGAGAAAAGAGGGGGAAGTGGAACTGAACGACAAAGAACTCTTTTCACCTGCTGAAGAGAGTGGCAAAGGTTCCCACTGAGTAAGCCCGAGACCCTTTAACTGATCTGTATCGACATCATCACCTGCACCAAAAGACACGATCCGAGTGAGACCTCGATATGTAGAGCACCATTTGTCCGTAAAAGGCTGCCTCAGTGCTAATCTACATCAGTTTGCAATATAAAAATAACTGCACTTGCCATTAAAAATTACTTAGTAGTGATTAGTGATATTGATCTAGTGGTGATTAGTAATCATCTAAATTAAATTAGTTTAAAAAAACTATTTTGCCCAGATTACCTAGTAAAAAAATCCCACTGTATGCATGTGTAACGGAAATGTGTCATTCCTGACGCTACTCCACCCACTAAGCTTAGCCATGGATCACTGCCACATCACACGCACACACACCTACATAATCCTCTAAAATCCGCTAATACATGGAAAAATCTGCCCTTTAAAGATATAAAAATAACTCTACCAACACAGATCTTTACTATTAGTTCTTCAAAATTAGTTCTTTAAGAGCCCTATATGTCAGCAAAAGTGTTTAAACAGGCTAAAATAAGATGACTGGTGGTGAGACACCATGGGTCTGTTCCAAAACCAAGTGAGCATCCCCTGGATGTTAGTGGCAGGCTGGAGGCAGCATTTTAAGACATCATAGGCTGTGGACGAGTGTCACGTCCGCTGCATGAGCGCAATTTGAATAATATGCAGAGCTGCTGCCTATGTAGAGCATTCCAAATCAGTATCTTATGAGGCATCATTTCATTAAAGGAACAGTTCACCCAAAAACAAAAATTATGTTATTATTCACTTACCCTAATACCATCTCTGATGTGTATGACTGTCTTTCTTCAGTAGAAAACAAATTAAGATTTTTAAATTAAGAAACATTTTGAAGCTCTTTATGTCCTTATAATGTAAGTAATCGGGTGCCATCTGGCTCCTGGCTATTTGACAGTCCAAAAGGCATATTTAGGCAGCATAAAAGTAATCCACAGGACTCTAGTTGATCCATTAATGTCTTCTGAAGTAAATCGATAGTTTGGTGTAAGAAACAAATCAATAATTAAAAGGTTTTATAACTTTATAATCATTGCTTCCACCCAGCGTTGTATTGCTGTTGAAATGAACTAACTCATGACATTTGTTCCTCTTTTGTATACAAAGTGTATGCTTCTTGCGTGAACGTGCCATAGAGCTTATGTCACTGATGCGTCGACTGTTGGCAGGAAGTGATTTTTTAAAATTATAGTTTTAATTATCGTTTTTTTTCTTACACCATCCTATCGATTTGCTTCAGAAGACATTAATTGATCAACTGGAGTTGTGTGAATTACATTTATGCTGTCTAAATATGCCTTTTGGATTATCAAATAGCCAGCAGACTGATGGCACCCATTTACTTGTGTGACACACAAATCTATGGTCACGTTTTTGTTTAAAAGGAGTGTTTATTTTGTATTCAAAATTATTTATTTGCCTGAGCCATTTTTATGTTGTCAATGTAAATGCTGTGCTTTCAATGAGTCAGTACTGCTGTAGCCACAAGGGGACGCTACTTACAGATGTTAGTGGCAGGCGAACTTTCAGACCTCAGATGCTGACAAGCCACGCTTGAGAAAAGCCACTAATTTATGTCTTGTCTTCTTTTCTCCTGATTTCATAGATATGTTCAATGCAATAGTTGTAAAATACAAAATTTCTCATGTAAAAACTTATTAAAGCTTCACTATGTAACTTTTTTGTTAAAATATGTGGATGGAAGACCATCAGATCAAGACCCTGTCATGGCCAGCCCAATCTCCAGACCTGAACCCCTTTGAAAACGTCTGGAATGTGGGGGCCTGGGTAGCTCAGCAAGTATTGATGCTGACTATCACTCCTGGAGTTGCGAGTTCAAATCCAGGGTGTGCTGAGTGACTCCAGCCAGGTCTCCTAAGTAACCAAATTGGCCCAGTTGCTAGGGAAGGAAGAGTCACATGGGGTAACCTCCTCATGGTCATGATTAGTGGTTCTCGCTGTCATTGGGGAGTTGTGCATGGATCGCGGAAAATAGCATGAGCCTCCATATGCACAGTGAGCCACGTGATAAGATGCATGGATTGACTGTCTCAGAAATGGAGGCAACTGAGATTGAGTAACCACGCCACCACAAGGACCTAGTAAGTAGTGGGAATTGGGGATTCCATATTGTGGAGAAAAGGGGATAAAATTTGAAAAAACTTGAATGTTTTCTTTGCATTATTCGAGGTCTGAACACTGCATATTTTTTGTTATTTTGACCAGTTGCCTCATTCTGCTAATAAATGCTCTAAATGACCATTTTTGGGGGGAATTTGGGAGAAATGTCAGTAATTTATACAATAAAATAAATAGAAAATTTTTTGCAGTGGTCTCTCTTTTGTTTTGTTTTTTCCGGAGCTTAATATATGTTTATGTGTCTATATGTGATTACAAATGTGATGGTTATTCACATATAGTGAAGTTGTAAAAAAAAAAAAAAGTGATACTAAATTAAAGATTGTGAAGAAACTGATATATAGTAATTATGAAATATTCTTTTATTATAAAGACATGATTTTTTATTTTATTTTATAAATTAAATGAGTTTAATAAAGACGCTGACAAGCCAAACCTAATTTGTGTCTGGTCTTCTTCTCTCCTGATTTCTCAGGCAAAAATGAATCTGTCACCCAGGTCCTATGCCTGAGACCTGTAACACTTACGGTATATTATAAGGACTACAGAGCTTCAAAAAAAACATTTTTTAAATCTTAATATGTGTTCTGCTGAATAAAGACAGTCATACACATCTGGGATGGCATCATGGTAAGTGAATAATGAGAGAATTTTAATTTGGGTGAAATATTCCTTTTAGGATGATGCCATAGAAGACAGCTGCCTATGTAGTCAAAAGAGACAGCAAGGCAGCTGAATAGGTTTTGGAACAGACCCCATAAGCAATTACATAAGAAGTCATTGTTCTGCTGGTACTATGGTATTCCCATTGATTTTTTGGGACACGCATCATGGTACTATCCAGGGGATGTTCATGGATCTAATATTTTTCTAGTTGGGCATTTGTATCTTTAGGGTGGGCAACTGTTTATCTCTATGTTGGCCAGGAGGGTGCTCATACATGAAAATTTAGCTTGGGTTGGGTGGGGGTCGGGGGATCTATGGAGGCAATGCCCCTCCTTAGACCTGGCCATGGTTCTACCATGCTTTTGTACCACTGTAAATCATGTATGCTTTAAATAACTTTGGAATAACATTTAAATACCATGGTATATACAAATTATAATCATTCAGTTCTGTACCATGATATACCACAGTACAATGGTTTTGTGGTACCATCTGATACCATCACTGTACCATGCTACTACCACATTTGTAAGTGATAATAGACTCTAAAAATGAGATCAGTAAAAGAAAGTAAGACTGCACTCACCCTGCAGGACAGACGCAGCCCGGCACACATGGCTCATGGGCGGAGCAGGTAAGGTTGAGTAAATATGACTCACAGGTCTTTTCACAAGCTAAACCTTTACTGGCAGAGAATTCATCCAATCTGTTCCCACAATCCTCATAAAACTGCCCAGGTGGACACAGCATATCTGAGAGAGGAGAGAACACACACCCTGAACTCCAGCAAACACACACTGCAGACATTCACAGGAAACTAGTGTTCAGAGTACATTGCAAGGATAATCAACAGCAGCATCACAGGATGCTGAAACACAACACTCACCAATAATTGAGCTCTGGGAAACAAGTTTTCCATCTTGGCAAATTCTGTTGAAGAAGTAAAGAAAGATTTGAACTGATCTAAGGCAGTGAGTGTATTCTACTGTGATACAGTGATCAGTCAGTTTTTGTCCTTATAAAACAGTAGTTTTTACAGGGAATGGGATTTAATGCAGAGTCTGATAGTATGGTGACTGCTTAATATAAGTGAATGAGATGATCTTACTGTACACCTGATGATGTCATGATCACATCTCCAGGAGAGTAATCAGCACCAAGAAAACTGCATGGACACTCACTTCTGTACCACAACATATGAAATAGGTGTCATAAATGAATAGAAGTGTCGAAAATTCTGTCATCATTTATTCACTCTCACAATGTTATCAAACCTGGTATGTGTCTTGAGGCACCACATTTGAATGGACGCAAATGCGAGTGATATCTTAGAGGTATGGTGGAGGTGAAGATTTCCAGTGAATAACAATATACATTTTGCTCTGTTCTTCCACAAAGATATATCATGGCTTTAAGAGACTTGGAATATAGTGTATAGTTTTTGAACCTAGACAGAAGCACCTGTATTCATTTACTTTCATTGTATGGAAAAGAACGGTCAAGACATTGTGCTAAACTTCCCCTTATTTGTTCAACAAAGGAAAGAAAATTATACAGGTTTGGAATGGCATGAAAGTGAGTTAAATAATGACAGATTTATTTTTTTCATTTAGCTTAAATTTTAGACAATTCAGTTAACTAAGTCTCTATGGGTACAACTAAATGTATTTCCCAAAGCACAAGCCCTAGTGATAACAGTCTAACTAGAAACGAAACTGAATTGTCAGCACTCAACATACTGCATTCACTATAACCAAGAGTCTTGTTATGCCATTACCACCTCTTACCACTGGACCACACCCTTCATCAATGAGGAACATGTAGTGAGTTATAAGACTATAAAATATCTATGATCTTTTTAAGATTAGCTGGGTTAGAGGTGAGAGACTGCAGGCCACAGCGCAGCTGCTGAGTTTGTAGCAGAGTAAGAGGACGAAATCCTTCTCTATCACATCCCTGACTTTCTCTCAGACTCAGCCTCTGAGTGCTGTAACTCTAGTACACGCTGAGTATATGGCAGTGGGACACAGGACATTTAAGGGAAGTAAACCCATGTGAGGGTGGGGAGGCTAAAAGCGTTATACAACACCAGAGGTTGTCAGGTCCACAACATTTTACAGCCTGCTGAACAATGACTTGAAATACCTTCATTCTCACAAATACTAGATAACTCAATCAAGGTCAGTCACACATCTAATATTTGAAATAATGAAGAGGGTATAAAAATGCACATATTTGTTAATTTCACAAGTTAATTTGCATTTAACCCTTGAGTGATATAAAGGTAAACATACTTGGCTGTCTTTGATGGAGGGCTCAAGCACAAAAGACGACTCACACAGTAAATTCTTGCACTACTGACTACTTAAATAATAAAGATATTATAACATTAAATACATAAGATGAGTGAATAGAAAGAGAGGCAGAGATGATTTAGGCAGAATAATGTTTAACGTGTTCCCACCCTTTTTAATAATTGCCATTTCGTCTTTCAGTCATTTGCGATTACTGGATATGGAATTTTACAAATATGTAAGCTAATGAATCCTTTAAAGAGATTTGTGAACCTTTTCAACCAATTTATTGAAAAGAACTGACTCAAAAAATTATCAGCTCATAAATCGGACATCACTATGTCATGCAGTAATGTTTTATGCAATATGTTATTTTATGCAATATGACAATTTGGTATTTTCAGAGCTGATATTTCCTGGTTTTCCATGAACGTGGGAACCCTGTTTACTAAGTGCAGTTTAAGTAGAGATGTTTACGATTGTGAAGGTGTGTACCGTGGCACGCAGGTGTGTGTGTGCATGTTGAAGTATGTTCCTTCCGGGCAAACACACCCCTCTTCACACTCATCCCCACACGGCTGTGGATGAGACAGAAACAGGCAGCGGCGCTGACACGAAGACACGCAGACTCCATACTCCATAGTAGGCGGACACAAGACGGCTGCAAAACAAACACACATACAGGCATGTCATGCATACATATACTATATGTACATGGAACTTTGACCTATTCATACGATTGTATGTATTTATTAGAATCACCCCAAAGAGATGCAGCATGTTACTTTAAATGTTATATTACGTTTATATGTGAATGTGTATTCAATATTGATTAGGAGGGTATTTAAGCGTGTGTGTGTGTGTGTGTGTGTGTGTGTGTGTGTGTGTGTGTGTGTGTGTGTGTGTGTGTGTGTGTGTGTGTGTGTTAGACTCACCGCACTCAGGCAGGTGTGTGCGGAACTCAATGATGACACTGTGTCTCCTGCAGGTCCGTGCGTAGTGAGCGATGATGGAACAAAGGCACGGCGCTCCACACTTACATACGTCTGCCCGACATTGTAGCTGGAATGCCACTGGACTTACATACTCGTGACAGGCAGAAAACACTTCCCGCATCAGCATGTCACACTTCTCCACTGCATAGGGGGCTGACATCACACACACCATCAAAATCATGTCACTATCATGCCATAAAGACCAGACAGAGAGTTTGAATAGACGTTATGGTGTGTGTATATCGGTATGTATTCAGGTATGTAAATGTGTCACCTGCTTGCTGGTGAGTGTCACAGGGGTCGAGCTGGGGTAAGCTGGGCTGTGGCACACATGCTGAAGAAACACGCCATGCATTTCCAAACAAGTATGGTGTGCTCTCAATCATGCCAGAGGGTGCGCTTGAGTAACAGTCAAACAATCAGCACATTTTGTACACATATTAAGTACACATAGGTAACGAAAGAAAGAAAGAAAGAAAGAAGTAATTAATTAAATAAAAGAAAGAAAGAAAGTATAGGAAGAAAGAAATAGAGAGATAATAGGGAAAAAAGCAGGAAGCCGGGTGATCAGTTGAAAACTCACAGGAAATCATCCTGAGTGTTTCCGTTAAAGGTCCCGCAGAGCCCCACAGTATCATCTCTCCAGTGTTCTTCCAACTGGAGGTACAGCCTGAACTCTCTCCAGTTATACTGCAGCCGCAGACCCTGCGATGACTTCACCTGAACAAACATGGAGGACAGCTCCTGGATCTGAAACACATCTGCAAACAGCAAGAGAGAAATGTCTCATATCAAACATATGAATGAATATGAATAAAAACATGTTTAAAAACAACTCACTTTGACATACCACATAAAAATGATTTTAAAGACGTCACAGTAAAACAAAAGAAGAAAAAAAAGAACACAAAATCATGTTCTAGGGATGGACCAATTAGGCTCAAGTTCACATAAATTGTATTGCAGATTAATTTGTAGAACACATCCAAGCTAAAAGCTTAAAAACATCGAAATTTACAATATAAGCGTTTACCATGTCAAAATAGCATAACAACACTCAACCATCTCAACACATAGCAGTTGTAGTAAATTACCATTTGAATATGGCAGTGAAATCCTGAACTGGCTTGCCAGAAAAATCTCTCCACTGTGGCTCATTGTGATCTCAGTGCGTGGATCCTCATCAACCACCAGGTTCACTGACTGTATACAAGCACCATCCATATTCTGCAGTAAACACAGACACACCACAAATAAAATCTGAGATTCTGAACTTCTTAAATCATACACACACTTGTATAGTACTGTATCCACACACATAATAACAGCTATTGAATTACTGCACAGAACACACACAGGCTAAATGGATGAATGACTGCACAGGGAAACAAACATATCAGTTCATCTGTACATTTAAATTTGAACTAATTAATTTATCATGTCATTTAGGAATTAAGCATTTATGCTTGTGAATAAGTTCCTGAGAGCTGTTCACAGGAGATAACCAACTCTGACTCTGAATCGTTACATTCAAGAAAATGATGGACTCTACCAACAGGTGCCTATGCAGGGATCTTTCACCGACCGCTTTACTGAAATACATCTCTCTATCTTCTCTCTTGCTCTCTCTCTCTCTCTCTCTATTAGTGACTACAAAGTCTCTGGCTCTGTCATTCAGAGGCTCAGATAAGCAGAATAGCTTGTTCAGATTCCAGACAGTGACACCATACACCAGAATGCACTCCGTGTGTTGAGTTGTAGCATCAGCAGCGCTGGGCTTTGGGAAAGGAAGGCTTTCAGTGGGGAAATCTCTTCATCTTTTGTATCTTTTCATGTTTTATCTGTCAAAGCTAAGCAGGGTATAATCACGACACAAACACATCGTAGACTTTGTTTTATCTTGACCCAAAACCTGAGACTTAAGCCAGGACAAAAGCTGTGTAATCGTTTGCACAATCCTTACCTAATCTAGCAATTAATTCAACTAATTTAGCTAACATACTGTAGTAACAAATCCAGCTACTCTAGCACCTTAATTGCCAGTTACTTGACTAATCACACAAATCTGTCTGTCTACTGAAGCTGCGTTCCAGCCACCAGATTACTCTTTAGATCAACACACCAGGACAATTCTGGAACATGATGAATAAAGGTTTGTCATGCTACATCTGGCATGCCTTTTGTCTTTTTTATGCTATTGCTTTAGTTTTGTGTTAGTGCAGATAGAATGAAAGTGCAGAAAGACTTACGGCTCCACAGGGTGCATTCTGAATGGTCACAGTGAACCTGCCAGAGTTTCTGCTCTTGGCTAAAACATACTGGCACGTAGCAGGAAAGGTGTAAATGCGGCCATCAAATGACTGGAAGAACATATCTCCTGTCACAGAGCACTCTCCTGTATCAACCACAACAGAGTAGTTTCTTAGCAATGGTGGAAATCTTTCCATTAACATTATGCTGTTATCAGATTGAAATATTGGAATTAGTTATGAACAGAACATGATTCATGAATATACAAGCACTATATCAGGAGGGTTTAATAGTACTTGCTACATTTGACATATTAATAGAATCTCAGGAATCACAAGATAATAAAATACCAACAAGATAGTAAGTTTCAGTGAAGTAAGAAAATGTTGTTTATAAAGAGTGAGTGAATGACTGTGAATGTGAAAATGATTCAGTTACACATTATAAGTGAGACAGCACAGATGTGCAAAACAAAGTTTGTGAATAAGAAGTACACAACAGGGGTATACATTTCTACAGAGGTCAACAGAAGACCACAGCAAATATTATTTTCTATTTCCTATTTGCTCCAACAGCTAAATAAAAAATTCACTATAAAGTTTTCACTTCTTTCCAAATAAGGATAAACATAGAGAGTGGTCAATAAAGGTTGTCAGAAGAAACAAAGTTGCCAAATTTACAGTGACCCTTAGCAGCTATATTAGAAACCACATCATGCCAGTGGTGACTAGTTTGTTGGAAGTTCACATTAAAGGGATACTTCACCAAAAAATTAAAACTCTCTCATCATTTACTTAACTCAAAATATTTTTAGAACTTTGTAGGTCCATACAATGCAAGTGAATGGTGACCAGACCTTTGTAGCTCTAAAAATCGCATAAAAGAAATACAGGTAATCCTAAAGACTCCAGTGGTTAAATCCATAATTTCAGAGGCAATATAATAGGTGTGGGTGAGAAACAGATAAATATTTAAGTCCTTTTTAAATCTCTGCTTTAACTTTCACTTTTACATCTGAAAGTCACATATGGTGTCCGTTTAGTTTCACTTTCACAACTGAAATTGGAAGGTAAAATGGAGATTTAGAGTAAGAAAAGCACCCAGACCCATACTATCGCTTCTGAAGATTTGGATTTAAACACTGGCTTCATATTGATTACTTTTATGTTTCCTTTATGTGTTTTTTAGAGCTACAAAGGCCTGATTACCATTCACTTGCATTGTAAGGACCTACAGAGCTGAGATATTTTTCTAAAAATCTTTGTTTGTGTTCTGCAGAAGAAAGAAATTCATACACATCTGCAATGGCATGAGGGTGAGTAAATTATGACAGAATTTGTATTTTTGGTTGAACTATCTCTTTAATATAAGGGTAATCTAACACAATGAAAACTGTTATAAATTGACACAAAATAATAAAAAACAAAATGAAAATATAAAACATTTGCTAGATACACTGCAAAATAAGGCTGAAAAACGTGAAAAACATGCTGTGAAAAGGTTCCAATAAAAGGTGAGTTAAAAAAAACATAAAAACCTGGGCAGTTGTGTTCAGTGCAGTTCCATACTCCCCCCTCGCATGTGCTGAGAGATACAAAAAATAAATGAACAAAGCTAAATGAATACATGCAAAAACACACAAAAAAATATGCATTTTTATAATTTTTTTTGAGTATATCGAATCTTCATGCATTCAAGTTTGCAGTGCAGTATGGATAGTAAATAGTGTCTGACCAGTTGTTGCAGTCCTCTTGTATGATGTGTCCAGAGGAGTACAGCATACCGTGGTGCTCACATGGACAGTCTGATGCCTTAACACACACTCTGTCTTCATAGATCAAATCTAGACACAGCCAAATGATTGTATTATCATCAACAAATGAACACACATATTGAGGACATGCTCTGCACTATTATGTTACTACCATCAGGGCAGTAGCAGCCATCCAAACACTGCAGCTTGCTGTCTATGCACTTGCGTTCGACATTGCAATGTGTAGGGCAGCAGGTGATACACTCTCTGAAATGGAGTTCGCCAGGACAATCAACATCTACAGCCAAGAACAAGAACATGAACTCACACAATATGTATCTCCCTGCAAAATATACACTCAAATGCTCAAAACCCACAAAATTTACACTAGCTTTGAATATGTTTGTTATCAACAGAGATAAGAGTCTAACTATCAATTTTATACAACTTAAAAGTACATTTGATACATAAGCAAAATGTACACAAGCAAACATTTGTGTATTTGTAAGCAACCCACCACAAACAGGAAAGTGTGCTCTCCAGTTATGCAGTGGATGTTCAGCATGGGCACATGCCCTGGCATATTCTGTGAACACCTGGCACACAACATCACCATTGGGACTGGAACTGCACCAGGAAAAAAAAACATTACACACATAGAAGTTGTAAAGCACTACAATAGCATCAATTCTATCAGTAAGACTCAGGATAATTAGAATTAATATGACTGTAAAGATATTTAGATAATTTGGTTTGTCCTACGGTTTGGCGCTCAGATACTAGCTTAAAACGCCAGATCCCGACTGAAGCAATGACGGCAGGGGAGAGGAGCTTACCCCTACTAAAGGACGGAACCTAAACTTGTGGTGGAGGGGGTGAAAACAACAGAGGCAAATGAGCAATGAAAGGATTGGATGAGATGCCTGAATTGAATGAATGCTTAAAGATCCAGAGTCTTTCTGCTAGAACTACACTTATTCAGTTCTTACTTCCATTTCCAGCAGTACATTTAGGTTATCACTTCTGCATAATAGTTTTCCAGTATAATGTATTATTAGTAGGTGTGGTAATGTCAGTGTTCCTGCAATATGAAGTCAGGAGGTCAGTGTGTGTTACATCAGTACTTACAGGCAGAGGTCATTGGAGCAGCTGGCCATGTATGAATATGGACTGACAAACTCATGACAGGACTTAAACGGCTTCTTCAGTAGGGTAGCACATACCTCCTCCACTTTCTGCAGGAAGGACCAGAATACTTATTTATCAGGTGTATAGGTGTGAGTATGAATATGAGACTGTATGGTTGGGGGGACAAGAACATGTTTGTGTTTTGTGTGAAGTACCAATAGGACATGAGGATCTTGAGTGGCACAGGGTGAAGGATAGAGAGAGGGAACAATAGGACATCTGGCCAGCTGTGGCTCTTCCTCTGCCCAGCTGTTTCCGAACATAGCCAAATCCTGCGTCAAAACACCTGGGCCAGATATTCACAGACACATATACAACATTAATTTAATCAAATATTAGTCTTCTGGCCTTGTCACAAGCAGAGTTGTGGAACAAAATTTATAAAAATTTATTAGTAATTTATTTGAAAATAAACTTTAATTTCAGGTTTTCACAATCTGATGACACCTATACAACATTAAGCAATTGTTGTTGCATGGTTGTCTTTGGGACCTACCTACAGTATGTGGAAAAGTAAACATTTATCAAAAGTCCTTTAAGTGTACATGTTACTCGTGTGATTTCCAGGGAAGGCACTTACTGATAAAATGTAAACTTTGAAGTCACGTGACGCCATGCGAGGATCGGCATGTGAAAAGCGAGCTCTGCGCACTTGGCATTCTATAGACCAAGTGAAATTCATTGATGGTCAGCATCTCTAGCCGAAAGTTGCACTTTCATATCCATACTTTACAATCATAAGAGAGCGGTTATATCGAGTGATGCAGAATGCTCACACAAAGGAGGATACAACCCAGTTGCTAATACCGCAAAGCCGCTGGGAAATTTTATTCCAGGCGGCTCATCATAATCCGATGGTGGGTCACTTAGGGGAAACTGACACATAAACGAATAATGGCCGGGCATCCATGGCAATGTTTGCAGGTGGTGTGTGTTATGCCGTGAATGCTGGCTGGTAAACCAGAGAGCACCATAGTGCCCCCTTCTGCTAATCGAGGTTCCCTTCGAAAGCCTTGGCATGCACCTCGCCGGGCCATTAGACCGGAGTACATGCGGAAATTGCTTTGAATTGGTCTTAGTGGACTATGCAACGCGATATCCGAAGGCAGTGCCTCTGTGCAACATCTCAGCGTGCAGTGTTGCGGAGGCACTCTTCAAGGTTATCTCCCGAGTTGGGATTCCGAAAGAAACCCTCACTAATCAAGGCACGATATTTATGTCATGCACACTCTGTGAACTCTACGAATTATTGGGCATTAAATCGAGTCACACCAACATGTACCATCCGCAGTCAGATGGCCTGGTGGAGCGATTTAATAAAACCCTGAAGAGTATGATTCGCAAGTTTGTACACGAAGATGCTAGAAACTAGGATAAGTAGCTTGAGCCCCTATTGTTTGCAGTGTGAGAAGTCCCGCAAGCCTGAGCTGGGTTTTCCCTGTTCGAGCTCCTATATGGGCGGTGCCCACACAGGGTGCTTGATGTCATATGGGAGATATGGGAGGAGGGACCTTCAACCAGCAAAAAACTAAATTCAATACGTCATTGATTTTAGAGCAAAGCTCCACACACTGGGGCAACTAACACAGGAGAATTTGCTCCAAGCTCAAGAACGTCAAATCCTCCTGTATAACAGGGGTACTTGGCTACAAGAGTTTGCACCGGGAGATAAAGTACCCCATTCACAAGAATTGAATGCAATGCTCGTTATGGGGGTAATAGAGGAATTCCACAGCGATTGGTCCAGCTAGGTTGTTCTGGTTCCTAAGAGCAACGGGTCTTTACGGTTCTGTGTGGATTATAGAAAGTCAACGCAGTGTCTAAATTTGGTGACTACCCAATGCCTCGTGTTGATGAGTTGCTCGATCGGTTGGGCGCTGCTCGTTTTTTTTTTGACACTGGATAAAAGGGTTATAGGCAGATCCCCTTGACACCAATTTCCCATGAAAAAATTGTGTTATCGGATTACACCAATTTGTGACACTTCCGTTCGGTTTGTTCAGCTTACGCCGCTGACTATTTGGATTCATCTTACACCGCTGACTATTTGGATGACATTATCATTTACAGTAATTATTGGCAGTAGCACATGCAACATCTGAGGGCAGTTCTGAGGTTGCTGCGATGGGAGGAGCTCACAGCAAACCCCAAGAAGTGTGCAATTGGGCAGGTGGAGTTACGGTATCTGGTGTTCCACTTGGGCCATGGGCAGCTTCCCCAAATAGATAAAACTGCAGTGATCGCGACCTGCCCAAGGCCCAAGACCAAAAAGGGGGGTGAGACAGTTCCTGGGGCTGGCTACTATATCAGTTCTGTGTCTAATTAATCAGACGTCACCAGCCCTCTGACTGATTTCACTAAAAAGGGAGCTCCAGACAAGGTCCAGTGGACAGGTGATCCCACGAGCTATAGCCTCACTTTGTGGGGGGTCGCTCTTACACTCTCTCCCTTTAATATTACAGACGGACGCTTCAGACAGAGGGCTGGGGGCAGTGCTCTTGCAGGTGGTGGAGGGGCAGGAGTGCCCGGTGCTGTACATTTGCCCCAAACTCTCACTGAGGGAGACTAAGTACAACAGAGTGGAAATGGAAAGTCTCGCTGTCAAGTGGGCAGTCCTCACTCTCCGGAACTGCCTGTTGGGGCAGGCCTTCACTCTCTGTTTAAATCATGCCCCACTCCAATGGCTCCACCGCATGAAAGATACCAATGTGTGGATCACCCGCTGGTATCTGGCTCCTCAGCCCTGGTAGTAAGCAGTCCGGATGTCTCTACGGCCTGAGTCAGGTATTGGGGAAATGTGGCAGCAGGGGCATGGTTGAACATCCGTCGAGAGAGAGAGAGAGAGCGGTAAGGGTGCATGCACCTGAGCCAGATTATGACTAACACCTGTCTCGAATTGTAGTGAGATTGGGGAGAGCGGCATAAAGGACCACACTAGTGCCAGAAGAGTAAGAGAGTTTGGGACAAGCAAAATGTTAACAAATTAAATTGTTTATTAAAAGTTCCTACCTGTGTTTGAAGAATCTAGTTCCCTACGTTGTTCCTTGTCACAGGAGTTAATTGGTCTAATTGGTCTAAATACGAAGCTTTGGCTCTAACAGCGTACTGCACGGTAACAGCTTTTCAGCCAGGCGTCTTCCAGTGGCCCAAACAGGGCATTAAGTATTTGGGTATTTTATTCCCAGCAAATTTGTGTGTTTCAGTTCATTTAGACCCTTTATTAAAAAAAGAATTCCAGCGATGTGGGCAGATGGGCTTCATTACATTTATCTATGATTAGCAAGGTTAATGTTATTAAAGTGAATATTCCAAAATTCAACTACCTGCTACAATCTCTCCCAATAGATGTCCCCCTCTCTTATTTTAAGCAATTTGATAGAATGTCGAAGTCCTTCATTTGGAATGGTAAACATCCCAGATGACATTTCAGTAAATTGCATAGGCCGATTGACAAAGGTGGGCAAGGTCTACCCAAGGTTTTGTTTTATTATTATGCATTCGGTCTCAGACATTTGGCTCATTGGTCGCTTCAACCTGAGAGAGCCCCTCCCTGGTTTTGTATTGAACAGGAAGGTCTTGCCCCTATTTCGCCATTACAAAGACTTTCTATCAAACTAACCGGAGAAGTTAAGTTACACCCCGTTATCACGCATTTGCACTCAGTATGGACAAAAGTGTCCAGAGTGTTTAATTCGGACATTTACTTAAATGTAGCCTCGAGCATATGGCTGAACCAAACATTATGTATTAATATGTCCCCTTTCTGCTGGACAGAGTGGATTGAAAGGGAGGTTAATAATCTCTGTGTCCTATATGAGAGTGGAGTGTTGAGATCCTTTGAAAATATGGTTCAACATTTTGGGATTTACAGATCTCAGTTCTTTAGGTATTTACAACTGCTCCACCTGGTCTGTACTATTTTTGGGAGTAGCTTAAACTTGGTATTGGAGGAGGGAGTGTGGGTTTGTATTCTAAAAACATCAAGTCTACATCTAGAGATGCAAGGGTGTGCCTTATGCAATTTAAGATTTTACATCGATTCTACTGGACCCCCTCTAGATTGTATAGGCTTGGTCTTAAAGACAAACCCACCTGCTGGTGATGCCAGTCAGAAGATGGGGGCACAACCCACGTTTTTTGGATGAGGGTTCAGAGTTTTAAGTGTTATGTATTGGTCACTCAAATGTCATTTTGCCCCAAGACTCTGTATTTTAGGTCGATCGGCGGTCATTAATATAGCGGAAAAATACATAAACACTTGGGTCCTAGCCAGTGCTATGATCGGCAGACAGATTGTACGTAGGGGATAGAAATTGGCTGGAGTGCCCTCATTTCAAGAGTTGTGCACAGAGATGGTGAGGGTGGCGGCATTCGAGAAAATGTCATGTAGAAGGTTAGACAATTTAGATTAATTTAATAAAAAATGGGCCAGCTTTTTGGGCTTCTTGGAGGGCTCTTGGGGAGGGGCAGAGATAATTTTTTTAATTATTTTTTCTTTATTTTTTTTGTGTATATGGATATTTGTTGAGAGTCAGTGTGTGTGTGTGTAATAAAACATCAATAAGACATCAGTGCCACAATCTGCAACAAAATGAGAAAAACTTGCCATAGCTGGTCTTAAGGTCATCCTGAATGTCAGCATTGAAATTCCCACACAGTCCACAGGTGCGTCCCACAAACTCAGGGCTCGTCTTGATGTACACAGAGCCAGTGAGCCCCTGCCAGGCCAGTGTGAAAACCTGTGGTTGTGATACTATGATGTAATCAGAGATTCGCTCCAGCTCAACATCATGGATGTTATGAGGCAGCTGCACACTAAAGAGAGTAAATATGCAGCTACAGTTAGAACTGCACACACACACTTAAAAATCACTGAACAATTAATTTAGAAGAATCTCTGAGATGTATCACTATGGTTGGTTAAACTGCAGTTAAGTGGCAATGTGTGAATGGTCATTACCTTTGACCCTTGAACATAACACTGGAGTTCTGTAATCTAATCTCTCCCTCCCAAGGCAGGAATAGGCTGACTGAACGTGTGCAGAAGTATGGGAAAGAACTGCATTTTGGGTCATTATGCACCTGCAAATTAACAATTACAAATGAAGAATGCAAACAAGATGGTGATTCTTACAATTTAGGCCTATCTCAGGGTAGTAAATTTGCAGAGAAAAACTGAGTAGACCTATAACAGATTCTCCAAACCTGAAATAAATACACAATAAAATGCATTAACTCTCAAATAAATAAACAAATAAATAAATTCAAATATAGTGTGCAGCTCTTAAGAAGCTTTCTCTGTCCCATCAAAGCCTGGAGTCCTCTTAACCAGATCAGCCAGGGCAATCCTACTTAAATTCTGCATTACTGTCGGTCATTCTTTCAATTGATAAATGATATTGCCACTTAAGCTAATGGCCTAAAGAAACTCCTGGCTGAGGCAGCTCACCTCCTCTGGATTCCCATCAGTGAGTCTAAGAGAACAAAGCCAATTCTGTTTTGGCCCTGCCTGTAATTACTGTTTTAAACTGTAATGGCCATAAATGACCATAATAATGAGATCACTTTCTCTATGAATGCCAATAAAAATCTTCCTCAGGCAAGAATTGGGCAGTATACACACGCATGTACACACACAACACACATACAATTCCTCAGTGTAAATGCAAATAAAAGAACAGAAGCCTGCTCAAACCTCTATATAAACATATAAAAGCTTATAACTGAACAGAGCGCTAGTAAATCTATCCCGTGAAGTGCAAAAGGAAGATGCAGTAAAAACATATTTTGTCAAAACTGAGTTATGAGTAAAAACAGATCTCTTAAACCACATCTGTCCTGTGACAGGTGGCTTTGGCTCAATTATTCTCCTAAAACTATTAAGACACACTAAAACCAATGCAAACAGCATTGCTGTTGCTGTTCTTACTGCATTTTGGTTTTGTAGGGAAGTATTGAAATTTAGTAAAGACTAAAATCAACATCTGATAAATTACTATTTATTGCCATGGGTGATCTACCACTATGAGCATTCTTTTGATTTGAAATAAATTCATAGCCCTCAAATATCATTCCACAAAAAAAAATAAAATACATAAATAGAAAAAGTGATGGGCATCTCAGTACAACATTTCTTTTATAAACAGTGGAATCACCTGTATATGCACACTGGACTGAGTGTTTTCTTCACAGACTCTCAGTAATGTGTAGCTGCATTTTCCAGGGAAGTAGTAATAAAGTCCATCAAAGGTTTCATAGTTGTATTGTCCCCATGAGCGGCATGTCATCTCTCGCTCAAAGCCTAGGTTGGCGACTGAAACATTTAATCTATTATTGCCATACCGAAACATGCCACTGTCTTATCTGACTGAACAGCAGAAATTCAAAATGAGATATGAGAGTTTTCCCTGCAGGATCCATAGTACCTGTCTGGCAGTGTGTTCCAGTGGCGTGGTATAAAGTGCAGTTACAGGAGTCTGGATAGACACACCGACCACCATTCAGACAAGGAGATGTACACTCACCTGTACAGTACACAAAAAGCACAGTGTAATGTGCCCCACAGTAACATTAATCATATACAACAGTGTGCTTTCTGTGTTTAAGTGCATTTTTGGTGTACATCAAAGAGTGGCACAGTTAATGTGAAATGCTCAAAGAAGTGTAAAGACGAATCCGGCTCTTGATTTTAATGACCATACTGATCAGCCTGTTTAACAGATGTCCACAGAAAGCGGAGGCAGCTACATTCTCACATTCAAATGATCATAAACTGTTATTGTTTGCCATTTCCCAAACCAAAAATCAGGCTAAATGCAACTCAAACACTGAGCAGAAACAACATACACTGTTATTATTAATACAGGTCATAGGCTAAAAGTCTCCAATTATTGATAGATGATGCAATATACAAATATAATTATACCACAAACACAAGCAAATTATTGTGCATGCACACAAACTTACATTTACATACTCACAAAGATGCCAGTTTAGTTCCCTACAGACCAGACTAACCCTCAAACATACAAACACATGTGCAGGTGTGCACAACAGGACTGACATGCAAGTTGATAAACACACAGAGCATTGTTTGTTAGGGTGAAAACACAGGCCGAAAAGACAAAGGGAGCACTGGGCCTCCTGCTAAGTTATTGTGGCATTCGGCTTAGGTCTTACCACTGGCTGTGCGGGGTGATGGCTTCTGGGCTTCTGTTTGCTCTGCTGATGATGTGATGATCTCTAAGAAAGCTTGCTTTGGAGAGAAAGTAATTTAAGTTAAAGCATAGTATTTTAGACCGAAAGTATGACTGTATTCATCAGGAACGACACTGTGATCTAGGAATTGAGGTTAAATACAAAGACTGCTGTGTGAGAAATATTTTATTTCAGGTGATGAACAAATACTGAGCTTATGTGACTGTACCTGTGCTATTTAATTAGCTCACTGTCCCAACTTGTCTAATAAAAAGCAAAGTTCCATCCTGCATCTAAATCAATTTGCTCTCATATCAGGTTAATGAAGACCTCCAAGAACTAGCACACCACAACAAGGCACATCTGAAATTCAAATCAAAATCCTCATCTAAAAAAATCATTATTCACCTGTACAGAAATTGGAACATTATGCAGAGCATAATGTGGATAAGAGTTTATTATTACCGCAGGAGGGGGGTAGCTACACGACAGCGATTAGTGATTCACTTTTGAGCTAAAAAGAACATTTCTTATCTGACCGAAACCTGCTCTATTCTGATAGCTTTTCCCCCATCACACCTGATATTTGAGAGTTCAATAATTTTATGAAGCTTTCAAGGCTGCAGAGGAGAAAGTATTCTGGCATAATGAACGGGGCCAGTGTGTCTCAGTGAATAGCGGCTCTTGGGAACAGTTTACCAATCCTAAGCACCCAACGGACACCTGAAACCGCTTTACTGCCACCGAAATGACAGCTTTTGTCCCAAAAAATCTCATCAAAGCAAGCACTGGGGGATGTGTTTTTCCTTTTTCAATTATTAAACATCTGACATTGGTGAGCATGTGGTTTTAAAGACTTATTTCTGTTATACATCAATAATGCCAGATTAGACTTATTGAGGTGTCTTTACATAGCCGAGTTAAGCCTGCTCTGTGCCTGCTCAACATTCTGTGAAAAGACAGAGAAGCTAGACTAAACTATGTCTGCTCTGACCCACCTCAGCCACTACTATCAAAGGCAGTTCTGATGCAGCTTTGGTTCTGTAAATGAAATGCAGCATCAGAGCAGCCTTAAACTTTGATGTTGTCATAATAGAGCATATTCTTCATGATTCAGTTTCACATTTAAAAGTATAACTTCATATTTTCATTCATTTCATTTTTCTATATTCATAATTTTATCATTTAAATATTCATCTAACATTACTTATTAATTTGTAACTGCTGTGTAAATGCATCAATGTCAGCTCTGAGCAGCTTTTAAATGATTGTTCTGGGTTCAATACTAGTTAAGCTCAATTGACAGTATTTGTTGCACAATGATTACCACAAACATTTATTTCAACTCATTCCTCCAAATCGAGGTTACAGTAAGGCATTTACAATGGAAGTGAATGTAGACAATTATGGAAGATTTGGAAGGTTTAAATGCAGAAATGTGAAGCTTATAATGTTATAAAAACACTTGCATTAATTCTTCTGTTAAAACTTGTGTAGCCTATTATGTGAGCTGTAAAGTTGTTTAAATAGTCATTTTTACAGTTGTTTGAGGGTTTAGTGTGTTAAATCGTCATGGCAACGAATTTGTAAAATTGGCTTTAACTATACACAGAAAAGGTTAGTAACTTATTTTATCACACTAAAATCATATTTACATGCATATCCTTTTTGTCTTGTGGCTCTACTTTTTAAGTGTGTATTTAACCTTCAAAAAATGCCACCCTTTCACTTCCATTGTAAGTGCCTCACTGTAACCAAGATTTTTGCTATTTTTTAAAGGAGGAACAAAAATATTTTTTTGTGGTAATCAAAATTATCGATTGAGCTTAACTTGTATTGAACCCAGAATATTCATTTAAACAGTCTGTGTTAATACATAAAATGCCACTTAGAGTCTCTGCCACCTTAGCCGTGTAAACGGATTATTATTGCGTGTTAAATTCAGAAATAGAAATTAGAACAGAATAGAAGATTTATTGACAGGTTTCTTGTCAACAAACCTTTATTGGTTATGAAGTTGTTTTAAGTGGTGTTTATCGTTTAGCTGACGAAACTGAGAGGGGAAAACAAATAAAAAATGTCAGAAAACACACGTAGAGAAAATTAGATGCGACCTGGGACCTACTGGAGTGCATTCCATCACAGAGATTGCAGGTTTATTCCTCACAGCCTGTCTCGTTTTAAATCTTGTCAAAACAGAAATAGCGCTATTCTGATTTTATTTTTATTTTTTTTTAAACCTGCATTCATATTTTGAATATCCCACTTTAATTCAGACTCTTAATTCAAATATCCTCACCTTGACTTTAATCATGATCAAGAAAACATGGCATTTTGCAAACACCCTGTTTTCTGTAATATTATGCATTCAACCGCAGGTTTCCTATGCGCTCTCTCAATGCATCTCTTCAGCATTCTTACCTGCTCCGTTTGGGAAGCGGGATCCCATTTCTCCAGCATTCTCCTGCTGCTCTCGCTGCGGGCACACACAGAGAACAACGAGCGGTTTGTTCCTCACATACACAGGTAATCAGCACTTGTGTTAGACAGAAAAGCCAGAGACTCACAGGCGTTTCGAGTGAGCACTGTCAACCTGTTTCACAACTATTACAGACCCGAAGACCTTTCGATAAACTACTTGTCATTTCACCAGTTATGCGTAAAATCATGTCTGAGTTTTGGCAAAATCTTAAAGGCTCTCAAAATCTGCATGTAGCGTATTCAAATATGTAGAATTGTTTTTTTTTTTTTTTTTTTTTATACCATGCTTTGACAATGTACAGTAGATATAATTTACATACAAAAGACCTACTTTACAAAAAATTAATTAAACAAAATAATTAGAAAATATAACATTCATATTGGATAGAAATAGGAATGTACATTTAAATGCTCACTTTTTAAAATCATGCTGCACCGTTATGTTCAGTCTTTCAGTGCCCGACGTGATATGTGCTAAAAAGAAAAAAAGAAAAAAAATTGTGTTACATTTTTCTACATTCATAACGGATCAAGTTCAATTTAAAAATAATTCAGTTAACAAATAAATGAGTTACTCGAAAGTTTGGAAATAATTCATTTTTCATGCGTGTAGGCATTGACTTTACAAGCCTTTTGGGTAGAACTACACAAAAGCATTTTCACACAATTCAATTATATATACATTTATTCTCATTCTTCCTTAAAACAAACTTTTTAGAGATGAAATGATAAACATCAGTCCATGACCATGTTACTCACCATGATATATTAAAATGAAGAATAATAAATAGATTAAAAAAAGTTTCTTTCCGGGAGTTAAAATAGGATCCATTCGTGACTCATGCGAATCACTTGTAATGGAATAAGATTCTCTCCTCACTGTCTTACACCGATGGGCACTACCGACGCATTTTCACGTTTGACTCCTCGCGCTCTTTCTCTCTCTTCAATGTCTGCGCGCATCTCAGGTGCTGAAGACAACAGCCTACTAGCTGACTAGCTGCGCCGATCGCCGTCATTAGCATAATATATGCAAATGAACGTCACACACTCCCGGGTCTTCAAGGAGAAGAGGGGAGGCTTGTAAAGAAAATGCAGCAATACAAGGCTAAATGAACGCTGATATTTATTATGTGTTCATGATACAGACAATTTGCTAATGAATTTCGATCCAATGGGTAGAGGTGCTAGTGATGTTCTAGTCTAACTAGGTCATGGTGTTAAAGGAATAATTCACCCAAAAATGAAATTCTCTCATTTACTCAACCTAATGCCATCCCAGATATGTATGACTTTCTTTCTTCAGCAGAAACAAAGGACTTAAATATCTGTTTCTCATCCACACCTATTACTTTATATCGCTTCTGAACACATGGATTTAAACACTTGAGTCATATGATTATGCTGACTTTGTGTGCTTTTTGGACTTTCAGAGTTCTGGTCACCATTCACTTGCATTCTATGGACCTAAAGACTTGAGATCGTCTTCTAAAAATCTTTGTTTGTGTTCTGCAGAAGAAAGAAAGTCATACACATCTGGTGTGGCATGAGTGTGAGTTAATGAGAATTTTCATTTTTGGGTGAAACCTCCCTTTTAATGCATCTTACTTAATCAGAGGATTGTTGTTCCCTTGAATGCATTACAATTCAACATACAAATCCAATCCCAGCTCATCTACTAACCTACATTTATAAATAGTTATTTCTTCTCTTTTATAATATCAAATATGTACATTGGGATGTTCCGTTATATTTTATGTACAGTAGTTCAGTTAACGTTTATTTCATTATTTTAGTGTTACACGTTATCCTGATGGTGTTTGATGGTGTTTGTATGAGTGACACTGTGCACTGTCTCAACAAGTTTATTAATTATTGCTCCTCCAAGGGCCATTCTTGATGATCTTTAAGTCATCATGTGGACTTTTGTGGTTATTACGGTGATTAACAATACATTTTAAAATGTAAAGCGGGCTTTAACAGTTACATAAGGTTAGTTTTTCAAGTTTATATAATTTAATAATATAAACAAAATCGTGGTGAATCGTAAACTAAACAGGCATCAAAATTACATCCAGTAAAGCCTGAAACATGTTCACCATATTTTTTAACTTTAAATTTCTTGCAATTCACAGCCGCAGATATTTTAACATCAGTTGAAAATTTATTTTGTATTTTTTTGTATATAGCTAATCTTTTCATGGCACCATAAATTATGTTAATATATTTCAGAGTTCAGTAGTAGGATATACTGGCAGAAGTCCAGAATGCCTGTTGCTAGTGTGAATAATATGCTAGTGGTGTGTTGCAGTGATGTGCATATAATTCTGTCCAGACGAAAATACAGTACATGTGTTGACTGCTGTAAAATGGGGTGCTCTCCAGCATTAGATCTGGCACCAATCTTAAATTGAAACTGAATTGAAAAATTAGCTTTTATTGCACATTCATTTGAGAACTTTCAAATACAATGATATTTAAGGATGATAATGGATTGTAATTCAAGGACACATTTTTGTCCTTTCACATGATGCGTCCTGTGACAGCAGCATCATAATCAATGGTTACTGCATAATTTAGGTTTTTTTAAACAAGACTATATCATATACACCATAATTCATTGCTTTGTACTGATCTACAGTAGAACAACTTTACATGTCAGCTGCTTTCAGATATGAAGCTTCTTAAAAAAAAACATTGGATATAAAAGCAAGTGATCTTTATGTTAAGTGTAACTCATTATGATATAAAAGCCATTTGACAGTAACATAAGATATTTGAAACATCTTTGGAAGAGGTAAATAAATGCCCATGGTGTGTTGTAAACTGCCAGCAATTGCACAATTTGTGTAAAATGCACATAAACAACACTCTTTTTTCCACATTTTCATGGTCTATGAGGCTTTGGGTGCCCTCCAGTGGCAAGTAGAAAGCTAAAAACAACAGCTTTGGTGGCAAATTGAATGTATCCAAAGGATGGCACACCATACCTCTCATAGAGAAATCCTCCAATTGTTGGGCCCACTGTTCTTTGCACTGATGCACATAGACCCAGCATGGTTCCTGAAGACACCACACAAACTTGGTACACAGGAATTATTTATTTTTTATTATTTATTCTGAGTGCTTTATGTCAGTGGTGGAGCTAGGGGTGGCCAGGGGTGGACGAATCCTGGCCCCAATGTTTGACCCCATTGGCCACTCCACACGCAATTGCTGTTTTAGTCTTTTTAGAACTGTTTAGTTCTTTAGAGGTGAAATCATCTTAATGAAGTGATGTTGCATAAGTTTGTCGAAACAATGCCATGTGGAATGTGCACCATGTTCAAAGCTAAAAGTGGTCCAACTATATATTAAAGTATGCTACTTTTGTTTTGGCCAGGTAGTGTATGACTGAGTAGAATGTGTGCATGTGGCCCTAGACCTGCTGGTGTTGTGCTGATCAGGGTCAGAAAAAAAGTAAAGGGCAAAATAAGTAATAGCATTTCAAAGACAGTAATATAACACTACATATTTTATTAAAAATATATTAGCCTATTCATAGAATGCTGCACAAGTACAGCTGGCATAGCTTTTATAGCTATATATTTGTACTTTTTTTTTATGAGTATCAGAGATACTTCCTGCATTCTGGGGAATTTTGAATGCATTTGAATCATAATGTAACCGCTGAACAGCAAATACAATTTTAGGAGAAATATTATTGGAAGAAAAGTATTTCTCCTCGAATTGGTTGTGGTAATGAAAATATTTGTAATATTTTGTACCTGCATGTTGGAACCTCATCCTGTAAATAATAGCAATAAAGACTATAAAGTATGCCAATAGAAAAATAAATTTTTAATGAGATCATATTGTATTATAGGTATGATACAATCAAAATATTACTGTTAGGCCTAATATTTTTATATACAGTGGGTTCTTAAAATTAACATATCACAGATGTTATTCTCTCATCAATGGAAATACTGCATTGAAAATCTATTGAAATGAACTGATCCAACTGAATAAAATCTGCTTCAAAGCAAACAAAGACTTAATAGGCTATGGAGTAACTAAATGTAGCTAAACTAACATCCTTTCTGTATTACTACCTGCTCATTTTGAAAAAATGTTAACCATTCATGAAATCAGTAGGATAGTCCCTTATTGTAAAATATTTCTGTTATGGACATGAATTAGTTAAAAGGACACTGGCCAGAGATGATCGACCCAATAAATAGTCCAAGAGAAGATAAATTCAGTTGCATCATTCATAAACAGCGGCAGATGCCGGCTAAATTCACTTGCATCATTCATAAACAGTGCCAGCCATCAACCAGCCACAAACAGCTGCACATGTCGGTGAAGTCAGTGGCATCTGAGCATGACACCGGAAGTGCCGTGGCTAGATGCCTTTGCCGTGGTTTGAGCCTGTGTGAAATTGCAGAATTTACAACAAACATGGCAACATATAATCCACAACTTCAGTATAAAGATATATAGAAAACATTCAAAGGAAACAGCTCTTAATAACATGAATAATAATTTTATTTAAAAAATTTAAAAAAATTAAATAAATAAATAACCCAGTGATAAGGCATTGTTGTACCCAGGGGAGAATTCAGTCTAAGTTCAGTTATTTTCTATAGTCGGGAAGTGTTTTAGGATGTCGTACAATTTTTGTCCGTTTGGATCTTTTAGAGTTTTTAGAGATTTCAAATACAATTTAAATTCATTTAAAAAAATAACAAATTTGGGGGATGATTTTATAGTTCTACAGTTGTGGATAAAACATTTAGCTAGGCACAGCATTGTATTACAACAGAGTTCATTGTCTTTGCTTTGCGATTTCAAACCAAATGTTATGTCATCTCTGGAGATAAAAGTCAGGAATGAAGAGATCTTTTTCTGTATCCAATTATATATGTCACACCAAAATATATGTACCAGGTTGCATGAGAAAAAAAAACATGGTCAGTAATTTCAACATCATTTTCACAAAATGTGCACGCATTATCATCAATACCAAAGTGAAGTCTAAGTAATTCTTTAGAGAGGTAAATGTTGTTCATAACTTTGAAGTGTGTATCTTTCATTTTGGGGGGTATAGGAAGTGTTAAATACATTGTTCTTAGTTTAGTTATTGAATTTGTATCCAATTATGCAGGATGCCATTTTTGTTGGGCTTTTAGGGGTAAAGGTTTTCAGTGAAACAACTTCTAATAAAATTAGTATTGAACTTTTTAGCCAAAATTACAATCCCTTGAATTGATAGTGGAGTCAGTCGTGGCTGTATCATTTGGTATGTTCATATATTTCTTGTTAGGAAAACAAATTCTTGGGGAAGTGCTTTATGTAATTTAGTGAAGTCTGATTGTGAGAGTTTGACATTATTCACAGTTTAAAAGATTGCCACTGGCATCTATTAAGTCAGTTATGGACCATATATTCCTCCCAAGCCAATCATCAAAAAACAAAAATCTGTTGCGGTGTAATACATATCTATTATTCCAGAGTACAGAGGTGTGTGGTGAAAAGTTATGCACATATAACATTTTCCAATATAACAGTATTTGTTTGTGGAACTCTGATAGTGATATACTGTAGGTAATTTGACAATATTAAAGTCCATCCTGAGAAGAAAATCCAGGCCTCCAACTTTTTTGAATAAATGCTCTGGGATACAATACCAAAATGAGCCACTGTGTTTGATCCAGGACTTCAAACTATTTATATTTGACGTTCCATTAAGACAATCAAAGTCAATAACTCGAAGTCCTCCATCCTTTATATATTTAAACATACTACTTTTTTTCAGACAATGAGGTCTGTTTCTCAAAATGAAGTTAGAATTGATTTGGTTAATGGATTTGATCAAATTGTGTGGGATGGCATTGGAGTAGGCTGGGTAAATACATCTGGACAAACATTCCATTTTAGTTAGATAAATTCGACCAAGTATTGATAGGTCTCTTTGAAGCCATAAATTTAGTTTTGACAAACATTCTTGAATTTTATTTTCCACATTTAGAGATTGGCTTTGTTTTTGGTCCTTTGAAAGGTAAATTCCCAAGTATTTGATTTCAGACTTAATAGGGATATTACACATTTCTGTCAATGATGTGTCATGTGCAGCGAACAGTTCACATTTTTGCTAAAATGAACAGATATGGTGAAATGGGGCATCCTTTGGGGATACCCACATCAACCGTAAAGCTTGGGGTGGTACCACTAGATAATATGACACAGCTGCTGATATTTTGATATAGTCCACCAACTAACTTCCTAAATTTAACTCCAAAGTCAAAATTTTCGAGTACCGAGAGGATAAATGGATGCTCCACGCAATCAAAAGCTTTATAAAATTCTAAAATTAGAAGAAATCCATCATCCTCGATATGGTTTCTATTTTCAATAACATACATTACCAATCTTATATTATTGTGGATTGATCTTCCTTTGAGAAAACCAGATTGTGTTTTTGCAATAAGATCTGACATTCCTGATTGAAGACAGATAGTGAAGATGTATGTTAGAAGTTTGTAGTCTGAATTCCTAAGAGTAATGGGTCTTCTGTTATATATGAGTCTGGGATCTTTCTCAGGTTTTGGAAGTGAGACGATAACCCCATGTCTCACTGTGGTAAAACAGGTCTCATTTTTAGTAAAAAACTTGGTGCAGTAGTTCTCTTATATCTATCAAAAAATGCTTATAAAAGTCACCTTTGAGACCGTCCAAGCCGGGAGCTTTGTTAAGAGATCAGTTATTGCATCAAGTTCTGCAATCGTTATTTGATTATCACATGTTTGTCTGAAACCATTTTCTACTTTGGGAATATGTTTCGCTACATCCTTTAAGAATGCATAACAATCCTCTTTGGAAAATCTAGAGCTGTAAAGCTGGCTATAAAATTTCAGGATTTCTGAAGAGATCAATTTGTTATCTGTGAATTCTATATTATCAACTATTAAGGATCTGATGCTATTTTTTCCTTGTCGTCTTTTTTCAAGGCCACAGTAATATGCTGATTTCCTTTAAAGTTATTTAGGAGGATGGTGACACCTGCTGATCTTGAAGTACCATGGCTAAAGTAAGCATCATCTCCCCATTGTTTAGAATCCAACATCTTCAACCTTAGAATGTGTTTCTTGTAGAAAAATAATATTAGAAGTCCTCCCTTTACAAAATAAAATAATTATTTTCTCTTTGTCATGTCTCTTAATCCCCTTGCATTAACAGAAATGAAAGAGATGTTACTATTTAAACTGAACATACAGCAAAAAAAAATTAAATAATAAATCGATGAATTACCTGAACTGTATTAGAATAATAGTAGGAGTTTTTCCTACTTTCCCCTTTAAAGTATGGTGTGACTACTTGTCCATTAATGAATGCGTGGGGACCCCGGAACAATCTTCAAACCTGCCTTTGTTGCTTGCTCAACTTTCGGCCATACAGCCCTACGTGCCTCTCTGTCCTCTTTGGTGAAGTCTTCTGCGAAGCGGATGTTGAGATTCTTGCAGATGGGGTGAAGTTTGGTGATCTGTCATCTCTGAAGTGCTGACCTGTGAACTGCATGATGATCTGACGAGGGCGGTTGGTGTTGTTCGTCCCCAGCCGGTGTACCGTGTCCAGGATGAAATCCATCTTCTCTCTCCAGTGTGGAGGAATCTGTTCGATGAAGTCAGAGACGAGCTGTCATGTGTTCTCTTCTTTTTCCTCTTTTAAGCCATTTAATCTTAGGTTCCATCTTCTCTTGTAACGCTCTAACTCTACAACTCCTCGTCCCACCTCTGCCGCTTTATTTCCTAGCTCTGTGTTCTTCTTTTCAAGTCGTTTCACTTCGTCATGCAGCATCTTGTATTCTTCTTTACATTCTTTGATCTTGGCCGAGTTAATGTCGACCGCTTTTGCGATGTTGGCTATGGTCAGCGTGTTCTGCTGTAGCTCTGTTTTGAAGTCCTGCATCATGTTTTGTAGAGTGCCAATAGTAGCCAGGATCGCAGCGTTAGAAGTATCTCTCAATGGAGGTTAAAACAACTGCTGCAAGTACAGTAACTATCTACACTTATACACAGTCACCTTCAACAATGAATCACTTTTTTTAAATTAAGGTCCACCATGTGTTCTTTAATTGCTAACTTTAGCCAAAAATGTCCACCCTGTCTCCAAGCCTCCCATGACAGGGTGGACATGGTCATGACAGGGAGGACATGTGTATAGTTTTTGCCACATTCTGATAATGTTACACATATTACAACAGTTATTACACACATTATAACATTAGATGCTATACATTGTAGGTGTGGGCGATATGGACTTTTTTGACCAAAAGTCAAAACAAAGTCCATATAATGGATTTCATTGCCTGTTTGAAAAAATACAGCTGTGCAGATGTAAATGGACAAGACTAGGCAAGCCTTGTTTAGCTGGACCTCCAATTAAAAGGGTAGTCAGTGGTTTGTAAGGGAATGTTTTGAATTGTCTTTTTCCAGGAATGAGTCCAAGTAGAGCTGAGAAAGCAAGGAGATATAGGGAACGTCATGATGCTGACCCGGACAGAAGAAAACCTACCTTGAGAAAGATAAGGACAAATGGAATAAAGACAGAGAGACTCGAAATAAGAAGGGTATTTATGAGCTCAGTGGGAGAGAGAAGAGGGCAAAAAGAAAGGCAAGGCAAGGCAAGTTTATTTATATAGCACATTTCATACGCAATGGTAATTCAAAGTGCTTTACATAGAAGAGATTAAAAAAAGAATAAAAACAAAAGAACAATTGAAACAGTTTAGAATCAAATAAAATACAGTACAAACAGTCGGACACACAGTGGCACAGTGCTCATTCAGTAACTGCACAGCTAAACAGATGTGTTTTGTGTCTGGATTTGAATGTGACTAATGTAGGAGCACATCTGATCTCTTCTGGTTCCAGCTGCGGCTGGCATAAAAGCTAAAAGCAGACTCTCCTTGCTTAGAGTGAACCCTTGGTATTTCTAACTGATGTGATCCTAATGATCTGAGTGATCTGTTGGGTTTATATTCAGTGAGCATATCTGCAATATATTGAGGTCCTAGCCCATTGAGTGATTTATATACCAGTAATAATACTTTAAAATCAATCCTAAATGTAACTGGGAGCCAGTGTAAAGACCTGAGGACTGGTGTGATATGTTCATATTTTCTGGTTCTGCTCAGAATCCTGGCAGCAGCGTTCTGTATGAGCTGCAACTGTCTTATGGTCTTTTTGGGAAGGCCAGTGAGGAGTCCATTACAATAATCCACCCTGCTGTTGATGAAAGCATGCACAAGTTTCTCTAGGTCTTGACTGGAAACAAAGCATCTAATTCTTGCAATATTTTTCAGATGATAGTATGCTGATTTATAGTTATTGCTTTGACATGACTACTGAAACTAAGGTCTGACTGTAGAGACACACCAAGATTCCTGACTTGATTTTTAGTTGTTTGACCCCTAGCGTCATGGTATGCATTCACCTTGAGAACGTCATCTTTGTTTCCAAACACAATGACTTCAGTTTTGTCTTTGTTTAACTGAAGAAAGTTTTGGCACATCCAACTGTTAACTTCATCAATGCATTGGCACAGGGAGTCAATGGGGCTGTAATCGTTAGGTGATAGGGCTAAGTAGATCTGTGTGTCGTCTGCATAGCTGTGGTAAGCAATTTGGTTCTTTCTCATTATTTGGCTCATTGGGAGCATATACAGGTTGAACAGGAGTGGCGCAAGAATTGAGCCTTGAGGGACTCCGCATGCCATGGACATCCACTCAGACTTATGGTCTCCTATACTCACATAATAACCTCTCCCTTCTAAGTATGACCTGAACCATTTTAGGACCATCCCAGAAAGCCCCACCCAGTTTTCCAGCCAGTCAAGAAGTATGTTGTGATCAACAGTGTCAAATGCAGCACTGAGGTCGAGTAGTACCAGTACTGATAATTTGCCTGTATCAGTATTTAAGCTAATTTCGTTTATTATCTTTATGAGCGCTGTCTCTGTGCTGTGATGCGATCAGAAACCAGATTTAAAATTGTCAAAGTATCCATTTGAGTTCAAGAATTTGTTCAGCTGATTGAAGACAACTTTTTCAATGATCTTGCCTATGAAAGGAAGATTTGAGATCGGTCTATAGTTGCTTAATATGGTCTTATCAAGATTGCTCTTTTTCAAGAGGGGCTTGACAACTGCAGTTTTCAGGGAGTTTGGAAAACTCCCAGAGAGAAGTGAAGAGTTTATCACTTCTAGGAGATCTGCTTCTAAACAGTTGAACACACTTTTGAAAAAAGATGTGGGAAGTGCATCAAGGGCGCAGGTTGATGTTTTAAGGTGCTGTATGGTTTCTTCCAAAATGTTGCCATCAATTTCTTTGAAATCAGACATAGTAACTACTTTCTCAGGTTGTGGTTTGATTTGTCTGACCCCAGCACAACTCAAGGATGTGCTGATCACCTTTCTGATATTATTGATTTTTTCAGAGAAGAAAGAAGCAAACTCGCTGCACTTGCTGTCTGAGAGCATTTCACTGGGAATCTGGCTTGGGGGGGTTTGTCAGTCTCTCTACAGTCACAAAAATTGTGCGTGTGTTGTTTAAGTTGCTGTTTATAATATTCGAGAAGAAAGTCTGTTTAGCTTTGCCTAGTTCCATATTAAAAGCATGGATGCTGTCTTTGTAGATGTTATAATGGACTACATAATGGAAGGAGGCAATAAGGCGAGCAAGAGCCTATATATTTGTTGTTAGATTTTATTTAGAAAGGAAAGTGCAACTTTCACAGATTTTATAGGGAATAAATATGTTGCAGTAATTTCATTATTATTAAAAGTGTTTTCCAATTAACTTAAATATATTGTTGAGAAAGGGACTAAATATCTTTCTGAAAATCTACATTTATAATCACTACACATTAAAAATGTATTTAATCTACTTTGAATTTGTCCACAACAGGGTGGACATACATTTTGGTTTGCTACAACATGCTAACAGCCTAAGGTCTACTTAATACAATGAATTAATACAATGTCCAGGGCTCATCTTCTGACACCATATCGTCCAAATCCTCGGAGTGAGTGCCGAATGTAATGGAGCCTTGCACCCCGATAACGGAATGCAGGTTATCAGGGGCATACTTCACAGGCGAAAAATCTCCTCCTTAAGCTCATCCCACTCTTTCATGTCTCCCTTGTGTGGTCCCTCGAGAGCATACGAAAGAGGAGAGCCGAGAGCACAGCTTTTTGAGTCTCATGCACTGGCAGTGAGCGCAATCTGACCCACTGACCACTGATCGCAGTCTCTGCATTAGCTTGACCCAAACAGAGGACACAGCACTCATGCCTGTCGGATAAGGGTAAATGCCATTCACACGGCGGAAAACATTTACAAAACGCCATTTTCCATTGAGGCCCACGGGGCATAGAATAATCCCAGCACTGTAATGAGGTAAAAGAGGCAACGATCATCCACCTGTTCAACACTGCTGTTCAATGGTGAAGGTTTAGTATCCGCTATCACCGGAGCACTGCAGGGGGTAGAAGAAATTCCAATTTTCCACTCAGAGTATGAGAAAGAGATTATTGGCACCCTGAAGGAGAAAATATATGAAGAGATAGCACTGTGCACGCTGTTATATATGTCCGCTACATGCGCGAGGAAGGCGGAGCACAAATCGCTATCTGCCTATTAAAATTGGCGAGATTTGAAAGAGTTTCAGAGATTGGCTAGGCCTGTGGGGATAACCCATAATGTCAGCTATGACGCAGCGTTCTGACTGAATTGAGAGGGAACCATGATTACAAAATCTATTTTGTGGGTGATATTTTATGAGGAAGTTCCTTCTCTTCCTCCCTCCTTCCATGTCCTCGACATGAATGGAGGCGTTAATATGGGCTGACACGCAAATCAACAAACTGTATCAAGGAGGTAGACCGAGAGACTAATGAACGAAAAGCATTATTTCTTTAGCACAATATAACTTTACAACATATTTCTTTCCCTCACAAAATAGGTTTATCTATTGGTTTTTACAGGTTTTGGCACGCACGCACAAGAGAAAGAAATCACCACAGTAGTGTGAAATAAAGAGCAGCTTTATTTAATCATATAATACAGAGTTTATCTGTATGGTTCCTTACAGTGACCAGCAGAGTATCAATAAATGTAATAAAATAAATCTGGGTAGAATCTGGCAAAATATTAAAAACCAAACAAGCAAAAGTTCACTGAAACAACACTGTGAAAAAAATAGTTTGAAAGTTCAGTCTGAACAAAGTGTATTTATGTACAAATATAACAATTTAAGTAAACAAATTTAATACAGTCTAATAAAACTTTTTTGTAATAAATTATCAGTAGGCATTTACTGAACATACATTTGCCCGTTTCAAAAAAAACAAAAAAAAAAAACAATAATTGCATACATACAATGGAAAAAGCATAATCGCTGAGTTAACTGTTATTGTCCTGAGAGATGTGACTAGCGCCAAATATTCTGCAGAATATGGGAAGGGTTTATAAGGCAGTAAGTTGACGGGTGAGTTTATTATAGTGAATGGGTGACTATGACTTTCAAGTCAAATCAGATATTTTCAGTGTTATAACCTATTCCGATACAAGACCTACTTATACAAACCTATCTCATTTAGAGCCAGGCTTAGGCCCTTAAATAAATAAGGCCTTAGTAACTTACTGTAATGTAAATAGATGTACAGTATCTATACGACACAAAAAGGACTCAAAAGAGCTATACCAAAACAGTAATGAAAAACAGGTTTCAGCATTGGCAGGATCATTCAATTAGAAAGACTGTTTTCATCTGGAAAATTTGTTTACAGATTATTGCACATGTCATTATAATGATGAAGTCATGGAAATACATGACGTGAAAGATGAGAAAATTCAATTTTACATCAAAGTAACATTACCAACTTATTCTGTACTGCACCTACATTTCTAAACTTGAAAAAAAAAAAACTTGACCAACAAAATTTTAAAATATTACTACATATTTAAAACACCTTTATAAACAAGCTTACATCTTAATCAATAAATATATCTTTGTTTTTTTTATAAAGGTTTCTCAATATAAAAATGAAACCACAAGACATGTTTCATTTCCAGCAGTGCAGCAAAATGACCAGGATAGAGGGTTAAGCCTTATGGTAGTCATTTTTGGATTTTCTCAAGGGTTCAAAGTTCTCATAAATAACGAGTGCAGCTGTGTTCTGGTAGATCAAGTCTACATTGTTGCCAGTCCGAGACCTAATGATGTCCATTGCGCACTGGTTAAGAAACACATACTGATCCTGCAAAAGTAGAGAATGTAAAGGCTTGCATTGTTAGAGAACAAGAAACTGATAATGGCTTACAAATCAGTATTTGAAATTACCACATTTTGAGATGAAGATATGCTTTATGTTAAGACTTCAGAAAATTGTGTTCATTTCTAACAGGTTCTCATACCTGTTCAAGTCCCCAGGAAAAATTAAAGCCTATAACATACAACAAAATCAACCTAACACACAGCTATCTACTGATAAGTTTCCATGTGCATATTTAACCTTCTACTGTATATTTATATTCATGCACCTCTTCATTCAACCTGTTTCTTAGTGTTTGTGTCTGTATATCAAACAGCAATATTCTGTTGTTAAATGATGTACCTCTGTCTGCACCATAAGTGGTCTGTGCATGCGTAAGTCATGGATGACCCCGTAAACATCCACTACATCATCACGCTCGATCTGAAAGATTAATCGATCAATTGCGATGAAGGTTCCTGTTCGGCCCACACCCGCACTGTATTATGAGATCAAAAAAGAATATTGTGAAAATTTAGCTTTTTTTGTAGGAGTTGCATTAAAAAAAACATCAAGTATATCTGATTGAAATATAATTATGGTTTGTATAACTTAGCTTCTATAAAGTATATTCAAGTGTTCAGAAACTACTTAAGTACCTGCAGTGAACAAGTGTGGGTGAATGCCGCGAATACTGGTCCATGTGTTCTCTGACCAGGTGTCTGAAGTTGATGAGAAGCTCAGTGGTCTCAGGAACTCCATGGTCTGGCCATGCAGTGAAATGGAAGTGACGAACTGATCGAGTCTCTGTTGTTTTTAACTGTGCGTACAGGACAAATTTACTACATAACACTGATATTAACACTGTTATATAACAAAGAATGACATTAACGTGTGTTTACATCTTAACCATAATGACAATAAATGTGTGTTAAGCTACCCCGATCTATCCTGGCAAGATACTTGAGACTTTGTTCTAAGAGTGGCAAGGAATAAAGGCAAGTTGTGCTGGGAGGACCACATCATCATGGTTTTCCAGACTTTGCTAGAGTGAGTAAAGTGAAGCAGGAAAAATTCAAAGAGTGTAAAAAATTGCTGCACTAACAGAAGGTAAGCTTCACACTGCTTTATCCAGCTATGCTACAAATTGATGGCAAGGATGGGCACAAGAATTGTATATGCCCACGACAAGCTATAACCATCATTAAATCAATGATGTGAGTGGATAATTTTGCCTGCACACAGTCAACAATACAGACTACACATTGTGCATTTTACTGATGCAGCCTGAGAGGGTTTGTTATTCTGTTGGCTGCCAACTGACTCTCGGTCAGCTCTTTTTCTTCTTTTCGCATCACAGTACAGAGACTGCACTTATCAGAGTTACAAATGACTTGCTCTTTTCATCTGATCATGGCTGCATTTCTCCTCTAGTGCTTTTAGATCTTAGTGCTGCATTCAACACCATGGATCACGACATTCTCTTGAATAGGCTAGAGAATTATGTTGGCATTTGTGGAGTTGCATTAGCATGGTTTAGGTCATATTTAGCAGACCACTACCACTTTGTCTATGTAAATGAGGAAGTGTCAAACCAAACAAAAGTAAAATATGGAGTGCCACAGGGATCAGATTTAGGGCCTCTGCTTTTCTCTTTGTATACGCTTCCCCTGGGAGATATTATCAGGAATCATGGAATAAGTTTCCTCTGCTATGCTGACGATACACAACTTTATATTTCTTCAAAACCTGATGAGATTTCACAATTCTCGAAATTAGCAGCGTGTATCAATGAAATAAAAGATTGGATGGCCAAAAATTTCCTTCTACTCAATTCTGACAAAACAGAGGTACTAATTATTGGACCAAAAAACTCTAAAAATAAGCCACTACAATATAATTTGACTCTCGATGGATGCACCGTTACATCATCTTCAACAGCGAAGAACTTGTTAAGTGGTGTTATATTTGATGCCAATCTGTCCTTTGAAAATCCAAATTACCAATGTTTTTATTGCTAAATTACGGCACATGCTCGCTGTTGCTGATGCCGAAAAACCAATTCATACGTTCATGACCTCAAGGCTAGATTACTGTATTGCATTACTGGGAGGATGTCCAGCAAGATCAATAAATAAACTTCAATTGGTTCAAAATGCAGCAGCCAGAGTGCTGACGAGAACCAAGAAATATGATCATATTAGCCCCATTTTATCATCGTTACATTGGTTACCTGTTAAATTCCATATTGGTTTTAAAATTCTGTTAACAAAGCTTTGAATGGTCTAGCTCCACGGTACTTATGTGACCTTCTACCACGCTATATTCCATCACGTTCATTACGATCACAAAATTCTGCCCATTTAATAGTTCCTAGAATATCAAAATCCACAAAAGGAGGTAGATCCTTTTCATATTTGGCTCCTAAACTATGGAATAGTCTCCCTAACACTGTTCTAGATGCAGACACACTCCCTCAGTTTAAGTCTAGACTAAAGACTCATCTATTTAGCCAGGCATAAACCTAATTTATCCTTCAACCCACAATTAGGCTGCTTTAGTTTAGTCTGCCAGAACCAGATACACTGATCATGATATATATCTCTGCAATAAATTGAATGGCATCTATGCTTATATTATTTTATTTGTTTCCATATCTCAACCTCGGGACTCCTATCCTGAGGTCACCAGAACTGGCTGGATCCAGCACCATTCCTGCTTCGTGTTGGACTCCCTTCTACGTGTCGATGAATGATGATGACTAAATGCAGCCGTTGCCACACAAATATCACTTCAGACTTCAGAGGATGAACTGATGCCAACTCCAACCATAAGACATGGGATACTTCATATGCCATTGTCTGAACCTTGGATTTAGGATGGACCACACCGAACCTCACCAAAATTACCGGTCAGGTTGAACTGCGTTTCACATCCCTGATCTCTGCCTGCATCACCTCGGTCTATTGATGGACTACAATCTTGAAATGGATTGCATAGACTAACAATTGCCAACAAAAGCCTTCATCAGCCAATTAACAAGGAGAATGCATCTATGTGAACTTCTGCAGTTAATCCAGGATGGACTTCAAAGACTTTGGTCATTAATCTTAGAGTTCAAACAAAATCGATGTTTAAACACTGACCCTTAACACTTATTTAATTTAATAATTTTAAACCATGACTTTAACTGTACAAAAGTAATATTTACATTATATTCATGCTGTTAGCCAGAGGGGAACTGGCCCCCAGAGGGGAACTGGCCCCCACAGTGAGTCTGGTTTCTCCCAAGGTTATTTTTCTCCATTAATCTACATCTTATGGAGTTTTGTGTTCCTTGCCACAGTTGCCTTCAGCTTGCTCTACTGGGGTTATAATACAATTATTATTTAATTACTTATTTTTAAACACGATTAACAATCATATTTTATCTAATTACACAATGATTCATCGACATTATAGACATTAGTTTTATCGTCTGTTAATGCCTGATTTTCAATAAAGCTGCTTTGAAACGATGTGTGTTGTGAAAGGCGCTATACAAATAAAATTTACTTGACTTTTCTTTTTTCTCTTTCTCCTTTTGAGTAATTCTTGAGTTAATTTGTTAATTTTTTTGGGTGTAAATGTGATTATTTACTGGGGCTTATTTTATGGATCTAAAAAAGTATTGGCTCCACTCACGTTAGAAGTTTACAAAGAGTCATTACAGAAAGTTGAACTACCGCCAACCATGACACAAGCACTGATCAGTCTCATTCTTAAAAAAAGCCAAATTATTGTATAAGTTATTGTCCAACAGCATAATTACATCTCATATATATATATATATATATATATATATATATATATATATATATATATATATATATATATATATATAGGTATTTATTTGAGTCTAAGTTAATTCTGAAAATACAGTATTAGACATTTTATAAATATTATATGGTCAGTAGCAAATGATCAGACCCGGATTGCTGCCATCTCACCTGATGCCAAGAAGGTATTTGATATGGTGGAATAGGAAATCTTTTTAAGATTTTGGAAATGTACTGGTTTGGGAAAACGTTTATTGAATGGATTGTTTTATATTATTAACAACGGTTACAGGCAGTGCAAACTAATTAATTCATTTCAGATTATTTTTCTCTTGGTAGAGAAAATTCCTTTATCTCCTCTGTCTCCTTTATTGTTCTGTCTTGCCCTGGAACCATTAGCAGCCACAATAAGGAAAGAAGATGATTTTGCTGGTGTTGTTGAAAGAGGTGGGGTGCTTAAACTTCTACTCTATGCAGATTATATATTATTATTTGTTTCCAACCCTATAACATCTATACCTACCCTCAATAGAATTACTAATTCTTTCTCCAAATTTTCAGGATACAGGGTGAACTGATCTTAATCGGAAGCTCTTGGTCTGACACCATATTGCCCTACCATGGCTTTCCAACCTGGTGCCTTTCAATGGCCCAAGCAAGGCATTAGGTATTTATGCATTTTATTTCCAGCAAATTTGAAAGATTTAGTCGATGTGGAAGGAGACATTAGCAGACACACCATGTCCTGAGTTTCTCACCTGACTAGGAAAGAGGCTACAAGATAGTTGAAGTTAAGCTTTTGCGAGCAAAACCTTTTATATTGCTTTATTTCTATATTGCTGCACTCTAGATGAAAAAAGACCCTAGCATTGAGGGACTTATCTGACCCTTAAGGCCCCTCCAGCACCACAACCCAGTCCACAAAGGACCTCTGCATCGGCAGACATTGCCTGTCTCACACAGCTCCTCACAGCTAGCCTGCAAAGGACCCTGTGAATATTCAACGGACCCAGCTGCCCGGTCAACTCTACAAGGACCCTCTTGGCGCAACCGAAGTTCAGCATTCTCCAGCCCGGCGTGGCAATGACTACTGGATCGCAACTCTGCGCCCTTCCCTTGCCCTACCAGCATCACCAGTGGAAGATGTTTCTAGTGCCGGACTGATCACCTGACTGTGTGGAACGTAAAAATAAACTTACCAAACCTCTTTCTAGAGACCTTGGCATTAGTTCATACCTGCAGCATATGTTTTTGTAACTTGCTTAGTTAACGGTTACCTGGGGTCAGCTTGTTTCATATAACAGGTATATTGTTTGTTTAATGATGAACAAGCATTATGAATTGAGTAGAAACCACTACAGGGGGATACACCTGCCTGCTGGTGGTGTCAGTTGGGGGATAGAGATGTGGCCCATGCTCTGGGGTTCTGCTCTAGGATTAAGGAATTCTGGGTGGGAGTCCAGCGTTTTGTCTGTGGGACTTGGATTTCATTCTGCCTAGACTGTGTGTACTGGGTGATGGGGTGGTTCTTGGGGAAGGTGACAGATATATAAGGGGCTGGGGTCCAAGCTAGTGTAATGATTGGCAGACAGATTATTCTTAGAAGATGGAAGTCAGGGGGCAATCCCTCGTTTCAGGAGTGGTTCACCAAGTTGGGCAGGGTGGCGGCATTTGAGGGGATGTCATGTAGACAGCTTTGCAGACTTGATGAGTATGGGAAGAAGTGGGACGTGTGCTTGGTCCTTCTGGGGGGCTCTTGGTGTGGACCATGTGGAGAGAAACATGTTTGTGGTTGAAAATGTAAATCATATCCTTGTGGACTTTTCTCCTTTTCTCCCTTTATTTGTTGATTTTTATATTTTAATTTGTTCAATTATTTGGGTGTGTGACTCAGGCTTGACAATGGAATGTTGTTCAGGGTTGAGGTGGGTTTTAGGATTGGGAGGGGGGTAGGGGATATTGGTTGTTACTGTTCATATACAGTATATTTTAATTTTTAGAATCTAAAAAACTGTTAATCACAAAAAGAAAAAAGAAAGAAAAAATATTCTGTTAAGCTTTTCCAGCATAAATGTAACATTGCATATAAAATTGAATGGGCATGTAAAGGCACCAATACAGTACATAAAATAAAACAAAAATGTGGTATGCAGTGTTATGTTCATGATATTTTGAGTAGTATTTGGGTTGTTTAGTGTTCAAATAGCAAACTAAGTCTGTCTGTATTATACAACAATATACAGTATGGATATATCAATATATTCAACAATGTTTACAACATATGTCTGTTAATACGCAACTCAGATGCTCTTACATTTTTCACTTCAAAGTCGCGTATAGTCCAGTCATCCAATGGGATCTCAGAAGTAGACGTGACTGTCAGATTATTATAATGTTTCATCTCTGCTGGCCAGTATTCCTCACATTTTACCTGGGAAGGACAATACATTTCAGTAGCAGAAATTTTGTCTCTTTAATTGTTATGAAAACATAATTTAACAATCAGAAATAATGATAAAAGTCACATAGTGCTGAATAAGGACAGATAATGTTAAAAGGGTCATAACATGAGGAATCTTTTTCCTTGATCTTTTAACTTAAAGGTCATTGTACTATAAAACCATACTGTAAGTTTCAGAACTCAAACTTCCTCCTCACTGCAAAAGAGAATTTGTTAAAACCAAGCTGCCAAATTACTTGTTCTCCACTTCCTCCACATTGTGATGTCACAATGTGGTAGGCATTTACATCTGACTGCCTCAACAGCAACACACCAACGCCTACTTTACTTTATCATTATTGTAGCCCCGCCCAGTAGCAGTGAGTAGTGAGTGATACGGCAAGTAGAGAGCAGGTTAGTCGAGAGCAGAGAGCCAATCATCAACAGTGGGTGATCACTGATGCTTTTTTTTGTGCAAAAACTTTACTAACATTATAAGTGAATCTCAAGGAACATTCAAATAATAAAAAAAAGGCATGTCATGACCCCTTTAAATAAATGTAAGATAATGCTGAATTTAAACTTTGACAATAATAACTATGATATATTTGAAATCAAATAAAAAATAGCTGATAAAAGAACATGACAAGATGTGGATGTGGCATTAAACACTTCATACAAAAGTTAAGTATGGGTCCGTTCACACAGAACGATTTCTTGTGTTAAACAAGAGCTAGATAAAGTGCAATGAATGGTGCACTCATGGCACAAAAGCAGTTGGACACATCATAACGGACAAAGATGCCCATCAAATGCATAATTACATAGTAAAACAATTGAAAAACAGTGCATACTTGTGTAAGGCAGGTGCCAGTGAGTCTGGGCTACTCCTCGAGAAAACAAAAGGCTCTCATGAGAATTAACATCTGAACTCTCTCTCGCAGATGTAACAGCAACATCCGAGATGCAACATACTGTGCAGCTAACACCTCCCTTCAAAAGTATCTTCATCTTACTCCTCCTCCTCACTTAAAGCTCACTAAAAACCTATGCAATGTGAAGTGTGTACAAAAAGTAACTATAACATGTTTGGTATCATTTAAAGTCTCTCAGTGCGCCTGGTAAACTGGTCTCATCCTCCCAGCCATAATGAAAAGCTAAAAGAAGTTATAAAATATGTGAAATGTGGTGTGCCCCTTAAAGGTGTGCCCTCCCCAGATCCTCCATACCTCCTGTATGTTAATCTACAGGAACCCCCTCAACAGGGGACCAAAATCTAATTATAATGACAGACACCACCATTTGGTAAGCATGTTGAATTATCTGGGTATTTAAGGAGAGGCCACACATTGCTCAGGGCTCTCTGTAATCAGATCGATCCCAAACAGTTTACTGTTTGTAGTTTATTTCAGGTGATTGCAATTCGTATTTCTTATGTTTTGATAAAATGTCTAACTTTGACTTATCAATGTCTAATTGGAATTGATGAATTGATTATGTTACCTGGTCAATAAATTGTCAACATTTGATTTTATTCTGACTGACTCTGACATTGTGTTTCCCAAACAGATTAAACGATTCAGTATGTTACCGCAAGTCTGCATCAGATTAGTGACGACTAATATTTGGCATCGATTCAAGTGTACTTGGTTTGCAAAGACAAAAAGGAATTTCCGCTTAGAACAGCAAACGCTGCTTGACCAATCTAAATCTGGGTGTCTTACCTCTGTTTTAATTTGATGTTTCTCCAGATAAGTGTACGTGGGAAACCACGCATGGCCAATCCAAAGCTATTATAAGAGAAGTTATGTTGGTCAACTTACATCTATAATAGTGGCCGTGACCTCTACTGAAGAAAACGTTAAGTTACATTCAAGTGTATGCAATTCCATGGGGCTATACTGAAGTATCTTTGATTGTGTATACGTGAATGTGACCGATCTCAGGTATATAGCAATTACCTCTGTTTGATGATCCAATACTGGCCGCTTGTGATCGTGGAGACCACGGTGTAGAGAAAACACGCGAGGACCTCAAAGCGACATAGTTTCTTAATCTAAACGGGTAAAATATAATTAAAGAGTTAAAGGAATAATCAAACATTCGCTCACTTTTAATGATACTCAGATATCATTAAAAACCTTTTTCATTTATGGAGTCAGATGAAATAACGAGATAATACATAAGAGAAAATGTATTTCATTTAATATTGTTGTGTTGCGTACAAGAAAGACTGTAACGCGCAGAGACCTTCACCCGTATTATTGGAGACCGTCATTGGACCGATAAACGGGCTTACACTTGTGCAAAATACATCCTGTGTGAACGGCCCCTACAGTATGTGTGAATATAGATAAGGTGATGCATGAATTAATTCTATACCCGTCCTTGCTCATTGCATTTGGTGAGCATGACAAGAGTGTGCACGTTTTTCTCCCAGATCATCCTCCAGAAATCATTCACGGTGCAGGGCAGTGGGCCTTGTGCTGCAATAAACTCTTTCTTGGAAGAGTAACCCTGTAAATATCACAGAATTAGCATGACATCTGTGAAAAGGAGCTAAATGTGACCAGACATATTTTTCTACATTCCTACCGGCATGTAGCTGGCATTAACATAGTCATCAAATGGGCTGCCAAGCACAGAGAGCTTAACACGGGATAAATCATCTGTCAAGAAGACATGAACCATATTCAGTTTATAAATGTGGGCTAAATTACTAGATGTAAAGTGTTCTGTAACTTTATAAAGGGAAAACTTTTGGTTCTTACATGGCAGCACATTGTTATAACGATTCTTGGCTTTGTTTTCAGGGGCCAGAGCAACAGCCTTTGACTGATTTATACCAACTTGTCTTAGATCCTATAAACACACACACGTAAATTGAAATAGATCAGTACATCTTACCATTGTGTTCATTGGTCTGTCTCTTTTGCGACATTTGATTTTATTACAATGACTGTATGCTATATCATGAATAATCATCTGTAGTCTGCTATAAACTGTTACCTCTCATTTTATATGGAGTATGTTTATCAGCCACAGGATTACTTGAATACAAATAAAAAAGACAAATGTATAATAACCTCAAAATCTTCAGCAAATCCACAGAAGGAATCAGCTCTTTGCCTCTTATAGTAAGCCTCATAATCCTCCACCTTGATTGGATCACTCCTGTGACACCATTAAATAAGAGACGATAGAAAATATGTTTTTAAACCATACAACACACCATAGAACACCGTATTTAAAGATGACATTTAACTTTCTGAATATGTGTGAATTTGTTCACTTCCTTGTTCGTGTCATCTGATTTCCTGTTCTCTCATGTGATCTTGTCTTGTGTTTCCCCTGTTCATGTGTCTTGTTTTCATTGGATCATTGTTTGAGTATCTTGTTTATTAGTCTTATGTTTTCATTGGGTCATATTTTAGTAGTCTTGTTATCTTGTTATTAGTTTAGTCTTGTTATTAGTTGTCATTTTCATGTGTTTGCCCATTTCCTTGTATATAAGCCCTCATGTTTGCCATTGTCTTTTGTCAGTTATTGTTTGGTGTAATGTTGTTTAAGTCAAGTCACATTATGTTTGTTTTGTTCACATTGTAAATAAACTGCACTTGGGTTCCTCACTACATTGCCATCGTCTGCCTGTCATTGCCAACAATGTTACAGTAACTGTGTTTGTACAGACGGGTCACTCAACACAAACATAGGAATTTTCAGAGCGCTACAGAGACTATGAATGGCTTATTTATAGTTGTCTCTGCATATTAAGCTTGAATAAGAGAAATTATTTTACCACAGAAAAATTATATACTTCAGCTTTAAATACTTAACATAACACAGTATTATTAATATGTACAAATATTTAAGTTTTGAAAATAAAAAAACTCTTCACTGCTTATGGTTCATACGAAGCTCAACAACTATATTATATGTAATATATTACATATATATATATATATATATGTATAAAATAAACCGATCAGCCACAATATTAAAACCACCTACCTAATATTGTGTAGGTCCCCCTCGTGCTACCAAAACAGTGCCAACCCACCCAGATGCTATGCTTCTCACCACAGTTAAACTGAGAGATTGAGTTACCATAGACAGTTCGAACCAGTCAGTCATTTTCTGTTGACCTCTCTCATCAACAAGGCATTTCCAACTGCAGAACTGTCGCTCACTGGATATTTTTTGTTTTTGGCACCATTCTGAGTAAATTCTAGAGACTGTTGTGTGTGAAACTCCCAGGAGATCAGCAGTTACAGAAATACTCAAACCAGCCCATCTGGCACCAACAATTATGCCATGGTCCAAATCGCTGAGATCAAATTTTTTCCCCATTCTGACGGTTCATGTGAACATAAACTGAAGCTCCTGACCCATATCTGCACGATTTATGCACTGCACTGCTGCCACACGATTGGCTGATTAGATTATTGCATGGATGATTGTTGGTGCCAGATGGGCTGATTTGAGTATTTCTGTAACTGCTGATCTCCTGGGATTTTCACACACACAACGGTCTCTAGAAATGGTCAGACTGGTTTGAACTGACAAAGTCTACGATAACTCAGAAAATCACACTGTACAATCGTAGTGAGAAGAATATCATCTCAGAATGCCATTCTGTGATGCGGTTGGCGCTGTTTTGGTGGTACAAGGGGGACCTACACAATATAAGGCAGGTGTTTTTAATCTCGTGGCTGATCGGTGTAATATGCAGTCATAGTATTCAGTAAAATTATGAATATAATATGAGACTGAACTGACAGAAAAGTCAAGAAAGTATGGTTACTTACACTTTGTTTCTGTAAAAAAAAAAAAAGTGAATTATTAAAGGGATATGTGAATGGATTTCATATAATTTTCTATGATGTATTATGCTATTTTGAACAGTATACTCACCTAATCGTGTGGATGGGAACACTAGTTGAATTATCTTTTCCTTGCTTCCTGTTAAATGGAAAGAATAATGTAATTATTATGAAGCATAATGTAGCTACTAGATACTAACAGAATATCTAGTTGCAGCTGCTCATAAACATACAAAAGAACCATCTGTGTAACACTTTATTATAGGGATCAGAAATTAGACAGTAATTAATTACTAATAATTGGACTTGTAAGTGACAAGTTAGTCTTATTTCGATTTATAATGTATTTATTAGGTCTTCGTTCGTTGATTTCTTACCCTTGCCTAATAGCCTCTTTACATATGTTTTTTTCTAACAACTTAAATTAGGTAAAAACAAAAGATACCAATAACCAGTAAGGTGCAAAATACATTCTTTATAGGTTCTCATTACACTATATGAATGTGTAACTTATACATATAAAATAAATATACAAGGCAGAGACTTTTGATGCTTAGTGTAAATAGCAACAAAATGCATCCTCTGCACTAAGAGAAAATAGTGTTAGATGCTATTTGCACTACTAATTAAATACTACCATACACTAGGGGCATCACTGCAGCATGTGTTTAATTTACTGAGTCCCACAAACACTCTACACCAACCCCTAAACCTAAACCTGCTTTGATGAAATACTTCATGCATTCTACATGTATTTCATACTTACAAGCCAAACATTCACACAGAGTACTGAAAACCTATATAAGATGTATTTTGCATTATACTAGCTATTAATGTGTTTTGTTTTTAGCTAAGAAATGTATTATGACAAAAGCAAATATAAAGGGGCTATAAAACAAGAATAAGAAATCATCCAATAAAGACTTTATAAATACTTTAGAATCCAAACAAGTCCATAACTAGTCACTTACAAGTGTAATTATTAGTCATGAATTACTGTATAATTTCTGATCCCTAAACTAAAGAGTTGACAATTGGAAATCTATTAATACATATCTTCACACTTCTAGTTTATACAATTTGTCAAGACTATTTAATCATTCCAACATCTCTAACACCATCTGTAAATCAAATGATTAACAAACAATCCAAACATCAATAATAATGTGCAAGATCTGTAAATGTCTCACCGTCTAAATACCACAACCCCGACGATGATGATGACAATGAGAACAGCAGCAAAACCAACTCCTCCAGCTGCCCCTGCAATTACCACTGACACAGGGAGAAAGACCAGATATGAACTACAGTTTAAAAACATAACTCAACATGACATTTTATGGAACCGCTGTTTAAATTGTATCTGAAGCACACAAGTGTGGATTTTCCCTGTAATGAAAATGTTTCTGTAAATGTGCATGTCATATACTTTTTATTTAATTGATGCTTTTGAAATAAATACACAAGGAGAATACATTTTGTAACCCTAATTGATCAATGTCAACCTAGGTAAATTTAATACAAAAATTAATACTGTAAATACATAACATCAGCAATGATGTGTTATGACGTACTCAATGATCTGAATAATGAGAGAAGTCTCCCAGTCATTACCTGGGTTCTCTGGCAGAGTGATGGAGCTTTGATAAAACTGGGATATGGAGTAGTATGATTTAGACACATCCACTAAACCATTCTCCATACTAATCTCCAGATGAGTGAAAGCAATGACAGCAAAACTGCAACAATGCCGAACATATGACAGCGTAATGCAGAAGATGTAACAACATTATTGTAACCAACAAAGAATTGCAGATTATAGAGCTGTACAACAAAGCAGCATTAGAATACAGTACAGTAGTTTAGTTTAGTAATGGAAGTATGTATTAAACTGTTATAATGGGTTTTAGTGTATGCAGCAGTGAGTTTTATGCAATGTAGTGGATGTATATTGACTTACCTGTAAATTCCTTTAGCATCAAGTTCTCCATTTGTGTAACCATTCCACGTAGTCTGATCTCCAATGACAATGGTTTGTTCCTTCATATCTCTACGCCCTTCTTTGACAACAGCCAGATAGGTGGTGCAATGCTTTGCTTTCCAGTCCTTATAGGTTTTTAACTGATCATAATGTGTGCTGCTTTCTCTTAAGTTATCTGTAGCATGCAAAAATCACATTAAAAGAATGTTCTGAGTTCAATACAAGTTAAGCTCATATCGACAGCATTTGTGGCATCATGCTGATTTCAACAAAACATTTAATTTCGACTCGTCCCTTTTTAAGAAAACTAAAAAGCAGCAGCAAAAATCATGGTTTCAGTAAGGTATTAACTGAATGGGCCAGTCCATAAACATTAAACTACTCAATAGACACATGACTTGATTTTAGTGTCATAAAAATGTATAAAATCTAACCAATATTACAACTTTATTGTAATGATGACGAATTCACGGTAAAACCTGCAATCTGATTTTATCACACTAAAATCACGTTAACATATAAGGTTTATGTCTTGTCGCTTTACTTTTGAAATAGTGTGTATATTAATGTTTAATGACTGGCCTCTTTCACTTCCATTATAAAACATGTTTAAAAGGCAAACGAGGCTGGACTCAAAATAATTTTTCACAAATGTCACAAATGCTATCGATTGTGCTTAACATGTGAATCTTAAATGCATCAAAATACTCTTTTTATTGGAATAATGTTCTAAAGATAAGCTATAAATCTATGAATTCTAGAGAATTATGAAAGAAGAGACTATAAAGTATCAGGTTTATCAGACATACCAATAATGCCAGAGGAGACAAGGACACCATAATATAGCACAGGGCCATTTGAGTCATTAAAGACTTCTGGCTGAAGAATGAAGGTAAACTTGTTGTAATGTTTTTCAGTCAATGTCACTGTTGTTTCTATTTTAGGTACAACAGGTCCTACGAACAAACAATAAAACAAAAAATATATGATGCGTACCTAGGTATAAAAATGCAAATAGATTTTCAAATATCAGAAATATAAAACAGTCACATATAAGTAATCTCATTACTTGTGATGCCAGTCATACAGTGGATCTCCTTCAGGGTGCTTTTCTTTCCACAGCCGAGTGTCCAGAGAGTGGCAGTGTACGGAGTATTGTACTTTAGGTGTTCAAAGGTGTAGTTGAATCTACTGGTGTTTACTGAAGAGTCAGAGGAGGATAGCTCGACTTCAAAACCCAGGTAATCACCAGAAGGAGGGCTCCATGAGAGGTTGAGTATTGGTAAAGTTAAATTAGGACCTATACAGGTTAAATTCTCCACTGGATCTGCATCTATATGCAGCAAAACACACCACAGCAACATTTCTCATATCACTTTAACCATTTTAACGACTAGAATAAAGCATTTTTATGAATGTATTCTTTTACAGGGATTTTGCAGGTTGTATGTAAGTTCAAGGGAACACAATATGCCATTGCATCGTTCTCTAAATGCAAATGCCTTGGGAGCTCAAGAACAGTCATTTATACTGTATACAGTAGTAACATTTCAAGGTTTAAAAATGCAACTTAACAGATTTCCATTACATTTTAATCCATTTTACAAAAAGTAACACAATAAGGCTTGAATAACTCTGCCCCTAACCACCAGAATGTAACTAAACTAAATAACTTTTTCCTTCTGATCAGACCCATTGTATCAGCTATATTCTTCTATGACACTGCTTTTTTACTTGAATAGTGTTTAAACAACACCCAAAATATACCCTAAGCTTTGGAATAAAATATATGTGATAACCACCAAACATGTAAAAACAAGATTTTATTCAATTACATTTTGGTCATTAAATCGAGAAGCTCAACAAAAGGATCAAATATGATTTTCTTTTGTTATAAGAACCTCCCTATGATTCTGCAATCTAAATCCCTTGGCCTAGATTAGCCAATAATATATACATTTACAGAAATGTAAACAATGTACCACACAGTTGACATGACTCACGAATGGCAAAGAGACATGCCAAGGATGGAGTCAGCAACCAAGTGTGGATTATCTTTTTAACTATAGGTGGCGCTGTCTTTAAACTGTTTAGGTACGTTCAGGACATGATGTCAATGATGCATACCAAATGTCTTATAAATCTGACAATGCATTTAAAAGATATTTAACTTTATAAAAACATGGTGTAACAACTTATTATTTATTTATTTATTTGTTCCTGGGTAGTAAGTTATTTCCTAATTGCTTATGCCTCAAAAGTATAGAAAATGGCTATTATTCCCCACAAACTTTGCTTTTGTAACCAATACAGTGATTGTAAGAGACAAATAGGAACTAGTTCATCTGAAGTAATAGTTTAATTTAAAAACAGTTAAGTGGTAAAAAAGGGAAACTAATTCATTGGAAATGTATTGGTTTAAAATGCATAATTTAGTAATGTTTAGGTATGATAACATTTCATTATTTGAGCTTCCAATCAGATAGTACTACGTCATAGCGTAATTATGGGATGTAGTTAGTTTAGTTTGAAGTTAGAGATGGTGGAAGCAACACAGTTTTTTGACCGTGCGTACCATGTCTATGTAATTTTACGTTTAGTATATAAACATTTAAAAAGAAGACTGTTTGGTTTGCTCGTGTTTCAAATACTGGTTGTAGTTAGACTGACTTCAAAAGGTGGCAGAAGAATTAGAAGCAACGAGACGCCACTACAGTGATATTTTGAAATGTATCTATTTTCCAGAACATTCCAGATAGATTCAGTGCTAAGTAAACTTGGAGTAACTTCTAGAAATTAATATAAATTGTAGTATAAATACGGGGGCCTTAAGCCCACCAGTTCAGTTTAGTTCTAGCTGCCTAAGTGGATACAAATCTGCATTTTTCTGAGATGGCATCAAGAGGCTGCAAGCATCCGGCAGATGCATTTTGCTACGCCTGTGGCCAATTTATCAAGACAAGATTAAAAACTACTCCGTAGAAGCATCTGCTAAGATGTGTGAGGCCTACAAGGCATATTTCGGCATGCCTGTCAGGGATCAAGACAAACCCTGGGCACCTCATTTCAAAAAAAAAAAAATTTGGAAGGTAAGATGGACAATTGTTGCTCAGAAATATATGTCATAAAATGTGTTAATTTTTTAAATTGTAAAAGATTTTAATTTTAAAATGCTTAAAAAAAAATCTAAATAAATAAATACATTTAAATTTTAAAATAGCAATTTTTCACATTTCTTGACCTATTGGTAGGGCTGTCATCAAACTTTGAATATTAGGCAGATCATGTTCTTGATGAAGCACACCAAGTTTTGTTTCAATACAACAAACACTTGCCAAGATAAAGCCTCGTTTACTGTTTTACGCCAACCTTGTAAAATCTGGGTTAACAACTTTTCAACAAAATAAATACATCTAAATTCTGTGTTATTCATTCTGTGCAGATCAGTCTGGAGATTATTTTCAGCCATTCTTTAGGCAAATCGGGCTAATTTGAAGTTACAAATAAAGATAAACGTCATAATCTAAGATGGCAGCCACTGTAATCGGCGGAGTAATTTAAGCGTTCCATTTGTATCACCAGGAGGAGTGTAATTACACGCAAAAATAATTTTGTCTCCAGGACAAATGGTTCAAAAGAAAGAATTTTAACTGGTGGAGGTGCTATAGAATGTGTTCTAGAGACCGCAAAGTTGGTATGGGGGCTATTCGTGCCAAGAACTTACTCTTAACTTTATAACAACTTAAACAAAAGGAGAAACCAATCCCTCAAGCACATTTAATACTATGACCCTATGAATTTAAAACTTGTTGCTCCAGTTTAAGTCCTTTTTATGGTCTTAACTTTTTAACTTTTTAAACTTTGTTTCCAACCTGCAGAAACCATGTTTAAATGTAAGAATATGGAATTCTTGGAAATTTTTAAACTAGCATTTTATGACATTACTGTAAGATAATGACTTGATTGCTTAATATTGATAATCAGTTTTGCAATTCTGAAGTAGATATGTTTGAGAATGTTATAAAAATGCAAAGTTTATTGATTTTATTGTAACTATTATTTCTATTACATCCAGTAATAGACACATTACAACATAAATTAACTTAAGTGCCTTCTGACTTCTAACGCATGGCCCTTTCACAAACAGGTCTTTGTAGTGCAAAAATAAATAAATAAAAGATTAAATAAAAACAGACATTATTTTCCTGTATTGTCTCCAGTTACACATTTAGCAGTGAAACAATTTAAGGATGCTCAGGTATAAACAATGAAGAAATGTTCTGTAACTTGCCAGGCGTGGAGGAATTAGAAGCCCTCGTTCTCTGTAACGCTGAATATCTTTACAAAAAAAAAAAAGGCGATCGCGTTGGTTATTACATCGGAACTAGCGGAGTTGTTAGCCATCGGGGAGTAGCACATAAAGGATGTGCCTTTAAGATGACTTATTCAATGGTGTACGCTGTTCTAACGCCCGTTTCACACATACTCCGTTTGCAGTGCATATTTTTTTCCGTACCCATGTTAACAGGTTAGAGCTTTTACACTGCACGCGGATGCAGTCCGTCGATCCGTTCCAGTTGCGGTGCGTATACAGCAGTGCAGCGATGGTTTACGGACCGAGTCTATTTTTGCTGTGCTGCACCGCACTGAATTAAAGTGGCAGCGCATTGTTCACATTAAAATAGACATAGATTGATAAGAAACTGTAATAATTTCATCATATACGCATAATTAAAGTTCATGTGTTCTACAGTTACTAAATTACAGGGTCAAGAAAACAAAAAAGTATGATTATAGTCCCAAAATGCCATCCTATATGATTTTTTTTACCCTAAAAAAGACAGTGAACCCAAATGCTTCTCATTCTTCTCCTTCTTAGCGCGATAGCTTTTCTTCTGACAACAACTCGAACTACATGTAAAACAAAGAATCACAATGATTATTGTTGATGATGATGATAATTTTAATACTGTTTCAATGTCTTAAACAATGTCAAAGTTAACGTTCCTTACACATTTTTGATTTTGTGGCACACAGAAACTGCGGATCAGTAGCGCACTGCAAACGCAGCATATGTGAAAGCACTATAGCGCGTGCTGCTCCTGTACGTATACGTACCGTATCCAAACGTTAACTTCGACATTGTTTAAGACATTGAACCAGTATGAAAATTAATTTGAATCATTGTGATTCTTTGTTTTACATGTAGTTTGAGATGGCCGCTCTACCGCTGACTGCTGTTACCACATGCAAATGTGCTCACTTTCAGAGGCGGAAATTGCGATCTGAGGTTTGGTTGGTTGGTTGGTTGGTCCCCCCCCTAAAATATCATTAAAATATGTGTATTGTAAATGATGTAATGATATATTCTTAAAATAATTGTTTAAGAAATAAAATAATACAAATGCAAATGGGGCAACAACAAAAAAAACCTTGGTGTCCCCTTCAAAAATTGCTCTTGAGAATTGTTGTGTTTATTGTCCCCCCCCCCCCAACATTTTGAGGAAATTTTCGCCCCACTTCCACTTTGATTTGTAGCGTTTATCAGTGTTATTTTTCCCTGTTTATACTCAATATTTTACATGTATGAGAAGAGTGTGCTCGTGTAAACCATCTATAAAGACTTGTGGGACAACCAGTTCATTTGCCTCGGGGTTTCCTTCTTGCATTTTCTATTTTTCATGATTCATCTGGGCAGGCTCCGAACCCTCTGACGGACGTTACAAACAATGCATATACAAATGCCAACTTGTACCTGATGCACACTTTATTAAATCGATGCATAACACCATTTAATTTTATGCCGATCCACCAATGTGAATCGTGAGTCTTACCATCCCTATCACACAGTGTTACTACTGCTTTATGACTATATATTTTGTATCAAATATAATTTTTCACATGTGTACTTACTGTATGTGTTTGTATTAGGACGTGTGTGTTGTACTAACCTGTGCAATTTTGCAGCCATACAGCAGCTCCCTCTGTGCTGTCAGATGTGATGCTCTGCACACTTATGTTATACTGTGTTGAAGGCATCAGATCATGCACAGTGCAGTTATATGAACTGGTTTTCTTCCTCTGAAGTTCTCTCATTGCACTGTACACACTCACTACATATTGTGGGACCCCTTCCACTCCCACCCACTCTACATGGATGACATTTGTTGTAGTGAAAACAACATGCAGGTTTTGAACAGGGTCAGGCTCTGAAAACAGATGTGGGAGGGAGAAGTTTGAGGACTTTAGAAAGGTGTTCAATAGCCATCAAAATAGTCTGTTGATCTTAATTTGGACTTTTGATGAATGATACTTCAAATACTGCAGACTCTGGTGCAAGTAGAGGTTCAAGAATGGACATGACCAGTGCACTATTTTACTTATTGTGTAAAACCTGGATTTGTCACTGGCTGAAGACTTTGATCGGACATAAACATTAATTATTTTAATATTCCACAAATCAATCGTTAATTCCCCTTTTGAGCTAAATTCCTTGAATATACAGGTGAAACTCGAAAAATTAGAATATCGTGCAAAAGTTCATTAATTTCAGTAATTCAACTTAAAAGGTGAAACTAATATATTATATAGACTCATTACAAGCAAAGTAAAATATTTCAAGCATTTATTTGATATCATTTTGATGATTATGGCTTACAGCTTATGAAAACCCCAAATTCAGAATCTCAGAAAATTAGAATATTACATGAAATCAATAAAAAAAAAAAAGGATTTTAAATACAGAAATGTCGGCCCTCTGAAAAGTGTAAGGTATGGCGGAGGATCAGTGGCCTTAACAGATTCACGAACAAACAAGAACTTACTGTTAAAAACTCCCCTAATTACTGAAATAGCGCCAACCAGTCTCCACAAGCACAATAAATGTATTGACAAAGAGACAATGAACTATTGACAGAGAACCGCATGTGACATCCGCATGCTCACCACGTGCTTATCGTGTGGACAGGAAGGGGGAAACTTTGAACGTAACAATGTGTGTGTGTGTGTGTTTTTCAGTTAAACACAGAACTGCATATTGCTAATGGAATACGTGTAATCCCTGTATGTTGTGTATTTCTGAGGTATATCAAACACGTTAGAACTGTTTCGTTGTGTGTTTTAAACTCTGAGGCCTCATATTTAATAGCCTCAGTGTATATTCCCTTTTTAAGTGTACTAAACACACGTTTCTTGGTATCAAATTAAACCTTACGATTTGTCCTAGTTGAATATAAATATAAGATTACCTTAGAATGGTGTTCTGCTAGGTATTACCATCTTTTGAGTTATTCAAACCAAAGCCAGACCTGGTCATAAGAAACGTGCAAATGAGCCGTGACGGAACAAAGGAATCATTCTCCTGCCCAAAGAAAGGGGATATTTCCTAGTTTCTTTCTTGCTCATGCAATGAGAAATGTGAGAACAAAGAGCAATAAACCAAATTCCCGCCTGGAACCCAAACCCTTCTCATTGGTCGAGCCAATGAGAGGTGGGACATGTTTTCTAAGGTTATAAATGCTCTTAGCTCTTATTTCTCGCTCTCTTATCTCTTCGTCTCTTAGCCCTCTCTTAGCCCTCTCTCCTCTCTTATCTCTTAGCCTCTCTTGCTTCCTGTCCTCTTGCTTTCTGGTCCTCTGAGCCTTGTGCTCTCTTACTCTCTTGGTCCTTCCTGAGAAGTCCTCATGAAGATGATGCTGAACTAGAAGGCCCCAAGGACTCCCAAGCGTGCGCCAGGCTACGGCCTTGTCTCTGACTCCCACTGGTTCTCTCTCTCATCAAGACAACATCATCAAAGATCAACTCAAGCCATCAACAAATTGCATCAGGACAGTTTAATTCAAATGGGACATGCAAGTATCAAACTTAGTCTCATTATTTGATACGTTAAGTATCCTTAACCCCTTTCTAAAAAGGGCGTGTCAGAACTAATATGATGGTTTGCTCAGGCTGTTGATCTGCTGAACTTCAAACAATGCTATAACTTATTGCCTTCCTGTAATCTGCTTCAGCCCTCTTTCCCTTGGTAAACTGTATGAATGTATGTATATGTATGTTAGAGTAGTTTAAATGTTTAGTCTAGTTAATAAAGTCTTGTTCATGTCACATGTAAAGTTGTCTGTGTCTCAAGCTCATATCTAAAGTCACTAATCATAGATTTTGACTACTTGCTCTTAATACTTAGTAAGAAAGACATTTCCCTTGCCCCGGAAATGTACATTTCTATTAATTAATTAATTAATAACCAATATTGAGTGTTCACGGGATGAACCAAGTATTTGGTTGTAATGTTAATGTAGCTACATCAAGTTAACCCGATTAACTGATCCAAGTATTCATAATCGATTATAACAAGTTATGATTGATTATTAATATTTCATAGAGCTGATTCGCTACAAAAGTATAATCATGCATATGTACTCAGTACTTGGTTTGGGCCCCTTTTGCATTAATTACTGCCTCAATGCGGCGTGGCATGGATGCTATCAGCCTGTGGCACTGCTGAGGTGTTATGGAAGACCAAGATGCTTCAATAGCGGCCTTCAGCTCTTCTGCATTGTTTGGTCTCATGTCTCTCATCTATCTCTTGGCAATGCCCCATAGATTCTCTATGGGGTTCAGGTCAGGCGAGTTTGCTGGCCAATCAAGCACAGTAATACCATGGTCATTGAACCAGGTTTTGGTACTTTTGGCAGTGTGGGCAGGTGCCAAGTCCTGCTGGAAAATGAAGTCAGCATCTCCATAAAGCTTGTCTGCTGAAGGAAGCATGAAGTGCTCTAAAATGTCCGGTAGACGGCTGCGTTGACTCTGGACTTAATAAAGCACAGTGGACCAACACCAGCCGATGACATGGCTCCCCAAACCAACACAGACTGTGGAAACTTCACACTGGACTTCAAGCATCTTGGATTGTGTGCCTCTCCATTCTTCCTCCAGACTCTGGGACCTTGGTTTCCAAATGAGATGCAAAATTTGCTCTCATCAGAAAAGAGGACTTTGGACCACTGAGCAACAGACCAGTTCTTTTTTCTTTAGCCCAGGTAAGACGCTTCTGACGTTGTTTGTTGTTCAGGAGCGGCTTGACAAGAGGAATACGACATTTGAAGCCTCAGTCCACTCCTTGTGAAGCTCCCCACACATTTGAATGGCCTTTTCCTGACAATCCTCTCCAGGCTACGGTCATCCCTGCTGCTTGTGCACCTTTTTCTTCCACACTTTTCCCTTCCACTTAACTTTCTATTAATGTGCTTTGATACAGCACTTTGAGAACATCCAACTTCTTTTGCAATTACCTTTTGAGGCTTTCCCTCCTTGTGGAGGGAGTCAATGATGGTTTTCTGCACAACTGTCAGGTCAGCAGTCTTCCCCATGATTGTGAATTCAACTGAACCAGACTGAGAGACCATTTAAAGGCTCAGGAACCCTTTGCAGGTGTTTAGCTGATTAGAGTGTGACACTTTGAGCCTACAATACTGAACCTTTTCACAATATTCTAATTTTCTGAGATCCTGAATTTGGGGTTTTCATAAGCTGTAAGCCATAATCATAAAAATTATATCAAATAAAGGCTTGAAATATCTTACTTTGCTTGTAAAGAGTCTATATAATATATTAGTTTCACCTTTTAAGTTGAATTACTGAAATTAATGAACTTTTGCACGATATTCTAATTTTTCGAGTTTCACCTGTATATTGTGAGCAGATACAACGAACCTGTCATATTGACCAATTTAATGGTGGAAAATTTTTGTCAGATTTCTAATCTGCTAATTTGCATATACTGTATTTCCTAACATTATTTTGGTGGTCGAACACGGCCAAGATTCTTAAACTAATTATTAACATATTTCACAGTATACAAACAACTCCAGAAAACATGAGTTGTGGAAAATCAGATATGATCTAGGTGCTTTATACAGCTTTATGTCATTGACATTCCCATTAAAAATCAAAGATGATGCTAGTGTGAATAAGGTCTAAAAACTGCTAAACTTACTGGTGGTTACAGGGTATTTGGACACTGATCCACTCTGGAAACCCATTGGCCCGACAGTAGCTACAGAAATATTATAGGACTTTCCAGATCGCAAGCTGTCCAAAAGGTAAGAGTTATTAGGAGTGAGAAACTGATTTTTGTTAGAGCCAAGCGAGCAGTTCAAGCTGTAGTTGAAGCTTCCAACTGTCATGTCCTGAGCTTTTTCCCATTCCAACAACACTGAATGAGTGCTCTTGGACAACTCCGAAATCTCTCCTGGTTTGTTTGGATCTGAAACACACACAATCACTATTTATAAACACATTTGTCTGCTGTGTGCTTGTTTTAAAAAGTCTATGCATGATTTTACAGCCCTACATGATACATTTTGGAGATGAATACTCACAAGTTGCCATGTCAACTGAACTTGATGTTTCCTGGAATGTTCCTTTGACAGTGATGAGTGACACTGTGAAGATGGTTGCTGCTTTTAGGTGAGTGAAGGTATGACTGTGTTCAGTGATGTTGAGTTTGGTAGAGTTGCTCCATCCTGCACTGCTGATGTTTAGAATGTACATGTCCAGCCCACCAACAGGGTGATCCCACGTCACCAGGAGTGAGTTATTAGATCCTTGATTATCTAGTCTTGGAACCACTATAGAGGGCTCTTTGGAGAAAGAGAGAGAGAGAGTCAAGTGTCCTTTCAAGAACAGTAAAGACCCATAAGGAGTGTGTATGGAAATCAGCATGATACATACTTGTGAGTACAGAGATGTTCACTGGTTCTCCCAAACTGCCATAGGCTACACTATACACACTGAAGTGACACAAGGTCCCAGGCTCCAGGTCTGCTACTGTGATGTTTTCAGAGGACGTAGACAGATATGTAATGTTGTCTGTGCAGTTGGATACCAATATTCTGTATGAAAACCCACTGTGGTACTCATTAGGACGGACCCAGTTCAGCCTCACAGTAGAAACATTCAGATAATCAAAACACACTTTGGAAACCGGAAACGGCTCTGCAACACAAACATGATACTGAATGCATTGCAGATGTGATGAGCTGCATGTAATTTGTAGCAGACCGATATGTTTTTTTTTTTTAAATGGCAGATGCCAACACCTATAAAACAATGTAATAACAGTAGTAAGATGTATGCATAATTGCTGAATACAAATTAATACTTACTATACACAATATTTACTAATAAAAAGTCCAAAAGAATTCAAAAGATAACATAACATCAAAAAATAATTGAAAACAGAAAATGTGCACTAAACTGTACATTAACAAGACTAAAACTAAAACTAGGTGGAATAACCACTTCTGGTGAATAGTAAAAAATTGGCCAAATACTGGATTGCCCAATATTCGTTTATGACTACTTGAATAGCATAGTGTAGCAAATATTGGGCAGTGAAATGGATGGATGAAGTAGTATGTTGTCACAGGCAGCGTGGTTACGTACTGCTGGTGGCTGTCATAATATGGGGACTAGATTTGGTGCCACATGCCGCCTGCGTGATGATGCTGATATTATATCGCCTAGCTGACTGCAGTGACAGCAGCTGTGCTACGGTGGTATTTGCAGTCTTCTGTTCAATTGTGCCATTGGAGTGTGTGAAAATGAGCAGGTAAGAGTAACCATACTGCTGAACATCCCACTGCTGCCAGCTCAGAAATATACTGTTCTCTGTGGATCCATTCACTATCACATCACTTACTGCAGTAGGATCTGAAAGATTGTTCAAATAAAAATACACAAATCATCTTCAGCAGTTTTCTGTAGGTAAGTTGAGATACAGGCCATATTGCATTTACCATCAACTTTTCAGTACAGGTATGAGTGTTTGAGATTAGGGTTGATTAAAAAAAGTCACCTTATTCAGGATCATTTTCTTTTTATTTATTATGGTGTACCAATGCAGAGTGCATGCATGAACCAAGTGCAGAATAGATTTTATGCTGCTTTAAAGGAATAGTTCACCAAAAAATGAAAATTCTAATTTATTCACCATCATGCCATCCAAGAAGTGTATGACTTTCTTTCTTCTGCAGAACACAAAGATTTTTAGAAGAAAATCTAAACTCTGAAGCACTAAAAAGTGCATAAATGCAGCACCAAAGTAATCCGTACAACTCCAGTGGATAAATGAATATCTTCAGAAATTATATGATGGTGTGGGTGAGAAATAGATAAATATTGTTGTCCTTTTTACTATAAATCACCACTTTTGACCAGCCCCAAGCAGTAGGTGGCTGAATGTTAAAGTAAAAGTCACTTCCACATTCAAGCGAAAAGTGTAGACTTTCTGGACCTTCAAAGTTGTGTCCACCAATTACTTGCATTATATGGACCTACAGAGCTGAAATATTCTTCTAAAAATCTTAATTTGTGTTCTGCAGTAGAAAGTCATATAAATCTGCGATGGCATGAGAGTGAGTAAATGATCCACAAAATTTCGTTTCTGGGTGAAATATCCCTTTAAAGTGTGGTTTATTAACTGATTTGCCCATGGACAATTGTAATTGTACATATGTGTGCTGTATGTAGTGTGGAATTAAAATGGGTCTAACTCTTTAGAATGTAAGATTTAACATGCAATACAACAAATTCAAGAGCTTAACTGTCCTCTTGTAGCTAAAAAAAAAAAAAGAATAATAAGACTATCCAAACGATATAGTAATTAAAATGAAAGTTTTGCCATATTCTACTTAATGTTTTTCCTCTCAAATCATGTGTAAATGTAAATAACTACTAAGTACTTGTTGCTTACTTGTACATGCAGCGATATACTTAGGAGAGCTTAAATATCCCAGTGCACCAACAGTCTTCACAGTGATGTTGTACTGGACACCTGCACTGAGGCTGGGCAAAATCCTGTAGTTTTGACTACAGTTGATTGAGTTTGATATGAGAGTGCTGTTGTTGTACTGCAGGAGGTAGTAGAGTGGCAATGAGCCCATGTTGACTGGTCGAGCCCAGCTGATATTCAAAGAATTTGTGCTCTGCGCTGTCACCGACAAATTACCAGGAGGAGTCGGCACTGGAACAACATCAATATAACACAGATATCACACACATGCAGTACTAGGCCTACAGCACCACAAGGCCATATAACCAAAAATATTATATATAAAATTAGCCATTTTACATTCTTTTTTGTCTTATGTTTATGTCTATATGTTTAAAAACATATCAACAATTAACAATAAATCTTAATGACTAAGGTGTCCAACCAAAAAGCTCAAAAGGCAAATAGTTTAGAAAGCTGCTGCCCTCTAATAGAGGTCGACCGATATGGTTTTTTTTTAATAGCCGATGCCAATATCCAGAACAGTGTGGCTGATACAATGTCGATTTATAACACGATTTAATATAATAAATAACATAAACATAAAATTGCAAAGAAAAAAAAATCTAAACTCTTATCTAGCACTATACTTCCTCTATTTCACACAAAACTTAAAAAGAATCTAAAAAAAATACTATTGTATTTTAAAATGGTAGAAAGCAGTTTCTTCTTATTTTAGTTTAGTCCTCAAATTTTAGTAATTTATATGCATATGAAGAAATTGTTAATATGTATATTAGAAAGAAGGACATAACAGTACACACAGTAGTCCAGCAACCATAGATGGCATGTCCACGTTAGCAATCGTATTTTCTCCAAAAATACTGAATCAAACCAATTGTACATACAGTGCATACTGAACAAGACATTTACTCTTATACTTATACTTTGAAGTTGCACCAGAGACTCTTTAGCAGAGATGGGCCACTATTAAAATTAATGGGAAAAATGATAACGCTCAACTGCAGCCAACGGTCAATGGATGTACTGTAATGTGCAAAAGTCTTAGGCACATAAAATGTTTAACAAAAGCATTTGTCTTAAGATGGTTATTTATATCTTCAATTTTAGTGTGTCGATAGGAAATATGAATTTTTGACTCCCAAACATTACTTTTGCAGATAGAAAAGATTAGATAAGAAGAACAGGGAGCCCTGCAACAGATGTCATGGTCCCCACAAAGCCCCCCACTGAACATCGTGTCAGTCTAAGGTTACATACCCATCCATCCATCCATCCATCCAACCATCTTCAACCGCTTATCCGAAGTCGGGTCGCGGAGGCAGCTGCTCCAGCAGGGGGCCCCAAACTTCCCTATCCCGAGCCACATTAACCAGCTCTGACTGGGGGACCCTGAGGCGTTCCCAGGCCAGTGTGGAGATGTAATCTCTCCACCTAGTCCTGGGTCTTCCCCGAGGCCTCCTCCCAGCTGGACGTGCCTGAAACACCTCCCTAGGGAGGCGGCCAGGGGCATCCTTACCAGATGCCCAAACCACCTCAACTGACTCCTTTCAACGCAAAGGAGCAGCGGCTCTACTCCGAGCTCCTCATAGATGACTGAGCTCCTCACCCTATCTCTAAGGGAGAAGCCCGCCACCCTTCTGAGGAAGCCCATTTCGGCCGCTTGTACTCGCGACCTAGTTCTTTCGGTCATGACCCAACCTTCATGAATCAAAAATTGACCGGCAGTACATAGGATAATTGGTGCTGTTTTAAAGGCAAAGGTGGTCAAATCGAATATTGATTTAGCTTTTTTTTAGGTTTACTGGACTTCGTATGACATTAAGTGTCAAACAAAGTGTATTATTTTAAGTGTTATTATTTTTGCATCCTCACTTTGCAACATTTTTCACAAGTGCCAAAAACTTTTGCACAGTACTGTAGATAGGAAGTCCTGCCTAGGATAGAAGAAAACGCTGGATTTTCATGATGTTCGAGAATTACATCCAGAGTTTTTCCTGCATAGAGAATTATGAGGCAGCCGCCTCCATCAAATTTTGTGCTGCCTCCGACTGTCGATGACACTCGGGCAGGCAGTAACGTGCACCAACAGACCCCAAGTGACCCCGGTCTCTTTCACAAGATAAGTGCCCTTTTTGCAAGTAATTTCTTAATTTTTCCCTGACAAACAGCAGAAAGAAATTCTCTGTCATTTTTGGTCATACAGATAAGTGTAAGATATCATTCGAAACTATAAAGGTATCACTTTTATTTGTGTACACTCACAATTACAGCAAAACTTTCTGGTTTTGTAAAATAAAGAAATCATACAGGATGTGCGTTCTGTGTCTCGGTCTCCATAAACCTCTTGCCTCGCAGACATGACAAATATGTCTATAAAAAGCTTGAACTGTCTACTTTTAAATGAACCAATTTAAATTGAAATCAAATATTCTCTGATTGTGTAATCTATATGAAACCAACGAGATGTACAGTCTTTCCCATTTGAGCTCATTATCATTTTTGGAAGAAGACATGCTGTGAATTTATCTCAGAAGAAGAGCGTGATCCGATACGGCCTAACACAAAAAGTGTCCCACAAAAGTTAATTTTGCGAGCGAAAACTGGAGTCTGCAAAATCTATTATGCATTTCATGGCCTTATTTCAGTGACTTAAAAATGACTAACCATGCATAAACTTGATTTACTCAAAAATTCTAATGTACATATCATGTTTGGTGGCTCTTATGTTACAAAACTGCTGAGAAAGTGATGCAGTTTATTTATTCATTTTGTTAATTATTCATGCTTGACATGATGACTACAATCATGTCAACAGTATCTGGGATTTTTTTTATTTTTTTATCTCAAAGCAAGTTATGGCATTTGGAACCAAGGTAGCCTTTTTTATCGAAAGTCCAAAAACCTCTCCAAACAGTGATCCGAGCATTTTATTGAAACTTAGAACTACTTCCATTTGTAAATACCACAATAAACCAAAAACATAATTACAAAGAATAAGTAACAAGTAATAAGATCCAGCACTGTTTCAGTTGTGCGCATGGTAAAACAAGACCTGTCAATCTAAGCAATCAGTCCAATCCAAGCTGTAAAACAGTGGCTGATTGGTCTTTACTAGGGCTGTCAATAGATTAACATTTTTAAATCGAATTAATTACATGGTGTCCAGTTAATTAATCCCGATTAATCGCATATACAAATATTTGCTAAGACCCTCATATAACAATAATTAAATATATAATGATACATAGTTATCTTTAAATATGTAATTATATATATATTATATATATAAAATATTCAGATAATTAAAATGTATTACATTCTTGTGGCAGAAGAGTTCATCATTGATAAGACAATACAAAAAGCGGCTTTAGAATACAATGTATTGTTTACTACCATATTTTTGATCATAAGCCAATCATTGGCATACAGTTCACAGCAATCCATTTCACAAGTGAATTTGTCAATCAGTTCGAGATTTATTATGAGGCCTTGTTTAAGGACCCGTTAATGAACAGCTGCGCCAGATATGCTTGTGTAGCATCTTGGATGCGCTGCATCATAAACATAAAATGTTTAGGTCACTGTGTCAAGTTAAATATAGTTTAATACTTGGAACACATCTTGAGATCCCTTAGTTTGAATTTGTGCTCCATCAAGTGTTTTGAACGCAAGAACGTAACACATGTTTGTGTTGTTCTGCTGCTCAAAAGTGTTTTTCTTCACTGTATAAACTGCGCATTGCCACGCAGCTGAAGTTTCACTTACTGCCCTCTGGAGTAAACAGGTGATACTACAAGCTTGCATTTCTCAGGAATCTTCCATATTATGGTCCGGGGGCATTGCGATTAATGGCGGTAATTTTTTTTACGCGTTTTTTTGGTCAAATTAATCGCAATGAATTAACGTGTTAAATCGACAGCCCTAGTCTTTACACATCATTCCTTCCCACCATACCCACCCACATACCTGAGATCAGAGATGATCTATTATCGGTTTAAGAGGATAATACATTTTGCTGTTTGTTAGCTATAAATTAAAACATTAGCTGTTATGTTGCATTTAATTAATTTAATGTTGATCAGGTTAGCTTTTTAATTAAATATGCTATGAGTTGTTAATTGTTATTTTCTTCAATCATCTAATTATTAAGCACATAAAATATGTTGCTTGTAATTGTTTGCTTCAACCGGTGGAAGGCATGGGACAAGTGTATGTGTGCACATGATCAGGATGGTACCACCTCTGCCTCATTTTGAGCCAGGAAAAACCCTGATTACATCTACATAAAATTACAAAGCCCTGACATCAACATTATTGATGTGTGTGGTACCACTTGGCCAAGGAACAGTAGGAAAAAGGGAGAAGTCCACATCAAAGATTAGTTTACATTAAATTAATTTGTTCAATTGTTCTTTTCTTGTATTATGTAAAGTATGTTTACTTAAAATTATTCAAATGCTTTATATTTGTTTTACAGTACAAGCAAAAACAGGCGTTCTACCCAGATGCATAGGTCTAAATAATGTTTTTCCTGTGAGGCCTAAAACTTTTGGTGTAAACGGTTTAAGACACTGTCTCTTCTTGGAAAGGATAGACTTTACACTTTAGTATCACTTCCATGTGATAATTTGCAAAATTACAAAATGCAAATGTATGTCTGCAAATGAATGTCTTTCTTCCTTTTCCACTTACAAATGTCACTGCAAATAAACAAGTGTGTTGTATGTATTTAGTGCTTCTAATTACATGTACATGAGACATTGTGTCAGGGTGTGTGAAGAATCTTACAGGTAGCATTCATCACATTGTCGCTGTCCTGCTTTATGGGTCCACTGATGCTGGTAACAATGATCGAGTAAGAAGTTCCAGGCAGCAGGTCTGAGAAGACCACAGATGTTTCATTTGTTCGGTTCTCTGTTTTTACAACGGTTCCGTTCAGAAGGATTTTGACACTATAGAGACCCACATTTCCAGCAGGCGGTCTCCACTCCACTCTCATACTCGTGGTATTTCCTACTGCAGAAATAGATGATGCTTTATCAAGCCCTGAAAACATGGAATTGGAGTGGAGGAGAAAGAGGGTTACTGTTCAACATCACAATGGTATAGACAGTATCCTGTACACTTGTGTGCCATATCCTTTACCTTCCCAAGCATGGCCTGACTAGAGAACATGACATAGACAAATTTAGATGATGTTAGTTCAATAGTTCATGGTGGTCAACAAGTCGTCCAAAAATGAACTAGTCCATTAATACTTTTTTACATATATATATATATATATATATATATATATATACACACATATAGATGTTTTTTAGTTTTAATATTTTTTCTGTGACACTTTAGCTTTTAGATAGTTTGCACAGCAAAACATGTGTAAAGAGTCTGTTTATAGTCCACCACTCTGCATTCTGTTCCATCTGTCTGTTTCTAAGCTCAATAACGCATCTTATGTAAACAACCCTAAGAAACACTTCCGATCAGGATCGGGTGAAACAAAAACAAAAAAAACCTAATTACACAGGGCGTTTTTAAGACTGACTAGTAGACTAGTCATTCAGTCAACCCACTTGACAATTCAATGTGGAAAATATGCAGTTTTTCACAAATTTTGTCAGAAATGCAAAGACCATTGTGTTCCCGGTTACAGGATTGCTGATAGTCGAATGGTTATGCCATAAACGTTATTTAGAAAAACCCTTATTATGTGCAGTATAAAGGAACAGCAATGTGTAAGTTATGTGTGAAATGTAATACCTGTAAACACAGAGATGGATACTGGTTCAGAGCTAAGGCCGTTTGCTACAGTTTGCACAGTAAAAGTGTAGTTGTTCCCAGGTATCAGGTCAGGGACCTTTGCAGTCTCATTTCTACTCTGAATCCATTGAGTCCCATTCACACTCACGTATTCGTACATATACGCAGCTTTGTAGTTACTCGGACGACACCATGATAGAAGTATCTCAGTGGTGCCAACCAGAGAGGCAGTTAAATTACTAACTGGCATAGGCTCTGAAAGAGAGTTAAAGAGAATTTTATTCTGCATGAGACTCACAAGCTAATGAATACTGTGTGCTCATTAATGTACACACAGAGAATTAGACATATGAATTAAGTATATCATATATTGTTCAGTATAAGATAAGACTGGGGCTAGTTGACATGCATTTTACTCCAGTGGATATTTCTAAAGGTATGTTTATTTTTGAAGGTGAATTTCTGCAATGCCACATAAATAAAATTCTTGGTTACAAAAAAAAAAGCTGTAGAACATTTTCACATATTTTCGTTCTTACCAGGGGGAAAAAAATACAGTTCACTGAACAAACCTTTTGTGACAACTTTGTCACAATATATGGGGTATGCTGTCGCAATGGAACCTGCAATCAATCCAGTGGCTTATGTTTCATGTGAACATTGGGCAAGGCAAACTCCCCCACGTCAACCTCACTAAAATTAAATCTACCCCTGCTTTAAACAGTCTATTATAGGCTTTTTAGCTAAACAATTATGGGGCACTAAAATATTCATGAAACAACAAAAGTGAAAAAAGCAACATATACAAATATCAAAACATAGTTTTGGCCAAAAAATTATTGTAATTACGATATTTTATACATTTATCACATTCAAGACAGTGGCAACATGCCTTGACCAGTTTATTATGACAAATACATTTGTTCTAAGACCATATGTAGACCTTACGATAAAAATCTTCCTAAATAATCTAGTTGAAACTTGCCTGATTGCCTGAGTGTATGCCAGCGTGGTTTGATTATTTTCACTTGTTTACACAAAGAGCTATAACAAAAATATCATGAGAGGGAACATTTACTTTGGAGGGTAGAATTCACAAAAAAAGATTCAAATTTAAGAGTTTTAAATTACGTGTTACACATCAACATATAAAACCTCTGCTACACATAAAATAAATAAATCTGTAATTAAGTCTCATCAGTAATGAGATTTAGCCCTTGTGACATCTTCCCAGAGTGAAAGTCTGACCACAAACTTTGTACAAACTCCCTTATACAAACTTTTCTTTTTTTATTAATCAAAATCAGAATCATCTTTATTGCCATGTATGCTTACACATACAAGGAATTTGTCTTGGTGACAGGAGCTTCCAGTGTACAACAATACAAACAATACCAAAAACAGCGGCAAATTGATAATAAAAAAAAATAATAAAATAAATAATTATAAACATTCGTACATACACTCACCTTCATACATACCCACATACACACATGTAGTGCAAATCTATTACAAATCCATTACATAAAGAACAAAAATACAGTATATTATGTACAGTGCAATGTATGTAATGGCAGAAGTGGATATGTTGGATAATATAAATAGACTTAAACTGTGTATTGCACATAATTATTGCTCAATGGGGCAATTTAACTGTTCATGAGATGAATAGCCTGAGGGAAAAAACTGTTCCTGTGCCTGATGGTTCTGGTGCTCAGAGCTCTGAAGCGTCGTCCAGAAGGCAACAGTTCAAAAAGGTAGTGGGCAGGGTGAGTGGGGTCCAGAGTGATTTTACCAGCCTTTTTCCTCACTCTGGAAGTGTATAGTTCTTGAAGGTGGGGCAGGGGGCAACCAATAATCCTCTCAGCAGTCCGAGCTGTCCTTTGTAGTCTTCTGATGTCTGATTTCGTAGCTGCACCAAACCAGACAGTTATTGAAGTGCAGAGGACAGACTCAATGACTGCTGTGTAGAACTGTATCAGCAGCGCCTGTGGCAGGTTTAACTTCCTCAGCTGGTGGAGAAAGTACAACCTCTGCTGGGCCTTTTTCACAATGGAGTCAATGTGTGTCTCCCACTTCAGGTCCTGTGAGATGGTAGTGCCCAGGAACCTGAATGACTCCACTGCTACCACAGTGCTGATTAGAATGGTGAGTGGGGACAATGTTGGGGTGTTCCTCCTAAAGTCCACAATCATCTCCACCATTTTGAGCGTGTTCAGCTCCAGGTTGTTTTGACTGCACCAGACAGCCATCCGTTCAACCTCCTTTATATATACAGACTCATCGTCATCTCGGATGAGGCCGATGACAGTGGTGTCATCTGCAAACTTCAGAAGCTTGACAGAGGGGTCCTTGGTGGTGCAGTCATTGGTGTAGAGGGAGAAGAGTAGTGGGGAGAGCACACATCCCTGGGGGGGCACCAGTGCTGATGGTACAGGTGGTGGAAGTGAATTTTCCCTGCCTCACAAGCTGCTGCCTGTCCGTCAGAAAGCTGGTAATCCACTGACAGATAGACATGGGAACAGGGAGTTGGTTTAACTTAGTCCGGAGAATAGCTGGGATGATTGTGTTGAAAGCCGAGCTGTAGTCCACAAAAGGGATCCTTGCGTATGTCCCCGATCTGTCCAGATGTTGCAGGACGTGATGCAATACCATGTTGACTGCATTGTCCACAGACCTGTTTGCAAGATAAGCAAATTGAGGGGGATCTCGAAAGGGTCCAGTGATGTCCTTCAGGTGGGCCAACACCAGTCTCTCAAATGACTTCATGACCACAGATGTCAGGGCGACAGGTCTGAAGTTATTAAGTCCTGTGATTTTTGGTTTCATAGGGACAGGGATAATAATTGAGCATTTGAAGCAGCATGGGACTTGTTTGTGTGAAGTGAAGGACCGAGTGCATTTGGGGTGTGAAATTGGGCCTTTCGAATCTGCAGTACAACACATTCAGGTCGTCAGCCACAGGGTTGGGGGTAGGAGTCCTGTAATTAGTAATTTGTTTCAGGCCACTCCACACTGATGCAGGGTCGTTAGCTGAAAACTTGTTTTTCAGCTTCTCAGAGTAGCTTCTTTTAGCCACTCTGATTTCCTTATTCAGTGTGTTCCTGGCCTGATTATACAAGACTCTATCCCCACCCCTGTAAGCATCCTCTTTAGCATGACAAAGCTGTCTGAGTTTTCCGGTGAACTATGGTTTATCATTGTTGAATGATAAAAATGTCCTAGTAGGGATGCACATGCCCTCACAGAAACTGATGTATGATGTAACAGTATCTGTGAGCTCGTCCAGGTCTGTAGCTTCAAAAACACTCCAATCAGTGCAGTCAAACCAGGCTTGTAGTGCCAGCTCTGCTTCATTAGTCCATCTCTTTACAGTCCTTACAACTGGCTTTGTTGATTTTAATTTCTGCCTGTAGGTTGGAAGAAGAACCAGACAGTGATCAGAGAGTCCCAAAGCTGCACGTGGGACAGAGCGATATGCATTACGGCTTACAGTTAATAAAGAGCGCATCCAGATTAGGACAGCACATCCTCTTAAACGTTGTTACATCTGTACACCAACTTTCGTTGATGTAAAAGCATGTTCCACCGCCTCTTGTTTCCCCCGTTAACTCCACAATGCGATCAGCTCTGAACAGCTGGAAGCCCAGCAGATGTAATGCGCTGTCCAGAATGGCTTCACTCAGCCAGGTTTCTGTGAAGCACAGTGCAGCAGAGTTTGAGAAGTCCTAATTAGTACATGTGAGGAGATGTAGTTCATCAGTTTTGTTGGGAAGAGAGTGGAGATTCGCTAGATGAATGCTCGGCAGTGGTGTTCGAATGCTGCGCTGACGGAGTAAAACCAGCTCGCCATCTCATTTCCCTCACCTGCGTCTCGTAATGCGTTTAAACAACACAGGTGCACCTCCGACTTAAATGTCCAGCAAAACGTCAGAATATTCAAAAACCAGGAAAAGATTATCTGGTATGTGCTGCCGAATGTTCAGCAGTTCGTCCCTGGTAAAACTAACTGGAAAAAGATTACTAAACAAAGGACAAACACACAAAAACAACAAAAGGAGAGCTCCACACCGAGGCAGCCATCTGCGGCGCCATCGTTGACATCATTGTTTATTAAAACACAAAAACAATGAAGGACAGTACAAGGAAACATCAACACATGATGCAAACTCCCATAACAACCCTAAAAACCTCATCGGGGCAGAGAACTTTATCACATTATCATTTTTTTTCTGTTGGAAGTGGCTTTTAGTTGTTTTAGTCTTTTTAGTTGTTGGTTTAGAGAGAGATGTATGTAGGGTTTAGACTCACTTGTATTACACAGTATGGACTTTGAGGGTCCAGAGATGTTGGCAGCTCTTATGAGTGTTCTGACGCTGCAATTATACTGAGACCCAGAATCCAGTGCAGTAATCTGATAATTGCTGAATGTGGTATTGAATGTCTCTTCAGATGTGTTAATGTTGACGCTGTATGACAACAGGCTGGAAGTTCCATTAGGGGGTATCCAGGTCAGATTGACTGAACTGGTGCTGACAGGAGAAACCTCTAGATTTTGCACTGCATTAGGAGCTGGTGGAAAAATGCAGACACACAGTATACAAAGCACACCTTTTAAACATATACTGTAAACATATACTGTAAACATATTTTGCAGTGTACACTATCAGTAGCTTATGTTAAATATATGCTTTAGGGGTGTATGTGTGTATGGAAACAAAAGAGAGACAGTGAGTGTTACCTGTATATGCAGTGAGGGTTACAAGTGAGCTCCTGGAATCATTCACTCCAATGGTGACCACAGCTATGTCATATTGACTGCCCGGTAATAAACTTGTGAGCGTATGATTTAAAGAAGCGGACTGACTAAAAGTTAGGTTGAGCCCTGATTGGCTGGGTCTATACGACACTTCATAAGTCACAGTTACTTCACCCATTGAGGGAGGTCTTGACCAAAACAATGAAATGGATACATTTGTCTGGCCAGTTACTATGAGTGCTTCGGGTGGGCTGGGGTCTGAGGAGAAATATCATACAAGCATATACTATTAATGGAGGTGCTGATGTAATAAATGTAGAAAGATTGTGTTTTATCTTCTGGTGACGAAACAGAGTGTATGAGGCTTTTCTGACTCACTAGTGGCAACCGACACCATGTTTGAGATGTTCCTCAGGATTCCACAGATGGAGGTGACTGTGAGGTTGTAAACTCGACCTGCTGTGAGGTTCATGATGACAACGTTTTTGGTAAAGGTGGTATGGTTCTGGATCACATTTAGTTCAGCACTGGATATGCTCACCACATATGAGTCCACAAGACCTAGAGGAGCTTTCCAGCTCACATTCAGACTGTTATTGGAACTCAGCACAAAGATATTCTGCACTTGTGCTGGACCTGTACACAAGCAATACACCTTTATTAACATAAATGCAAGAACATAAGACATCCATTGTAATCCATGCACACACCCTGGTTCAATTTACTCCACATACGAAACAGAGACTGCTTGGGGCTGTTCACACAGGACACCTGTCTACGCTGATATAAAAAAAAAATACTTCTTTAGTTCTATAGAAACTAGTCAGAGTAGGGCCATATTTAATTTATGACATGAATTAAAACAAGGCTGTGAGGTATAAAAATACAGTCTGTACAATGGCAGCCCTGTTTAAAGTTATATAAAGGTCCTAGATCACACCTAATTTTCACAAATCAGATTTTGTTTCACCATGTTTCATCAGCTGAACAATCAACACCACTGTAAACAACAGTACAAGCTATTGAAGAGACAGCAAGACCATTCCTTACGGACTCGTTTTCATTGCTGTTAAAAATGAAATGTGGCGCTACTCTGTATAAGCTCCATGTAAAATATTTAAATGCACTTTGAATTGCAACACATTTCACAGTTTTTTTAAAAGTCTCATTTTGAGTATGGGAGTTCACATTTTAAGCATTTTCATTCTGCAAGGATGATTCCTGTGTTAATGGCACTTAAAGGAATGTTCCAGGTTCACTACAAGTTAAGCTCAATCGACAGCATGTGTGACATAATGCTGATTAACACAAAAAGATTATTTTGACTCTTTTCTTAAAATAAAAAAAAAAAAGCTAAAATTGAGGTTAAAGTGAGGCATTTACAATGGAAGTGAATGGGGCCAATATTTTTGAGGGTTTCAAAGTAGAAATTTGAAGCTTATAAATTTATAAAAGCACTTCTGTTAAAATCATGTCTTATTTGAGCTGTAAGTTTGTTTAAATCGTAATTGTTACAGTCGTTGTAGGATTTTAGGTTTTGTTAACATTACATCATCATGGCTTTTGAAAAAGTCAGTATTTTAACATTAACAAGAAAAGGAGGGACAAGTTGAAAAAAAAAAATTCTGGTATTCAATATTATGCTACAAATGCTGTTTATTGAGCTTAACTTCTATTGAACCTGGAACATTCCTTTAAACACTTTCTCTCTCTCTCTTCTGCAAGCATAATTACTTGTGTTTGGGATATGTCAATGGCAACCCCCTCAGTGAGGTTATCAAAGGCCACTGAGGTGACATTGAACATGTACTTGGTGCCAGGCGTGAGTTGTGAGATTTGCATGGAGGTTTGATTAGTGGTAAACAGGAATGATGGGCAAACACCCCATGCTACTCTATAGTATTTACTAATGCCATTTGGAAGAATCCATCTCAAAATCACTGAGCTCACAGTGACAGAGGACACAGACAGGTTTTTAATGGGCTCAGGGCCTGTGAGTGCAAGAGAGTGGACAAGGACATTGAAAGGTACATAAATGATTTTCATTTTTGGGTGAACTATCCCTTTAATGTCTTTTCATTGTGTGTTTCTGCTACATTGCACAGTAGAGATTTTAGATCGATTGTGATTATTTGTGACATACACAGAGTAACATTTTGATTGGCTATTGGTAACAGGCAGGTCCAGATCAGGTACACTGGGGTGCAGTTGACTTGTGTGATAGTCAGATTGCTGGAAGTGTCTACTATGCAAGAGTAGAGAAATACTGTGAGAGTGCAAGTGACAGAGAATGAGAAAAGTACATGAAAGAGTGATACTCTGAATGTGAAGTTTAAAAGATAAAAAGATAATATCCTGTCTCTGCAACTTCCAGGACAACAGAGTACTTGTTGCTCAAAAGGCACTGAAAGCAATCTTCAACCCTAAACGTGATTAATTGGTGGTAGAAATAGGAAGGACTTACTGGTGGTGTAGTTATTACAGCACAGAATTGAGCAGTTGAGTCTGAGGAAGTATGTGGACGTTGAATTATATAGGCATGATGTACCTAAATATAGACACAAAACCGGTGTAGGCAATATCATATAAAAAAGGGATTTAAGCTTAAAACTATAAATCTTGTTAAAAACGTGTACAAATTATAAATAAAAAAAACACTTTGGTTCTTGATCAGTAAGAGGACTTTAGAAATAATTATACTTACAATCAGACTGCACATGAGGGATCTGGGGAATAAAACAACATTGTAACATGGTTATATTGCATATTGCTCTTCCATTTTGTCTACACAGTATTTCAAAGTGACTTGCATTATATACTTGTAAGCCATGATTCAGTATGACTGTATTGTTCCAACTCAGTTTGAAAATGATATGCCATGATTAGAAAGTAGGCCCTTAAGACACACACACACACACACACAAATACTGTTTTTACCCTATTGGGGTGTACATTACCCTGCTTATTTCACATTTACTTAACAATTAAATAAATGGACATTCGAGATGGACAGCAGAGTGATCCAAGAGACATAACTAGCACTGTAATGTAGGAAAGTGGTTGCCTAGGTCAACAGTGAGCCTGTGTGCATGCACACCAATGCTGGCTACACCCCAAAATCAACTTGTTTAAAAATCTAAAAAAGCAAGAAAACCGCATTTACATGAGATTTGAAATAATTGTGTTATTCTCTGCTTTTGACATGAAACCATGAAGGAGTATGCGCATACACATTGGATAAACTGTTAAGAACGGCAATAAAAGTTGTTTACATGCTATGGGAAATCTGGATAATGTGTCGACTGGCTTATTCTTACAACATTTCTGACCTTATACTGATACAGGAACAGTGTTTAATGCATTTACATGACCACAAACATTGTTGGTTTATTAAGCATAGCCTGTGTAAGAACATGCATTTTAACCAGTTTTAAAATCTTACCACATTCTCCCTCCTCCAATTCCAAATTTAAATCGTTCTCCCATTATATCTTGAGAGCGGTCGAGACTTTGTCCCCCAGACTCTGAATTAACAAGGAGTAATACACTGAAGCCTCATGAGGAAACCTCACTGTCCAACTGGGTCGCTGACCTCCTCCTTGTCCCTAGAGAAGAAAGGGAGGAGCTTAACAGCTACACACAACCCCAGTGTGATACTGAAATGGCCGCCGTGGTTGATGGTGCACACAATCCTAAAGGGAAGGTATCCACTACCCAGGAAGCAGTTGGCAAACTGTTCCTGCTCTACCACCACAAGGCCCAGTTGCAGATAGCAACACTCTGAAGTTAAGTCACTTACTGCCCATGGGAGTCAGCTTGATGCACGCAATTGTGCCTTACACAGAGACCTCCAGACCATGAATACGATACTGGAGGAGTGTGTAGGAAGACTCCAGTCGGCTGAAACAGATAGCCGAGAAGCCGCGGATGACCGAGTCCAGCAGGAAAGCCAAGACGCACAGGCCAAGACTCAAGAAGTGCTCCGCTACTTCACCTCTGACAAGAGTGGGGCAGAGGACTCAGAGACTGGCACTACGGCGAAATACCCCACCCCTGGTTCAGGTAGTATTCGAAAACCGTTGTCCCAACTCCCGGAGCTAGAGCGCATCCCTGTTCGGGACAGGTGTCCACCACATTGCTGGGGCAAGACCCCATTCCTGCAATCCCCCCCTCAGGCATCTGTCAGACCCCATCCCAGCAGGGCACCTCCCTCACCAGGAGGAGGAAGTGGTCTCACCCAACACAGTGGCAATGGGGGCAGGCACTGGTACTCATCCTCTGACGAGTCAGATGGACACCAGCGGGACAAAGCCACAGGTCTGCGCATGCGCCAGCTTGACTCCTCTGCAAAGGACATAGAACACTTCAACCCAACCAGCCAGATTAAAAATGTCAACGATTACCTCAGGGAAATCGAACATTGTCTTGCCGACTTGCCTCATGCTTCGGCATGCGAGAAGTTGAAGCTCATCTGGAAAACAACTTCCAGAAGCGTCCACACTTTCATTGAGACTCAACCGCCGCACATTCGGGACAGTTACCCAAGGCTTTGTAGGGTTCTGTGCGAGGAGTACTCGCTGTATACTGATGAAACATCAGCCACCTTCATTGCCATCCGCATTCAACAGAAGCGTTTGGAGCCTCCCAGGGAGTTTTATAGGCGTTTAAGGAAAGCATACCTCCAAGGAAATAATGAGCCAGGTCTGGAAGAGGAGAGAGGTTTCAGATCTCTCTTCCTCCATAATCACCACCCCTGCGTGCAAACCCACGTTACACTGATGAGTAAGCAGGGTAAACCAACCATGCAGGAGATTAGGAAGATGGCCCAGATGACATGGGAAACAGTCATGTGTCTGACTGATAAACAAGATGACGATGTCAGAGTCCTGGACATCCAGTTTTCCGAGAGGGCAGACGTAGGGCTTGAGGGCTAAGAAAGGCCTCAACCTAGAATGAGCAGCAAAGCAGCAGCCCCAAAACGCATGCCCAACCACCCACAGGGGGGTTAGCGGAATCAAGGGAATGACCACAAGGGTCAATTTCAGGTTGAGCAAGAGCCCCAAGAATGGAATGTCGGGTTTGAGAAAAACCCCAGACATCGGAATGGAAACAAAGGAAATCGTTAGGGGCCTCCCAAAGAGAGGGATCTGGAGCTGGAGGTCAGCCTCATCCAGAAACACCTAGCGGATGTGATGAAGCACCTCAATGCTTCTCGCCGTCCCTCCCAAAGGGCCAGATGATGACCACAAGGGGACTGATTGTGACAATCCGCCAACATGACAAGGCCAGATCCTTCCCCCCCTCAACCGCCACAGTCTACTTCGTAGGCTGGGGGGAGAACATAGGGGAGACCCCAACACTCCCAGTGGCAGTCATGCCCAAAACCCATGCTCCGCTCCTTCAATTTTTGGGAGACCTTGTCCACAAGGTTAATGCCAGATGCATATCCACCTCAGTGTTGGTAGGGAGATGTATAGACTTCCATGTGTTACTGGACACTGGGTCTGAAATCAGCCTAAGGTGCAAGGAGAATTTAGCAAATATCGTCAGGGCATTGCTCTCTCTTGGTAAACCACTGCAGACCGAGCCATGTGATGTGAGCCTTGTCAGCTACACACAAAACAGGCCCCTTACCAAGCTCCTCCAGAAGGACATGGTATTTGAAGGGGGAGACCTGCAAGAGCAGGCTTTCAGAGAACTGAAGGCAAAGATCCGTTCAGCCCCTTTCCTTGTCTACCCAGACATTGATGTGGAGTTTCACATCAAGGCAAGCTTCTCCTCCCACTGCCTCAGTGCCACCCTGGAACAGAGGTATGACAAAGAGAATTGGGAAAATCCCCAAAGCTGCCTACAGATGGTGAAACTGGGTCAACAACCGGGCAATGCAGAATTGAGTCATGCAGGAACGGAACCCGGTGATCAAGACATTCCGGCAGCAGTTGATGGAACCTCAGACACTAAAGTTCCTACCACCCTCTTTACAGGACTCAAAAGAGCTAAAAGCTCTCTGTCAGGTACAACGACACCTGAAACTTGAGAGAGTCCTTTTGATCCATGTTACCCATTGTCCAGGTCCACCCTGGCAGGTCGTTCAGACCGACCATAGGGGGGTGATGCTGCTACATGCCCACGATGCTCCCATTGGAGGTCACAGGATCTACAAAGCTACCTACCACACCCTCCAACAGGTTGCATACTGGCCATTTATGCTGTACCATCCAGTAGATGTCAGTGTTGCAACCGCACATAAGTATGTGACTGATTTACACAGACTCCTCCAAACTACATTTACTTGGGCCCAAACAAACCTGGAAACCAGAGTAAAGGACAAAAGGCCTATTACGATAGGAAAACGTCCAACAGCGAATATAAAGTAGGTGAAAATGCCCTCTACTTCAAGTTCACTAAACCAGTGGGAATCTCCAAAAAGTTCCTACCAAGCTGGTCAGGCCCCTTTGAGATCATAGGGAAGCTCTCCCCGGTAGCGTACAGAATCCAGATCTCAAAGTCAAACCAGACACCACTGTACAAGTGGGTCCATTCAAATTGGATCAAACTCTTTGAACAGTCTACACTCCAAAGGGGGTTGGACCCACCACAATAGTGTCCACCGTAGTTAAGCTTTACTCACAATATTAGCATGCACTAACACTTAATACCACTCACACAAACACAAGGTAATGAAACTCCTGTTCCAACAAGAACAATTACAGGGTCTGGGCAAAACCCTGCCTGGTACCATACTCACTGTAAACATGCATTCTGCTATTCTGAATAACACTTTGCATGCTCTGGATGCCTTGTCAGAAGTTGTGAGATCAGACATAACACATGTGTAAGTGGTTAGAGATCTAATGCATGACCTTGTGTGGGAAATCAGCACTTCAGTTAACAGCCTGAGTGGTGGAAGGAGCCCATCCTACTTGGTTCTCCTTAACATGGCTGAACAAATCCTTAGATCTGCCACTACCACCGTTGTGCAATCTTCTCAGATACATCTGGCATACAGCCTTGGCAGTGCAATCCCGGGCAGATAAATCCAAAGAACCTAAAGTTAGGATTTATCCGTAACTTACCCATTACAGAGGGAAGGAACAGAAACTAGGGTAGAAGGAGCTGGTTGTCGATGGATTGTCAACACCGAAGTCCTTCTGTCATATGACTGCCATGATACAGCCACTAAACAAAGGCTACCAAACCGTATTCTTAATGGTTCCCCAAGGTGCCACCATGCACATTGACGATATTGTCCTCCATAATCTCAACGTCAACAAACACATTGCAGAAATTGAGATCATGGATGCATTTAGACGTCAAAACCTCACCATGACACCCTTCAACATCAGCTCCATGCTGAAGTTTTGAACCTAGTTCTCCATGTTGAAACCGATCCTCCATTTTGAAACTAGTTCCCACGTGGAGTTTAATCCGCCATTTTGTTTCCTTTGTTACCGAATCTAGCCACACACATACATCCATACACTAGCATATAGCTCCACTATTTAGTTAGGATTTCCATTTTATGTTTTTGTGTTATATTCATAACTCGCAAGAATGCACTGTAAACATGCATCATACTACAAGATCTTTATCGGATGATCTCAAAAATTTGGCCAGAAATGATCGAGGCCTGTCTCCCTCAGCTGATCTGTGATCTCGCTCGATTTCCAGCTTATGGCCAGTTATGTCGAGTAGACTCGGGAAGAACTCTTCCAGGAATTTCACCATACAGTCAGGTCCATAAATATTGGGACATCGACACAATTCTAATATTTTTGGCTCTATACACCACCACAATGGATTTGAAATGAAACGAACATGATGTGCTTTAACTGCAGACTTTCAGCTTTAATTTGAGGGTATTTACATCCAAATCAGGTGAACGGTGTAGGAATTACAAAAGTTTGTATATGTGCCTCCCACTTTTTAAGGGACCAAAAGTAATGGGACAGATTAACAATCATAAATCAAACTTTTCTCTTTTTAATACTTTGTTGCAAATCCTTTGCAGTCAATTACAGCCAGAAGTCTGGAACGCATAGACGTCACCAGACGCTGGGTTTCATCCCTGGTGATGCTCTGCCAGGCCTCTACTGCAACTGTCTTCAGTTCCTGCTTGTTCTTGGGGCATTTTCCTTTCAGTTTTGTCTTCAGCAAGTGAAATGCATGCTCAATCAGATTCAGGTCAGGTGATTGACTTGGCCATTGCATAACATTCCACTTCTTTCCCTTAAAAAACTCTTTCGTTGCTTTCGCAGTATGCTTCGGTTCATTGTCCATCTGTACTGTGAAGCGCCATCCAATGAGTTCTGAAGCATTTGGCTGAATATGAGCAGATAATATTGGCCAAAACACTTCAGAATTCATCCTGCTGCTTTTGTCAGCAGTCACATCATCAATAAATACAAGAGAACCAGTTCCATTGGCAGCCATACATGCCCACGCCATGACACTACCACCACCATGCTTCACTGATGAGGTGGTATGCTTTGGATCATGAGCAGTTCCTTTCCTTCTCCATACTCTTCTCTTCCCATCACTTTGGTACAAGTTGATCTTTGTCTCATCTGTCCATAAGATGTTGTTCCAGAACTGTGAAGGCTTTTTTAGATGTTGTTTGGCAAACTCTAATCTGGCCTTCCTGTTTTTGAGGCTCACCAATATTTTACATCTTGTGGTGAACCCTCTGTATTCACTCCTGTGAAGTCTTCTCTTGATTGTTGACTTTGACACACATACACCTACCTCCTGGAGAGTGTTCTTGAACTGGCCAACTGTTGTGAAGGGTGTTTTCTTCACCAGGGAAAGAATTCTTCGGTCATCCACCACAGTTGTTTTCCGTGGTCTTCCGGGTCTTTTGGTGTTGCTGAGCTCACCGGTGCGTTCTTCCTTTTTAAGAATGTTCCAAACAGTTGTTTTGGCCACACCTAATGTTTTTGCTATCTCTCTGATGGGTTTGTTTTGATTTTTCAGCCTAATGATGGCTTGCTTCACTGATAGTGACAGCTCTTTGGATCTCATATTGAGAGTTGACAGCAACAGATTCCAAATGCAAATAGCACACTTGAAATTAACTCTGGACCTTTTATCTGCTCATTGTAAATGGGATAATGAGGGAATAACACACACCTGGCCATGGAACAGCTGAGCAGCCAATTGTCCCATTACGTTTGGTCCCTTAAAAAGTGGGAGGCACATATACAAACTGTTGTAATTCCTACACCGTTCACCTGATTTGGATGTAAATACCCTCAAATTAAAGCTGAAATTCTGCAGTTAAAGCACATCTTGTTCGTTTAATTTCAAATCCATTGTGGTGGTGTATAGAGCCAAAAAGATTAGAATTGTGTCTATGTCCCAATATTTATGGACCTGACTATATCTCTGCCTTCTTCATGCTCAGGAATTCCAACAATCTGAACGTTGCTTCTTCGGCTCCTATTTTCCAAATCTTCCAATTTTTCCAAAATGCTTTCCACGTCTATTTTGGTCACGGGCAGATTAGCGGATAATTCCCTTTACGATGACTCCAATCAAGCCGTTTCTCAACATCTGCCACTCTTGCAACCAACTCAGAGAATTTTATTTCCATCACCGTAATCAACGTATTAAATCGAGATTCTCCAAGTCAGCAACCTTCGTCAGCATCACCGACATGTTGGACAGTTGACTCTGAACTTCCCCGGTCGCACCATCCTAATTGAGTCCCCAGTCTGCAGGCCCATCACAGCTTTAATTTTGAACATGTAAGTGTTTTTTAATGTCTCCAAAGCCCAAGGATTTTTACTTTTTTGTCATGATTACCTCAACAAGCAAATGTGTAGCTGGGTGTATCGAATTTCACTGTATTATAGCATGAAAACAATTTTAAACTTAAAAGTGCGCAGAGCTGCCGTTCACACGTCAGCTTCTCAAATGGCGTCTACAAGACCCCGTAAATGTAGTATGTTAATGTGCAAGTGTTTCATTGATTTCATCCAAATTGGCCGCTCAAACTCAATCCCGGTCTCATAACAAAGCATGCCTTCATGGAATTTTTGTAAATAGGAGTTTCCTACTAGAAAAACGGCCCCTCAATTCATAATTATGGTTAGAAAACTCTGAGATCTCAATAGACAATTATTAATACAGATCTTAAAGGAATGTTCCAGGTTCAATACATCTTAAGCTCAATTGACAGCATTTGTGGCATAATGTTGAGTGCCACAAATATGTAATATGTCTCGTCCCACCTTTTCTTTTAAAAAAGCAAAAATCTTGGTTACAGTGAGGTACTTACAATGGAAGTGAAAGGGTGCTAATTAAAATACTGGACTTTTTAAAAAGTATAGCCACAACACATAAACAATATGTGTGTTAACATGATTTTAGTGTGATAGAATCACTTACAAACCTTTTTTTTGTGTAAAGGCACAGACAATTTTACAACTTTGTTACCATGATGATGTAATGTCAACAAAACCTAAAACGACTGTAAAAAAGTAATTGTCTCACTGTAACCCAGATTTTTGCTTTTTTAAAGAAAAGGAGGGATGAGTCGAAATAAATGTTTATGTTAATCAACATTATACCACAAATACTGTCAATTGAGCTTAACTAGTATTGAACCCGGAATATTCTTTTAGAAATTGCAATTTCATAAGCTCAAGCAGTCCTGGAAGTTTCCACATCAAATTCATTGTAGTTTAACCAAAATCACTCTTATTTCAAAAATCTTCTTTTCAAGTCGATTATTCTGCCATTGGAGAAGTTGGAATAACATACATGTATAAGCTGGACAGATATACAGGCAGATGTAATTTCATTATTGTCCTAGATCATGATAGAAATTTCTATTTCTTTGTTCTACCCTAAATCCTGTTCCCCTTTCCTTGTTCTGCTAAGAAACACATTATGTCATTGGCCTTTTATCTAACTGACACCTACTATCTGATTGGTTGTTTGTTGGTCAGGAACATTATCAGTTTGCAGATTTCAACTTCAGTGTGGTTAAATAATACTCTCTCTGTAATAAACACATTCAAAAAAGATGACTGTCTGTTCTTGTCAAAAAATGCTTATCAAAAATGCTTATCTATATCCTGGAAATAAAGCATTTTTAGAAGTTACTTAATCTGAAACGTTTGGACAGCTTATTTTGTTGAGCATAATTGACTAGGAGGAGAGACATCTATAGTTCAAATCGGTCACAGTCATGACATCAGGGTTAAAATAATGAGTCTCTTCTCACAGATTAATACGAGATACTGAAACCGTCTTTACCAAAGTAACTGACAGAGCATGATGATGGGTTGCATCTACATTTGAAGGTGGATAATAAAAACTACAAAAATGGATCTTACTGATGCAAAGTGCAAAAATCCACCCTACATCTAGCAGGGCTGTCTATTAAATTCAAAGGGCCCAGGGCAAATTATTTGTGGTTTATCTAACTCGTTCTCATGGCAAGTCATAATGATATTACAAAATGGCAAAATTGTAAGAAGTGTGGATGAGTGTTCTCAAAGTATCTTTTTGACACAATTACAGTATGATGCACAGCGCAAATAAAATTAATACCTAGCTGCCTTTTATTCGTATTAATTTGCTCTTGCTGTTTACATTTCTGAAATTACTTTCAGGCTGAAATCACATTGTGGATGCAATTTGATTCATTTGCATTAACCCCACCCTTTATTATGCTCATTTTGGAGGAACTCCTCTAAACGGCATATTAATTTCGGGGAAACACGGAAAAATGGACAAGATGTGTTATTTTGCGCATCTGAAAAGAAGCAATCTTTAGAGGACTATGTCAGTAGATCAGCTCTGACTTTTTTTGGACATGCTATAAAGTTTGCACATATTTGTATACATGCAAACCTTTAGTAAATCAGTGCCTAGTGTATGTTAGATAATCTTATTTATACAGACAAAGGGGACTGTTCTCTTACTGTAAATGCAATGGACCTGGCATAAAGAAAGTTAAGTCTAATTTATGAAGTTAAATTAAGTTAAGAATTTGGAACTTCCTTAAAAACTAAATAGATTTCCATGAAAAAATCTTGTTCTGAACTCATTTGCATTATTTTTTAATTCCAGGTAAATTCCATGATTTAAATTCCATGACACAACAGATTCATTCACTGCAGTATTTTTGGCTTTAGGACTTTTTGGATAAATGTAAATTTCTGCACCTTTTATATCTATTTATATTTCTGTTAGTAATCAATTAAGATTAAACATTTATGTTAGTTATTTACTAGCATAACATTTACAGTTGATTCTGTGTTTTGCTACATTGCCATTACTGAATAACAGAATTCATCTCAATGCAGACTCTGCAGAGGCAACAACTTCTGAATGCATCACTATTGTTTAAAACATGCACAGTTTGCACACACATGCAAATATATTCAGGTTACTTCTTCTCTGCTGAGTGTCATTGGAGCATCATCATACTTTTAATATACACAAATATGTTTACCTAATGAGTTTCAAACTATACCTATGCTCCATTCAGATTTAGTACCCCAATACTTTTACTCACACACTCACATACTGTACAGTTTAGAGTCTATGGACTTTCTTATCAGCAACCCTACAGATCGGCCCTTCCACTGCCCACAGGAAGGAGGCCTTACCCAGAATGCAACTTCACTTCCTCTGACCCTATAACTTATAATGCACTGGCCCAGATATTACACCAAAAAAGCACAAAGTTCAACAATATTAAGAAACACTATTGTTGAACCTTAATAAAAACCAATGCAGGTCTATTTCCTACTCACAAATCTTCCGAAAAGGAGATCTAAAGAATACAGCCTAACACAACACAGCAACATCTAATTGCATTGCAAAATAATAACTTCTAAAGCATTTAAAAGTACAATACATATTTGCAGATCTGCTATTTCTATGGCCACAGGAATTAACTCTGTGTTTAGGGGTGGTAACGTTCAAAGGTTTTTGTAGTTTGTGATACTTTTAACAAGCATTAACCTAAGGCAAACTATGGATAATGTTATAGATGTAACAAAAGTGGTTAGAATTGAAGGAATAGGATAAAGGATGGATGAATTTATTGACTTTGAATGCAATGATTTACATAAGAATTAATTCACAAACATTTTGGTCTGCTAAAATTTGTACATCAATTGTGTATACGGAAAAAACGCTACAATAAGATTTGGTGCCATCAAGAGCAGGCTGTCTGGATTATACATGGAAACACATTTTTTTTTTTTTTTTAAAGCAAGCACAAATCAAATGCTTCATGGGGAAGTTCAACATTGAAAAGTGGGCTGTGATAGTCAGTCTTTGCTGCCCAATCTGTTTCAGCAAATTTTCTAGTGTCAAACTGACAGTGCTCTCTGAAAATGCCTGATGGGTGGCAGGGATCATTTTAAAAACGAAACTCATAAACTTCCTCATTTCAAATGTAGACAATTGCCATTTTTGCAACACACCCTGCTGTCAGCTCAAACACACAAACACAAACACTGTCCGGGAGATCTTTATCATTTCTCTCTGTAGAAGCAAGTAAAAGTAATCATTGATGTAGTATAATTATGCGAGAGTTATTGTAATACAGTCTGCAGGGGTGTTTACAGAGAATGTTGAAGAATTATGACAATTGAATTCTGAAAATTGTTTATAATGTGTTTGATTGTTCCTATTCAAATTTGCATCAATACAAATTGTATAACTGCCGTCCTATTCCTATTGGTCTATAAGTCCTTTTACAGTCGTGTGAAGTGCATGCAAATACAGAGTGGTAGACACCATATTTGCATGTTGCTGCTACTCGTTCCATCTAGTCACCATATAGATAGAACCACAATCTTTTGCTAACCATGATGAAAGACTCGCATAACACTTCTGAATAGGTGTAAAGTGCATGTGTGTGTGTGTGTATATATACACACATCAGAGAAAAAAGCATATTATTTTTTTCATGTATAATACCATTTTTCTAATATATTTTTTCCTTACATTTTCTAAAATGTATTCTACTCTAGTGTTTGTTTTCAGAGAAGTAGCAACTGAATAACTGAAATATACTGAGTATGGATATGAAGAGTGAGATGTGTCATGCAGACAGTCAAAGATGGGACATGAAATAAGACATACAGACAGCTTCATGAATGATAGTGTACAGTTGAACTGAAACACCATCTTGTAGTCTAAAGCCCAGTATTGTGCACCGTAACAAATTGTATGTTGACAATGCAATGAATACTGACTTTATTATTGTAGATTATGTATAATTCATGTAAATGTATTGTGTTTTGCCTTGTCTTTTATAATATTATCTGTTTATTCATGATTTCATGAAACCTAACATGTCCGTGAATGCACATAGTAATTCCAATAATTCCATATGCCATGATATACAATAAACCCTTTGAAGACTGTGAATGAATAGACTCAAAATTGAATTGAACACAGATCTGTGTCTGTCTGTGTGTGTGCGTGTGTGTGTGCGTGTGCGTGTGTGTGTGTGTGTGTGTGTGTGTGTGTGTGTGTGTGATCTATTCCACCCCAGAATAGGTCAGGAGAGGGCATTAAACACTGGAAACATGCATTTTTGGGGAAGGCAAAGAAACGATCCTTTCTCACAGATGACTGAATTTCCAAACTTTAGAAATTAAGTGATTCTTTTAAGTAAATTGTGCAATAGTGGTCTGAACTAATGCTTCTGTTCCTATTTATTTTCTCAAACAGTAACTAAGGTCTGTGTTCATTAATATGCAATCCATATACTGCACTATGGTGTGATTAAGTCTTCGTAACAATCAATCTGTTGTGATGTCGGACTGTTTCATGTTTAATTCATGTCAATCTGTAGCCAAACTGAAATCATCAAGTTGTCCTCAACACCGCTACATGTCAAAAATGAATTTAATGTATTATAAAAGTTATAAGTCAAATAAATTGTGTGAATAAAGTCAAACCATATTGTCACAAAAATAGACCATAAGCTTGATGTCTTTCTGAGATGTTTTTGCTGCTCCTGCTTTGGCATATTACTTCCAGTGGATCTAAATAACCGGCCATTTGTTACAGTTTCACCGTCACATTTTACTAATTTCTCTTAGAAAATCCATTTAACATCTAACCATTGTATCATACATGAACACAAGTATGTGTTGCTGAAAAAGGGTTTTCTTAATGCATTTTGTCCCAGATAATCACACTATGACTGAGTGGGTCAAAATTTTTATTTTGAAGTTCAACTCACAATTCTGGATAGAGATATTTAAGCACTGACTGAATTGTATATAATTTACTACACTGTAAAAAGTGGTAACCTCCAATTGTTAAAAAAAAAAAAATTGTTGGGAGTAATTAATGTATTCAGGTTGGTTCAGTAATTAATAATACCTCTGACTTAAATAAAATCATTTAATTTACATTACCACATGAAGTAATTGTTTAAGAAGGTTAATGTTTTTATTTTACAGTGTAATTTTACTTTACTAAAACCAGCCTAAGATGATTTTAGATGTTTGTATGTTTTTCAGTGGGGATATATTAACAATACAAACATATTTTAGGATAATAAATTCTACTACTTAATCCATGTTTTAGACCTGGGACATTAAAAAAAAAAAAAGTCAAAGCCAAAATGGCTTAATGCATGAAAAACTCTGTTATCACAATATATGGTTGCTGTGATTATAATTGAGAAAAGAAGCATTGGGGTAAGGAGGTGGGAATCCAGAACATTTTATTTCTTTGTTACGCAGCTCTACGTCAGTTTTTTCCTTCACTCCCCAACCGCCCAAGGTGATTTATTCTGCCTAGATGGGCCAGGCATTATTTTCATGAGACATTTATGCAAAATACTGTACTTTCCTGGTGGTGTTAATTGGCCACACATCAAGGAATAAAGGCAAATGTCATGCACATTTTCCCAAGAGGAGAGGAGAGAACAGAAAGATTGCCTTGATATCGAGCATTGCAATAATCATTTATTTTTCTTCTGAATCAGTGTAGACCATTCCTTAAAATCACATTTCACTGTCCTAATCATCTAGGTTTGGATCCAACAGCCAATCACATCTCTTCACCACAAATTAAGGTTGCTGGTATATATTTAACTCCCCACAGCTTCTGTTTTAGAGGTAACAGGTCTATACAATGAGAAAACATACAGACGGTGAAATAAGAGTCATGATGCTGTCAAGTATTCGGATTGAGGAAAATAAGAGAACTTAATCCATATGCTCGTAGCACTGCCATAAGAAAAAGTATCCCACAAATCACAGCTGCCAGTATTCTCACTATCTATCCCCCTCTGTATCACACCAATGCAAACAGACTTACTGTGACATGAGATGAACCTTAGAAATTTGCATAGATACTGGTTGCACTTCTGCTTCAACAGAACATCATGGAAATATATATATATATCTATAGATATATATACACACATACATATACAAAGAACTGTGCAAAAGTTTTAGGCACTGGTGAAAAATGTTGCATAGTAAGGATGTCTTCAGTGCCACAACTAATCCCAGACTGACTCTGTGTTCAGTAGGGGGTCTGAGGGGGCAATGTCCTTCTAATCTTTACTATTTGCAAAAGTAATATTTGGGAGTCTAAAATGTATATTTCCTATTGATACACTAAAGCTGAAGATTCACATAACTATTTTAAGATAAATGTTTTTGTGACTTTTGCACAGTACTGTGTATATATTATATAGGTTTTGCCATGATTTTCAGTGACACTGGCTTCACGTGGACAGATAAAGACAGACAGATACAGTAGACAAACACAGTAGACAAACAAACAGACAGATAGGCAGTTAGACAGACAGACAGATATAGATAACAGTCTACATCATCACAACTGAATATCGTGTGTTAAAATGTGGGCAAGTGTTTTGGGGAAGGTTTTTTAAAAAGTAGGAACAGAAGTAAGCTACTTTTTTGCAACTTTCCATGAACTAACGTGTGCTTTTGAGGCAGCTCAATACAATGTGACATTTTGCCTGAAACATGCGTGTTACAAGAACCTGAAATAAAAGTAAACATCGCTGCGGGTCCAAATACACTTTAACGCAGTTCAGCTCAAACATAAGACCGTTTTAACTTATTTCAAAGTACTAACATACATTTAATATTTAACTATGTTAGCTAATATTAACTCATATTTATCTTTCTAACTATGTTAAATATTAGTTGAAGACAAATAAACGCTAAAGCTGAAAAATCCAAAAGACAATCATGCCTAACAACTATGTTAGAGACACGAAACCATGCTTAAAAACTTTCACACAACACTTTGACACTTACCAACACAAGCAGAGCAAGGAAGACACTTGCACGGAAGACACTGGCTCGAAGTAAATACTGCTGACCCATAATGGCAAAAAAATCCAAGCTAAAAATGTTTATGTCATTTCATAATTTGAGTTCTATCTGAAATAGTTTTACTGCTGTGATAATGAAAGATGATAGTGATGCTGCTTATTCCTGCTTCAGGTGTAGCTTGAACTTGCTCATTTGGCTCTTTCCTCTCACTGGGTGATGTGGGCGTAGCGAAACGATTAACCCCGCCCCCTGCTGTCTTTTCGGAGGCATTCTTTAGGAGGCATTGCAATAATAGGTGGTATTTTTGTCCACTAATAAATGCTATGTCAGTGCATTTATGTGATGTTGCTTGCTCAGCCTGGTTTACTGTATGTTGCACTCAGGGGCGCAGATTATGTGGGGGACGGGGGTAATAAAACATAAGACCGTTTTAACTTATTTCAAAGTACCAACATAAATGTATTATTTAACTATGTTAGCTAATATTAACTCATTTTTATCTTTTGAACTGTTGAATATTAGTTGAAGAAAATTAGAAAAGCTAAGCTGAAAAATCAAAAGACAATCATTCCTAACAACTATATTAGAGACACGAAACCATGCTTAAAAACTTTCACACAACACTTTGACACTAACTTACCAACACAAGCAGAGCAAGGAAGACATTTGCACAGGAGACACTGGCTCGAAGTAAATAATGCTGACCCATAATGGCAAAAAAAACTTTTTGCACTCAGGGGTGTAGATTCTGTGGGGGGTGGGGGTAACCTCCCCAATAATCAAAACAGGCAAAAAATTGGCCGGTTGCTAGGGACGGAAGAGTCACATAGGCTAACCTTCTCGTGTCGCTATAATGTGGTTCTCGCTCTCGGTGGGGCACGTGGTGAGTTGTGCATGGATGCCGCGGAGAATAGCGTGAGCCTCCACACGTGCTAAGTCTCCACGGTAATGTGCTAAACAAGCCCCGTGATGCACGGAGTGACGTTTCAGATGCAGATAAAAGGAATTTATTATTTTACCATTTTGTTTTTTGTTTTCTAAAATTACATACAAATGTATGTAAAATGACAAATATTATCTGTAATTAAATATGTTGCTCATAATATAAAGGTTTTAAAATTTTTAAGTTTTTCTTTGTAATTTTAAGGTAAATCTGATTAGATTTATATTTATGCACTGTTAAAAAATAAATAAAAAAAACGGTCAAATGACTGCCAGATTTTCATTAAAGGTTTTGCAGAGAAACACTGTTATTTTACAGGTATTTTCTGATTAGGACGCACAGGTTTCTGTGAGGGTTAGGGATGTAAGATTATATATGCAGAAGAATTCCACCAACATGATTTGAAACGGAAAAACCAAGCCTTTCCGTTATCTTGTACCATTCTCGAGATATGAGAGTTCATGATTAAGTACGCACTATTTTTGAGCGGGAGATTTGTAAGACTCCGAAACAAAGGGTCACAAATCAGCTGTCGGCAAGGACAGCCCAGTCGACAATGTGACTCTGAAAAGTCACTTCTGATTGCCGCAGGACACCTTTCGAGATGCGGACAGTTTTAGTTCAAATAGTTCCAAACAGGGAGAACAATGTCTCTTGGCTTGGCTCTCTTGGTTTCCCTCTTGTCTCTTGCTGGACCCTCTTGCTTCATCTTGCTCTTCAGTTGCTCTCTGAACACTTTTCCTCCCATGTGAGATCCAAGGGAACTTGGGACTCGATGTCCCGAGAAGGAGTGAGAAGGCCTCGCTTCACAGCTAACATCATTCATTCCAGACAATTAACTTCGACCAAAGACATCACATCGACGGAACGATCTTTCAACCAAGAACTTTCGACGTAAAGAACGCCTGGACATACCAAATACACGCAAGTACACCTCCAGTTTGTGCTCAAAGGGCTGGTGTATTGATTAAATATTCTGAGTTATCCAATAGCAAATCGATGTAGACTCAAATGAGGATAAATAGTTTTTAAGGCATTGTCAATAGAGTTCCTTTCATTTCACATTCTGTCACTACTCACCAACCTGTCTCATGTATATATGTGTTAGATTCAATTTATATTTAGAATAGCAATAAAGTTTGTCTGTATTCAAAGATGATTTGAGTGTGGTATATTTGATGAATAATCTTGTCACTGTTTCTAAAAGATTTCTCTTCAACGCTGTAACTAAACACATGTGATATTATTCTCATCAAGCCATGAGAATTATATTTCTCCAATGAGTGAATTAATCATAGTTCCCTTATTAAAGCTAATTCCTTACAATAGAAAGTGTGAGTGGATAAATCTAGACTTATTATTTGAAATCGTTATATTACGGTTTCAATGGTGGAGAATCTTATTCAGACAACTAATCTAGTTATTTGTAATTTATCTCATTTATAATGGTTGTCGAACACGACTAATTCCATTATATATTTCACTACATAATAATGTAGAATAAGGACAGTTTGATTTAGTTCATAGCTCACATATTTCGAGACCCCAAGTTCCCTTACATATTATGGTGAGAATGCGGACAAATCTGATAAATGTTCCCGTCTACACCTATCTCTAAATTAAATATATATGTAATATCCTACAGGGGATATAAAATATATTTTGCCTTCTTTTAAATAAATGTAAGTCTACGAGATGTCCTTATGAACATATTTTTGGAGCAAAACAACTGAGTGCCTGTGACAGTGGAATTTGTAGTTGTAGAGATTAGCTACACATGTGTATCAATCAGTAAATTTGAAGTCACAGAGAAAAATGTTTTAAGAGTTGCAAACTTGTAGAATTTTTTTTCTCTCCCACAAACACAACACAACAGTTACACCTTCTCAAATTCTTCATTGCAGGTGCACAAATCCTATTCTACAAGTCACAAATTAAGAAAGTCATACGCTCACATTTTTGCTACAGTTGCTGCAGTAAATATGTGGCAAAACACATTCACACACCCCCATCACAAAATGTGAAGTCACAGACAAATTTTGCTCATCTGCAAATCAGTATGGGAATTCATCCATTGAGAGTTGCACACTTGTAGAATATTTTCTCACAAAAATTTTTTCTTTGATATTTTTCTAGCACAAACACAAGTACATAACTACATCTGCTTGAATCTGCTGCTACGAGTCTGAAACACTGTTTTACTCTTGCAAATGACAAGTTTAGCATGCTTTCCCTTTTGCACCACATATCTATGTAAAATGTGGAGCAAAAGTGTTTTGTGCATCTGTAGAGGCAGCGTGGGGGGGGGAGGGGGTTGCACTGTTCAGAAATCAGAGAATATTGGCCAATCAGAAGAGCTAGTTAGGGTGCCTAGTTTTATTTTATTTTATTTTTTTATTAATGCTCGAACAACAATAACATAAGAACGTTGCCAAGGGAATACATACAAATACACAAACAAAATAAAACGATACATAATTTCTACATAATTGACACACAGCTTACAACAAATTGAGAAAAGTTACAATTTAATAATACGTTTTTTAAGTTATATAAAAATTATAACCAAAACATAAGTTGCTAAACGACATGACAAGGACACAGACACTACAGTTGTATTAATACACTAACATACAGACATTAGTTAGGTGAGATTCTAAATACATGGATTTTCTTGAAATATTTCTTCATAATATTTAAGGAATCTTAGGGTTTTTTAATCTTTATATAATAAAGAGATTTAAGAAGTGAGGTTAATTCAATTTCAAAGTGGGCATAGGATGGAATACCGTTTTCTTATGAAGTATTTATGAAGTTAAGTATATGTGGAGCTTTCCACTAAGGAAGACACGGGAACCAGCGTCTGCTTCAAGGTAAGGTTCTTTAATTATATACTTTCTGTTTTACACAATTGCACAACACAGGTTCCTTCTAGCTGCTACTCGGGGTGTAGGCACTCTCCCCTAGGCTCTGTGGCTGCTGCTCTTTTATGCCGCTGTCCTCATGCTTACTGCAATTAGACACAGGTGTTAGACATAATTTAGCTCAGGTGTAAGCGCCCTTACTGCTTTTCTCTCCCGGACGGGCGCTTGACCACGCCCCCGCTGCCACAGTATATAATTATAATAAAAATGATGTCTTTTAAACTGAAAGAGTGTGTAACATTGGCAGAATCAAATATGTGAGAACCTAGGTCAGACCAAAATTGTTTGGAAATAGGGCAACTAAAAAACAAATGTACAAATGTCTCCTCTGCTTGTTTACAACAAGAACATGAGCTGTCAATCTCCAAATATATAGAAATGTTAGAATTGACAGGGTATATTTTATGTAAAATTTTGAAATGTATTTCCTTTGCCTTATTGGAAATACAATATTTTCTAGGTAAAAGATGGGCCCTTTTCTAATCAATATCTTCTACCAAGGACATTGAACTGAACTTTCCTCTTGGAGAAATTTTCTTTTTAAATTGAAAAATTTGGCATAGATTCCTATTGGTACTGTCACGATTCCCTTGTTGTCTGCCCTGTGTTTCACCAGTCTTTGTCTCAAACTCCCATTCCCTTTGTAAAAACTACACTTCCCATGATTCCCGGCCCTCATCACTGCCAGCCCTTTGTCATTGTGCTCACCTGATCGTCGTTTGTCATCATCATGTCTCCTGTGTATTTAAACCCTGCTGTTTCTCCATTCCCGTCGATTGTTGATGTGTATGGATGTTTGTTCTTCGCCCTGTTCAACCTGTTCTCCCCGTTCGTGGTCCCTTGATGTTTTCGTGCTTTTATTTTTTATTTTCCCATCGTGGATGTTTCGTTTGTTCCTGTTTTGTCTGTTTTCACGTTTAATAAAAACCAACTGCATTTAGATCCTCACCCTCGTCTGCCTTCACCTACTCATCGTAACAGAACAATCGACCAGAATGGATCTAGCGGTGTTACATGCTAACTGTCGTCTGCTCGGCCTCATTCAGGGGGACCGTCCTGTGGAAGACCACATCCATGATTTCCTCGAGCTGGAGAGCGTCACAGACTTCCCAGACTCCTCCCTGGTTGGGTTTTTCCGGGCCAATCTGAACAGTGCGCTCAAGGAGCGGTTGTCACCGGTGACGCGCGGCTGTACGCTCCGCGAATTCGTGGAGGAGATGCTGCTGGCCTGCGGTTCACCGTTCACTGTGGGCATCGTCGAGGAGGACCCCGTCGCTCCTCCCACAGTGGTGACCCTCCACTCGTCCATGGCTCGTTCCTTTATGCCTGCCCCGCCTGCCAGCAAGCCAACCCCCACTCTTGCCTTGAGCAATGAGCCAGCGCTGCCAACTTCGTCCGCCCGGAGGAAGAGGAGAAGAAAGGCCTCTGCTCTCCAGCCTCCGCCAACCACGGCCAACCAGCCAATGCCTGTAGCCTCGAACGTCACTGAGCCAGCGCCTGTAGCCTCGAACGTCACTGAGCCAGCGCCTGTAGCCTCGAACGTCACTGAGCCAGCGCCTGTAGCCTCGACCGCCACTGAGCCAGCGCCTGTAGCCTCGACCGCCCCAGAGCCAGCGCCTGTAGCCTCGACCGCCCCAGAGCCAGTGCCTGTAGCCTCGACCGTCCAAGAGCCGGCGCATCTCGAGCCTTCCAGGGCTCCGCCTCCCGAGCCTTCTAGGATTCCACCTCCCGAGTCTTCCAGGGCTCTGCCACTCAAGTCTCTCGAGCCTCCCAGGGCTCCTCCTCTCGAGCCTCCCAGGGCTCCTCCTCCCGAGTCTTCCAGGACTCCCCCTCTCAAGTCTCTCGAGCCTCCCAGGGCTCCGCCTCTCAAGCCTCCCAGGGCTCCGCCTCTCGAGCCTCCCAGGGCTCCGCCTCTCGAGCCTCCCAGGGCTCCGCCTCTCGAGCCTCCCAGGGCTCCGCCTCTCGAGCCTCCCAGGGCTCCGCCTCTCGAGCCTCCCAGGGCTCCGCCTCTCGAGCCTCCCAGGGCTCCGCCTCTCAAGTCTCTCGAGCCTCCCAGGGCTCCGCCTCTCAAGCCTCCAGAGTCTCCTATGGCTCCGCCTCCCGAGTCTCTCGAGCCTCCCAGGGCTCCGCCTCTCGAGCCTCTCAAGATTCTCACGGCTCCGCCTCCCGAGCCTCCTACGGCTCCGCCTCCCGAGCCTCCTACGGCTCCGCCTCCCGAGCAACCTGAGCCTCTCGAGCCTCCTACGGCGCCATCCCCCTCGGCTCCGCCTCCAGAGCCTTCCAGGTCTTCGCTTCTAGAGCCTACTACGGCGCAATCTCCCTCGGCTCCGCCTCCAGAGCCTTCCAGGTCTTCGCTTCTAGAGCCTTCTACGGCGCCATCTCCCTCGGCTCTGCCTCCAGAGCCTCCTACGGCCCCACCTCCCTCGGCTCTGCCTCCGAAGCCTCCTACGACTCCGCCTCCAGAGCCTTCCAGGTCTTCACCTCTAGAGCCTCCTATGGCGCTACCTCCCTCGGCTCCGCCTCCAGAGCCTTCCAGGGCTCCGCCTACCGAGCCACACTCTGCTCTGCCTCCTGAGCCTCCCATGGCTCCGCCCCTGAGCCTTCCAGGGCTCCGCCTCTAGAGCCTCCTACGGTGCCACCTTCCTCAGCTCCGCCTCCTGAGCCTTCCAGGGCTCCGCCTCTAAAGCCTCCTACGGCGCCGCCTCCCTCGGCTCCGCCTCCTGAGCCTCCCTCGGCTCCGCCTCCTGAGCCTCCCTCGGCCCAGCCTCTAGAGCCTCCCTCGTCTCTGTCTCCTGAGCCTCCCATGGCTCCGCCTCCTGAGCCCACAGGGCTTTCCATGGTTCTGCCTCCCTTGGCTCCGCCTCCAGGGCCTCCCTTGGCTCCGCCTCCAGGGCCTCCCTCGGCTCCGCCTCCTGAGCCTCCAGGGCCTCCCTCAGCTCCGCCTCCTGAGCCTTCTACGATGTGGTCTCCTGAGCAGTCCACGGCTCCGCCTACCTCGGCTCCGCCCTCGGAGTCCCCCATGGCTGTGGTCCTGAGGCCGCCTCCCAGGCCTCCTGAACCTGTCTTTGCTCTGTGGCCAGCTCCCAGACCACCTGATCCAGTCCCCTTGGACCGCCTTCTTGCCCCCTGTGCCCCCTTGGACCGCCTTCTTGCCCCCTGTGCCCCCTTGGACCGCCTTCTTGCCCCCTGTGCCTCCTTGGACCGCCTTCTTGCCCCCTGTGCCTCCTTGGACCGCCTTCTTGCCCCCTGTGCCTCCTTGGACTGCCTGTCTGCCCCCCGTGCCTCCTTGGACTGCCTGTCTGCCCCCCGTGCCTCCTTGGACTGCCTGTCTGCCCCCTGTGCCTCCTTGGACTGCCTGTCTGCCCCCTGTGCCCCCTTGGACTGCCTGTCTTGTGCTCCCTTGGTCTGTCTGTTTACTCTCTGTGCTCCCTTGGTCTGTCTGTTTGCCCCTTGTGCTCCCTTGGTCTGTCTGTTTGCCCCTTGTGCTCCCTTGGTCTGTCTGTTTGCCCCTTGTGCTCCCTTGGTCTGTCTGTTTGCTTCCCCCCCCCACCCCACTCCTTGGACGATTTTTGTTTTTTTTTGAGTATTCCCTTTTTCTTTTTGTTTCTGAGGAGCGTCTGGAAGCCGCTCCTTTGAGGGGGGGGTTATGTAACGATTCCCTTGTTGTCTGCCCTGTGTTTCACCAGTCTTTGTCTCAAACTCCCATTCCCTTTGTAAAAACTACACTTCCCATGATTCCCGGCCCTCATCACTGCCAGCCCTTTGTCATTGTGCTCACCTGATCGTCGTTTGTCATCATCATGTCTCCTGTGTATTTAAACCCTGCTGTTTCTCCATTCCCGTCGATTGTTGATGTGTATGGATGTTTGTTCTTCGCCCTGTTCAACCTGTTCTCCCCGTTCGTGGTCCCTTGATGTTTTCGTGCTTTTATTTTTTATTTTCCCATCGTGGATGTTTCGTTTGTTCCCGTTTTGTCTGTTTTCACGTTTAATAAAAACCAACTGCATTTAGATCCTCACCCTCATCTGCCTTCACCTACTCATCGTAACCGGTAATAGATCAATTCCTTCCAAGAGTAAAGTAAATTATATTGTAACTTTATTCCTTGGATTATATATGGAGTGACTTTTAATAAGGTAAATTAACGCAGGTGAGATTGCTCTCCACTGCACTAAACTCTTTTGGAGAAACCGGAATATTGTGGTAAGTCATAAATTGCTCAGAAGTCAAAACATTTCCGGAGTCATCAAATAAGGAAAGGATACAGCTAATATTATTTTGGAACCATCTGGGGGAAAAAAATCAACTTATTCCTGATAGTTATATTAGTGTTATTCCATAAAAGTCTTCTATGGGGTGAGAAACTATGGACATAGCATAGTTTCCAAGCAAGGAGACGCTGCTGATGAAATTTGGACAAAGCAATAGGTAGCTTAGAAGGTAAATAACGTAATTTCAAATTAAAGGAAAGGTTACCAATTTTATAAAACAAAATATGGTTGGGGCCAATATATTTTAAAGATATTTATCATGTAAGAAAAAAAAAAAAACTCCATACCTCCATCCGCTCTGCAGTTGTAGAGCACTTTTCTTATTTGAGTTTTCTTTTTCCAAATGAAATAAAAAAAAAAAAAATACTATTAATTTCTTTAGCAATTTTATTCTCAATCTCAACAAATAAAGAATGTGATGGATATGCAAAATAAGAAAGACCTTCAGCATTTGACAGGAGGACTCTGTCATATAAACGATAGGTAAAAAAAAAAAAAAAAAAACTTCCACGAGCATCTTCCTGAGCTGGCAGTGGCAAATACCAATAAAAGGTATGATTTTTCTTTTTTCTGAAATCACTAATCTTTATACATTTGTTTATAGTTTATATATGTGCGCTGGTCAGCTACGGTTGGTAATCAGTCTTTCCTAGTTAGGTTAGTCTTTCTTGTTTCATTAAAGGTTTGGTTCCACCAATGGATAGGCACACAAAATAGCTCTTCTGATTGGCCAAAATTCTCTGATCTCTGAACAGTCCCCCCCCCACCCACTGCCTCTACAGATGCACAGCGACCTCTGTGGTCGTGGGCATAGACGGAGTCTCTGGAGCATGAACGAAATCTCTTCTCCTCCTCCGCCTCGGTGAAGATGAAGTTGAAGTTTATTAAAAAAACGTGAAAGCAAAACCCTAAATATAAATGAGAACTAAACTAGACATAAAAAGGAACATGACTAAACATAAACTTGGCTTGGCTTGGCATGGCATGGTTTAAACAAAGCAACAAAGTTACACTTACAAACACATTCAATACTAGACAAAGGGCAATGGTAAACATGAGGGCTTAAATATATGACACGGAACAAATCAATAATCAAACAGAACAATAAACAAGGTAACAAGACAATTAAACTAACCCAATGACAAACTAGAACAGATAACAACTTCATGAAACAATAAACCAATGAAATCAAAACACATGAAGGGACAACAGGACATCATCTGACTAGGGAATCAGTAACTAAACTTTTCAAAATAAAAGACATGGAATCAAAACACATCTAAACATGACAGTTTATGAAATACTGAGGGGCAGCAGCAGTAAACTCCCACACAGAATCACACTTCACTATCACACAATACATCTATTTAAACTTGCCTTGCTAACTATTTCACTATTAACTAGTTCTTTAAATCTTCATTGTGTTTTGCCCACTGAGTGGTAGGAATGAGATCTTTAACATTGTTCTGTTGTTGTGAAGGATGACAAAATATATTACTATACAGTATGAAACCTTATTTTACATCAAAGTTTCATAGTCTAATGTTTGTTGACTTCAAGCCTAGCATTTTAGCCTTCCTGTTTGCCAATTAAGACTGTTGTGTTTCCGGCTTCTCAGCACTAGATGATGGAACGATTACTTTCCATGGAATTCCAGTCATTTTGAGGTGTCATGACATTTTACATTCCTAAATTGCACTATGGGTAAGTGTTAAGTTGGTCTTTAAATAGCCCAAGTATGGTTATTAGTGGCAATGTCATCAACCAGCATTGTAGAGGCATTTCAAAAAGAAAGATTCATAACATCTCATTCCAAAGGCCCTTTCAAACATCAGATCAGCTCAGATCACATTATAGAAGCTGTTTGTGCAGAAAAGAAGACAATCAAATAGGGTACACAAACTTTTTCACACAACTGTAAGTTTCTGTAAATTTGCTCAAGCTGAACAGTTTAGCAGCAGTCTTGATGATTCAGCCCCATAACAATATTTCATTGTAAATGCTTCTTCCAAACAGGCCTGTATGCTCGGTTTTCTCTGCTTTGTGTTCCACTGTTCTGTGTTGCAGCAGTTTTTTTTTTTTGCATGGGTTCTTAGTCCTGTTTACTGAACTATGCCGTCTCCTGGGTGACAGAAAGCAAGCAAGCAAGACTAGGTCAAATGCGATGACTAAACAGGAAGTGGTAATACACACAACTCTGGTGGATGAAACAGTGAAACTCTTATCTCCCTGCTCACAATAGAATCTTTTTTTTTTTTTTGATTGTACTGAACATGGTGCAAAATACAATGTAAACCATAATTTCCTCTTTGTGATCCATGCTTGAAAAATTCATATATAAATGCTGAAAAGCTGTGTATGTGTAAACTTCTATGTCTACATTCTTACAAATAGAAGTATCTGTTTCTTTTTCCTATTTTATATTCAAGCAACAAAATAAAAGGACATATTCAAACAACTGTGTGTGCAAGGATGTGCGCATGAAAGGGGGTGCACAATAAAGTATATATGAAAACATTAATAATAATGCTGGTGTATTTGCTTCCACAAATGCTAATATAGATATTTTTTGATAAGTCAAAAATCAGATGCCACTGAACCTTTTTAACAGAACTTACACTATTGAACAGTAAACATTAGAAACAGAATGGGGGAAAGGAAAAAAGAAAGGTGGTGGAAAATGAAGACACACAGTAAATCTGTTTAGGTTTGACTTCTATCTCTCTTTGATCAAAGCCATTCAGGTTTTGTTTTTTTTGAGTTTCTCTAACTTTTTGAAGTCAAACTTATGGGTGTTGAAATGTAATTGCCCCATTTAGATGAAGTGATGTTTTGTTTAATATAAATGTATGTTAGTGCAGCCTTTAGCATCTGCTCTACCAGACTGATGTTGCTTCTACACCAATAGTGTAATGTTATATCGCCACTCTGGAATTGTGAAGTTCCTTAGCATATGGACAGTGAAAATAATTTAACACAAAATGTACATTTAAACTGACCTAACATAACAATGTGAGCCAAAACAAAGTGCAGTGGATATTCGCCACACATATTATTTTATGTTTTACTCGCAGACTGCAGAGTTGTGTTCACAATAAACTGCTCTGTGGAAATAAAGTGAACTGAACTCAAAGTACCTCCTGAGATGTCTGAGGGCATTTACAGCACTCATAGACCATATTGTTCTTGCAAATAATAATTCATAAGACAGAAACAAAGAAAGAGTGAGAAACGTTTACATGTTTGTGTTCCACTAGACTGCACACCTCCGTAAACAGTGTGTAATACATGTGCATAGATTGCTTTTCTGTCATCTTTTCTTAATAATATAATAAAGTGTGTCTACGGGCAAATAAATTGTAATATTAATTTGATAATAATATTAGCCTAATAATAATTTTATACATTAATGGGAAAACAAATCAAATATCGTCTTGACATCGTAAAATGCATCAGCTATTTGCAATCACTCTGACCATCATCGATCCCAGAGATCATCGTCTGTCGGCAAAACCCTAATGTGCATTTCTCTCAATAAATTTGTCTTTTAGTTTTTCAGTATTTGAAATAAGTGACTTGGCATATAAATTAATATCAGATGTGTTTTAAAAATTCTCTAAGAATCATATAACTGCTGGGGTAATTTTATTGGGTCTTATTGCCCCAGGTAGAGGGTCATCCTACCCCAGTAGTGTGTAAAATGGCCCCTTTTTATAATCTTTACTTGCATGCTTCTCTTAATTTCCTTTGAAATGGTATTGGATCATCATCAACCTGCACTTGCTAAACTAACATGTTACAATTTAAAAGTAAATGCACATTGTTCTCAAGAAGTTTGATTTTCCCAGTATAAGCACTTTGGCTCTGTGGGGCTTTCAACAATGCTGTTAGAATCAGAATCAGAATCATCTTTATTGCCAAGTATGCTTACACATACAAGGAATTTGTCTTGGTGACAGGAGCTTCCAGTGTACAACAATACAAACAATACCAAAAACAGCAGCAAGACATAGGTAATTAAAAACAAAAAATAATTAAAAATAAATAATTATACATATACGTACGTACATTCATCTTCATACATACCCACATTCACACACGTAGTGCAAATCTATTACAATCTGTATATAAAGAACAAAAATACAGTATATTATGTACAGAGCAATGCAAGTAATGGCAGAAGTGGATATGTTGGATATAATAAATAGACTTAAACTGTGTATTGCACATAATTATTGCTCAATGGAGCAATTTAACTGTTCATGAGATGGATAGCCTGAGGGAAAAAACTGTTCCTGTGCCTGATGGTTCTGGAGAACAGAGCTCTGAAGCGGCGGCCAGAAGGCAACAGTTCAAAAAGGTAGTGAGCAGGGTGAGTGGGGTCCAGAGTGATTTTACCAGCCTTTTTATTCACTCTGGATGTGTATAGTTCTTGAAGGGGGGGCAGGGGGCAACCAATAATCCTCTCAGCAGTCCGAACTGTCCTCTGTAGTCTTCTGATATCTGATTTCATAGCTGCACCAAACCAGACAGTTATTGAAGTGCAGAGACTCAATGACTGCTGTGTAGAACTGTATCAGCAGCACCTGTGGCAAGTTGAATTTCCTCAGCTGGAAGTACAACCTCTGCTGGGCCTTTTTCACGATGGAGTCGATGTGTATCTCCCACTTCAGGTCCTGTGAGATGGTAGTGCCCAGGAACCTGAATGACTCCACTGCTACCACAGTGCTGATTAGAATGGTGAGGGGGGACAATGTTGGGGTGTTCAGTCCACAATCATCTCCACCGTTTTGAGCGTGTTCAGCTCCAGGTTGTTTTGAATGCACCAGACAGCCAGCCGTTCAACCTCCTTTCTATATGCAGACTCATCGTCATCTCGGATGAGGCCGATGACAGTGGTGTCATCTGCAAACTTCAGAAGCTTGACAGAGGGATCCTTGATGGTGCAGTCATTGGTGTAGAGGGAGAAGAGTAGTGGGGAGAGCACACATCCCTGGGGGGGCACCAGTGCTGATGGTACAGGTGGTGGAAGTGAATTTTCCCTGCCTCACAAGCTGCTGCCTGTCCGTCAGAAAGCTGGTAATCCACTGACAGATAGACATGGGAACAGGGAGTTGGTTTAACTTAGTCCGGAGTATAGCTGCGATGATTGTGTTGAAAGCCGAGCTGAAGTCCACAAAAATTATCCTTGCGTGTGTCCCCGGTCTGTTCAGATGTTGCAGGACGTGATGCAATCCCACGTTGACTGCATCATCCACAGATCTGTTTGCTCGATAAGCAAATTGAAGGGGATCCAAAAAGGGTCCAGTGATGTCCTTCAGGTGGGCCAACACCAGTCTCTCAAATGACTTCATGACAACAGATGTCAGGGCGACAGGTCTGTAGTCATTAAGTCCTGTGATTTTAGGTTTCTTAGGGACAGGGATAATAAATGAGCGTTTGAAGCAGCATGGGACTTCACACTGCTCCAGTGATCCATTAAAGACCTGAGTGAAGATGGGGGCCAGTTGGTTAGCACAGGAACGAAGGCATGCTGGCGCGATGCCATCTGGGCCTGGAACCTTCCTTGACCTTTGCTTCCGAAAGACACGGCACACATCGTCTTCACAGATCTTGAGTGGAGGTTGTGTAGCAGGAGGGGGGAGGAGGGGGGTTGCAGGAGGTGTTAATGTTTGTGTGAAATGAAGGTCTGAGTGCGTGTGGGGTGTGAAATTGGGCCTTTCGAATCTGCAATAGAACACATTCAGGTCGTCAGCCAGTCATTGGTCCACCACAGGGTTGGGGGTAGGAGTCCTGTAATTAGTAACCACTTCACCAGCTTAGACCACTACACCACCACCACTCCTTTATACATGTCTGTTTGTGTTTAATAAAAACCAAAGCATTATGACCACTAAAAGGTTAAGTGAATAACGTTGATAATTCCCTTACAAGGGCACATGTCAAGGTCTATGTAGATTAGATGGTAGTTCTCATAGTCATAGTGTTGAATTGAGGAGAAATGGGCGGGGGTAAAGACCTGAATGTCTTTTAATAAGGGCCAAATTGTTATGGCCAGATGGCTTAGTAAGAGCATCTCTGAAACAGCAAGGCTTGTGGGGTGCTCCCGGTTAGCTGTGGTGAGTACCTACCAACAGTGGACCAAGGAGGGACAAACTACACACCGGCAACAGGGTGTTGGGTGCCCAAGGCTCATGGATGCACAAGGGCAACAAAGGTTATCCCATCTGGTCCGATCTGACAAAAGGTCTACTGTGGCACAAAGCACAAAAAATGTTAATGGTTACAGGAGGAATGAGTCACAACACACAATGCGTTGCACCCTGCTGTGTATGGGGCGGAGTAGCTGCAGGCCGGTCAAAGTGCCCATGATGACCCCTGTACACCATCAAAAGCGCCTACAATGGGCATGCGAGTGTCGGAACTGGACATTGGAGTAGAAGGTCGCTAGGTCCGATGAGTCCCATTTTCTTTAACATCAATTGGACAGCTGTGTAGGTGTGTACCGTTTACCTGGGGAATTGATGACACCAGGATGCACTGTGGAAACAACAAGCCGGTGCAAGGAATGTATTGCTCTGGGCAATGTTCTGCTGGGAAACCCTGACATGTGGATGTCAATTTTACACGTCACCTACCTAAATACCATTGCAGACCAGGCAAACCCCTTCTTGGCAATGGTAATCCCTGATGACAGTGGCCTCTTTCAGCAGGATAATGCACCCTGCACACATTGTTTGGGAATGGTATGAGGAACCAGGTGTTGTCCTAGCCTCCATATTACCCAGATCTCAATCTGATTGAGCATCGTTGGGCCAGCACATCCCACAAAGTCCGATGCACAGCAGCTCCACCTCACAACTTACAGAACTTAAAGGATCGGTTACTATTGTCTTGGTGCAAGATCCCACAGGACACCTTGTAGGACTTGTAGAGTCCATACCTCAGCAGGTCGGTGCCGTTTTGGCAGCACATGGAGGACCAACAGCATATTAGGTAGGTGGTCATAATGTTTTGGCTCATCTGTGTATATGCTTGTGCATTGTAGCAGCTTCTCCAAACTGTTGGCCAAATGCAAGTGTGACTGGAGCTGGAGCTGGAAGAATCTACCATGGGACACGGCGTTTCTGAAAATGCTAAAATCCATTCCAGATTTCCAGTACATGGACACTCCCATAGCCAGGTGGATACCAATTTGGGTACTGATTTCTCCTGTATTATTAGTTTTGAAACCTAGTGTACCACTTTGCATGGCACCATGCACTTTTAAGAATCACATTTGTACTCTGTCAAATTTGACCCAAAAACATTTATTTTTTATTTTTTTTTATGAATGAAATGTAATAACACTAATTTCAATAAAGTAAAAAAAAAAAAAAACACGTGCAATTTTGGGAGGATTTATGGCATTTAAACTCTAAATTACACCCTTCATTTTCATAAAATAACAAAGCTTAATTTGGTAAATTAAATGTCAAAACAGGTCATTAATTAGGGGTCTCGCAAAATCTGCTGGAATAAAATTAATGTGAAATGACAGCCTTGTCTAATAGATGCTTATGAGCTTCTTGCATTACCGGAGCTCTATTAGCCAAATGTTGTAACAACTTAATATCTAGATATCTGAAGTTATGCCTTGGATATATTTTTAGACATCCAAAAATTTTTAGCACTGAAATGCTTGCACAATTTCACCACCTGGCACCAAGTCATGAGACCTGATGTCCATTGGGATAGATCTTAAACTTCACAAAATCCTGCGTTCTACAACTCTGAAAAGATCTCAAAATGAAATTCACACATATTACTACAACTACAATTTTACAACAGACCAAAAAAAAGGGACAAAAGATCAGCTTGCTTTAGTGTCTCCTTTGATTACAAAGCTGAGAACTGCTTCAGGTGGTGCTGAATTTGAAAGTTATTGTATACAGTGCGACCCATTAAAATATGGCATTGTGCTCCAGCAATTAAGTGGTCTTGCATTTAAAACTTTATTATATATTAATAAAGTTTTAAATGGAAGAGCAACTTTTTGCTTCAGAAGAGGACTTTCCAAAACCACCACTGTAATTTTTGGAACCATTCACAACATCCAAAGACAGATTTTGGCCGCGAGAATCACCACCAACTTTGAAAGCCCCATACCTCCCAAAGTATGACATTACATAAAGCAAACTGTAATAGATGGCACTGATAAGCAAATAAGAACCACAATAATAGTACATCTAGACCAGACAGATATCTTCATTTCAGCTGCATTTAGCACAAATAGCCAAGTGTGTTTGAACAACTGTAATCATTCCAGCAATGATTACCTGTAGGGTAGGATAAAAAGGTCAATGCATTTTGTCATTGTAAGTCACCTCCCCTCTCCAAAAAAAAAAAAAGCAAATCCACAGGATAAGGAACTTAAATAGCAGTCAAAGCAGTTCCCTGGAACAGTCTGGTAATTGTCATGTTCTCCAGAGCACCCATTCTCCATCCTAGTTAGGGAAGAGTAGGATTATAAAAGAGCACTAATGTAATCTAGACTTCAGATGCCAACACTGACATTTCATTAATAGGAAACACAATTAAACTGATCCCAAACCCAGTCTCTTTTTAAAGTACACTCACAATTTCACCATCATGACCACCAATCCAAGCGTGTGGAACAAGCCTGTAGAAAGTATTTTTCCAACTGATTATGTACAGAAGCGAGATTCCCATCAAGGTTGACATTTTCTCTATTGACAGATTTTTGTATGTATTAAAAAAAAAAACCACACACACACACCTCTGCTTTGACCCAATTAACTTTGAGGGAAGAACTTCCCTTTAAATTGTCCTTTAAAAGGTTTCCATCCAAAAGGGACAACAGTCATGAGCTAGACAACACAAAAACTTAGCATTCTTGCATTACTCACAGCAAAGACAGTTTGTTGTGGCTCATCCATCCCATGGTTGTATGCATTCAGAATGTTTTTTATTTTTAAATTAAAAATTTATAAAAGCATAAACTTTCAGCAAAAAGTTCTTGAAGCTCAAGACAAACAAATTCCATCCAATGTCTCCAAACTGAAGTGGTCGTGTACTGTATGGTGCATAGAGGTCATTCAGCATTAAATAGTAACAAGAGAAAGGGCTGAACACTGACCCCAAAATAAAGAGCAAGCGATATAATGTCATAGCTGAAAGGTTTCTGCCGATTTGTTTATACAATGGCTTGTTGGCTACTTGCTGCATTCCTCAAGTAGAAAATTATGCAAAGAAGCAAAAAGGCCCTCATCGTTGCCATAATACACATAAAAAGCAAGCAAGAAAGTTGAAATGTTAAACTACCTGCATTTAGATTATCAAAGTACAGAAATAAAACAGCATAAAGTTTAATAGAAAAATCATTAAATAGGTTACCAAGTCAAACCCTGGATCAGTCTTCAGAATTTCAGTAAACGTTACATGAAAGAGACCCACTTTAATATTCTATTAAGAGTAATGAGGATACGTAATTGTTCACTTTTGGTTTATTGAAAAATCAGGAGTGATTTAATGAACTCAGTGTCTCCACCTGTGTTGTGTGATCACTTTGAATGTTGTGTTCTTCTGATTGAAGCAATCTCAGTTGATCCTTCTTTTCCTTTGTTCTAGATCCTCTTGTAAATCTTTGAAAAGTGTCCTCCACACTGCAATGGGGAATAGACAGCATGAACTCTTTGTCTAAGTTAGTGGTTTTTAACAAATTTGTTTGTGCTTGGTTGGTTTTTGAACCTCGTTTTGAACCCGTTGCAGCATTTCCCTTGTTCCCTCATTATTTAAATGTTTTGTTTATTATTCCTGGCGCATCTTTATTAAATCATATGTGTGTTTGTCTTTTTATATATGTAATTGTTCATGGCTGTTTTGGCTTCTTATGGGGAAAATTATGCTTTTACTACAAATATCTTCAAATTGGTTTCATGACTCGATGCTTCTGTACACTGTTTAATATATTGCCATCTGCTGGTCAAAACCAGAAAGCGCACCTAATAAATGTGCAATGACAAATTCAACATTTTGTTTGCAATAAAAGCAATAATAAATATAGCTGAAAGCAGCTATGGCGGGCCCAAGCCGGTGGCACCGCCACCCCCGTGCCTTTAGGGTCGCTGGTGGCACCGCCACTCCCGTGCCTTTAGGGTCGCTGTGCACGATGGGCAATAACGTAAGCTCGCTTTGACCGTCGAGAAGATGTGTGCTGTAGAGCTCGCATCAGCGCGGGCTCTGCAAAAGTGCACATGGAGTTAACTCCCTACACCCTACGGTCTCATGGAGTTAATGGACACACGAAATAAGTACACAAGACTGAAAATTCATATGAAGTGTGCCATTTGGGGCCTATGACCGTGAACCACAATAGTCACATCTATGAGATAATTCAAATGTAGAATAATTTTTTATGTCATAGGATGTCATAGGTCAATATCTTTTGCAGCACTTAAACGTGTTAATCCAGAAGGCCAGTATTTATCTGGAGGTCTTTGTACAGGTTTATCAATGTAATTATAATGTACTCTTATGTGTTCCTATGATATGCAATGGAAGTACATTTTTATGTTTAACATGGGTGTATTCACAATACATAGCATACAATATAATATCTTAAGATTATTTATCATTATGTTAAGTACATCACACAAATTTGACTGTATTCACATGTAATGTCTCCAATAAGTACAGTATATTGGCCTGTATGGCCATGATATATTGCCTTAGCTAGACTTTAGCTAACCTATTACATTAGCTAGCAGCTCATGAGTCATGAATGTTAGCAAGACACAAGTTAACTATATTTGCATTTGGCTAATTAGTTGTATAGTCGAGGCACTGTACACGACGCGGAGGGAGGGAGGGAGGGAGGGCGGGCATCGACAAAATCTCATCTACCGACCTGATGTTTTGATTTTTTATTTAATAAATATATTTGTTTGACAGGGAAGCTGTGCGCAAACAGGAATATATATATGAATTTATTTATAAAAAAAATAAATAAAAAAACACCCCAGAAAAAAGGGCACTTTCTCTCGAGGAAGAAAAAGGGCAGGTGCTCAAGCCCCCTTTGATGTCTATGTGTGCACGTGCCTGAGGGTGAGTAAATGATGAGAGAAATATCTTTTTGGGGTAAACTCATTTTATTTGAAAGACTATCTAGGCACATAATAACACTGCATTGCTGTGACTGTTTATAACTATTTCAAAATGTACAAGCTCACACTTTAAATGGTCAGTGCTTTGATTTTTAAATCATTAAAATAGCAACAGATCAGAGAAAAAAATGGAGATTGAGTGATTATTTTTACATTTTACATGCCATTCAAAAACGTGGCATTTTACAGCGTAAGAGAGAAATAAAAAAACTTAAAATAATACCATTTCTACTTTTCAATGACTTCGGATGTCAATGCTCAGGGCGAAGGCTAAATTGTTACTGTCTCTTTAAGAGGGTTTTATCGCATGATACAATATTCAAGGCACAGTTCAGTTTAATCTTTTGAGAACTGAGAAGTATCATTATTTTCGTTTTGTGCCGTGCTTGTTGCATCTGTATTCATTGTGAGATGATAAAATACAGACTGTGTGAATGGCTGATTTTGTTCACTTTAATTTTGTGACGTGTTTCAGAAAGATTATCGCGAAGACAGAGACTGAGCACCCTGTTTATTTTCTTTATTTTACAAAAGCACAAGGTTTTGTTGTTATTTTAAGTGTACACAAATAAAAGTACGACTTTCATAGTTTGTGATGATGTATTAAATGTATCTGTATGTGCAAAAATAACGCAGTATTTTGTTTAAGTTGTTTCTGCTGTTTCAAGAGAAAAATATAGCAGGACGTCATCTGGAATAATGCCAGAATTCAATATAATTATACCAGATTTCTTTCTCAACTGTTTGTTCACTTGAGACATAACAGACTCCCCAATATATCATGTAGCCTATTTTTACATTTTTTTTGTATGAAATTGTCCTTTCAGACGCAAGCAGCAGCGACAGCGAACTCTCATCGGAGTGCGTGCGTTAGACGCGACGCGGCTCGCTGTGTCACACAATCTGCTCGCAAACATGTATTTGAGTTGTTTTGACATTTGTTGAGTTGAATAGTGTAAAATCGCTTGAATGTTCAAACAGGCAAACATTGTATACAACCGACAAACCTTCGTGAAGATGCGAGCAAAAATAATCTCGCCTCGCGGATCGCGTGTTGTCAGAGACAACCCTAAAACAACATCATTCTCGGAAGTTTTGATACGTTCGGATCGATCAGCCCATCCCTACATTCTTTAGACATATGCTTCATGTGTTGGTTTTAATAAAGACTCGGAGTACTCATAAAACTCACAGAACGAAATATGCGTCACACTTTACTGCGTTCTCAACAACATGTACAAGCTTCTTCATACGTTAAAACAACGAGAATACAGAAAATAGGCTTAGAACTTCACCTAGTGGTTATATTATAGAATTAAAGGAGAAATTACATGAGACAGCTTTATAACTTAAATGGTTTTAACTGAAATAGACTAAAGTTTAATATAACTATTCTGATAAGTGAATATTTCCAACATCATGTTTGTGTTATCCGTTTCTGTAAGTTTTTGTGACGTGTTTCAGAAAGATAATCGCTTAGACAGAGCGATAGTTTATTTTCATCTTAACCGGACATCACAGTTGATCACTGCAATAATTCATAATTCAATATATTGATACCCGATTTCTTTATCAACTGTTTGTTCACTTGACATAAGAGGGTGATTTCAAAGCATTTTGAAAGTGACACACTTCCTTCTGCCAGTTGGTGGCGCTATTACTTTGACTCACAATAGTCACATCCATGCGACCGGCCTCTTCCCGCGAACACACTGCTGAAGTTTCATCGAGATCAGTTAATGTATGCAGAAGTTATAACAAAACTTCCTTGCTTTAATGCTCCCTTTATGTGCTTTTTGGAGCTTCAAAGTTAATTTGTAATGTGTTCCACATTCAAACAAAAATATCTGACTTTCTGTTGCTCTGTTTGTTCACTTGAGACATAAGAGGGTGATTTCAAAGCATTTTGAAAGTGACACACTTCCTTCTGCCAGACATCCATGTGACACACTGCTGAATTTTCATCGAGATCAGTTAATGTATGCAGAAGTTATAACACACTTCCTTGCTATTTGCTCCCTTTATATGCTACCTTTATGAGGTTTTTGGAGCTTCAAAGTTTCATTTGCAATGTGTTCCACATTCAAACCAAAATATCTGACTTTCTGTTGGACTAATGACTGTAAATTTGGAAAGTTGTCCGGCTCCCCCACACACACACACACACACACACACAGAATTGGCAGGGGGCACATTGTCAGAGAGAGACAGAGAGAGAGAAAAACACAGAACGGGAGGGGCCACTCTGTCTGTCAGAAAGAGAAAAATTCCAAGAAATCCACATTCAAACCACAATATCTGACTTTCTGTTGGTTGGAGCTAATGACTGTAAATTAGAATGTTGTTCGGCTTGACAAGAACAATATACACGCCTAGTTTTGTAACTGTAGATAGAACTAACTAAGTTATAACACACTTTATGTGTCCTTTTTTAGTCCTAAATCAATTTCCTCGCCAAGGCCAAACCGTTCGAGATATCAGTAATCCGTCCGGAATGTAGCATCCTCAATGTCTTGACTTCATGCCGACCGAGTTTGGTGGCGATTGGATTCATTCTCTAGGAGGAATATATATAATTCCAGAGCATGTGTTTCCAAACAACCCATAATAGCCGACTTCCTGTTAGGCTGGCGTAAAACTTAGAGCATGAAAGTTGTTCGGCCCGATGAGATCTACAAGTGTACCGAGTTTCATATTATTACATGCAAGCATGTTTGATATATGGACAAGTGTTCGAATCCCATTCCAGGGGGCGCTGTCGAGCCCCCCTGCCATGCCCGGGAACCATCTTCGGCCCGGCCCTGATGGCCGCAGGTTCTGACCCGTGTGCAAAGCTTCAAGAGTTTGAGCACGTTAAGGGCCCCAAATCCTTGAAAAACAAAAATAAAAGCATTCTCACTCAACAGCCAAATCATCCCCCTCCCCCCAGACACAGAGAGACGTAGGGTCAGTGGGAGAGGCAGAGAAAATTCTCCAAAACATCCACATTCAAACCAAAATATCGGACTTTCTGTTGGTCTGAGCTAATGACTGTAAATTAGAAAGTTGTCCGGCTCGATGAGAACAATATAATTACTGAGTTTTGTGACTGTGGGTCAAAGTGTAAAACCAACCCCCTCACTTTTGTCAAAAGGTGGCGCTACTGAGCCCCTGCACCACGCCCGTTTCTGAAACTTTGCACATGTCTACTGGCTAATAAATGTGATGTGTCTGTCGAGTTTCATGCAATTTCAAGAATGCTAAGAGTCTCAAAAGCATCAAAAAAGAATATTCGAGTTTGAAGCATTGCCGCGGCAACAGTATCCAATATATCAATAATCCTTTCACATGTCTACATCTGCCGTGTGTTTACATTACACACCAAAAGTTTTAAGTAAATCGGGTAAAAATAAGAGGGTCATTTCAAAGCATTTTGAAAGTGACACACTTCCTTCTGCCAGTTGGTGGCGCTATAACTTTGACTCACAATAGTCACATCCATGCGATCGGCCTCTTACAGCGAATACACTGCTGAAGTTTCATCGAGATCAATTAATGTATGCAGAAGTTATAACACACTTCCTGTTTCTCTTTTCGCGCCATCATTTTGTTTCCTTGCCACGGCCAAACCGTTCGAGATATCAAAAATCAGCCGGCAATTTTTCATCCTCAATGTCTTGACTTCATGCTGACCGAGTTTCGTGGCGATTGGTGGAATTCTCTAGGAGGAGTATTTCAAATTCCATTGCATGCGTTTTCCAAACAACCCTAAATAGACGATTTCCTGTTGGGCTGGGGTAAATAGTAAAAGTATGAAGGATATATGAAACGATGAGATCTATATGTGTACCAAGTTTCATATTATTACATGAAAGCGTGTTTGATGACAAAGGAGAGGGGTCAAAGGATGTGGCTGTGTTTGAAGCAGGGCAGCTCTCTTTTATATTTGTCTCTCTCTCTCTATTTCTGCACATTAGGCATTGGGTGAAGGGCAGGCAGCTTCCCAAAATTAAAACATTCTGTTTTATTTCAAATTAAAACACATAATGGCACATATAAATCTTGTTCCATAAAACAATTAAATGGCAGTGGTAGTGCGAGACTGTATCAAGGGGTTGTGTTATCAAATTAAAAATAAGGTTCTCAAACATATATATATATATTAAAAAAAATAAGCCAAATGAAGATTTATACTTACAGACAAAAATAAGCCCAGAAATTATCTGTAAATCAGTCTTTAAAACAGAATCAACACACAGAACACAAACACAATTCAGATCTGTAGGTCTATAAAATGCAAATGAATGGGTGGCAAATTTTGAAACTCCAAAAATCTTCATGTGTGTTCTGTAGAAGAAAGTCATACACATCTGGGATGGCATGAGGGTTAGTAAATCAAGAGAGAATTTTCATTTTTGGGTGAATCGTTCTATGTCCAATTTAATATGTCAATAATGATATTAAGTATAAGCAGAGACTATTTATTTATGAGAGATGGGCCACTTCTATTTAAATGAATAGGAGAAATTGGAACACTCAATGCCATGTGTGTACCTTAATTTACTATTACTATTATTTTGAATGGCCATGTAAAATGAAGCAATGTGATAACAATTTTACCTGGATGCAAAAAGTAGTCTGTTAATTTACCTGATGAAAATTCACCTTTTGCTGAGCCCTTATGCTTCGCAGGGCTAATGAGCTTCAAAATCACTTGCACCTTTATTAGCAACTGAGACATAAGTGCCAGCTTTACATGTCATATATTCTGCTTTCAACGGGTCTCGACCTGGACGAAAGCATGGGAATTTTTGGTGCTTTTTGATGCAGAAATCTTCTGTAAATTTGATTGCTACTGTCAAGCAACTTTTTGATGCGAAGCATAACAGCACTTGGTGGAGAGATTGACAGGCAGGAATTTGTCCAATAGTTGCTGCAATCCTCTTATAATCGACCAATTGGTGTGCGAGAACGAAACTTACAAAGCGAGAACGGACTTACAAAGAGGGCTTAAAGCAATACAAATATACGCGCACACAATGAAGTATTAAACCAGATGCACATCATAATGCAACTGCCCTCAACCGCAAAGCCCTGCAAAGGGTGGTCCGAACTGCCAGACACGTCATCGGAGGTGAGCTTCCCTCCCTCCAGGACATCTATACCAGGCGGTGTGTCATCAGAGACTCCAGCCACCCGAGTCTTGGTCTGTTCTCACTGCTACCATCAGGCATCAGGACCCGCACAAGCCGTCTTCATGACAGCTTCTTTCCCCAAGCGATCAGACTTTTGAACATTTGATCAATATACATCAGCACTGCACTTTATTAATCTTATATCTCACACTGGACTGTCATAAATTATGTGACGTCTTCATGTGTGTTCTGCTCTTCCGGCCCGATGCAGTTTTCAGGCAGTTTTCAGTTTTCTTTTTTTCAAAGAGGAAAAAGTATGTATGGTCTGTTCTGACAATAATAAAAAAAAGTCCTCTTGGCAGCGTCCCCGTCATTTTGCGCCCTAGGCAACCGCAGATGTCGCCTGTGCCATGGGATGGCCCTTGGTTTAGAGATAAAGAAATTAATTAGATCAACACAAAGAATGAGCATACTTGTTTCCTGCCTAAAAAGAAAACAAATCTGTTGCCTAGAAACAGCTTCACTTTAATGAGGGGCCAGAGACAGTTTAGCAGAGACAAGCCACTTGTATTAAATTAATGGATGAATTGAACCCTTTTCACACTTCAGGTTTTAGAGTACAGAAGTAAACAATTGCAGGGTAATTTTCAACATGAATGGGAGCAAATAGGAGACCACATCAAATATATTTTTTTCTTACACACTCGCTCATACAGCAAAATATCTTTCCAAATGAAAAACAAAATATGCTGTGGCATGGGGTGCGTGGTCATGTGTCGATCTGCAGGAGAGGGAGAGCGGTAAGGCTTGTCATCTGGGTCATAATTATCTCTAACACCTGTCTCTCATTATGGAGATGGCAGAGGGAGACCCTTGCATCATCTGCATCAGTTCTGGAAACCACGTCTGGTTCTTCCAGAGTGGGGCTACCAGGAGCACTGCACATTTCACTTCCCTGATCCGACTGATGACCTGAGGTAGCATCGCGATCGGGGGAAAAGCATACAAGGGGCAGTTCGGCCAGACTTGGGCGAGCGCGTCCGTGCTTTTTGAGAAGAAAAGAGGGCAGTGCGCATTTTCCCTGGAGGCGAAGAGGTCGACCTCTGCATCGCCAAAGGTTTGCCATAACCACTAAGCTGTCATAGGGTGGAGAGACCATTCCCCTGGGAGAATTTTGTCTCTGGACAGCATGTCCACACCCTGGTTCAGGACGCCTGGCACATGCGCTGCTCTCAGCGAGCGCAGGTTGTGCTGTGACCATAAGATGAGCTCCCTGGCCATAGAGTGCAGGGAGCTCGACCTGAGTCCACCCTGGCGATTTATATACGATACTATCGTCATGTTGTCCGTTCGGACCAGGACGTGTTCGTTTTTCAGGTACGGAAGCAGGGCTCTGAGAGCCAAGGCGACCGCTTTCATTTCCAGACAGTTTATATGTAGGCACTTTTCCAGGTTTGACCAAAAGCCGGAGACAGGCCTGCCCTCGTAAAGGGCCCACCATCCTATTTTGGAGGCATCTGTCGTGATCATTTTTCTCCGTGTGTTCACGGCCAGACTCACGCCGGTTTGATACCAGTCGACGGCTTTCCAGGGCGTCAGGGCTTTTATACAGCCGTGATTCGCTCTGATTAAAAAGTGGCCCGAGCGCCACGCGTGAGTGGGGACACGGCTCTTGAGCCAGCGTTGGAGAGGACGCATGTGCAACAATCCTAGCTGGAGTACAGCTGATGCCGAGGCCATGAGACCGAGCATCCTTTGAAATCGTTTGATGGGGCGTGCGCGCGCCGCTCTGAATGATGTTGCAAGGCGCCGAATAAGCGGCGCTCTGATGAGAGGCGCCGTCATCTGCACTGAGTCTAGCACTATTCCCAGAAAAGAGATATTTTGGCTGGGGATAGCACGCTCTTTGCAAAATTGATTCTCAGACCCAGGCATTCTAGATGGCTGATAATCCAAGATCTGTGCGTTGTTAACTGACTCTCTGATTGTGCTATGATTAGCCAATCGTCGACGTAATTCAGTATTCGCACTCCCGCTGTCTCAGGGGAAAGTGCTGCGTCCATACATTTCGTGAATGTACGGGGGCCAATGATAGGCTGAATGGTAGTACTGTGTACTGGTATGACTGTCCCTCGAAGCGAATCTCAGAAAAGGCCTGTGATGAGGCGCTATCGAATGTGAAAGTAAGCGTCTTTCAAATCCACTGATAGAAACCAATCCCCGGGGCGAACTTGCGCGAGGATATGTTTGGTCGTTAACATTCTGAACGAGCGAATCATTAAAGCTTTGTTCAGATGTCTGAGATCTAGGATGGGGCGGAGGCCACCGTCCTTTTTCGGGACGAGAAAATAAAGGCTGTAAAAACCCGCCTCGCTCATAGAGGGAGGGACAGTTTCTATAGCGCCCTTCTCTATCAGTTTGAGCACCTCGGTGCGTAGAATATGCACTCTCAGAAAAAAAGGTACACGATGGTACAAATAATGTTCCTCGAAGAACATATTTGTACCTTTTTTAATAATTGTACCCTAAATGGTACAGGAAAGACCTATGATGATACTGTTTGGTAACTTTTAAGGTACAACTGAAATGAAGGTACAAAATTGTTCTCACATCAAGGGTACATTAACCTTGATAGACAACTCCCTTATTATTACATTTGCAAATAGCATACAATCTCTATGAACGAAAATTATGAAATAGTAAAGTTATGAATAATTTCCATAGTAAAATATTTAAATTAACTACAACTGGCTTAAATGTGCATTATCATAACAGTTCTGAAAAAATAGTGCCAAAAACATGGGAAAACCACAAGGAAGCAGGTTTTGTGATATTTATAAAACAAAATACTTCATGCAGTGTTTTAATAAATATTTTCATAGATAAAATACATTTACATTTAAGACATAATTGGTATCCATCCACAGAATGTGTCGTTTGCTTTCCACTACATTCCGGCCAAATTACTGTTTCATGCACGATTGGTTGGTGTGTTAGATAATATGCATAGCAACAAGACACTGATTGGTCGAAGGCGGCGGCGCTGCTGCCGTAACGGATTATTAGAGCGGGAAGAAGGCTGCATACGTTTGGAGCACGTCCGGGCATTTTGTCAGTTTTTTTCGACATAAAATCTGTTGAAATTAAGAAGGTGGATTGTAACTATCAAATAGAAGTCGACGAAATGTAAAGGTGAGTTTTGACTAACGTTATCTGTATTTATATTTAGTACACAAGGCAAAAAATGTAAATGTTTCAACTAGCCTAACGTTACTCAAATCGAAATTAGCTCTTAAATCTAGCATAACCTATACGACGGCACCCAATGCTGTTAGCCATTCTTCACTGCCCACTGTATAACGTTAACTGTTAACTGTTAGGCATAGCAACACGACACTGATTGGCCGAAGAATTTTCAAACAGAACGGAGAGCGGGAAGCAGACAACGAACCATGGCTTTGTCGTCGTTGTCATCAGAAGAACAACTATTAAAATTAACAGAGGCCGGACTCGAATTCTCAGAGGAAGAAAAGACAAAATTCAAAGGTGAGTTTTATGTTTAATCAAATCAAAAATCTATTAAATGTTACAACTATTTAAGCATGGCATTAGCAAGTGTAATTAGCTTAATTATGAATGAATCGAGTGCTATTAGCTGTCCGCTTATAGATTAAAGTGATTTAGTTTGTGTGCTGCAAGTTTAAAGTAACGTTAACTTGCATAAATTTATTCGGCGGTAAGTTAAAGTTAGTTTAACGTTTGACATTCGTTAGACATACGGTTTCATACCCATTAAACTCTGCGTATTTCATGTTTTCATCCCAAACCAACTCTGATATAAGTCACAAATAACCGTCTAGTGCATGTTCACAAAGTATATCTTGCAAAAGTCCAGACAAACTTGAGACGCGTGTTCTTTTTATGTCTGCACATCACTCTTCCCGTGTTTAAAATAATGTGATTAACGTTAACTGATTCTGCCATATCTATAAGTCATATACATTTCATTAATTAATTGTATTAGAGAAGTTTTTTGAAACTCAGCAAATGTCTCTTTGACTCTTAGATTTTGAAGTTGATGGGGAAACTGTCAGTGCTGGTCTCATGGATCACATGATGGCACAGCTTTTTGAGAAGTCTTTTAAGAAACAATTTAAATTTATCAAACTTATCCAACAACTTAAAGAGAACCAGAGTGAAGAACTATCTGAATGCCTGACTACACCTTCAGCTGTGAGGCAAGTATTATCATTTGAGGTCTTTTTTAATTTATTTATGTTCCCTTATATTTTCTTCTGATGAGCACAAAGGTTGAAAGTCCTTTGTCAAGAGCAAAGAACTCCAACCCCATTTCCTCTTGTCTTCTCACTAACAAAATTCCCAAAGGATGTTCAGTTAAAATAGGATAATAAAGGACCATGTCATAAGATCAGCACTTATCGGCATAAAATTGTACGAGTACTGCACGAGAATATGGCTCAACACACACTGTAAGTTTAATAAAAAACACTATTTTGTTTTTTAAATTCCAAACCCTGGTAAAAATTTGTTGTAAATGTGTGCACTTTTTTAAAATCTTTTGATAGATATCCTTCAAACAGTGACTGTTTGCGCAGTCAAGGCTCTTATCTCCAAATACCCTTTCCTTAGAGATGCAGAGGGAAATGGATATGTAAGTCAAATGTTTAATATTTATTTTTTAGTCATTATAGACATTTTGCTTAAAGTCATGAAACCTCCTATTTTAACACCAGTCAGTTCTCACTTTAAATGTGAAAAAGGTAGATGTGGTAAATTTCCCGACCAGTTAATAGGAGTGTGACACACTCCGGGGGGCAGGGATGTTAAATCACTAATTCGAAAGTAAAACGTCCAATTTTTTTATTGTAGTGTTTGCTTACTGAACTAAATTATTTTTTATTACTATAAGACAATTGGGCAAGTGATGTAACCGGTGTTGTAGCTGAGCGCCGGTAACACAAAGTATCGCAGCAAGCCTAATCTATAATATGGTTTGTTGAAGAAAAATTAAGTGTAAAAAGTTCCGCTACCCAAAATATTTACCAGAAAAACCTGAAAAGCACCATTTATTTTATTTGTATCTTTGCTTTATTGTATTTATTTGTGCGATTGCTTGTAGTTTGATTATTTGTTCTTATTTTCTTTTTTTTTATTTGTCAGTAGACCTTTTTTCTGAACATGACACGTACCGAAACCGTGAGCAATTTGAACTGTTACACCCCTAATATATGTTCAATGTCTTTTTAGATATGGATTTTCGTGCTGCTCTGGTTTTACTTCCGGTGATTTTCAGGGAGAAAGTGGATGATTATATCACAATCGGACAGGTATTGAATGCAAAGAATCTAAAGCAAGTAGGGATGCACCGAAATTTCGGCTTTTGAAAATTATTTTCATTTATTTGCTTGTATTTTTTAAATTCAGATTCATTACATTATTGAATTTAATTAAAGTCTTATAATACAATTATACAAAAAAAAAAAAAAAAAAAAGAAATGTAGTGAAATGAGATTAAATAAGAAGTGTAGATGGACAGTTGTAACTAGTCATTGGGAACATGAATTTAATCCAGATTTACTTCTGATGTTTATAATATTGGTTCTTCTATTTTTTTTTTTTAGGAAGAACCAGCCACACCATATCCCACTGTACAGATTTTGGGAACGTCTAACTGGAAACAGGTCTTCAGTGAGAAGAGAATCTTCAGCACTGTAAAAATGGAGGGATCTGAAGTTTGCAGAGCAGTTGGGGTAGAGGACGGTGTTCTCTCTGCTTTTTGCGCGTATTTTGTATTCAACCTTGCGTATCCCTCGTACAACAGGAACACTCTACTCTTTCTCCAAAGGCATGTGTTGAAGGTAACTGCACCTGGTGATAAGCCATTGCCAACTGCTGTCGTCAGGATTATTAATCTTTTATCTTAGATTGAGAGGATGCCACGGCCCTATGCATGTCCAAAGTGTTCACGCAGACACTTTACTGTAGTGAAACTAATCAAACATATAGGATTGATTCATGCTCATGAGCATGACTTTTCCATCTGTTGCGGACTTGATGGATGCCAAAATTACTTTTTCAAATACGAGTCTTTCAGGCGTCATGTATATAGAAAACACAGAACTCACAATTGGCCAAGTCATTATAACGTCACTGGAGAGGATGAAGTTGACATTAGTGACAATGAAGTCAACACTGACACTGCAGAGGATACTCCTGAAGATGTTGTGCTGGATATGAATGATCTTTTGACTAATTTCAGAGGAAATCTGGTTTCCTTTGTATTGAAATGCAGAGAAAAAAAATGTCCTACCGCAGTCTGTTCAGCAAGAAATCTTGCAAGATGTCAAGGGTGCAAGGGTATTGTGTGGAAGGTAAAAATTAATTTAAAAGTCTGAATGTTTTTTTATTAAATAGCTTGTGAATTTTTATTGTAGATGGGAGAATGAAATTGACATTTTAGTGTAATTGTTTTATGAAATGTTTTGTAGCAAATGGAGAAATGTTTTTTTTTATGTTCTGTTAAAAATATGTTTGAAGTCTCCATTGTAAACTGTAAAGATGATTTTAGACAAAAAGAAATATTTTAACCTGAAACAAAGTATTGGCCTTTAATGGTTGAATACTTGAAGGAACACATTTGACACATTAAAGGTACAAAAGGGCTTGTCACTGGGGTGGTACCTTAAAGGATCAAATTTGTAACAAAGATGAAGGTACAATATTGTAATGGTACAAATTTGTTTCTTTACATTAAGGTACAATTCTGTACCAGTAAAAGGTACCGCCCCAGTGACAAGGGTTTGTACCTTCTTTGGTACAAAATTGTACTTTTTTTTCCGAGAGTGTGTGAAACATCTTTCCTCACTTTCGTCTCGACCACCGCTGAAAAGCAGGGTGGTCTGCGAGTGAATTGAAGCGAGTAACCGTGTTTTATTATGTTCAAAACCCATTTCGGTATGTCGGGGATTTTTTCCCAGGCTTTTGCTCGCACAGATATGGGCTGAATGCTGGCTGGGGGGTGTTGCAGTGACGTATGGGCCCCACCGGCGAATCGCCTTGTGCTAACACTGAGCTTACAGCTCTCAGAAGCGTGGGCGCGCGCTGAGCAGCTTTGTTGAGTGCCGAGTGCAGGGGTGCGTGTGAGATTACAGACACGCGTGCTATCTCCGTAATGCTCGCAGCATGAGCTGGAGAAATGTTTGAAACTGTATCGACAGTGTTTACGGGTGGGGGTGCATACATTGTAATAGGCATGCGCCACTTTCATAAAGCTTCCCGCTCTTAGCGGGGAGTTTCTATGCTCGCGGCATGAGCCAGAGAACTGTTTGAAACTGTATGGGCAGCGCTTATGGGTGGGGGTGCATATACTGTAGTAGGCACGCACGCCACTTTCATAAAGCCTCCCGCTCGCGGCGGGGGGTTTCTGGCCATGCATACAGTGTTTGTGTGTAGGGGTGCATGCAGGACAGCAGGCACGCGCGCTACCTTTATAGTATTTCCCGCTTTTACTGGGGAAGTGTTTATAACTGTGGGAACAGTGCTTGTGTGTAGTGGTGCATACATGACAATAGGCACACGATCTACATTTATGGGGCGTCCAGCTGGAGCAGGGGAAGTATTCGGCACTGTTTGGACAGTATTGATATGTGGGAATGCACACTTTAGTGTGGACACGTGACCCCTTAGTGACACAAGCAGAAAATGACTCTTTTTGTGATTTTTGTGTGTCGCCGTTAAAACGGCGTTTGATTGCAGGTGAGCGAGTTCTGTGACTGGCCCATTGACTGCTGTACAGACATTTCCAGCCGCCTGTAAGGGGACTGGGTAATGTTTTACACGTTTTGGCTCCCTGCTGCTGCTGAGGCGGTCTCTGGCGGCTCTGTGACGAGCTGGAGCGATTGGGCAGGAAGTGACGCATAGCCTGCGAATCCTTCCGAGCTTCAGTGAAGCGTTCCGCGAACTCTCTTACCGCCGGTCCGAACAGGCCGCTTGGAGTGATAGGCGCGTTGAGGAATGGCGCCTTATCCGCGTCCTTCATCTCCATTAGCGTCAGCCACAGATGGCGCTCAAGGACAGTCAGGTTAGCCACGGCCCGGCCGATGGATTGGGCGGTGGCCTTTGTGGCTCGCAGGGCTACATCAGTGGCGCTGCGCAGGTCCTTGAAAACCTCAGGTTCAGGTCCAGACTCGTCCATGGTGCAGATAAGTTTGGCCTGATAAACTTGCAGAACAGCCATGGAATGAAGCGCTGACGCAGCTTGGCCGGCAGTGGCGTATGCGCGACCAGCGAGAGCTGAGGTAGATCGGCAGGGCTTCGAGGGATGAGAAGCTTTGGCTTTCCATCCAGCGGTGGAGAGTGGGCACAGATGGTTGGCCACAGCCTCCTCGAGGGGCGGTGCCCGTGCTCGTGTCCGCTAATGTTGACGGCGCGGGGTCGAAGGCCGAGCCCGGCCAGTCGTCGGATGCAGCGTCAATGGAAAGGCTGTCATCCTTTTCACCGTCGTCCCCTGATGCGCCGAACGAGACGAGACCCACCGCTCTGTTGGAGGGGTGCTGGTCCGCCTGCGTGAAATGGACTGCCCGTGGGGAGTTCTCGGGTAGTGGTGAAGCACGCGGGGACTGGCCCGGCGTGACGTCACTGAAGTCCGCGTGCTCTGGCGGCCTCTGTGAGCGGCGCTTTTTCTTGCGCGGCTCGAACAGAGGGGATGGCAGCACGGTGGTAGCAGGCTCGTTCGCGGCGAAGGCGGCGAAGCGAGCGCGCAGCTCGGTGAGGCCCAGGGAGTCAGATTCGGGGCATCCGCCTCGAGTGAGAGCAGCTTCTGCGTGGTCAGGTCCCAGGCAGCGAGTGCAGATAATGTGACGGTCCCCGTCAGGAAGAAGGCCTCTGCATGAGGCGCAGGTGGAAGGCATTTGGAACAACGCCTCGAAAATGCTCTTTTACTAAAATACAAAAAGCGTCGCAGAGGCGAACACTTGCAAAGTAGCTTAGCAAAAGGATATCAGGGTGATGCGCGCCGGATGACGTAGCAGAAGGCTTTGAAGGCGGCTGAAAGCGCCGGCGTCCTCGTAGCAGTCCTGCTGTAGGCTTGTCGACGGCGGGCGAAAAGACTCCAATAATCCGGAGGATCCAGCAAAGAGAAGGTCTTTGCTGGAGGAGATTAAATCTAAAGAACTCTCATGACGGGGCGCCTAATATATAGCCCTAGCCACGCCCATCTTGGCGGGCTCTGAGCGCGCGAGCGTGAAGCGCACGCCCATTGGTCGCGCGTTCAGAGCCGCCTCGCCATTGGTTCGAGCGAGTTGCCGCAGCACAGCCAATGACCGAGCTGCCTCGCTCATTGCTGTCTGCTGTGCAGCTGCAATGCGTTTTACATAAAGACTTCAATATTTCTCGAGAAACTGAGTTTTCCCATAGCGTAAGCTACTTACGCAATAGGAGAGACCTCTCGAGAGGGAACGGTTTGTTTTTTTATCAATTAATAAATAAAAGAATGTGTTTTCTAGAGTAGCAACAGTAATGTTTACACCAGCAAAGTCACTATAAACTCAATATCTCACTGGAAACAAATCTAAAATGTCAATAAATTAATTGTATCCAATGGCTGTGAAGAAAGCAGGGAAGGCTGTCATCCAGAGGCTGTGTTTGATGTCAATCAAACTGCGCACACGTGGGTCAAGTGCAGGTGGACCTGTCACCTTCTTTGCTGCCTACATTTTCTAAATGAAAAAAAAAATTTTCATTTAGATAGACGTCTGTGGCAGGGCGGGGCCGGGTCGTGATCATACACACCCAGTCCCGCCCTCCGCCCTGCCACAACGTCATATAAAAAAATTTGACTTCTCAGCATTGGCAACATGTCCCACATTAACATAGCTACTCTTTGTCGGGATCTGGTCACCCCTAGACCACTAGCGCAGCTCTGAAACAGAGTAAAATATGATTATAAATTACACCAAAACATTAAAAAGAACCGTAATGTCGGAGCTTATCAATACTACGGTCTTTAATAATTTTGCACCGGGGCCCTTTTAATATGGGCTTTTGTACCCAACATACACGTATAAGGGCATTTATATCTACCTATTATATTGATATCTTATCCAGTTAAGTGAATGTATTAACATTATTTAAAGGTTAAGCTAGCTGCAGTTTTATTAGCTAGTCTACACTAGCTCCTCGCTTTTGCCATGTTCAGCTTCGCCTGTCATACCTAGTGCTTCAAGCTTGGCAAGAAATTTGCCCATCGCCTCTCTGCTTCTTTCATTCACTTTTGCTCTCTGTTTGCTCGCATTTCTTTTTTGTGCCCCTGATTTTAGCCTTTGGTGAGGCATCTTGACTCTCTAGTCAGTCCCCGCTATGCACAATGCACATCGTGTGTGTTCCACACATCTCATTGGCCAGGTGTTTCAACTGAACCATTTTCACAATAACAGCAGGAGATGGGGTATCAGAATCAGATGAGAAGTTGAAATGTGTTTTAATGATAAAATATAATGTATTTATCATGTAAATACATATGCATTATATTTTCAGAGATATAATTCAGTAAGTAAATTGTTGTACTTGATCCTATTAAGGGTCAACTATAGACCTTTGCATGGGGACCTCCTGGGCCTTGGGCCCTGGGTCATCTGTACCCTTTGACCCCCTGACGGCAGGCCTGCCAGCAGGCCCAACACCACGATCAGAGAGGTGTCATTTATTTAGAAGAATATTTATTTGTTTTGACGGTGACCGTCAATTTCGTGAAGCTGATCATTAAAAGACTGACCTCGGACCTGCTTCGTTGTCTCCTGACTCCTCCATTGCCCACGAACTAAGATTCTTTACATATGCATTACGACAATCAGAAATCGGAAAATGGCAAATTTACGGTCACTCTCTCAGCAGCTGTATTATAAGCCTTAATTTAACCAATCCCAGAGTAATGTAATGCAAAGCGTTATTTTATGCTAATTATAAATTGTCATGAAACAAATAAGTTTACCAAATTGACACTACTAAATAAGGTGAAAACATCATTACAGTCTGTTAAAATAGTCAATTGGAATGCTCAGCACAGGTAGAAGTTCAGACTTATCCACCTTTTTCCTGAACGCGGAAGTGTTCCACGATTCAACGGTTTTCAAGATGGTCTCTAGTGTTTTCACTAGCATTGACATATATTTTTAGTGAGTAATGTTTAAGGTATTACATTTGTAAATGCCTCAAATTACATTACACGACCTGACATGAAGCCATGAAATGAAAGCCAACAACAGCACAAGTTGAGCCTGAAATTCATTTTTACTCCAAGAAAAAAAATATTTTTGTCGTTCTAGATCTGGATTACTCATTTTAGTAGTTTTTGCATTGCATCTTGAGACCTGAAACTGAAAACAGTAAATTAGAATTGTAAAAAGGGACATAAACACCTATCGGTTCAGAGTGGAACTTCAATAGATTCCCCTTTTTTTAAGGTCTTTTCGGAGCGCTTAAGCAATTATTATTTACACTTTTACAAATTGATTATTAATTTTATCTGACTCCAATCTTATATTAATCTGACTCCAATTTTAGTTGACATTTAATTTAGATTAAAGCTCTAATGATCAGAAAGTATTCTGATCATTCTTTTATTATAATATTTTTATGTTATTGATTAATCTAAATCCTCTTTATTCATTGTCCTTTTGATCAGTAAAATTCAAACCGAGTCTTTAAATGGCTTTCTCCAACCCGGCTATGTCCTGGGTGGTTTCTCCAATATTAAAGCTCCAGTAATTATATAAATGACTTCAGAGGTATACAGAATAAATAAAATGAATTTGCCAGATAGGATTAAAAACATAAATTACAAAATCAAAGCCAATTTCACACATGATCAGAATAAATAAACATTCCTAAAAATAAGAAAAGTAAACGAAATATACCTGGCAATGGAAAAAACTACATGCAATGGCAAAGCATGGGAGAGCTGGCTACAGACTTCCTATATTAAAACTACACACATCAATTGTGTGAAATAATCAGACTACAGTCTCCATGAACAATGTGTCACATTTCCTTAAATACCCAAACCAGAGAAAACATAACAAAAGGAAATTGCGGGAGTGGTTAGGTCTGGAAGTCCTGGGGTCATACTTTATCTGCATACAGGAGGTAATTTAGATGAAAGATACAGGAAGCAAAAACACTCCCCAAGTAATGGCCAAAATTTGTTTACATTGTTAAAACTGTATTACCAGATGTTATCGGTTATTGGGATGAGACCATAGTACCAGTCACACCTTTTGAATGATACCAAACGTGTATGATCAGAAAACCCTTTCCATTACGAAGCAGGATATGTCATTACTTAGTTTTATGTGACTCTAAAAATGACCTGAAGTGAGGTAAGAGAGGGAAGCAGATGTGGGTGAGAATTGCATTTTATGGTCCTTGCTCAGTAGGGCATGTTTTTTTTTTTTCATGTGGAGATGTTCTGTGAGCATTTTGACTTGGTTTTCGCACAGTTGCATAGTCATCCAGGTGCCAGCCTTACAGAATCATCATGGCACCAACCAGTGGTTGTTCAGGAAAACTAGATAGGTAAAAGAGCAAATCATCTTTTAGATAGATATCACCTGTCAGTCAACTCGAGCACGCATTAGCCTGAAAATGGGAGGTTTTAAAGGGTGATCTGAGCTAAAGCAGCATTTGAAACCATTGTTGTCAGATTTTAAATGTTCTTTTATCGTAATCTTGACCTATTGTTTGGATTACGGTCCTTTACCATTCAAGTAGAACGGAGCTATACATTTATGCTGCTTGGATCCATAGAATTGACCATCCAGGAATATTCCATTGATGGTTGTGGAGTGAACTGACTTGCCTTGAAAAAGGAAATTGGTGGGCATTTAAAGTGTTTTTAAAATATATAATATGGCTCTAGTATTTGGGTTTTATTGTTAGTGGTATTATGCACTTCTGTGGGGATTAGAGTCATAACTGACCTAAAATCAGTAATTTAGCAGAGCGAATTCAAAGAATGATAGTTTCACAGTACAATAAATACAAGTCTACACGCATCTAGTGGTGGGGAAAAAAAACAAAGTCAGATGGTGCCATTGACTATCAGGAAGTTCATATAAATTGTTACTGCAGTATTCGATTGCTTAAGTGCTTTATAGTTGAAGACCTTGATATGGTTTGAGCAACCTTTTGCTTTCTGAAAGTTATTAAAAGACTACTGTATATTTCATAATGCATCACCACTCCCAAGGACAGCTTTCAGCCCCCAAATCTTGACACAACTTTAAGCAACTGTAATAGATGGTATTTATATTCAGTAAACTCAAACCACTACAGTAAAAGTAAATCTGGAGCAGAAAGATGTCAGACTTGTTTAGCACAAATATAGCCAAGGGAGTTTGAACAGATGTAATCATTCCAGCAGTGGTTACCTGTAGGGCAAGATGAACAAGTTAAGGCACTGTGCAATCCGCAATTCATTCTACATAACTAATAAAGGTAAAATAGTGCCTATTGATTTGCGTGCATGGTGTAAGATTTGTGCAAGCGTAAAAATGTCATGTGCACGGAACATTTTGTGAAGGTATCAAATAAGTTGCAAGCGTAAGAAACAAATATTAATGCTTTGCATAAATGTAACTCATGTGTTGTTAATCTGGAAATCTGTAATTGCAAATTAAAATGAAGTAAATTTGGTGCGTATTCTTCAGACTTGCTAATTATCGTGCTTGCACTTTTGGCACCGTTTTCGTGCCCAAACATGGCAAACCTGAAATCAGATATATGAAAAAAAGGAAGGGTTTAATGAACAGCAAGAATGACCGTGAAGAATTAGTCATCATTTGTAAAAAAAATAAAATAAAATTAAAGCTGCGAGCAGCGATGACGGGCCCAAGCCGGTGGCACCGCCACCCCCGTGCCTTTAGGGTTGCTGTGCACGATGGGCAATAACGTAACCTCGCTTTGACTGTCGAGAAGATGTGTGCTGTAGAGCTCCAACGAACATTCGCAACGACAGCTCTCGACCTAGTTAGAAGCATTTCTTGTTTGCATGACATGTGGACTTAATAAATCCTTATCTTGAACCAAATAAACAAGCTGACATTCAGTACAACCTGTGTCTTTTGTTTAGAACACATACAAATGTTATTTATGTACCGTTTTTGTACGGTACATAAATAAATAAAGCACCGTTTTTGAAGACTGCGCATGTGCTGAACGTGCTCTACTATGTAAGAACGAGCCGATTATTGAATCTGGAAATGGGTGGGGCCTGTAACACCTTTAGGAACCAAACGTGCAACACTCATAAATACCGGTTGTAAATCACATTCCCTCACTCGTCTTTGAGATGGCTTCACGTGTTTGGATCGTCGGCAGTTCCATCATCCGCACACTGCATACTCGCTTCTGTGAGCAGCGCCTGGACGGAAACCTCGGTCTTCAGTGTGAGATCACCTGGGACGGCAGAGGAGGCAGACTCTGGGAGCAGCTGTTTCCAGCTCTGCGATCTCTCAGGGCCAAAGCTCCAGCTCCAGATATTCTCATTATTCACCTGGGAGGGAACAGTTTGTGTTGGGTGGGCCGCAACCACCTCGATTTTCTTCGGGAAATAAAGAGTGACCTGACCGAAGTCTTACAAATGTTTCCCAGAACCAGGCTGGTGTTTTCTGGCATTTTACCCCATCTAAATTGGAGAGGACAGACTGGCAGGACTGGCTATGGCATTGAACGAAGCCGGCGGTGGATCAACGGCGCCATGTCTGGCTTCTTGGCAGAGAGGCAGATGCGCTGCATTCACCACAGAAACATCGGCTTGTTCCATCTGTGCAGAGACGGAGTCCACCTGAGACCAGAGGGAAACCAGCTTCTGCCGAGCAACCTCCGAGAAGCTCTGCAGGTGGAACTCAGAAGATGAAGCAACAAATGTCCTTTTAAGGGCAGCAACAATGGCTCTTTTAAGAGCCACATTCACTCATTCAAATTGAATGAAATTCGTTGTTCCTCACCTTACTTGATGTCAGGTTTCAGATGACTTGTTTTTAAATAAAAATGTCGATTCCTCTTATCCATTCCTTTGTAAGCATTTCAATATAACTTTCAAACCATTTAAGAATCGTGCGCTGTTTTCTGTGCTGACCACAATCCAAAACGTGCCATAAAGCAGCGGTTCTCAAACTTTTTTGTTTTGGTTTATTTATATAAAGACACAGAGAATATTACTTGCCTTACCTGATTAGAATTATAAAAAAAATAACTAGGGAATCACTAAAACGAGAGAATTATTCTTATTTGATGATACTCTCAAAACATTCCACAACAAATCCTTGAAATTGAATGATATTCAGAACAGAACACGAATAAAAAAACGCTCTCTTTACAATCAAAATGTTTTTACATTTGCGATGTATTTGGATGCTAAACTATTCTTTATTATAGGCTTTGTACTTTACTCACGCTCCAATACCGACGTAGAAAATCATCCGCTTTACATGCGTAAAAATATGCTTGGAAACATCACAGTGGGCGGTGCTTACTGTGAATGATACTGAATTGTACTACTGACTATTTAAACTAGGGCTGGGCGATATGGCAAAATATATTATCACGATATTTTTTCCATATTGATCGATATCGATATTTGTTACGATATATAATTTAATAATACTGCCCGTTTGAAAAGTATACTGATAATGATGCCTGAAGAAACCAGAAGGTTCAATAGTTGAACTATATAGTTTATTAACATAAATAAATAACAATGCAAACATTTAACTGTGCAAACAAGGATTGGTTGAGAATATATTTTGTTATAAAAGAATATTGATAAACTTTAAATCTAAATGTTAACATTTTACTTTTAGCAAACATGCTTTATCTGCCTTGACAAAACAATGCAAGTTAGCTTGCCTTGTAACTGATTATAAAATATCAAACTAAAAGCTGTGACTACAGTACTATCACATCAAATTTCTTTGGCAGGGCAGCAAACATTTCAAAATGTTTGCAGAGGTACAACCAAGACAACAAATGTAAACAAGTGAACCACAAAGTCCCTGGCAGATTTAAGTACTTAACTGTCAGATAAATAAAATATTAATTGTGTACTGGTTTTAAATATCTCAAATGTTTTAGAGGTAGCAATCTGAGTAAAAAGTGCAAAATGTAAACATTGTAAACCAGTCACTATGCTACACCTTTTAGGTAGTGCTCATGTAACCCTAATTACCCTATTATAGGTTTTTGCCAGAAAGACTAGTCTGCAAAACTTTTGGACGGAGTAACATTAACATGGGCCCGCATTTTCATACTCTCGGTGTGGTCGCTGGGATGGTACCTTTTCAGGTGACCGAAAAGGTTTTATTTGTTGTGTTTCCCATCTTGGTTATCACCGACCGACGGCATATTTCGCAGACCGTCTTTATTTGCGCGTCGTCGCTTTTCAGATATCCAAACCACTTCCATATAATTGACGTCTTGTTACCTTTTTTGTCAACAATTTCCTCAGCTTTGGAAGATAGTTCGAGTTCGTCGTTTCCACTCATTTTTTCTTTACACTCACTTTCTTCACTGCCGGTAGCTCAAACAGTGCTCCGCTAGCAAATGGGCGTGTACTTAGACGCACAAGCCAAAATCTGCATTCTGACTGGCTGTTGTCCGTTTATTTCTGCTTTGTAATAGGCTGTTAGGTCTATCCATATCGAGTAAACATGTCAAAAGTTTATCATCGTAGTCTAAATAAATATTATCGCGATGCCATATCGAGATCGTTTTATCGCCCAGCCCTAATTTAAACAGAGTAATTTTTATATGTTAGGTTTACTATTTTATTATTATATTTTATTGCGGATATAATGAACAGGCTGCGATGTCAAGATTGCAATGATGGAGTGTGTGTGTGTGTGTGTGTGTGTGTGTGTGTGTGTGTGTATTTGTAACCTTAAGTAATCATGGTTTATTTATTCATTTATTTATTCATTTGTTCTTTTATTTATTTATTATTTAACATGCATGTGTGCATTATTAAAAGTACCATTGCAGCAACGAGAGCGGGTCTGAGCCAAATTATGCTAAAGATGTGTTCTGGTGACTGGCGTGTTTTTAAACCAATCAGATAAGAGTAAATCGAGAGTTAGCGATTAGCTCATCTGATTGGCTACATGAAGAAGGTGGACCCGCCCTCCACTTCGCACTCCCGTTGGAACTACGTCATTTCAACAACAAATGGTAGATTTATCAGAAAATTAATCAGAAAGAAAATCAATCGCAAAGATCGCAAAACAATAATTACAAAAGTGGTTGTTTTGCTGCCATTTTTTTTTATTTTCTTAAAAATGTAAAACACAAGCATCGATGTTTTATCACAGGTTTACAATAAAAATAAGAGTGTGATTTCAAAGCATTTTGAAATTTGATCATCATTCTCGGACGTTTTGATACGTTCGGATCGATCAGCCCATCCCTACTTTCTTTAGACATATGTTTCATGTGTTGGTTTTAATAAAGACTCGGAGTACTCATAAAACTCACAGAGCGAAATATGCGTCACACTTTACTGCGTTCTCAACAACATGTATAAGTCTTCTTCATACGTTAAAACAACGAGAATACAGAAAATAGGCTTAGAACTCCACCTAGTGGTTATATTATAGAATTAAAGGAGAAATTACATGAGACAGCTTTATAACTGAAATGGCTTTAACTGAAATAGACTAAAGTTTAATATAACTATTCTGATAAGTGTATATTTCCAACATCATGTTTGTGTTATCAGTTTCTGTAAGTTTTTGTGGCGTGTTTCAGAAAGATAATGGCTTAGACAGAGCAATAGTTTATTTTCATCTTAACCGGACATTAAAGTTGATCACTGCAATAATTCATAATTCAATATATTGATACCCGATTTCTTTATCAACTGTTTGTTCAATTGAGACATAAGGGGTGATTTCAAAGCATTTTGAAAGTGACACACTTCCTTCTGCCAGTTGGTGGCGCTATAACTTTGACTCACAGTAGTCACATCCATGTGACACACTGCTGAAGTTTCATCGAGATCAGTTAATATATGCAAAAGTTATAACACACTTCCTTGCTTTTATGCTTCCTTTGTGTGCTTTTTGGAGCTTCAAAGTTCATTTGCAATGTGTTCCACATTCAAACCAAAATATCTGACTCTAGGTCAAAGTATGAAACCAATACCCCACTTTTGTCTGAAGGTGGCGCTACTGAGCCCCTGCACCAGGCATCAAAAAAGAAAATTCAAGTTTGAAGAGCTGCCACAACAACAGTATTTAAGATATCAATAATCCTTTCACACGTCTACATCTGCCGGGTGTTTACATTATACACATAAAGTTTGAAGTAAATCGTGTAACAATAAGTGGGTGATTTTAAAGCATTTTGAAAGTGACACACTTCCTTCTGCCAGTTGGTGGCGCTATAACTTTGACTCACAATAGTCACATCCATGCGATCGGCCTCTTACAGCGAACACACCGCTGAAGTTTCATCGAGATCAATTAATGTATGCAGAAGTTATAACACACTTCCTGTTTCTCTTTTCTCGCCATCATTTCGTTTCCTCGCCACGGCCAAACCGTTAGAGATATCAAAAATCTGCCGGCAATTTTTCATGCTCAATGTCTTGACATCATGCTGACCGAGTTTGGTGGCGATTGGTGGAATTCTCTGGGAGGAGTATTTCAAATTCCATTGCGTGCGTTTTCAAACAACCCTAAATAGGCGGTTTCCTGTTGGTCTGGGGTAAAAAGTAAAAGTATGAAGAATATATGAAACGATGAGATCTATATGTGTACCCAGTTTCATATTATTACATGCAAGCGTGTTTGAGTTATAGACCAAGGTTTCGGACCCTGTTCCAGGGGGCGCTGTCGAGCCCCTGCCACGCCCGGGTACCAGCTTCAGCCCGGCCCTAATGACCGCAGGTTCTGACCCGTGTGCAAAGTTTCAAGAGTTTTTGAGCATGTTAAGAGCCCCAAAAGTGCCCCGTAAGTCGTAAAAAAATAATAATAATAATAATAATAATAATAATCCTAACGAAAACAATAGGGTCCTACGCACTTTGTGCTTGGGCCCTAATAAAAAAATACAACATTCAAGTGACATGTTTGTGGCATAAATAACTTCCAGAAATAAGCTGATAAATGTAGTACATAGCTACATCTTCCCTTTTGTTGCGTTCACACTTTTGAAATGAATTTCTCACTGGAAAAAGGTTTGAAAACGTGGGTCTACCTGCTTTAGTAACCAAAAAAAAAAAAAAACATTTAGATGGAATAAGCTGGTGTGACGCTCCTGTTTTACCCGCTCCGTACGGGACTCGAACCGAGGTCTCCGGCAAGGGCGGCTATCGTCAGTCGCTAGTGCACCTCTTGAGGTCAGGAGAATGAGGTTTACACACTGCAAATAACTCCTGCTAGAAAACAAAATAAAGCAAGCCATATAAAGCCAAACTGTTAACATAAATTTCTTGTATCATTCCTTTCTAGAATTAGTTCAATGATACCAGCAAGTTCCATCCATCTATCTATCCTGACAATGATAATAAAAAGTAATTAAAATGAACTGCAACAAGAAATATTTGAACACCAGATTGAGATCAACAAATGGTGTCAGCGCAACTTTACACTCACAATAAAAGAGCATCCATGTATTCATTTTAAGAGATATCCAGAGAAACGACACAGAGCCAGATGAAGCGGTCAATTACGTTATTAAACCAATCGGGTCAGAGTACCATTCAATGAAAAATTAATTGATTCGTAACTAGAAGCAGGTAGACTTGCCTTCCCCCTCGCGCTTGCAAAACTCTTGTGAAATTCGTGGCAAAAGTGCGAGCACAACAAAAGGGGGGCAAAATATCGGATTATATCTGGAAAATATTTAATTTTGCGGATGATTAAACCCTCTTTGCTTGCATATTGCTGATTTCAGTTTTGCAATGTTTTTGGCAATGTTTAGGCGCAAACAGTGCCAAAAGTGAAAGTGCGAGGGGAAAAATCTAAATTTACTTTAATACGAAATTACAGACTCACAGAACACAAGAATTTGATTTATGCAAAGCATTGCAAATATTTCTTACACTTGCAACTTTATTTACACCTTCACAAATCTTAGTTCATGGAAATCATTCACGCACAATTTTAACTTCATAAACTTCTATTTCTCCCAAGGAAAATCAATAAATTGCATTCCTACCAGTAAAGTTTCTCCAAGCAGTTCTCTGGAACACTCAGGTAATTGTTAGGTTCTCCAGGGCACCATTTGGTATAGACAAATTTGGACCCGTCGCTCCACAACCATTCTCCATCCTAGTGAGGGAAGAGCAGGATTATAAAGAGCTCTACTGTAATCTAGATTTCAGATGAAAACACTTAATTGATCCACAATTGTTTTTGTATTTTTTTTTTTTTTTTTTTATGGTTTCCTATTAATGAAATGTTAAAGTACGCTTTAAAATAGGCCTACGTTTATTGTTCCATTTGTGCATTTTTATTCAATCAAATATTTGTTTGTATTTTTTTATATATGTAATTGTTCATAAGCTTTTTTGAGGGATGGGGCTTTTTATGTATTGAAATTGGGTTCATTACTCGAAGCTTCTGTACACTGTTTAATATATTGCCATCTGCTGGTCAAGACCAGAAAGCGCACCTAATAAATGTTTAACATATGCTGACAACATTGTGATTGGAATTTCGAAAGAAAGAAAGAAAAGAAAAGAAAAAGAAAGATAGATAGAAAGAAGGAAGGAAGGAATGAAAGAAGTTAAGAAGGAAATAACAAAGGAAAGAAAGTAGAAAAGAAAGAAGGAAATAATTATCTTAGATCAAACAAAATTGTAGAAACTTAATCAAGCAAACAAGAAGGAAAGAAAAAGCAAAGAAAGAAAGAAAGAGCCTATTGTTACTTCAGAAGCGGTAATACGATTAAAATATCTCCGAATGTCAAATTCAGAAGATTCAAAGATAAAATAAAATGACGGTCACTCATTTCTAGTGCTTTTTCATTTGCTAAAGGAAGTGACGCAGTTGTTAATGTGAGCGCTGAAGGGACTGGAGGAGATAGGAGAGGGCACTAAAGCGCACTGTAATCTCCAGCATCTCTCTTCCCCATTTTACCTTCAAGCGAAGCCACACACCATCACCATGTAATACCTCACACGTAAAGACCTTTCCAAAAATCAATCAAAAGGAATATCACGAAACAAAAATAATAGCCTACACGGAAAGACAGAAAAGGAGAGAAAGAGACCCTCCTCATTGTGATTGTCAGTAAAGAGAGGCGGGCTGATATGTAAAGCCGCAGTCGAGCTCTGCAGCGTCTCGCGCTGCCTCTGCGCGCGTCGCCGCGAGCGCTGTGATGTGAATATTAATGATGTTGCGCGAATCTCCGCGCTCATTTTCACCGCTTTCACCAATGTGAGAGGTAAGAGCGCATCTGTATTTTTCATATACTGTGCATTTAGCACTATTATCCGTGTCGTTTTCACCGTATCTCGCGTCCTGTGGGATGCTGAGGCGCCCTACATTGACGCAGTGTTATTCTCAATGAATAGGCGAAACGAGTCAACGAGCGAGACGTTTCACTAAGGTGCTCGTACTCATATGATATGTTTACTCAGTCTTTCGTTCTTAAAAATATACCTCACCACCTCATACAACCATAGGTAAACGTATGCCTGTGTTTGTTGTACATAATGACTGAATGGCATCTGGGCTGATGTATTTGTTCAGAGCTGGAGGCGGATCCACATACTAAAGATATAGCCTACCTGCATAGTAAATGGATAGGTCTTCATGTTTATTGAAAAAAACAAATTTACTTAATCATTAGGTTTTGGATGGGATCATTTCTGTAAGGAGGGGAGGGTGGATTTGCAATTTTGTTTTATATTTAAATGGCTCAGCGTTCAACAAGTGTAGGATAGCTAGCCTTTGTGCCTGCTATTCTCCAGATGGACCTCCATTCAGTGTGTAACCGAGTGCTTGCCTATATGTGTGCATTGGATGTACAGGGTTGGGGAGTAATGGAATACATGTAACAGGATTATGTATTTAAATTACAAAATATAAGTAACTGTATTCCACTACAGTTACAATTGAATTGGTATTTAGAATACAGTTACATTCAAAAAGTATTTAGATAACTGAACAGATTACTTTAAATTTTATTGTCATTTTTTCATTTAATATTTAGTCCTTTCAGATGGAAAATATTTATTCATATATAAATGATGTGATCCAAAGTGTATTTGAACAGCGGTGAAACACTTTCGTATGATGTGTCACATTCATACGAGCAGACGGAGAAGTCTGAAGTAAGTTTGGAGCAGAAGACATAGAAATAAACCTTGTGTAATTCGTCATCTTTATGCTAAGCTAAAATGCTATTTCTAGCCATTTTACATGAACATGTTTCCAGACACGATCATATTTTTTTTTATCAAGAAAATTCACGTTAGATCATAATTTCTTTTTTCTAGTAAGACCTTTGAAATTAGGGCAAAAATCATATTCTTGATAATATTTTTTGTATTATTTTCCAGCAAAAATATAAAACAAATATGAAAATATCAGTTTGATTATCTTGTTTTAGAAACAACACTGCATAAGATATTTTTCAGAGAATGTGTTTTTAATAAGTGTATTTTGTCTTACTGTACTGGCAGAGTTTTTATAGTCAAAACAAGTGCTGAAGAAGTAATCCAAAGTATTTAAAATATGTTACTGACCTTGAATAATCTAACAGAATAATTTACAAATTACATATTCAGCATGTATTCTCTAATATGTAGTGGAATACATTTCAAAAGTGAACCTCCCAACCCTGGAAGAGGGATATATGCAGTGAGCCACCATAAGACTATTATATTTTCAGTTTTTTCAGTGTTTGTTTGAATGATTCAGGTAATGAATGTTAGTGCACTAATTATTTTTATAAAAGGGGATGTGTGCTTCCAGTCAGTGAGGCAATGTGATTCATAATACATGAGGAAAAGGTCTAAATTATATCAATTATTTCTCCCTCTCCCTCTCTCGCTCTCTCTCACTCTCTTTCTCTCTCTCTCTCTCTATCCCATCTGTGACACTATCTTTGTCTTTCTTTTTTTAAATGTATGTAACCAGCTAATCACATCCACAATATTTTGCAGACAGGGGCGGAGGAGAGAGAGAGACAGAGAGAGTAGGTTCTTTGGAAACCATGACAGCTCTCATTCATGGAAATCAAAAGAAATGGCACAATATTGGGCCTAGTCTGCAGAACAAAAACACACAGATTTAACTCATCCAGCATAAAGCGTAATCCTCTCATGCAAGAAAGCACAATGAATCTCCAGCCCTTTAGTGTAGGGCTGCTATTAGCCAGGTAATCTCTCTCTCTCTATGTTTCTCTCACTCACTCTCTCACATTGCTCTCTTTCATCAAAACTATTAACATGTACATTTGGTAATACCATTAGCTAATCCATAATTGTGGAGAATTAAATATGATTTCTTTATTGATTTCAACTTCTTTATGTATATCCAAAATGAAAAGAAATAAGGCTTTCGTTTCAAATGACTGCCATGACAAATAAAATATTTATTGTACTTCATTGTCCATTATTGATGTTATGAACATGGTGACGCATTGACTTTGTTTTTTTTAATGGTTTTTTTGTTCAGTATAGTGTGTAGGATGTAGAGTATACCTTATTGTACAGCACATTGCTATAGCTATGCTGTTAATGTGTGTGTATTTGTATGCAATGATTCAGGCTAACTGACTAACTGTGGAATATGGGTTTAAAGGAATAGTTCAAAAATAGCTAAAAAATGAAATTCTCTCATAATTTACTCAACTTCCTGGCATCCCAGATCTGTATGACTTTTTTCTTCTGCAGAACCCAAATTAAGATTTATAGAAGAATATTTCAGCTCTCTTGGTCCATACAATGCAAGAGAATGGTTGCCAAAATTGTGAAGTAACAAAATCCACACTCCACTGTTTAAATCCATGTGTTCAGACACAATATGATATATTTAAGTACATTTTTATAATAAATTCTCCTCCCTGCACAGCAGAGGGTGATATGCACAAATAATGTGTATCATTAAAAACAGAAGAAGAAGAAAGTGATGGAAAAAGGACTTAATTATTGATCTGTTTCTCACTCCCACATATCATATCACTTCAGAAGATATGGATTTAAACACCAGAGCCATCTGGAGTACTTTTATGTTGCTATTATGTGGATTTTGGACCTTCAAAATTTTGGCAACCATTCACTTGCATTGTATGGACCTACAGAGCTGAAATATTCTTCTAAAAATCTTTGTATATGTTCAGCAGAATAAATAAAGACATGCGCATCTGGGATGGCATGAGGGTAAATGATGATTGAATTAAAAAAAAAAAATAATCACCTAGACCACTCTATCAACACTGCAAATCTCAATATACAGTATAATATATATATTAAACACCAAGGCAGGTGCTCCTATAAATGTTGCAAGAGGCAGATGGGAACTGTGTTTCTCCTTTTATATCACTATGGATTGTGTCTGCTGTGAGATCCCTTTGTGTGTCTGTGGGTTTTGAGTTTGAGTTTGTATATCTGTGTGTGTGTGGGGGTGTTGATTGTGGTTCTATATAAACCTTTTGCTGCTGAGTGTATTTGTTTCCATGGTAACCCCCATGCCAATGTAGATCACGTCATCACCAGACCAGACCTCTGCAGCTATTGTTTACTGATCATAGAGGAGAAGACTATTCAGTCTGTTCAGATTTTAGAAATGTCCCCCACAGCTGAATTTCCTAATTTTCTTGTGTCCTTTTGTCTAGCTTCTTGTCTTACTTGGATTTATCATATATTCTGCTAAATTTTGACCACCTGTCATTTATCTGTAATAGATACATATGGACAGCTATTTATTTGGTATCGCTCAGTAACTCCTACTGTTGGTTGACTTGGCACGCAGGGTCCTCGGCTTGTCTCGCCATCTGTACCCACTTCATACAGAGCTGCATGAGTAAGATTTCTGATCTTCTGTTATATACAGTACAGTATAATTTAGATGCTAATGCAATACAAATACTATCTCTCCACCACTTTAAACTACTTATTTTACTTATTTTTCTCATTATTCTTCTCCATCATGCAACCACACTACAGAACTACCCTAGTGTGGTCCTGAGAGAGGCATCTGTCACTGTCATGTGAGGCTATTGTTGATTCTTTATAAAGTAAGTTCTCTATTGTCTCTTTATTAAGCATATCTGTGCCTTCGTAGTCACTGAGCAAATGGTGTAGTTGATACTGTAGTTTCATGTAAGGCATGAGTTTGTTGGATCTTTTTCCTTGCACCCTAGGGCACAGGTGTTTTTTTGTCTGTCTAAACTAAAATTAAGCTCAGTTTAATTCAATAATAAGCGCAATATTATTCTGTGTAAATAATGTTGTGTCATTATCACTGACAAAAATACAGGTTGTAATTTTAAAGTCTAATGTTTTATATTTGTTAAAATGAAAAGATATGTGAGGATGAATGGGAATATGAATGCTTAATTATGATATAACTACTTATTGAAATATTTGTTGAAAGTAGAAGATATAAAATATATATATAGTCTCGTTTACTAATTGATGTTTTTGGCAACAGTGGATCGATGGCACATTTTATCCTCAGTTTCATTCAGATAATACTGTCCGCACAATCTGTTCCTTCTCTGTTTCTTCCTGTCAGACAGTTTCTGACCAGGAATTGAATGCTGATTGAGCAAGTGGTATGAGATCATTATGCTTATGTTTGAAGAAAGACAGTCGTGAAGGGTGTTTACTCTTGTGCGGACACGTTTGTGTGTGTCACATGTATCCTGCAACATAGTGATCTCTTCTGTATATAGCTCATTCTGATAATTCAAGAGCATCCAGCTGCAGCATGAATGAAGTACAGGAATAAATACATTAATAATATTCATCAGAGAAGAAAGAAAATAAGAGGGGGAACGTGGTATTCGATTGATGAACTGGATCAGCATGATCTCATTAATATACGTAGCTATTTGTACATTAATATTTGTAACATTTAAACGTACATGCCTGTACATTTGGATAGACACTAAAACGTACAACATGTACACATTGAAAGCATCTAAAACATAAGCATTTTTACTTATTTACAGCTTTAGAAAAGTAAAATATTGCAAATATATTTGAATAAACAAATTGATTACAAATATCTTTGTACATTTTTATTGTTTTATAGATATTTTAAATCACTTAACCCTATCCAACCTCCAAACATAACCACATTTCAACTATATAAAAACATGTAACAAGCAGATTAATGTGTTTTTTTAAAAAACTCCTTTTGTGTCCCATGGCAAACAAAAAAATGAAAAGCTTGATAAATTATTAAAGGATTACAGAGTTTTTATACATTTTAGCATTTTAAAGTTTATTTTTGGTTAAAGTGATATAAGCAGTAATCACACAAAACTGAATAAATATTTATATTATAATGTCAACTGCATTAAATAAATGTAATGGCATTTAACTAATGTCATTGATTATAAATTAAATGTAATTAACTGATTAATTTTATTCAATATTAATCAATTCAAACAGTACACGTAAACATTTGTATGTTTCTATTGGTGTTAATACATAAAATGATGATGTTTAGATGCTGTCAATACATCAATATTGTACGTTTCAATCTCTATGCAAACGTAAGAAAATGTATGTTTGATAGAACCAAACTTTATGTAGGAATACTACGAATTCTCATGAGATCATTTTGACTAAATGGAGAGAGAACACTGGAAGAGGGTCAGAGATATTAAGAGATGGGGTAAACATTAAACAAAGATGAAAGAGAAAAGGAATAATGCTGGAAGAAAAGAAAAGAAAAGATGGAGTGATAGAGAGGAGGGTCAGAATGAAATGGAGTGAAAAGGGGATGAGCATGTTTGTTGCTGAAGTGACCGTTTTTCCTGTAAATGCAGTCAGTGTGTGTGTGTGTGTGTGTGTGTGTGTGTGTGTGTGTGTGTGTGTGTGTGTGTGTGTGTGTGTGTGTATTTATCACTTTGTGGCGACCAAATGTCTCCATAAGGATAGTAAAACCCGAATGTTTGACATTGTGGGGACATTTTGTTGGTCCCCATGAGGAAAACATCTTATATATCATACTAAACGATGTTTTTTGAAAATGTAAAAATGCAGAAAGTTTTCTGTGAGGTTTAGGGTTAGGGGATAGAATATGAATATGAACAGTATAAAAACCATTAAGTCTATGGAAAGTCCCCGTAAAACATGAAAATCCAACAAAGGTGATACACACTGATCTGTCCGAGTTGTTGCTTTTATACACTGTTCACATCAAATAACAATGACATTTATTTTAAGTGAAAACATCAGAAATTAATATGTTTGTGTTGTGGTAAAACAGTGTCATTTTGGCCAGTGTACAAAAAAAAAAGTTTACCAAAGCTGCAAACAGGCCTGTAAATTTTTTTGAAAAGTTTATTTAGAAGGTATAATGTAAATTCTGATAATTTTTTATATTAATATATTAATATATTAATTGTATGGAGTTATATAAAATCTTAGTAGTGTTTTTAAAATTATAATTTCCACTCTTTGGGTAATAGATTATTATTTTGAAATAATACTAATGAACAGGAGAAAGATATACAATACTTAGACATGTGATCATTACAAATTATTAATATTTTAAAGTCAATTTATTATAAGGCTGCTGTAATATTTCACATTAAAATGGATCTTTTGTAATAAAAATTATTTTTTAACAACCTCTGAATGTAGCATATGTTTATTAGATTCAGTCTGACTCAAACAAAACTGCATTTTTCTTAGCTGTATTTGGATTCTCTATATCTCTGGATCTTTTCGTATGTGACAATGGTGAATATGTAATTAGAAATAGCCTCTTATTTTATTCTATAAAGTGCTATCAACATTTCTCCCAAATTCTAAATAAAATAGCAATGACATGAATTATTGCATTTAATTGCAGAAGCCATAGTGTGTACTACTGTGATTGTATTGGTGCCGCTTGTTCTTGCATTAAATTATTAGCTGTTTTGTGTTGTGCTGTACTTACATACAGTAGTTTTATTTTTTTATTTTTCTTCTTTAGTAAAGATGGATCTCTCTCTTTGTTTTAGCTATAGACAGGAAGTTTCAAGAGCAGCATGGCAGAAGCCCCTGTTGGTGAGGACACACCCAAAGAGCAGGATAGTGCCACCCCACTTACTCATTACCCCCTGCTGGGGTTTGGGTCTGGTCTGTGGGGGAGAGTACTGAAAGCAAGTGTTACAGCTGGAGCTTTCCTCCTGCTGTACACACTGTCTCAACTCACTGTGAGTTTCACCACACTTTACTTCACATGTAATACGCCTTTGCTTCACTCTGTTTTGCATTTTTAATTTAATACCGTTTTTTTTTTTTTTATTACAAATTACTGTATATTATCCACAATAATTTGAGTGAAAGTGACTTTGTAAAATTACTTTGTATTTGGTATGTCACCCCTTGCTTAAATAGCATGCACTGGAGCTAGCATGGACTTTCACAAACCTAATGATCCATGTTATCCTGCATGATTTGAGAATTTTCCAAAGAGCATCTAGTGTGCATCAATGCAAGCAAGGAAATCTGACTTTTTGAATAAAGGCATTAACATGGTTTGATTAAGGATTTAGAAATAGTGCAGAATTCTAGAACTTTCAGTTTATTTCCAGGTTTAAATCAGATTTTGTATCCCAGATTTTCAATGTGGATATTTCCACCCCCATTGTAGCTAAATTTTATTCTCAAATAATGAGCAATTGAATGTAAAGTTGAATAATAATAATTAAAAAAAACAGTAAATATTATTTTAATGTAATATTCAAATAATGTTTCATTAAAACCATACCCCCTAACTTGCCATGTGGCTAGGCAATATACCAGTTGTTGTGGTGTGTCTATAAAGTATGTCTGTATGTGCATATGTCTTTGTGTGCGAATTTGTGCATGCATATAATTATAGAAAACTGTCTGTTCCAGCGCCTGCTGTGATTGACACTGTAGTCAGTAACTGCACCATTCGCCATCCTGCCTGACAAACATTTAACAGCTGTGCACGATTTATATATGCACATATTGACAAAACAGTATTCATTTATTACTTTGAAATTAAACTTTAAGTCACAAAATACGTATTTAAATTTACCAAATATACAAACTGTTTCACAAAAAAATTTAAATTCATCATCAATTTGGTTTTTAAGACAAATGGAAAAAGAGGTGTGCATTAAACCTGAGTTGGGCACAGGTACAAGACACAATGCAATAAAAATGGAGTTTTAGTACAGGAAAGTACTGTACACTGCTTTTCTTCTCCAAAAATACTTTAATCACTTTGTGACGTTTCGGCCATTAGGTCATCAGGTAAAAGTGATTTTTGTATGGAAGCCGGATCCTGCCACATAATAAAAAATAAAATAAAAGAGGTAACATTGTGACTTTTTTTCTAGCGATTGCAAGATATAAAGTCACAATTGCATGACATACATTTTCAACTGTGATTAGATAAGAGTGATAAAAGACTTTATTTTGTGCAATTTCGACTTTATTACTCACAGATTCGACTTTATAATTCACAATTGTGAGATATAAAATCACAGTTATCCATTTTTATCACGCAATTTTTTGCCTTTGCAGTGGCATTTCTTGTCTTTGTGTCATGTTCTCTCAATGTGACAATCTTACAAGTATATAATTAGCACAGTTAAGTTAAAGAGTACATAACCATACTTTATGGGAATAAAACATTTGAATTAAAAGAGTCAACTTTTTTGTAGCTACAGAATAATTCTAGCAAACTCTCGGATGCGCTTTCATTGCCTGTTGTACATACGGTACTCTCTGAAAATTTCACCCACTGCACTAAAACATTGCCGGTGTCCAAGCATTCAATCAAATGATATGCCTAATACATAGAAGTTATATATATAAAAAACTGTGAAAATACCTTTCACAACTCTGAAGGTTGTAGTAGACTGCCAGTTGATAGAGTGACATATTTTCCCAAAATGTTAGCTCAGTGGGTGGAATTTTAAGAAGGTCCCATATGTACGCGCAAACTCGCAATTACACTATTGTGACTTTATATCTTAAATTAATAAAGTAAAAATTTAGTGAAATAAACTCAATTATGGGTTTATATCACACAATTGCGAGTCATAAAGTCGAAATTACGATAAAGTCACAATTTTTATCATGCAGTTGTGAGTTTATATCACACAATTGTGACTTTATATCTCGCAATTGCAAGTTTATTTCTCGAAATTGCGACTTAATATCTTGCAATCCTGAGAAAAAAGTAATAATTGTGAGATAAAAAGTCTGAAATACCTTTTATTTTTTATTAAATGGCGGGATCCTGCTTCCATATTTTTTGCACAAAAAACAAACACACAAAAAAATTCACATCACTTGTTATTGTTATGTACTGGATAAGCATATGTGCTCTCTGATGACATACTGTAGTATGTAATGCTTTTATTGTATTGTTATTGTGTACACGTGTATTTGTATGTGCATTTTATCAGAATCAGAATGTGTGTGTAATATACTGTTTGCATAGCATGTACTATATACTGTTGCTTTTTGAAGGGGTTGTGTAATAATAAATGTGTTTTATTGCTGTGTTCAGGGTTTGTGGGTCCTTTACATGCTGAATGGATACAGGGCTTTTCCAGCAGCACACAAAGTTTTGGATCTTCTTCAGTACCTTCTCTCCACCAGTGATGCCTCTGATCAGCAGGTGACTCAGCTAGAGCTTCGATAACAACTTCTCTGATAGAAAAAGAATGAAAAAGATTGACGTGAGAAAGAACAATATTTTAAAGAGACTCACTGCCATGTCATTAAAAATCTTCTTGTCATGTTTTTGAATTGATAACAAAAACACTAAAATGCACTTGTCTATAGGTGGAGATTTGGAGGGTGGATAGTTTGTTGCCCCTCATAGCCACACTCTTCTTAGGCGTAGTCATCCTTGGTATTGGAGTGAGTATGTTATGCTGAGCCACTGTATGCAATATCATCATGCACGTTAAACTGTGCACTAAAGTATTGTACTATTTATACGGTGTAACAGCATCTGATGAACATTGTCTTTGTAAAGAACAAATTAACAAACATGGAAACTTGAGGATCTTTGGTGTAAAGCTGGAACTTTCAATTTTTTTTCTCTCTTACTATCACAACAGGCTCTGTTCTGCGTTAAAACCCTGGTGCCTGGCAACGCCCCTTGTTTCCCTGAAGACCGGCGTCAGTCAATGAGCAGGCAACCCTCCTTTACATATTCAGAATGGACAGATGCTAAACAGGATGATTTCTATGAGTTGGATGCTGTTCCTGAGACACCTGTGTTTGACTGCTATATGGACATGAAGACTGAGTCAGACCCAGTCTCTCTCACAGTCAAATCTGTGGGCTTGCAAGAAAGGTAAAAATCAGACTATTATTTATATCTCATATGTTAAATCTGAGCACATAATATGTAAGATTTGGCTATGTCTGAAAGCTAAGACAGCTGTCTTGTTGCCTCACTTCCTAGTCAGTAAACTTTATGCATCCTCGTTTCCTCACTCCTCCGTCCTTAAGCCTGTTACCACGAAATTGATGCAATACTCTAAATGCAGCATGAGGAGGCAAGGAGGGAGGATGGAGGAAGCTTGCCGAGGACACTTGAGCGAGAAAGTACAACAGGTACATCCTATGCGTAAGACTTTTTGGTGGAAGTACCTGACACACACATAAATTCTCCTCCCCCTTCACATCAGACACAAGAGTTTTAATTCATGTTTACATTTGCAGTTTAAATTAACCATAATTGTCACATACTTTAACAGTGCATTTTGAATTATTAAATTTATTATGAAAATATAAATTATTAAAGTTTCAACAACATAACAGAAAGAGCTCTGTGGTACTGCAGCTGCACAAAGACAGCGTTTTGAAGCGACGCGTGAGTTAGCAGGACATTCGTTATACAAATCCGTCTTGATTCGATTCTTCTGTCCTTGCTTCCTTTCCTCATTTCCTAAGAGGGAGGAGCTAACAAACGAGGAAAGGAAGCAAGGAAAGGAAACAAGGATGCACAATTTTAGAAATGAGAAGCACCCATTGAACGTCATGTCTAATCAATTATCTGAAACAAATTTATGTGAGCTTTAGAAATTACCAAGCTAACATTAAATAACTAATAACTAATAATAACTAAGAAAATGCAAAATAACTAAGAATGTTTATTTCTCAGTTAAAATGAAGTCATAAAAACTTTTAACGGGACATTTGAAAACTAATAACTGGTTTCAACCACTCCATCAGATGCCCTTTTTTTTTTCTTTCAACCAACTACCAAATCACAGGCACAGGTTTTTGGGATATCAAAGTCATCGAAGGCTGCATCTATGGTGACCAGATGAAGGCATTTTTTGTAGACAGGATGTGTATATGTATACCTCAGTATACAGCCTGTGAAGACAGCATAGATTTCGTACGCAGCCTATATCTCATAAATTGCTGTTGTTGTAGTTTATTTGTTTTTAGCATTTCATATGATGGGATTGTCAGTTTAGTGTTTAATAAATGTGTCAGTGTGCTAAATATTTTAATGAGAAAAGAATGTGATGGTGATTGTGGAAAAGCTGACCACTAATGTCATCATTAAACTTTAAAAAAGCAATAGTTCAATATTTAAAAGTCTAATTTAAATTAATCTTTTCACAGCAGAAGAATTCCCAGTTCATGTGTTCAGCAATTATTTTAAAAACAATATTAGCAGGGGGGCATGGGTAGCTCAGCAAGTAAAGACGCTGACTCCAGTCAGGCTTCCTAAGCAACCAATTGGCCCAGTTGCTTTGGTGGGTAGAGTCACATTGGGTTAACGTCCCTGTGGTTGCTATAATGTGGTTCTCGCTCTCAGTGGGGCACGTGGTGAGTTTGTGAATGCCTCAGAGAATAGCGTGAATCCTCCACATGAGCTAGGTATCTGTGGTAACGCACTCAACAAGCCACGTGATAAGCTGTGCGGTTTGACGGTCTCAGACGCAGAGAAAACTGAGATTCGTCCTCCGCCATATCCGGATTGAGGCGAGTCACTATGCCACCATGAGGACTTAGAGTGCATTGGAATTGGGCATTCCAAATATGGAAAAAAAAAAAAAACATTAGCAAAGTAGTCAAAAAGTTGCAACCTTCACTAAAAAAGTTCATTAAAAAAATCTTATTTTTGCCAGTTAGTAACCTTTGTCACCCACACTTCATCTCAGATGGAATGGAAGTCTTTGATCCTTTGCTTTCATATGCCCCATGGTCACTTAAACTTTGCTGAAAATTGCAGGAGAGGTTCAAACGTGTCACTGACTCTGGACATGTGCACCCCTGGCACTACAGAACCCTATGGGGCATTGCTGTCCCCCAGAGAGCAGAGCACACATGAATACCTGCAGAATGCATCCAACCTGCTTACACCTGAGGAGCTACACAAGCGTGCACTGGACGATGCTATACTGCAGGCTGAGTTCTATGTGAGTATCATTTACACTCCCATGCATATACAGTGTATGCACACACATGCATAATAAAACAGTAATGCACATGCATATGTACACAATAAAACCGTAACCAAAGCATGACATCAGTACTCAACTTGTGATTCTGCTGCAAACAGGAGACACCCATGAACTTTGTGGATCCAAAGGAATACAGCATTCCTGGTGTGGTGAGGAAGAATCGCTACAAAACCATACTACCAAGTGTGTATCATATTTACAATATAATGTTTTGTGCAGAAACTTCTTCGAAGGTTGCTCTTGAAATAATAAAATCTTTGTAATTTTTCTCAAAATTGTAGACACACATAGCAGAGTGTGCTTGAAAGCAAAAGAGGAGGGTGATTTTCTTAGCACCTACATCAACGCAAATTATTTGAAGGTGAGTGTGGGTCAGCTCTACATTATAAATGTCGCTTTGCTTGTTGATAGAACATTTAAGTTTTTTTTACGATATGTTATCATTTATTAATAAAACAAATAACAAAGAATAGAAATAAGCCTAAAAGACAAAAAACAAAGAACAGAATAAGCCTAACTGTGGTTAATCATTAGCATCTGACTTTGTCAGTTTTAAGCAATCAGTGTATATAGACTGTTTCACTGTTGCAACAGTTCTGTACTTTTCCACATTACCTCCATGTTCTTTACATAGAATTCTCATTCAAGGTAAAAGGAAATTCGTTCTTTATCATACAGTTGATCTGTTTACATTTTTAGTTGAGTCAAGCTTATTTATGCCATAGTTTTATGTTTATATTGAGAGCAAGAACTACCTAAAATGTTTAATATATATAATATATCAGATTTTGCAGGATTATGCAACATTTCCACGTCACATGAAAATAAAGGCTGTTTTTAATTTAACGTTTGGTTCATTGTTTGTTCTTAAACTGTTTTCAGGGCTATGGAGGGAGCGAGAAGGCGTACATTGCCACACAGGGTCCTACTGTAAACACAGTGGGGGATTTCTGGAGGATGGTTTGGCAGGAGCACTGTCCCGTTATTGTCATGATCACCAACATCGAAGAGAAAAATGAGGTCTGGCTCTCTATACATATACTTAGCAAAAAAACAAACGTCCTCTCACTTTCAACTGCTTTTATTTTCAGAAAACTTAACATATGTAAATAGTTGTATGAACATAAAAATATTCAAGAACTAAGACAGAAATGGAAGTTTCACAGACATGTGACTAACAAAGGGGGGGCTCAAAATCCAAAGTATCAGTCAGTATCTGGTGTTGCCACCAACTGCATTAAGTACTGGAGTGCATCTCCTCCTCATGGACTGCACCAGATTTGTCAGTTCTTGCTGTGAGATGTTACCCCACTCTTCCACCAAGGCACTTCGTGGACATTTCTGGGTGGTATGGCCCTAGCCCATTAACTGGTCCTTCACTGGCCATTGCAGAACACTGACATTCCTGTCTTGCAGGATATCATGCACAGAACAAGCAGTAGGGCTGGTGGCATTGTTATGCTGGAGGGTCATGTTAGAATGAGCCTGCAGGAAGGGAACCACTTGAGGGAGGAGTATGTCTTCACTGTAACGCACAGCGTTGACATTGCCTGCAATGACAACAAGCTCAGTCCGATGATGCTGTGACACACCGCCCCAGACCATGAAGGACCCTCCACCTCCAAATCAATCCCGCTCCAGAGTACAGGCCTCAGTGTAATGCTCATTCCTTTGACGATAAACGCAAGTCTGGCCATCACCCCTGTTGAGACAAAAGTCTCTCTCAGCCTATTGCGGACAGTCTGAGCACTGATGGAGGGATTGTGCGTTCCTGGTGTAACTCAGGCAGTTGTTGTTGCCATCCTGTACCTGTCCTGCAGGTGTGATATTCGTATGTACCAATCCTGTGCAGGTGTTGTTACACGTGGTCTGCCACTGCGAGGATGATCCTTCCTGTGTCCTTGTAGCGCTGTCTTAGGTGTCTCACAGTACGGACATTGCAATTTATTGCCCTGGCCACAGCTGCGGTCCTCATGTCTCCATGCAGCATGCCTTTGGCACATTCACGCAGATGAGCAGGGACCCTGGGCATCTTCCTTTTGGTGTTTTTGAGAGTCATTAGAAAGGTCTCTTTAGTGTCCTATGTTTTTATAACTGTGACCTTAATTGCCTACCATGTGTAAACTGTTCCACATGTGCATGTTCATTAATTGTTTATGGTTCATTGAACAAGCATTGTTTAAACCCTTTAAAATAAAGATCTGTAAAGTTATTTGGATTTTTACAAAATTATTTTTAAAATACAGGGTCCTGAAAAAGAGATATTGAACTCTAACTCTTGGCTCAAACCCAAATTATCTAGCTATTTAATTCCCAAACATTCACTGGAATTCTGAGAGAGAGAGAGAGAGAGAGAGAGAGAGAGAGAGAGAGAGAGAGAGAGAGAGAGAATGTAAATTCTGGTTCCACCTATCAGACTCTTCCCCAGAAAATCACCATCACTGTGCATTTATACACAGAGCAGCACACCCAGAGAGTGACCCTTTATACTACTTAGTGGACAAGCACCAGCTAAATGTATCAATTTAATTCAGGCAGGCAAAATAAAAACAAATACAAAACATGACTCAAGAAGAATATATTCATCATTGACAAAGAAAACTCAAAGAAATAAACAAATTAACCTATTTCCAAAAAATTAAGACAGAATTGGCATCATATCTCACAAAAATTAAAGACTACCATCACAGGAAGCTTCTGACGAAGTATCTTGTGAGTGACCATAGTCTGGATGTAGAGACGGGTCTGCACAGACAGAGATGGAGACCCAGAGAGGACAGACTGTCACTGCACTCAAGGGGTCATAGAGGATGAACTTCACTTCCTTGCCGAGTGCAGGAAATATGAGAGCATTGGAAACAAATATTTTAAACTCATAGGACAGATACAGCCTGAATTCAGCATTGCCATGCCTCTCTAGAGGGCGAGGCGGAGCAACAGTGAGAGAGAGAAAAATCGCCAGTTCCCAGACACGCCGTCGCCTGGTCCTCGACCAATCCTCCACCCTCTGGCAGACGACAGCCGCTCTTCCGTGGTTGGACAGGAGCAAGTCCTTTGACCCCTGATGGATGGAACACCCCAACATGTTCTGGGGGCCGGTAGTGAGCCCCTCCGCCCCTTGCAGTGGCTCCACAGTCAAAGTAATATTCGATTTAAACAAAAAGACACAAATGCACATGGCAGCTGCATGTGGCTCTCTCTCTCTCTCCTGAACTGCCACATCCAGCTGCATTTATCCCTCTCATTGGCTGAGTAGCTTGATTGGGGGCCGGGCATGTATAGTCACGCCTGGCCCCACCCTCCTCCTCATCACAGTGTCAGTTTAATTTACTGTTACTCATTGTTCTCTGTAGTTACTTTTCTTTATATTTTGTGCCCTTACCTGTATGATTATTATTTTATAATTTGACTTTTTTTATGAATACATGTTTTGTTTTTTGTTTTTTTAATGAATGCTTTGGCAACATTGAACATTGTATACGGTCATGCCAGTAAAGCTTATCTGAATTGAAAAGAGCGAGAGAGAGAGAGAGAGAGAGAGAGAGAGAGAGAGAAAACCCAGACAATGATATAGAGCTCACTTCCAAAAGAAACCAAAGACTCTCTATGTGTCACGAACGCCGGTGAAGGCGCCTTCTCAATCGGCGTTCGTGACACTATGAATATGATTTAGGGATTTGTTTTTCTTTACTAAAAAAGGAAACAGTTTAGGTCAATTTCCTGTAGTCATAAGAAATCATAAAGTTTCAACTGGAATGAGCTTTGCTGGTTGTCTGGATGAATGTGCAAAAGGTATAATGTACAGTAAGCTGGCCATTATCACACAAAAAGCCCCTTCAGGGTGATAGAAGACTCTGATCCTGATCACACTGTGTGGGTTTTTTATTATTTTGACCAACTAATTGCACATTATTTCACTTATTATGTGGCTATATATCAAATAAATAGATAAATGGACATAAAATAAATTTGTTTGTGAGACGAAAGGGATTGCAGAATGACAGGGTGGACATTAAACTTCTACAGATACATTATGTAGGAAATCTGTCTGAAACAATGATCAATTATACAGATCAGCTGTCGTTATAAAAAATATTCGAACTGCATAATACTGCAATTGACCAATCAGAACCAAGTATTCCAGAGTGCCGTGTAATAATAAAACATATTTGTGTGTGTCCCACAGAAATGCACAGAATACTGGCCAGAGGACAGTGTGACTTGTGAGGGTATCGAGATCACTGTCGAACAGGTTATTCAGACAGATGACTATAGTCTGAGGATTTTCACTGTGAAGGTTTGCTTTTTTATTTACAGTGTGTGTGTGTGCGTGCTTGGAGGATGAAAGTATTTTTTACGGGGAAGAATTGTTTAAGAGTCTGATGCTCCAAACAAGGATTACATCGTGGAAGGTCATGTATAAATGTCATGTGATTCGGTAATGGAAAACTTATGGAAGTACAGAAGGAAACATTTTTACAGCTTAGCTTTAATAAATGTGTTTTTGGTCTTGGGAGGAAGATTTGTGTTCTGAAAGTTGCAGTATTTTTTCAATGAACAATTAACTCTCTTATCCCAATAGATCATGGAAAATGTATTTCTCATGCTAAATAAAATGAAGTTCCAAACATAAGCATGGGAGGAGCTTACTTCCCTTGCACCGGTTATTATTCTTCCGGCATCACATCATAACGCCTATACCAGTTATTAAGTATTATTGCCAATTATTATCAATTACCAATTATACAAATATGTTTTATCTATTTCCTGCTTTAGTTAGATTGACCAGGGGGGATCTCAGAGCTCAAGCACAGTCCTGTGCTTGAACCCCTCCATTATGGACAGCACACCAAATCCGTGTGCTCCAGGATTATATGAACCAGTGAACTTGTGAAATATGTTTGAATTGAACAGAATAAAACACATTATATTTATGCAAATAAAGAGTATTACTCAAATAGATAAAAATCAATTACGCTTCAGTCTGTTTGTGTTATGTCTGTGTGAATGAAATAGAGAAAGAGAAGGACTGGCTGAGTGGAATATTTTTCTTTCTCTAAGTGTGTTTCCTCTTGAGGCATTGCTGTCATGGCAACAAAACTTCCTAGCAATGCAGTGTTTTACATAATTGAAGGAAATGTAATCACAATATCTGTGTAAGATACCTTATAGAGATATCACAGAATATGTATATTTGTTTGTTAGTATGGGCATAAGTTTTGTGCATTAACATACAGGTCAATGTTTGTGTGTAGAGTGAGGGTGAGGAGCGTACTCTCAGACAGTACTGGTACACATCCTGGCCGGATCAAAAAACTCCAGATAAAGCCCCGCCTCTGCTGGAATTGGTTCAGGAAGTGGAGGAAGCAAGAAAACAGGCTCCTCCCAACAGTGGCCCTGTCATTGTCCATTGCAGGTACTAACAAAACAAACTCTGAAAGAGGATAAAAAAACACTTTACATTCTATGTTCGTGTATTTACCAATAATATATATACATCTATACATTGTTGCACTATAAAATACAATACAGTATAATGTAATTGACAGTATATGGGTATTCACTGAGTTCACCAAGTAAGTTCACTAGTACAGTATCTATCACAAATATTTGACTGGAGGTTAAGGGTTTTTGTAACAAGTATGAATATATTATTTTTAACATTTACCATACTTCTGCAAATGTTTCTTCTAAAAAATAATGCTTGTCCAGCTCAAACCTTATGTCTTGTTTTCTACTCTTAGTGCAGGGATAGGACGCACTGGCTGTTTCATTGCTACCTCCATTTTGTGTCAGCAACTAAGCAATGAAGGGGTGGTTGACATCCTGAAGACCACTAGCCAGCTACGCTTGGACAGGTACAAAGTATTTTCACTGTATTTACAAGTTTTATTTTAACATGAGTGTCAGTTTTAGTACTGAGAAAGCAGCTGAATAAATTCCTAGAGTGGGCCTATGTTAAATGTTAACATGACCTCAACGGTATCGGGGCTACCTAAAGTAATTTAGAATAATGGAAGATTGCAAGATCTGGTGTGGATGTATTAGGCTATTGTTAGTATATAAGTGTTACAAAAACAAATGCTACCTCTCTATATAATAGGTTTATTATGGACTGAAGGTGACTATGTTATTTTGTGGATGAGGAACATTTAAAATGGTTCTTAAGCTGTTGTTTTTGCTGTTGTGTGTTTAGAGGTGGGATGATTCAGACAGCGGAACAGTATCAGTTTGTTCATCATGTACTCAGCCTATATGAAAGACAGCTTCGGAAGACCTCAGAAGAGTAGAGCCTCTATGAGTGCACAACCTTCACACCACTCCTAACAGAGCCGATGACCTTCATCTGAACATATGCGGCAAGGACTGACGTTCAGTACTTCATGTCTTAACAAACAACAGTAGTTTAGGTTGAACTATCTTTTACGAGCAGGCACAATTTTAGATTTCATCTGTTCCTTAATTCCACCTGCCTGCTCTCCACTCTCCGTAGCCAATAGCCAAATCTCATGCCTAATCAAGACACCACTCAGTTATTAAACATACTTTTTCTGTTCATCGCCATTACAGTTACATAAACTGGTTGTTTATAAAATGCACATTTACTGCCCTAATAAGATAATAATTCACAGCAGACCATCAGTGCTCAAACACGACAATATTTGTTTGTGTGTATACTTCATATGAAGTGGTTTGGTATGAACACTATAACAAGCAGACACAGATGCCTCCATTTGAGACTATGTAAATTTAACATTTAAGGACCTCTTCGATTTCTGAGCCTACAAATACAGCAATTTCCTTTTACTGCGAAGACATTTTTACAGGATTTATAACTTAATGTAACTAAGATTCTGTGTTTATATGTACAAATATCAGTTTCACATGTTGAAAGAGCAACATCTTGGCAATCTAAAGTATGTCAGTATGTATGTGTGCGTGACTAAGTGTGTGTTAGTGCTACAGAAAGAGGGGCGAAAGAGAAAATGTTTACTATGTGTTATGATGATTATCAGACTCTGGATGTGTGGTTGGTCTCAAGGGAGAACTGAGCCTACCACGTTTAATACAAAATGGCCTTAATATGTGTCTCTCTGTTTTAACTGGGGACCATGTGGATGTTTGTAGATGTTGTTGGGCAGATCTGATGGCAGTGTGGTGTTACAGCCTGTCATAGTCTCAATAAGTAAGATTGGGAGAAAGACCAATCTCAGTACAGAATGATTTACATTTTCCCTGAGCAAACCTTTGCCTTCTTGGTTTGTGTGTTGCTGAATGCTACAGTATATCTTGTGAAAGGTTTTAGTTGGACTCTAAAAAGCATTGATGCTGCACCTCAAGGTTTTGTATGTATTAAAATGCCGAAACACTGTATTCAACTAATGTTCAATTTGTAATTCATAGCTCGTATCAATAGCAGAATTCATGACAACAGGACATATGTAGTTTGGATGTTTTTGCCCTGTACGCTTACTGTGACTCATTATTACATTTATTTTATTTTCTTGTTTTACTCTGCTTACATTATCATTGTTTCTATGTGGGTCTGAGTATCTGATTAGTTAAGCTGTATAATCAGTATTTGCCCAAGTTGGTAGCTCGTACAGCTTTGCTGAGTCTTGCAGTTTGCATGAGCAAGTACATTTAGAACTTCTTTTTAATTATGCACAAGAGAATTTTGAAATTATAAGCAGATGTCTGTGTGTGATTATGTGCAAAAGCTTCTCATATGGCAGCATCTCTGTCAGAATAAGTATCTTCAATCAATGACCTCATATGATCCAGCTGGAAGTACAACACTGGGAGTCAAATGCAAGTTATCCTTCAACTTTTTTTAAAAAGAAAGTTACTGCTACTACCCTAATTGCCTCCAGTTGTCCTCTAACTAGTCATATGTCCTCAAAATGATGTTCACTTTCAGGCAGCTCTGTGCTGAAATTTGGAAGTTTATAGAAGCTCGAAAACACTCACTTTTTTACACAGGAGATTGTACTGGCTTTTTAGTGTTGTTAGTTCAAGGCCTCAACATACTGTAGTTTGCGAGAAATGAGAATGTGCTTTAATTGCTGCTGTTATCATAGTCTTTATTATTGCAGAACTGCTTTTGTGTTTTAGTTGGTATTGAGTGATTTAATTGTATTATTTGTTTTTTAATTAACTGACATATTAGTCATATTTATTGAAAGAGTTTTGTCACTGTTTTGTGCTGTTGTTACACTGCCAAAGACTGTAGAGATTGGTCAATACCACAAAACCTGAAAAAATCTAAAACATCTAAACATTCTATATTTCCAAACTTTGAATAACGTAGCCAGTTTTAAAATTGTGGACATGTATGAAACCAGCATTTATATATTTTTATCCTGTTTTTAAAAATGAAGAATCTGGATCCCCACAGCAAAACCTGTTCTCTCGCTAACCTGTCATCCATAGTTCAGGATTTTTTATTTATGATACACTGGTCTAGTATTATCTGATATTGTTCTCTGCCTTTGCAGAGGGATTTTGATACTGCATCTTCATCATGCATTAAAAGTGTTAGAGGAATATTCTGGGTTCAATACAAGTTAAACTCATTTGACAGCATTTATGGCATAAAGTTGATTATCACAAAGTATTATTTTGACTCGTCCGTCCTTTTCTTTAAAAGAAAAGCGGTTACAGCACTTACCAGAGAAGTGAACTTGGCCAATTTTTGGAAGGCTTAAAGGCAGAAATGTGAAGCTTATAATTTTATAAAAACACTTGCATTAATTCCTCTTTTATAACTTTTTAATGTTTTGTTTGAGTTGTAAAGTGGTTCAAATTGTCATTTACATGGATTACAGGGTTTAAAGCATTATGTTGTCATGGCAACGGAGTTGTAAAATTGGATAAATCTTTACACAGAAAAGGTTAGTAAGCGAGTTTATAACACTAAAATCATGTAAACATGCATATTGTTTACATCTTGTAGCTATACTTTTGAAACTGTCAGTACTTTAATGTTTACGGATTGACCACTATTCACTTTCATTGTAGCCGCCTCGCTGTAACCCAGATTTGTGCATTTTTTGCAGAAAAGGAGGAACGAGCCGAAATAATATTTTTTTGTGGTAATCAACATTATGCCACAAATGCTGTCGATTGAGCATAACTTGTATTGAACCTGAAATATTTCTTTACAAATTAAAGTATACTGAAAGTATGTACTCTATGATTTGCAATAGAACTAGTTTCTCTGTTGGACGCCTGTGCATTCAGCAAACCAAATACATTTTCCCCAATTTTCCCCTCTTTCATCTTAGATAGATTATAAGGGCACTATTTATGTTTAAAAATGTCCCCTAATGTAAAACTTATGCAAAACTTGTTTAGAGAGGTAAGTGAGAAAACAATTTTTTATTTAAAGTGGTCAATGTACCTCTTTAAAGGAATACACTAATAGAGGCACTATGGACAGCATTTGTGGCATAGAAAATAATTTTGACTTCTCTCAGCTAGGCAATAAACATTCAAATAGACACTGCTTCAAAAGTAATCACAAGACAATCAAATCTTTCAACTTATTTGCCATGTCCATATGATGCCAGTAAAGCTAAATTTCACATGACAAACACAAGGATGCGAGGGACTGTTTACATGGAAAAATCTCCACTCCACGCTTTAACAAAATATTTCTGCTTTTAAACCTTGCGGGCCCAGTTTATTTCCTTTCTTAGTGTGTCACCATGACTGCAATTTTTGTTTCTTTTTTTTTTTTTTTGAGGAATGGGTCATATTTATATTCTGTGGAAATTAATATTATGCCACAAATAGTGTTGATAGTCAAACTTTAACCCTAAACATTCCTTTAAGGAAATGTTTTGTTATTTTGAACCAAATCTCTGTGCATCTATTACATGCTGTTTCTCAACCTAATTTGCCATTGAATGGTTCTGTACTGTGTCTGCCAGGACAACCTTGCTGAGACTTTTTTCCAGAGTCACTTGTCAATTTCAGGCCAATACTGTTTTAGGTCATCAGTGAGTTTGTTCACACTGAGTAAATTCTAGTTAAACAAGACTTTTTACATAGGTATAAACTAGGCCTTTTGAAGTCTGAATCACTAGTGCCCACAAATATAACAGGGAAATCCAATTTTTTTTTTTGGGATGTACTAATTTTTTCTTTGGGTAAAAAGTTTAATATTTATGCATTCAATGCATGCAGCAATCTTGATCAGGGTCAAATCAAAGTGTTTCATACAATTCTGTGTCGTTAATGTTACCTGAAGAATAATTTTAATAATTGAATTAAAGAATATTTTTATCACTGTTGTGGTTCATAGATTGGTAGAGAAGGGCTAGAATTGCAGTTTAGGGGAGTCGTGCCCCTCCCCCCGCTCACTGCCCACTCACTCTCAGTTGGACCCACTTCCTTCAGAACACTCCATCTGTCAGGCCCGTCTGTGTTGCCAGAGAAGAGTAACAAACACATAGGCACAGCAAACAAGTATATCATTATATCATACAAACAAATAAGATCTTGGGCCAATCTAGCTTGCATTATAACCACAAAACGTTAATTGTAATATATTTTCAAGAGAATCTGAAATGTGCTCTTCATTTTAAATGAACTTTAATTGAATAATCATGAACTAATCACTACCAGCATAGTATGTCTTTATGCACTACTGTACAAAGCTAAAACAAGCACAAAGATGAAATACTGATTTTTGAATGTGAATGCAGAGGCCTGTGCCTCAGCTGTCTTAATATCTGACATTTCAATGCCACCCAGGTATTTGGCTTTTTTTCTCCTTCATTTAATTTTTGTTCAGAAACCATGCATAGAACAGTGTTTTAATATGTTATGCTTATTTATTGTCTTTTATTGTGATTTTGTTTTAAATGTTTAGCATCCTTCGGTCTCAAAAAAGAAAAAACTATGTTTTTGTTTAATTTGAATCCTATTCTGTAGTGAAATAGATGTAGTTTGGAAAATACAATTTGCCTCATTGCTTTTGTATTGTTCCTCTGCTTTTAAGATCCAAATAGAATGTAACATGACTAAGTTTACAATATCATGGCTTGTATTATTGGTATATGCTTTAATTTTTAAATAAAAATAACTTTCTGTTAATCAGGACTGTGGAGTGTTTGGAGATTGATTGACATGGTGACATGTGCTAAAGTCTAATAAAGATGCTTTACCAGATATTTGCCACAGTGATTGTTGTAAACAACATCAAACAATAGTAATATTTAATACTGACCCTGATTACATGTATTATTTATGAAGCAATGTATTTCCAGAAAGATAATTAAGGCAGCAATTCATTTCTCTGGAATGTTATAATTTTCCTCTCAATTCACGTTGTGTGGTTAAAAATCGTTAGATAGTAAATAATAACATACAGTGATATGAAAAAGTATTTTCCCCATTAATGATTTCTTCCATTTTTGTGTATTTTTCATACTAAATTGTTTTAGATCTTCAAACAAGATATAACATCAAACAAAGGCAATCTGAGTAAACACAAAATACAGTTTTCAAATATAAAGCAAAAAAGTTATCCAACACCTATATCACCCATGTGAAAAACGAACAGCCCCCTTAAATATAATAGCTGGTTGTGCCACCTTTAGCAGCAACAACTGCAACCAAATGCTTCCGATAACTGGAGTTCAGTCTTTCATAACACTGTGGGGGAATTTTGGCCGACTCTTCTTTGCAGAACTGCAAGTTCAGCCACATTCTAGGGTTTTTGAGCATGATCTGTCCATTTAAGTTCCTGCCACAGCATCTCAATCGGGTTCAAATTAGGACTTTGTCTCCAAAACATTAATTTAGCTTATTTTGAGCCATTCAGAAGTGGACTTACTCCTATTCTTTGGATGATTGCCTTGCTGCATAATCCAGCTGCGCTTGAGCTTCAACTCACAAACTGATGATTGGACATTCTCCTTCAGGATGTTCTACTAGAGAGCAGAATTCATGCAAGTCGCTCTGGCCCTGAAGCAGCAAAGCATCCCCACACTATCACAGTATCACCGCCATGCTTGACCTTAGTTATGACGACCTTAATATTCTTGTTGTGGAATTCTATGTTTGATTAACGTCAAATGTAACTGGACTCCTGTCTTCCAAACAGTTCCACTTTTGACTCATCAGTCCACCGAACATTCTCCCAAAGGTTTTGAGGATCATCAAGGTGTGTTTTTACAAAATTCAGATGAGACTTAATATTCTTCTGGATTAAAGTGTTTTTCACCTCACCACTCCATGGATGCCATTTTTGGCCAGTGTCTTTCTGATAGTGGAGTCATGAACAATTACCTTTTTTAATGCGGGAGAGGCCTGCAGGTCCTTGAATGTTGGCCTTGACATTTTTGTGACTTCCTGGAGTCATCACTGTGCTCTTGGAGGAATTTTGGAAGGTCAGCCACTTCTGGGAGTGTTCACTACTGTGCCAAGTTTTCTCCATTTGGTGGTAATGGCTCTCACTGTGGTTCTTTTGAGTCCCAGAGCCTTTGAAATAGCTTTGTAACCCTTCCCAGACTTATGTATTTCCATCACCTTTTTCCTAATCATTTCTTGAATTTCATTCGTCCTTGGTACAGTGTGCTACTGGGTGAGACCTTTTAGCCAACTCCGTGCTGCTGAAAATTTTCGATTTAGGTGTTGATTTTATTGAACAGGGCTGGCAGTAATCAGGCCTGGGTGTGACTAGTCCAGCTAAACCACATTATGAATGCAGTTTCATAGATTTGGAGATTTATTGATAGATAAGATGGCACCGCAGATGGCTGCTTTGGTGTGGAGCTGTCTAGTGTTTTTGTTACTTATGTTTGTTTCTCATGTTTTTTGTCACTGTCCAAATCAATTTCACCAGGGATGAACTGCTGAATACTGCTAATTTAAAAGCACTCTTCATCAACTGTAAGCCTTTCTATTCACCACAGGAGTTTTCCTTGTTCATTCTGGTGAGTGTTGATATCCCACCACAAGCATGCGTGAATGCAGCATTGCAACAGCTGGCTGATCACATCACAGACATGGAGCAACAACACCCGGACTCACTTATTATTATTATGGAAGATTTTACTAAAGCTAACCTCACCCATGAACTGCCAAATACAAACAACACATTGCATACCCCACCAGAGACAGACATATACTGGATCACTGTTACACCACTGTAAAGGATGCATATCACTCTGTCCCACATGCATCTTTAGGACTCTCTGATCACTGTCATCTTCTCTCGACCTACAAGCAAATACTAAAATCAGCAAAGCCTGTAGGAAGGACTGTAAAGAAATGGACCAATGAAGCAGAGTTGTAACGATCCTGCATCTGTGTGGAAAGGCCTGAAAAGTATCACCAAGTACAATACACCTTCCCCTCACTCTGTAGAAAGTCAAATAATGGCTGATGAACTGAATGTGTTTTACTGCAGGTTTGAAAAGCCCAGTCTCACACCCCTCCCCCGCTCTGATCTTCACTTCACACACACACACACACCAAAACCTCCTGTAACCCTCCACCTCCCCCCTCCTGCTACTCAATCTGCACTTATGATCTGTGAGGAGGATGTGTGCTGGGTCTTTCGGAAACAAAAGACTAGGAAATATTCAGGCCCAGATGGTGTTTGACCTGCCTATCTGAAAGTCTGCGCTGACCAACTGACCCCCATCTTCACACAGATCTTCAATGGAGCAGTGTGAATTTCCCTGCTGCTTCAAACACTCCACCATCGTTCCAGTCCCCCCAAAAAAAAAATCACAGGACTTTAGAACTACAGACCTGTCGCTCTCACATCTGTGGCCATAAAGTCTTTTGAGACAGTGGTTTTGGCCTACCTGAATTACATCACTGGACCCTTGCTGGGCCCCCTTCAGTTTGCTTACTGAGCAAGCAGTTCTGTGGATGATGCGGTCAATATGGGACTGCATTACATCCTGCAACACCTCGACAGACCTGGGACTTATGCAAGGATCCAATTTGTGGACTTTAGTTCAGCCTTTAATACCATCATGCCTGATCTTCTCTCAACCAAACTGACCCAGGTCTCCGTGCCCACCCCAATCTGTCCATGGATCACCAGCTTTCTGACAGATAGGCAGCAGCTAGTGAGATTGGGGAAACTCACATCCGGGACCCTCACTATTAGCACTGGTGCTCCGCAGGGATGCGTTCTCTCTCCATTGCTCTTCTCCCTGTACCCAATTGATTGCACTGCAAAAGACCCCACTGTCAAGCTCCTGAAGTTAGCAGATGGCACCATGGTCATCGGCCTCATCCACGCGGGGAGGCATCTGTAAACAGATGGGAGGATGATCACACTGACCTGAACATGCTCAAAACAGTGGAGATGATAGTGGACTTCAGGAGAAATCCCCCTGCACCCCCCACCATCCTAAACAGCACTATGGCAGCAGTGGAGTCATTCAGGTTCTTAGGCTCTACATGTCTCTCAGGACATGAAGTAGGACACACACATAGACAACACTGTGAAGAAGGCTCAGCAGAGGTTGTACTTCCTTTGCCAGCTGAGGAAGTTCAACATGCTTCAGGAGCTACTGACACAGTTCTACTCGGCCATCACTGAGTCTGTCCTGTGTAAATCTATTACTGTCCGGTTTGGTTCAGCCATCAAATCAGACAGAAGGAAACTACAACGGACAGTCAGGACTGCTGAGAGGATTATTGGTGCCTCCCTGCCCACCTTCCTAGATCTGTTCATCTCCAGAGTGAAGAAACGTGCAGGTTGAATCACTCTGGACCCCACACACCCTGCCCACTCCCTCTTTGAACTGTTGCCCTCTGGCTAACGCTACAGAGCACTGAGCGCCAGGACATCCAGGCACAAGTACAGTTTTTACCCTCAGGCCATTTTACTTCTTCACAGCCCTGTATCTGCATAATTAGCACATCAGTGCAATCACAATTCTAAACATTCTAATACTGGAAAAGCGCTCTTTGGAGATTTTAGTATAATCCTCTGAGCAAGATTTTTCCTGATAGTGTATAACAAGTGTAGAACAGGGCAAGCATTACTACTTAATCATAAGGCAAAAAATTCTGGTGATTTTGAGGGGGGAATATTTCTGATTGAATAGCAGCCAGGTAAATTTAAGACCATAATTTTTTTGAGCATGTGGTGTTAATAACAGATGAGCACAACAATTCACCTGAACACTGAATATGATCATGAATACCTTGTTCGAATTATATTAAATTCTTGATAGAATTATATTAAATGTACGCTTAACTACACTGTTAATGCACTGTTTAATATATTGTCTCATTTAACCCCCTAATGTTTTTTATACCATACTGCCACATGCCTCTTTTCACCTCTGAATAATGTTTTTTCTTGAATGGTTATTTGTCTGTAAAATATTTGATTAGAAATGTGTCAGGTGACATTGTCAGAAATGGTTGGAGAAACAGGAATAGGCAAATGTTATCCTGACAAATATGATGCAACAATAATGCGACTCTCAGCTCTCTGCTGCCAGATACTCGTCTATTTCTGTAATAGCATCCCCCAACCAGAAAGAGGGGCTAGGGCCACATCACAGACCTTCTAATTATACCCATTAACAAGTTTCACAAGTACTCAGATCCCATTTCAAATGCAAAGTGTTTCCAGACTTAGCAACACTTATGTTTTGACAGGCACTAGATGATACACATTCCTTGTTTTATGTGACCATAATGTGCATAATATTTTTCTACCCAAAAACAGAAGCCAGTCAGATGTAGAGAGAAACAGAATGTAAAATCTGTTTAGCTGTCAGTCAAATGTATGCAGGTCCACAATGATAATGGCTAGGCCTATTTATTTATTTTTTACTTTATAATTTCATTTAATATTTTGGTGAAAGGCAAGTGGAATGTAAACATTTCTGTGGCAAACAGTCTTATAAGTCTTCCATTACCGACACTAAAGAAAGAGATGCACACAGATGTCCTTAGAGGACGCAAATAAACACTGAATACTATTTTCATGTATTTTGTTATCAATTTTATTTGTCTTCATGTCTGTGACAAGTGCATGACAAAGCCAATAGTTTTTGTTAGAATAACAAATTTCTGAGACAACCATGCTAGTGAGAAATCATCACTAGGGGGATCTTGTCATTCTTATCAAAGTCTGACTCATGTCATGCCGTTAAAAACGTACAGCCCAATGAAAAGTGCTGCTTTGTACAGCTTTTGGGCTGTTTGGAGATACTTACTGGGTAAGTCAGTAGGACCCATAGTTTTGTATATTAATGAAACGTTGGATCTCAACATAAAAGTCCAGAGAATCGTGGAAACCAAGCCCATCTCGCACATTTTAATATTAACAGATTTAAAACTTCCCTTGCCCAGAAATTTTCACGAGTCTTTAATCTGAAGTCTGAGTCAAGTTTGGAGTCTTTCGCAATTTTTAAATGACTTTTCAAGAGTGGGGATTATGTGGTAAGATTGTTTGAATTCTATCTTCATATAGGATAACAATTTACACTAAGTTACAACACAAGTAGCTTAAAGAGGATAGTTCTGATGGTGGCACCTGCTTGAGCAAAACATGCTTTAAAGTAGCCTAACACTAGACATTTTTAAATTATTAGATAAACGATTTGCTTTGTTAGTTTTTAGAATTTATTTTAAAATTGAGCTATTTATGATTATTATTTATTCCTTAAATTTTTTGGCATAATCAAACAAAATCTTTAAATCTTTGATGCATTCCTTATAAGAATATCACTGGTTCATATGGAATTACGATTGTGTCAATAATAATGAATGTAACTTTCAATACAAGTTAAGATCAATCGACAGCGTTTGTGGCGTAATGTTGACTCCCACAAAAAGATTATTTTGATTCGTCCCTTCTTTTCTACAAATAGCGAAGCTATTAGTTTAACTACATTTAAGCGAGGTGGTAGCTTCGCTAGTTTTAAAATCAAGTAGCTTTTCAGTAGCAAAGCTATATTTTTGATTAGGTAGCTGTGTAATTTTGAAAAACGCTACACCATACATAACAATTGTGTTTACCACAGCCAGTTTTGAATCAGAAATAAAGATGTCAGACTCACAAATGTATCGCTCATTTTAGTCGTTTCTTTACAATGAATTTGTCACAAGCTTTTTGAATCGGTTCGCGACTATATGTGAATGACTCACACGCGTGTTGCTGAATTGTTTGGTTCACGCTCTCAGTTGCCAACATTTTAAAATACGGAAAATAAAGTAACACTGGTTGCATTGGATATACAATCAATGGAAACTAAACCTGCACATGCGTCCTATCATTTGCTAGTGATGAAGAAGGTCTTTATTAAGTTCAACACGCGTACAGCTTGAATGGCACTGCAGGTAAAGATTTTACCACCAAAAGAGTATCAAAACATTTTAGGGCACATTAAAAAGTACCATGGCATTACCACGTGTTTTGGAATTTTACCATTACCTGGGAGCACCATGTATATACAGTGGTATACAAATAAAGTAGTCATTTATTGAAGTAACATGGTATTCTTTGAAGTACTTTGAAGCACCATATCAATACATAATAGTACATAAATATGGTAATTGTAAGTACCATGTTACATCTGATACCATCAGAAATCAAATTGTTATTGCCCAGATGTGCTTAAACACACAAGAAATTTGGCCTCTGATCAGAAGCCTCAGATATACAACTATAGAATTACAGGATATGATGAATAGTATATGTACAGAGTTTTATACAGGAATGTGCCATATGAAATTTAAAAATAGTGATTTTTCATTTTGAACACATGGGTTTGTACCGGTAGAATGCATAAAGATGAATTTACATCCATATTATTCGCACCAAAGCCATGGTAATCAGGTATATGCAGATACTGCTGTATTGGCTATACCATGGCTTTGATAAACATTATGTGAATAAGTATTTTTAGATGCATTGTCTATGACAGTATGCTCTGCGCATCTCTTGCTTTGTTATTGAATGATAATATTAAATCACATTAATTCACCTCTGTAAATTCGTGAAATTGAGCCGCAAAGCTCCACCATCCAGTAGGTGGCGGAAATGCACCTTACGTTGAAAAAGAAGAATGACAGTACTTCTGACCTTACAGGATTGAAAGGTCTCCACCTTGGAAATGGAAGCGTTATCGGTGGTCAGTGGAGTCAGAAGAAAGATTTCATCTATCAAACGAAATTTTCTTCGTGGAAACTGTACAATTTATGATTTGAGGGTGGTTGATTCATAGCATTTCTAGTTTTACAAAAGTTCTTTCCTCCCAAAAAAACAAAAAAAAATCCAGAATTTTTATGTAAAATAATGCAGTTTATATAATACACTAGAAAAATCATTACAGTGTTTTTAAAGTTCATGGCTTTTAAAGGTGCTATATGTAATATATTTACTGTACTAAAGCATACAATTATCATAATATGTAATCAGAGATTTAGGAAACATGCTAAATTGAAATAATGGCTTCTCCGAAAACAATGCTACAGCCTGAATATTCCAGATTTTAAACAAGTTAGTGGACAAATGCAGCATGTTGCAGCCATGGAAGCCAGCAATACATCTACACCCATGGCCAAAAGTATTGGTAGTGACATACATTTTGTGTTTCGCAAAGTTTTCTGCTTCAGTTGTTGTGGTGTTGATTCACATTCACATGCATTTGATTTGAGTGATCAAATGCATTTTAAATAATTGCAAAAAAGCTTAATTGGCCAAAAAAATAACTATATCACAAAAACCCAAATTTCACTGTTTTTTTGGCCCTGACACAAATTTACCAGTTAACATTATTTCACTAATCCTATCAGCAGCACCTGGGAAAGTGTGAATGAGTACCAGTCACTCACTATCATTCTGATTGGATTATAAGAGCAGACTGATTGTTATAAAAGGAGGGAAGTGCTTCCAATCATTGTGTTTTTGTTAGCAATGTTACCTCTAAAGAAAGACGTGCAGCCATCATCGCTTTGCATCAAAATGCACACTGAGGCGAAGACTTTTGGACAATGGCCAGGTGTCAAGAATGGCAGCAAAGAATCCACTTCTCTCCAAGAGACTGCAAGGCAACCCACTGACCTCTGCCTGCATTATCTTGGTCACAGGATGGTCTGCTCTCTTAAAACAATAAGCCAATGCCAAATAAAACCTTCACCAGCCTTATAACAAAAGACACTGCATCTATTTGCACTTCCACAATTAATAATTGACTTCAAAAACACTTAATCATTAATCTTACAGTTCATACAAAATCATACAAAAAGTTTCAATGTTGCCCACAAATATTACTCAGTTTACTAATTTAAACCATGAATTGTATTACACATAGATAACTAAACTTGACATTACATCCATGCTGTTGTCCACTCAGTCCACTGCTGTTCACTCTGCTGACTTACGACTGTGCAGCAATGCACAGCTCGAACCACATCATTAAGTTCACCGATGACACGACCGTGGTGGGTCTCATCAGCAAGAACGACGAGTCAGCATACAGAGAGGATGTGCAGCGGCTAACGGACTGGGTAGAGCCAACAACCTGTCTCTGAATGTCGACAAAACAAAAGAGATGTTTTTTGACTTTAGGAGAGCACAGAGTGACCACTCTCCGCTGAACATCGACAGCTCCTCTGTGGAGAACGTCAAGAGCACCAAATTCCTTGGTGTTCTTATAAGAGTCAGATCATCATCAAAGGGAGATAGATAGAGGGGTGGTGGTGTAGTGGTCTGAGCACATAACTGGTAATCTGGTAATCAGAAGGATGCTGGTTCGAGCCCCACAGCCACCACCATTGTGTCCTTGAGCAAGGCACTTAACTCCAGGTTGCTCCAGGGGGATTGTCCCTGTAATAAGTAACTCGCTTTGGATAAAAGCGTCTGCCAAATGCATAAATATAAATATAAATAGATACAACCAAGCAGATGTTTCTCCATGATGGAATGACATGTCCACTGAACAAGCCAAAAAAGCCTTGATGGATTTGATGAACTGAACATGTGTGCTAACCTCAACCAGACACAGGCAGGGACAAACCCAATTATCCACTTGCTACATGTATCTGGTGATACTAGGTGTTCTGCAGATGCATACAAAGCGACAAATGGACTTGGCACCGTGAACACCTAATAGTGACCACGCAGAAACTATGAGTCACCACTTGTAAAAAGGCAGGAAAACTGCAAAAAATAGATAGATTTGGCCCTTGAAGGTCTCTGCATATTTCTGTCTTTTCTGAGCACTGAAGTAAAGCAATTATTGTTAATAATTTGCACTTTATGAATTCATCCTGTTATTAATTTAATCTGACTCCAATTATATATGAATCTGACTCCAATTTTATAATGAACTCTAATTTAGATTAAGGCTCTAATTACTTACTGATCATTCTTTTATTTTTAATCTTTTAAGTTGTTGATTACTCTGAATCCTCTTCTGTTCATTTACCTTTTGATCAATTTCTAATAAGATTCAAACTTATATTCTTTAAGTGGCTTCCTCCTACATTAAAGCTTCAGTTATGATATAAATGATTCTTAAAATGGTATTCTCCTGCTCGGTTCCTCCAGAGCGGTTTCTCCTATTTTACAGACCCAGTATTGATATAAATGATTTTGAAGGAATACAGAATAAATCTGTATTTAAAACACAAGTTACAGAAACAAGTCAAAGAACATACCTGGCAGTTGAGAACACTACATGCAATTGCAAAGCATGGGAAATCTGAATGCAGATTCCTATTATTAAAGTTACACATTGAGGTGTGAGATCATCTGAGCTCTGGGCCAGCTTTCCTTAAATATCCAGACAGAATACACATTGTGTACCAAATGGTATTATCCTTTGAACAATGAGAATTTGGGGGTGAATGGGTTCTTGGCTTCCTGGTGTTAAACGTTCAAGTATTGACCTCCAGTATTATTCAGTATTTGGCAAAGACCTTATAACTTTGTTGTCATTACGTTTTACAAACCTGGAAAAAATTTGTATACATCAGATATGGTCTTTTGTTACATACAGATCTTAGGTGAGTTTGAGGTGATTCTGAGCTGAAAGGGAATGGATGAGAAGGAGAGGGGAGAGAATGGGACAGATGTGGAAGGGCATCAATGAGGTGTGAATAGGCAATCTTCGCTCAGTGGGGTGTGGTGCCTCTGGAAGAGATGCTAATTGTGAGAAAGTTCATATGTTGATTTTCTCAAAGATCATACATTTGCTCTTTGCCTTTGAAATGCAAACACATTGCATAACTTCTTAAGAGATGTAAAAACCCCATCTCCTAGACTCTGTAAGGCTGCCTTACAGAGTCTAGGAGATGGGGTTTTTACATCTCTTAAGAAGTTATGGGAGAGAGACTTGAATTTAGTACTTGAGGATGAAGAATGAGGTAGGATTTAAAAAAAAAAAAATGCCAAGTCTATGTCTAGGGTTGCAAGGGTGCACTTAATTCAATTTAAGATACTGCATAATTTTATTGGACTCCCACTAGATAGCATAGGCTTGGTCTTAAAGACACACACACTTGCTGGCGATGCCAATCAGAGGATGGGGACATAGCCCACATTTTTTGGTATTGAATAAAGATTCAAGAGTTTTGGTCGAGGGTTCAGAGTTATGTCTGTGAGATCCTGAGCACTCAGATTTCACTCTGCCACAGACTTTGTATTTTGGGTATTGGGGTGGATGTTAATGTAGGCAATAAACACTTTAAAAACTGTGTCCTTACCAGTGTGATTATCGGCAGGAAAGTGATCCTTGGGGGATGGAAGTCGGCTGGTGCACACTCATTTCATGAGTGGTGCACCGAATTGGGAAGAGTTGCAGCCTTTGAAAATATTTTGATGAAAGTTGTTTCTGTGTTTTCATGTGCTGATTGTGATGATTTGAGTTTGGAATCAATAAAAATGGTTAATGACAAAAAAGAAACAAGTTATTCATTAACTATAACTCATTATTACTGTGACTATTATATTTTACTACACATAGTTCACTCCAAAAGGGTTGTTTAGTTAACTATATAATTGTTACACATTTAGCTTTATGCTAATACATTGATAGACATATATAGGAAGCAATTTTTGTGCAGAGATCCACATGAGCATATTTTCGTGTCTTTAATTCTTTACGTTTATTTATTTAATGCACCACTGCTGCAACCATCAAAGCTCTGCATGTTCACTGTCGGACCTCAAATCATATGCTGAGATCAATGTTCCTGTTATAATGCATAATCCATAGGTTTATTTTTGAGTTGATGTGGAGGGTATTGTCAGGATTCATTCTGCAGAAACTGACACTACTTTAATAAATAGTTAAGCTGTAAAAAGTTTCATCAAACTGTTGGATAATTTTTTTCCCAAATGTCAAATTCGTGTGCAAGCATTCAAAAGCAGTTGTGTGTCAGACAGTACATGAATATAGATTTTTCAGTACCGGTACTGCAGAAAGAATCATTACTTTTTTTCTTCCTTTTAAAGAATCAACTTGGTACAGACGTACTGGCACTATTGACAATCATCAGTCTGTTATTAATAATTGTATATTATGTTATAATAGTCTGTAAAAATAATAAGCATATGCAATCCATAATTGACCAGTTAAAAATGATCAAGAGCACGCAAGGCCATTTCTAGGCTTAGCTAGGGAGAGATTGCTATGGCAGAGAGGAGCGCAACTCAACGTGCAAGCCACCCTAAGTGTCCGATGATGAAATCGCTCAAGGACACAGGAGAGGCAATAACTTGGCCAGGCCAAAATAATCTGATACATGCATCATACTGAATGTTTCTACACTGAATATAAATGTTATGGCCCTTAATCATTTGTGTACAAATCAACACATTAGTAGGGGTACAATAAATCCAATGCAGTGTCAATGCAGCATGTGTTCGAACATCACTATAAAAATCCAAGTCAGACTGGGCCAAGGAATCACTTTATTGCAAGGATGTTACCAATCAAAGGGCTGCCATGATGCTCAGGCAGTCTTCTGCCTCAATTATGGCATTGTTTGCCTCTCTGCCTCCTTTATCTAAAACAAGAATTCACAACAAAAACATAGGAGCACCAACTGATTTTTTTGTTGAACGTTTTAACAAATGCTGTAAATCACAACAGATTACCTTTTTATAAAAAAATTTGCGCTCTAAGTCCTCATGGTGGAGTAGTCAAGTGCTGAAAACACACACACACACACACACACAAATTACATTTGCATGGTATTGTTTATAGAATCAATTAGTCCTCGATTTTAATTCGAGGACGTTTTAAAAACTTACCATGTGTATTAAGGGTCAAATGTCTACTTTGTTCAGGCCCTTCAAAGATTTTAGAATGCTGTATGGCTTTCATCAGTAACCTGAAGTATTCTGTGGAAGGTCATCCATCTACAGCCCCCTCAGGTGCACCCTCGTTCTCAACAAAGACTATATCTAATTTTGCACCAAGGTCGAATCTGTGACATTTGAAGCCTTGAATACTCCCCTGAAAAATTCTGTCCCTGCACACATTTATTTGATTGCTGGTGGGACAGCTAGTGAAATCCACTTTGTTAACAAGCTTCCTCAAAATGGCCTGCTACCGAATTCTGCCATATTCAGCCATAATTTTTTGTAAATGTGTTGTGGCAGTGTTACGAAAGCAAATATGTTATAAACCTACACTGAAGAATCATTGTCCTCAAGTTCTACAGTGGGAATAGACAAAGAAGACTGGTTGGGAGGTCTTATAATTCAATCAGAATGATAGAGTGATTTCACCTGACTAGTACTCGTTCACACTTTCCCAGGTGCTGCTGATATGATTCGTGAAATAGTGTTAGCTGGTAAATTTGTGTCAGGGCCAAAAAAACAGTGAAATTTGGGTTTTTGTGATAAATGTAATTTTTTTGGCCAATGAAGCTTTTTGCAATTATTTTAAATGCATTTGATCACTCTGCACAGTAATCTAGAATCAATGTGAATCAACACCACAACAACTGAAGCAGAAAACTTAGCGAAACACAAAATGTATGTCACTGCCAATACTTTTGGCCACGGCTGTAGGTTAGTGAGGGGAGGTGAGGGAGCAGACGTGTGTGTAAGTGAAAGAGCATTTGAGTGTGGGGGTGAGGGTGCAGACCTGTGTGGAGGTGAGGGAGAATAGGACTGTGGGGTGAGAGAGCAGATGTGCATGGAGGTGAGGGAGCAGCAAAGTTGGTCATCTGCAGCTGAGATGGTACCTGAGGGATGGGTGATGGAAGGTAAATGCTGGTTTATAATGCCCAAACAAACTTTAACAATTGTTGGGTTTATTCATATCCGTGTTAGCATTTCTGGTTTTATTTTTCAGACTGTACATGTTGAATCATTTTTGGGGGGTTGTGGAATGTTTGAACACTCTGGTAAGATTTATGTTACTGACCAAATCCAACAAACCATGGTGTAATCTGATTTGATTACAAGTCTTTGCCATGACGATGTGGTAAACAACCCTACAAACTGTATTGAAATTACTGCACAGATATAACTGCCTTGCCTTGGGAACCTAAAAGGGGCTGTCAAACTATCTATTTTTTGGGGGGGATGAGTGAATGTTAAAAGTACATATCTGTATTTGATCCATGTATCTATTTATCTATCTGATTTGTTCGTGAAAGTTTGTACGCAGATCACAAGCACAAATATGTGCATACTGAGGTCCACTGTTTTCACATCCCACTCAGGTGGCCAAAGTGTCCACCCAACAGAAATACGTTTAGCTCTGGAAGAATATTCTTGCAAAAGAAAAGAAGAAAAAAAAAGAGAAAAACCTTAGAAGTTTTCAAAACACTGTACCTATTCCTCAGGTGGGGCAGTCCACTGAATATAAAGAGTTGAGAAACCCATTATCTAATGGTCCTCGACATGTTATGGTCCTGACAGAGTGCTGACTCTTAACATAGCAAGAGGTAAAGGTCAAACTGATTGCTACAGATATCTACTTTTTATACAACCAAACAACAGACACCAAGTAATACTTTTTTTTTTTAACTGCCTAATTCATTTTGCACATTCACTGGCTGAAGGAAGTCTGGACTCATCAGGTGCTGGAAGCACAAAAACACTGACTTGCCATATTGGCCTCTCACATTTCCAGGCTAACCTAGAACAACATAAATTTAACATACTAAATACAGGTTAAAATCATTGCCAACATTGGACAGGTCTTGGAAGCAGCCCAAAAATCCCTTGTTTGATGCTTTATAAAAAGAACATGTAGAACATGTACAGTACCACAGTTAATACTATGTTTAAGGATATTTGTGACAAAAAACAAAGGATGTTAGTTTTTTATTGTGAAAACTATTGGAACATGGCATCAGCCAAATGTTAATACCTGCCCTGCAGTTTAAGCAGCTGGGTGGGTTGAATATACTATCTAGTTTTGTAACATCAAAGTTTACCTTCACTTCGGGATCGGCAAAATAAATGCATTGTGGACAACAAAATGTTGGTGTATCCTGACTGCTGCAACTCTTGCCGCACATGCGAAATGGCACTTAAAATGCCATCAAATGTAAATAATGCCTGCTGATCTCCGTCTCCACCTTGTCCATTTTGACAGGTCAGATGAATATGCATAATGTGCGCTTATCATAATAAGAAGGCACTGAATAGAGCTCTACAATTAAGTTTTTACTAGTAAGAATTGCTATTGTAGAGCTCAGCAATTGCATTCTTACTCGTAAAAATGTTGTTAGAGAGCTCTGTAATTGGAATTAATTCTTGTAAGAATGTAATTTAACTAAAGAGCTCTGCAATTAAACATGTCTTTAATTTGATTTTTACTCATACAAATTCAATTAGAGAGCTCTGAAATTGGAATTCTATCTAATTAAAATGCAATGATGAGTAACGTTGGGAACATTAAAAGATCATTTGGCTTTCCATACGAGTAACGCTGGGAATATTTAAAGATAGATATTCGGCTTGCCATAGTTACCATGATGTTACACCGTAAACTCTAAAAGGACCGTAAAAATGGCTATATATAAAACAGCTGTACAGCTCAAATAATATTCAAGTTTTAAAAGATTACTTAATGTAAGTGCTTTTGTAAAAGTATAAGCTTCACATTTCTACTTTTAAATCCTTCAAAGATTGGCCCCACTAACTTCCATTGTAAGTGCCTCAAGATATTTGCTTCTTTTTTATTTAGAGAGAGAGAAGGATATCAAGAGTGGTAATCAACATTATGCCACAAATGCTGTCGATTGAGCTAAAATTGTTTTAAACCCTGAATAGTCCTTTTAATATCTTTACGTTTCCTTCAAAGGTCCACAGAGATCAGTACATTTCTAATGACTATAACTGTATTAGCTCTATTGGATCAGCAAGAACTTCCTTGATATGATGCAAGCTTGCGCGGAGGGATATCAGCCATTGTAACACATTTGTAATATGTCTTGTTGCCTGGAGACAAGTAAAATGGTGTCGGTAGTCGACTTAAAATTCGTTCCCTGCCGGCCATGTTGGCTCAAACCGAGCTATCATTATTATGTTAGAAGGCAGATGACGAAGGCCCACCTTGATCCAAAATGTCGTCAGGCGCGTCCTAACAGAAGTTAAGGACGTAACACACTTTACCCCGCGCCTGATATCTGTGACGCTGTTGTGGCGGACCTCAGAGCTCGAGCTCAGAACGGCAGCGGGAGAGAAGTCATCGCTTCTCCTGCTGCATTTAATCACACTGCGTAGGTTTACAGCAGGTAAGATTATGCATGTACAACTGCGTTTCAATATGTTGAGTGCTGTTAATGTTAGCAATGCTCCCCCGTTCGGAATTGCACTGGAAGCTGATGTTTTTGGTCGTCTTGTCAAACCTGACAAGCGTCTGTAGCGAGGCAAATCAGCCGCGCCTCCTCTCCGACGTAGCTACAACTGTGCACTAGCCTAACGCTACCTATTACTATTTTGGTTAACTAACGTCACTTTTCCCATTTTACGCATAATTGCTGTTGAATCGAAAGGACGAAACAAGGGCCTTGGACCGTTTCACAACGGTTGATGGAAAGCAGAAACACTTTAGTTGCCTGTAGTGTTCGAGGAAGTGAAAAACCGGGACTAGTGTTTCATTCTCTATGGCTTAAAATGGTGTCCGTGTGAGTGGTCATCATCTGTTTACACCGCATCTGCGTCAGATTGACAATAATGACATTTATTTTTTCAGAACATAACTCGTTGCTGAATATTAAATGGTAGGTTATTGTGCATTTGCAAGGAAGTAGCTTGCCAATTATCATTGTGCAACTTAGACTGGTTGTTGTTATGGAGCTGAGCAGCCGCTTAGTTAAACGGCGGCTTGCACATGGTTATATGCTGGACTTTTATAAGTAACGTTGAGTTGAACAACACATTCATGATGGCTGATTCATGCTGAGTAAGAGGAAAGCGGTTTGTTCACTGCGTTCAGTTTTTATAAGGTGGCCTGTAGACGGTCTGTATTAATCCAAAATATCTATATTAATCATTCATTTGCCCGTTAAACCTACCCTCAAACGGTATACAATTAAAAACGTGACAACTGGTTGTTTCTTGAAAAGTAACAGAAACCCGAAGGTTTCTGGTCACTTGCTTGTCAGGTGATAGTTAGCCATTAGCTTATCAGCTGGCCTCCTGTCATTCCGCAATTCTCCTGTCATTGTTGAACAATAATTGCATTGCATGGTATTTTTTACGCTGTTTTATTATATTATTTTATTTTAATTTTTTATTTAATTGAGTACATGGCTCTATCTAATTACAAGGTTGTTCTTGTAGCATTATTCTGAAAGTGATTTAACTTGAGTTATATGAAGGGGCAAGCGTCAAGGGCATTGAATATCACACTTACCTACTGTAGATATAATTTTGCATGCGCGTATGCACTTTGATCTATTACAGTAATACAAAAGAGTCTGATTTGAAATCATTTAATTTGTAGGTAGCCAATCTAATCAGCTACAACCCCTTAAAAGAAGCAGTCCCTCATGTAATAACTTTTGCAGCAGGAAGCTTAAATTATCATTATATTAATGTAAAAATTCGTAACTTTGTGCGTAGTTGTATTTTATTTTTTTAAATCTAACCAAAAATGTACTTCTGACAAGTGACAGTCCTTCAATGAAAGCATTGTTCAGTGCATGGTGACACTCAGGACTCACTGTACAATAATGTATTGTACTGGTAACCTATTAAGTGTGACGATCTGAGTTTTCATTTCAGTTTCACTTAAAATAGGAGTTGTGTCCTCTCTAACACAACAAATGTATTATTTTAGACTGTTTGTTTGTTAATGCTAATCTTCATTTGCATTTTTATAACAAGCCTTACATTTTTACAACAAGCCTTACATTTTTGAATGACTAGAAAAGTACCTTTTGGACAGAGTTTTTAGAAATATCTCCATTTTGTTTTGGGAGGTGGCTTTTTATTGTTGTTTCTTATTAAAATGTCCACTTTCACTCACGGCTAGAATAACCAAGCCTTCTTTTCAGGCCTATTGGTAAAATTAAATCATGAAGTTCCTCTGCGGTCTTGTCTTGGGCACTGATTAATCTTAGTCCTTGGTCAGGTTGCATTGAAATTGATGGTACATTTGTATTTTTTTTTTTTTTTTTAATTTGTCTTGTAGATTTTGCCTTATTCTGGGTCTTTGGAAGTTGCCCTTAGAGATTAGTTTACATTGGCCAGCTGTGCTGTGCTTTATGAACCTTGTTTTAAAGTCATTTGTGTGGCATATCACCATTCAGCATTGCCTGCAAGTGTCAAGTAGTGCCTGTTTTTGAAACATCTTGTGCAGGGGTCACCAAACTATGGCCCGTGGGCCCTACAAAATGTTTTGACCGGCCCTCAGAACCATGTGTGAATGAACCAATATAAGAACTGGATGGTAGCCTAGATTTGTTCGGCAATGAAATGCATGAATCAAACAAGAGGAGGCCAGTCTTTTGTTCAATTCCACCATCTCGTTCAACATGAGAATAGGCCTGATGAGTTATGAATTAAATTATATAAACAACTTATTACAATAGCATACTGACTTTATTGAAACTCATAATAATTTTTTAGGCTACTCTGCAGTGCCGAAGTCTCTTAGTAGAATTGTAGATGCAAATTTTAATAAATGAGTGTTAGCCTGAATAATTCTGAATTTCCTCATTCAAAGCATAAAAATGGCACCATCAATTACGCAAAAGCGTAATTTTCAGAAACGGTCCATGCACGAACCAATGAAAGACTTGAGTCACTGAGATTAATCAAATCATCACCAATACTGAATAGTAGTGATGTCACGGTACCAAAATTTCAGTATTCGGTACCAATACCATTGAAATTTCACAGTACTCGATACCATTTTCGGTACCAAACACAAAAACAGGTTACTAAACAACACTCTTTTATTAACAAAGTTAACAAAACATTAGCAGCAGAACTAAGAACAAAAATATGCCATTGAGCAACACTTCAATTTAAATATATTATTTTTTAATTATAACAAAACTGAACAATGTATGCTTAAATAGGGCCCTATAAAATCTGTTTTATTTTTTCCCAAATTCCGTTTTTTCCGTTTTAATTTTTGAAAATTCCGTTTTTTCCGTTTTAATTTTTGCGAATTCAGTTTTTTTACCCTTTACTGTTATTTCAGTCGTAAAAAGTGTGCTTTTAATGTTAATGATTAAAATGTACACAAATAAAACAGGAATGACCTTAAATTTATTGAGGTAACAAACATCACATTTACTCAGTACTTTTACTGCATGATGCAACATAACACTGCACTCTAAGTACTAACACAATATTAATGGTTATGAACCAATGGTTATAAATAAAAGTGCTCCATTAGCTTTTTCTTTCAAGTAAAAAAAATAGAACCTCTCAATTTCAGAATTATAAAGTATTTCATAAAGAATCATCTTTTCCATACAGTACATTAAAGTGCATCAAAAACAAGGCAAAATACAGCAAGTACTCCCTGAGTTATACAATTAAAGTTGACTTTGTCATCATGTAACAGACAAAAACTTTTGATGAAAAGTAAAGTTGTAGGACTAGTTAATCCTTGTGAGCTAACTTTCTTCATTTAAGCTTCCCACCTATCAGAAACATCACCATTGAAATACATGTTGACAAAACTTGCAAAACAATAGTTCACCTGACATGTAAAAGTCACGAGGGAACTGCTCGGCTCTGTACTCAGGGCTTAGCGTCGTGTTTCTCAACTTTTTCGCCGAAAGCGGAGCTGTGGAGAGCCGCTTCGCCATTTTTTCATTGTTTTGATGGGGGAGGGTGAGAGGGAGGGGGAGCTGAAATGACGGAGTGGGAGGGGTTGTGTCGCCCAGATTTGCGTCCCCCGGTGTGCATTTCCCCCAGACGTACGTTCTTCTCCCACACAAAACAGAATTTCATTTCAAATGTAGAAATTCCGCGTTTACACCAGATTCCGCGTTAATTTGCCAATTCCGCGATTCCGTCCGCGATTCCGTGATCGCGGAAATTATAGGGCCCTACTTAAAGTATTTTTGAACACTTATATAAGATTTGCTTCAACTTTTAATTTAAGTTTTTACCAAGTACAAAAAAAAGCCTAAATAAACAAGCATACAATAGAATTAATAAAAAACAATTTCCAAACTAATGTGCAAAATGTTCTCATATTAATAAAGCTGCATATTGCCAATTTTCTTCACGATAATAAATGCACAGTGACGTATATTATGATTAAATAAGTCGTGAGCCATCGCGTTCTAATTTAGCTGCATTAAGCGTCTGCGCTCGAGGGATGAGCGTCCCCGAGGCAGAGACTCTCTCAGCCAGGTGCAGTTTCAATCTCTCCCACTTTAGATCGGGACATTCGCGCAACTCATTGAAGAGGTGCTTCCCACACAGAGAAATGCCAGTTTTTGAATTTATAGTTAATAACATGAGCTGATTCTGTATTATTTGAACTTTAATAAAGCTATAACACATTAAAATAACTGCATTTAAGATGTAACGCATGTTTCCTTTAAAGAGCTCCGGCTCCGTTTACTCCACGACGAGAGTGCTTCTGAATTTATTATAATTCATATTTTTTTATAATTCCCTAATACTTTGGGATCTACATAAAATGAAGATGTGAAAGTTTAGAGTGAATCTGGACCGTGATCTGTGTAATTCTTCTCCTCCATCAGGTGTGAACTGCAGCGCTGCTCTGGGGCTTCATCGTTACAGTTTAATATGATTTCATGTTACGTTAAATGAGATCAAATGACTATTCAACAATGAAACTTTTTCTCATAATTTATTTTATTTTTGACATTGTCGATAATGTCGACTAACCGTTTCAGCCCTAAAGCAAATGATAATATGCTTTTAAACTCACCTGCTATATTTGCTTGAATAAATCCAGGTGTCTGTCTTTCAGATGCTTTGTTAAGTTTGATGTGTTTCCTCCTTTCTTCAGAAAATTGTGAAAGCAGCGTTTTCAAATAGGTTTTTGCTGGTTTCCCTTTTCACTAGCCTCAAATCCAAAGAATTTCCAAACCTGGCTTTGTCCACTTTTTCTTTTCGACAAGATTCAGTTGAGACTCCTCAGCAGCTTTGCTTGTCGCCATCTTTTGCTTGGTTTTTGCATCTTTTGCATTTTTGCTTGTTGTGAGCGTTCGAAAGTTCCTGACTCTGCATGGGAACCGGGTAGACTCTGTATTTTTCACAACACTACTGGACTAGAGTACTTAAATGTTCTTTGAGCCAATGGATGGATGCACTGATGTAAGAGATGTAATGCACATTTCACACAGATGTAAAGTTCTTTTCTTGTTAGACTACAATAGAAAAATTTAACAGTAAACAGGTGGTACTACAAGCTTGCATTTCTCAGGAATCTTCCTTTATTATATTAAGTGGGCATGCGATTAATTGCGTAAATGTTTTTAACGCGTTAAATCGACAGCCCTAATTAAAACACAATAATAAAAGGAAACAAAAAGTGCAATTACAATAATTGTAACAAAATTAAGACAGATTTGTGTCTTTTGCTTTCCAGCTCACCACTTGTACTTGTCACTCAATTTACAATTACAGCGACAATTACAGCGTGTGCTTGTTTAGAGCGGACACTACAGAATTGCTGAAATGCATTCTTGTAGGAACTTTATAATGGGGCTGAAGCATGTTAATCAGATGCTTAAACCCTTTTTTCTTGATGACTGAGTATGGTTACATATTTGCAGTCGGGCTGGGCGATGTAGCCAAAATTGTTATCATGATAATCTTTTTCATATTGTTCGATATTTATCACGATATACATTTACACATTGCACTTTCTTTTTTTTTTTTATTTCAAAGTTGACTGTTTAGAATAGTTTTTTTCTTGTTTTCTTCAGTCAAAATAGTCTCTACGAAACTGCACAAGGGGTCCAGAGACAGCCAAAGCAGTGGGGTCTGTGGGATCTTTTACTAATTTGACCATCTTTTACCGTTTATCAATTGAAAATGAATGTTAAAAGATCATCTGTTTGTTCTGAAGCATAGTGACATCAGTCCAGTATTTGTTGGAATATTTTTAAATAAAAATTAAATCTTTTTTATATTTCTTTAGATTCAGATACCCAAGTATGGGGGCATAGAAGCCCTTGTGACTGTGGAATGATGCAGAATGTGGGTTCAGGGGTGTCCCGAGAGAAAATGTAGAAAATGTTTTCTTTTTTATTTAAAAAACATTTGTATATTTTCATTAAAAAGAGAGACTAATCTACCAAATAGTAATTTTAGTCTTTCTTATCCATTCCAGACATCTAATTAATTTTCACAAAATTAGAACAGAAATCGATTTGTTTATTATTAAAGGCTCGTAACATGCTGATTAATAAAGATACATTTAGAAGGGAAAAACGTTATGGTCTAAAAGGTGCTTTGAAACCACGTTAACTCATGCGGCGCTTCATGTTTACACACATGCAGGGAAAAGAGGCAACGCATGCGGAGCGGGACAGGGTAGAATTGAAGCATGTGTGGTGTTAGAGAACAATATTCAAGATTACAGCGCAGAAAATTAGAGCTGTTGTCCACATCACTGTTGTTCTGTCGCACTCTTTACTAGAGACGATGAGAGGGCGCAACCATTGCCATGAAGTCTTGCAGTGCGGATGGAATCAATCTGGTGTCCAACATAATTGTTAGCAAGGCAGCTAGCATTAGCAAGTTCATCCAATCTGACCCTACATTACCACTGGCACATTGTGAGCAAAGCTGAGAGCGTTTTCAATTCATTCCTATGAAAGCCGAGCATCATGCTCGCAAGCTGGATCGTAGGATTGGCAGCGGTGCGGAGCAAGCTCTCTCCTAGCGCTGTGAGTGCCTTTGAGCGGGTTTTGTCCGGCCCAGTGGAAACACAGCTTGAGAAAGCCGAACTGCTTGTGTTATAGCGACATGCATTAAATATCGAAAATTCCTCAAAAGCTTATTGCCGATATCATGGATTTTCATTATTTTGATAAATAATTATATTGTTTTATCGCCCAGCCCTAATTTGCAGCCATAAATACTCCTATGGCATTTGTAATTGCTTTAGCTCTGTCGGAGCTTGCAGCAAGAGGCTGCTTGAATGCAGTTGCGAGACTAACTTGCACAGGCTGTTTATGCTTTGCTTCGCTAAGCTCAAGAGACACATGTGGATGATGTTGCCGCAAATGAGTCGTCATGTTAGATGTGCTTCTTGAGACCTATCTGTCTTAAGTGAAACCAACAGCCGATACACAGCCTTTTTGTTTCAGTAACAATGCACATTATGCAATGTAGAGATTATGCAATTTTGTGTTGAAACATGCCATTTTTCAAATTGAATTAATTGCTTTAAAGTATTTGACAAAAGGATGATAGTCAATTTATAAGGTTATCATTTAAAATGCCCTTTGTAAAGGTAAAAAAAATGCCCCCTGTAAATCAGTTCCAGGGGCAAATATTACCCTTTAATGGAAAAGTTAATTTCGGACCCTGATTCTATCTGACCTGTACAGGAATTAATAAAAAGTAGCCCCCCATTAGATTTAAGTGAGTTTGTTGAAAAATTCCAGATATTTTAGTGTTACAAGGTTTATTTTCCTCCAAAGTGCATAAATCCCCCCCCTGCAACTTCTTATGAATGTGCTGTTTTTGTTTATATCATTGGTGCATGACAGGGAATGGACTACATAATAGCACACTGAGGGTGCAATAACAAGAGAAGTTTGCCCTTGACCCAGCCCATTAGTGCTTTTTTTCTGTGCAATTTAGTAAAGACCGATTTTAGAGGGGAAAATTCATCGATTACCGATATGTTGGCTGATATAGATCTTTTTTGAACTGGAATGAAAACAGACATTTTCTATGTGGATTGTTCACCGATTTTGCACCACTATGACTATGCAAAGGTACTCCGAAGGCTGCTTTCTTAAACAAATATTTTTATCAAAGAATATTTGACATTATTATTATTATTATTATTATTATTATTATTATTATACATTGTCAACAAATTCTAGAAATGAACAGAAAATATAGAATAAATAAAAATACAATAAATAGCTAAATAAACATCAGTACTGTTTATTATCAGTCAAATGCTGACCAATAAAATAAAGAATAAATCAAATAAATATCTAAATAAACATCAGTACTAGGGTTGCAACAGTATGAGATTTTCACGGTATGATTACCGTCTCAGAAAATATCACGGTTTCACGGTATACAGTATTACACAATTAGTATTATCAGTGAAAACAGAAGGGTTATTTAATTATCTATTTTTGAGCAATCACTTTATTATAATTGGAACTTGAAACCATTTATTTTATTGAAGTATGTGTAAAAAAAAAAAAAAAAAAATAAGAAATCTAACAGAATTATAATAAACAGAATTATAAACATAATAAAAAAATAGCATGTAAATATAACGTTATATAACTAAAGCATGTAAGTTTACATGTTAAGTTAACTACTAAATGAAAAATTACATCAGCTGTGTGAGCTTTTGAAGTAATGTCCTATGATTATTAATATTTATCATATATTGTAAGTGCACGGCAGTTAGACTGCTCCTGTCTGTCCCTTTATCTCAGTGCTTCTCAACTGGTTTTGCTTCAGGACAGATTTGACATTGGAAATCAAGTGTCGATAGATTCATAGATCAAACATAACCTGTATTTAATGTATCCTGGGTTGCATTTCCTTTTATGTTGCATAGTTTTGTTCATGGTTTTCCAGTACAAGGACATGCATCAAGTGACAATATTTGTGTTGTTGATGTCAAAATCTACAGGAAGTTTTCTCTCCCCCTTTTAAAAATTGAAGAGCATATTTACTTATATGAGCCCATTATTATCCCGTTTGTTATCTAATATTACGTATTTATACACATATTACACAGAAGGAAAGGCTCCTCATTCCCATGGTTAAGTCAATGGTTTTTGCTAGAATTATATCTAGGAAGGCAATGGAAAATTAACAAGACTTTTTTTTAATTTTTCTATTGTCTGTGGGAGTAGGAATCACATTTTGTATGAGACTAAATGTTTTTTCTCTGACTTTCAGGTTAAGCCTGGAACCAGCTGTCATCCAAGATGAACCCTTATGAGTGAAATTGAGCCCATTCAGAAAGCTGTTAGCTTCCAGTGGACAAAGCCATGCCTGAAGATTAGAGACTCCTCTTGCTTACAGCAATACATATATACAGAAGATTCCTCATGAGTCTTCAAGTAGACCTCCATGTGTTCGTCCTTCTGGGTTGAATCCCCCCTTCCTTCTATAATATAAGATATATCCCTTTCATACCACTCCTTGTGCTCTCATGTCCACCTGGGAACATGCAACTGCATCTGAGAATGTCTCCAACCTAGTCTCATGCGTCCAGTGAGTAGAGAGTCAGACGGCCCTGCCCCTGATAGAGTATTGCTGGCCTTCCCTGTGTCAAGGCCCATGTCCTCTGAGATGTCCTCACTGCAGTCACTTGGGCCAGTACAGAGCTGGCTGGGTCAAGAGCTGGAGAAATGTGGCATAGATGCAATGATCTACACCCGCTATGTCCTTAGCCTGCTACTGCATGACAGCTATGATTATGACCTGCAGGACCAGGTATGGTGAAAATGTATTACATTGGATGTTCCAAAACTTAGTGAGCTGCCTCGTTGCTTCTATGGCATTATCCTACCTGAAATGCAGCCTCATAAGGGGCCAAATCGGAATTCTCTACATTGGTGACTGCCAATTAATGAAATTAATTTCTGCATTACAGTCAAAATGACTATAGAAAAGGTCTTATGTAGACATACTCTAGCTTTACGCTGTGGAGCTAACTGAAATTTCAGTTGTGTTCACCTACAATTTCATCCAAGGATGCTGGAAAATAGGGATGGGAATTGCCACAGACCTCACAATTCGATATTACAACGATATTTAGATGTCGATTCTAAATGTATTAGCCAATTATTATTATTATTATTATTATTTTTTTATATATATATATTTAGCTTTAACACCTTTTTTTATTGGAAATGTTTATTGAACAGTTGTGTCTGACTTAACATTTGTTTTACTCTGTTGTACAGAATTTGCAGGTAAAAGGTAGGAATATGCAAACCCACTAATTTATATAATCGACTAGTTGTTGCATTGCCTGAGCCTATAGTCAACTAGTTGGTGTGAAGGAATTACTGCTTAGTTTTTTCCAAATTCTGTTTTAACCCTCTGGGGTTGACGAACGCGCCGATGCTTCCTGCTGGATATTTTCGTCATTACAGCAGAAACAACTTAAAATACACCATCATTTTTGGGTATACAGATAAGTGTAAGACATCATTAGAGACTCTACTTTTATTTGTGTACACTCACAATAACAACAAAACCTTGTGCTTTTGTAAAATAAAGAAAATAAAAAGGGTGAGCTTTCAGCAGTCTCTGTGTTCACAAGCATATTTCTGAAACACGTCACAAAAATGAACTGAAACTCCACAAATACTTATCACACAAACATGAAACATATGTCTAAAGAAAGCTTAAGATTTCTACTTTTAAATACAACTATTCAAATTTAAAACAAATATTCTCCTGCAATGTAATCTGTTTGAAACAAAGTGATACAGTTTTTACCTGGATATCTAATTATCTGTAATGTGATCACACCCACCAGCCGAGTGCTCCATTCATATGCTAATGTGCTGAGACTATCAATGCAAATGGGGCACGCCCCAGACAGTGAGGTTTGATATAAACCCATTTCAGTCATTTCTCTGCTCATTTGCAACGATACACAGGCAAGAAAGCTCCAGGATATTAAGGAAGAGTTAAAATTTTCCTCAGAAGAAGAGCAGGACTCCGATGAACATTTGTATTTTGAAGAGATACTTGATCCAGCCGAGGATACAATTTCAGAAAAGTAAGTCATTTAGTTTTCTTTATTAGACATGCTATTTTATATAAACATGTAGATATTTTACTAGTGGGACTGTTTCCAGACTTGCCAGCCAGCATTCAGAGTATTGACATTTGAAATATGTCCTAATAAGCAAGTTTTAGTTATATTTAAATGCTGTTTTTGCTAAAGCATTTAAATTGTATGCTGTATAATATAAATATAATATGTAATATGATATAAAAATAATTTGAATGTTTAGATTATATTTTATCTAGTTTATAATGCCACCTCATCATCAACAAAGCTTGTGCTTGCAAATATGTGTTAGGGTTAAATGAGTAAAATGCACTTTAAATATGCCCATATTAGAAAATCAGCATATTATAATGATTTCTGAAGGATCATGTGACACTGAAGACTGCTGTAATAATGCTGAAAATTCAGCTTTGATCACAAATAGCATTTTACAATATATTTAAATAGAAAACTGTTCTTTTAAATTAAATAGTTCAGAATATCAATGTTGTTTCTGTATTTTGGATCAAATAAATGCAGCCTTGGTGAGCAGAAGAGACTTCTTTTAAACTGTAGTGTAGGTCTAAAATAAGTAAAGTCTTTATGTAAAGAAAATGTATAGTCTGATTACTTCTTTTAACTTAAAACTTGATTTGGATCATTAAGTCTCCTCACATTCATTCTCTCTGTCACATTCCTCATTGATAGGCCCAGAGGAGGGGTCTTTGTCTCTCATGTGTGAATTACAATGAATATTCATGATCGTTCACACCTTGTGATGTGATTGTGATGCAAGGATATTTCAACACTAAAATTGTCTTACAAAAGCTAAATTACTATATTGTTTTGTATGAATGAGTGATCAGGATGGTTTTCACATCATTTTGTAGCAAAATCTCTAGGCTACAAGATCCAGTTCTCAAAAGTCATGTGGACAAATATTTAGTATGTGTTATATGGCCTTATTTCAGTGACTTACAATTTTTTCAAAAACCACGCATAAACGTTATTTTCTCAAAAATAAAAACCTGTACATACATGTTGCTCACATATTATTGTAGCCCAGTTTGTGCTGAATACGGTGTTATTAGACTTTAGCCATTCATATGTTTTTAAGCAACTGAAAAAAGCACAAATGTCGAGGCATGTCAAAACTTCTCTAGGGCCCAAAATACCCTCACACCCCAGAGGGTTAAAGTTTCATAAAATGTTGTCATTTAATAAAAAGTGAATTCATAGAACTTGAATCAAATGAAAACGGAACAATTACTTTTCAACATAATATTTCACATACCAAGTGCTTCTATACAGATTGTCAAATACAGTGCTTGCACTGCAGAGCACCACAGTAAATTAATAAAACCACTGATGAAAACTTGTACTCCGTATAACAGCACTCCTGCTTGTTAGATATTATTTAAATAAAATTATTGAATTATTATTACTACATTGAACATTACATTTATGGTAAAATTGTAATATATTTAGGTTACCATTTTAAGAATGTTTCAATTTTACGCATCTAGTTAAATTGAACATGTTCGTCTGGTGGAAAACCGAACAAAGAACTTTCAGTTTTAATGTTTTTATGACAGCTGCTCACTTCAAAATAAGCAGTTTGCTATATGACAGAAAAGGCTGTGATTTTAATATTATAAATATATAGTCTTCTTGTGCTGTGGGCTTCATTGTTAATGAGTGCTCTGCTCTCTCTTTACGCACACAAGTATGTGGTGTCATCAGTGTATGCGTGTCCGGCTTCATACATTCACTTTAATACGCAAGCCTGTTCTAGGAGTCAGCCTGTTTTGTTTAATAATCACACTAGGACATATCACAATATTATTTGATTAATTGTGCATTCATACATACATTTTCAGATCAAATTCTGTGACATTCCCAATTTTATATATTTAATTATGTTTTTATGACTGGATTCCACAATTGTGGCAGTCATACAGCCCCCTACTCTTATCGCTGTAGATCTTTAACCCTAAGGGATCAACGGTGTGTCCTGCTGGATTTTGTTCCTCATAGCAGAAAAAACTGAAAATACGCCGTCGTTTTTGGGCATAGAGATAAATAAAATAGACCCTTTATAGTTTATAATGATGTCTTACATTTGTGTACACTCACAATAACAACAAAACCTTGTGCTTTTGTAAAATAAAGAAAATAAACAGGGTGCACTTTCAGCTGTCTCTGTCTCCGCAATCTCTCTGAAACACGTCTAAAAAAAGAACCAAAACTCAGAGAATACTTATCACACAAACATGAAAAAATATGTTCTGCAATGTAATCTGTATGAAACAAAGATGTTGAAAACTGTTGTGTACAGTTTTTTATGAATAGAATGTTCAAAATAACAGCATTTATCAGAAATAGAAAGCTTTTGTAACATTATACACTACTGTTCAAAAGTTTGGGTTCTCTAAGATTTGTTTGGATAGAAATTAATACTTTTTTTCAGCAAGGATGCATTGTATTGGTCACAAGTGACCGTAAATACATATATAATGTTACAAATGCTTTCTATTTCAGATACATTTTGTTATTTTGAACTTTCTATTCAACAAAGAATCCTGATTTATATATATATATGCACTATATCAGATGGGAGGGTCTTTGTCTCCTCAGGTATGAATCACAACAGTATTCATGATCATTCACACCTCTGATATTATATTTCTAACACTAAATGTATCTTACAAAAGTGAAATAACTACATTGTTTTGTATGAATTAGTTATATGGCCTTATTTCAGTGCTATTTTATTTTGTTCAAAAACCACGCATAAACTTTATTTTCTCAAAAATATAAAAATTTTGTGCTGAATACAGTGTTATTAGACTTTAGCCATTCATATGTTTTTAAGCAACTGAAAAAAGCACAAATGTCAAGGCATGTCAAAACTTCTCCAGGGCCCAAAAACACCCTCAGACCACAGAGGGTTAAATAAATATTCTGGGTTAATTATAATTCAAGCTCAATCGATGGCATTCATGGCATAATGTTGATTACCACAAAAACTAATTTTGACTTGTTCCTCTTCTTTAAAAAAAACTGTTGTTACAGTGAGGCACTTATAATAGAAGTGAATGTGGCCAATTTTGGAGGGCTTAAGCACATATAATTTTACAGTTGTTTTAGGGTTTTTGACATAGCTTCATCATGGTAAGTGAACAAAGTTGTAAAATTGGCTGTATAACTTAACACGATTTTATCACACTGAAATCATGTTTACACTTATTGTTTATGTCTTTTGAAAAGGTGAGAATTTTACGAGTCAAAATACATTTTTGTGGTACTTGATGCCACAAATGCTTTCGATTGAGCTTAACTTGTACTGAACCCTGAACATTCCGTTAGAGCAGGGGTGACCAACCCTGCTCCTGGAGAGCTACCTTCCTGCAGAGTTTAGCTCCAACACACCTGCCTGTCATTTTCAAGTAACCATAAAGACCTTGATTAGCTGGTTCAGGTGTGTTTGATTAGGGTTGGATCTAAACTCAAGGTAAGGTAGCTCTCGAGTAGCAGTGTTGGTCACCCCTGCTTTAGAGTATCTCTTGGTTGAAACCTAGGAGCTTTTGGACTTGTTTTTGCAGATAGTGACAATAAAGAAGATTGAAGCAACAGGTTTTGAGTGTCGTAGTAGTGTCTGTTACAAAACCTAGTGAGGTGTACCTAGCTGTATACTGCCTACATAGGCAGCTGCCTATTAAGGTAGTGTCCTTGCAGAGATGAAACCTCACAAGTAACTGATTTGAAATGTTCTACATCGCAATAAACTCTTTGGCACTAAATAGTCACAATTGCTTCCAATAGTGTTTGATAATTGTATGTTGCAAAGTTAAATATCAGCCTGTCAGTTACCAGTCCATTTTACTGGAATGGGTGTGACACTTAAAAAAAAAACTACACACAAACATTGAGCAAAATGGTACATTTTAAATTGGATTTAAAGCTGTACTATGGAACCTGAAAATAATATGCAGAAATGTCTGCAATCACAATAATAAAAGCTTAGTTAATTGTTTCTTTGGAAGTTATAGTAAAGAGACAGTTTAGCATGGTTACATGCTAAACTAATAAATTACAATAAAAGGCATTCATGGGGAACTACCATGTATCTTTAGTGGCTTTTAAATTGTTCAGACTATCAGTCCAAATCTCATTTTTGTGCATATCTTTGGCAAGTTTGAATGGCAAAAAACCCCCCACATGATTTTTACAAATCCTATTCAAATCCCATTTCTGGAAATCTGTTTCAGTCTGACCATTCTGATAAAAAATCTCAAGTGGCTTTTTGCCATATGTCCTTTCCTCATGCTAGTTAAAGTTCTATCTCTTCCACTTATATCGGGACATTAATGCAACTCCTAGAAGAGGCACTGGCCGCACAGAGAAATGCCAGTTTCGGAGTTTGTAGTTATTTACATGACCTGTTTCCTTATTATTTGAACTTTAATAAAGCGGTAACTCATTCAATATAACTGTATTAAAGATGTAACCCTGGGGTGTTTCCTTTAAAATGCTCAACACATAAGTTTTGTTTTAGCGGAGCGGCAGCTTCACTTATTCCACAACGACAGTGCTTCTGTATTTACTTATTTTGTATTTTTATGTAATTCCCTCATACTTTGCAATCTACATCACCTGAAGCTGTTTGGAAAGTTTAGAGTGCAACTGGACTGTGAGCTTTGTAATTCTTCCTTTCTTCAGTCAGGCACGAACCGCAGTGCAGCTCTTGCGTGCCATTATTAGAGTTTCTTGTGATCTCATGTTATGCTAAATTACATCAAATGAATATTCTTCAATTAAAATGTTTATTGTCGATATAAAGTTGATTCCGATCGGATACACAAAATCTGATTTGCACTGACAGCCTTAAACAGGCCATCTGCTAAAAGGATACAGACACACTTTGGGAACCTCGAAACTGCAGCAATTTTATAAGATACTCAGAAATCGTGAATATTAGTAAACTTGTTACATTAACTTCACTGGAAAAAATTTAACTTATAAACGCATTGCAATCTGTAAAAACATGAATAATGTTCTATTCATTAAAGCATGACAAGCAATAAAAGCTTCGACAACCCCACATAAAAAAATATCCAAGCATTTATAGCAGGTAAACAACTTTGCCAAACAGATTCAAACTGTTAAAAATAAATAAGGTGAGTAATTTCACATTGGTGTCCTGACTGAACCGCTGTCGCACTCTCTTCCCTTTTAAGACAGGGATTTGAACTCATGTAATGTACTCATTCAATTAACTTTTGTAAATTGTAACCAAAACATTTTACATATTGCAGCTTTAGCTATTTTATTCAGATACATTTGTGTATTGAATGAAATATATTTCTCACTTTGTTTGTCATCTTGGATTTATATTTCCAGAAAGCCTTAGAATTTGGCTGAAACAAGGAATTTTAGGAGGCAGCATAAAGTTGTGCCTACTGTTCGGAAAGCATGTTGAGGGCTCATTTATTGCCTTAAAATGCTACCTCCCATAGGCAGCACACTAAGTTTTGAAACATTGCAGTAGTGCTCTGTAAATGTTTTCCCTGTTACTTGAGAATGGCTTGATTTGCAACAGTTGCATCTTGGCAAAACTTTGTATGGTGTAATTTCATTGCACAGATAATAAGCAATCAATACGACTCATGATTTCCCTTTTGCACAGGAAAATGACATCTTCCTGGGATGGGAAAAAGGAGCAGGGAAGAAATGGGGGAAGAGCAAGAGGAAGGGAGGAACTGATCTAAGTCTGGAAGAGATGAAGAAACAAGCTGCGGTGCAGTGTTTGCGTTCAGCATCTGATGAGGTTAGAACTTTGCTTTAAGGAATTTTTCACTACATGTATTACAACTCTTGTGTTGACATAAACGGCATCCTCAATTTAGCCTATTAGCCTTTTTTTTTTTAAGCAAATCATCAACCATCAAGTGTAAACAATTAAATCCAGAGTAAAAAAAAATCGGGATTTTTAATTGGTCTGCAATGTTGCAAATAATGTAATAATAAATTCTTTATCTATTTGTCTCTAAAACATTCAGTGCTTTCTCAAAGATTTAACGCTATAGCCCCTTCAGCCTAAATCTAGTGACGCTCCTGCCTACAAACATTTGCACTGCTTAATTGAAATTCTTAACCCTAATTCACAAGTACCAGTGACAACTAGAACAAAATGGGCAGACATGATAGTTGGTCACAACAGTTGTATGATGTAGTATTGGTAGAGCAGAGAAACAGAAACAGCTTCCTGGATTGCCCTCGTCATTAAGATTGAAATATGCTACCCAGGACAAATGCCGTTTGAGCTTCAACCTACTTTTGTGAAAAACATTTACAGTACATGTTCTGCCTCAGCCTTTACAGTAAATATGCTTATTTGCATCCAGTTCACAGGTTTTCAGCAAATTTAACACATATAAATACACATCTCATGTTATTTTGCCATTTGTTTTTATACATTATGTACACCAATGCTGGATTGTAAATACTAAAGCTACTGGATCCTATTTGGGTATTGTTTTCCATGTGTATATTTGCAGCTTTTTAAAAAAAATCTAACACTTTATTATGTACAGGTGAAACTAGAAAAATTAGAATATCGTGCAAAAGTTCATTAATTTCAGTAATTCAACTTAAAAGGTGAAACTAATATATTATATAGACTCATTACAAGCAAAGTAAGATATTTCAAGCCTTTATTTGATATAATTTTTATGATTATGGCTTACAGCTTATGAAAACCCCAAATTCAGAATCTCAGAAAATTAGAATATTACATGAAATCAATAAAAAAAAGGATTTTAAATACAGAAATGTCGGCCCTCTGAAAAGTATAATCATGCATATGTACTCAGTACTTGGTTTGGGCCCCTTTTGCATTAATTACTGCCTCAATTCAGCGTGGCATGGATGCTATCAGCCTGTGGCACTGCTGAGGTGTTATGGAAGACCAAGATGCTTCAATAGCGGCCTTCAGCTCTTCTGCATTGTTTGGTCTCATGTCTCTCATCTTTCTCTTGGCAATGCCCCATAGATTCTCTATGGGGTTCATGTCAGGCGAGTTTGCTGGCCAATCAAGCACAGTAATACCATGGTCATTGAACCAGGTTTTGGTACTTTTGGCAGTGTGGGCAGGTGCCAAGTCCTGCTGGAAAATGAAGTCAGCATCTCCATAAAGCTTGTCTGCTGAAGGAAGCATGAAGTGCTCTAAAATGTCCCTGTAGATGGCTGCGTTGACTCTGGACTTAATAAAGCACAGTGGACCAACACCAGCCGATGACATGGCTCCCCAAACCAACACAGACTGTGGAAACTTCACACTGGACTTCAAGCATCTTGGATTGTGTGCCTCTCCATTCTTCCTCCAGACTCTGGGACCTTGGTTTCCAAATGAGATGCAAAATTTGCTCTCATCAGAAAAGAGGACTTTGGACCACTGAGCAACAGACCAGTTCTTTTTTTCTTTAGCCCAGGTAAGACGTTTGACATTTGAAGCCCATGTCCAGGACCCGTCTGTGTGTGGTGGCTCTTGATGCAGTAACTCCAGCCTCAGTCCACTCCTTGTGAAGCTCCCCACACATTTGAATGGCCTTTTCCTGACAATCCTCTCCAGGCTACGGTCATCCCTGCTGCTTGTGCACCTTTTTCTTCCACACTTTTCCCTTCCACTTAACTTTCTATTAATGTGCTTTGATACAGCACTTTGAGAACATCCAACTTCTTTTGCAATTACCTTTTGAGGCTTTCCCTCCTTGTGGAGGGAGTCAATGATGGTTTTCTGCACAACTGTCAGGTCAGCAGTCTTCCCCATGATTGTGAATTCAACTGAACCAGACTGAGAGACCATTTAAAGGCTCAGGAACCCTTTGCAGGTGTTTAGCTGATTAGAGTGTGACACTTTGAGCCTACAATACTGAACCTTTTCACAATATTCTAATTTTCTGAGATTCTGAATTTGGGGTTTTCATAAGCTGTAAGCCATAATCATAAAAATTATATCAAATAAAGGCTTGATTTATCTTACTTTGCTTGTAATGAGTCTATATAATATATTAGTTTCACCTTTTAAGTGGAGTTACTGAAATAAATGAACTTTTGCACGATATTCTAATTTTTCGAGTTTCACCTGTATATCTGACTAAGAGTTCATATTTCACTTGGATGAAAGTTTGTCGAGGGACTTGATACTTTTGTAAAGAAAAAAAGACCACTACATACAGACCAATGTTTCCTCTAAGCTGCATGTCTGTATTAATAGTTACGTATCTTATGTCTATTAAAACAGGTGCAACATATCATATATTTGTCAAAATATCGGATCTGTGCACAAGACTTTGCAGTGTAAAAGCACTAATGCAGCCTAGATCTGCCACTGTCTATTATGTTGTTAATATTGATCAAATAACAATATTGAAAAGAAAGCCACTGACTGCTCTTTTATATATTTGTTATCATTAGCCTATGTTCTTAGTTTAGGTTCTTAAAGGAAAATTTAAATCTTTTTGTTAAATAATCTCATTTACTCACCGTCATGCCATCCCAAATGTGTATGACTTTCTTTCTTCTGCAGAACACAAAGATTTTTAGAAGAACATTTCAGTTCTGTTGGTCCTTACAATGCAAGTTAATGGTGGTCCAAAAAGGGCATAAGGGCAGCATGAAAGTAATACATAAGACTCCAGTGGTTAAATGCATATCTTCTGAAGCAATATGATAGGTGTGGTTGATAAACTGATCAATATTTAAGTCCTTTTTCTATTATAAATCTACACTTTCACATTCAGCCACCTACTGGTTGGAGCTGGTCAGATGTGGATATTTATAGTAAAAACAAAAAAAAGGACTGAAATCTGTTTCTCTCCCACACCTATCATATTGCTTCTGAACACATGGATTTTATCTCCTTTTTGGACCTTCTGCATTGTGAGGACCAACAGAACTGAAATGTTTCTAAATTAAAAATATATTTTAAATCTGTATGTAGTGTCTAATAATGCATTGGTAATGTACACTCAGGTTTTATCTTGACAGTAAAGATTGATATTAATGGAATCTGCCCATTTGATCCTATTATTTAAATAATATTTTGCCCAACTTTTAATTACTACATGTTTATTTTATATGCATATACTTGCATCAAAGATTTATCCCTGTAAAAATGTGTCTAACTATATCCACAAAACACTGGATATTTTAACATGTCTGTATTTAAATTTACAAAGATTAAACTAGTTTCTTGCAAGTTCTTTGAGACAAAGTATAAATTAAACATATATATGATTATATTAATGTTTTTTTTAATTTTAATGAAGATTAATTGTGATTAATTACAAAAAATATATATTATGTTTAATGACATTTAATATCAAACTTTTTAAAATATAGGAGTGTGTTCAATAACATAATAGCATATTATCCATTTTTACTGTGGTATTGAATTTCAAACATCAACTTATATATTAGGGCTGTCGATTTAAAGGCATTCATTAATTTGATAAAAAAATCGCAATGACCCCGGACCATAATATGGATGATTCATGAGAAATGCAAGCTTGTAGTACCACCTGTTTACTTGTGAGGGCAGTAATTGAAATTTCAGCTGTATGACAATGCGCAGTTTATACAGTGAAGAAAACACTAAGTTCTTGCATTCAAAACACTTGGAGCGCAAATTCGAACTAAGAGATCTAAAGATGTGTTCTAAGTATTAAACTATATTTAACTTAACACAGTGACTTAAAAATTTTATGTTTATGACACAACGCGCCCGAGACGCTACACAAGCATCTGACGCAGGTGTACATTGACGGTCCTTAAACAAGCCCTCATAATAAATCTCAAACTGATTGACAAATTCACTTGCAAATTGCTGGATTGCTGTGAACTGTATGCCAATGGTTGACTTATGTTCAATAAAATGGTAGTAAACAATACATTGATAAAATAATACAAAAAGCGGCTTTAGAATACAATGATTGACTCTTCTGCCACAAGAATGTCATGTATTTTGATTAACTGAACATGTGTATATATATATTATTTCATCATTATATATTTAATTATTGTTATATCAGCAAATATTTGTATATGCGATTAAAAATTATCGGTTGACAGCCGTCATATATATATATATATATAATGGCTGAAGGTTCTATCCAATAGAAAATAGGATTTGCTCAGCAAGAACAAAAGTTATAGGGAACATTGATACAGACTAAGTTTTAGTCAAAATATTGAAAACTAAATTTTTTCTTGCTCTTCAGAATTCTGGAATTGAACGCTTGGTTGAGGAGCTTTGCTCCAAACTCAAGGATATTCAAAACAAACAAAAAGGTTGGTTGGCATATTCTCTTTTTAATGCAGGTTGAACCAAAATATGACATTGTTCTCTAGTAGTTGTTTATGAATATTGCTTTTGTATTTTCTTAAAGAAAAAGAAATGCAAGGAAACAAAAAATCAGATACATCGCCGTCTCCTGAACTGGAGGAATCACCTTCTTCAAAGGACCAGGTTGAGATGTAAGTAATTGAATTCAGAATGCTGTACAAATGAAGTCATGATCTCTGTGCAATTCATTATTGCAATTGAATACCAAATGAATAGTTCACTTTTGCAAGAAGTTTAGAGTGATGCAAGTATGGTAGTACAGATTTCTCCTGTCCTTATTGCCTCATTGTGTGTCCTTTAGTGAGTGTCTGGGTAGCCAACAATCAGTTTAACCATCTGATGCATGTTAGGGCTGTCAACAAGGCTGAGAAATTTAAATTAGAATTTTTCACTGAAATAATACCAAGATATGCAAAGAACATATTTGTCTATTAACAAACTTGCGTAAAATGATAAAGTCAAAAGGATTAGCCAGTTCATCATCTCAGATATTAAATAGAAAAGTAAAAAAAAGAAAAGAAACGTTGCTCAGCCTATACTGAAACCACAGTACTACCACAGACTCAAGCTTACTAATACTGGCGGTACGACAGCGTGTTTCATTAAATACAGTTGTACGTATGCACCTAATGCTTATGGAGTGCATCGCTGATAAGAAAACATGGCATAGTTAAGACACAACTGCCAAAGTCTTCCAGCTCTCTGGGATGTTTACTCTGAACCATCTTTTCCTAAGTAAGCATGCACTGTGCACAAGCGCCATTGAGCTGTATCTTGCTGATTTTTCAGTGTCTTGTGCAGCAACTATGCATTTTTTTTAGACGTTGTCAATTAGGGAAATTCAACCTTTAAATGCATTTGAGACATATGCTGTTAAGTTCATTCCACTTCGTCTGTTTCAGCCCAAGAATGTAAGTCATCATCAGTTCTTTGCACACATCCAAAATTCAAATGCTCATTTTAGCATTGGAATGTGCATTTTTATCTTAAATTCATGGAATATTTGAATTTTGAATTTTTATTTGACAGCCTTAATGCATATAGCAAACAAAACTGGAAAACACTTCTAGTATGTTCTAGTCTGATTGTCTGGTTTTAAGGAACTTCTGTGATTTAAGGGCACATAGGGTGCTTCTTAATCAGTCTGCCTGGAAACAGAACCTTGAATAGGTAGGGTGTTTTAAGGGCGAAATAATCACTGGATTTGAAAAGATATTCAGTTTAGTTTGAAGCATCCAGGAGAAAATAAACTTGATAACCATGACCAGAAAGGTGTATTCTGCTGTTTTCTTAGTGATGTCTGTGAAATAGTCTGCACTTTAATTTTTCTGTAATTTAGGAAGAATCTCTACTCATTTTCAACAATTTTCTGTGTATTTTATGTATATTGGCAGAGACTGTATTTATGTATATTGGTATGGACAGAGAAAATACTTACATTAATATTTTTTTATGCCAGTCTTTTATTGTAGTAGAATCTATCATAATTGCTCTTAAATGGCACTTTAAAATAATACAAGCCTATTCGCATTAAAAGAAGCTACTAAGATATTTCTTTATTTACTTTCCCTAAGGTACTACGAAGCCTTTCCACCTCTGTCAGAAAAACCTGTTTGTCTCCATGAAATTATGACCGTGTGGAACAAAGCTAAAGCCTGCACATATTCCAGCTCATCATCATCTGCTGTCCCTCATACAAGTACAGACACATCCTCTCCAAAAGATTGCACCAGCGAGAGTGAGGCCTTTAAGGACCGAACACTTGATACACCCATCTCTACCACCACCACTACCAGTGAGAAGATCCAGCAGCGACGCACTAAGAGGGAGAAGGAGAACAGATTCCATGGAAGCGAAACAGTAGTTTCTGATGATCAGGTTGCTCGTCATAGTAAGAGGCAGGCCAGACACCGGTCTGAGGGAAGGTTCCGTCCCAGATCATGGTCCTCTGGCTCCAGTGAGGCTGGCTCAAGCTCCAGTGGTAACCAGGGTGACCAGACCTCTAGTTGCAAAGCTGTCCGTATCAGACAAAAGTCTCGAGAGGTCAGCAGCAGAAACAAAAGAGTGCGCAATAATGGACAGGTCAAACTGGCCCTAAAAGTTGTTGATAAAGAGGGGCGGAAAAATGCACGTGGCAGCATCAGTACCACTGGACGCCCATGTAAGCAACAGCAGAACTACAGTAAAAAATGCAAGAGACCTCTGAGGGAGATTCGCAAAGATGCTAATCTAGTTGAAGCACAGGAGTCAGGAGGAGATGCCAATAAAAAGGAATATATGGAGGAACCTCTTTGGTACACAGAGCCCATCTCTGAGTACTTTATCCCCCTCAGTAGAAGTAAATTGGAGACAAAGTATCGGAGTAAAGAAGCCTCTCCTAATGAATTGGCCATTGATGTGGACTGTCTGTCAGAGAGAATTCAAGGAATTTGTCTTGCAAATTCTTGTTTTCAACAGACATACCTTACAGCAGGCACTTTTGTGGATGGGCACTTTATTGAAGTGCCTGGTGAAGGTGACGAAGAGGCTACTGAACTAAATGGGATTCCAAGCTACCCTCCTCCAGAAGATGGTCAAGATTTAGATGACAAGCATCTGTCTGAATTCACTCACTTCTATGAAGTTGATCTTTTTCAATCCATATTGGATCCTAGTGCCTCAGATGCGGTACAAGAAAGTCGAATCTTGAACATGATTCGCCAGAAGAGCATTGAGAGAAAACACTTTGAACCTGGGTGTGTAGTTTTAGATGGCTTAGAGCTGCAAGGGGAAAGTGCAATAAGAGTTGATTCTCTGGGAGCCTCAGAAGCTGATGTTTCTCTCACACAGGATATGGAAAACATTGCACAAGTGTGGGAATGTTGTTCATCTTCTAGTTTGGAAGATTTAGAGGGAGAAAGTTGTGCTGGTGACTCTCCACTTAGGCTCTCCCCAGTGTTGGACAGTGTTCCATTTAACTTTAGCAAGTTGTCTGGAGCTTTTGTAGGTCCTCATCTCCAAGAAGCCAGCAGTAGCATCTCTGCCCTAAATTCCAGCTTTTCACTTTTTGAGTTGCATTATGATAGCCCCACATTTACTTTTCCCTATGATTCACTCACAGGGGGTCAGGACAATGTAGATTCAAGTAGCTGTTTAGATCCACAAGGAAACAAACAATCTCGTTTGCTTATTTGGACCAAAAACAGTGCCTTTGATGAAACGGAACACTGCTCTAACTTATCAACAAGGACTTGCAGTCCATGGTCCCACTCAGAGGAGACACGGTCAGATAGTGAGCAGATCAATGCTTTAGCAGATGAATCTGCTCCGTTTGGAAATGAAGAGGTCAGTTGTATCCCCCTCATCCCACATTCATACCTGGAGGAAGAGCTTCTGGATTTCTTGCAAGAGAACTCAAGTCACCAACAGGATGAAACAAGTTTAGGCACCGATACTAACCAGCCCTTCAATAAGAAATCAAAATTGGAGTCAGTTTGTGGAATCGCATTAGAGCAAGATGAGAGTAAACTGTATAATGCTGTTGTGTTTTCAGATGTCCCAAATCAACAATGTGATGAATACACCTCAGGGATAATAAAAGATATTTGGATGGCTATTGGAGACCGAGACTGTGTCTTAACACTTGGGGTAAAGAATACAGGGGAGCAACTGTTTACAGAGGAGGCTACATTCGATCAATGCAGTTGTCTTGACAAGGATACAAAAGGTGAAATTATTCAAAGGAAAGCTGTGCAACGTTCTGAGTACCATCTTTGGGATGGGCAGAAAAAGGACGAGGGACTTCCTAAAAGCAAGCTCTCTAAAATAAATGATGGTGACTATACAACACCAGCCAAGCCCTGGAATTGCAATGCACAGGATAGCACGTCATTTATCCTTGGGGGGGTTTATGGAGAACTGAAGACGCTAAGTGGTGACAGGGAATGGGCTATGATTCCACCTGGTGATGCTTGTGGCAGTTTGTTGCAGTGTGCCACAGCCACATCTTCTGATATGGTAACCATTGCAGGAGCGGATGTGTTCATGAACACAAGCAGCTGCTTTGCTCCTGGCCACAGGCCATTGTGGAGACCTCTTGTGTCCCTTGGTCAAAATGAGCAAACTACCAGGGGACCAGGGGATGGTTTGAATAAGGGATTTTCTGTTGTCTTCCATGAAGATTTACTTGGATCATGTGGAGGCTTCCATGGAGAAGAGGTGGGACTAGATTACCCGTTTTCATCTTTTGATCTAAACAACCCTTTTTCCCAGGTCCTGCATGTGGAGTGTTCCTTTGAGCCAGAGGATATGGCCTCTTTCAGCCCTGGTTTTAAGCCAAAATCCATATTATGCTCAGACTCCGACAATGAGCCCTTTTGCCCTTGGTTGTATGGCATTAACCGAACTCAGTATCGGGCCATTAGAATTTCTCCAAGGACTCATTTCCGGCCAATATCTGCATCTGAACTGTCTCCAGGTGGATGCAGTGAGTCAGATGTTGAGTCTGAGAAAGAAGTGAGTCTTCCAGTTGGTCCAACAGACCTTTTTGATGACCCACAGGCTGACCTCAAGCCTCTGGAGGAGGACGCAGAGTGTGAGGGCCCTTATTATGGAAAATCTGAATTGGAGTCTGGGAAGTTCCTACCCAGATTAAAGAAGTCTGGCATGGAGAAGAGTGCCCAGACGTCACTTGATTCGCAAGAGGGTGGGAGCACCCTTCTGCCAATTGCTGAACAAGAGATATGTGTATACTGTGAGACGGCAGCAGTGTCAGAATTGTGTTCTCATGTGCATTCCTCAGTTCTTCAACAAAAGGAATCTTGCAGAGAAACAGAGTCTTGCCATTGTGTTGCAACTGATCAGATTCCAAAATGTGGGAAGTCACTTGATGTGGTTCAAGATAAGCATGAAGTAAGTGAGATGTGCTGCAGAACCAAAGTAGTTAAATTTGTCCAAACTGCTGAGACACATTAGATTAGCAAGTCTGTTGATATTAACATTAAGCGTGTTTATATGTACGGTCTTACACCAATTATGCTTAATAAACCTATAATGTTTGTGGTCAAGTAAACGCCTTAAAAAGTTTTCATTTTGAGTGTAAGGTCAGAAAATGGCCTAAGAATAAACAGATAGACTCTGGTACATTTTTGCCCATTACCCCAATTTTGAGTTGCATGTAAATACCTTTACTGGCATTCTTACCTGCTTATTTAATGTACGCAAATGTTTTGCACATGCCTCTTCACAGTATGACTTCAGTAGCAGAGAATAACTCTATTTTAATTCTCATGTAAACACATTTTTCTTGCTTTGATTTTTTTAAATAAGCTGATTTTTGGGAGTTATGGTAAATGGTCTGCACTTATATAGCACTTTCTTTAACCTTAGAGGTTACCAAAGCACTTTACACTGTGTTCCATTCACTCATACACCAGTGGTGGCAGAGCTGCCATGCAAGGCGCTAGCCTGCAATTGGGAGCAACTTGGGGTTCATTGGGGTTGTATTCAGTTTTTTATAATTTTTTATTATCTGACTTGTTGCTGGTTTGTTGTGCACTGGAAGCTGTTGTCACCAAAACAAATCCCTTGTATGTGTAAGCATACTTGGGAATAAAGCTTATTCTGATATAGAGCAATCATCACAACACTTGATATTGATTGGTTACATTAAGTGGTTTTGCATACCAAAGACTTTCAAAAGTGAAAATATAATCCTTAGAGAAGTAAAATACAAACTGTTACAACTAGTATTATAAACAATACATGTCCTTATATATTTGAATACATTCCTAATACTTGCTGTTTCTTTTCTCATTCTTTCTGTGTCTTTTTTTCACAGTTTCCTTCGTTGAATTTTGGAGAACAGTGCTTAACTACTATTCAGCAAGAAGAGTGCTGGTGGCAAAGTACTCTCTGTTCTCCATTATTTCCAGGTTCTCAGTGCAGAGGTAAGAAAAACACAAATCTCCACTACTAGATAGTAGGGCATCAATTGTACACTGCTTTGTTGACAGTTGATTAGCCCATAAATAAGGACGAAATCATGATGAATTGAAAAAACTAAAACTATAGACTACATTGGATAGGAGTTTGTGTTGACTTGCATAACAATTTGTGTACCCTCCTTTAATTCTAGGAAGCAGTAATGTATGAATCTTCTGCTGAACACAGATGCATACCAATGCAATTTTACTCCTGTCACCTTCAACCATAACCCAAAGGAGGGATGGGAAGATACTCACAAGAACAGAAGTGCAGGGCCAACAGTGGGCTTTTACCTAACCACACTGTCCTAAACCCTATTAATCTGGTCACCTGTAACAGCACATAAGCAAGAAAATTCAGAGAGAGGAAAGACATGGCAACAGGTTGAACATACAGTTAGATGATTCTGTTCAACGGCATTTATTATTGACTTGTTTTCTGTCTGTTTATTCCAAGGTTGATTAAAAAAAATAATAAAGGATTAGTTTAACATTTAAGAATGTGTTTTTCTTTTTTTTTACCCCCTATAGATTTTAGCTTCTCTTTTACAGTTGATCTAGGATACAGGCTAGCTGTGGTCCTTCTGATTGTGCTTGTGAACCTAGTTTCAGTCCTTCTAATAGTATAAGTTTCTGTGACCAAACTATGAATACTCAGAAGGTTGAAAGCACTATGATTGCCCCCTTCTTTTTCCCATTAAATGTGTGACAACTGGGGATTCTTTAATAATATGGCTTTACTAATTTGGTAAACAAGAAAATAACTTATGAGTGTTTCCAGTAACGGGTGTTCGATTTTATGGTCATTTTCTCCTAACATTTCTACTGGAAATCCGTGGCTGGTACAGTGTTTACAGATACATACTACTAACAGCATGGGCAGTACCTAGCAAGATTTAAAGGAAGAGGGGTGATTAAAAGCAATATAATATTTTTTTTTTTTGCACACCAGAACTTCAACATTATAATATTGTTGTATTTGATATATTTTGTGTGTTAAATGCTAAGAGGGACATACAGAGGTTTTATTTCTGGGGTGTGTTTTTTTTTGTTGTTGTTTTTGTTGGTTTATTTCCTTTGTTTTTTTAACCCCCAGTGAATGAGGCCTAAACTACTTTGTACTTAGTATGAAAGGTTGCAGGCCTATATATATATATATAAAATTTTTTTTTTTTTTTTTTTTTTTTTGTGGGTGTGGAATGGAAGGTGGTAGATTTGTGAAACCTTTTTATGTTTGCGTAAAGAATTTGGTTTAAAAGTTCTAGATTCTTCATTGTTACTTTTCCCATACTGCAGATTCTAGTCCTTCACATTTTGATCTCCCATTTTGAATTCCATCTTTTACTTTATCAATTCTTCTTTTTCTGCTTCGGTTTAGTGTAGATAACCTTCATTTATAGACAACTTGGATTCAATGTATCATGTCTAGCCTGCCATCTGCTTGATTTACTGTAGGCTGAACTGCTCTTTCCCAATAATTCAGTTTTTGTGTTTTTTATGCATGTATCTACATGAAATGTGTACTACACAAGCAGATTATAAAGGGTATGGAGTAGCAAAAGGAACTTTTGGACTTGGGAACCCTGAATTATTTTAAGAGCACGTTCATCACTTTACATTGCCTGCATTAAAAATATGTTGGTATGCAGACTTTTATATACCAAAGTGTAAAATGTGGTCTCAAAGTATCAAAATATTTTAATATATTTATATAAAGATGCTTCTCTTTGTTTTTGTTTTTTAACACTCACATGTGTTTCTGCATTGGTAGCATTTGTTGCCTAATATTTTCATATAAAGGGGGATTGGAATTCAACTAAGAAATTATAAATCTTCAACCACTCAGCATTTTGACAAACAAATTCCTTTGAAATACTAGGCAGGAGGATTACGTTTTTGCACTTTGTGCTAATGCCCGTTTGCATGTTGTTTTGTTGTCTTTTTTTGAGATACACAAAGACCTTTGGATTAAATTGCAAAAAAAAATTAAAATTTGTGTACATTTGTGCTACCATTCATACACTACATCTAAGACGTAATGTACAAATTTGGTATGGCTTAACAAATGGTGCACTCTTTGTTTTTTTGGGGGAGAATCTAGAAACAGGTTAGGCCATGTTCTTCAGACTAGGTCAAGTTCTAGGGTTTGTTCAAGTATATGGTTGAATAGACTGTATGGAAAGGGCTGTGATTGTAACCTTGCAGAGAATTTATTTGGTGTGGCTCAGTTTTATAGTTTGAATCTGCTTGTTTGTTTTTCTTTATTTGCTCCATCTTGTGGCTATGGAATTGTGATTAAAGTTTTACAAAGATTATATAACATTCAGTTCTAACAAATGTATAGCGGTAGAAGCCCAGTGTAATGGGTTACAATTAACATGTTACGTTGCAGTTCCATTCTTCTAATTTGAAATCCTGTCAACAATTCTAAAATGCTGTTAGACATAGTTGGTATTGCATTTTTTTATTCGATACCTACTTCATTCTTGTCCTCTTGAGCACTTTGAAAAGTTCCATCCTTCATAGGCATTCTTTTAAGACATTTGTATTAGATGGGCTTATATTAATTAAGAAGTTTGTTTTAGGGTGTCAGAGGACAATATTTTAATTTTAAACATTTTGAGAAAAGACAGAAATATTACGTTAGTAAATGTGTATGACAGTCAAGTATCACAGAAAAGCATATAGGCAGATGATTGCAAGCTACGGACATTTGTTATACAGTTCCTCATTTTGTTTGAACTGAGTATTTCATAATGTTTGAACAAATAAAAAAAGAAGTGAAATACAAAGTTTTATTTGATCATCTTTCAAAGCTGTATTTTGTGTGTATGTGTGTTAGTTTGGGTGCTGTAGAGAGACTTAAGTCAGTATATGTGGAAGACTGAAAACTGATTAATTTGCCATCTTGTATTTTTTTTCTCCTCAAGGTTTTAGTTTGGTTCTGTATTTTGGAAGGTGTTGCCACACAAATTTGTGCATTTTAAAGGGGGAGGGGGGGGGGGGGGGGGCTATAAAGTCTGCACTTACAGGTTTACGTTTCGATTGCATTGTCGTAAAGCTTTTAGTGCTGAATTGTCTCCATTTCCTCTCCGTAAGAGCTTCCTAAATGAAGCCAAACCTTGTATCTTTCCTCTAAATACTTGATTAAAGTCATCAAACCCCAGCACAGACACAAGATTGTTTGCTTTGTTCTAATGCCATGTACATTTCCATACATTTTGTTTCATTGTGAAATTTCTTAACCTTTAATAAAGATTTTAAAAAGTTTGTAATTGCTCTTTCTTTGCAACAGCAAGAGAGCTATTATTAGATTATTAGTATAATATGTTGAATAGGTCACAGTTAAAAATGCTGGTCTAATTTATTTATTTATAGAAGCATTGACCCGTACTCAACATTGATATAATACAATTGGACACAGTGCGGTGCTTAATCTGTAAATGGAAACCTGGCCATTAGTGATTTTCTAAAACAAGGAATAATTAGGAAATAAGAATGTCCTTTGAAAATGCATTATGTTAATTATTGTGTACTCTATTTTATTTACATGCTGTACCCTGTTCAGGTCACAATACAACAACAAAATTGCATTGCTCCAAATATAAAATCATTATTAACACTTGTCACCAAGTGGATATGAAAAACTATCACATTGTGTACAAGAAAATTGCTTAACTGACTCCTAGAAAAGTGCACTGGATATTCTCTTTTATGGGAATGGTTCACCCAAAAATTTAATTTCTCTCATCATTTACTCACCCTCATGCCACCCCAGATGTGTATGATTTTTCTTCTATTTCTGCAGAACACAAATTATGATTTTTAGAAGAATATTTCTGCTCTGTAGGTCCATACAACACAAGTGAAAGATGGCCAGAAATGTGCAGGTCCAAAAAGTAAATAAATGCATCATAAAAGTAATCCAGAATACTCCAGTGGTTTAATCCATGTCTACAGAAGCAATATGATCAGCGTGGGTGAGAAGAAGATCAATATTAAGTCCTTTTTCAAAAAGCCCTTTTATATTAGTATAAATCTCCATCTTTGAGCAACCCAAATAGAAAGTGGGTGAACGTGGAAGTGAAAGTGTAGATTTACAGTAAAGAAAGAACTTAAATGTTGATCTGTTTCTCTCTGAGATATTCTTTTAAAAATACTCTCCAGCCTTCGCTGAGGACTTTACAGAACTGTTATCAACAATTACCTCAGAGTTTGACTGTTTTGCCATTGCTGGAGATTTTAACATTCACATAGATAATGCAGAACCAATACGGCAAAAGAAATCAAAACTGTTTTAAAAACTTTTGATCTGACTTAGCATGTACATGGACCCACTCTAGATTTACTTATCAGTAAGGGTTTAAACATTTCATCGACTGTTATTAAGGATGTAGCACTGTCTGATCATTTCTGTATTTTCTTTGATATATTGATCTCTCCTGCCATTGAAGCTGGATCTGTGTCTGTCAAGAAGAGATGCTTAAATAACAACAACAACAATTTACATAGCACTTTTCTAGGCACTCTACATAGTATAGAGGGAATCTCCTCAACCACCACCAGTGTGCAGCATCCACCTGGATGATGCGACAGCAGCCATAGTGCACCAGAACGCCCACCACACACCAGCTATTGGTGGAGAGGAGATGGTAGAGTGATGTAGCCAATTCAGGGATGGAGATTATTAGGAGGCCATGATAGATAGGGGCCAATGGGGGGAATTTGGCTAGGACACCGGGGTTAAACTCCTACTCTTTACGAGAAGTGCCCTAGGGATTTTTAATGACCACAGAGAGTCAGGACCTCTGTTTAACGTCCCATCCGAAAGACGGTGCTTTTTTTACAGTATGGTGTCCCCGTCACTATACTGGGGCATTAGGACCCACACAGACCGTAGGGTGAGCACCCCCTGCTTAGTGGGCAACCAGGCAATAGCTACAGGGTGATATGGCTATCAATAAATGAGAACACCAAGTATATCTGCTGACCCTGTTGATTTTCTCCTTTATTCTTTTAACTCAAAAGTTAAAAGTGTAATTGATGATATTGCTCCTGTGAAAGCCAGGAAGAAGAGTGGCAGACAAAAAGCACCTTGGAGAAACTCAACAGCAGCGCAAAATATGAAAATACAATGCAGAAAAACAGAGGGCATGTGGCGGAAGACAAAACTTGTAGTCCATTATAACATCTACAAAGACAGCATCCATGCTTTTAATATGGAACTAGGCAAAGCTAGACAGACTTTCTTCTCGAATATTATAAACAGCAACTTAAACAACACACGCACTCTTTTTGTGACTGTAGAGAGACTGACAAACCCCCCAAGCCAGATTCCCAGTGAAATGCTCTCAGACAGCAAGTGCAGCGAGTTTGCTTCTTTCTTCTCTGAAAAAATCAATAATATCAGAAAGGTGATCAGCACATCCTTGAGTTGTGATGGGGTCAGACAAATCAAACCACAACCTGAGAAAGTAGTTACTATGTCTGATTTCAAAGAAATTGATGGCAACATTTTGGAAGAAACCACACAGCACCTTAAAACATCAACCTGCGCCCTTGATGCACTTCCCACATCTTTTTTCAAAAGTGTGTTCAACTGTTTAGAAGCAGATCTCCAAGAAGTGATAAACTCTTCACTTCTCTCTGGGAGTTTTCCAAACTCCCTGAAAACTGCAGTTGTCAAGCCCCTCTTGAAAAAGAGCAATCTTGATAAGACCATATTAAGCAACTATAGACCGATCTCAAATCTTCCTTTCATAGGCAATATAATTAAAAAAGTTGTCTTCAATCAGCTGAACAAATTCTTGAACTCAAATGGATACTTTGACAATTTTCAATCTGGTTTCCGATCGCATCACAGCACAGAGACAGCGCTCATAAAGATAATAAACGAAATTAGCTTAAATACTGATACAGGCAAATTATCAGTACTGGTACTACTCGAACTCAGTGCTGCATTTGACACTGTTGATCACAACATACTTCTTGACAGGCTGGAAAACTGGGTGGGGCTTTCTGGGATGGTCCTAAAATGGTTCAGGTCATACTTAGAAGGGAGAGGTTATTATGTGAGTATAGGAGACCATAAGTCTGAGTGGACATCCATGACATGCGGAGTCCCTCAAGGCTCAATTCTTGCGCCACTCCTGTTCAACCTGTATATGCTCCCAGTGAGCCAAATAATGAGAAAGAACCAAATTGCTTACCACAGCTATGCAGACGACACACAGATCTACTTAGCCCTATCACCTAACGATTACAGCCCCATTGACTCCCCGTGCCAATGCATTGATGAAGTTAACAGTTGGATGTGCCAAAACTTTCTTCAGTTAAACAAAGACAAAACTGAAGTCATTGCGTTTGGAAACAAAGATGAAGTTCTCAAGGTGAATGCATACCTTGACGCTAGGGGTCAAACAACTAAAAATCAAGTCAGGAATCTTGGTGTGTCTCTACAGTCAGACCTTAGTTTCAGTAGTCATGTCAAAGCAATAACTATAAATCAGCATACTATCATCTGAAAAATATTGCAAGAATTAGATGCTTTGTTTCCAGTCAAGACCTAGAGAAACTTGTGCATGCTTTCATCAACAGCAGGGTGGATTATTGTAACGGACTCCTCACTGGCCTTCCCAAAAAGACCATAAGACAGTTGCAGCTCATACAGAACGCTGCTGCCAGGATTCTGAGCAGAACCAGAAAATATGAACATATCACACCAGTCCTCAGGTCTTTACACTGGCTCCCAGTTACATTTAGGATTGATTTTAAAGTATTATTACTGGTATATAAATCACTCAGTGGGCTAGGACCTCAATATATTGCAGATATGCTCACTGAATATAAACCCAACAGATCACTCAGATCATTAGGATCACATCAGCTAGAAATACCAAGGGTTCACTCTAAGCAAGGAGAGTCTGCTTTTAGCTTTTATGCCAGCCGCAGCTGGAACCAGCTTCCAGAAGAGATCAGATGTGCTCCTACATTAGTCACATTCAAATCCAGACTCAAAACACATCTGTTTAGCTGTGCAGTTACTGAATGAGCACTGTGCCACTGTGTGTCTGACTGTTTGTACTGCATTTAATTTAATTTTAGTTTCTAAACTGTTTAAATTATTCTTATTTTTTTTTTTATTCTTATTTTAATCTCTTCTATGTAAAGCACTTTGAATTACCATTGTGTATGAAATGTGCTATATAAATAAACTTGCCTTGCCTTAAAAATCGTTTGTGTTCCACAGAAAAATAAAGTCATACACATCTGGGATTTCATGTAGGTGAGTAAATGATGAGAGAAATTACATTTTTGGGTGAACTATCAATACCTCTAAACTGTATCTAGCTTTTCATATTGATATTTATTTTACATATCTAGACAGTATATTTGATGAAATACGTGATTTTCCTGGCAAAGATGCTGTAAGGAATGAGTGAAGTTCACTTTATACATCCTGGAACAGGTGGGGTTTGCATTCGTTACTATGATAACGGCATGCCTATTGGTTACTTATATAATACCGCCTTCAGTTGGAATATTTTTATCACTAAAAGCTATTTTAAAAAAGAACAATAAACAGTATCAACGCATTAATAAACTTCCTGGTCGTATTCACCTGCACATGTCTACACGCGAGCAAAGCAAGCGCGACGTGCGTGCGTTTATTATAATGCAAGCGTGTATTTGCGTCGCGTCGCGAGCGGTGTACAGTGTCTACAACAGGGCACTGGAGGTCACTTCCTGATTTACTGACAGTCGGCAGTATGTACAAACACTTTCAAACAGCTCTGCTGCTCTTCCTGTCTTTACATATCAAGGTATTGGGCGAATAAAACGCCACCTGAACGCTACTGGTGGAAATACTAACAGTTTTTCACGTTATATAAAGAAAGATGAGCACTGAGCGCGGTCTCGAGGCAGGTGAATTAATCGTTGCTCATGTTGTCCTGGCACGTTTATATCGGTTGATGATGTTTTAAAATGGCGCTGGCAGCATCAGGACAGGTAAGATACTTTCCAGCTATTAGCTTTAATCGTCCGCAAAAGTTCCGATATATTTTGAGCCCTTATTACAGCCACTTACCGTAATGTATTGCACCAGTTGGAGAAGGTCTTTCCTAAATTTAGTGGGTTTCCTAAAGATTGGGTGAAGCGCACCAGCAAAACGAAAAGTTGTTGATTATAAAATAAGATTATTGTACAGATGATAAAACTAATGCAGAAGTGTTGTCATCGTCGTATAGGTTGATATAATAGTGATGGCTTTGACTGGTGTGTGGTGTTTTGTGTACTGAAGGGTCGGCAGTGATGATGAAGAGGTGATGGCACACGTCACTTTACCTGCAGCAGGATCATGGCAGAAGCAGAACGCACGTCCAATGGCAGCAACACAAACTGTCACAACAAAGATGGTAAGTTGAATAGAGCAAGTATACATGCAACAGCTTCCACCTCATTTATTATGATCACTTAGACTATGAAGATTAAAATACAGGTCCAACTGTCTATTTGTGGTCTTTCATGTTGAAATGCCAACAACAATAATAGTAACAAAATAGCATTACGATTTAGATTTACATTTATGTTGTTGGCAAATATTATTAGTGGGAACTATCATACTGTGTTTGAACAGATCACTTCAACTGGTGGCAGTTATAATAAGGCAAAAGCACAAGTGGCAGATTATACACATGACCATTTAAAGGACTATATGTTGGCATAAGGAAGTGAAGTCTTTGTCCCTTAAACATTTCCGGCTAGGTGTCAAACTCATTATGAATGAAGCCTCCTAGAGCCCTTCAACCAAGATGGGCCTACAAGGTTAGCAACAAAATGCAAAAACACTGGCATGGAGATCAGAGGCCAGAGAGTTTTTTTTTTATGGATGTCTATCGTAGAGATGCAGTGTGTTGAATAAACAGTTTTTGTCAGGAACCAGCTCATCACTTAATGAACTGACTGCCTGTCTGCTAATCTTCAACATATTTTACACTGAACAATTAATTCACTGAACTATGTGTGGAGTTTACAATGATAGAATGTTTTTTTTTTTTTTAATAGAACACCGCTTGTTTCATGACAGGTAGGTGTCAGTTTATGGCTCTTCCCATTCATTTCTATGGTATCTGCAAATGGAGAATTATTGTTGTAACATGCTAGATGACCATTACACTCTCTCCTATGGTAAAAATGCAGAAGTGGTTATATCAGTATAAAATATCTCTTGTAGAATGAGAGATACTAGATGTTGTAAGTTGGAGGTGTTGTTGGCAAAATAAGGTCTGAATTTGGATTGTGGTTGTGATGTATTAAAATTATGTCTATAGGGTATCACCAGAGTTGCCGCTAATAGTCAAGGGGCGTGGTAGACATTTTTATTGTTAGGCCCCCTTTCCCCAGGTCTTATGAGAAGGCTTTACCATAGAGGAACTTAGTTGGTCCCCCTCAAGAACCCGACGATAGCCCTAGGTGTCACTGTACGATTTAGAATCAGAGGTGCATTAAGAACAAGGACTTATTTGATTGTAGTTTCATTGAAAGAATGGAAGACTTTATATTTAGTTTATGTAAGCAGGAATGCAGGGGTGAGGGGAATTTAACTTATTTATCCTTGCCTTGTCCTTCTTATTATTAATGATTACATGCAAATAATACTTAATACAATTTTAATTTAGTCTTTAGTCTAATTTTAGGATCAGTTGAGGCCACAACTGTTGTGAACATGTAATCATTGTCATGCTATCTCAATTCATTAATCTTCAAACTGTTTGTCCTTGATATGTCTGATGTTGAAGTCGATCACTTCACTTCTGGTGATGGGGTCTTTAATGTGAAACTAGGGCAAACAAATAAATGAATTGCAATATCATATGCTTTTTTTTTTAATGCTTCTATAAGATTCAGTGATGTTTTTTGTTTGTATTTTGCACTGTTATGCTCATTTAAATTCTCTGTGAGAAACTCGTCACACACACCGATCACTTAATGATTATCTAATCAAAATGACAAAAATGCGTATTACTGTGAGAATTTTTTTTTAAATTAAAATCAGATGCATTTCTAATTTGTTTTATATGTTCTCTTGACTGCATGAAGATATTTTTCTCAAATCTCTCACTACCTTTAAATATACAACTTAGCTGGCTAAAGCATAAATGTGACAGCATATAAACAAATGCAAATAGATGGTAATCATTTTATTTAAACCTTTGGTTAGGACTTGTGTGTTTTTTGTCACATTGTTCTAACCGCTTGAGGTTAGCTTTAATGTTAGCATCTTCTCAGCCTTGTCTGCAAACATACTGCTGTTCTCTATTAATGCAGCAACTATTCAAGATATTAATTACTTTATAATGATATGACAACATGTACTGTATACATACCTTTTAGTTGTTGGTGTTTTAAATCTGCGTTGTCCAGCTCCGTGCAGCGTTCCGCTGCATTAAACGTGCAGTCACACGTGTCAAAACAACCACCACGAGGCATCAGTGATAGTTTTTATTTTGCCTCCAAAGGCCGCACTCATACTGTATTTAGACAGCGTGCCATTCCCAGCCACTCCAGCACCGGAAACAATTTTTGCCAATAACCGATAATTCCAGAAATAGTTATCGGTACCGATTAATCGGCGAAACTGATATATCGGTCAACATCTAAAAAATAAAACATCTTATTCATGTATAATGAATGCTGGATTAAATATCTGGCAACGGCACTGCATGCCATTGTCTTAAGTGGTCATCATGACGTGATCTATTTTTTTTATATATATTTATAATTTTATTATCTTCCCATAGGGAAGAATAACTTATAATGTTAGTAAAGTTTTCTTTTTGCACCAAAACGGTCACAATTTAGTAATATATAATAATTTTCCACCCTGTCTCTGGCACTCTGTCTAGAACGCTCGGTTACAAGCTCTCTGGCCATTTAAGACTTCAGTGTAAACACCCACTGTTATGATTTGCTAACATCTTGCAGCCCCTCGAATACAGCCATATTTAAAACACAATCAAAAGAGAATAAACAAACTCCACACGACCACAACATTTATAAAACAAAATTTCTGGATTAACAACCCACATCCTACTCATTTCATTTGAGTGTATTAATCTGTTTAGTTTTAATACAAAAGTGGCACGAGATGCATGATAACGGTTAAAGCCATTCGTCTACTGCATGTTTAGAAAACATTTAAATCCAGAATGGCACATGAAGATGTCCTGTGTAAGTCACCTTTGGATGAATCTCCCATGACAGGCCCTCTTTTTACCTGTGTGACTGACCACCAGTGGGTGGAGCTAAGGGGCAATGGTGAAAAATAGGTGTTTATGTCTTGCTGATGAGGCAGTCATAGGCAGATGTATTTGGTCTTTGTGACATCACAAGTACATTTATATTATTATGTTATATTACCCTGGAATAAGTTAAAAAATTAAAAAATTGCCACATCTGCGAGTGGTTGACAGTAAATTTGGCATCTTCTCCTGTCTTAATCCACCACTCTCTATTTGTTCCCTCTTCTGGAAAGTCATTCAAACGTAATAGTGGATTTTTTCTTTTGGTCTTGGACCAAATGGATAAGTGAAAATAATATTTCCTGTGATCTCATATTCACCGCTGTCGTATTTTACCCTGCAATCATTTACTTCCATGTTCCAAAACCCTTAGTAAGGAGGACCCTTAGGAAACACTTAGTTTTGTAAAAGTGGAGGTGTAGCACTTCAGATAAGATAATAATGACATACACTTAATTCCACCAATTGTGCCTTGCATTTATTAATATGTATTCTAAAAGTATTCTGAATACATTACTTATTATTTGATCTATTCAGAATACTTTACTCATTACATTGTAGAAAGAGGATTTAGTATTCATCCCAGTAATCTGGCCAAATTCTGCACAAACTACATCATGCCCCTGATGTGGGCTGCACTGAGACCAAAACTACTGTTTAACTAGAATTGGGAATGCACCCTGACCCTGAGAGAACGTACTGATAATTTTAGTCCCATTTATATTTCTTTCTTCTAAATATAGAAGGTATGTATGGGCTGGGTCACCTTTGAAATTGTGAAAGTGCTGTTATTGTTTAAAGGAATGCTTGCGGTATTAAAGTATTACTGACTTTTCAAATGCAGCAGCAACTGATTGCAATTCTTCAATAGAAAATGTCATGGCTTTGTTGATTAGTGTTCTATTCGTATATATTATTAGCAGAGGCAGCAGGTGAACATACTGTGCGAATTTATTTTAACATGGGAGAAGATGAACCTGTAGAGCTCCTATTGGTTGCTACCTCTCCTAATATGTGCTTTGCATTTTTATCAGGCACGACATGAACATCTTGCTTGTCATAGTGAGCTAACATTGATTGATATATTTTTCCACTTTGTCTTTAATGTCGCAGACCATCTATAAATATTGTGCTGTTCCCAATCACTCTATCCCCATTAGGAAAAAAAGAGTGTAACAGTGTAAATAGCAAAGAGCTATCTTGTCTAATTTTGGTGGGAGATATTGTCCACAATGTTATCAAATCAGGACTCTGATCTCATAATTGAGCTGGAGGGAGTGTTTGGCTTGATATTTTCTCAGGCCTTTGGGTCACATTTTTTGTAAGGTTCAGGTTGCTTCCTCTACTCCTCGACACTTGATTTTTCATGTCCCTCTGTGAGTAAAGAAAAGATGACCAACAGTATAGAATGAAGTGGGTATGAAAACTAAAGCAAGTTAGAGAATGTGCTTTTGTTGTAGTGATGGGAGAGTAAGAGAGGTATTTATGCAGCCACACACATTGAGTTTTATCAATCACCAAGTAGGATGTAATCTATACAGAATCGATTGGAGATGTTTACCTGGAAAATTAATGTAGGGAATATAGTGAAGGTGATCTAGGGTGTGATGTCTAGAGGGATACATTTACATTTTTCATGATGATAGTTGCTTGGATGTAATTAAATTATTTCTTTCTAAAGTGACCTTGAGAGATACTGTGTATAATTACTCCTAATGTAATAATCAGAGGAAATGGTATGTATTGCAAAAATGCACAATGCTGTTTGGCCTGTCAAAATATATAAAAGTATTTAGGCAATTGTTTAGGCATTGTCTTGTTTTAAAGGTGCTGTAAGTGATTTTAGCTGTTCTGGAACCCCCCCTTTCGAAAAGCCAGCACCCTAAAGATAGACCAGACACACTAGAGATCTTTGTGATGGAGTAGATGGAGGCCGATGGGTCTTCCTGAGTATTTCACCATCTGATCCTGAGCATTTCAGGGGAGCAGGACACTGTACCGGCACAATACAGCATACATGGGATGCCCTGTAAACGTGTACAATGATTGACAAGCAGAAATATGTCTGATTAGCTAAACAAACAATATGCTTTTTACCCAGCCTAGGGCTGTTACAGAGACAGGTGTGATATTTCATGGCACCTATTTCTGTCATAATTGACAGGTAACAGGCGTTAACAGCATGTTATTTCATAAAAATTAAAAAAATCACTTACAGCACCTGTAATGGTGTAAAACAGCAAAATTAGAAACACGATTCTCCTGTTGTTTTGATGCCATCATGCAGTCCCTCACAAAATTAGAATTCTAAATCAAAATTAATAATTAGAGATAAAAAATTCATGATTTCAATATCAAGGGAAAAAATCAACTATTGCATTATAATCAGAGCCCTAAAACTATTATGTAAATCATAATAAATATCAGGAGGAAATCCGTTTTTACACATGACTGAATGCTCATAGATTTGAGCTTTTTCCTTCATCAGGACTAATCTAAATTTGTAATACACCTTTCTAGATTCACAAGTCTCATCGTTCAGTCACTCCTCATTCAACCAGTGTTTGCAGATTGCCCCAAAGCCTCTCATTCAAAAACATCTCAACCATTGCAAGACCTCAGTCTCTCAGCCACAACAGGTCTCCCTTAGCTATAGGCCATTCACTTTCTTTAATGGCTCATGTGATGATGATTGCAGTAGCTTGGCCTCTCAGGACTCTGGTATCCCCACCCTTGAGATCAACCCTCCTGAGCATATACATGCTCGAGACACAACTGCTGAGCTGGTGGTTCCACATCCACAAGATGATAATCCTGCTACACTAAACTTGGATGTCTCAGATAGCTCCTTACTTAAGTCTTCCACCTTCCCCCATTGTGACTTTGGCTCAGTGCATCTCTATGGTACAAGCAGGCAGAAAAGTGGGGCAGAAAAGAGCACTTTGTACCGTAGTGATGATATTTCAGTCTGCAGCATGTCCAGTTTAAGTACTGAATTTTCTGCCACATTGTTAGTCAGCAATGAAGACTTCCTAGACTTCATGATTACATCAGAGTCCAGCGCCATTGTTACATTTGAGAATGAAGATGTCCTGCACCGTTCGGACATTTCGCTGTCACCCCCCGCCGACCTACACGGCAAGCTGAGCAGCCCACAATGGCAACCTGTGGGGCTGTCAACAGCACATGAGGCTAGGATGAAAAGACTGGGACCACTTGCCAGCTTCCTCCACAGGTATTGTAGCATTTGCATTCGTAATGTATTTAAAGTCACACCAAGAAGCCACTGATTTGTTCAATTGTATGGTTTGCTTATGATTGTGTAAATGTACCATGTTTCTCGTTGTTTCGAAATACCTTTCAAGTAATGCACTGCTCGAATTTCAAGTAGTTTGATTACTCACCTTAAAGATTGACACGGCAAGGAATATGACTAATTTGTTAAAGCTAAAGTGGAGACTGCTTCACGTAAATCAGGACAACCTTCATCATTTAAAATTCAGTTCATTTGAGTTAAGAGCATTATAAATTTTGAGAGATCTTACAAATTTAATGTGAGCCTAACAAGAGACACTTCAGAATTCCGTTAATGTGAGTTAAGAATGTTAATGCGAGTCAGTCAATAATTAGCTTTTTTGTTTCAGTGTTTTGTATATTTCTGAAACATGAAAGACATTTAGAGAGAATACATTTATAAAGTATAAAAAAATAAAGTTGTGTAATACATTTTCTGTGATTTTAAACAAGGTAGCATAAAAAGCAGAACCACCAAATCTTTATAGCATAAATCGATATCAGCACAAACATTTTGTATTGGTGCATTCCTAGTTGCATCAGTACTTAAAAGTAGCTTGTGTGTTTTCTAAATTCTGGCTTTTTTTAAACACCATTTCTATTCCTTTTTTTTATTTTTTTAGGATTGCTTTTTTATTTTACATGTGTGCATCATTTGTGGGTAATTCTAAAATATGCTACAGTCATTTTACTCCTTCTTCTGAGTTCTGGATAATATCAATTGCGCTTGGCTAACTTTGGAAGTCTTTACACATCTTAGTGCATGTTTTTTTTAAAGGTGCACTCATTGCTTCAAAAATAAGTAGAACCATGTAAAATCTGATGGTTTATTTATTTCAACACAAGCAGCCCTTTGTTGACTCCATTCTTATATATTATTTCTATTTATATAAGGAGTAAAAATGACACTGGTGCACCTGAAGGTCAGAGAGAGCCTGGATGGAAGCTGTTTGGTAAAGTTCCACCTAAAGAAGTTTCACCCAAAGACCCCAGGAAAATACAAAAGGTAAATTTACATACAAGGCCTTAAGAGGCCAAAGTGGGAAATACTAATGGTTTTGCATGTTAAGAGGTTGAGCCAAATTGAAATTCAGTTCTGTCCTATTTTCTTTAGGGTTTCTTTGATCTTTTGGCAAAGTTTGACAGCATTATAATTATAATAACATTTACATTTATGCATTTGGCAGACGCTTTTATCCAAAGCGACTTACAGTGCACTTATTACAGGGACAATCCCCCTGGAGCAACCTGGAGTTAAGTGCCTTGCTCAAGGGCCCAACAGTGGCATCTTGGTTGTGCTGGGGCTTGAACCTCCGACCTTCTGGTCAGTAAACCTGAGCCTCAACCACTGAGCCACCTCTGCCCCAATAACGCCAGTCATTTGGGTTAGCATCCTACAAATTTGATTGTCACACAAATGGAATGTTAGTTCTTTTTTAACAAGGACCGTGATTGAGTTATGCCTAGTGTCCCTATCCCTAGCAGGTTGTATGATGTACTGTTAAGATCATGTTTAATCTGGAATAGGAAATCAAGCATGATTTAGGCTATTTCTAACTCTTGAATTAAGTTATTTACCTGCATTCTCTGTATGAATATCCACTGGTTGCTCTTCGTTATTTCAATTAAGATTTCATAGCAAGTGAATGAAGTTGTGGCCTTGCACATTGTAGAGAACAGGATTTAGTTCAAGATGTATACGTTGCTTTTAAAGTGTATTCCTTTTAAAGAGGTATGATCAGTATTGGCAAGATAAACTGTGGTTCATACAGTATTTAAAAAAAGACATACTGAGGAACAAATCACAGTTTCATTTTCATCTTTTCCTCCCATTGACATCAGCACATTGTGTATTCCTGCCGGTTTACAATACACTGGTAGGACTCCCAACACTAGCTTGTGCTAAACAATTAATCTTTCAGAACCTAAGAAATTAAATGCTCATCACTGTAGTTCAGTTTCAAATATTTTATGTCATATTGTCCTTTCAGATGACATTACTTGCATTAAAAATGTGCAGTGTAGCACATGCCTTCTACTACTTTGTAGTTAAATTTTAACCAGAAAACACCACTTTCAGGTGAAATGGGAAGCCTATGAAGCAATTATTATCTGTCAGGGTTTCCTTTGGATTATGTGACATTATGCCACTTTACTGTAAATAATAGAATGGGCTATTAAATCTGGAATTAACATTTTTTTAAGTAGTGAGAGGAAAGTGTATAATAATTTCCTGATGAAATTTTACATTGATGCATATCAGGTCTAACAAATCGATCAACCGGCTTTACATTTAGTTGTTCCAGTGTTGTTCCGAAATTGTTGTGAATGGGGAATTGTTTGCAATGTACAGCATGACAACAGGCCAGCAAGGTGCTTTAGGTAATTTTAACTCCACTGGTTCAGCCTATCTGTGTCCATATAGATTTCACCAACATCCAGCTCCTGCCTTTATCTCTATTTTTGTTCTCCTCAGCTGTAATGGAAGATTCAGTGATTGGGTGACAGGTTTAGAGTTGCTGCCTTTTTTTTTTACTCTCAGTAGCTCGTTATTTTGTAGCAATTGCTCATAGGAAAGAGATGCATTAAAGTGAATGTAATATTATGTAGGCTAATTTTGTCATTGCTTTTGACATTAAACATTGGAATATTCTATCTACTGTCATTACTGCACAATTGTAATTGTAGCAAATATTTGAGGAGTTGTCTGGCAGTGTGTTTAGGATGTGTTTTATTGTATTTCATTTTAATCCATGTAAGCCCATGAGATCTGTTAATGCCTGATTGCACACAGGCCAAGTCAAACAGCCCTTTTCATTACTTCTCTTCTTTGTACATTTCTCAGACATACACAGCTTAGCACAGAGTGCACTGATCACATAAGACCATTGCTGGTAGCCTTGCGCTCCTTGTAACTGGAATTGATTAATATGGCTGGCTGGAAATCAAGGAACCTCTCTGCACTGTGATGACGAATAACGTTAGCATGCACACACAAATGGACACAGCAGGAGCAAAGGAATAGGTTCAGTGCTTGTTTGCATGCAGGAAGAAAGCAAAAGTAAACAAGGAGAAAAAGTGTCAAACAACTTATTGGGGTGAGCAAGCAATAACTGTTGAGAGGAGAGCAGCAGAGAAGGAGCCCGGTATTTTCATGCTACTGTTACTCTGGGTGTGTCCCAACCTTGGACCATAATCTTTGTGGTCTTCATCTGCTGCTGTGCCTTGTATTTATGTCTATAAATACTTAGGCTTATGGTTGTAGGGATACAACAATGATCGATTGTGGTGTCTGAAACACTGGATTCTGAATGTCTCAACAGCACTGCAGCGTTCATGGTGAGTTAGTGTTTTTAAATGATTTTTACTCTTGTTTCCTCACCTGTCAGATAAATAAGAAAATGTGATAGGAAAGGGTGACGATGAGAAGAAAGAGGGGAAAATTAGATTTTGTGAAAAGGAAATGATGTGGAGAGGCTATGACTCTGTTCAGTGTTCCATCTTATCGAGTGTACTTGCTGTGTTTTATGTGTGAGCACATTTGTGTGTGGCAAATTACATTGTCGTCCCTTAGCATTGTTGGTCAGTGATTGGCTTGCTGTCCTTTCACTCTTTAAATCAGTCACTTAAGTCACTTCATTAGTATTTTGTACATTGGACTTATTGCTGAAATATGGGTCATTTTGTCTAGCTTTATCTCTTACAGAGGGCAGTGTGGGGGCAAATTAAATATTTATATTCACTCTGCTCAGTGAGGTATTGCATGTGCATTCTAGATACATAAGTAAAGCAAAACATAATCCTCTACCTTTTATTTTGTTTGGATATACAGATCTGATATATTACTTAAGAATCAGTGTTTTGCATGACTGATGGAGAGCTGTGTTTCCCAAACATTTTCTGTTACAGCTCACTTACGATTAAAAAAAATTCCAGGCACACCACTATCCCACATAATCATCGTCGATCCTAACTTCTCCATGGGTGGTGCCATTAAGGCAAGAGACTTCCTCTCAAGTCAAGTCAAGTCAAGTCAAGTGGTTTTTATTGTCGTTTCAACCATATACAGTTAGTACGGTACACAGCAAAACGAGACAACGTTCCTCCAGGACCATGGTGCTACATAAAAACAACAAAGGACCAACATAGGACCACATGAGACTACACAACGAAATAAAATACCTATATAAACTACCTATATATACCTATATAAAGTGCACGTGCAAATATGTGCAAAAAGTACAGGACAGTACAACGAATCACTGACAATGAACAGGACAATAGACAGTGCAGCGCCGACCAGTACTCAGTAGTGCAAAAAGATGACAGTTTCTAAAAATGTAAACATAACATACTATGAGATAATGTTCTATGCACATAGCAGTTATTGAGGTAGCAGACAGTTATAAAGTGACAGTAATTAAAGTGCAACTCAGGACACGTGTGTGTCAAACCAGTCTCTGAGTATTGAGGAGTCTGATGGCTTGGGGAAGAAGCTGTTACACAGTCTGGCCGTGAGGGCCCGAATGCTTCGGTACCTCTTGCCAGACGGGAGGAGGGTAAAGAGTTTGTGTGAGGGGTGTGTGGGGTCGTCCACAATGCTGGTTGCTTTATGGATACAGTGTTTTTTGTAAATGTCTTTGATGGAGGGAAGAGAGACCCCAATGATCTTCTCAGCTGTCCTCACTATCCTCTGCAGGGCTTTGCGGTCCAAACGGTGCAAGTCCCAAACCAGGCAGTGATGCAGATGCTCAGGATGCTCTCAATAGTCCCTCTATAGAATGTAGTGAGGATGGGGGTTGGGAGATGTGCTTTCCTCAGCCTTCGAAGAAAGTAGAGACGCTGCTGGGCTTTCTTGGTGATAGAGCTGGTGTTGAGGGACCAGGTGAGGTTCTCCGCCAAGTGAACACCAAGGAATTTGGTGCTTTTGACGATCTCCACAGAGGAGCCGTCGATGTTCAGCGGAGTGTGTTCACCTTGTGCTCTCCTAAAGTCAACAACCATCTCTTTTGTTTTGTCGACATTCAGGGACAGGTTGTTGGCTCTACACCAGTTCGTCAGCCGCTGCACCTCCTCTCTGTATGCTGACTCGTTGTTCTTGCTGATGAGACCCACCACGGTCGTGTCATCGGCGAACTTGATGATGTGATTCGAGCTGTGCATTGCTGCACAGTCGTGAGTCAGCAGAGTGAACAGCAGTGGACTGAGCACACAGCCCTGGGGGCCCCAGTGCTCAGTGTGGTGGTGGTGGAGATGCTGTTCCCGATCCGGACTGACTGAGGTCTCCCAGTCAGGAAGTCCAGGATCCAGCTGCAGAGGGAGGTGTCCAGGCCCAGCAGGTTCAGCTTTCCAATCAGGTGCTGGGGAATGATTGTGTTGAATGCTGAGCTGAAATCTATGAACAGCATTCGAACGTATGAGTCCTTATTGTCTAGGTGGGTGAGGGCCAGATGGAGGGTTGTGGTGATGGCATCGTCCGTTGAACGGTTTGAACGATCACGCAAACTGCAGTGGGTCTAGTGAGGGGGCAGCTGGGTCTTAATCTGCCTCATGACGAGCCTCTCGAAGCACTTCATGATGATGGGTGTAAGTGCGACGGGACGGTAGTCGTTGAGGCAGGACACTGAAGACTTCTTTGGCATGGGGATGATGGTGGTGGCCTTGAAGCACGTTGGAACAACGGCGCTGCTCAGAGAGATGTTGAAGATGTCGGTAAGAACATCTGCTAGCTGATCTGCACATCCTCTGAGCACTCTGCTAGGAATGTTGTCTGGTCCAGCAGCCTTCCGTGGGTTGACTCTACGTAGAGTTTTCCTCACATCTGCCGTGGTAAGACAGAGCACCTGGTCGTTGGGAGGAGGGGTGGACTTCCTCGCCATCATGTCGTTCTGCACTTCAAACCGAGCGTAGAAGTCGTTCAGCGCATCTGGAAGGGAGGCATCTTTGTCACAGGCAACTGATGTTGTCCTGTAGTTGGTGATGGCCTGGATGCCCTGCCACATGCGCCGCGTGTCACCGCTGTCCTGGAAGTGACTGTGGATTCTCTGGGCGTGTGCGCGCTTTGCCTCTCTGATTGCCCGTGACAGTTTGGCCCTAGCTGTCCTTAGGGCTGCCTTATCGCCTGCTCTGAAGGCGGAGTCTCGGACCTCAGCAGCGTGCACACCTCCGCAGTCATCCACGGCTTCTGGTTGGAGCGTGTGGTGATGGTCTTGGAGAAAGTGACATCATCAATGCACTTGCTGATGTAGCTGGTCACTGATGCTGTGTATTCCTCCAAGTTGGTAGAATCGCCATATGTTGCAGCCTCCTGAACATGTGCCAGTCAGTACACTCAAAACAGTCCTGAAGAGCAGAGATGGCTCCTGCTGGCCAGGTTTTCACCTGCTTCTGAAGCGGTTTTGTGCGTCTGACGAGCGGTCTGTATGCTGGAATTAACATAACAGAGATGTGGTCTGAGTAGCCGAGGTGGGGCGGGGCTCCGCCGGTCACGCGCCTGGGATGTTTGTGTAAACAAGATCAAGCGCGTTCGCCCTCTCGTTGCAAAGTCCACATACTGATGGAATTTAGGGAGCACTGTCTTGAGATTTGCATGGTTGAAATCTCCGGCGACAATAAACAGTCCGTCGGGGTGAGCGTTCTGCAGTTCGCTCATAGCCCCATACAGTTCACAGAGCGCTTCCTTAGCGTTAGCTGGGGGAATGTAAACTCGGTTATGCAAACAGTGGTGAATTCCGTGGTAGATAAAAAGGTCTGCATCTAACAGTCACAAGCTCCAACAGCGATGAACAGTAACTAGAGACTAGCATAGAGTTCTTGCACCATTCCGTGTTGATGTAAACACACAAGCCACCACCGCGAGTCTTACCGCAGAGAGCTGTATTTCTGTCGGCACGAAACGAGGCAAGCCCGTCTAGCTGAATGGCGGCATCCGGAACTCTGTCTCAGAGCCACGTCTCCATGAAAACAAAGATGCAGCAGTCTCTAAACTCACGCTGCGTAGCCTGCTGGAATCGGATATAGTCCAGTTTATTGTCCAGGGAGCAAACATTTGAGAGCAGGATAGACGGGAGAGCCGGCCGGCTAGGGTTTGTTTTTAGCCTAGCATGGACCCCGCCCTCTTTCCGGCTTCCGCTTTCGCACACCGCTACGACGTCCTCTCCCCGGCCACCGGCATCAGGCGACGCCGAGGGCTGGAGGCCTGGTCTCCGCAGCAAGCCGAGTACGCGTAGCGCCTCCTGCAGGTCATCATGCAGCTTGGTTTTTGCATGAGTCTTATATTTCAGTAGTGTCTGGCGATGGTAGACACGAATACGGTTGCTCCGATGTCCATGTGTTGCAAAAGTCGGGCTTTTTTAACAAAAATAGCACCATTGTGGATCCGGAGTGGCCGCTGCGTGCTACCGCGCCGCCATCTTGGACCTCGGATGCTCCACTCTTCCGCTTAGTCGTTGTTATCAGCTAGACTAATGTTGCTGGTGATTACAAGCAGCGGGGGCTCTGGATGAATATGCACTATTATAGGGTGTTATAACAACTACAGGTGGCTTAAAGGGGACTTATTAGGCAAAAAGTGTTGGCAGTGTGTGTACACAACCACCCTACAATGTTAAAAGTCCACCCCCACTCCTCTTTCTTATATTTCTATTAATCAAAAACAGTGTGTCAAAATGAATGGTTTTCGTTTCTGCTCCAGCGTGAAGTCTCGTTAGAGCAGGCCTCGCCCATGACTGGTGACGGACTCCACCCTATTATCATAGATCCTCCCCTGAGTGATCTACACACAGTCTGCCATTGTTTTCTGCGCTGGGGCTGATACAGTGAGAAGAATAATGTCTCAGCTTCGTAAGAGTCATAAGTGTTCTTTTGTTGGCTGTAAATGTGTCTTCATGTACTCGCAGCATCAGAGCCACTGAAGACGCAGTGGACAAGTTTTGTTTTTGAAGGAAATGTGCCCCAAAACATACAAAAATGTATGTATGTTTGTGCATATCATTTACACTGGATTGCTGTGTGAATGAGTGTCAATATAAAGCAGGATTTTCAAAAAATTTGATTCTCAAGCATGGATCAGTACCAACTGTTCGTGTTCCAGCTTTATATCCTTAAGCTGTAAGTATCGCACTTTATATTTTGTGAATGTTTGCGAATCGCCTTTCCGAATGTGCTTGTTAGCTGATTCCATGGCTAATACAGCTAAAGTTACCATTGTGTCTGATTTTATTCATGGATACCAGAACTATGTCAGGGGCAGGGAGCAGGTCTGTAGACGATGCAGTCAACTTGGCCCTCCACTACATCCTCCAGCACCTGGACTCCACAGGAACCTACGCCAGGATTCTGTTTGTTGATTTCAGCTCTGCCTTTAACACCATCATCCCGACTCTGCTCCAGGAGAAGCTCTCCCAGCTAAGTGTGCCTGACTCCACCTGCAGGTGGATCACTGACTTCCTGTCTGACAGGAAGCAGCACATGAGGCTGGGGAAACACATCTCCGACTCACAGTCCATTAGCACTGGATCCCCCCCAGGGCTGCGTTCTTTCTCCTCTGCTCTTCTCCCTGTAAACTAACAGTTGCACCTCCAGTCACCAGTCCGTCAAGCTTCTGAAGTTTGCGGACGACACCTCCCTCATCGGACTCATCTCTGATGGTGACGAGTCCGCTTACAGGTGGGAGGTCGACCACCTGGTGACCTGGTGCAACCAAAACAACCTAGATGGTTGTGGACTTCAGGAAGAACTCAGCCTCACCTGCACCTGCCCCCATCACCCTCTGCGACTCCACAATTGACACTGTGGAGTCTTTCCGCTTCCTGGGAACTATCATCTCCCAGGACCTCAAGTGGGAGCTGAACATTAGCGCTCTCATCAAGAAAGCACAACAGAGGAAGAAATTCAACCTGCCAAAGTCAATGATGGTGCACTTCTACACAGCCATCATCGAGTCCATCCTCACTTCCTCCATCACTATCTGGTACGCTGCTACTACTGCCAAGGACAAGGGAAGACTGCAGCGTGTCATCCGGTCTGCAGAGAAGGTGATTGGCTGCAATCTGCCGCCGCTCCAGGACCTGTACGTCTCCAGGACCCTGAAGCATGCTGGAAAGATTGTGGCTGATCTCTCCCACCCCGGCCACAATCTCTTTGAATCACTCCCCTCCGGCAGAAGGCTGAGGTCCATCAGGACAAAAACCTCACGTCACAAGAACAGTTTCTTCCCATCCACCACTTGCCTTATCAACAATGCTCGGTACCCACCCTGACACTCTCCACACTCCACCTCTGGCTCTACATTTCACTGCACTACTCTGCTCTCTTTTATTTTATACTTACTTTTAATTGATACTGCGGGGACATATTTATATTTATATTGCTTTATTTTTATTCTTGTTCATATATTTAGAAACTGTGTGAACGAACCTACAGCACCACAACAAATTCCTTGTATGCGTAAAAAAACGTACTTGGCAATAAAGCTTTTTCTGATTCTGATTCTGATTCTGAAATGAATGTCACAACCATAAGCCCCAGAAAAGTTGCCCATGCTGAAACATTTAGAGTAAAACCAGATTTAATTATCAGAGTTTGCATTAAACTAATTCTCTGTCACTTGCCTATTTTTTTTAAAACATTGACAGATAATTCCAAATGATGTCCATCATTTTGAAATATAACAAAGACTAAGTAACTTTACCATGCAAATGGATGTTTGATTGTGTTCTCATCTATTCGGGAGTGCCGTCGAAACCTTATGTTCTTATGCAGACATTAGTGAGAAAGTGATTTACGTTAAGTAAACGGACTGTTCTTCTGTTTTTGACTGTTGTTGGTGATATTATAGTGCTTTGTAATGGGAATAAGTAGCGAAGCAGAAGCCTGTTGCATCTGCATTGGAAGAACCTGCTAAGCATAACGGGTCATTTAGCTGCCTGTGAAAAGGTGGATAAATCGCACTGACAGAGGTTGGATACTGCAGGCACTAGGACCCGAGATCAGCCGCCAGACTTTCTTTCAGCAGTTCTGATGTAAAATTCACTCCATGAAGATTACAGTACCACAGACTCTACACATCGTATTACAGTGTTTTTGGACTGGTCTTAAAGAATTTGCTTTTAGTTACCGTGTGTAACACTTTCTCATATTCTTTTTATGTTTCATGAGAGAAACGCGACAAGTAAGCTACATCTGTTCATAACATCTGTAATTCTATGCTGTGCACAAACAAACAAACAGCTTTTATTCTGTAAGTAAAACAATACACCTGTTATATTCTATTCATTCATTAGCTGCAGTGGATATTTCTGATATTTGCCACCCTCTTTGCAATGTATTTATTATCTGGTTCACTGACTGAATGTTTTTACTACAAGTGTGATGATGAAGCATCACTTTATGGGCATGTGAGGAGTTGTGTTTGAAAGCGGACTAGAGTTTGTTAGAACAATAATTATGATGGACAAAATATTCAAACTGGTTGCTTACATACTTTCTCCCAAGGTCATTTTTCTCCATTAACCAACATCTTAGGGAGTTTTGTGTTCCTTGACACAGTCGCCTTCGGCATGCTCTCTGGGTTTCTAAATACAATTATTATTTAATTTCTATACACATTTTACAATCGTATTTAATCACACAGTGATCACTGCAAGACATTATAGATATTATAGTTTCATTTTGTATTTATTAATGCATGATTTTCATGGAATGTTTTTGTTTTTATTAATGCATGATTTTCATGGAATGTTTTATGTTTTAATACAAGTTAAACTATATAGAGAGCATTTGTGGCATCATTTTGATTACCACAGAAAAAACATTTGATAGTGTTCAGTAAGGCACATACTATAATGAAAGTAAACGGGTACAATAAACAAACCATTACTTACACTCTGGTTCAAAATTATAGGCACGATACTTAAACATAATATATATATATATATTTTTTTACATGACTCTAGTGTGATAAAATCGTGTAATTGCATCGTCTGTGTAAAGTTATCCATTATTGCAACTTTGGTGTCTTAACAACTGAACGCCAGTAAACTTTTTAGGCCTAAATCCCGGTATCTTTTATAAAGGATACCAAAAAGAGAGTTAACATGACTTTAAGTTTTCATCATTGTCTTCTGTTTTTAAACAGGCTGTCGTGTTATACTGTCCTTGATTGAATGTACGGAGAAGGCACAATAAAATAAGTGCTTCTATACAAACAGCTGTTTCTTGTTTGACATGCTAGATTTACAAAACTGCAGCCAAGAAATGCTTGCGTGGTCCCGTTATGGACTGTGGTCTATTCTGATGAGTGATTTTCAATCTAACCATAATGTTTAGTTCAGAAGCCCCTTTCATGTCTGTTTCACGAGTCCTGTTGAACTTGTGCCGGCCAGGAACCACTGTCATGTCCGTGAGTGATTTTGAATTCTCTGCTGTAATGCATTCTCATGCATGAGGCAGCACAGTGATTTGATAGAAGCATACCTTCTCATGAATAATATGAAGAAACGCTCAATCTAATGTAGACACCCACTTTCTAACCAATTGCATCTCAGACTTTACATACAACCCCAATTACGAAAAATTTGGGACAGTGTGAAAAATGCTAAAAAAACAAAAAGGAGTGATTTGGAAATTATATTCACCCTTTGGTAAATTGAAAACACTACACATAATGATGTTTTACCTTGTGAATTTCATCGTTACTTTTTTTATGTACAGTAATTTCAAATCAGATGATTGTAACATGTTCCAATAAAGTTGAGACTGGGGCAATTTAAGACTAATAACAGTGTGACAAGTTAAAATAACAAGGCAATGTGAAACAGGAGATGTTAAACAGGTGAGGCATTTGTGTCCTAGTAATGTATACTGTATAAGGAGCCTCCAAAAAAAGCTAATAATCCAGCACTTTGAGAACAATGTTCCCCAAAGACAATATTGAAAGGATTTTGGGCATTTCACCCTCTACAGTGCACAATATAGTTAAAAGATTGATGGAATCTGGTCAAATCTGGGTGTGTGTGAAGGTCAAGACAAAAATAATTTCTGAATGCATGTGATTTCTGATACCTCAGACATCACTGTCTTGAAAAACATCATTCATCTGTAATGATGTCATGATCATTGGTCTGGGATAACTTTAGTAAACATTTGTTAGTCAACTACATTCACTGCTGCATTCACAGCAAGTTAAGACTTTACTATGCAAAGCAGAAGCCCTACATCAACACTGTCCAGAAGTGCTGCTGACTTCTGGCTCGGTCTCATCTTATATGGAAAGTAGAACAGTGGAACCAGATTTTTTGGTATGATGAGTCCATATTTCAAATAGTTTGTTCTCTGAACCAAAGAGGAAAAGGACCTCCCAAGCTGTTATCAGCGTCAGGTCCAAAAGCCAGTGTCTGTATAGGCCAGGGGTGTTTCAGTGCCCATGGATTTGGTAACTCACACATCTTTGAGGGCACCATTAATGCAGATTTTTGAGCAGCATATACTGCCATCCAGCAACATCTTTTCCAGGGATGTCACGGCATTTTCAGAAGGACAACTTCAAACCATATACTGACCGAATAACCAGAGTGCGCATGTGCTAGATTGGCCTGCCTGCAGTCCTGACCATCTCCAATTGAGAATGTGTGGTGCAGTATGAAGCGCACAATATGGCAATGAAGACCCCGTACAATTGTGCAGCTGAAGACCTGGATGGATGGATGGATGAATGGGGGAAAATTCCACTTTTTAAACTTAGAAAAGTGTTATTAGGAGAAATGATGATGTTTCACAATGGTAAAAACTCAGACTGTCCCAACTTTTTTGGAGTGTGTTTCAATCATCTGATTTGAAATTACTGTACATAAAAAAAAAAATGGAATTCACAAGTTGAAACATCATATATTGTGTAGTTGTTGTGCTTTCAATATAGCAAAGTGTGAATATCATATACAAATAACTCCTTTTTGCTTTTTATTAGCATTTTTCATGCTGCCTCAACTTTTTTGGAATGGGGGTTGTATATACCACATATTTTGTTATGTTGCTTCAACTTTAGTTTTTAAACCGGAAGAATGACATGGCTCAAAATTTTTTAAATGAACCACTTTTAAATTTGTGGGGGAAACTAACTTAGTCTAATTGACATGAAAATAATGTCACCTTGCAAAATATCGTAATAGTCCAAAAAAATGTGACTTGGACTTAAGATTCCCCCAATTAGTCTTTACCATTTTTTTTGAAGAAGATTATTCTAGAATATATTGTGTGTTGTTTTTCTGTGGACAGTTTAGTGGTGTATAAATGTCAGATTCAGTTAAAGTGATCATTTTTGCTTATCCTAATTGAAATGTGTTAAAAGATGTCTTTGATTTCAGGTTTATTTTAAGATATGAGAAATATCATTATTTTCACTTCAGTAAGCAATTTATTGAACTATATATATATATATATATATATATATATATATATATATATATATATATATATATTATTATTATTATTATTATTATTATTTTTTTTTTTTTTTTTTTTCAATTTTCTTTTAGATGTTTAGAGATTTTTATGTCTTTTTTTTTTTTTTTTTTTTAAGGAATATGAAAGGAGTGGACACACAGGCAATCCCACATCTCCCAAGAAGAATGTAAGAAAGAACCTGGACTTTGAGCCACTTTCAACCACAGCACTTATACTGGAGAACCGCCCTGCGTGAGTGTTTTTGTGTGTGTGTGTGTGTGTGTGTGTGTGTGTGTGTGTGTGTGTGTGTGTGTTTATGTCTTTAACATTTGTCCCCTCCTTTGAAACTATTCCTGTATCATAAGTAGGGGAAAATACTAGTATGTGTTTTCAAATCATGAAATGCATATTATGAAATCCCTTCCATCTTTCATGGTATTTGTGCAGAAATCTTCCAGCAAAGCCAGAAGAAGAGGCTCAGAAACACAGAGAAGAATATGAGGAGATGGTGACTCAGGCCAAGAGGAGAGGTTATTTTCTTTTTGTTCTTGTATATATAAACATGACAGTTCAAATGTTGATATGTAAATTTTTGGTGCTATAGAGGGTGCTGTTGTAAAAGCTGTAATTTAATCCTGTTACAATGGATTTTAATTTCACGGTCTCTCTCTCATATACTCTCTCTCTTTCTCTCATATACACTCTCTCTCACTGTGTGTTTGATTCTCCTTATGTGCAGAGCTGAAAGAGGCCCAGAAACGGAAGAAGCTGCTGGAGGACAGGTGTAAATTAGAGGAAAGCATTGGCAATGCGGCTTTCACCTGGAGTCAAGAAATACTGCCCAACTGGCATAGCATGTGAGTCAGTACACAAAAAAATCATATAGACAATATTTATCACATGTATAGCTACAGAAACAAATATGGCACATCTTGGCATTTAAAATAATACAATAAAAGTCAACAAAGGTAGCCAAAAATGTTAGTACTTCATAATGTGCTCTAGCCAGAGTAATCTTCAGCACGAAACGTACTGAACGTTGAATGAATGGTGGGACACGTGGCCTAGTAATGAGTGCACATATTCTGCAGGCAACATTTCCCGGACCGTACCCAGTTCTTTTCCTTGCTTCGTGTTATGTCTCTTCAATCCTTATAAATAAAAATAGTGTAAGGCTGAAATAAAAAAAAGTACAAAACATTGTAAAATACAGTTCTACTCCGCAGTCATTGAGTCTGTCCTCTTGACTTCAATAACTGTCTGGTTTGGTTCAGCAACGAAATCGTACATCAGGAGACTACAAAGGTTTGGACTGCTGAGAAGATTATTGGTTGCCCCCCCCTGCCCTCCCTTCAACAACTGTACACTTCCGTAGTGAGGAAAAGGGCTGGAAAAATAACTTTGGACCCCACTCATCCTGCCCACTATCTTGTTGAACTGTTGCCTTCTGGCTGGCACTACAGAGCACTGAGCACCAGAAACATCAGGCAGAAGAACAGTTTTTTTCCCTCATGCTATCCATCTCATGAACAGTTAAAACTGCCCCATTGAGCAATAATTATGTGCAATACACAGCTTAGTCTATTTATATTTCTCCAATATACCCTACCTCGTCTGCCATACATTCCCTTGCATCTGTATGTAACAAATGTTTTATTTGTATATACATATGTACTACTACTTGTATAAGTAGTCAGACCCTTGACCAATTCTCTCATATTAACGATTTATAAATGGTACACTGAAATTTCATTCTAATTGATATATTTTATTTTAAAACACTGAAGCTAAAAATTAATTTATTGTAATGTGACATTTTGTTTTATGTTGGGAAATATTTTTTATGAAAAATAAGAAACTGAAATATCTTGCTTGCATAACTATTCAACCCCCACACAATAATATTGGGTCGAGCCACCTTTTGCTGCATTAACTGCTTTAAGTCTTTTGGGGTACATATGTACCAGCTTTGCACAAAGTGATTTTAGCCCATTCTTCTCTGCAGATTTGCTCCAGGTTGTTGAGGTTGGATGTGTGATGCTTGTGGACTGCAATTTTCAAATAGTGCCACAGATTCTCAATAGGATTGAGATCAGGACTTTGACTGGGCCACTGTAGGACATTTATTGTTTTGTTCTTGAGCCAATCCAATGTTGCCTTTGCCTTGTGCTTGGGATCATTGTCATGCTTAAAGGTGATTTTCCTCCCAAGCTTCCGTTTTTTTAGCAGACTGAAGCAGGTCCTCTTGCAATATTTCTCCATATTGTGCTCCATCCATTCTTCCTTCAATTCTTACAAGATGCCCAGTCCCTGCTGATGAGAAGCATCCCCACAGCATGATGCTGCCACCACCATACTTCACTTTAGGGATTGTGTGTCTTGAGGCATAGAAAGTGTTAGGTTTGTGCCACACATAGCGCTTTGAGTTTTGGCTAAAAAGCCCTGTCTTAGTCTCATCTGAACACAAAACCTTCTCCCACATCGCACCTGGGTCACTCACATGCTTTCTGGCAAACTTCAGGTGTGCTTTCAGATGGTACTTTTTGAGTAACGGCTCCTTTCTCTCCAACCCTCCTATACAGGCCAGCATTATGCAGTGCACCATTACTCCACTCCCAGCCACTGAACTCTGTAGCTTCTTCAAAGTGATTCTTGGCCTCTCTGTGGCTTCTCTCACAAGTCTACTTTTTGTTAGAGTGCTGAGTTTTGAGGGATGGCGTTTTCTTGGCAGTACCTGGGTGGTGTGGTGTGGTGTGGTGTAGCTTCCACTTCCTGATTATTGATCCAACTTTACTCACTGGGATATCCAAACATTTGGATATTATTTTGTACCCTTTCCCTAAGCTATGTATTTTTTTTAAACTTTATCTCTAACTTCTGTGGAATGCTCTTTGGTCTTCATTTTCCCTCAGATTCACAGCCTGAGAAGTGATCCTTCAACAATGGGTTTTTTTATCCAAAAAATGTGATTGCAACTTGAATGATTCACAGGTGGATGCCAATGGTAAAGTAATTGTGTCCTTGTTAGGGAAATAAACTTTCATCAGTGTAACCTGCAGCTTCCACAGCACTGGGATTGAATACTTAGCAAGATATTTCAGGATATATATATATATATATATATATATATATACCAACATAAAACCAATGACACCTAACAATAATTGATTTTGAGTTCCAGTGTTTTAAAATAAAATATCAAACAGAATGAAATTTCAATGCATCATTTATAACTCAGTAATATGAGATAATTGGTCAGGGGTCTGAATACATTTGCAAGGGTGTGTGTGTGTGTGTGTGTGTGTGTGTGTGTGTGTGTGTGTGTGTGTGTGTGTGTGTATTATTATTGTTGTTATTGTGTATTTCTATAAATACTTACATTTTCTGTTCTTGTTATTGTAAGAATATTTCTATACTTTTTATTTTTATTCTATTTTTTAATTATTATCTCTGTCTTGTTTTTGTGCACTGGAAGCTTCTGTCACCAAGACAAATTCCTTGTATGTTTAAGCATACTTTTCAATAAAGCTCATTCTGATTCTGAAATATTTGCACAGAAATAATTTTCTCATTATCTCCACCTTTCCAGGTGTTCAACTAAGCGGGTGAGGGATTTGTGGTGGCAGGGTCTACCGCCGAGTGTAAGGGGCAAAGTCTGGAGTGTAGCGATAGGAAATGAACTCAACATCACAGATGGTATGGATGTGTTTATGCTCAGTCACACAAACCTTGTGGTACTGTACAAGCAAATATAGGAAAACACTGACTCAAGGAATGTCAAAAATTTGTCCAAAAAGAGTTTGTGCAGTCACTTTGTACTTCATAAGAATTTTTATAGAAATTGCATTGTGATTGTATACATGATTGATTTGTTTTCTTGGTTTTACACAAACAGCATGTTTATATGGTTTAAATAGTTTTTAATTTATAAGGACTGTATCACCCAAATTATGTGTGCTTAATTAACAAAAACATATTGCACATATAATTTATACCCTTAAATTTGCAAAGCGAGCTCAGACCTGTCATGAGAAGCACCTTATGAAAACTACACTTTTATAGCATATCATGATTGCTGTATTGATGTCATATGGTAAGCAAGGCTACATCAATCATGCATTTGTGATTGTTCATATCGTAAACATGAGTGGGTAAGAAGTTTTGGAGTGAGTGCCTCATTTGCTATTCAGTGTTCTTCAACAGAGAGAAGTACAAACCTAGCAAGAATATTATGAGAATTTAGTTTTAAATGATCATACTATACCTGTATTTAACAAAAACAATGGGCATTATTCATGAAACATGAGCAACAAAGATTTTCATGAATTATTTCTTATACCATTTACATACATTGATGCATTGAATATTACTGTTTACATAAGAATAGATTTATGAACTATTTATTCAGAAATTCGTTCTGCTCTTGTTTCATGAATAAGGCCCAATGTATTAACTTTTTGTTTTTATGCCAAAATTATTGAAGATCAGAAACACATTTTTTCTTCAGGAGCAGATCTCCAGCAACAAATTTGTTTCAGGAACAACAAATTGTTGAAATTTTTTACATTACCTAGTGTATCACTAGGGGGCCTCTTTGCAAAGGAAATTATGATTTTCATGTACAATTATATTAATAAATATGTCCTTGTTATTTTTATATTTTAAACAGAGCTGTATAACATTTGTTTGGCAAGAGCGAAGGAGAAGTGGAATGCTTTTCTAGCTCCAACGGCTTCTACAGAAACAGAGTGTGAAGGTTATTGTCAAATATTTTTCTTGTATTTTAGGGGTAGGATTTTGTTCCTCATTTATTACATTTCCTAAAATGTTGTTTTGAGTTTTATTCCATGTGGTCCAAAATGCTTCTTTAAAAATGGTCTAACATTTGCATGGACACAGTGATAACTTGAAACATTCCACCAGTAAACCTACAGATGCCACATAACAAGTCTGCTCTGTGATTCACATGATTATTGCTTGCCACTCATTGGTGTGTTTCCAGATGCAGGCTTGTTCCATGCTGATCGAGAGGCCAGTCTAGAATTGATAAAGTTAGACATTTCCAGAACCTTTCCCAATCTCTGTATATTCCAGCAGGTAAGGGGGTGCAGTATATCTACTACATTGCATGTTAAATATTTTGTCACTTATTGACACTTTTCATCACATTTTATAATGCATAACTTTTTGTATGGGATTTAATTTCAGGGGGGTCCATACTATGATGTATTACACAGCATTCTGGGAGCCTACACCTGTTATCGTCCTGATGTGGGATATGTAAGAGACTTCTTGTTTACTGTATTGTATATTTATATATGCTCTGGACCACTGCACATAAGACCTCTATATATCCCTCTGCAACTGTCATAATCTCAATGTCCACACGCATTGACTCATATGAAGAGATGTTTTATTGAATTGCAGAAAGGAAATTGACAGAAAAGTTGTGCAGTACTGCTGGGTTGCTAGAGTAGAACAGAGTATGGTGAGCAGTATTGCTCCAATGATTACACAAAAAAGACTGACTTATTTTGTTGTAAATGTATTGCATACATGTGCTGCACAGCCCTCTTTACATCCTGCTCACAGACCGCTATTTGATTGTGTGGTCAAAGAGCTTTTGCAGCTAAACCTCCACAAAGTTACTAGATGTGAAAGGATTTTGCCACTTGCAGAACAGCTTATCCATTATTCTGTCAAAAGTGTCTGTTCTCACTTGATCATATACCTCCACAGGTGGAAAATAACAATTTAAAATGTAATATATTTTCATGAAAATGCTTTGGTAGAAGTTTGCTAATAGTTTAAACATGTAAGAATTAATATAATATAACTTACACTGTATATGTGTGTATATGTACTATATGGCAGATTTTCCTTACCACCTCATACCCCATTCAATGTCATTATCAGTATGTGTCTCTTGCATAAAAGCTATATTAATCTTTTTTTATTCTAATCAACTCTGATACCATTGCTAACTTACTCCTGTCCCTTCCCCATTTATATTTAAGGATCCAACCCTTAAAACCTCCATTAAAAAAACAGAGAAATAGAGAGGACAGAATAAAGCAAATGAAAACAGACACCCTATGTGATTTAACCATTACATTTGTGAAGTGCCTTCTCTTTTCTTAGTTTTGTAACAATCTTCTTCAGTCTGAACCTTTTTTGCCTACTTAATGCCTCCTAGCTAACTGTCTTCTGTAACATCAACACTGACACCATACATTTTTCTGTGTCTGGAAAAAAATATTTCAGTTCAACAGCTTTCCCAAAAGTTACATCTAAGAAATAATTTATATTTTGCAGTGTATATCCATCATCCATAATTTGTGACCCAAAATCAGAGATATCAGATAATGTATCATCATCTCTAATCTCTGTTCCAGCAACCATTTCTACACTTTCTTGACATTACAACATTTTCAACAAGAACCATTTCAACACTATTCCTTCTATCATCATCAATCATTACTCCATTGTCATTTGCTTCTGATTCATCTTTAGCTTCACTAGGTTTCAACGTTTGATCAGTATCTTTACTTTGATCATCAGTGACACTTCCAATCAATTCAACATTGTTTCTTTGCTCAGTGACCTGAGCTTGTGATTCATCTGAAATGGACTCATTTTTATCAGACTCCACTGTCACAGCAGCAGAACTAGGCCCAGCAACCTCCTCTCTAACCTGATCCTTATGTGGGCACGCCGTCCTCTTATGCCCTATGTCACCACATTCAAAGCATCTCATGCTGCCAGTATTCGCGTAAACCATATACGCTTTTCCCTCATGCTGTGCTCTAAACGATATATCCAGCTCTGTGACGTTCAAAAACATAAACACTTGCCTCCTGAATGACATGACATGTTTCAAAGCTTCACTTTTGCATCTTAATGGTATCATTTTTATCTCACTTGCCAACTTTCCATATCTGGCCAGGCCCCGTTCAATCTCATCATTATGAATGAAAGCGGGTACATTGGAAACAGTTATTCTCGTAGTTGGATTAACAAGTGGTGAAACGATAACAAAATCTCCACTTACTGTGATTCAAATCAAATGGTTAACCAGACTTTCCTCCTTGAGAAAAACCACCACTGCCTTGTTCATTCTAGATGCTGAGGCAATGTTGTTAAATCCAACTTGTTCTCCTACCGCCAGTAGCACATCTTCCACACTGGTACACACCTAATTCCGTGACTGAGCGATACAGGTGACGCTCCCCCCGCAGGGGGAGATGCCATTCTACCTTCACAGAGAATTACCAAAAAACTTACAAATCTGAAGGAATTTCCACTAACAAACAAAACAATTAATAGAAAATAGAAAATGAAAACTGAAATTTGAAAATTGAAAGCAGAAAAAAACAAACAAAAAAAACCACGTAAGCACCCTCACCTGCACCCAAAACCTCCCAGCATCCACCAAGAGAGCAAAGAGAGAGAGAGCAGAGAGAGAGATAGAAAGTGTGAGAGCATCCGGAAAATATTCATAGCACTTCACTTTTTCCACATTTTGTTATGTTACAGCTTTATTCCAAAATGGATGAAATTAATTATTTTCCTCAAAATTCTACAAACAATACCCCATAATGACAACACGAAAGAAGTTTTTTGAAATCTTTGCAAATTTATTAAAAATAAAAAAAAATAAAAAATCACATGTACATAAGTATTCACTGCCTTTGCCATGACACTCAAAATTGAGCTCAGGTGCATCCTGTTTCCACTGATCATCCTTGAGATGTTTCTACAACTTGATTGGAGTCCACCTGTGGTAAATTCAGTTGATTGGACATGATTTGGAAAGGCACACACCTGTCTATATAAGGTCCCACAGTTAAAAGTGCATGTCAGAGCACAAACCAAGCCATGAAGTCCAAGGAATTGTCTGTAGACATCCGAGACAGGATTTTATCAAGGCACAGATCTGGGGAAGGGTACAGAAAGATTTCTGCAGCATTGAAGGTCCCAATGAGCACAGTGGCCTCCATCATCCATAAATGGAAGATCTTTGGAACCACCAGGACTCTTCCTAGAGGTGGCCGCCCAGCCAAACTGAGTGATCAGGGGAGAAGGGCCTTAGTCAGGGAGGTGACCAAGAACCCGATGGTCACTCTGATTGAGCTCCAGTGTTTCTCTGTGGAGAGAGGAGAACCTTCCAGAAGAACAACCATCTCTGCAGCACTCCACCAATCAGGCCTGTATGGTAGAGTGGCCAGACGGAAGCCACTCCTCAGTAAAAGGCACATGACAGACCGCCTGGAGTTTGCCAAAAGGCACCTGAAGGACTCTCAGACCATGAGAAACTAAATTCTCTGGTCTGATGAAACAAATATTGAACTCTTTGGCCTGAATGGCAAGCGTCATGTCTGGAGGAAACCAGGCACCACTCATCACCTGGCCAATATCATCCCTACATTGAAACATGGTGGTTGCAGCATCATGCTGTGGGGATGTTTTACAGCAGCAGGAACTGGGAGACTAGTCAGGATCGAGGGAAAGATGAATGCAGCAATGTACAGAGACATCCTTGATGAAAATCTGCTCCAGAGCACTCTGGACCTCAGACTGGAGTGAAGGTTCAGAAACCGCCCAAAAATGGGTGTGCCAAGCTTGTAGCATCATACATAAAAAGACTTGTGGCTGTAATTGGTGCCAAAGGTGCTTCAACAAAGTATTGAGCAAAGGCTGTGAATACTTATGTACATGTGATTTAAAAAAAAAATATATATATATATATACATTTGCAAAGATTTCAAACAAACTACTTTCATGTTGTCATTATGGGGTATTGTTTGTAGAATTTTGAGTGAAAACAATTAATTTAATCAATTTTGGAATAAGGCTGTAACATAACAAAATGTGGAAAAAGTGAAGTGCTGTGAAAACTTTACGGATGGACTGTATGTGTATATATATATATATATATATATATATATATATATATATATATATATATATATATATATATATATTACTATAATATATAATAATTTAGTTTTAACAATGAAAAGCAAATGAGTTTGTCTGGGAAATTGCAGGTACTCCACATCTTTGCATGCATACTATCAGTTTGGGCTAACAGGAAGCTAACACTGATCTGATGTTTAGGGTTAGAGGATGTTGTTTTAGGGCTAAGAGGAGATGATGCTTTTGCGAATGGCATTGGTTAGGTTTGGCAGTCAGGTAGCTCAAGGTCCGCATTGTTGATAAATCCCAATTTGAATCTTCTTTTCTTTGCCCTTTATTTTTGTTTTTTATGCAGGTACAGGGAATGTCCTTTATTGCAGCTGTGTTGATCCTCAACATGGACACTGCTGATGCCTTTATTGCTTTTGCCAATTTGTTGAACAAGCCTTGTCAAATGGCTTTCTACAGAGTAGACCACAGTCTTGTGAGTTTTATTTTAACACATTTAACACACTCGCACAGTGTTATGTGAATGTTATCTCTTAAGCAGTGTTTTCAATAATATTATAATATTTGATAAAAACTCTTCATATACTCCTATACATTTGTCTCTCTTTTCTAGATGTTGACATACTTTGCAGCATTTGAAGTGTTCTTCGACGAAAACCTACCAAAGCTATTTGCACATTTTAAGAATAACAACATGTCGTCTGATATTTATTTAATTGACTGGTAAGTATTTTAGATAAGCCTGTTTCTTGTTAAGTTCAGTTAGAGGGATAGTTCAGCAATTTTTAAAAAATACAAATTCTGTCATTATATACTCCTCATGCCTCATGTCATCCCAGATGTGTATGACTTTCTTTCTTCTGCAGAACCCAAGCGAATATTTTTAGATGAAATTTGCAGCTCTGTAGCTCCCTACAATGCAAGTGAATGGTGACCAGACCTTAGAAGCTCCAAAAATCACAAAGGCAGCATAAAAGTAATCAATAAGACTCCAGTGGTTTAACCAATGTCATTTGAAGCAATTCAATTGGTTTCAGATGAGAACAGACTAAAATATAACTCCTTTTTCACCATAAATCTTGCCATTGCAGTCTCTAGGTATGATCATGATTTCAAGTTCTATTACTCTTCCTAGTGCTTGATGCATGCACAACCTGCTAGATGCCACTAGGAAGTCTAATAGAACTTGAAATCGTGATAGCCAAGGAGACTGCAGATGTCAAGATTTATAGTGAAAAAGGAGTTATATTTTGGTCTGTTCTCTTCAGAAACCAATTGAAAGACTTCAAATGACATTGATTAAACCACTGGATTCTTATGGATTACTTTTATGCTGCCTTTATGTGATTTTTTTTTTTTTTGGAGCTTCAAAGGTCTGGCCACCATTCAGATTTTATGGACCTACAGAGCTGAGATATTCATCCAAAAACTTTTGTGTTCCACAGAACAAAGTCATACACATCTGGGATGGCATGAAGGTGAGTAAATAATGAGAAAAGTTTCACTTTTTGGGTCAACTAACCCTTTAATAATGTATTTACTTGTACTGGAGTGGTGGTGGAGTAGTGGGCTAAAGCACATAACTGGTAATCAGAAGGTTGCTGGTTCGATCCCCACAACCACCACCATTGTGTCCTTGAGCAAGGCACTTAACTCCAGGTTGCTCCAGGGGGATTGTCCCTGTAATAAATGCACTCTAAGTCGCTTTGGATAAAAGCGTCTGCCAAATGCATAAATGTAAATTTTCACAGAAATAATTGATTCCTAATTTAGCATATTTTCCTTATTCATTTCCTCAACTTATTTCCTGTGCATTTCACATGCACATAATAGTTTGACTAATCTAATAAAAAAGAAACTCTAAATTAAAATAGCTATATGGCCCTTTTGTTAACAAAGATGGAAAATTTACATAATATCATTGGCTGAGCATACACTGAGCATTAGAGTACTTATGCTATATTTGTGTCTTGTGAGGTACATATTAATGTATCACGAGTTGGTATATCATATGTTTGCATTTGTGTGTTAGGATCTTTACTTTGTACAGTAAATCCCTCCCATTGGACATTGCATGTCGTGTGTGGGATGTATTCTGTCGAGATGGCGAGGAATTTCTGTTCCGCACAGCACTGGGTATTCTACGTCTTTACGAGGACATTCTCGCACACATGGACTTCATCCACATTGCTCAGTTCCTGACACGCCTGCCAGAGTGCATCTCTGCTGACGAGCTCTTCTCCAGTATAACAAACATCAACATGAACTGCAAGAACAAGAAATGGACACAAGTATGCCTCTTTTTCTAAACAACAAATCATCAGTGTTTTTAAATATACCAACTGCAATGTATACAGATATGTTACATTTTACTGGATGACTTGTGTATATATCAAGTTATACCTAACTAAAACACCTACAATTACTAGTATGCAAACTGACAGGCAATTGATTGTAGTTTTCCCACATCTCTGTCTAGCAGTCCACTACAGAAATGTCCCTTAGTCGAATATTTTGAATCTTTTTACTGGCTTTGAATTGCGTGTCTTAGAAAAAGTTTCAAAGAACCAATCCTTAAATTTAAAGACAGATCTTTTATGGGTGTTGTCATCAAGTACACCTGTGTGTCCAATTCCTGGCTCACCTCTAACCTTTTCTGAACCTTTATTTGCTCAAAACCTCAACCATTAGATAGGTCATATTCTTTAAAACATTATTTCTGTTACTGTAATTATTAGTTTGCTATCACATCCAAGGCTGTTTTGTCATTTTAATATGTAATGATATATATTTTTTTATTATTATATTTAAAAATATTTAATCATATTCAAGATAACCAATGATTTTGATTTTGAATGAAATTACTGAATATGTCACTTGTCTCTGAAGGGACATCTGAAGAGTATTTGTCTTGTATCTCCAGGTTCTTCAGACTTTGCTGAAAGGACAAGATCGGGGCAGTCCACAACTGAAATGCTAAGGTTGCAACCTCGCATTTCAGTTTAAATACAGAGACAAAGAGACAGCCTCATGTTCATGGATACTCCGGCATACCTCTGGTAACACATCAAAGAATATCAAGAATTTGGCAGATTTGAAATAACAAAAATTCCAGTAGCCCCCTGAATGTGTCCTGTTCCATGCAAAATGTTGCTTGGGAAGACAAGTTGAGCACACAGGAACTGTGTCGTACCTGAAACGACACGTCACGTGAATGTACACTCCATCAGTAAATCAGCACTGCTCCGGAATGGCACATGTGTTCTGTTGAATGTGAGTTTGTAATGCTCAACTCTGTTTTCTGTCTTCTATTCACACTCACCATTTATCTTTCCTTTATCCTTTTCTTTGCTTCAGCTTAAAGAGATAGTTCACCCAAAAATGAAAATTATCTCATCATTTACTAACCCTCATGCTATCCAAGATGTGTATGACTTTCTTTCATCTGCAGAAAATAAAAAAGATTTTTAGAAGAATATGTCAGCTCTCTAGGTCGTCATAATGCAAGCGAATGGTGACCAAAAAGCACATCAAGGCAGCATAAAAGTAATCAATAGACTCCAGTGGTTATATCCAGAAGTGATATGATAGGTGTGGGTGAGAAACAGATCAATATGTAAGTCCTTTTTCACTATAAATTCTCCCTACCCAGTAGGTGGAGAAGCACACAAAGAATGTGAATCACAAAAAAACTAAAATAATTTTAAAGCAAAAGTGGAGTGGAGATTGAAAAAGGACTTAAATGGTGATCAGTTTCTCACCCACACCTATCATATCACTTGTGAAGATATGCATTTAACCACTGGAGTCACATGGATTACAGTTATGCTGTCTTTATGTGCTTTTTGGACCTTCAGAGTTCTGGTCACCATTCACTGATCTACAGAGCTTAAATATTCTGTTTGTGTTCTGTATCCGGTATGGCATGAGGGTGCGTAACTGATGAGAGAATTTTCATTTTTGGGTGAACCATCCCTTTAAGCTTGCCGTTTAAATGTAAAGTAAAAGAAAATGGAAATGTTTTGTTTTATATGATTTCTTATCTGTGGTGTATATTGTTTTAATACTTGTGAAAATATTAATTGACTTGAAATTAGATTCTTGGTCCTTTTTCTTGACCTCTGGCTGTCCTTTAAAGCTTTAATTCTTCCCTTGTAGTATGTTGAAATTTGGGAGGTTTATTTTGTGGAACTGGAATTTAACAAATCATTAGAAAGGATGCAATGTCAGGAAATCTCTTGCTTTTTGCACACTTATTGTATGTAAGTCTCTTTGAAGCTCAGATTGATTCTACATGTATCTAATCTGTCCTTTCTCACAAGTGTCTTTATTCAGACATTTGAGCGGATGCTGAAATATACGGATGTGCTTGTAGTGTTACTGTACTTTCTCACTCCCTCCCCCATTTCTGTTATTGAAATTAATTGTGCCACTTTATAACCAAATGTGCTGAAATACAAGCATAAGGAAGCATATTAATAAAGTTTATAGGAAGACTAGAATGTGGCTTTAACATTGTGGTACAAACTGGTTCAGTTCACTTCTCAGTGGCTGAAGTGTTAAAAAGAGAGAAGGGGACACATAAGCTAGGAGTTCCGTTTAGAGATGATTTGGCTCATCTTGTCTTTATTTATGCTTGACATCTCATTTTGCAATTAATAGCAGAGAAACTAGCCTCTCTGAGTTTTGCAGTAATCTTTTGACATTAAACGCTGAATCAGGTTGAGAAAAAAAAAATATTATTCAAAATGTATTAATTTGCACAAATACCATGTACCTTCATTAGATGTTGCTAGGTTTATTTTGTAGGATTTGTTTTCTGTTTTGTTGTGTTTTTGTGTAAATAATACACTTATTTATGAGACTGCACTATAACGGCAATAACTCATCTTTTAAGTTCAAAGAAGTGAATGTATAAATTTGATGTCGAAATTATATTAATGTTGTGTTTTTTTTTTGTAGTATCACATTGTACCTCCAAATACTTATTTATTATATTCATTGGAATATTCATTGCAAGTTATAGATTATAATTTCTTTGAGGAACAAAGACCTATTAATTCGATCCCCTCAAGAGTGTGTAAAATCAAATAATCGGATTGAAAGCACTAACTTGCATACCCTGTAGTGAGTTTATGTTGTGTTAAGGTGTTATCAAAGTAATGTGGTGAGATTTCACCGCTTTGTGATCACTGTGATGGAAGGAAAACCACCCACCACAGTTATTTGTGGTGGAAACCACACTACTGCAATAAGCTACTTTGCACATTTTTCACCTTTTTTGTAGATTTTCATGCTCAATTTTCTGTTCTGTCTGCTGGTTCATGATTTGTTTCTTCTTCAGTAGCACATAGGAACTCATTATCTTTTGTTAATGTTGGATATTGGCATTATCATCCATTTGATTATTCAGTGCCCTCAGTTTTAATGTGTCTGCTCACTTTGAAATGTCTGCCAGTTTTATTTTCCCTGTGTCCAGCAAACCTTCGATGCAAGCATTTTCAAGTTTAATTCTTCTTGTTGGGTCTAGATGTTGTTATATTGATATGCACCATTACCAACAAATAATCAAAATGCATAGGTTTTGCAAGAAGTGTGTCATATGTCCAGGGTTGCAGCTAATCAAAGTAGATGTCAGTTTCAAAAAAACAAAAAAAAGTAATGAAGACAATCTTGAGTGTAATTGCAGAGTTTGTGTACAAACGCTTCCAATTTATGTCATGAGTACTGAAGTGTGCACATCATAAACCTCTATTTATATTGTTCTATAGGGCATCCAGGGACATGACAGGGGATCTTATAACAATGCAGACTAGTAAATGCTGGCAATGAAGTACACTAGTGTATTATTGTTAGTGTTTTCCCAAACAATGTCTTTGTGGAAACTGAAGGAACCAAGTGAGAATTATTGAGCATGTGTTGATGCAGCTTACTCAGTGAGTTAAATACTGTAATAAAACATTGCTTTTGAAGAATCTAAAGGGTGATAGGTTTTCAAACAAATCCAAACATCTCAGTTATATTCCTCTGACCATCTTCATTTACTTATTTGTTTGTCCTTTTTGTCAAATAATGCTGCCTTTGTTTGCTTTGGTTGTGTCAATATGGAATTGGATGGCATAGAAATAAATGACAATAAAGTTGTATATATTCATGGTACATTATCTTTTCTCTTCATTAGTCTTCACATTGAGATTGGCTTTGTATGGTAAGACTAGCTGTTGAGTCATGCAGATATGTTCTTTTCATTTACTGCTTTTCTACCTGAAAGAACCAGTTTTTTTAGTTTCGGTCGCAGTGGAACATTTTCTCACCTATTACCAGTCCCCTTCCAAAACCACACTCACCCCTCCCCCACTATCTTTAAAGCCTGTGGTAATGTTTGTTGGACATTATACTTTATCTCGAGAAGCTAAATCTGCAGCTATGCACAATTTGTATATTTTCTCTCCTATTGGATTTCTGGTGGTCACATGCCTCCAGTCTGGTGTAATGGGCAAAAGTAAGTCATCCAAAAACTCAACATTGATATTTATTTATTCAGTTGTATCAAAGAACATATTGACAGCTTTTTATTTAACTGTTTTGCCTGGTATGTTATGAAGCAGTGTTCAGAATCTAATGAAGGGCAATTAATGTTGGCAATCTGGACATCTGTTACCTACATTTAACTTAAGTTTTTCAATGTTACCATAATGTTGATGATATTGATAAAATTATTGGATCAATGTAGTATTTAATAATATATATATATATATATATATATATATATATATATATATATATATATATATATATATATATATATATATATATATAATTAATTTATTTATTTCTACAAAACACAGATGCCAGTACACCAGAGGAATGCTGTTTTAAATTCTATGAGAGATGAATCTGCACCAGTAAAGTTGAATCCTACATGGAGACAAGCGAATGTCCCAAAGCTGGAGTCATGCAAGATTTGTCACTTCCACTAACCATTGTTATTCTATTGAGGGGTGCATGCACACAAAGAAAATTGATGACTGTGATTTTGAGGGATGCAGCTGGGACAACAGCGCTAACATGCTCAAAGGAGTGATTTCACTTGTTTCTTAACTGTTCATTTAGCTCAGTAGCCTATTATGATCTATTATTCTTTGCTCCTATATCTCCTCATTACAAAATTATATAACTTTTTTATTGTAATTTAATACATCATGACAAATAACTGCATATGGTTCCCTTTTGAATTTGATATGCCATAACGTTCTGCTTTAAATACCAAAATAGTACACCTACTGCAAAATAATACATATAAATAAACATACTTCAATGGTTCAGTATGTCAATGTTGCGTATCACCCTGATCTTACTGGCATTATTGTTGGAAGATCGTACATTTTGTTTTTCAAATAAAATTAATCTATATTTGGAAAGAGTTTTAAATAAACTGCCTTAAAAATTTAATTTTGTTGTACTTTGTATAAAAACAACAATGTCTTGTATAATGCACTGAATTGTAATAAAGCATAAGAGAACTAACAATGTTCATATTTCACATGCAAGGTCATTCTGAAAACTATCCGATACATACACTTGAGTCACCAATCATACTGAGGTCCAGATGAGAGTGTTTTTAGTAGTTGGGTGTATTGCTACAGACATCAAATGTATGTCTGCTGTCTTGTTTTCAATGTACAGCACTTCTAATGCTACTGCCTCTTTATGTTGAATTCCTAACGTGTAAGTCATTTGCATAGCAGGGCCTAATAAAGACAAGATGATCACAACAATAAGGGCGGCCCAGTCCACCATCTACTCTGCTAACATGAGATTTAAAAGCATTGTAAAATAAACCTGTTAAAGACTGATAAACACAGAACAGAAAAGGTGAGGAACAAATGTTAAGAACGTTCACTGCTTCAGAGAATGCAACTCTTATACAGCATTGGAATGTACTGTAAATGTAAATTTTGTTGTCAATTATTGACAAGTGAGATTAAATATTCTGTGTAGTAGCCTATGTACATAAACAGGTTGAGAGATCATGTGATCATGAGTCATCAATGTGATCGTAGATGATTGCTGGTTTTAAGACTGTCCATATTCTGTTAGTGCCAGGGGGAAATATAATACTATAAACACAACTTCTCTGTGTTCATAAAGACCCAATGGAAATGAATGTTCTCTTCTTTGCATTAAAGAATATTCAACAGCGTCCTGAAGCCCTTAATGGGGGTAAACCAGCAACTTTACTAATAACCCAGTCCACCCAGGCACCACCATATATGACTTTTATTGAAATTAGAAAGTTTTAGGGTAATGCAAGTGAACTATACAATGAATGAATGCCATGCCACCAGGCAAACATTTCAATAGGAAGTTGGAATTATGCTTCTAAAAGCTGAAACCCTTACTGATTCTTCATATGTTGAGCACTTGCCTAAGCACAAATAATCTGAAAAGTCATGATTGCCACAAATTCAGGTTGGTACAATTGGATTTTTCTTATAGAATGCATTGGAACAAGGCAGAATTGATTGTCCAGTCTACTAGACTGAATAAATAGTCTTGAGAAGAGTGAAAATACTTTTTCTCAAGTTCTGACTAATAATTTAAAATATTATTCAGTATTTCTTTGTTTATTTTATATGCACAAAATACTTACTAGACAACATCTAACTTCTGTATACATTTTAATGAATTGCATACAATGGTATGCTTTGTTGAGATAAACTTTTCAATACATTAAGTGCATGCATTGTATTTTTGTGCACATCTGTGTTGTCATTTGCACCCCGCTTTGCTTCTGCTTCACACCAGCACACTTCAGTAAGAGCTCAGCATGGCCTCTTAAAATCTCTAGTCTTTGCTGCAGGAATTCAGAGGTGTCCACCTTCTCCTCAAAGTCTTGAAGCAGCCTGGTGTTCCCCAGCAGGCCACAACGCTGTTGTAGCATAAGATTATCTGTACGCAAACTGTCACGAGCCTGACGGGTGTGTGTCAGCATGTCATGTTTATGAGCCACGAATGTTTCCGCTTCTGCCAGCTGAGTGTGTTTAGCCTCATTCTCCATCTGAACAAAATGCAGCTTCTCCTTCACAAGGGTAACCCTGATGGTGAAGGAAACCATTTTTGTATTTGTGAAACAGTCTTGTTCTCTACAATACAACAGGGCTAAGCCAAACTACAGTATCATCTTATTGCTAGTGGTAACATTACATGTTGAGACAAACATTATATGGTCTATATTATGAATATTTCAATGAAAAATTATAACATTTAAATGCTTAAAAAATAAATAAATGCTTTTTTTGACATTTACATATACCTGGTATTGGCAAAAACTAATTCACTTCTCAATATGAGAAGAAGAGTACTGACGCATGATGCATTGGCCAAACATCGGCCGATCCAAGCAATTACCTGAACTATCGGACATTGGCCGATAAGCTTTGCACTGCTAGAATTTCACGAGATGGAACTACAGTTAAAACATTTACTGCAACTAATCTGATTACACGCCTTAAAGGCATAGTTCACCCAAAGATTAAAAAATCTCATTATTTACTCACCCTCCTGCCATCACAGATGTGTATGACTTTCTTTCTTCTGCAGAACAGTAATGACGCAGAACAGTAGTGAATGGTGATCAGACCTTTGAAGCTCCAAAAATCACATACAGGCAGCACAAAAGTAATCCACAAGACTCCAGTGATTAAAAAATATCTCCAGAAGCGATATAACAGGTGTGAGTGAGAAGGAGATACATTTTAAGTCATTTTTTTCCCTCTAAATCTTCACTTTCATTTTCAAATGTGAAAGTGAATCTAAACACTTTCAGATGTAATGTGAGTGCTCATGATTTCAAACTTGTTATAACTAATATTACTATTAATTTCTTTAGAAGACATTTTATGAGGCAAAAACAATTGAGTGCACATTTAAATTTATTTTAAAGTTGTGAAAGAAATTTGAAGTGATTTAAAACAAGGTGGCATAAAAACAGAGCTAGTAAACAATCGGTTTCAGCAGTTTAAATAATCACATATAATGGCACACAAATTTTCTATTTGTGCATTCCTAATAAAAAACAACTTTATTTTTGGAGAAGTTTTCAGTAAACTGAAAACTTTCCAAGTCAAACCAAGTGAAAATTAAAAAGTGGTTTACCAGCACAGAGGTGGTGACCTTTTTTAACCTAAGAAGCTCCTCCCTGTGCTCCTTATATTTGGCTTTAAATGTCTGGTTCTCTGTCTTGAGCTGCTCAAAATCCACCAGGAGCAACCCATCAGCTAACTCCTGTTTGGAATGAAGTGCAGCCTCATACGTGCATATTTTGTTCTTCAGCTGGATGTTGTTCAGACGCACACATACCAGCTCATCCTTCTGCTTCTGTTCCTCTGTCTGTAGCTGCTCCAACTGGGCTAGTGCTGCCCGCTTGCCCACTTTACCAGTCAGTGCTGTCAAGGCAGCCTCATGTTTCAGTGCTGCAAATGGTTGCAACTCTTGTTTCACCTGGTTCAGTTTCTCTTGGCTTTGCTGGCAAAGCTCCTCAGTCTGATGTTGGTAAAGTTCTGACCCACGGCGATGCTGCAATTGCAGGTCTTCCATGAGATCCATGTACTTTTGGTACTGTTCCTGGTCTGAGGTATCTTTTGCCATTTTTGAATGTTCACTACCTCAAATCAAATCACTTTATTGTCACACTACCATGTACACAAGTGCAACAGTAGGTGAAATTCTTGTGTGCAGTTCCGAGCAACATAGCAGTCATGACAGTGTCATGTCCGAGCAACATAGCAGTCATGACATTCTGTCTTCTTCCTCAGGTTTTCTGCTATTTTGTTCTGCAGCTGACTATTCAGCTTGATGATATTATCACGCTCTGCCTGTAGTTCATGTAGCACTAGCAGGTCCATATGTTCTTTATAGTTAATATTGAAGTCAACCTCCTCCTTGAGACACAAATGATCCACCAGGTGTGATGGACATTTCCCTGGCATGCATGGGCCAGCAGCTGGAGATCGGTTTTCCTCCTCCTCCTCAGAAGCTGTGAGGATGCCCTGAACTGACACAAGATCTTCAATGAGATTGAGTGTTATTTCAGGACCCTCAGTGTCTTCAGTGGTCTCAGTTATGAAGGGT